>NC_141011.1:30458934-31658934 GCF_052327205.1 Somniosus microcephalus
TCTTCCCCCCCTCCCCCCCGCCCTCTCTTCCCCCCCACCCCCCCCGCCCTCTCTTCCCCCCACCCCCCCCGCCCTCTCTTCCCCCCACCCCCCCCGCCCTCTCTTCCCCCCCGCCCCCCCGCCCTCTCTTCCCCCCCGCCCCCCCCGCCCCCTCTTCCCCCCCCGCCCCCCCACCCTCTCTTCCCCCACCCCCCCGCCCTCTCTTCCCCCCACCCTCTCTTCCCCCCACCCTCTCTCTCCCCCCCTCCCCCCCGCCCTCTCTTCCCCCCCGCCCTCTCTTCCCCCCCCTCCCCCCCCGCCCTCTCTTCCCCCCCGCCCCCCCGCCCTCTCTTCCCCCCCGCCCCCCCCGCCCCCTCTTCCCCCCCCGCCCCCCCGCCCTCTCTTCCCCCCACCCCCCCCGCCCTCTCTTCCCCCACCCCCCCGCCCTCTCTTCCCCCCACCCTCTCTTCCCCCCCTCCCCCCCCGCCCTCTCTTCCCCCCCGCCCTCTCTTCCCCCCCTCCCCCCCGCCTTCTCTTCCCCCCACCCTCTCTTCCCCCCCTCCCCCCCCGCCCTCTCTTCCCCCCCGCCCTCTCTTCCCCCCCTCCCCCCCGCCTTCTCTTCCCCCCACCCTCTCTTCCCCCCCTCCCCCCCGCCCTCTCTTCCCCCCACCCTCTCTTCCCCCCCTCCCCCCCGCCCTCTCTTCCCCCCTCCCCCCCGCCCTCTCTTCCCCCCCTCCCCCCGCCCTCTCTTCCCCCCACCCTCTCTTCCCCCCCTCCCCCCCGCCCTCTCTTCCCCCCCTCCCCCCCGCCCTCTCTTCCCCCCACCCTCTCTTCCCCCCACCCTCTCTTCCCCCCCTCCCCCCCCGCCCTCTCTTCCCCCCCTCCCCCCGCCCTCTCTTCCCCCCCTCCCCCCGCCCTCTCTTCCCCCCCTCCCCTCCCCCCCGCCCTCTCTTCCCCCCCTCCCTCTCTTCCCCCCCCTCCCTCTCTTCCCCCCCTCCCCCCCGCCCTCTCTTCCCCCCCTCCCTCTCTTCCCCCCCTCCCCCCCGCCCTCTCTTCCCCGCCCTCTCTTCCCCCCCTCCCCCCCGCCCTCTCTTCCCCGCCCTCTCTTCCCCCCCTCCCCCCCGCCCTCTCTTCCCCCCCTCCCCCCCGCCCTCTCTTCCCCCCCGCCCTCTCTTCCCCCCCTCCCCCCCGCCCTCTCTTCCCCCCCTCCCCCCCGCCCTCTCTTCCCCCCCGCCCTCTCTTCCCCCCCTCCCCTCTCTTCCCCCCCCTCCCCCCCGCCCTCTCTTCCCCCCGCCCTCTCTTCCCCCCCCCTCCCCCCCGCCCTCTCTTCCCCCCGCCCTCTCTTCCCCCCCCTCCCCCCCGCCCTCTCTTCCCCCCCTCCCCTCTCTTCCCCCCCCTCCCCCCCGCCCTCTCTTCCCCCCCTCCCCCCCGCCCTCTCTTCCCCCCGCCCTCTCTTCCCCCCCCCTCCCCCCCGCCCTCTCTTCCCCCCGCCCTCTCTTCCCCCCCTCCCCCCCGCCCTCTCTTCCCCCCCCTCCCCCCCGCCCTCTCTTCCCCCCCTCCCCCCCGCCCTCTCTTCCCCCCCCCTCCCCCCCGCCCTCTCTCTCCCCCCCCTCCCCCCCGCCCTCTCTTCCCCCCCTCCCCCCCGCCCTCTCTTCCCCCCCCTCCCCCCCGCCCTCTCTTCCCCCCCCTCCCCCCCGCCCTCTCTTCCCCCCCCTCCCCCCCGCCCTCTCTTCCCCCCCCTCCCCCCCGCCCTCTCTTCCCCCCCCTCCCCCCCGCCCTCTCTTCCCCCCCCTCCCCCCCGCCCTCTCTTCCCCCCCGCCCTCTCTTCCCCCCACCCGTGGTCTCTCTCTCTTCCCCCCAGTCGCTCTCTCTCTACCCCCCAGTCGCTCCCTCTCTTCCCCCCCAGTCGCGCGCTCTCTCTCTCTTCCAACAACAACATGCCCTCGAAAAAGCCTCAGCACCGCCGGGCACTTCAGCTAGTTAAGTATAAATAAGTTAAAAAAACATTTAAACAATAATTTTTTTTTTTGAAAAAAATAAATTTTTAATAAAAAGGGTCTAAAACTAAACTTACCTTATTGTAGATTCTTTAAAATAATAAACCTGCGGGAAAAAAAATTCTAAATTACACTAAAACACCACTTACCTGTAAAAATAAATACTTACGTGTGCTTTTTACAAGCGTAAAGACCGGAGGCCTTTAGACATGCGCAAATCCCCCAAAACAGAGGAAATCCAAGACGCACGCGCTGCCTCCTACAGCGCACGCGTTAGCCTCTTCAACTCTTGGGTTAGAGGAGAGGAAATGCCGGTTTTCAGCGCATGCGCTGTGCATGCTGAAAACCGGCATTTCCTCCGGCCAGACGCATGAGTACCCCTTCCGTACTCACGCGTTTGGGGAGGAATTTCTGCCCCATTATATGATTTGGACTTGCGCATGGGGAACTCAGTCACAAAAGTAGCTGATGACATGAGTAGGGAGTTTGGCAAAAAACGGGGAGGATTGTCAAAGACTTCAGGAGGACATAGGCAGGTTAGCAGAGTTTGCAGATGTAATTTAAACCAGAGAAGAAGCATTTTGGCAAGAAATACAAGGAAAGGGACTGTGTACTTAATGCGGTGGTGGGGCGGGGGGAGCTGAAAGGTATAGAGGAATACAGAGACCTAGGGGTTCAAATTTATTTCTCTGAAAGTGTGAATGCAGGTAGATAAAGTCTTAAAAAGGCCAATAGCATTTTGGGTTTTATAAATAGGGCCATAGAGTACAAGAGCAAAGGAGGTCAAGATAAGTTTATACAAGAGAATGGTTAGGCCACATTTAGAGTACTGTGTGCAGTTGTGGGTTCCTCATTAATAAAGGACATTACAGCCACAAAGAATGCACAGCATAGATTCAACAGGATACGGTATTGTAATGGTTATTTTATTGGACTATTATAAATTATAAATCCAAATACAAGTTGTTGTCCGTCTAGCAATCCGGGCGCCTGGACTAATAATCCAGAGACTGTGGGCAGAATTTTCATTGTGCCGTGGAGTCGGGATTGGAGGCGTGCGTTAAAATCCCGAAATCAGGGGTCCCAACCCCTTCCTGCACCCAAACCCGCCTCCATGCCAGTTTCAAAGGAGGCGGGTACCCGGCCCGCACTGGGACCCACCTACCCAGGGCGGGAAGGGATTAGTGCCAATTAACTGCCTGTTAACAGGTAGTTAACAGGCAGTTTTTAGCCGAATCCCTCTTTTTAAGGTTGAACTGTGGGATTCCCGACAGCTCCAAACCACGCCAAGTTAGAGGAGGCGAGCCGTCGGGTTGAAGGACTTGGAGAGGTCGAGATATCGGTGTTCAGGTGAGTGATGTGTGCATGAGTGCAAAGGTAAGTGTGTTTGGTGTGTCTAAAGTGATTAAAGAAGTGTAAATGATCTTTTACCTTTTCAGCCTGCCTTCCTTCCTTTAGGTTCCGGGAGTCCCTCATCTCACCGGCACAGAAAGCAGAATGGCTGCGAACTGTCAAAAGTGACAGCCTGCAGCTTTCTGTGCCGGAGAGATTTCTAACTGAGTCTGTGGAGAAGGACTCAGGTTAGAAGTAAGACTGTCAGTGTTTGACAGCTTCAAACAGCTGTGAAACACTGATATTTCATCTGTCAAAACCTCTTGACAGATGAAATGTCAGTCTGTGACGTCACCTGTTGTCGGGTGGCCCTTAATTGGCCTGCTGAGCCCACTGGGTGGGCTCAACAAGGTCAATCAAGTCAAAATTGCATGGATTGGTCGCATCTCGATGGAGGCGGGACTACAACCCCGAAAGTTGTAGTCCCGCCTCCATCCCGACTTCTGAATGAAAATCCAGCCCTGTGAGTTCAAATCCCACCATGGCAGTTTGAGAATTTTGAATTTATTTTAAAAACATCTGGAAATATAAAGCTGGCAGCAGTGAATGTAACCAGGAAGCTGTCGGATTGTTGTAAAAACCCAACTGATTCACTAATGTCCTTTAGGGAAGGAAACCGGCGGTCCTTATTCAGTCTGGCCTCTATGTGAGTCCAGTCCCACATCAACGTGGCTGACTCTGAACTGCCCTCTGGAAGGGCCGAGCAAACCACTCAGTTGTATCGAATGGCTACAAAGAATAGGGACTGCAGCGGTTCAAGAAGGTGGGCCACCACCACCTCATCAGAGCCACTCGGAATGAGCAACAATAATACTCACATCGCGAGAATAAATATTTTTAAAAATGACACTAGAGATGAGAAACTATAGTTATAAGAAACTATTGAGACTTCTACTGGAGCAAGCTAAGAGGAAATTTAATAGATTTGCTTTTTAACTATAAAAGATTTTGATAGGATTTGAATAGAGAAAACAATTTTAAATTGTCACGTAGAGAGTGAGCGAGGGATTTAAAAAATAAATCCAGGGAATTGTTAAAACGTGAAATGCTTTGCCACAGTGATTAGTTGAGGCAGAGACAATTGCATCTTTTAAGGGAAAACTTGATAAATATTTGAAGCGGATGAAGATATAGGTCTATGGGAAGAAGGATTAGTTTTGGATTGCTTTAACAGAAAGCAGCACTGATATAATGTGTCAAATGGCCTCTTTCTGTGCTATCAACTTCTATGGTTCCATGGTTTATCATGTCTTTCAGAAACACCCAGATTGCTTCAGTGATTACCCTTCGTGCACTGACTGTTAGGTGGTCAAACATGGCAGTCAATTTCCGTACCACAAAATCCCATAAAACAGCAATGAGATGAATGACCTGTTTGTCTATTTTTGGTGTATGGGTTGAAGAAGGAATGTTGGCTATGGCACCAGGAAAACTCCCTGCTCTTCGAATAGTACCATGGGATTTTTAACTTTCACCTGAACCACTAGAGCAGGCAGATGGAGTCTCACTTTAGTGTCTCATCCAAAAGACAGCAACTCTTAACAATGCAGCACTGCCTCAAGGCCGGGCCCGGCTGGAGTGTTGGCCTAGAATATCTGCTCAAGTCCAGGAGTGAGGCTTGAATCCCGCACCCTCTGACTTAGAGGTGACAGTGCTACGACTGAACCAAACTGACATCTTGGGAAGGTTATCCTGCCGTATCCTTGTTTTGAGTTTAATTGTACTGCAAAGTCTAAAACAGATGTTTCATTCTGCTAGTGCCATTTACACTTCATCTAGAGCCATCTTTTGTTTCTTAACTTGTCCCATTACCATCTCCTTTTGCCTTGCACCATCATCCCTTTTGTCTTTTAATCTCTCCCACCTTCCATCCTATCACAGACCTTCACTTTTGTTCTTTCCTCCCCTCCCCCCTTTCCCTGCCCCTGCACTTGCTTAAAAACCTGTTCCATCTCCAGCTTTTTCCAATTCTGACTAAAGGTCATCGACCTGAAACGTTAACGCTGTTTCTCTCTCCACAGATGCTGCCTGACCTGCTGAGTATTTCCTGTTTTTATTTATCCCTTGTTTACAATGTACAATAGTTAAGTTAACAGTAGTTAATAATTACTGTCTCTACTCACTCACTCACTCACCTCAGAAAGAAAGAAGGACTTGCATTTATATAGCGCCTTTCACAATCTCAGGATGACCAAAGTGCTTTACAGCCAATGAAATACTTTCTGTAGTCACTGTTGTAATGTAGGAAACGCAGCAGCTAATTTGCGCACAGCAAGCTCCCACAAACAGCAATGTGATAATGACCAGATAATCTCTTTTTGTTATGTTGGTTGAGGGATAAATATTGGCCAGGACACTGGGGATAACTCCCCTGCTCTTCTTCGAAATAGTGCCATGGGATCTTTAACGTCCACTTGAGAGAGCAGCTGGGGCCTCGGTTTAATGTCTCATTTGAAAGACGGCACCTCCGACAGTGCAGCACTCCCTCAGCACTGCACTGGAGTGTCAGCCTAGATTTTTGTGCTGAAGTCTCTGGGGTGGGACTTGAACCCACAACCTTCTGACTCAGAGGCAAGGGTGCTACCCACTGAGCCATGGCTGACACTCCAGTTAGAGCTCCAATTAGGGACATTCCTGCTGGGAGCAACACGTCATACCCACCTCATCAGCTTGAGCAAAGTTTTCATCGTAAATAAATTGAACTGATTAATAACAGACTTTGCACTTGAAGGTGATGAGCGGTTTCAAATCTGGTTAGTTGCACATTTTACTGTGACGTGTGAAATAGGAAAGCGTGCAGAGTGGAAAGTGGAGCGCTCATGGATCACAGGGTGTGGCCTGCAACTGATTATCCACATCATCTAAATCATTCTGCCCTGTGGGACTGGGCGGTGCAGTGGGTTAGGCACTGGCCTTTCAGAACTCGGTCCTGGGTAACAGGAGGGGCAGGGCCCTGCCCAGTAACATGTGCATGGTCCAGCAACAAGAGGGGTAGTCTTCTTCCCAGTAACACAAGAGACGGGGGTAACAGGACTCTGCATTCATAGAATTCATAGAAACCTACAGCACAGAAGGAGGCCATTCGGCCCATCGTGCCTGTGCCGGCTCTTTGAAAGAGCAGTCGTGCTTAGTCCTACATTCCTGCTTTTTGTCCATAACCCTGTAAGTTGCTCATCCTCAAGTACCCGTCTAACTCTGTTTGCAAATTATTTATGGAATCAGCTTCCACCACCTTTTCAGGTCGAGTGTTCCAGATACCGCCAACTCTGAGTGAAAACATTTCTCCTCATCTCCCCTCTAGATCTTTTTCCAATGATTTTGAATCTATGACCTCTAGTTATTGACCCACTCGCCAGAGGGAACATTGTTCCCCTATTTACTCTATCAAAACCTCTCATCATCTTGAGAATTTCTATTAGGTCACCTCTTGACCTTCTCTGTGCCAAGGAGAACAGTCCGAACCTTTCCAACCTCTCCTTTGAAGAGCATTGTTCTGAAAGAACCTCAAATCAGATTACTGTGTAGTCGGCTGAAGTCATATTAGGCAAGATATTACGAACAAAACCTATAAATCCAAACCAAACCTACAGGCCCAAACAGTAAATCTGCTTATACTCACTGGAGTTTAGAAGAATGAGAGGGGGTCTCACTGAAACTTATAAAATTCAGCAGGACTAGACAGACTAGATGCAGGAAGGATGTTCCCGATGGCGGGGGAGTCCAGAACCAGGGGTCACAGTCTAAGGATAAGGGGTAAGCCATTTAGGACAGAGATGAGGAGGAATTTCTTCACCCAGAGAGGTGAACCTGTGAAATTCTCTACCACAGAAGGCAGTGGAGGCCAATTCATTAAATATATTCAAGAAGGAGTTAGATATATTTCTTAAGGCTAAAGGGATCAAGGGATATGGGGAGAAGGCAGGGACAGGGTACTGAATTTGGATGATCAGCCATGATCTCATTGAATGGCGGAGCAGGCTCGAGGGGCCGAATGGCCTACTCCTGCTCCTATCTTCTATGTTTCTATGCTCGCTCTCAATCCCAAGAATGCATTTTAAAAAGACAATGGGGCAGAAATTCGAGTCTCCACGGGTGAGTACGCACGGGGTACTCACCCGTAGGCCCAATGGAAGTGCCGGTTTCCTGCATGCACTGCGCATGCGCGGGAAACCGGCACTTCCGTTCCTCTGAACGAAGGGGTTCAGAGGTCGAACGCGTGCGCGGGAGAGGCTGCGCGTGCGCATCGAACTTCGGTTGTTTTTATTGGATTTCCCGCAAGGGTAAGCCTGCAGAAGTTAGAAATGTAAAAAGCAGGCGTAAGGCCTGCTTTTTACAAGGTAAGTGGTGAATTAATTAAAATTAAAACATTTTTTCCACAGGTTTATTATTTTTAAATACTTTAAAGCCCAAAGATGTGCGGGTTAGGTTGATTGGCCATGATAAAAATTGGCCCTTAGTGTTAGGGGGGATTAAATACGTGGGGTTACGGGGTTACGGGGATAGGGCTTGGGTGGGATGGCTGTCGGTGTAGGGACCGGGTGCTAGGGTTTGGATGATCAGCCATGATCTCGTTGAATGGCGGAGCAGGCTCGAAGGGCCGAATGGCCTACTCCTGCTCCTATCTTCTATGTTTCTACGTAAGTTTATTTTTAGCCCCGTTAGAAAATAAAATTATTTTTTTCAAAAATTTAAATTATTGTTTAAAATAGTTATTTCATGTAATTTATAGTTTATTTAAAAAATGTGATGTTTTTAAAAATTTATTTGAAGATTTAGTGCTATTTTGGGGCCGTAGTATTTATAAGTCTTGACAGCACTTCCTGTCAGACTTATGAATGGAGCATTCCCTGCTCCAATTGGCTCCCCATGGCCCACGTGATCCCAGGGGACGCATCGAACTAACTGCGCCCCTGGGATATGCAGGCACTGCGCGCCGGCAGCTGGACCAGGCCCCGGATCGGAATTCCACGGGGGCCCAGAGCTCAACGGCCGGCGCGCAAGGTAAGTGCAGATCAGGGGCTTACACCCGCGGGAAGCCCCCGCCCCGAATTTCTGGGCCATTAGCATAATACTGCGGATGCTGGAAATCTGAAATAACAACAGAAAGTGCTGGAAACACTCAGCAGACCAGGCAGCATCCGTGGAGAGAGAAACAGAGTTAACGTTTCAGGTCGATGACCCTTTGTCAGAACGGTTCTGACGAAGGGTCATCGACCTGAAACGTTAACTCTCTTTCTCTCTCCACGGTTGCTGCCTAACCTGCTGAGTTAATTTAAAAAATGTTAGGTAACTATTTCAAATTTAAACAATATCAATTGGATGTAAATCTTACATTTAATGTAAACTACATCACTGCTTGGACTAGGGATTGTTCCTGATAATGCATTTTTGACAGTTACTTTCAACAACAAAAAAATTTCATTTTCTCTGCTCGTCCCCTGAAGGAGTTGTCTCTGTCTGGGATACAGTTACACAGGCACCAGCAAGAAGTGCCCATTTTTCCTGTGTGAGCCTGGACACCGTCAGTGGAGTATTCAAAATATGGGGGCATCACTGTTGAGCAGTAGATCAAGAATTCAGCTTTTTATTCCGTATAATATCAGCACAAAGCCTGTTTGTCAATGTGTAAACTACAGTAAAGGAGCTGCTACTGATTTAATAACTGGTAGCGAGCGCCACCAAGTGGTGATATGTGAACTACTCCTCCATTCATCATTCAACCCAATTCACTTTCATCCCCTCCCCCATTTCCCAGCCCCTAAACTTGCTTTAAAATCTGTTCCTTTTCCTGCTTTTTTCCAGTTCTGACGAAAGGTCTTCGACCTGAAACGTGAACTCTGTTTCTCTCTCCACGGATGCTGCCTGGCCTGCTGAGTTTTTCCAGCGTTTCCTGTTGTTATTTCACTCTTCTGATGGTTCCACTCAACATTCATCAATTTCCTTCAGATTGCAAATCCTCTGTCCGCACCTGCTCCAGTCCTCTCACAGTGCAATAATTGAATCACTGCGCCTTGATCTCCCACATGCCCTTCAATGGGGCAGTGAAAATCTTGCTTCAATTCTTCAAAGACACATTTATTCACGTCTCTCACGATGCGAGCCAACAGCTGCCACCTCTGCCCTTCGATGGCTCCACCCTCAGTCCTTCATTTAACGACGCCCCTTGTGTCACTATCTTCTCTAACCTTAAATGGAACTCCCACATCTCCACTGCTAAAAAAGCTCCCAAGAAGTTTGGTTTCCTCTTTCAAGTCAAGCATATCTTTTCTGCCCAGTAACTGCTAACTCTCTTAGGCTCAAGTCTATCCAACACTTGAATATTGAGCCTATGTCTAGAAGGCTCTTTTAGCACCTGTCTCTCACTCCTACGTAGGATACAGGAGAAAGCTCATCATCTGATAGACAATCTCTCTCACCTCTGGACTCCAGCTTCTCTGTCAACCTTTCTTGTCTTTATCGACTTTGTCAACATCACTATGATCAATGCTCCTCTGAATTTTCCTCCCGTTCTTTCTAAGCTCCAAATACTGTCCTACGCAGTCTTCCTCCTCCATGCATCCTGGCTGTTGAAATCAGGACTTCAAACTGTGTAACTCCTTCCTCTCCATCCTCCTTTCCTCCTACAATCTACAGGCTTTTAAAATCCAACTTTGACATCGTCTAGTCACCATTTCTTCACTTGCTTCATCTTCCAGTTTACTCTTTTCAGCCTTGATGGTGCCCTCATTATGGACCTTGGTCCTTCGCCTGGGCTTCTTAATATAAAAAACACTACAGTGAACAGGATTCTCACTTTTAATCCAGTCATGGCTTACATATGGTGTGAATCAACAACAAGAACTTGCATTTAAATAGCGCTTTTAATGTAATAAAACATCCCAAGGCACTTCACAGGAGTGTTATCTAACAAAATTTGACAACCGAGCCACATAAAGTTATTAGGAACAGCTTGGTCAAGGAGGCAGGTTTTAAGGAGCGTCTTCAAGGAGGAGAGAGAGGTAAAGAGGCGGAGAGGTTTAGGGAGGGAATTCCAGAGCTTAGGGCCCAGGCGGCTGAAGGCACGGCCGCCAATGGTGGAGCGATTAAAATCGGGGATGCGCAAGAGGCCAGAATTGGAGGAGCGCAGAGATCTCGGAGGGCTGTAGGGCCGGAGGAGATAGGGAGGAGCGAGGTCATGGAGGGATTTGAAAACAAGGATGAGAATTTTTAAATCAAGGTGTTGCCGGACCGGGAGCCAAAGTAGGTCAACGAGCACAGGGGTGATGGGTGAACGGGACTTGGTGCGAGTTAGGCCATGGGGCAGCGAGCACAGGGGTGATGGGTGAACGGGACTTGGTGCGAGTTAGGCCACAGGGCAGTGAGCACAGGGGTGATGGGTGAACGGGACTTGGTGCGAGTTAGGATACGGGGCAGTGAGCACAGGGGGTGATGGGTGAACGGGACTTGGTGCGAGTTAGGATACGGGGCAGTGAGCACAGGGGGTGATGGGTGAACGGGACTTGGTGCGAGTTAGGATACGGGGCAGTGAGCACAGGGGGTGATGGGTGAACGGGACTTGGTGCGAGTTAGGATACGGGGCAGTGAGCACAGGGGTGATGGGTGAACGGGACTTGGTGCGAGTTAGGCCACGGGGCAGCGAGCACAGGGGTGATGGGTGAACGGGACTTGGTGCGAGTTAGGCCACGGGGCAGCGAGCACAGGGGTGATGGGTGAACGGGACTTGGTGCGAGTTAGGCCACGGGGCAGTGAGCACAGGGGTGATGGGTGAACGGGACTTGGTGCGAGTTCGGCCACGGGGCATCGAGCACAGGGGTGATGGGTGAACGGGACTTGGTGCGAGTTAGGCCACGGGGCAGTGAGCACAGGGGTGATGGGTGAACGGGACTTGGTGCGAGTTAGGATACGGGGCAGTGAGCACAGGGGTGATGGGTGAACGGGACTTGGTGCGAGTTAGGACACGGGGGGCGAACGGGACTTGGTCCGAGTTAGGATACGGGGCAGCGAGCACAGGGGTGAACGGGACTTGGTGCGAGTTAGGCCACGGGCAGTGAGCACAGGGGGTGATGGGTGAATGGGACTTGGTGCGAGTTAGGACACGGGGGGTGAACGGGACTTGGTGCGAGTTAGGACACGGGGGTGAACGGGACTTGGTGCGAGTTAGGCCACGGGGCAGCGAGCACAGGGGTGAACGGGACTTGGTGCGAGTTAGGCCACGGGCAGTGAGCACAGGGGGTGATGGGTGAATGGGACTTGGTGCGAGTTGGGACACGGGGCAGTGAGCACAGGGGTGATGGGTGAACGGGACTTGGTGCGAGTTAGGACACAGACAGCAGAGTTTTGGATGAGCTCAAGTTTATGTAGGGTGGAACATGGGAGGCCGGCCAAGAGAGCATTGTGAATAGTGAAGTCTGGAGGTAACAAATGCATGGATGAGGGTTTCAGCAGCAGATGAACTGAGGCAGGGGCAGAGGTGGGTGATGTATCTGTAAAGGAATCAATTAAATATCTGCAGAGTTAAAAAGTCTCCGGGCTTGTTTCAGTTTTAGAGTTAAAGGCTGCTTGTTTTCACAGGTTTCTGTTCAACTACAGTTCTAAAACAATCTGATACAAATATCAAAGCCTCCCAAAGTCGTGTAACATGAGACTTTCAGTCTGGTACATTCCAATTAATCTTAGCTGCCCTCGTTACTTTAAACATGGCCCACATTTTGAGAATTTCAGACAGCAGGGGGCCTGGAGTGGCCCCAGGCCTCAGGGCAGTGAGAATGGCTTGGATGCCTTGCAGATTACCCTATACCAGTGATAGTATGTCCTTGCTCCAGAATTTGCGAGCTAGCGGAACAGTTAGCCAAGGAGACTGGTTCCATAATCAATGTGCTGACTGCTTTGGCTGTAAGCTAGCCCACTGCCCACAGTGCCCCATATATACACACACGCAAAACTTGGAAGTGCGACCAGTCGGAGCTCTTTGGTGTTCTGTGCTGCCCGATGGTGAGGCATCCATGCAGCAGCCTCTAGTATCTCATACTGACCCTAAATCCAACTCCTAAAATTGTACATCGAGTGCTTTTTACAGTTTACTGCAGTTACGTTTTCTGTTCACTCTGAACAATGTCACACTGTTTACTTACCTTTTCATCGCTAACTCTTTACATTTCTTCTCTCTCATTTCCTGTTAAGCCCTTTGCTGGAAAATGATTTAACATTTCAAAATAAATATATACTGCAAGGTTTTTCGGTCTTCAGGTTCTGGAGCATTCTGGAACAAGTCACACACTCGTATCCTCCATACAGAGAGCTCTTTACCTGGTGACAGGTCATTAATGAATCAATTGTATTGAAAACTATTTTTATTGTTCTATTTGTACTGTACAGTTCTGGTCGCCATATTATAAAAAGGATATAGAGGCACTGGAGAGGGTGCAGGGAAGATTTACAAGGATGATACCAGAAATGCGAGGGTTTACATATCCGGAAAGGATGAACAGGCTGGGTCTCTTTTCTCTTGAAAAGGGAAGGCTGAGGGGTGACCTAATAGAGGTCTTTAAAATTATGAAAGGTTTTGATAAGAGTGGATACAGAGAGTTTGTTGTCACTTGTGGGGAAGAGCAAAACTAGAGGCCATCAATATAAGATAGTCACCAAGAAATCAAATAGGGAATTCAGAAGAAACTTCTTTACCCAGAGGGTGGTGAGAATGTGGAACTTGCTACCACAGGGAGTGGTTGAGGTGAATAGTATGGATGCATTTTAGGGGAGGCTAGACAAGCATATGAGGGAGAAGGGAATAGAAGGTTATGCTGATAGATTTAGATGAGGAAAGACGGGAGGAGGCTCGAGTGGAGCATGGACTGGTTGGGCCAAATGGCCTGTTTCTGTGCTGTATATCCTATGTAATCCTATGTAATGTCACCAAGTAGAATATACTGTACTGGGTTTTATATTCATGCTGTATTCTTACAGTGTTGAAATCCAGATTCATTCCTTCCCTCCCCCCACATTCTATCAATTTTCTTCCCTCCTGAACGGATTATCTCCTCACCGGCGGGTTCCGTAGTTGTCAAGTGCCCGGCAGCCATGGGCCTTCCATCATGTGTGCGGCTGAACAATGAACGTAGGCAGGGCATTCTACCATGGAGGGCATCACAGCTTGTCTTCACCCCGTGTTCACACACATGCATTTCTAGTCAAGGTCACGGGGGATAGCAGTCAAGGACTGGGAACCCCCGGACAAGTTTTCACTCCAGGACCTTGGGGTGTTGAGTCCAATTGTAGCATCCCTATCAATGCCTGAGAAAAGCTAATTCAGCACAACTTTCCTGGTCTGTATATCTCAGTTATTCACAGCAACAACTGGCTGGGCCACTGGGCAAGCAAGATTCATCATTTAATTTAATTTAACCTACTCTAACTCATTCTTTCCCAAGACTTCAAAATTGTAGAAGTCCTCGGGTTCCTTCCTGATATTTTCAGTCACCACAAATGTCTTTACAGAGAGAGTGGTGAGAATGTTGCATCCAGTTTTGGTTGCCAAATAAACAAGAGAGACATTCAAGCACTAAAGGCAGTTCAGAGAAGAGGCCCAAGGCTTATCCCTAGTGCGAATAGTCTGCGTTAGGAGGTAAGGCTGGCGAAACTTGGGCTTTACAGCTTGGAAAGGAGATGTCAAAGAGATGATTTTATAGAGGTGTATAAGATTGAGGTTTTAGAAAAAAATAACCTAAAATAATAATTTAAATTAAACTGAGGAAATAGAACTTGTTCAAACTCGTAACAGGGCTGATAGCAGGAAATTATTCACACAGAGTGATAAACACTCAGAATTAACTTTCAAAGAGCAGTGGAGGTGAAAACCCTGGAATCATTTAAGAAATAATTGGATAGTACAACACATTGATGAATTAAGATGAGGCGAATGTTTTTTCCTAATCCGTAATTATCTTGTGATCTTGTTGTTTGACTCAATTCTCCGCGACCAAGTAGTCTCCTTTCACCTTCCCCCTTTGACCCTTCGCCCAGTCTCAACGGGAGCTGCCCAGATTGCTCTACGCTTAACATCATCAATGCATCTTTCAAACCATTGCGTTCAATTTATAAACCGAAAAGGGGAGGGTGTTTGTTGCTGCTAATTTAATCCAAACTAATTTCTTTTTAAAATCAGAAAAATTATAATTCAGCAGGAAGCGGGGAGCAGCGTGCCTGCCACTGAATCTATCCCTGGAATTTAACACATGGCACACTGAGAGTTTTAGTGGGGTGTTTACATGAAAATAGGTCAAATTTATCTGTAAAATCTCACAAGAAATTTAATTCTAGAATTTAGCACCAGTTTATAGAGTTTGTGAAGCAGAGGCAGAAATAAATTTACTCCCTAAAGGTAAAAGTGTTTTAAGTCACAGGTTTGGAACAGGAGCAGTCCATTCAGCCTCTCGAGCCTGTCCCGCTATTCACTGAGATCATGGCTGACCTGCGATCTGACTCCATATACCCGCCATTGCCCCATATCCCTTAATACCTTTGGTTAACAAAAATCTCTCAATCTCCAATTTAAAATTAACAATTGATCTAGCATCAATTGTCGTTTGCGGAAGAGAGTTCCGAATTTCTACCACCCTTTGTGTGTAGAAGTGTTTCCTAATTTCACTCCTGAAAGGTCTGGCTCTAATTTTTAGACTATGCCCCCGGTCCTAGAATCCCCAACCAGCAGAAATAATTTATCTCTATCTACCCTATCTGTTCCCCAGAATATCTTGAAAACTTCGATCAGATCACCCCTTAAGTTTGAATTTTAAAACTCTAGGCAGCCATAAACAAGAGCTGCATTGCAGAATATTACATCCACAATTAAGAGGATATACTTATCAGGAAAGAGTGTAAGAATGTGGCACTTAAGGAGAATAGCATAGATGTATTTAAGGGGGAGCTAGATAAGCACGTGGAGGGGAAAGGAATAGAAGGCTATGTTGATAGGGTTAGATGAAGAGGGGTGGGAAGAGGCTCATGTGGAGCATAAATGCCAGCATAGACCAGTTGGGCCGAATGGTTGATTTCTGTGCTATATGTAAAAGGTGTTGGACAGGTCAACATTCGACTGCTGTACCTGTCAGCTGGTCTAATACAACATCCCCGGCACAACCAGTCAGATTGTTTGACATTCTCTCAAAAAAAGTATGAGTTTATATATAAACAATGTAAAGACATGGATAGAAAGATTCAGTTTATTTGGATTTCTTGGTAGCGGCAGCATTTCAGGTTACAGTCACACAGAGGCTGACTTCCACTGATCCAGCGAGCTCCCTCTGTCACCCACAGACACACATTTCATATTACAACATCGTGCAAAACATCCTGCAGTAAAGGGATCTTGACCAAAGTTCACAGTGTTTACAACACAATGGAAAAAACAGGTGCAGTCTTTGATTTGAATCCCTTTTCCGACCGAGCCTCAAGGTGTTCACTAAATGCAGATTCCAGGTGTCCTATTTTGCTGAGACCAACGATTGGCGGGGCCCACCAAAACAACGGTAGGCACCCCCCTTAAAAGTAGGGGTCACTAATAAAACCAACAGTCTGTCCAAACTAACATAATACTAATCGGTGCAAATGACAGTTGTTACATTTACCTCAATGAAACATTGAACCCCTGGTCCAGTGCCCACTGGTGATAGAACAACCTGATGTCACCAATTGTCCCCTCAGCTAAACTCACTTTTTATTGTATAAAAATACATAAAATGTGATTTAAAAAGCATAAGCATTTGATTTTCGAGCTATTACAATGACAGTAATGAAGTTGTTACATTTGGTTCGAGGTTCAGGGGCTTGAGAACAGCAGACAGTTGCAGTATCTGCTGAGCTGCCTGTTTCTGTTCTGTTGACAAGTGACATACAGAAGGACCAGTCCTGTCAATGCACAGACGACAGTCAGGATAATCAGAATCCAGATCAGAGCCGGGTTTTTGAAGAAATACTGCAGTGCAAACATAAGGACCAGGAAGAAGATCATGGTCAGTAGAAAGCGTCTGATGGCCGATTCTGCTACCCGGCTCCTGAGGTGTTCCGCCTCGTCTGGATGACGCTCTTCGGCGAGGAGAGTGAAGGTGCTCGCTTGGGTCTGCAGCAGCAGGTGTGGAGACAGCACCACCTCAGGCACCGATTCAGGGAAGGCGGACATCCTCCTGGACAGGACCTCCATCAGGCTCGGATTGTCCGGGAGATTGCTGATCAACGCTTCCATCACCAGGGTGGAGCATCTGCAGAGTGGGCAGGTGACGACCCAAGAGCCATCCTTGTCTGACACCATGATCTTCAGGCAGATGGCGCAGAAACAGTGCTGACAAGCCAGAAGCTTGGGTTTTCGAATGAAAGATTCATACTTGTTGAAGCAAATTGGACAGTCGAGCTCTAAAGCCGAGGCATTTCCAACAACCACTTTCTCCATCCTTAGATTGGGAGTTTGTTTCAAGCAAACATTCAGGTAGAGTCGAGGTTCCTCGGGACTGCTCCTGTCTGTTGGCACTTGGTATTTATATCTTTACAGCAGGCCGTTCACACATTCTTCCAGCTCAAAAGTTTTATTGCATCATTCACCCTAGGGTTATAGCAAGTGTAATGTGTAACTAGTTTAATGAGTTTATGGTTTGACTTGACAAGGTCCAACTGATTCAGTTCAGCAGAGGCTGGTACTGCGAATTGCGTACTGGTTTATTGCTTCCTGTGTGTCAATGACACAAACTTGATGAAGGGCTGGAATAAACACAGAAACTGCTGGAATTACTCAACACCATCCAGGACAAAGCAGCCCGCTTGATTGACACCCCATCCACCACCTTAAACATTCACTCCCTCCACCACCAGCGTACCGTGGCTGCAGTGTGTACCATCTACAAGATGCACTGCAGCAACTCTCCAAGGCTTCTTCGGCAGCACCTCCCAAACCCACGACCTCTTCCACCTAGAAGGACAAGGGCAGCAGGCGCATGGGAACACCACCACCTCCAAGTTCCCCTCCAAGTCGCACACCATCCTGATTTAGTATATCGCTGTTCCTTCATCATCGCTGGGTCAAAATCCTGGAACTCCCTACCTAACAGCACTGTGGGAGCACCTTCACCTCACAGACTGCAGCGGTTCAAGAAGGCGGCTCAACACCACCTTCTCAAGGGCAATTAGGGATGGGCAATAAATGCTGGCCTTGCCAGCGACGCCCACATCCCATAAAAACAAATTAAAAAAAGGTCAGGCAGCAACTATGGAGAGAATAAACAGAGTTAACGTTTCTGGCCGGTGATCTTTCATCAGAACTGGAAAAAGTTAGAGATATAAGAGATTGAAGGCCAATAAATCCCCAGGGCCTAGAAATAGTGGATGCATTGCTGGTCATCTTCCAAAATTCTATAGACCCTGGAACAGTTCCCATGGATTGGAGGGTAGCTAATGTAACCCCACTATTCAAAAAAGGTGGTAGAGAGAAAACAGGGATGCCGAGAAACTCCAGTAAGCCTGACATTGGTAGTGGGGAAAGTGCTAGAGTCCATTATAAAAGATGTAATAGCAGAGCACTTGGAAAACAGTGACAGGATCAGACAAAGTCAACATGGCTTTACAAAAGGTAAATCGTGCTTGACTAATCTACTGGAATTTTTTGAGGATGTAACTGGTAGAATAGATAAGGGAGAACCAGTGGATGTGGTGTATTTGGACTTTCAGAAGGCTTTCGATAAGGTCCCGCATAAGAGATTAGCGTGTAAAGTTAAAGCACATGGGATTGGGGTTAAGGTACTGTCTTGGATAGAGAACTGGTTGGCAGACAGGAAGCAAAGAGTTGGAATAAATGGGTCTTTCTCCGAGTGGCAGGCAGTGACTAGTGGGGTACCGCAGGGATCGGTCCTTGGACCCCAGCTATTCACAAATAGGGCAGCACGGTGGCATAGTGGTTAGCACTGTTGCCTCACAGCGCCAGGGACCCGGGTTCAAATCTGGCCTCAGGTGACTGTCTGTGTGGAGTTTGCACATTCTCCCCGTGTTTGCGTGGGTTTCCTCTGGGTGCTCCGGTTTCCTCCCACAGTCCAAAGATGTGCGGGTTAGGTTGATTGGCTATGATAAATTGACCCTTAGTGTTACGGGGATAGAGTGGGATATGTGTTGGTGTAGGGGTTACGGGGATCGGGTGGGATATGTGTCGGTGCAGGCTCGATGGGCCGAATGGCCTCTATCTGCACTGTGGGGTTTCTGTGATTTCTGTGATTCTGTAATGATCTGGATGAGGGAACTAGATGTAATATCTCCAAGTTTGCAGATGACACAAAGCTGGGTGGGTGTGTGTGCTGTGAGGAGGATGCCGAGAAACTCCAGTATGATTTGGACAGGTTGGGTGATTGGGCAGGTGCATGGCAGATGCAGTATAATTATCTGAACAGCAATAGATTGGGAGAAGGGGAAGTGCAACGAGACCTGGGTGTCCTTGTGCACCAGTCGCTGAAGGTAAGCATGCAGGTGCAGCAGGCGGTTAAGAAGGCAAATGGCAGAAGTTCGACGGAAATCTCAGAGAGCCAGGATTAACGGCTCGGCGTCACCACAATCTTCCACCAAAGTTACAGCGAGATATTGGGAGTACAATTCTACAACGTGGTATGTTGGCCTTCATAGCGAGAGGATTTGAGTACAGGAGCAAGGATATCTTGCTGCAGTTGTACAGGGCCTTGGTGAGACCACACCTTGAGCATTGTGTGCAGTTTTGGTCGCCTTATCTGAGGAAAGATGTTCTTGCCATGGAGGGAGTGCAGCGGAGATTCACCAGACTGATACCTGGGATGGCAGGAATGACGTATGAGGAGAGATTGGGTCGATTGGGCTTATATTCGCTGGAGTTTAGAAGAATGAGAGGGGATCTCATTGAAACTTATAAAATTCTAACAGGACTAGATGCAGGAAGGATGTTCCCGATGGCGGGGGAGTCCAGAACCAGGGGTCACAGTCTAAAGGGGTAAGCCATTTAGGACAGAGATGAGGAGGAATTTCTTCACCCAGAGAGTGGTGAACCTGTGGAATTCTCTACTACAGAAGGTAGTTGAGGCCAATTCATTAAATATATTCAAGAAGGAGTTGGATATATTTCTTAAGGCTAAAGGGATCAAGGGATATGGGGAGAAAGCAGGGACAGGGTACTGAATTTGTATGATCAACCATGATCTCATTAAATGGCGGAGCAGGCTCGAGGGGCCGAATGGCCTACTCCTGCTCCTATCTTCTATTTGTAGTTACAAACCAGCTCCATTTCCACCTCAATCATGGAATCAGAAAATACATTGCGCCCCATCCAACCCAATCTTTCAGAAGGAAGCTGGAGGTCACACCTCCTTAAATACAGTAGTGTAATATTTGCAGACAACATCAAGGTTATGTGCCCAGCTGAGTATTAGGAGGAGGGCTGGTAATACTCAAACCAATCACACATTAATGGCCTCCCATCGTCCACCCTCCATAAACTTAAGCTCATCCAAATCTTTGCTGCCCATATCCTAACTCGCACCAAGTCTCACTCACCCATTACCCCTGTGCTCGCTGACCTACAATGGCTCCCAGTCCAGCAAAACCTTGTATTTAAATCCCTCCATGGCCTCATTCCCCTTCCACCCCACCCCCCCCCATACCCCACAATCTCTAACCTCATCCAGCCATACAACCCGCTGAGAACTCTGCGTTCCCCCAACTCTGACCTCTCGTACACCCCTACTTCCTTTGCCCCACCATTGGTGCCTTCAGCTATCCAGGCCCTAAGCTTTGGAATTCCTTCCCTAAACCTCACCAACTCTCTTTCCTCCCTTAAGATCCTCCTTAAAACGTAGTCCTTTGACCAAGCTTTTGGTCACCTCTCCGAATGTCTCCTTTGGCTCGGTGTCAACTTTTGTCTGATGATGCTCCTATGAAGCAGCTTGGGATGTTTTACTATAGTAAAGATGCTCTATAAATACAAATTGTTGTAATTGTGGGATCAGGAATCAGACTAAGCCCAACACCTTGGGATACAAGTGCTCCTGTTCAACAAGCGATGTTATAAAAATTTCAGGCAGCGCAACTGCTTTCAAACAAAACAAAACAGTGAAGGAGAAAAGGAAAGCAGCTGGATATTAGTGTGAGCTGGGTCACATTACTAGGAGCTCCTTCCTTTGTGCTAATATTGAATAATGTAAAAAGGGGAGGAGATACTTGCTTCGAGAGACTTCCTGGTTGCTGGGGATTTTCTAATTACTGACCGCAAGAGAGTCTTGTTTCCAGTCTGTCGTTTAACTAGTTTTAATCTGCCTAGTTATGTTTGACATTGGTTTTACTAGCACTAATCATTTTTAAATCTTCAGTTAGTTGATCTCAGTTGGATCATTACAGTTGCACCTGAGCTAGAGGTGCGGGATAAAAAAAGGCAGCATTGACCAACATTCACTACAAGCCCACTGACTCCCATAGCTACCTGGACTACACTTCCTCCCACCCCGCCTCCTGTAAGGACTCTATTCTATTCTACCAGTTTCTCCGTCTCCGCCGCATCTGCTCCGACGATGCCACCTTCCACACCAGTGCTTCCGACATGTCTTCCTTTTTTCTCAACTGAGGATTCCCCTCTACCGTGGTTGACACGGCCCTCGACCGTGTCCGTTCTATCTCCCGCACTTCTACCCCTCCCTCCCGGAACAACAATAGGGTTCCCCTTTTCCTCACCTTTCACCCCACCAGCCTCCACATTCAATGGATCATCCTCCACCATTTTCGCCACCTCCAACGTGATCCCACCACCAAATGCATCTTCCCCCTCCCCTCCCCTTTCAGCATTCTGTAGAGACCGCTCCCTCCGAGACACCCTAGTCCACTCCTCTATCACCCCCAGCACCTTCCCGTGCAAGCGCAGGAAATTCAACACCTGCCCTTATACCTCCCCTCTTCCCACTGTCCGGGGCCCCAAACACCCCTTCCAGGTGAAACAGCGATTTACTTGTACTTCTTGCAATCTAGTATACTGTATTCGCTGCTCACGATGCGGTCTCCTCTACATTGGGGAGACCAAACGCAGATTGGGTGACCGCTTTGCGGAACACCTCTGTTCAGTCTGTAAGGGTGACCCCGAGCTTCCGGTCGCCTGTCATTTTAATTCACTGCCCCATTCTCACTCAGACCTCACCGTCCTCAGGCTCTTGCATTGTTCCACGGAAACCCAGGGTAAGCTCGAGGAACAGCACCTCATCTTCCGATTAGGCACTTTACAGCCTTCCGGACTCAATATCGAGTTCAACAATTTCAGATCATAACCTCGGCCCCTATTATATTTTTTATCCACACCTTTGTTTTGTGCCCTTCCCCCTTTTTTTCTCTCCCACATGGCAGCTGTCTCTCATTCTGCCAGTGCCTTTCACACCTCATCTAGAGCCGTCTTTTGTCTCTTTACTAGTCCTATCACCATCTCGTCTGGTTTTGAATACCTCTTAATGTCTCTTCACTTCTCTTTTGTTCTTTCATCCCCATTTCCCAGCCCCCAAACTGGCCTTTTAATCTGTTTCATTTCCTGTGTTTTTTCAGTCCTGACGAAGGGTTTTGACCTGAAACGTTGACTCTATTTCTCTCTCCACAGATGTTGCCTGGCCTGCTGAGTTTTTCCAGCATTTTCTGTTATTTTTTTTAAAAAGGCAGCCAGGTTTCTGACTCCTGACCATTATACAATGTGCCGCACTGGAAGTGTGCATGTGGATGGACATTGGGTAAAGGCAGGATTGGGTTTGACTGTGAATAGTAGTTGAGTGGCCTGCTGAGACTCACCCTCTAGGCTCACACTTGAAGAATGGCCAGGTGAGTGAGGTACTGGAGGGCAGCCAGCACCATTCAGCCCGCTCTTGTGCTCATAATGATGAATATTGATGGGGTCCTGTGAAATGTTGAACAATTTTTCCATTATTGCTGTTACACTAATCGCACTACAATTCCCAAATTCACACCTCGCTCCTGTAGTGAATATCAGGATTATCCTCCCATCCGCATGCAGGCCATGAAAAGTAAAGATCAGTTCTAGTTCTCATCTGGGCTGCAATTTAATTTCCCTAGAATTATCAAAGTTTAAACAACATTGGAGCAGAGGCAGCAAAATGGGGAAGGGCCTGAAAGAGGCCTTTTAAGGATGGCCATAGGTCAATTTAAAGATACATTACGCTGACCAGTTTTCCAAGAGGTGTTCTGGGCAACATTTCCCCCAATACATGTTAATCTTTGGGGGATTAGGCATCCAAAACTAAAGCTCGAAAAATGAACCCAATAGACACAAATACAATAGCAAAATACTGCGGATGCTGGAAATCTGAAACAACAGCAGAAAATGCTGGAAACACTCAGCAGGTCAGGCAGCATCCGTGGAGAGAGAAACAGAGTTAACGTTTCAGGTCTGATGACCCTTCGTCAGAACTGGAAAAAGTTGGAGAAGTAACAGATTTTTAAGCAAGTGTGGGGCAGGGAGAGGGAGGAGGGGAGGAAAGAACAAAAGGGAAGGTCTGTGATAGGATGGAAGGCGGGAGAGATTAAAAGACGAAAGGGATGATGGTGCAAGGCAATAGGAGATGGTAATGGGACAAGTTAAGAAACAATAGATGATTCTAGATAAGCTGTAAATGGCACTGGCAGAATCATCAACAGCTGCCATGTGAGCGAGAAAAAAATAAATAGGGGCGGAGGTTATAGTCTGAAATTGTTGAACTCTATGTTGAGTCCAGAAGGCTGTAAAGTGCCTAATCGAAAGATGAGGTGCTGTTCCTCGAGCTTATGTTGAGCTTCATTGGAGCAGTGCAAGAGGCCGAGGACGGAGAGATCAGAGTTGGAGTGCAGTGGAGAATTAAAGTAACAGGTGACTGGAAGCTCGGGGTCACGCTTACGGACTACGGACTGAACGGAGGTGTTCCGCAAAGCGGTCACCCAATCTGCGTTTGGTCTCCCCAATGAAGAGGAGACCGCATCGTGAGCAGCGAATACAGTATACTAAATTGCAAGAAGTACAAGTAAATCGCTGTTTCACCTGGAAGGAGTGTTTGGGGCCCTGGACAGTGGGAAAGGAGGAGGTAAAAGGGCAGGTGTTGCATCTCCTGCACTTCCACAGGCAGGTGCGTTGGGAGTGATAGAGGAGTGGACCAGGGTGTTGCGGAGGGAGTGGTTCCTTCGGAATGCTGAAAGGCGGGGGGGGGGGGGGGGAAAGAGGGGAGGGGAAGGTGTGTTTGGTGGTGGGATCACACTGGAGGTGGCGGAAGATGATCCATTGAATGTGGAGGCTGGTGGGGTGAAAGTTGAGGATAAGAGGAACCCTATTGTAGTTCTGGGAGGGAGGGGAAGGGGTGAGAGCAGAAGTGTGGGAAATAGAACGGACACGGTCGAGGGCCATGTCAACCACAGTAGAGGGGAATCCTCGGTTGAGAAAAAAGGAAGACATGTCGGAAGCACTGGTGTGGAAGGTGGCATCGTCAGTGCAGATGCGGCGGAGACATCAAAACTGGGAGAATGGAAGAGAGTTCTTACAGGAAGTGGGGTGGGAGGAAGTGTAGTCCAGGTAGCTTTGGGAGTCAGTGGGCTTATAGTGGATGTTTGTCAATAGCCTATCCCCAGAGATGGAGACAGAGAAGTTGAGGAAGGGAAGGGAAGAGTCGGAGATGGACCATGCGAAGGTAAGGGAAGCAGTGAATGAAATTTTCTAGTTCAGGGCGAGAGCAGGAAATGGCACTGATACAGTCATCAATGTACCGGAAAAAAGAGGTGAGGGAGGGGACCTGAGTAGAACTGGAACAAAGAATGCTCCACATATTCCACGAAAAGGCAGGCATAGCTAGGACCCATGCGGGTTCCCATAGCAACACCTTTAATTTGGAGGAAGTCAACAGAGGCCCAACCAGTCCCCATCCACCACCACCACCCTCCCCCGCCTGGCTGAACTTGTTCTCACATTGAACAACTTCTCCTTTGACTCCACTCACTTCCTCCAAATGTTGCTATGCAAACCTACATGGGCCCTAGCCTTTTCGTGGGAGATGTGGAACCTTCTTTGTTCCAGTCCTACTTGGCTCCCGTCTCCATGATGCTTCCTGACCCACTGAGTGTTTCCAGCATTTTCTGTTGTGTTTAAGTACATAGACAGATCGTCAGAGATAGACAAAATGTTTTTTTACCAAGCTGAATATGCACAGGAATCCATCACTGTGCTTTGAGTCTCTAAACCAAATCGAGAAATCCATACAGATTTTCCTGTTATCGAGTGCATTCTCTCTCCCCTAAGGGACACTTTACACTTACCCAAGTCCAGAAAGCTTAGGCGCAGGTTTCAGAACTCCCACGTGTGTGCAGGCGTACTGCTGGGGTTTGGCCAATTAACACCATGCAGCTAACCAGCAACATTAAGCTTCCCGCTGCTTGTCCAGCTACCCGTTGGGGCTTTAGCCTGCAGGTCCCAGTCCCCAGTGACGGGTCTTCTCCGCCAAGATCCATTGCTGAGCCAGGTTGGCTGATCAATCAGCCACAGCACCCCAAGTTACGCGGACCTGCCTGGTTCAGAGATTCAATTCCCAACAGAAAGTTAATTTGGTTCCAAACGTTGAACAGCAGGGGTGTCATCTTAAGAATCACCTCCAACCTAAAAAGAGACCTTACTGATTCCAAATCATTGCGACAGGAAAAAAAAATTGTTTTTAGAAAGTGCTCAACAAAAAGTTAGTTTCTCAATGTGATCATAGATTTATTATTTTATATACAGAGCAGAAATATAGTAAACACAAGCAATCATACAATAGCCAGCTATTTAACATAGTTGTCCATGGAGTTTACCGTTTTAAATACTCGGTGGCTATTCCCAACCATTTTCCATAATCAAATGGTCCCTTACTGCCAAGCAAGGAGAAATCTCAAGAGGTAGAAATTCAACAAAACAAGTTCAGGAGTTTCTTTAACTCAAGTCACCTCCAGGAGTGTTCAACCAAAATATCTCGGACAAAGCTTTTGATAAGCAAGATACAGGAGCCTCTGGTGCCAGTCAGAAGCTGCAGTTCTTCCACTGGCCTCGTACCGGTTTAACAGTTGCCAAGCCTACTCATGCACTCTTCGCACAGTCTGTAGGGAAAGCATCCTCCGTGTTTGGTGGTTAGCAGCATAGTTGTACCCTTTACTAAAAAAATACTTCAGTCCTGGAAAGGATTAAAAAAAAAAGCTTCACTTTTCTAAATGTTTTAAAGCCCTAACCCCTACAGGTGCTCGCAGGTGAACACCTCTCGAAGACTGTACCAATGATGTGTTCAGAAATGTTCCCGTGCAAACCCACTGTACAGTCTCTTTTGGGAACTGTGCAAATACATGTTGTAAAGAAAGGGCCTCACATTCCACCTCCATTAATCAATATTAATGAAGGTGCAAGGAAGGAGTGATGTTTTAAAATGTTACAGTCAGGCTCTGTAACCTGTGCTTTCAGAGTTATTAAAGAGCATTCTTGCCTTTAAATCCATTTACTACTAAAATTCATCTAAACACACATTTTACATTGCTCATTTTAATTCTCACTTATTACCATTTGAATCTTTTACTGCATTTGTAAAATGTAAATAATCCACTGCTTTCACTTTGAGGGTTTTTCTTCCAGTTTACACGCAAGTTTACAAAGAAAAACAAGTTCGTCAAAAAGGTGCGAAATCAAATATTTTCTTAATCTAAAGCAGCATCAGAAAACATCCGAAATCCTCTCCATCTCCCACCAGGTTATCCCCCCACCCAGGAGATGTATGTAACCCATTCAATGTCAGGCGATCTCCAGCTGTTGAGGGAGCTGTTGTCCACGAGTCAAATGTTTAAAGTAGCAAATGTTTTTACTAGGGTAACCGGTGCCTGCAAGTCCCCATCAGTCCCGTTGGCTTCTAAATTATTACTCCTGCTGTCTACAACCTTTTGTCGATGTCTTTCTTCCTGTCGTTTCTTCTTTTCTAACCTTTGCAGTTCTTTTCGCTGCTTGTTTGTAACCTAGAATTATAGAAACGCAAATTAATGATGAGACTAGCAAAATCACGCTGGTGCATAAATAAACACCATCCATTTTAACAGCCAGTATGCATGCTCAACATTTCTCTATTTTCAGTCATGAGCATTTCAAAAAAATCTGTATAAAATATTACCAAGTTAAACTTTTCCTTATAAACTTCTGCATAGAGTAGCACATCAGATGGTGTTAAAGTTGCACTTTTAGCATCTCCCTGCTAGCTCAGTGAGTAGCTGAAACCAGGAAGGCCCCAGGCTTGATCCCTGGTGGGGCAGCAGTTAAAGTGCTACAATTGGCCTCTGTATCCCTTGAGAAAGGAAAAGCAAAGCATTTCTTTCTGTTAACTACTATCAGAGGTCATGCGAGGACAGGGGTGGGCTTGACTGAGATGCCCCTTGCCGTTGAATAGCCTGCCAATGCTCACTGTCAAGAATAATGCATGAATATTGGCCACTTCAGCAAGATACTTAGGGTGAGGGAGAAGGACATCCTTTGCTTACAGAACTGTACCCGAGCAAGGAATCAATGCCTTCAGGAGCTAATACTCAAGAAAACGCATACTAAAAAAGTCATACTATTTCTACCTGTTTACAGCAAACTTTTGATTTACCGGCACCTAAATAACCGGAAATCTCAGTTAACCGGCAAAATTCAGGAGTAGGTTCAGGTAACTTTTATTACTTTTTTTACTCCATTTGTTGCTGTGCAAGGGTGTGGCTGCAGCTGTTGCTAAGCTACAGAGACACTTGCAACTTGTGCCCATTGTTCTGAAGCAACAAGGTTTGTTGCTTTATACGGAGCTCTCAGCTCCGTATCTTTTACTATAGCGTTCGGTTATCCGGAATTTTTGATGAACCGGCACCAGGTCGGCCCCGTCCGTGCCGGATAAAAAAAAGTTTCCTGTACTGCACTTCTGCTGATGGAAGCCCTGACTTTGAAGGCTATGCTGGGGGGGGGGGGTAAATGAGATGGCACTGTTGCCTCCCATAAAAGCTGACTATGTGGTTTTCCTGCCATTGACCCTTTAAGATCCATTGGGGAATGTCTGCTGGCCAGAAATGATGCTGCAAACCATGAGTTTAAAGACTCCGAAGTGGGCAGACTTGCCCACGTGTGGCTGCCTGTATGTATGGTGCTGTGGAATCCACTCTATTACAAAATTTGGGGATTTTGCAGCACCTGGTGCCTTGGACATTATTGTCTCTGGTATAACAAGGGCACAGATCACACATTACTATACAGACCATTCTCTTTTCATCTGCCCCCGGTCACACTGTCTAACACGTACCTTAGACAGCTTATTTTTGGTCCTCTTGTTTTCTTCCTTTTCGTTCAGCATCCTGTTGTTTTCAATTTCTTCAGTGTTCACACACTGGTTTCCAAAAATCCTGGTACCAGTCCCATTTTCCATCCAGAGAGAAGCCATGTGCTGAGGGCTGCAGTTGGACTCTTCATCGCTATCTAAGCCAACAGAAAATTAAATTCATGTATGATGTACTCACAGGTCAGAAACGGGGTCACACAACAGACAGTGATTCTGCACCGGCGAGTACATAATGATTGAATCACAATTACAGTATGTGAAAAGGGGCATGGCAAGACATCCTAGCCCTATATTTCTCAACCAAGTCCGATACTGCAGTACCACTATATTTACCCATTAGACCACCAGGGAAGGCTGCATTCCCAGACCCATTGTAACTCGTTCAATCTCTTCTGTTATAAATTGTAATCTTTTATTCTGACAGAGCCAGCCTGTTTTAGATAATTATAAACTAGCATTGATCTGGAATTTTGCATTAAATGAAGCATTCACCCAATTACAATTCAGAAATATTTTCAATGCCATTTAAACAACTACAGTAAAAGCTAGCCTCAGGACCCTCTACAAAAGCGACAAATCAAATGTTTACCATGTAAATACCCAACAGAATCTGCAACACCAAAGGACAAATCTTACACGGGGAAACAATCAAAATAGGAAGTCAGTCAGAAAATCATTACAGTTCAAAATCTCTTGTTGACGTGAACTTGCAACATGTTGTACACAGTATGTATTCGAATAGTCACGTGTGGAACTCACTGCTATTCTTCAGTTCATCCATCTGCAAGATGGCAAATATCACAGACCCTATGTTGTAGTTTTCAGCTTCCAGATTCTGAACAATCACAGCTGTATCCTACAGGAAAACAAGGAGAACATCAACTGCACGACAAGTCACGCCACCTTCCCAATTGTTCTACCCTCCTCTCCTGTGAACGCTGACTCTTGTTCATGTACAGGTTCCAAGGGCACTGCACACCCTCTGGTACCTCATCCCTGTGACCACTCTTCATGCATGAGCCCCAACAGCAAATGCCTTCTGGATATTTGACTGTGGGGGCCATCACAACCAAACCCTCCTCACTGAACACACGCGCGCACACAAAACTTTTTAAAGCAGGGGGTCACTGAATAGTGATCAGGAGCAGCAATCCTGGCAGATATTCCCCTCTCCCTAACCAAATGGCACTGAGGCCAATTGTAGCACCCCTACTGCCCCCTGACTTGGATCAACCAACAGACTCAGTTGTGGCTGAGTACCACACTGGATCGATCAGTCCTGGTTACTGTGGCTCAGTACTGCACCAGGTACTGCATTTAGCCACTACGCCAATAAATCTTAGTGTCTTTTTTAAAAAAAAAGGACTAAATACACAATTCTTGCACCATAAACTCCAAATGAAGGACTGCAACTCACAGAAAATAAAGACTTCACAAACAGGATTAGAAACCGCACAAAGTATGGTCACAGTGAGCTCTACAGTTTCAAATGAAACCATCTCAAAATCAATTTGTTAGACTGGTTATAATTTAAAAATATATAACAGTGTGGTATTTACATGATGATCAGCAGACACCATTTATTGCAGCTTAACACAAAATTACATTAAAACAAATCTGTTTGAAGACAAATTATGTAAATAGATAGATGCAGTACCTTTACAATTCATTTAGAAAGATTTTAATTGATATTAAATACAGAGCCTGATCCCAGCAGTTGGAGTGTTACTTCACATGTTTTACTGTAAGCTTAGCCAAGGATCACTGAAGGTAGCTTGGCCGATCTGTTTCCTGTTACTCACCGTGCATCCTGTTGCGTTGCGCACTTTCTGAACTGCATCATCCAAGTCAGTCTCTGTCACTTCACTTTCAAAATCCCGTATATCTTCCATCTGATAATGACACATTTTGTTTCGATCTTTCTTCTTTGAATCGTCTTTAATGAGCATCTGTGAGAGTCACGTATTTAAACATGGATATTTGTGGATCTGGTGCTGTAGAGACCACTTCACAATAAAAAAAAGTGCTGCATTTATACCAGGAGCTGTACGAAACACTGCAAAATGAGGAAGCAGCCCTGCAGTATACTGTCTCTACCTACAGTTCGAAAGAAAATTAAAGGTTCACCTTTTAACACACATAGGAGACCAAAGTTTCTGGGCGCTATTGTCTGGTAAAGTTAAATCAGATCAGTTCTCCCCCTCCCCATCCTGAATCCTGGCTGTGTGTTCAGAATTCATTCCACAGCCTGAGCAGCAAACATTATAAGAAATTAAACCTTCATATCAGCAAGAATTTCTAAGCTAGCTTACCAGCAAACTCCTAAACTTGCACCTAAATGTTTTCTGCGCTTCTTTGAATTTAGCTACTTATTGACTTCGATTGCTGTCTCTTTCCCTGCTGGTTAAGAACTGGAATGCAGGTTACAGACCCTTCTAGTAACTTTAACTACTAGACCTCAACATGGCGTGTTTCCATTAAAAAAAGACATTGTGCCTACACTTGTTTAAGGGGGAGTGTACAAAAGGGTTAAGGGCACAATCACATGCATTTACCAACCTCTGTCTTTAGGTTTGCAGGTGCTTCTGAATTATCATTGACCATACGCATACTGTCATAGTGCTCCCCATATCTGTAGGCAATATGCAACTCCACAGCATTGCTCTTCCGGGTTCCAAAAACCTGCAGAGTTAAAATAATTGATTAAACATTAAAGGCTCTGTTTACTGTTCGGAGTTATCTATGAGTGAGCTGCGTTATCTGTAGGAGAATCACATGTGGGAAAGATTTCCACTGTGCAAATAAAAATGTTCTTTATAAATGAATTTATGATACCATTATACACAAGACGCACAGGAAATCTTTCCCCACATTCTGACTCATTGAAAACACTGGGTATGAGCTACAGACAGAGACAGCTACTATCCAGTCACAAGGACTTTACACACACACAATGGCTACATTTAATTTATACTGACAAGCCCGGAGCAGTACTCCAGATTCCGCAATATTTAAGAATACAGACTTCAAACTCCAGCCGTCCAACGTCTCACAGTGAGTGTCCATAATGGCATCTCATAATGCCCCACAATTGCTTACAAGTACAAGTTTAAGATAAACTGCAAAGTGTGTCTCTGCACTGACTGCACCATTCATCGCACAAAGTGCTGCCACAAGTTACACGGGGTTATCGGAAACGTTAAGGGGCCCCAGTTTCTGAAGTTGATCCCACACCATTTGGGGCAGCCTCTGGAGGATCACCTGTACTGGTAGATTGGGCAGGACGGGGGCCAATAAAAGAGGAGTCTTTTAGCTGACATGAAATGAGAAATAATGGCAGAGTATGTGAGGCAGTGTATTAGACACTGTCCTAACCTGTGCTGTACCTGACCTGGGAGTGCTTGATGCTGACGCTATGCACCCAAAGTGGGAAATTATTCCATGCCTCTGCATTAATTAACCCCTCTTGTTCTGGACCGATGGACATTATGTGACATTCTGGACATTTTTACATGCAATAGCACCCTCTGGTGGCGGTTATTGTGTTAACAGTTTGTAAGCTGGAAAGGTCATCTGTTCCTTTCTTCCTGTGTGAGGTCATTTGACCTTTGTTCCTTTCTTCCTGTGTGAGGTCATTTGACCTTTGTTCCTTTCTTCCTGTGTGAGGTCATTTGACCTTTGTTCCTTTCTTCCTGTTGACCCCAGGAAGCAGTTTTGCCAGTGTGGTAAACCACTGTTAACTCTGTACAGGTCCGGGCATGTCTCCGCCCCAGCTCCCCCCCTAAGCCCGGGTATAAAGGTGACTCACCACCCTTCCCCCGGGAGCTCTTAGGATGGATCCACTGGCAGAGGCATGGCTCCAGTTCTTAGTCAATAAAAGCCTACTTCGTATAAGTTCAACTCGTAGTCTTTGGTATTGTTGATAGCGCATCAATTTTATTGACTAATTTTCAACATGGAGCAAATCTTGAAGCCGGAACATTTAGACCTGGATCCTCAAGCAGCAGATGCAACCAATAACTTTGAACACTGGCTGAGCTGTTTCGAAGCCTTCCTGGAGGCCTCCAGCACTACCGTCACTACAGATGACGCGAAACGGCTGGTCTTGAACTCACGGGTGAGCCACCGAGTCTACTCGATCATCCGAGACGCCACAACTTACGCGGCCGCCATCGCGACGCAAGGAACAATACGCGAGGCCTGTTAACGAGGTCTACGCCAGACACCTCCTGGCTACCCGAAAACAGCGCCCCGGGGAATCGGGCGCCAAATATTTACTGCCACCGAGAGTCCTCGGCCGGGCCTGTAATTGCAAAGCGGTGACGGCCAAGGAATGCACGGAAGTCCTGATCCGAGACGCCTACGTAGCCGGCATCAGGTCCAACTATACTCGGCAGAGGCTGCTGGAACAGAGGGGGCTCGACCTGCAGAAGGCGGTGGCCCTCGCTAACTCGTTAGACGTGGCCCTCCAGAACATGGATGCCTACCCCCCTGACCGGATGGCCACGTGGATGTCACGGGAGCAGCCATCTTGGGACCCGGTAAGGCCACAAGCCGCCAGCAGCCCAACTACAGCTGCAATGACCAGAGGCCAGAAATGCTACTTCTGCGGCCAGGCCAAGCACCCCAGACAGCAATGCCCAGCAAAGGACACGACCTGCTCCAAATGCGGCAAGAAAGGCCACTACACGAGAGTGTGCAGGGCGAAATCGACCCCCAATTCCAGCAGCGCCGTGTGTGAACCGTGCAGGCCGCCATTTTGGACCCCACCAACCACGTGTGAGCCGTGCGGGCCGCCATTTTGGGCACCACCAGCCGTGGGGGAGCCGCCATCTTGGACACCATTTCGAGACCAGGCCCCCGGCGCGGGCGAATACTACAGCGACCCACCGACCTCGATGATGGCCTCCATCACCCTGGACCAATCTAGGCCCCATCAACTAGCCAGGTCCATGATGAACGTAAAGGTAAATGGCCATGCCACAAATTGCCTTTTCGACTGCGGAAGCACGGAGAGCTTCATCCACCCCGACACGGTGCGACGCTACTCCCTATCGGTTATGCCCACACGCCACCAGGTCTTTATGGCCTCAAAGTCCCATACGGCGGACGTCGGCGGCTACTGTGTAGCGACTCTGACAGTGAACGGCGTGGAGTACAGAGATTTTAAATTCCTCGTCCTGCCACAGCTCTGCGCTCCCGTACTGCTAGGATTAGACTTCCAGTGCCATCTGGAGAGCGTCACGATGGCATATGGCGGGCCCCTGCCCCCACTTACAGTCTGCAGCCGGCAGAATTTAAACACGGCGCCGCGCAAAGTATGCAGCCTGTCCACCCTGAAGGTCAAACCCCCCCGTTGTTCGTTAACCTCGCCAAAGACTGCAAGCCAATTGCTACTAAAGGCAGGCGATACAGTGCCGGGGATAGGAGCTTTATTAAATCAGAAGTAGAAAGACTCCTGAGGGAAGGGATTATCGAGGGCAGCACCAGCCCATGGCGAGCCCAAGTGGTGGTAGTGAAGACCGGCGAAAAACAGCGCCTGGTTATTGATTACAGCCAGACGGTCAATCGATACACGCAATTAGACGCATACCCACTTCCCCGCATATCTGACATGGTCAACCAGATAGCACAATACCGGGTATTCTCGACGATTGATCTGAAGTCGGCATACCACCAGCTCCCCATCAGGCCCGAGGACCGCCAGTACACGGCCTTCGAGGCCGACGGTCGCCTCTACCACTTCCTCCGAGTCCCCTTCGGCGTCACCAACGGGGTCTCGGTCTTCCAAAGGGAGATGGTTGACCAGAACGCGCTGCAGGCCACCTTCCCCTATCTAGACAACGTCACCATCTGCGGCCATGACCGGCATGACCACGACGCCAACCTAGAAAAATTCCTCCGTACGGCCCAACGGCTGAATCTGACATACAACAGAGAAAAATGTATGTTCCGCACCACGCGCCTCGCTATTGGCTGCGTGGTGGAAAACGGAGTCATCGGCCCCGACCCCGACCGAATGCGCCCCCTCCTGGAACTCCCCCCTCCCCCACTGCCTAAAAGCCCTGAAGAGATGCCTAGGGTTCTTCTCTTACTACGCCCAGTGGGTGCCCAACTATGCGGACAAAGCCCGGCCCCTCATCAAGTCAACCTCCTTCCCCCTGACGGCAGAGGCCCGTGCGGCCTTCACCCTCATAAAAGAGGACATTGCGAAGGCCACAATGCACGCAGTGGATGAGTCCATCCCTTTCCAAGTGGAGAGCGATGCATCCGACTTCGCCCTAGCCGCAACCCTTAACCAGGCGGGGAGACCCGTGGCCTTCTTTTCACGGACCCTCCAGGGCCCCGAAATTCGACATTCCTCAGTCGAGAAGGAGGCCCAGGCGATAGTGGAGGCATTACCTGGCCGGTAAACGTTTCACCCTGCTCACTGACCAACGGTCAGTAGCATTTATGTTTAACAAAGGGGGAAAATCAAAAATGATAAGATCGAGTTATCCACCTACAACTACGATATCTTATACCGGCCCGGGAAACTTAATGAGCCCCCAGACGCCCTATCCCGTGGGACATGTGCCAACGCACAAGTCGATAGGCTACGGACCCTCCACAATGATCTCTGCCACCCGGGGGTCACCAGATTCTTCCATTTTATTAAAGCTCGCAACCTGCCTTACTCCATCGAGGAGGTCAGGACCATGACCAGGAACTGCCAGGTCTGCGCCGAATGCAAACCGCATTTTTATAGGCCAGACAGGGCACACCTGATTAAAGCCACCCGCCCCTTCGAACGTCTCAGCGTCGATTTCAAGGGGCCCCTTCCCTCCTCTGACCGCAACACGTACTTCCTCAATATTATTGACGAGTACTCCCGTTTCCCCTTCGCCATCCCCTGCCCGGACATGACCAGCGCCACAGTCATCAGGTGCCTCAACGACTTGTTCGCCATATTTGGCTTCCCCAATTACATCCACAGCGACAGGGGCTCGTCGTTCATGAGCGACGAGCTGCGCCAGTACCTGCTCGAGAAGGGCATAGCCACGAGCAGGACTACCAGCTACAACCCCCGGGGTAACGGACAGGTAGAGAGGGAGAACGCAACGGTGTGGAAGACCGCCATGCTCGCCCTAAAATCCAAGGGCCTCCCAATCTCCCGCTGGCAAGATGTCCTCCCCGATGCGCTCCACTCCATACGATCACTGCTCTGTACTGCCACAAACGCCACCCCTCACGAGAAGACGTTCGTCTTCCCCAGGAAATCCACCTCGGGGACATCACTACCGCCATGGCTGACCTCTCCGGGACCCGTCCTGCTCAGGAAACACGTGAGGAGCCATAAGACGGACCCCCTGGTCGAAAAGGTTCACCACCTCCACGCCAACCCACAGTACGCCTACGTGGCGTATCCTGACGGGCGGGAGGACACAGTCTCAATTCGAGACCTCGCACCCTCAGGTACCACCCGAAACACCATCGATCACCATCCACTACCTCCACCCACCACCACTATCCACGACGCAGCACCGGGGTGTCTACCACGAACTGACGACATGCCGGTGCCATCCCTACCCCGAGAGGACGACACGCCAGTGCTCCGTCCCACGTGAGAAGCGGCCGCGGGCAAAGAACCGCCGCAACCGGCACCACGAATATCATTACGGCAGACAAGACCCCCGGAGAGACTTTCGTATACGAACTTTTGAAACACTTCACCCCGCCGGACTCTTTTTTAAACGAGGGGTGAATGTGGTAAACCACTGTTAACTCTGTACAGGTCCGGGCATGTCTCCGCCCCTGGCTCCACCCCTAAGCCCGGGTATAAAGGTGACTCACCACCCTTCCCCCGGGAGCTCTTAGGATGGATCCACTAGCAGAGGCATGCTCCAGTTCTTAGTCAATAAAAGCCTACTTCGTATAAGTTCAACTCGTAGTCTTTGGTGTTGTTGATAGTGCATCAGCCAGGAAGAACCTGACTTGAGTAATGGAGAATTTGCTATGAGAGGTTCCATTACAATCCAGTGTAATCTGACTTCATATGTTAGGCCAAGCGCAATATCTGAGTATCTTTAGTTCTTAGCATAATAGCAATGTTGTCAGAGTAATATTTTGATAATACTATGTTTATAAAAGGTTAATATTTAATAGTTACAGAAGTTAGTTCAAATGTTAGTTAGTTATACAATTAGTCTATTCTACTGTTGTAAATATGTTTATATCTTGTGTAATATCGAATGTGTAGTGCTCAGTTTATGTACAAAACATACTTTGTCTTTGTTTACAGTTTCACAAATTTGTTCAAGTAAAAGCTTCAAAACAGCAACCGCTTCAGGAAGAATTATTTTGAATGAGTGTTTAACTTGCTGGATAGCTAGATAGGAGCACGTCTAGCGCGGCCAGTACACCTCTCATCTTCATGAGCACAGCTACTGACCAACAAAGATGCAGTTTACTGGATGAGGAGAACACAGAAGTGTTGAGTATGGCTACAACAGCTGACAATACATGTTCTTTATAAATGCATATTATGGAATTTAATGATTACATGATGATGTCACAGTTTCTGGTCTGGAGTCACAGAACGTGTATGCATGTGATGGCGACACACCAGAGTAACAGTCTAGTTCAGTGCCATGCGCTGTCCTGGTTTGTTTTATCAAGATACAGCTCTCTGGTAGCAGTAGGCCAAGAATGGAATCCAAATCTTGAAGACTTTCCAGTGGTACCTCACTGACTATCAAGTGCTTGCTTGCTTCTTTTTTTTTTTTTTTGCAACAAGCTCCCCCTCAAATGCTTGGATTCGCATTCATTGCATTTTCAATTCATCCTGCTAAATTTTTCTTCCCCTTCCCCTTCCAAGGTGCTGACTCTTTGCTGGCACCACGGATGCTGAACCCGCTAGTGTACCTCACCCGATCCTTTCCTGTGTGAGGCCAGACGTTGAACGTCAGCATCAATGGGATAACACGAACATTGCAGCCAAGCCTTATCCTGTTCTCCACTATAGCACCCTTTCCAGTAGCCCAGCCAACAGATCTGGAGCTTTGCTGTTACTTCTTAGGTGCAGTAGTGGAAGAAGCCCATAAAATTGCTTGCATTGGGGTTTAATTGGTGTCCTATCAGGAGGCCCAGAAGGCAGTAGCTTATTTTACTCCCTGCACCCACTAATCCTGCTTGTTAAATGTGTATAGGATGGGGGTGTGATCCTGCCCTCTCTCAATGTCTCCCTTTCAAATTGTCACAGTCTACAGTGTCTCAGAGGGCCTCTTATTTCACTGTCCAAGCTCTCATTCTGCGGTGTTTGCATTTTCTGCACCCAAGTAAGTAAAAGGTTACTGCAGCTCCGTGAAAGCTGCCTGGGTGTTAGTGGCCGAATGACTAATCAATTAGTTTGATTTGACAAGATGAGTTTTATTTGTTGCCGATTTCTGTGGGATCAGCCTGACGAGGACTACCTGCGAGCCACCAGTAGTTTATAACCAGATGCAACCATTGCAATTCCTGCAAATAATAGTTCCCAGCAACGATAACACACATGTACTACATGACTGATACAAAATAATCACCCATCATCATTAGTATAAAGCCATCAAATGTCAATCTCCCAGCGTGCCGCAATAAGCATCTGACACACAGGCTCAGCCGACTGATAATGACACATATATAGTAACAACCACTAAGCAATCAGAAACACGACTTGCTGGGCGTCACTCTAATACAAAAAAGACCAACACCCTACATAGAAAGACCACGTGCTCCATGCATATGAGACATTGTATCAGAACTCCACCGCTACAACGCAAGTTTATTCGAAGTCTTTAACAGAACACCGCAAGCATGTTAGAGAACACTAGAGGAAGCTGCCGAGTACAAAACGTAATGTGATGGGGTTCCGTACAAATCATTCACAACAAAGTCACCGATGAGTTAGTCTCCTTGCATCGAGATTTTCCGATGCAGCATCCTCTACGCGCCCAGTGTATTATCTCGGCCTCTCTTAATATGTGAAGTGTTACGCTGCACGGTATGTTACCTGCCAAAGTGGGGCGTTAAGCTGGTGGATCACGATATTCACTTGGTTGTTCCTTGCAAAGGCGACGATCACGTCGTTGCCAACAAACGTGCCCGGCTTTTCCAGATTCATAACTGAAAAATAGAAATGAAAACCATTAGTGTGTAGGTCATAATATATGCCAATCGTTATCTCCATCCATGCTCGGTATTAAATAGTTGGAGGAGATATAGTGCGAGCTGAAATTGTGGTCTCCATAGTTCCAGCTTAGAGAATTGCTGGAATTGGAACCAGTCTATCCCACACCAAGTCAGCTCACCCATCACACCAGTCCTCACTGATCGACAATTACTTCTAGTTCCCCAACGCCTTGGATTTAAAATTTCCACCCGTGTTTAAATCTCTCCATTCCTTGGATTCTGGCCTTTTGTACGTTCCCCCTACCAATCACCCCACCACTGGCAGCTGTGTCTTCAGCTACTTGGAATTGCTTCCCTAAACTTCTCTGGCATCCATTTTCCTTATGCCCCTGAAATGCCTTGGGACATTTTTCTACATTAAAGGCGCTGTATAAATGCAAGTTGTTGTTGACCATGGGTGAAAGATTATGAAGTGTCAGGAGGTAGCATTCTAAGTATCTGTTTAATATACCCATTACAGTCCACAGCAGTATCACGTTAACAGTGCCTGCACGCACGAGATGCCGCCAGGCAACCCCAGCAAACACAATGTCGTTTTCAGAGTCACGCAGCAATACTGTTCATTTGGCATTAGAAGGGAGCACAATGTATATCAAAAACATCTGCCAGATTGACTATTATTGTACAGGAGACTGCATGGCCGCAAAAAGTTAAATGGGCAGCTTGGTTACCATGTGTTGCTCTACCACCAAGAAAGACGAGGGCAGCACGATCATGTGAACACCATCACCTCCAAGTTTTCCTTCAAGCCACCCACCATCCTGACTTGGACATATAATGCCCTTCCTTTATTGTAGTTGGGTTAAAATCCTAGAATTCTTTATCCAACACCATTGCAGGAGCACCATCAGTGCAAGGACTGCAGCAGTTCAAAAAGGCAGCCCGCTACCACCTTTTCAAAGCATCTAGTAATGGGCAACAAATGTGGCTTTGCAAGCATTGCCCATATTCAAAGAACAAATAAAAATAGTTTGCTCTGCAGCGGTGTACACGTTTCCTCGGTTTGTTTCTCCGTTGTTCAACAGTCACTTTGAACACCATAACTTCAGATGAACAAAATACCGATCTCGGTTCTGATTAGCTGTTCTCAGGCTCCAGAAAATTATTTTTCAAACCTTGTTTTTTTCCCCCAAAGTCCCACGGTCAGCCCCAGCATTTGCAGACTGGATGCTGGGAATCCTGTGGCTGAGTCACTGTTCAAGAAAGAAAGACTTGCATTTATATAGCGCCTTTCACAACCTCAGGACATCCCAAAGCACTTTACAGCTGATGAAGTACTTTTGAAGTGTACTCACTGTCATAATGTAGGAAATGCAGCAGCCAATTTGTGCACAAACAGCAATGAAATAGTAACTGGATAATCTTTTTTTTTTAAAAAGTGATGTGGTTGAGGGATAAATATTGATTAAGACACCAGGAGAGCTCCCCCATCTCTTCTTCAAATAGTTCCATGGGATCCTTTATATCCACCTGAGGGGGCAAACAGGGCCTTGGTTTAACATCTCATCTGAAAGACGGCACCTCTGACAGTGCAGCACTCCCTCAGTACTGCACTGGAGTATCAGCCTAGAGGTTGTGCTCAAGTCTCTGCATCACCCACAAACTTGAACCCACTAACCTTCTGACTCAGGGACGAGAGTGCTACCACTGAGCCATGGCTAACTTCAGTTGAGCTGGTAACTATACAATCAGATCACTCCACTCACCTCCCCCACTGGGTGACCTGGTTCATTGTTTGCAGGCCGGAGTCATATCAGTAACACTACAATGGAAAATCTTACAGAATGTAAACCACTGCTACTCTCTAACTTTTAGTGAAGGGCCACTTTCAGAAATGCTGCAACACAATGCACCTCAGAGTGATGGGATGTGTATCCCAGGTGAGGGAATCACATTGAATTGGGTGAATGGCGGGGCATGTCGAGCAGCAAGTCTGTCGATAGTCACAGGTGAAGGAGAGCCAGGCCATTAAGCACCCCCAGGCTAAACAATGAGTAAAACTGGTATAAACCTAAACCAGAGCAATGTTGATGACACGGCATATGCTGCACACATGCATGCTATTTCATGAAGTATGCTCAACCCGTGGCCAATGATCATATGTTAATGTCACACTTTTGCTACCGTTGTTTTTACTCATACTTTGGGTTAATGAGACAATCACATTCAGGACTCACCATATCGATCAAAGGGGACGTCGTCCTCTACAAATGGCTCAAAATCTTGCCGATGTTTTATCATAAAGTCGACTGTTTCCCTCCGATGTTTTAAGTGGTTCCGGGAATGACCTTCCAGCTGATCGCCAAGAGCACGAAACAGACAATTCCTTTAAAAAAAAAGACACCGTTGATTATTTAACCCCTTATGCTGCTCGAAAATTAAAATAAAAGTAAGCAAAAATCAGCAACTCCAAGATCAAAGGGATCGTCACAGGATGGTGGCATCATGAGTGTAAGTACAGGCTCTCCAAGTTTCTCCAGGAATTCAATTGTTGGGCACTCACGGGTTAAGCCATTTCCAAATGAATCAGGGTTTTGTTCTCCAAACAAAGAAATCTCAGGTAGTTCAGCATATAATACAACTATAGCTAAAGGGATTGTGTACACTATTCCAATGCAACACAGCACCCTTCATTGTCGCACTTCTACAGCTATTTAAAAAAGGTTTCAGGTTAGAGAAGACCTTTGATCCATGTAGCCCACCAGTCCACAGTATTCCCTTGGTGCATTTCTAATAACACGGAATCCCACATGTTGACAAAAACTGTCTAGTTTCTTCTTGAAACCCATTAAGATTTCTTGTTCCACCACCTGCGCTGGTAATGTTCCAGATAATTACCATCCTTTTTAGTAGAAAAGTTCCTCCTGCATTTTCTTGTCCTTAATTTGTAAATATGACCTTTTGTGCTTAAATTCAGTACACAGCAGAAAAGCTTACTTGGATCCAATTTGTCCAGACCTTACATCATTTTAACCACTGCTATCATATGCCCCTCAGTCTCTTTTCAAGAAAGAATAGACACAGGGTAGTCAATCTTTCCTTGTACAGGAAACTTTTTTTTAAATCCGGCACGGACGGGACCGACGTGGTGCCAGTTCATCAAAAATTCCGGATAACCGAACGCTGTAGTAAAAGATACGGAGCAAACAAACCCTGTTGCTTAGCAACAGCTTCAGAACAATGGGCACAAGTTGCAAGCGTCTCTGTAGCTTAGCAACAGCTGCAGCCACACCCTTGCACAACAACAAATGGAGTAAAAAAAGTAATAAAAGTTACCTGAACCTACTCCTGAATTTTGCCGGTTAACCGAGATTTCCGGTTATTTAGGTGCCGGTAAATCGAAAGTTTCCTGTACGTCTTTCCCTCAAGTCTTGGGGTCAACCATGAAGCATTTCTCAGCACCCCCTCCCAATAACTCAAGATCCTTTTTTTGAAATAGGGAGACCAAAATTACATGCAGTGCTCCAGATGTGGTCTCAGCAAGGCCAAATACAGTTTTAAAATAATCTCTCTGGATTTACATGTTATACCCCTTGCTATGCACCCCAACATTTTATTTGCTTCAACTGCCTGGGAACAATGAACTGAGAAGATTTAATGACCTGTCCACTGAGCCCCCAGGATCTCGCTCCTGTTCCAAAACCTCAAGTACATTCCCATTTGGAATATAATCCATCTCAAACTTCCCTCCAGCAATTCTCAGTACCTTGCATTTCCCTGTATTAAACTGCATCTGCCATTTCTCCACCCAGTGATCAATATGGATAATTATTAGAAAAAAGGAGGAAAATAAATAGGAGGGGGAAAGGGCAGGGAAATGGGATTAGAATAGCTAGCTGCTGTTAAAGAGCTGGCACTGAAGCAATGGACTGAATGGTTCTTGGTGCTGTCAATTCTATGATTCATAATCTTGAAAAGTGCTTCAAAAATGGAGGTAGTTCTGTGAACTACATTTTAAAGTACTGCTGCAAGAAGATGAAATATAGGATATAGTTAAAAGGCTGTAACACATCAAGGGGATGCAATGCCCATGAAATGTGACAATTTTTTACCAGCTCATCTATCACCATGATGATGTTCAGGATGTTATTCTATATAATGTATACAGGGAGCTCACAACTGGGATTTATATAGCGCCTTTAATGTAGTAAAATGTCTCAAGACACTTTACAGAGGCATACTCTTGATAAAAATAGACGCTGAGCCAAAGAGATATTAGAAGGGGTAATCAAAAGCTTGGTCAAAGAGGTGGGTTTCAAAGAAGATCTTAAAAGGAGGAAAGGGAGATGGAGAGGCAGAGCGGTTTCAGGAGGGAATTCCAGAGCGTGAAGCCTATGCGATTGAAGGCATGGCCACCAATGGTGGGGCGAATGGAGGGAGGGATGCACAGGAGGCCAGAGTCAGAGGAATGGAGAGTTTGGTGGGGGGGGGGGAAGGGGGTTACAGAGATAAGGAGGCAAGGCCATGAAAGGATTTAAGCACTATTCTGTATATTGTATACAGGGAGCCATGGTCTGAATCTATTCTGTATAATGTATATGGGGAACTCATGGCCTGTATCTATTTGGACTTGGACAAGTTTTGAATCCTCGCATCAAGTATATTTACAGAATCTTGTGGCTCCAGCTCCCACAATCAAATTGCACAATTTCAACTGAAATAGAGGTGATTTGTTTTAGCTTCATATCATGTTACGAGGGAACAGCAGCTCGTACATACATGGGGTTATGTAGCACAGTCTGAGCCCTTGGACAAGAAAGTATCGGACAGCTTTGCTCTGGAGGTCTGGGTTGTTGCCCAATGCTTTTGTTATTAAGCCTCATCACACTCTCATCTGCCCATGCTTACATCACTGCACACTCCGGATCAAAGCCTGCAAATTGCCCTATGCGAGACCATATGCACGCTTAACATGAGCACGCCAATATGACTGCATCAAATTCCTTTCTCCGCTTTATTAACGGGTTAACAATTCAGTTAAAATGGAAGGCAGTGGAATTCAATATGAGCATATTGTTCCCTTTTGTTCTTTCATCCCCTCCCCCATTTCCCAGCCCCCATTTCCTGCTTTTTTCCAGTTCTGACGAAAGGTCATCGACCTGAAACGTTAACTCTGTTTCTCTCTTCACAGATGCTGCCTGACCTGCTGAGTATTTCCAGCATTTTCTGTTTTTATTTCAGATTTCCAGCATCCGCAGTATTTTCTTTTTGTATTAGTGTTTAATTCATTGCCACCTCTCTTCCAGGAATGCCCACCTTGAAGAAGTTCTGCTCTTCTCTTCGACGGGATTTCCGTTTGTCTCTTTTACCTTGTTCATCTTCATTGCTTTCTATCTCCCTTCTCGTATTTGATCAGGTATCTACCAAAACTCGCTTTCACAGCCACATATCTTTCCTCAGCAACTGTCTCCGTCTCCGACTTACTCCTCGTGGATTCCAACTGAAATTCCACCCTTCGTGTTGTGGATCCACCCAGGACTACAGGTATCTCCAAGATATTCAGCGTTCCTCAAACCACTGCTCTCACCATATCCAGAGATCCACGCTGAATGCCATGCGACGCCACATGAACACTCTTGACCTCTCTCTTCAGCAGCACCGACTCACTATCTTAAAGCTGTCCTGGTTCGCAGTTCCATTTCATCCTTCGCCTCATCAGGCGCTTTAACAAAAAACTTTTTTTCTTCCTTTCAGGTGTCAAGGATCACAAGCTTCAACAACTCTTGGACACCAACGCCCCTCCGGAACCTTCTTCCCCTTCACTTTCCTCTGACCCCATCCCTTCTCCCAATCTCACCCCCTGCCGTGTTTTCACTATCCCCTCTGACCTTCCCCTCTCTGACCCTGAACAATCAGTCCTTAGCAAAGGCCTCAGTTTCATCCCCTTACACCCCTGCCTCAATGAATTTCGAGCTCGGCACGATGCTGAGCTCTTTTTCCGCCGCCTTCGCCTCCGTGCCCACTTCTTTGGCCAGGAGTCTTCCCCCTGCACAGCTTTCAGAATTCTCATTCTACCTGGACCCCTCCCTCTGACCTCTTACCCTCTCTAGATCTTTTCATTGCAAACTGCCGGCGTGACATCGGCCGTCTCCATTTCTCTGTTCCCCTCACTCACTCCAACCTACCTCCCTCTGAACTTGCAGCACTCCGTTCTCTCAGATCCAACCCCAACATTGTCATTAAACCTGATGACAAGGGTGGTGCTGTTGTTGTTTGGCAAACCGACCTCTACCTAGCGGAAGCTGAATGCCAACTCTCTGACACTTCCTCCTAACTCTGCCTGGACCATGACCCCACTACCGAACATCAAGCCACCATTTTCAAGACTGTCACTGACCTCATCTCCTCTGGAGATCTTCCCCCCACGGCTGCCAACATCATAGTTCCCCAACCCCGCACACCTCCAAATTAAAGGTGTGGCTATGGGAACCCGCATGGGTCCTAGCTATGTCTGCCTCTTCGTGGGATATGTGGAACACTCTTTGTTCCAGTCGTACACAGGTCCCCTCCCTCACCTCTTTTTCCAATACATTGATTACTGTATCGGTGCCGTTTCCTGCTCTCGCCCTGAACTAGATAATTTCATTCACTTTGCTTCCAATTTCACCCTTCCCTTAACTTCACATGGTCCATCTCCGACTCTTCCCTTCCCTTCCTCTACTTCTCCGTCTCCATCTCTGGGGATAGGTTATTGACCAACATTCACTACAAGCCCACTGACTCCCACAGCTACCTGGACTACACTTCCTCCCACCCCGCCTCCTGTAAGGACTCTATTCCATTCTCCCAGTTTCTCCATCTCCGCCGCATCTGCTCTGACGATGCCACCTTCCATACCAGTGCTTCCGACATGTCTTCTTTTTTCCTCAACCGAGGATTCCCTTCTACAGTGGTTGACACGGCCCTCAACCATGTCCGTTCTATCTCCCGCACTTCTGCCCTCACTCCTGCCCCTCCCTTCTGGAACCACGATAGAGTTCCCCTTGTCCTCACATTTCACCCCACCAGCCTCCGCATTCAACGTATCATCCTCCGCCATTTCTGCCACCTCCAGCGTGATCCCACCACCAAACACATCTTCCCCTCACCTTTCAGCATTCCGTAGGGACCGCTCCCTCTGCGACACCCTAGTCCACTCCTCTATCACCCCCAGCACCCCTTCCCCTGACACCTTCCCGTGCAAGCCCAGGAGATGCAACACATGCCCTTATATCTCCCCACTTCCCACTGTCCACTGTCCAGGGCCCCAAACACCCCTTCCAGGTGAAACAGCGATTTACTTGTACTTCTTGCAATTTAGTATACTGTATTCGCTGCTCACGATGTGGTCTCCTCTACATTGGGGAGACCAAACGCAGATTGGGTGATCGCTTTGCAGAACACCTCCGTTCAGTCCGTAAGAGGGACCCTGAGCTTCCGGTCACCTATCACTTTAATTCACCGCTCCATTCCCACTCAGACCTCACCGTCCTCGGCCTCTTGCATTGTTCCATGGAAGTTCAGCGTAAGCTCGAGTTACAGCACCTCATCTTTCGATTAGGTACTTTACAGCCTTCTGGACTCAACAAAGAATTCAACAATTTCAGATCATAACATATATATTTTTTATCCACACTTTTGTTCTGTTCTTCTCTCCCACATGGCAGCTGTCTTCCATTCTGCCAGCACAATTTACACTTCATCTAGAGCCATCCCTTGTTTCTTAACCTGTCCCATTACCATCTCCTTCTGCCTTGAATGTCTCTTAATCTCTCCGGCCTTCCAGCCTATCACAGACCTTCCCTTTTGTTCTTTCATCCCCTCCCCCATTTCCCAGCCCCTACACTTGCTTAAAAATCTGTTCCATTTCCTGCTTTTTTCCAGTTCTGACGAAAGGTCATCGACCTGAAACGTTGACTCTGTTTCTCTCTTCACAGATGCTGCCTGACCTGCTGAGTATTTCCAGCATTTTGTTTTTATTTGAGCATATTAAATGTTCAATTGATAATGCACAGCTTAATTTATAGGCTCAGGAATTATATCAAAATGTGAGATGCAAATCTTAAAAAAGTCACTGAAATGTGTATAGAAGGTCCCTCTATTCAACAGACAGTGCATTCCATACCTAACAACCAAGACAGCGGTCACAACATTTTAAAATCAGCCATTTTAACTAAAACCAGGAAGAGACAGCATGATCTAGGCCTTGGGGGAAGGTTGCAACAAGGCAGAAAGTATCCGGTCTCAAGATCTCCCAATCAATAGTCTATATAACATTGATAACAAATGGTAAGGTGTGCACACCAACTTTAGGTTTGCAGCAAAGCAGTTTTCATTAAAGTTGAAAGCATAAACACAAAGTCATATCTGATTTTCCACTACACTGGAATTTGCAATGAAATCCACAGCAGCAGGGGTACAGTAGCATCGTGGGCTAGTAATCTAGAGGCCTGGACCAATAATCCAGCGATGTGAGACACCAGCTGTGGAATTTAAATTCAGTTAATTAAATAAATCTGGAATAAAAAAAGCTAGTATCAGTAATGGTGACCATGAAACTATCGGATTGTCGTAAAAACCCATCTGGTTCACGAATGTCCATTAGGGAAGGAAATCCACCGCCCTTACCCAGTCTGGCCTATGTGACCCCAGACCCACTGCAATGTGGTTGACTCTTAACTGCCCTCTGAAATGGCCTAGCAAGGCACTCAGTTGTAACAAACCGCTACGACAAATTCAGCACTGGGGGAGTACCTTCTCAAGGACTGTAGCGGTTCAAGAAAGTAGCTCGACACCATCTTCTCAAGGGCAATTAGGGATGGGCAATAAATGCTGGCCTTGCCAGTAACGCCCACATTCTGTGAACGAATAAAAAAGCTGAGGGTTTTAAACTCGAACCACCAATCCCTTACTGCAGTGTAATCATGGTCTCCATACCCACAGCAAACAGTGGTTTACTCTGTCACTGTGTGCAGTGTAAATGCAGTTTTAGAAGAAATGCTGAGTTACAGCACTCTTTGAATGCATTACAGCTTAGAGCTGCTCAGCAAATGTCTCCCACTTGTGAATAAAGGAGTTTGAATCGAATCCTACCCTCTCTCAACTTGGAGCGGACTCACCGAGTGCAAAGTTATGTATAATTTACATGGACTCAAAGACATGATGGAGCATTAACCACCACTAGTTTTAAGGTCAAAATGCCATCAAAACAGGCTTGTGCTACAGCTTCTATGGCTGAAAGGACTGTGTGCTGACTGCATGACATATTCCTTACCCATCACCGGGCACCTCCCGGAGTTTGAGTCCCATGGCCAGCAGCTGGTTGGCAAAGCTGACAAACTCCTCATCCTCTGTCCCAGACTGGGCCCGGTTCTTCCTCTCCTTGGCCAGGGCTCGCCTCACCGCCTTCTCGTCCCTTTTCCGCTCCAAATCCAGCTTCTTGTTAGTCCTGCTTTTCACAACTTGCTTTTTGGACATGGCTCACAGACCAAGGCGCGTGGAAGCCGGCGGCTGCAGAGGGTGAACCAGGATTTAGAGTCAGAGAGGCAAAGGGCAGAGTGTCGCCATGGTGACGGGCCAAACCGGAGAGATGCAAGAGCTGGACGCAAGAGTTAGAAATTAAATTAAACAGGGAGCCAAGAGTCGACGCTCTCACTCTTGTCTTCACCTCGAAATGAAAGAGGAACCTCAAGCCCTGAAAAAGAAAGAGAAAATAAAAATTATTTATTGAGAGCAGGAGGTGGGCTGAGTAACTATTATATTGCATGACGTTATGTTTTAGAGAGAAGTCGGACAGGCTGAGCTCAGCCCCGCCACATTGTGATAACATTTGACGCACCAAGAGCGGCTGCTGCTGGTTTTATTCTATTCAAGCAAGGCGCAGGGCCTAGAGCCAAGTCTGAAGCCTCGGGCTTGCGTGCTGGCGCTGCCCGCGAGAGGTCACTGGCACCCGGCGCCGGCCGGCTCCTCCTTCGCCGCTTTAAAAAATATATATATACGAATTTGCGGAGGCGGGGACTGGGAATGAATCACGCTCGTCCCTCCCTCGCATTGAAAAGCGACCGGGAGCCAAAAGCTTGGGCCGCCGCCGCCTCACTCACCCTCGCAACAGTCCACAGAGAGAAAGGCAGCGGGCGGCCGCTGGTTGCCGCCCCCCCCCCGGGGAAGGAGTGGGGCTAGGGACTAGGCCACAGAGCCCGGACCTGGCTCACCAACTCACTGGTATCAGCCTCCCCCGCAGCGCTAGGGAAACTTCAGCAGCCCACAGTTTAACAAAGGGTCATCTATTCTGGAGCCTCCCCTCCAACCTGAATTTCAATCTGTTCTGCTGCTAATCTGTCTCAAGACCAGCCTTAACCTGTCCCCCAATCCTTATTCCTGCCCCAGCCCTAACCTACTCCAATCCCAGCCTGTCCCAATAATCCGTTCTATCCTAACTCAACCTCTCTCAATCCCAGCACCAACCTGTCAAAATTCCATAGCAAAATACTGCAGATGTTGGAAATCTGAAATAACAACAGAAAATGCTGGAAAAACTCAGCAGGTCAGGCAACATCCATGGAGAGAAATTTGAGTTGACGTTTCGGGTCGAACCCTTCTTCAAAACTGGAAAGAAAAGAAAATAGATCGAAGGCAGGGCTGCGATCGGGCAAAAGAAGTGAAAGAGACAAAAGAAGTAGAAGAGACAATAAAAGGTGTTTGAAGTTTCACTCTCCCACCTGGCAGCTATCACTTGCCCTGCCAGTACACTTCACACCTAATCTCAGCCTATTACCATCTCGTCTGGCTTCGAACACCTTTTATTGTCTCTTCTACTTCTTTTGTCTCTCGCTTCTTTTGTCCGATCGCAGCCCTGCCTTCGATCTATTTTCTTTTCTTTCCAGTTTTGAAGAAGGGTTCGACCTGAAACGTCAACTCAAATATCTCTCCACGGATGTTGCCTGACCTGCTGAGTTTTTTCAGTATTTTCTGTTGTTATTTCTGTCAAAATTCCAGTCTGTTCCAATCCAATTTGACCCTGCAATCCATCCCCATCTCAGCTTACTCCACACTTTATAGCACTCTTTTAAATTAATTTGTCATTTAAATTGCTTTTGTGAGTAAATCTATCTCTCATTTGGGACTGATCCATACTGAGGGTATGGATACTCTGGGTTTCAAGCTCTTAAAATTGAACTCACTCCAAAGTAGCAAAATTTCTGCATAAAATCAACCCACAAGATTAGGTTTCTTTGGCACTTGGTGCAAATACAAATAATTTCTAGTTTTGTTTAAAATTAACTTTTTCTCACTTTTACCTTGTTGTAAGGGGTAAATGTACTGGCCAGTGTGGAACTAAGCCGTGCAGACCTGGGAGGTCTTAGTTTCATCCCAGTCTGTGCTGAGCTGGTTCGGACAGCAGTAGTGGCACTGCAATTGACTGCACTGCCCCAGGCTGGGGAAGAGAAAAATTAGCCACGGTGCCTGCTCCTGTTGAGTGATTCCTGCTGGAAAGTGAGAATCTGTGAACATTAGGTGAGACAGAATTGAGCTTGACAACAATCAAATAACTTGCTGATATTTTTTGTCTAGGTTAATACATGAAGAGTATTGTTATTTGGGTGAGGTACCTGAGGGTGGGAGTTGTTTGTGGAACTGCACTCGGCAAGCGTTCATAGAAGGAGTGGGAAAATGTGATTTTTTAAAAGTGTACTTAATGTACATCCATGCCTTTGTTACCTCCAAACTTGACTATTCCAATGCTCTCCTGGCCCGCCTCCCATCTTCCACCCTCCATAAACTTGAGCTCAGCTAACACTCTGCTGCCTGTATCCGAACTTCCACCCAGTCCCGTTCACCCATCACCCCTGTGCTTGCTGACCTACATTGGCCCCTGGCCCGGCAACGCCTCAATTTAAAAATTCTCATCCTTGTTTCCAAATCCCTCCGTGGCATCGCCCCTCCCCATCTCTGTAACCTCCTCGAGAGTCCCGAAGGCTGTGTTGCCTGCCCGGTGCCAGGGTTAAGGACATCTCCTCTGGACTGGAGAGAAACTTGGAGTGGGAGGGGGAGGATCCAGTTGTCGTGGTCCATGTTGGTACCAACGACATAGATAGGACAAGGAAGGAGGTTCTGCTGAGGGAGTTTGAGCAGCTAGGGGCCAAATTAAAAAGCAGAACCACAAGGGTAATAATCTCTGGATTATTACCTGAGCCACGAGCGAATTTGGCTAGGACAAATAAAATTAGAGAGTTAAATGCGTGGCTCAAAGACTGGTGTGGGAGAAATGGGTTTTGCTTCCTGGGACACTGGCACCAGTACTGGGGCAGGAGGGAGCTGTTCCGTTGGGACGGGCTTCACTTGGCCAGTGCTGGGACTAGAGTCCTGGCGGATCATATAACTAGGGCTGTAGAGAGGGCTTTAAACTAACTAGTGGGGGGGAGGTTCCTAAAGAGCAAATAATAAAAATGACAACAGAGAAGGTCATAGACTTAGGTAGCAGTGGGGAAATTAAAAACCAGAGCGTGTCAGGAAGGGGCAGAAGGTATGGAGAACAGGTAAAGTAATAAAAAGGGCAAAAGCAGGAACTAAGTGTCACAAAACATCTTTGAAAGTTCTCTATCTGAATGCACGTAGCATTCGTAACAAAATAGATGAGTTAATGGCACAAATAACTACATATGGGTATGATCTTGTGGCCATTACAGAAACATGGCTGCAGGGTGACAATGCCTGGGAATTAAACATACCAGGTTATTTAACGATCAGGAAGGACAGGCAGGAAGGAAGGGGAGGTGGGGTGGCTATGTTAATAAAGGAAGGAATCACTGTAATACAGAGAAATTATATTGGGTCAAAAGATCAGGATAATGAAACAGTTTGGGTGGAGGTAAGGAATAATAAGGGGAAAAAAACACTAGTGGGCGTAGTCTATAGGCCTCCGAACAGTGGCAACTCTGTTGGATGGAGTATCAACCAGGGAACATCTATAATTATGGGGGATTTTAACTATCATATTAATTGGACAAATCAAATTGGGCAGGGCTGCCTTGAGGATGAGTTCATTGAGTGTATTAGGGATGGGTTTCTTTAGCAGTATGTAACTGAACCGATCAGGGGGCAAGCAACCTTAGATCTGGTCCTGTGTAACGAGACAGGATTAATTAAAAATGTCCTAGTAAAGGATCCCCTTGGAATGAGTGACCATAACATGGTTGAATTCCATATTCAATTAGAGGGTGAGAAGGTTAGATCTCAAACAAGCGTGCTAAGCTTGAATAAAGGAGACTATGAAGGTATGAGAGCGGAATTGAGTAGAGTGGATTGGGAAAATAGATTAAAGGGTAAGACGATACATGATCAGTGGTGTACATTTAAGGAGTTATTTTACAACTTCCAAAAAATATATATTCCACTGAGAAGAAAAGGGTGTAAAAGAAAAGACAGCCATCCGTGGCTAAGTAAAGAAATTAAGGATAGTATTCGACTAAAAACAAGGGCATATAAGGTAGCCAAATCTAGTGGGAGGATAGAGGATTGGGAAAACTTTAAAAGACAGCAAAAAAAATTGATTAAGAAAGGGAAGATAGATTATGAAAGTAAATTAGCAAAAAATATAAAAACAGATAGTAAGAGTTTTTATAGTTATATAAAAAGAAAAAGGGTGGCTAAAGTAAATGTAGGTCCCTTAGAGGATGAGACCAGGAAATTAATGGTGGGAAATATGGAGATGGCAAAAACACTGAATGAATATTTTATATCAGTCTTTACAGTAGAAGACACTAAGAATATCCCAACACTGGACAAACAGGGGGCTATAGGGGGGGAGGAGCTAAACACGATCAAAATCACTAAGGAAGTGGTACTCGGTAAAATAATGGGACTCAAGGCGGATAAATCACCTGGACCTGATGGCTTACATCCTAGGGTCTTGAGGGAAGTGGCGGTAGGGATTGTGGATGCATTGGTAATAATTTTCCAAAACTCCCTGGACTCGGCAAAGGTCCCGGCAGACTGGAAAACTGCTAATGTAACACCCTTATTTAAAAAGGGCAGTAGACAGAAGGCTGGAAACTATAGACCGGTTAGCCTAACATCTGTGGTAGGTAAAATTTTGGAGTCCATTATTAAGGAGACAGTAACAGGACATTTGGATAATCATAATTTAATAGGACAAAGTCAGCATGGTTTTATGAAGGGGAAGTCATGTTTGACAAATTTGCTGGAGTTCTTTGAGGAAGTAACATATAGGGTGGATAAAGGAGAACCAGTGGACGTAGTGTATTTAGACTTCCAAAAGGCATTTGACAAGGTGCCACACAAAAGATTATTGCTTAAGATAAAAAATCACGGGATTGGGGGTAATATTCTGGCATGGATAGAGGATTGGCTATCTAACAGAAGGCAGAGTTGGGATAAATGGTTCATTCTCAGACTGGCAATCAGTAACTAGTGGTGTTCCGCAGGGGTCAGTGCTGGGTCCCCAACTCTTTACAATCTATATTAACGATTTGGAGGAGGGGACCGAGTGTAACATATCAAAGTTTGCAGATGATACTAAGATGGGAGGGAAAGTAGTGAGTGAGGAGGACATAAAAAACCTGCAAGGGGACATAGACAGGCTAAGTAAGTGGGCAGAGATTTGGCAGATGGAATACAATACTGGAAAGTGTGAGGTTATGCACTTTGGCAGGAAAAATCGTAGAGCAAGTTATTATCTTAATGGCAAGAAACTGGAAAGTACTGAAGTACAAAGGGATCTGGGGGTCCTGGTGCACGAAACTCAAAAGGTTAGTATGCAGGTGCAGCAAGTGATTAAGAAGGCCAATGGAATGTTGGCTTTCATTGCTAGGGGGATAGAATATAAAAATAGGGAGGTATTGCTTCAGTTGTACAAGGTATTGGTGAGACCGCACCTGGAATACTGCGTACAGTTTTGGTGTCCATACTTAAGAAAGGACATACTTGCTCTCGAGTCAGTACAAAGAAGGTTCACTCGGTTAATCCCGGGGATGAGGGGATGGACATATGAGGAGAGGTTGAGTAGATTGGGACTCTACTCATTGGAGTTCAGAAGAATGAGAGGCGATCTTATTGAAACATATAAGATTGTGAAGGGGTTGGATCGGGTGGATGTTCCCGATGATGGGTGAAACTAGAACTAGGGGGCATAGTCTTAGAATAAGGGGCTGCTCTTTCAAAACTGAGATGAGGAGGAACTACTTCACTCAGAGGGTGGTAGGTCCATGGAATATGCTGCCCCAAAAAGCTGTAGAAGCTACATCATTACATAAATTTAAAACAGAAATAGACAGTTTCCTAGAAGTAAAGGGAATTAAGGGTTACGGGGAGCGGGCAAGAATTTGGACATGAGTCTAGGTTCGGATCGGTCATGGCCCTGTGGGTAGCGGAGCGGGCCCAGGGGCCGTGTAGCCTGATCCTGCTCCTATTTCGTGTGTCTAATTCTGTTAGATTCAGGAGATGGTTCTGTGATAGTGGATTGGCGGTTAGGATCAGATCAGCCATGATCTTATTGAATGGCGGAGCAGGCTCGAGGGGCCGATTGGCCTACTCCTGCTCCTATTTCTTATGTTCTCATGTTCCACCCTTACAACCCTCCGTGATCTCTGTGCTCCTCCAATTCTGGTCTCGTGTGCATCCCCGATTTTAATTACTCCACCATTGGCAACCGTGCCTTCAGCTGCCTGGGCCCTAAGCTCTCGAATTCCCTCCCTAAACCTCTCTGCATGTCCACCTCTCTTTCCTCCTTTAAGACGCTCTTTAAAACCTACCTCTTTGACCAAGCTTTTGTTCATCCGTCCTAACATCTCCTTATGTGGCTCGGTGTCAAATATTTTGTTTGCTAACGCTCCTGTGACTCGCCTTGGGATGTTTTACTACATTAAAGGCACTGTATAAGTGCAAGTTGTTGTTGTTAATATTTCCCTCCTTCCCTTAAGATCGCTCCAGACAGCCAAGCCTTGCACAATTCTCTAACTAATAGGACAAGGATGTTACCTGTTCTAGGCTGTTCCGGTAAGTAAGTAGGTGTGTAAGGTGGTGACCATAAGTCTGATACCATGGGTCAGTTGTTGTGTGAGGTATGGTCGCTCTCTCTGTCTTATTCCCACTTTCCATCACCGCTCATGTTACAAAGCAGATCTCATTGTGAGGAGAACTACTGTTGTGACCTGTGACTTCACAGCATGATATGTTGGATCAGTGATGTGTACAAGTTCAAATTTGAAGTAATTCAGTTTCTGGGCAAATGCTTATCTTCTGAAATGTTTTAACATTTGCTCCCAATAGGGAGACATTCCAGAACAGGTTTGAGGGGCTGAATGGCCTACTCCTGTTTCTATGTTCCATTCTCAGGAAGGATGTCAGGTAGTTAATCCTGGGTAGTCCTAGAATATTGGGAACCAGCCAGCAATGTTCCCTCGATGTTTCAACAGGGTTAGGTCCTATTTTGGGTTCCTTGGTACAGTACTTGGATTGCTATGGTAACTAATGATTGGGAGTTGTGTGAGGATCGGTCGATCTCTGGCCATTCCTCTCTCATTGTGTGGAAGTCCCTCATGTCCATTTGACATCTTCCTGATGATGACTCATCTGATCAAGAACACACTGTGTGTGCAATAACATCATGGACTGGTATTCTACCTCTCTGTGTACAGCACATTACTGCACACCAACAGTGTGATTTTTGTTGAATGGCATTCAGTAAAAGATGTGGGGGTAGAAAACTGTCGCTTGACGACACCTAAAAGTTCTTCAGTTGCTATTTGGTCAGTTGGATGGGCGAGCTCATGCCTGTGGCTGAGAGCACAGGCTTTTCTTCTGGCATTACAAACCAAAAGACTGATCGCCATAAAGGAGACTAGCGCTTGGGACTCCCTCAACTGCTTGGAAACAGGGGAACAGTCAAGACCAACAACAGCAACAACTGGTATTTATATAGCGCCTTTAATGTAGTAAAACATCCCAAGGCACTTCACAGGAATATTAAAAGACAAAGAATTTGACACGAGCCACATAAGGAGAAATTAGGGCAGGTGACCAAAGGCTTGGTCAAAGAGGTAAGTTGTAAGGAGCGTCTTAAAGGAGGAAAGAGAGGTAGCGAGGCGGAGAGGTTTAGGCAGGGATTTCCAGAGCTTGGGGCCTAGGCAACAGAAGGCACGGCCACCAATTGTTGAGCGATTATAATCAGGGATGCTCAAGGGGGCAGAATTAGAGGCGCGCAGATATCTCGGGAGTGGGGGGTTTGTGGGTTTGTAGGGCTGAAGGAGATTACAGAGATAGGGAGAGACGAGGCCACGGAGGGATTTGAAAACAAGGATGAGAATTTTGAAATCAAGGCGTTGCTTAACCGGGAGCCAATGTAGGTCAGCGAGCACAGGGGTGATGGGTGAACGGGACTTGGTGCGAGTTAGGACACAGGCAGCCGAGTTTTGGATGACCTCAAATTTACGTAGGGTAGAATGTGGCAGGCCAGCCAGGAGTGAAGTCTAGAGGTAACAAAGGCATGGATGAGGGTTTCAGCAACGGATGAGCTGAGGCAAGGGCGGAGACGGGCGATGTTACGGAGGTGGAAATAGGCGGTCTTAGTTATGCTGTGGCTATGTGGTCGGAAGCTCATTTCAGGGTCAAATATGATACGAAGGTTGTGAACAGTGCGGTTCAGCCTCAGACAGATGTTAGGGAGAGGGATGGAGTCAGTGACTAGGGAATGGAGTTTGTGGCGGGGACCGAAAACAATGGCTTCGGTCTTCCCAGTATTTAATTGGAGAAAATTTCTGCTCATCCAGAACTGGATGTCGGACAATCAGTCTGACAATTTAGAGACCGTGGAGGGGTCGAGAGAAGTGGTAGTGAGATAGAGCTGGGTGTCATCGGCGTATATGTGGAAACTGACGCTGTGTTTTCGGATGATGTCGCCAAGGGGCAACATGTAGATGAGAAATAGGAGGGGGCCAAGGATAGATACTTGGGGGACACCAGAGGTAATGATGCAGGAGCGGGAAGAGAAGCCATTGTAGGTGATTCTCTGATTACGATTAGATAGATAAGAATGGAACCAGACGAGTGCAGTCCCACCCAGCTGGGTGACAGTGGAGAGGCATTGGAGAAGGATGGAGTGGTCAACCATGTCAAAGGCTGCAGACAAGTCAAGAAGGATGAGGCGGGATAGTTTGCCTTTGTCAGAATCACAAAGGATGTCATTTATGACCTGGATGAGAGCCGTTTCGGTACAATGGCAAGGGCGGAAACCTGATTAGAAGGATTCAAACATGGAATTGCGGGAAAGATGGGCACGGACTTGGGAGGCGGCAACACATTCAAGGACTTTGGAGAGAAAAGGGAGGTTGGAGATGGGGCGGTAGTTTGTAAGGACGGAAGGGTCAAGGGTTTTTTTTTGAGGAGAGGGCTGATGATGGCAGATTTGAGGCTAGAGGAAGGAAGGGAAGTGGCAGAGGCAGCTGAACAGATGGTCTCAATCTTAGAGACAAAGAAGTCCATGAGCTCCTCACACTTGTTGTCGGAGGTGAGGGTGGAGGAGACGGGAGAGGGGTTTAAGAAGACGGTTAGCAGTGGAGAATAGAAGCCGGGGTTTATCTTTGCATTCCAGAATGATTCTGGAATAGTGAGCAATTTTGGCAGACGAGAGCAGGACCCGATAATGCTTTATGTGGTCCAGCCAGATCTGGCGGTAAATGGCTGAACCAATTGTCCGCCATATCCGTTCAAATCTGCGTCCCTTGGACTTAAGGGAGCGAAGATGAGGGCTGTACCAGGGACAACGGCCAGGGTGAGAGAGGGTAATTATTTTAATAGGGACTAGGGCATCAAAGGTGGTGGTGAGGGTGTGGTTGAGCAGATCGGTAGCTGCAGAAATGTCATGGTGAATGAAGGGCCAAAGGCTGGACAGTTGGGATTTCAAAAGTACAGTAGTAAGAGAGTTGGGAGAGAGTTTTTTCATGGGGCGGACACAGAGGAAATAGAGGGGTGGGGGGTGTGGGTGGAGAGCGATACAAGGAAGTGGTCAGGGATGGCCTTATCTGCAATTGACACGATGGGAGTAGCGAGGCCGCGAGAGATGGCAAGGTCGAGTCGGTGGCTATGAATATGGGTTGGGGGGTTTACATGAAGGGAGAGATTAAGGGAGGATAGGAGGCTAGTGAACTCAGAGGAGAGAGAACGTGATGAATTGAGATGGAGGTTGAAATCACCGAGGATGAGAAGTTGTTCGATGCAAAGGCTGAGGGAGGAGAGCAGTGAAGGTATCTCGGTAATAACATTTTTATGGTACTTGGGTGGGCGGTAGCGAACAAGAATTTTAAATGAGAGTTGAGGGGCGTGGAATAAGGTAAGATGCTCAAAGGAGGAGAAAGTGCGGGAGGAGTAGGGGGACAGCCAAGGTGTGATTTGGTGATGAGAGCCACACCGCCACCACGGCGGTCTGAGTGGGGCCAAGTGGTGGAAGGTATAGCCAGGCGGGGAGGCTTCATTTAAGGGTAAGGTGTCATCACCCCTCAACCAAGTTTCTGTCAGGGCCATGATGTCGACGCAATCATCCACGATAAGCTCATGGATGGCACGGGCCTTGTTTGCAAACACATTTCATAGTGGAAATTATATTTAAAAATGTAAATTCACTTAAAAAGGGTGAGTCTGATTGCTGGTGGTATAAAGTATTGAGTGCCGAAATGTGCAAGTTTAAGTTCATCTGCTGTGTCCATAATAATGAGCCACATTGGTGTTTTAGCTGACTTCCGATAAACGTTCATTGCTGTGTTAAAACAGGTTGGATGTGTGCAGTGATGTGAAATTATGGGGCAAGATTGGAGTTTACCACTTGCCGGTAATTAAATGGTAAAATCCCAGATGGTGTAAAAATCGATTCCTACACAACTCAATGCGGATGTCACAGGTGAATAGTCAGGAATGACTTGCCTGGGGAAAAATGCTCTTGAAGTAATGCAAACACATGAAGAGCAATGCACATGGATTAGTTGGAGATTTTATTAATCATAGCGATATAAGTAAAATCACAAGATAGGTATAGATGAGGGAACCATTTTAGCTCATCCATCAGAATTTAAAAAAAACACACCCATTCGGTCATTTTACTGTCTCTTGAAGGGTTCCAGGTTTCTTTTGTACCAGGAATTGATTGCTCTTTGCATAAAGAAATGCTTCCCGATATCTGTCATAAACATTCCGTTCACCAGTTTTAACCCATATCCCCTTGTTCTAATGAGAAAGGGTTAATTAATAACCTTGTAGTAAAGGGGCCTTCAGCGAAGAGTGACCATAATACGATAGAATTTTATATTCAGTTTGAAAGTGATTCAGTTAAATCCAAAACTAGGGTCTTAAATCTAAACAAAGCAAACTATGTAGGTATGAGGGGGCGAGATGGCTAAGGTAGATTGGGAAACAACTGTAAAAGGTATGATGGTAGACAAGCAATGGCTAGCATTTAAAGAATTAATACATAATTTACAACAAATACACATTCCTTTAAGGCACTACAACCCCACAGGAAAAGTGGTCCAACCGTGGCTAACAAGAGAAGTTAAAGATAGTATTAGATCAAAGGAAGAGGCTTATAATGCTGCCAAAAAGAGTAGTAAGCTTGAGGATTGGGAGGATTTTAGAATTCAGCAAAGGAGGACCAAGAAATTGATAAAGAAAGGGAAAATAGAATATGAGAGTAAACTACTGAGAGACATAAAAACAGACTGTAAAAGCTTCTATAGGTATGTAAAAAGGTAAAGATTCGCGAAAGTAAATGTGGGCCCCTTACAGACTGAGACAGGAGAAATTATAATGGGGAATAAAGAAATGGCAGAGAAATTAAACAAATACTTTGGGCTGGATTTTCATTGAGGAGTTGGGTAGGAGGCGGGACTACAACTTTCGGGGTGGTAGTCCCGCCTCCATCGAGTTCTAGCCAACCCACGCGATTTTGACTTCATTGACCTTGTTGAGCCCGCCCAGCGGGCTCAGCAGGCCAATTAAGGGCCACCCGGCAACAGGTGATGTCATAGATTGACATTTCATTGGTCAAGACCTTTTGACAGATGAAATATCAGCGTTTCACAGCTGTTTGAAGCTGTCAAACACTGACAAGCTGTACTCTAAGTTAATTCCTTCCTCTCAGGCTGATTTAGCGATCTCCCCAGAACAGAATGCTGAATGCTGCAATTTTTGACAGCTCGCAGCCATTCTGCTTTCTGTGCTGGTGAGATGAGGGACTCCCGAGACCTGAAGAAAGGAAGGCTGTAAAGGTAAGTAAAGGTTAGTAGAACTTCTTTAGACACTTTACACACACCAAACACACTTACCTTTGCATTCATGCACCCATCACTCACCTGAACACCGGACATCTCGACCCCTCCAAGCCCTTCATCCCGACAGTCCGCCTCCTCTAACTTGGCGTGGTTTGAAGCTGTCGGGAATCCCACACTTCAACCTTAAAAATAGGGATTAGGCTAAAAACTGCCTGTTAACTACCTGTTAACAGACAGTTAATTGGCACTAATCCCCTTCCCGCCTCGGGGAGGCGGGTCCCAGTGCGGGGCGGGTACCCGCCTCCTTTGAAACTGGCATGGAGGCGGGTTGGGGGCGGGATGGGTTCGTGCCCCCCGATTTCGGGATTTTAACCCCCACACGCCTCCAATCCCGCCTCCATGGCCCAATGAAAATCCTGCCCTTTGTGTCTGTTTTCAGAAGAAGACGCAAAAATCTTCCCGGAAATAGTGGAGAACCAAGGGTCTAGCGAGAATGAAGAACTGAAAGAAATTAGTACAGGTAGACTATCCTTTATCCGAAAACCGAAAACCTCTAAAAACCGAAAGTTTTTTCATTCAGCGTAAGTCGTGCGCATGACATGACCAGAGTGGCGCACGACTTACACTGAGCAGGGCAGAGGGTCACAGAGTTCCCTCCTGGGTAGGAGATTGCAGGCTGAGCCGGGCAGTGTGAAGGAGGTACCGGGAGAGTGAACCCAACAATACAGCGGCCCGTCCGATAGCTGCAGCGGCCCGTCCGATATTCTTTTTCCCCCGACCCGACCTGACCCGACCTGAACCGCGGCTCGTCCAATATTCTTTTCTCCCCCCACCCGACCCGACCCGACCCCCGACCCGAACCGCGGCCCGTCCGATATTCTTTTCTCCCCCCCCCCACCCCCACCACCCGACCCGAACCGCGGCCCGTCCGATATTCTTTTCTCCGACCCCCGACCCAAACCGCGGCCCGTCCGATATTCTTTTCTCGACCCCCCCCCGACCTGAACCGCGGCCCGTCCGATATTCTTTTCTCGACCCCCCCCCCGACCTGAACCGCGGCCCGTCCGATATTCTTTTCTCGACCCCCCCCCGACCCAAACCGCGGCCCGTCCGATATTCTTTTCTTGACCCCCCCCGACCTGAACCGCGGCCCGTCCGATATTCTTTTCTCCCCCCCCACCACCCGACCCCCGACCTGATTTGCGGGCCAGCTTAGTAGGAGTCAGCTGATATCCGGCTTTCCAGAGAAGCAGGAAGGGGAATGAGACACTGAACAGTCGCAAGAGGTAGCCTGAACTTTTAAAATTTATATTAAATACAAATTTCCCAGTCTTATAATAATACCTTCTGAAATCCGAAAAATTCCGAAAACCGAAACTCAGCTGGTCCCAAGGCTTTCGGATAAGGGATAGTGTACCTGCATTAGTAAAAAAAATAGTACTGGAGAAATTAATGGGACTGAAAGCCGATCAATCCCCATGACCTGATGGCCTACATCCTAGGGTTTTGAAAGAGGTGGCTATAGAGGTAGTGGATGCATTGGTTGTCATCTTCCAAAATTCCATAGATTCTAGAATGGATCCTGCGGATTGGAAGGTAGCAAATGTAACCCCACTATTTAAGAAAGGAGGGAGAGATAAAACGGGAAACTACAGACCAGTTAGCTTGACATCAGTAGTAGGGAAAATGCTAAAATCTATCATTAAGGACGTGGTAACAGGGCACTTAGAAAATAATAATAGGATTGGGCAGAGTCAACACGGATTTATGAAAGGAAAATTTTTTTTGACAAGTTTTTTGAGGTTGTAACTAGCAGAATAGATAAGGGGAACCAGTGGATGTGGTGTATTTGGATTTTCACAAGGCATTCGATAAGGTGCCACACAAGAAGTTATTAAACAGAATTAGGGCTCATGGGATTGGGGGTAATATACTAGCATGGATTGAGAGGATTGGTGAACAGACAGAAAACAGTGAGTAGGAATAAATGGGTCATTTTTGGGTTGGCAGGCTGTAACTAGTTGGGTACTGCAAGGATCAGTGCTTGGGCCTCAGCTATTCACAATCTATATCAATGATTTGGATGAGGCAACCAAATGTAATATATCCAAGTTTGCTGATGATACAAAGCTGGGTGGGAATGTTAAGTTGTGAGGAGGATGCAAAGAGGCTTCAAGGGGATATAGACAGGCTAAGTGAGTGGGCAAGAACATGGCAAATGGAATATAATGTGGAGAAATGTGAAGTTATCCCCTTTGGTAGGAAAAATAGAAAAGCAGAGTATTTTTTAAATGGTGAGATTGGGAAATGTTGGTGTTCAGAGGGACCTGGGTGTCCTTGTACATGAATCACTGAAAGTTAACATGCAGGTACAGCAAGCAATTAGGAAAGCAAATGGTATCTTGGCCTTTATTATAAGAGGATTTGAGTATAAGAGTAAAGATGTCTTACTACAATTATATAGGGCCCTGGTGAGACCAGACCTGGAGTACTGTATATAGTTTTGGTTTCCTTACCTAAGGAAGGATATACTTGCCATAGAGGGAGTGCAACGAAGGTTCACCAGACTGATTTCTGGGATGAGGGGATTGTCCTATGAGGAGAGATTGAGTAGACTAGGCCTATATTCTCTAGAGTTTAGAAGAATGAGAGGTGATCTCATTGAAACATACAAAATTCTTACAGGGCTTGACAGGGTAGATGAAAGGAGGATGTTTCCCCTGGCTGGGGAGTCTAGAACCAGGGGTCACAGTCTCAGAATAAGGGGTCGGCCATTTAGGACTGAGGTGAGGAGAAATTTCTTCACTCAGAGGGTGGTGATTCTTTGGAATTCTCTACCCCAGAGGGCTGTGGAGGCTCAGTCATTGAGTATATTCAAGACAGAGATCGATAGATTTTAGGATATTAAAAGAATCGAGGGATATGGGGATAGTGCAGGAAAGTGGAGTTGAGGTAGAAGATCAGCCATGATCTTATTGAATGGCGGAGCAGGCTCGAGGGGCCAAATGGCCGACTCCTGTGCCTATTTCTTATGCTGTAGTGTTCTGGCATTCCTTGAAGTAGTGTTCCAGATTTACCGTATACACACCATTTAATATATTGTATACTTCTATAAGGTTTCCTCATAGTCACCTTTGTTCAAGGGTAAAGAGCCCAGTTTCTCCAATCGTTCCTAGAGATCAGCCTGTGGTCCTTCTCTTCACAGTCTCTGGGAGTTGAATGTTTCTCTTTTGCCCTTTTGACCAAAACTACACCCAGTACACAAGGTGTAGTCTAACCAGTGCACTGTACAATTTTAGTGTAATATTTTCTGATTTGCACTCAACTGACCTAGCAATATAATTCAGCATTCTATGCATTTTGTTTATTACTGTTCCACGGTGATTTGACATGTTCATTTTAAAATACATTATAAATGAGTAATAAACAATGACAATCAATGATTTAATTTACTCTGTTGAATTCATTGACACACTATTTAGCTTTTTCAATATTGATTTCTTTAAATTCACTTTCTGTCACTTTGCGAGCTGAGGAAAGATAAATAGCAAAAATGCAACATCGCACAGCAGCTGAACCTCAATGAAACACAAGATGGAGCTACTGAACTCTGAGTATCCAGAGAGCTCAGTAGAACAGCACTAATAATGAAATATCACCCTGTAAAGAAAGGGCTGTCACTATCAGTACATGCTCAAACATCTTTGCATTTCTCAAACACCGAGCTACCGGTCTACTTGACCCATCAGGAGACCCGTTTGTCTTATATTTTAGTAAGCTGACAATGCTTTCTGGTAAAGCACTGTGTTTGAGTGCTGCCTAATATGAGGAGGGGGCCATCCACTCCTTAATCTCAGAGAGGGGGGTTGTGCTTTATGCAGCCCTTCCCTCTGCCCACATCTACTGGCTCTACTGTGTACAGTATCTTGGGCATTGACAACCCACAGATCCCTCATCCAAGGGGTTATCGTTCATGGGTGAACCAAGGCAATGAGTGTTGGTAAGTTATTCAGTCATGGGGATGAGCCTGATCCTGTTCCCACCCAATAGCGGTATGTGCATTTCCAGCACTGGATAGTGATCGGAAGTCGGAATCCTGGTTGTTTACAACTCCCGAACCCAGGGGCACTGAGGCCAATTATAGTACCCTTACAACAACAACAACTTGCATTTATATAGTGCCTTTCACAACTTCAGGATGTCCCAACACACTTTACAGCCAATGAAGTACTTTTGAAGTGTAGTCACTGTTGTAATGTAGGATACACTGCAGCCAATTTGTGCACAGCAAGGTCCCACAAACAGCAAAGAGATCATGACCAGATAATCTGTTTGAGTGATGTTGGTTGGGGGAAAAATATTTGTCAAGTACACCGGAGAGAGCGCCCCTGCTGTTCATCGAAATAGTGCCATGGGGTCTTTTACGTCCATCTGAAAGGGCAGACAGGGCCTCGGTTTAACATCTCATCCGAAAGACTGTACCTCCAACAGTGCAGCACCCTCTCAGTACTGCACTGGAGTGTCAGCCTAGATTATGTGCTTAAGTCTCTGGAGTGGAACTTGAACACACAACATTCTGATTAAGAGGCTCCCCCTACCACTGCCCCTGCTGAGATCCGCTAACTCAGCATATTGACTGGGGAATCGAACTTGGGACCTTCCTGAACGTTATGGCCCAGTACACTCGACGTGGCTAGAAAATTATAGAATAACCAGGGCATCAGCTACTGAGCTGGAAAAACAGGCATCTACAAGAACATCAAATTGAGATTTATTGTGTTTAAAGAATTTCCCACATTACAACAGTGACTACACTTCAGAAAGTACTTCATTGGCTGTAAAGCGCTTTGGGACGTCCGGTGGCCGTGAAAGATGCTGTAGAAATGCAAGTCTTTCTGTCGGGGGAGAAATTCGGTGGGCTGCGCCACCAGTTAGTGCCTAAAGAGGGCACTCAGTAGCTTTAGCGCCACTGGCCACGCCTCCCGCGATATTTAGCTGGGGCGCTAATGGCGGCGTTAGCTTGTTGCGCTGCGCCGCCACCGATGACGTCATCGGTGTGCGCAGCGCCCCGCTACCGCCCCGATCGCGATATTTGGCAGCGACCGCCTCTGTAGCGCCGCTCGCTAATCGCGCCCGGTTCACGGGGCCTATCTGTGGCGGCAGTGGCGCAAATTAAGGTGGAGGTGCGGGGCGGCCGTTTTTTCCGGCAGCCGCCTGCCAGCACCTCTGTCCCCGGCCTCCTTTTCTCCCCCCGCGGCATTGCCAGCTGTTTTTCGAGAGCCCGGCACTTCTCCTCGGTGCCGGGCTCTTTTGCCGGCACTCGCGATCGCTCATCGCGCTGGTGCAGGCCCCTCCCCCTTAAGAATGGGAGGAAGGCCTGCAGTACCGCAGCGTGTGGCGCTGCGGCGCGTTGCGCTGCGATATTCAGTTTCAGCGCCCTAAGAGGGACGCGGAGCGCCTCGAGCCTCGCCCAGTGTCCCTCTTGGGGCGCTCAAGCTGAATTTCCGGCGATCGCTGCTGCTCCGATCGCAGCGCAAAATCTGGTGCCCAGGCGAGCTTGGCGCCCCGTTTGCGGCTCCACCCAATTTCTCCCCCGAAGTCTTTAATTGAAAAGTAAAAAGAGAGAAAGGCTGAAATGGAAAGGGTGTCAAATCTACATGAGTTGGAACCTTAAACATTCACTCCCTCCACCACTGACACACCGTGCCTGCAGTGTGGACCATCTACAAGATGCACTGCAGCAATTCACAAAGGCTTCTTCAACAGCACCTCCCAAACCCGTGACCTCTACCACCTAGAAGGACAAGGGCAGCAGGCGCATGGGAACACCACCACCTCCAAGTTCCCTTCCAAGTCACACACCATCCTGACTTGGAAGTATATTGCCGATCCTTCATCGTCGCTGGGTCAAAATCCTGGAACTCCCTACCTACCAGCACTGTGGGAATACCTTCACCACACGGACTGCAGCGGTTCAAGAAGGTGGCTCAACACCACATTCTGGATGGCAATTAGGGATGGGCAATAAATGCTGGCCTTGCCAGCAATGCCCACATCCCAGGAATGAATTTAAAAAAAGGAGGTTCTGCAGGGGGCAAAACAGAGCAGAGAGCAACAGGAACCCAAGAGTAAACTTGTGGATTACAGTGTTGTTTCACAATTTGAATGTATAACTATCATCCGTCAGACACCTAATCTCGGCACTACTTGTTAAGAACTGAGGTACTTTTTTAAAAAAAACAGTTAACCCTATATTTTAATGTGCAACACTTTGCAGACTTTATTTCGCAGCTTACTGTGTCCTGCAGCTAGTAGCAGGGGACTGAAGCCTATAAATACTGAGGCACAGTAGTTAGCCAAAGTCAGCAAAAAGGCGGTGGACGGGCCCCTGTTGTGATTGTAGTAAATCACAGCCAGCAAGTGGGTGCCCGAACATAGGACAAACAGCGTCACTAGCGCCATGATCAACTTGGCTGCTGTCCTCTCCATCTGCACACTGTGCAAGTGCTCGTCCGCGATTGCTCTGATATGTTGGTTGAGATAAAACACGGTGCTGAGATTGGTGCCGATCATGAGGACGATGGGCGTGCATTCGTGCAGGATGAGAGTGAATTTTTCAAATATTACGCCGCTTTCCAGATTTGGGAACTTCCAGTCACAGCCCAGCAAAGGTTCCACGGTGGTGCTGATCACCATCAGAGTCCTCGTCTCGTTCCCACTAACAGTCCAGATGTAAATAAATGCTGGGATTGCATAGATAAAATTAACAAACCACACTGCAAATAATATGGCCAGCACGTAGATTATCTCCTTCATCCTTGTGCTCAATTGGAAATGTTGTTTTATTTTGAGAAAGTGGAAGTAACTGAGACAGAAAGTGACCCAGACACCGACAGACTTCAGCCACACCCCGAGGAACATGAACACTCTGCACCAGTTGAGGGGCAGCAAAATATTCACCCCCAACTCGGTAACAAACAGCGGGATGTTTCGAAAAGTTGAAATCAGCAGGTTGACAGCTGCCAGGTTGGTTAGAATGATGTCAGAGGCAGGGAGGCCGTGGTTTTCCACGGTTGTGGCGAATATTGTCACCAAGACCAAGATATTCCCCAAAATCCCCAGAAGCACCAGCAGCCCGTAAACGATGAGCTGAGCTGTACTCTTAACTTCCATCTCCTTGTTTCCTAGCTCCTTCCAAACCGTTAGCTCCAGATCAGCAACCTGTAAAAGATTTTTAAAAAATCTTAAATGAATGGGTACAAAGTTGTGTTTTTAAACGGAGCCTGGATCAGCACCGAAGCCTGTCATAGTGAAAGAGGAGGTAGTTGAGATACTGGATGGGATAAAAATTGATAAAGAGGATTTACCAGAAAGGCTGGCTGTACTTAAAGTAGATAAGTTACCAGGACTGGATGGGCTGCATCCTAGGATGCTGAGGGAAGTTAAGATGAAAATTGCAGAGGGACTGGCCATAATCTTCCAATCTTCCCTTAGATACAGGGGTGGTGCCAAAGGACTGGAAAATTGCAAATGTTACACCTTTGTTCAAAAAAGGGTGCAAGGATAAACCCAGCAACTACAGGCCAGTCAGTTTAACCTCAGTATCGGGGAAGCTTTTAGAAACGATAATCCGGGACAAAATTAACAGTCACTTGGACAAGTGCGGATAAATTAAGGAAAGCCAGCACGGATTTGTTAAAGGCAAATCATGTTTAACTAATTTGATTGAGTTTTTTGATGAGGTATCACAGAGGGTTGATGAGGGCAATGCGGGTAATGTGGTGTACATGGACTTCCAAGGCATTTGATAAAGTGCCACATAATAGGCTTGCCAGCAAAGATGAAGCCCATGGAATAAAAGGGACATTGGCAGCATGGATACAGAATTGGCTAAATGACAGGACACAGAGAGTAGTGGTGAACAGTTGTTTTTCGGACTGGAAGAAGGTATACAGTGGTGTTCCCCAGGGGTTGGCACTAGGACCACTGCTTTTCTTGATATATATTAATGACTTGGACTTGGGGGTACAGGGCACAATTTCAAAATTTGCAGATGACACAAAACTTGGAAGTATAGTGAACAGTGAGGAGGATAGTGATAGACTTCAAGAGGACATAGACAGGCTGATGGAATGGGTGGACACGTGGCAGATGAAATTTAATGCAGGAAAGTGCAAAGTGATACATTTTGGTAAGAAGAACGAGGAGAGGCAAAATAAACTAAAGGGTACAATTCTAAAGGGGGTGCATGAACAGAGAGACCTGGGGGTATATGTGCACAAATCGTTGAAGGTGGCAGGGCAGGTTGAGAAAGTGGTTAAAAAAGCATACGGGATACTGGACTTCATAAATAGAGGCATAGGGCTGGATTTTCTCAGCCCCCAGGAGGCGGGCATGGAGGCGGGACAGCCGGTAAAGTAGCAGAAAGTGGGGGCAGATGGCAAACCCACCCCCATCCCGCCTCCGTGCCCTTTCGCCAGGAGGCGGGAAGATGTGCTGCTTCGGGTCCCGTCTCCTGGAGGTGGGAAAGGCATTAAATCTCTTTAACTGCCTGTTAACAGGCAGGAAAAAGGATTAGTGCCATTTTGCCTTCTCAGGTGAAGGCTTCCCGACCTCGGAGAACCCCGCCGGGGTGGAGGAGACGTGGAGGAGGTCTGTGGGGGTCAGAGGCACCTGGAAGTAAAGTGTAGAGGTGAGTGATGGGTGCAAGTGTGGAGTGATAAGTATGTAAGGTGAGTGATAAGTGTGGAAAAATGTTCACTTACCTTGTTTTCTCCTTACAACCTTCATCCACCCTGGATCGGGAGATCCGACATCTTCCTTGTCGATTTCACAGAGTGGCTGTTGGATCCTCCGAACCAACAGCCATCTGAAATTGACAAAGTTGAAAGGTTTGATGAGTCCTGAACAAAAGGACTCATCAAACTACAGAGAGTGTCAGTGCTTGACAGCTTCACAGAGCTGTCAAACGCTGACATTTCTTCTTTCAAGAAGTCTTGACAGATAGCACGTCTGATGTTGACGTGCTCTGTCAGTGACTTCCTCCCTAATTGGCCTGCTGAACCCGCAGGGCGGGCTTAACAACGTCAATCCAGGGAAAATCCCTCTGGTTGGTCAGACGATGATGGAGGCAGGACATTGACACGGCAAGCAGCAGTCCCACCTCCAACTCGTCTCCATTGAGAAAATCCAGCCCATAGAGTACAAAAGCAAGGAAGTTATGATGAATCTTTATAAAACACTGGTTCAGCCTCAACTGGAGTATTGTGCACTTTGGGAAGGATGTGAAGGCCTTAGAGAGGGTGCAGAAAAGATTTATGAGAATAGTCCCAGGGATGAGGGACTTCAGTTACATGGATAGACTGGAGAAGCTGGGTTTGTTCTCCTTGGAGCAGAGAAGGTTGAGAGGAGATTTGATAGAGGCGTTCAAAATCATGAGGGGCCTGGACAGTGTAGATAGAGAAACTTCCCATTGGTGGAAGGGTCGAAAACCAGAGGACACAGATTTAAGGTGATTGGCAGAAGAACCAAAGGAGACATGAGGGAAAACTTTTTTACGCAGCGAGTGGTTATGATCTGGAATGCACTGCCTGAAAGGGTGGTGGAGGAGATTCAGTCGTGGCTTTCAAAAGGGAATTGGATAAGTAGCTGAAGGAAAAAAAATTGCAGGGCTGCGGGGGAGTGGGACAAGCTGAAGTTCTCTTGCTCTGGCACGGGCTCAACAGGCCAAATGGCCTCCTCCTGTGCTGTAACCATTCTATGATTCTAAACACTGTCAGTACTTTCAGAGGTTTTTACACTTGGCACCATCTGTGTGACTTCCTTTTCCTGTTTTCTGTCCTCCTCCTAATTCCAGCTGCATCATAGATGTGGGTCATTGGTCTCTTCCAATTTCCCCTCTCTTACCTTTGCTCAGTAGGCCATCATTTGGAGCAGGTTTCACTAGTGGAAAACAACTTTACATTGAGTTCTGACAAAGAGGAGGGAATCACCATGTAGGGAGTTGTGTTTCACCCTAGGTTTTTCCATTTTGAGGCTGTATAATGCATCCCCTTTTCACTTTCTTAAGCTATAGTATACTTCTGTTCCTCTCCTTGTGCCAGGTACCTTTCTCCTACTGAAGGGACATACAGGCAACCTATGTCAGTCACTTTGCCCATGCATCTGTGTACTCAGCCGCTTGGAAGTGTCTGACCAGCGAGGCTCATAAACCAGAATTTATGCCCCTTCCTAAGTGCCTGCCCTCCACTGCGAGTCAACTCCTGAGACCACAGCTGAGATCAAGACCTTAACATGTGGGGAATATTGAATATGGGCTGAGCCTCATCACCCATCACAGTCTGCTCTGCACACTTGGTAATATTTTCTTTACAGGCCATATCTCACTGAACAATTTCACCAAAAGGCTGATGAAAGAAAATATAAGGAATAATAAAGCAGATTATCCACATCAGGCTGAATCCACAGGCAGCTCTGTGTCTCATTATAGTCATGCTGAGAATCTATGGGCACCTCTATGTCTCAGCAGAGTCATGCTCAGAATCTATGGACAGCGCTGTGGCACCGTGTAGTCCTTCTCCAATGTGATAGAATTTGTGTTAACAACTGTTCTTCAAACAAGGACAGGTCTTACTCCCAATCTCAGAGGTGATGCCTGGCAGGTCTGCCGTACTTGAGAGCACTGTTGTTGACTAACCGGGAAGCCTGGGTCATTGATTTAAATTTGGAGGGGGAGACCTGAAGCCTTGTACTCTTGTTGAGTACAGTTTCATGGGTGCCAGTAACCCTCTGGTGCCTTGCCCAAATGCCTGTTCCCCTCTGATACCTTGCCCAAATGCCTGTTCCCCTCTGGTACCTTGCCCAAATGCCTGTTCCCCTCTGGTGCCTTGCCCAAATGCCTGTTCCCCTCTGGTACCTTGCCCAAATGCCTGTTCCCCTCTGGTGCCTTGCCCAAATGCCTGTTCCCTTCTGGTACCTTGCCCAAATGCCTGTTCCCCTCTGGTGCCTTGCCCAAATGCCTGTTCCCCTCAGGTGCCTTGCCCAAATGCCTGTTCCCCTCTGGTGCCTTGCCCAAATGCCTGTTCCCCTCTGGTACCTTGCCCAAATGCCTGTTCCCCTCTGGTACCTTGCCCAAATGCCTGTTCCCCTCTGGTACCTTGCCCAAATGCCTGTTCCCCTCTGGTGCCTTGCCCAAATGCCTGTTCCCCTCAGGTGCCTTGCCCAAATGCCTGTTCCCCTCTGGTGCCTTGCCCAAATGCCTGTTCCCCTCTGGTACCTTGCCCAAATGCCTGTTCCCCTCTGGTGCCTTGCCCAAATGCCTGTTCCCCTCAGGTGCCTTGCCCAAATGCCTGTTCCCCTCTGGTGCCTTGCCCAAATGCCTGTTCCCCTCTGGTACCTTGCCCAAATGCCTTTTCCCCTCTGGTACCTTGCCCAAATGCCTTTTCCCCTCTGGTACCTTGCCCAAATGCCTGTTCCCCTCTGGTGCCTTGCCCAAATGCCTGTTCTTAACTGGAAGCTTGGATTCTTCACAGTTGACTTTGGATAACCCTGCAAGGCAATGGGCTAAAGCAGAAGGTGCTCCTAGCTGGACAAGTAGCAGGATGCTTACCATTGTTCTGTATCTGTCAGCTGCACATGTTTAGCTGATTAAATAACTGGGTCCATAAGTATCCCTAAACGGATTTGAGGGTCCATAAACCTTGATTTTTGTCAACCTGTGCTTAAGTTCTCTGAGTTTAGGTTAGTGGGATATATCATTAAGGAAATAGTCAGCACTCCATAATGGAGAAAGGGAAACTGTATCTACTAGAGAAGGATCGATCATGTGTGTCAGCGAAGCAGTTCGCCAAATAAAGTGAACCTTTGGTTTCCATTTTTGAATAGATTTTGTGCTGTCAATGATTGTTGGTGCAGACACTAACTAATACCACATGTTGTATCCTTGTGCATTAACACTTACGAGTGGTCATCCTGGCACATTTACTGAGTAAAAACCTCTATTTGATTACCAGGAAATTCTACGTCTAAAATGCTGGGTATGCACAACAGGTCCGTCAGCACCTATAAGATGTTAGCGTTTCATTGGACTACAGAAAGTCCGCACCCCAGCCTGTGATTCCATCCCACTCCTCAACTGCACGCTCGGACTAAAAAGAAAGACTTACATTTATATAGCGCCTTCCCTGACCACCGGACGTCCCAAAGCACTTTACAGCCAATGAAGTACTTTTTGAAGTGTAGTCACTGTTGTAATGTAGGAAGTGCGGCAGCCAATTTGCACACAGCAAGCTCCCACAAACATCAATGTGATAATGACCAGACAATCTGCTTTAGTGATGTTGGTTGAGGGATAAATATTGGCCAGGACACCGGGGAGAACTCCCCTGCTCTTCTGCAAAATGGTGCCATGGGATCTTTTATGTCCCCCTGAGTGGGCAGACAGGGCCTCAGTTTAACGTCTCATCAGAAAAACGGCACCTCCGACAGTGCAGCACCCTCTCAGCACTGCACTAGAATTTCTGCCTAGATTTTTGTGCTGAAGTCCCTGGAGTGGGACTATGAACCCACAACCTTCTGATTCAGAGGTGAGGGTGCTACCAACTGAGCCACTGGTTGACACCTAAACTCGTCTGCACATTTCGTTGTCCTGGTTGACCCGGTTTGATTTTCAAACCCACACCCAGTCTATCACCCATACTGGCTATTTCCACATCTGTAATGTTACTCACCTGTGGGCATTGAAACCCTCATCCAAGTCTTTACCACCTCCAGGGTCTTTATTGCCTCCAGAGCTCCACTCTACACAAAGCTAACTCATACGCTGCCTGTATTCTATCCTGTACTCAATCCCAATCACCCATCATCAGCCCAGTCCTGATCCACTTACCACTTCAGCATCTTTTCTTTATGGATGCTGATTGATCTGCTGTGTTTTTCCACCATTTTCTGTTTTTAATATTGAATTTCTTGGAGTTTTTCCGATAGTATAAATTTTGGGGGCTGATATCCCTGTGCATTCATGGACTTGTAAACACTGTGAGTGAAATCTTTAAGCATATTCTTTTACAATATATTTAAAACGTTACTAACTTGTATTGAACAGAGGAATCTTCTTGACACATTACTGAAGTTGCTAAATACACCACAGAGGAGCAGATTAATGTCATATTACAATTAATGAATTGCAGTTAAAGAAGCATAGAACAGAACAGAACAGAAACCCCACAGTGCAGATAGAGGCCATTTCGGCCCATCGAGCCTGCACCGACACATATCCCACCCGATCCCCGTAACCCCTACATCAACACATATCCCACCCTACCCCACAACCCCACGTATTTAATCCCCCTAACACTAAGGGTCAATTTATCATAGCCAATCAACCTAACCCGCACATCTTTATCATAGCCAATCAACCTAACCCGCACATAGACATTCAGCACAACAGGTCTATGCTGGTATTTATGCTCCACAAGAGCCTCCACCCACTCTTTTTACTTAATCTCGCCGTAACAACATATCCTTCTATTCCTTTACCCTCATGTTATGTGGGGGTTCAGTTCTTTAGAGGAAATCCTGCCAGTACCCTCACTTTCCTCTGTCATTTTACTTCAATTTAGTAACAGAGGAACAATAGGAACAGAAGGAGGCCATTCAGCCCCTTGAGCCTGCTCCGCCATTCAGTTAGATCATGGCTGATGTGCACCTCAATCCATTTACCTGCCTTTGCGTCATAATCCCTCGATACACTTACCTAACAAAAATCTACCGATCTCAGTCTTGAAAGCTCCAAATTGTCCCAGCCTTTTTGGGGGAAAGAGTTCCAAATTTCTACTACCCTTTGTGTGAAAAAGTGCTTCCTCATTTCGCTCCTCAATGGCCTCGCTCTAATTTTAAGATTATGTCCCCTTGCTTCCCCACAAGAGGAAATAGTTTCTTCGTATCAATCCTATCCAATCCTTTTAATATTTTAAAAACCTCGATCAGATCACCCCTCAAACTCCTGTACGCAAGGAAATTTGAAATCATATTTGTTTGAAACTCCTACAGGAAATAATTGACAGGATATCACCCAGATTATAAAATCCCGCCCAAAAATACATATAAACTAAAGTAAGGGAGGGATATTGAACCTCAATTTTTACAATCGTGTTGCCTAGGGAATCCTGATTAGACTCAACTTGTAGTCAGATTCAGTAGGATTTCGCAGTGTAACTCAAAATACACCTGAAATAAAACTGGCCAACCCTACCCTACTTGTTGGATATTTAAAATATCTTTCCCATTTTAAATTTCAAAAAGTGAGAGAAGTGAACAAGTGCAGTAACTTTACTGTTAGTCACTTCACTCCAGGGAATGTTGTAGTATCACTGGAACACAAACTTTGAATTAAAAGCTGCGCACACCAAGCTCCTTCGATTATCTAGTGGATGAATGCGATGTGTGACCTGATACTGAGCCATACAGCTCAGAATGAACCAGGTTCAATCCCCGGTCTGTGTTGTTAATGTGATCCCAGTCGGAGCATCAGTAGTGGTGGCACAATTGACAGTATTAATCATCATTTAGAAAGGCACGTATTAATCAAGGACAGTCAGCATGGATTTGTTACGGGAAGGTCATGTCCGGCTAACTTGATTGCATTTTTTGAGGAGTTAACAATGAGGGTAGCACTATTAATGCAGGCACATGTACTCTAGCAAGGCTTTTGACAATGTCCCACATGGCAGACTGGTCAGAAAAATAAAAGCCCATGGGATCCAAGGAAATGTGGTAAGTTGTATCCAAAATTGGCTCAGCGACAGGAAACAAAGGGTAATGGTCGACGGGCATTTTTGTAACTGGAAGGCTGTTTCCAGTGGGGTTCTGCAGGGCTCAGTAATAGGACCCTTGCTTTTTGTGGTATATATCAATGATTTAGAATTCAATGCAGGGGACATGATTAAGAAGTTTGCAGATGATACAAAAATTGGCCGTGCGGTTGATAGTGAGGAAGAAAGCTGTAGACTGCAGGAAGATATCATTGGATTGGTCAGGGGGCAGAAAAGTGCCGAATGGAATTCAATCCAGAGAAGTGTGAGGTAATGCATTTTTGGAGGGCTAACAAGAATACACAATAAATGGTAGGATACTGAGATGTGTAGAGGAACAGAGAGACCTTGGAGTGCATGTCCACAGATCCCTGAAGGTAGCAGGACAGGTAAATAAGGTGGATAAGAAGGCATACGGGATACTTTCCTTTATTAGCTGAGGCATAGAATATAAGAGCAGGGAGGTTATGCTAGAACTGTGTAAAACACCAGTTAGGCCACATCTGGAGCACTGCGTACAGTTCCGATCACCACATTACAGGAAAGGAGTGATTGCACTAGAGAGGGTGCAGAGGAGATTTACGAGGACGTTGCCAGGACTGGAGAATTTTAGCTATGAGGAAAGATTGGATAGGCTGGGGTTGTTTTCTTTTGAACAATGGAGGCTGAGGGGAGATTTAATTGAGGTGTATAAAATTATGAGGGGCCTAGATAGAGTGGATTGGAAGGACCTATTTCCCTTAGCAGAGAGGTCAATAACCAGGGGGCATAGATTTAAAGTAATTGGCGGAAGGATTAGAGGGGAGTTGAAGAGAAGGTGGTGGGGGTCTGCAACTCACTGCCTGAAAGGATGGTAGCGGCAGAAACCCTCATCGCATTTAAAAAGTAAATATGATAGCAAAATATGATAGCATTTACATCCCAATCTGATGAGCTTGGTAAGAAACTGCCAGAAATGCATCTAAAAGCATCATCACATAACCTACAAGGCTCCGGACCAGGAGCTGGAAAGTGGGATGAGGCAAGATAGCTCTTTTTCAGCCGGCACAGACACAATGAGCCGAATGGCTTCCTTCTGTGCTGTAAATTTCTATGATTCTATGATTTGGCCTTGGATTCTGGTTCCTGATCACTACCTAGTGACTCCAGCTAGAAAGTGTGCATGCTTAGACATTGGGTGAGGACAGGATCAGACTTGGCAGTGGTGCCTCCACCCCACGCCCACGATTAAAGGTCAATGTCTAGACTCACACATGAAGAATGACTACTTGATTGAGGTACGGGAGGGAGAGGGGGTGCCCATGGAACCCATACCGCAACAAAAATTCGTGTCTTCAGGAGAACATTGGGGGTGGGGGGGGAGAAAAGTCACACAAGCATAACGTAAAACATGACAGTTATCATCCTCACCCTGCTGAATACACAGGAAATCCAGAGTTATTGCAAGAAGTGGCATCTCTTGGGCTGTTGGGATCAAACAGACATAAATGGCAACATGTGCCCATGAAATGTTAAAACAACACAGCCCTCACAAAGCGCAAGAGCCAGAAGGTTGAAATTAAGCAGTAACTATTCACAATGCCTGAGGAACACACTGATGTGTGACCGGTACAACAGACTGTATGAAAAGAATACCACAAACATGTAGGAAACAAACCGCAAAGAGAAAGAATCACGTAACAACCCCGATCCAGGTTTCAGTATTAGCAAGGGGCTGCAGTGGCCCAGAATTTGCTTCGATATATCCCGTGTGCCCCGACGGTTAGATTTTTTTCTCACCCTTCAGCTCGAAAAGTTTTTGCGCTGCAAATTGCTGGAAATGGGAGTTGTTAACAGCACGGGGCATCCGGGACCTTGGTGAACGACGGGACCACCAGTCTATCTCCTTAACCAATGAGGTTTAAGGACAGAGAAAGAAACAGAGGATGACGGAGAAGGAAATAGTGTGAATTAGAGTCAAATTAGGTACAGAAAGGGAAATAAGGAGAAAGATTGGATTGAGAGAGAGAGAGAGAAAAAAAAGAGACAGAAAGGAAAAGTAAGAAAAGTTTTTGCGAGGCTAATGGCGGAGCGGTGCAAATTGTCCAGCAATTTGTGGCGATTCGTAACTGACAAGGGGTCTCTTCCTCGCCACAAATTGCTGGGTTATTTACACACTAATAACTAAAAACTTGCCGTTATTTTCCTAGCAAACACTGTGCCGATGTGTCAAGACTTGGGGAAGGAGGAGCGCAATGACCTAAAGGCAGGGCTTACCTTGAATGGAGCTGGGACGGGTCACTGTGAGCAGAGGCTGAGCATCTCGGCTCTCCCTCCAGCTGGGTTATACTGTCTGATTTTTAAAGTGTTGTTTTGCTGACCAAGTAAACCTGTTCACCTCATTGACCAGGTAATCGGTGCCTAGCAACCAATCTATTGGTTAATGAGCGGATGAACACTTTATGAAGAGTTTTCACTTCTATTCACTAACTGGTTGCACTCATCATTATTATTATTAGATAACAATGCTTTCTATTGGTATTTTTTGGAATGTTTTCAGCGTAATACTTTTCCATTTTTTCTCTGATCTCAGTGATATTTATTTTCATCATATTTTGCTTCTATTAATTGAAATATTAATATTATGACCCTGGATTATTCCAGTTAGGGTGATTTAATACTACCCGTGGCCCTGTCTATTGGGAGCAGAATGCACTAACGACTGCACAAGTAACATCCAGCAACTCATATTTGTTTTGAGTCTAATTCTTAATTTGATTTAAAAATGCAATGTTGTGATGTGAATACATCTCCGTTTCTCTCTCTATCTCTTGTTTCCCAATCTTTGCCTGTCTCTGCAGTTCTTTTCCTGATTATTATTCTCTCACTGAGTTGCTTCTCAGTCTCTACCTCTCTTAGTGATTTTCTCCTTGGTTATTCCCTTCTCTCTCTGGGTTGTTGTCTGCTAATCTCAATGATTCTCTCAGTGGCTATTCCTCTCTGTCTGTCTCATGTATGCACATTTTTGCTTTTCTTTTTTCTCTCTTGTAACACATTGGGCTCGATTTACCAGGCCTGAGGGGGCGGGTTTGGAGGCGTGTAAGTTGTCAAAAATCGCAAAAAATGGCGGGTGGGTCCTATCCCGCCTCCGAGCAATTTTCCCACATTCGAGTTTTCAGACCCCATTTCCATCCCGCCTCCAAGAGGCGGGATAGGCCCTTAAGGCCCTTAACAACCACTTAATTGCCTCTATAATCCCATTTTGAGAGGCCTTTCTGATTTTTAGACATTTCCCCCATCCTACACGCCTCCTCTGGAACATGCCAGGTAATCCTGGCGGCCTCACAATTGGATTGCTTACTAACAGCTGCAGCTCCACCATTAAAAAGGAGTTTTCACCAATGATCACTTGCAGGTGGCAGAACTTTGTTGTCTCAGGTCTGGGGGAGCTTTTAGCAGGCATACTCATTGTTGTGGAAGTTTGGAGCCTGACACCCATCTCCAGTGTGACCTGCTAGGAAACCCCTCTCCCCACCTTGACTGAGCGCTTCCTCAACTGAGGCATATACCAGAAGCATGGCGAACATTTATTTCCTTTCCTCCTGGACATCAGATTCGGACGAAGACCAGCAGCAGACCCATGAGCAACAGCAGCACCAACAGCAGCAGCAACAACAGGAGCGCCAAGTTGCTGCTCACCCACCTGAAGCTGCACAGGCCAGAAGGTGCCAGCTCGCGACCACATTGATGGCCGGGATGCAAGGGATGCACTCATGTTGGCCAGATTTACTTAGCCTGCACAATCAAACACTTTTGCCTCGCCCCTTCTTACCAGACCATCGACAATGGACAAGAACCTGTGGATTCCTATTACTCTGACCACCATACTGACAATTGCAAGTCACCCTAAGCCGTCAATGTGGAAGTCCCATTTGCGAAATGACACAGGCCACAACTTCAACAGTTTGCCATCAAATCTGTTTATGATACCATGACAAGGATGGCTGGTCAAAAAGCAATACATCACAACACAAAAGTGACAACCCTTGTGACTACTTATGCTTTATCTTCCTCTTACGTGTGCTCCTATGTGGTGCTTCCCCTGTGGCTTCAGCAGATGTGGTGGCCCCTTGCTCACTTTCTTGCTGCTCCTGTCTCGACACCTTTGGCGGGCGTCCTCTGGGGTTGCGAACCTGTGAGGGCTCGCCAACAGTCTGCTGCTCCTGCGGCGGTGCAGGGGCTGAGACGTCCATCTCAGTTGGGTGAGGACTCTGGTGGGGCTCTGATCGAGGGCTTTGCAGTGGCATGGAAGTGTGAGCGCTTGAAGAGGAGCCCCCGCTTCCTTGTTGTCTGCCACCAACATCCCTCTCATGGGTCAGCCTCACTTCAGAGCTAGCAAGTGGCTTGACAGCACCTTGCTGCACTGCAGGGGGGCCATGAGGACCCGCTTCTGCACTGGAAGTCCTACTCCAGAGGACTTCCATGAAGGTCTGGTTTGTATGCTCAGTAGCTGAGAGGTTGCAGCTTCCTCTGAGGAGTCTGGAGGCTCAGGCTGTTCCTCCTGGACAGTGGGGACGGGGGCTTTCGATGGTCCTGTGGGGGAGTAAAGGAAAGAGTTAGAGATGTGAGGTCAAGGTTACATGCACATTGAATAGTGCAGATGATCATAAGTCAATCTGTTATTACATCAGAATCATTATCAGTGACTCATGCAATGTCAATGAGAGAGATGCCAAACTATTCTGTCGTGATGTGCCCGTCTGTCCATCCCCCACTTAGGAATCATCCTCGATCCTGGTGATTTCCAGAGCTGCCTCCTCCCAGGTGGTGAGCTGGGCTACTGAGGGTGGCCCTCCTCCTGTCATGGCTCATTCCCTCTTATTGTGGGCTCTCTTTTCCTGCAATGAGGGACACAAGTGGAGTTTGAGTGAGAATGAAGGAGTGAGTGTAGAGAATCCATAGCATAGATGCTTATAAAGAGACAAAGGGCCCTCCCTGTGTGTTGTAAGTTGTTGTTGTTGCATCACAGTGATAGAGAGTGTGAGGGCTACATGGTCGAATAGTTAAGTGAATGTGACCATAGAGAGAGGGAATGGGTAAGGGTGCAGGGATGTACATGTCAAGTGGGATGTGGAGGAATAGAAACATAGAAGATAGGAGCAGGAGTAGGCCATTCGGCCCTTCGAGCCTGCTCCGCCATTCAATGAGATCATGGCTGATCATCCAAATTCAGTACCCTATCCCTGCCTTCTCCCCATATCCCTTGATCCCTTTAGCCTCAAGAAATATATCCAACTCTTTCTTGAATATATTTAATGAACTGGCCTCCACTGCCCTCTGTGGCAGAGAATTCCACAGGTTCACCACTCTCTGGGTGAAGAAATTCCTCCTTATTTCAGTCCTAAAAGGCTTACCCCTTATCCTTAGACTATGACCCCTGGTTCTGGACTCCCCAGCAAAGGTTGGCAAAGCAGAGTGCTGGTGAGTAGAGGTGATGGGGATCAGACTGAGGGTGATGGGAAAGTCATACTCACTTTTCCTGTGCGGAGAAGTTCATGAAACCTCTTCCTGCATTGCAGCCAGGTTCTGTGGCTCATTGATATGGAGTTGACCTCCTGGGCCACTTGCAGCCACACAGCTTTAGTCTGCTGGGGTGGCTTTTTTCTCCCTGAGCAAGGGAAGAGCACCTCCTTATTGGATCTTGCACCCTCCACCAGAGCTTGGAGGGAGGGCTCATCGAAGCGTGGAGCACACTTTGGCCTACTGGTGGACATAGTCGATCAATTAATTCCTTACTACAATCACCATAAAGGTTGCAGTCTCCAGAAGAAGCAAGGCTGCTTGCAGGCCTTAAATCCAGCAGCATTGATGACGTCATCGGAGGCGACTTTCTGGATGAAAAGACTCATTGGGCCAGGGGTTCCCACATGCTGGAAATCAATTGCTCAATTAGGGGAAAATCGCACTTTCCCCACTTCACTTCACTTCGGAGTCGGGGTCCTCACACGAATGCCACCTGACACGCCTCAGCCCGCCCACAATGGCAAAATCGAGCCCATTGTCTTTCTTTTAACTCCAGGATTGTGCCTTGACTAGCTCTTGGATGAGCTTCTAAATGGAGTAGCATGATAGCAGAATATTCCTTGTCCTTGGGGGAGTCTGCCTTAAAACATATTGCACTCTGCAATGCGCCCTTCGTGTTGCCTGTAGAGTCAATGATTATTCAGGTTGTCCCAATGTTGTGCCTTTAGGAAGGCAGTAAAATCAGATGCAATAGAATAAAAATGGTGAGATGCACTTTTAGGAATGGCCACTTGTCCGGTGTGTCTATCATGTGTCCAGAATGTGGCTTACAGCTCAACCAGACCCAGACTTCAGAAAAGCAGATGCATGTCACCAAGTCAAATCTTTTCAGTCTGCCTATATAAAATATACGAGGTATGTGATTTTAATTCATCTTTCAGTGAAATAAAGGTTTACAGAAGGGACAATGGCACTGGAGATTCTTCTTATGCACCTGCTGCACATTTCTCTGCTTTTGTAAACCATTCCATTCTTTTATGTGCCACGTTATTTGAAGTTGGTGCACGTGCTAGATTTATCCCACAATCAGGTTAGAGTGCAGAACTACATGTGCATGAGGGGCATTACAATGTGCACACAGTTCTGGGTTCAGATGATGTTCATACGTTGCTCAGAATGTGTTCATGTACTGTGATACGGAGACTGTAGATTTTTTTTAATGGATGGGTGAGGTGGATTGGAATAATCCTCTTCCTCATCCATATCTGTCCCGTGAAAATCATCTGAACCCAGAACTGTGTTGCTTGGGAAGTACAAGCTAACACCAACTATAGAGAGAAAAAACTGCAATCATTGGAATTACAAAGAGCAGCCAGTGTGTGAGAGAGAAGAGAGATGGAACCATAGAACCTTAGGAGTTTACAGTACGGAAGGCCATTCGGTCTACTGTGTCTGTGCCAGCTCTTTCCTAGAGCAATGAAAAGCGAATCCCACTACCCTGCTGTATCATGGTGCTATGTATCTTCCTCTGTGTTAAATGTTTATCTATTATGCCCTTCAAAGGTACAAAGGTCTCTTCCTCAATTACTCCTGTTGCAAAGCATTCCATACTTTAACAGTCCTGAGAGTAAAGACATTTCTCTCCTCACTCTCAGTGACAATCTTCAATTAATGACCCCTTGCCACTGACTCCACAACCAGAGGAAATAGTCTTTTCTAATTCATCCTGCCAAAGTCCTTCATAATGTTCAAAACTTCCATTACTTCTCTTCTTAGCCTTCTGTACTCCAGTGAAAATAGTCTCAGTATCTCCAGGATTCCCACCCAAATACTTACCCTGCCTTTTTTCAGACATTGACTGACCTGCTGTGTATTTGCTGCATTGTTTGATTATTTTTAACACTGTAATAGCAGAGGATTTTCCCACATTTCCTCGAGTTTATATCCATTGGTGTTTTACTGCATTTGCTGCTGTTCGGTCCAGTGTCTTTTCTTTGTGAACACAATGTGAGATTTCTGATGGTGTGAAACGCAGAATTCACCTTGTGGTAGTGTTACTGCCGGATCTCAGATTCTGAATCCAGTCAGCATTCAGCAAAGTGTTTCAGGATTCGGAATCCTGTGGTGAAACTACATTTGGAAGCTGGATGCTCTGGAGCAGTGAATGGTGGAATATTCCAGGCTTTACCACTTTATCAATCATCCGTAAGGAGAAGAAATTTTAAGAATGGAATTCTCTACTGGAAAGCCAAAGTAACAAAAATAATATTTACATCTGTCAAAAATGACTTTCTTTGTGCGGGAGCTTGTGATGATATCATCTCTTTAGTACTATTGGGTTTTACCCAATTAAACTACTCAACAGGGTCATTTTCAAATTTGGGAAAGGATGATAAGTCTGTGTTGGGCAAGATGCACAGTGAGGGACAGAAGTGAATGGATGGGTGAAACAGTGTATTAGACACTAGTCTTATGCTTCTGCGAGCCAGGGTTTGAATCCAGTCTAGACTGGTGGGGTGGAAGTCTCCCCTCTCTACTGATTGTTAGGGTCCTCTGTGAAATGAGATTGGAGCAATCTCTGTTCAGTTCCTAGCGGGCATGGGCCAATAGCACAAACCTGCTCTAAATTCAGCACCAATTAGCAGTCTCAAAGGTGCCACAGGATAGTTGGTGTGAGAAATGGAACATGTCACACTGAAAGTGTCAACTGAGAGCAGTAAGAGGCGCTCTTCTGAGTTTGGGGCACATTGTTGGGCAATGTAGAGAGAGTTTTAACAACATAAAAACAGGCCATGTGTCCCAATCATCTGTGTTTGTGCTTATCCTCCACACAAGCAATAGTCCTAATCCCACCTGCTCTCATATTTCGTTATCTCTCTTTCCTTTAACCACCTATCTGACCATTTGTAAAGGTTGACATGATCTCCATTGCAAATTCTATCTCTGGTGGTGCATTTCACAGTCTCATAACTCTCTATCTACAAACTTTCTCAAAGGGGGAGAAATTCGGTACCTTAGCGCCTCCTGTTAGCGCCTCCAGGGGAGCTAACGGGGCGCTACCGGTTTTGCGACCGGGCGCGGCGATAGTACCGATACCCGGGAAATTGACGTGGAGGTTTGCAGCGGTGGTAACCACTAGCGCCACAATCTCCTGCGCCTGGAGATTGTGACATCATTGCCGTGCGCATCGCCCCGGTAGCGCCCCAGACCCGAACTTCGGCTCCGCCCCCTGCAGCATTGCCGGGCGACGACACTGACAGCTGCAGGAGGCGTTGTTCGGGAGGCTGGGAGCTTCGGAGGCGCAAATAAAAGGGGATGTTGGCACAGGCAGGAGAAATTTTTTTACAACGTTGCAATTGATTTTTTTCGATTCCTCCTGGGCCGCGATCGATCAGCCCGGCACTCTGCTGGAGTGCACAGAGCTGATCAGGCCGGATCGCGGCTGCCGTCGGGGACCAGCTAACTGGTCCCAATACAGAGGCTGCAGCGATGGCCCTTCCCTTTAAGGGAGCGAGGGAGCCTTGGATTGCGGCAGTGCTGCACGGGACATTGTGCAGCGCTGCACCACTACCACCCCGCCTGTGTCCTTTAGCGCTCCAGGAAGGAAGTGGAACGCTTGATTTAGCACTCCACTTCCATCCTGGAGCGCAAACACCGAATTTTGTAAAAGCTGGGAATCATTAGCACCTGGCTTATCTCCTAGCCAGTTTTTAAATTGCCACCTTTCCTATAATTCCGTACCCTTTCATCTTCTCTGATAGTCTCCTGTGTGACACTTTGCTAAGGGCTTTCTGAAAGTCCATGTACACCACATCCACTGCATTTCCCCCGTCCACCATATGTGTCATCTCTTCAAAGAACTCTGTGGTCTAGAAATGCGTCTCGGGCGGTGGCGCAAAACGGGCAGTATCGGATCAGCTACCCATTATACGCAGCACCTGATATTCGGATCCATTGACTGCAGTTTCAGGCACTGCGTATAGTGGGCGGCTGATCCAATACTGCCCAATTTGCACCACCGCCCGAGACAAACCTCTAGGCCTATCAGATTTGTCAAGCACAATCTTTCTTTCTGAAATTGGCTGCTTCTAATAATTCCCTCTTCATTTATTAGTAATTTCATCTCTAATTAAAAATTCTAAAAATGTCCTTACCACTGATCTTGAACTAACTGGCCTGCAATTACCTGGGTTAGCTTTGTCTCCCTTTTTGAAAATGGGTATTACATTGGCCACTCTCCAGTCCCCTGGCGCACATCTACTCTCAAATGAACCGTGAAATATCATTTCTGGGGCCTCCACTATTTCTTCCCCCATTTCCTTCAGGATCCTTGGATTTATCCTGTCAGGTAATGACACTTTGGCCGGAATTTTCCGGGGTCCATGCGGGCGCGATCGGAGGCGGGTCGGGTGGGAAAGTTGAAATTTCTTGCAGCAGGTCGTGAACCCGCTGTCATCCCGCCTTTCCCTCAGGTGTGTCTGTCAGTGCGGCAGTGACCCCACCGGCAGAGGCGGGCAACCCAATTTAAAGGATTATTAGCTTGTTCTCAGACCCTTAAGAGTCTTTTTAACCTCAGCTTTCCAATTTCACTGGATGCCCACGGGACTCACGCTGCTCGGGAACCACATCTGTCAACCTGAGGCAGGAGTTGAGTGGCCATTGATCCAGCTGATTAGTTGACAGCATGAATGTACTATAAAAACTCTCACCTGACAGCTGATCACTTTCCTCAGGCAGAAACTGTTGCTGACTGCATTCCCAGCACAAATTGAGCTTTCTGCAGGCTGCAAGTCTTTCCAGCAAAGTCTCCATCCAGTGTCACCTCATTGGAAGAGTCTCTCTCACCATTGACAGATCGCTTCTGTCATCTCTACTTCACCTGCCATCTATTCCATCAACATGGGTGCCGTTTATACTGTACAAAAGCAAAATACCGCGGATGCTGGAAATCTGAAATAAAAACAGAAAATGCTGGAAATACTCAGCAGGTCAGGTAGCACTTTCAGTCAGATGCTGCCTAACCTGCTGAGTATTTCCAGCATTTTCTGTTTTTATTGCCGTTTATACTGTCTCACCTTGGTCCTCAGAATCTGACCACGATGAGCCCCAACACCAGCAGCACCAGGCACACCAGCACCAACAACCACAACACCAACCTCCTCCGCAATCACCTGATGCTGCACAGGACACAGGGCATCAGCACCTGACCACATTAATGCCCGGGAGGCCAGGGATGGCCTCACCATGGCCAGATTTACTTCACTTGATGCTGTACACCCTGGCTGCCACATGATGTGCCAGGTTGGCACCACCACACACCAACACCATACAGCATCCCTACAATGACCAAGCCATTCCTTTCACACTCACCACCATTGCTGGAGGTACCGTTATGTCTCACCATTCACTGCAACTCACTAAGCCACTTCCAAAGGTGCACACAAATCTGTCCAAGACCGGAAAGTCTTGAAAATAAAGATTTTTATGATTGACAGCACATTAACAGAAACTTTACATAAACATTGGATAAAACACCCAAGTGGCTACTCTTGTGAATCTACTTGTGTGTCATCTTTCTCTTCTGCGTGCTTCTACGAGGTGCTACCCCTGTGGCGTCAGCAGAGGTAAAGGCAGCCTGCTCACTTTCCTGCTGCCAACAGACTGGAGAGCATCTTGCTGCACATCAGTAGGGTCATGAGGATCCACGTCTACGCTGAAATCCCTCCTAGAGAGGAGGTCTATAAGCCTCTGCCATCTATTCTCCATAGAGACCATGGGGGAGAAATTCGGTATCGCCCCGTTTGGGGCGCTAGCATTGGCGGTGTGCAAAGTTTAGCGCCAGGCGCAAATTATCGTCATCTCCTGCGAAATTGGGTACCTGCGCCCCTGAGGGTGATTGCGGCGCCAAATCAGGTGCTGCACGACAGTCTTAAGGCGCTAACCTGGCGGAGCGAGGCGCTACCTCACAGTGCTGGCGAAGCTCATGTGATTTCAGTCAGCAATGGAACACAGACACACTGGCACCATCCAATTCTTAAAGGGGAGTTCTGACGAATGGTCATCGACCTGAAACGTTAAATCTGTTTCTCTCTTCACATATGCTGCTTGACCTGCTGAGTTTCTCCTGCATTTTCTGTTTTTTTCTTAAAGGGGAGGGTTGATCTTGCCTTGCTCTCCATCCACATCCTGCTCATTGCAGCCTTGAATCTCGGCCTGAATCTCGGCCTGGAGAGACCTGTACATCAAATCTGCTGGAAAGAACAATGGAGAGAACCAGGGAAAGATCTCAGAGTGCAGACCCCATAGTCTCTTCTAATTCGATACAAGGAAAGGCAAATCAAAACCAACCTGCAAAACTCCTTCACATAGCGTTGAATCTCTCCAGAAGTCTGTCTCTCTCTCTCACAATGTGTGGTGCAAAAATGTCACCTTCAAAAAAAGGCAGGAGGTGTTCCCCTTTAAATAGCGCTCCCCTAGTCCCTTTCAGACAGCATAACGGTCCCCTCAACCAGTCGTTGCTAGCACCAGGCGGTAAGGCAGGGGGCGCCACTGAATTTTCAGACCGGGGCGCCCCAAGGGCGTTGCACTCTGGAATGACGTCATGATCTGCGTGCGCTGGTGAGCGGGCGTTACAGTTTAGCGCCGATGCTAAATGTCCACTCAATTTGGGAAGAGGCACAGGGTTCGCTGCGCCCGGGCGCTAGTTGGTTAGCGCCCCACTTCTCGATCACTTTAGGCGCTAATGGGTGGCGCAGCCAACCGAATTTTTCCCCCCATGTGCTCCTGTGAGTGGTGCATTAGCTGCTCCATGCAGGTGGCCATCCTATCCATGGAGGAGCCTGCAGTTGCCATCGCCTGCGACACGGTGGCGCTCATGTTGGAGATTGACTCCTCCATTCTCTGAACATTTGCAGACAGCGCGCTCGCAAAACCTGTCAGAGCCCCCTGCACTTCTTCCTGCACCTCCAGAATCACTCTCTTTCTGGATGGCCCCCGAGGCTCAGTGTCTGCATGCACCTGAGCAGAGCTGGGAGCGTCCTACGCCCTCTGGCGAGGACTCTCCACTGCTGTCCCTGTCTCCACCATCTGCTTTTGCTCACTTGTGAGTTGTGAGACACCAGGGGGGAAAAATTCATTATAGCCCCGTTTGGGGCGCTAACTTTTAAAAGTTGAAAAACTAGCGTCAGACGCTAATGTTTTTCAACTTTTAAAACATTCGGGTTTGCGCTCCAGGAAGGAAGTGGAGTGCTAAATCAAACGGCCCACTTCCTTCCTGGAGCGCAACAGGCAGCAGGTGGGGTGGTGGGTGTGCAGCGCTGCACACTGGGCGTTGGAAGGCTCCTTTCCTCCCTTAAAGGGAAGGGCCATCCATAGAGACTGATGTAAGAAAACTACTAGGCACTTGGTCTAAGCGTTAAACAAAGCTTTAATCAACTGTTTTACAACATGGCGGTCTAGTTGTGTCCTTCACTAGTTCCTGTTAAGAATGTCCTGCGCAAGCTGGGCCCGTGCCCGAGTATTTATACTCTCCCTCGACAGCGCCACCTGCAGGACGCTCAGTATTATTTCATAAGTCTTTCTTTCATGAATGACTGATTCATGTCAGAGACCATGTGCTCCTGTGAGTGGCGCATTAGCTGCTCCATGCAGGTGGCCATCCTATCCATGGAGGAGCCTACAGTTGCCATCGCCTGTGACACAGTGGCGCTCATGTTGGAGATTGACTCCTCCATTCTCTGAACATTTGCAGACATTGCACTTGCAAAACCTATCAGAGCCCCCTGCACTTCTTCCTGTACCTCTGCAAGGGAAAGCAACTTACTTGGACCCTGACGGCAGCCGCAATCCGGCCCGATCAGCCCGATGCACTGCAGCGGAGTGCCGGGCTGATCGAGCGCTGGGGAAAAAAGCCAAAAAAACAGAGAACGAGCATTTCAGTATTTTTTTCCCTAGCTCGGCCACCTTGCCTTTATATATTGCCCCCGAAGCGCCCGGCTTCCCGATGAACGCCTCCTGCAGCTGCCGGTGTTTTCGCCCGGCGATGCTGCAGGGGGGCGAAACCAAAGTTCAGGTCCAGGGCGTTACCGGGGTGATGCGCACGGCGGTGATGTCATGATCTCTGGGCGAAGGAGATCGGGGTGCGACGCCATACCGCCGCTGTAAACTTCCCACCGAATTTAGCGGGAGGTGATATTCTCGCCGTACCCGGGCAGTAAGTGGTTAGCGCCCATTATCACCCCCTGGAGGTGCTAACGGGAGCCGCTAACCAGCCGAATTTCTAGCCCCATGTGACAACACTACATCCCACCCACATATGCGTCTCTGCGCTGGTGCTGGGTGCGCTTATGTCTGGTGACGCTGCACCTTCAGAGGCTGGAGGCTCCTCTGAGGAGTCGTCTTCCTCTTCCTCCTGGACAGTGGGGCCAGGGTGCCCTTGATGGACCTGTGCGAGAGTAAAGAGATGGATTAGATATGTCATATGAAAAATGGGTACAGATACCATTATGCACATGATGACCATTCAATGGCTGCTGACATCAGTCCCCATATGAGTGACTGATGTATGCCATGTAGTTGTATGATATGCAATTCTGTCACCAGGTTGCTGAGATGTCCCACTCTCTGTCTCCCACCTCCAGCTGCTCAGCGACTCCAGATATTTCTAAAGCAGCCTCCTCTGTAAAGGTTTGCAAATGATGGAGGGCCACCACCAGTTCTCTCCCCTTCCCTCTTATTTTGGGCTCTCTTTTCCTGCAAGGAAGAGAAGAAGGGAAGGTTGAGTGAGAATAATGGAATGAGTGTAAGGAATGGATGGGTTAGATCTTTAAAGGGAGACTATGATGGAGTAGGGTGCCAAAAAGAAGTGGCCTCCTTGTGTGTTGTTAGTTGGTATGATTGCACTAGGAGGAGGTGGAGTGTGAGGGATGGTTAGTCAGATGGGGATGTGATAATGTAGATAGAGAGAGGGATGGATGTGCAGGAGTAGGGTTGGGAAGACAGAATGATGGGGATGTGATGAGAGGCACAGCAGGATGAAGTTGAGTGTGGCTTTGCACTCATGTTTCCTGATCTAATGAGATAATTGAAATGTTTGCAGCACTGCACCCAGGTCCTCCTGACCACATCCCTGCTGGTGTCCTCCTCTGCAATCTCCAACCAGGCTGCTTCGGTCTCTTGGGGAGGTCTCTTCCGCCCATTGGAAGGGAAGAGAACCTCCCTGCATGCTCTGACTCCCTCCACAAGCATATGGAGGGAGCCATCGGAGAATCTGGGTGCAGCCCTCTGCCTCTGTGCAGTAATTTCCAAAGTGTTTGCAACACTCCAATGCTGTAGTGCACTGACTGCACTATTTTAGATTAACCTTCAAATGTTATGTGGCCATGGCCCCTTTAAATATCCCGGCTGAAAACGCGTCATGGATGATGTCAGCAGACCCGCACCATTTAATTGGACCGGGTAACGTGCAGGGCGGGCTTAATAGATGTAAAGTCGTTTTGTGCAGCAGGATGGAACCAGCAACGGGGTCGCGATCCGCCATGGCCACCGCCCACACTGGACCCGCCCAGGTAGGGAAAATTCCGGCCTTTGTCCTTCTTTAGCTTAACTAACTTCTCTACTTATTCCCTTTTATGATAATACCTCTCATCTTGCTTTTAGCCAATTTATTATTTACCTCCTCCTCAATATCCATCTCTTTTGTAAACACTGATATGAAGTACTTAAAAAGCATCCCTGGAAATTTCCATTTATCCTCTACCTTCTCAGGGTCCACCTAAAATTGAACAATTTTTTTTTTACTAATATATTTGTAGAATACTTTACTGTTCTTCTTAATTGTTTTTGAGATTCTCTCCTCGTACTCGCTCCTTATCCCTTTCTTAGGCCGCGATTTACCCAACCTCGGCAGATCCAGTGCGACCAGGGTCGGTGGTAGGTCCCGACCTCGCTGCTGGCTTCAGTCCGCTGCTAAAAGTGATTTTACGTTGATTGGGCTTGTTAAGCCTGCCCAGCGCATTTGCCGGCCAATTGAAGGAAGCGGGTCTGATGACGTCACTTGATGACGCGTCATCAGCCAGTTTCCTTAAAGGGACCATGCACAATTTGATTTTGACAGTTGCGCTGTTAGTGTTCTACAGCATTAAGGTCCTGCAAACACTGACACACACTGCACAGAGGTGCATGGCTGCACCCAAGCTCTCCCATGACTCCCTCCATATGCTTATGGAGGGAGTCACAACACACAGGGAGGTTCTCTTCCCTTCCAATGGGCGGAAGAGACCTCCCTAGGAGACCAACGCAGTCTGGTTGCACATTGCACAGGAGGGCACAAGCAGTGATGTCATCAGGAGGAATAGGCTGCAGTGGTGCAAACCTTTCAATGATCTCAGTAGATCACGAAACGTTACTGCAAAGCCACACTCAGCCTCATCCTGCTGTGCCACTCATCACATCCCCATCACTCTGCCTTCCCTACCCTACTCCTGCACATCCTTACTCACACCAACTTACCTTGCACCTCCATCCATCCCTCTCTATCTACATTATCACTTCCCCATCTCACAAGCCACCCCTCACACTCACCCTCATCCTAGTGCAATCATACCAACTAACAACACACAAGGGTAGGCGCTTGTGTGTTTTAGCCAATGTTCATATGAAGTTTCTGTTAATGTGCTGTCAAACATTGAAATCTTTATTTTCAAGACCTTGCATTCTTGGACAGATTTCTGTGCACCTTTGGAAGTAGCTTAGTGAGTTGCAATGAATGGTGAGACATAACGGTACCCACTGCAACGGCGATGACTGTGAAATGAATGGCTTGGGCATTATAGGGATGCTTTATGGTGTTGATGTGGGGTGGTGCCAACCTGGCACTACATTGTGACAGCCAGGGTGTACAGCATCAAGTGAAGTAAATCTGGTCATGGTGAGGCCATCACTGACCTCCCGAGCAGCAATGTGCTCGGGTGCTGATGTCCTGTGTCCTGTGCAGCATCAGTTGATTGCAGAGAAGGTTGGTGTTGTTGTTGGTGCTGCTGGTGTGCCTGATGCTGCTGGTGTTGGAGCTGATCATGGTGGCATTCTGAGGACCAAGGTGAAAGAGTTTCAATGGCACCGATGCTGATATAATAGATGGCAGATGAAGTTGAGATGACAGAAGCGATCTGTCAATGGTGAGAAAGGTTGTTCCAGTGAAGTGACACTGGATACAGAGTTTACTCCAAACACTTGCAAACATAAAGTTCAATCTGTCTTCCAAATGCAGTAAGCAACAGCTTCTGAGCTTGGAAAGTGAACAGCTATGAGACGGGAGCGTTTATAGCACATTTGCAGCTGTCAAGTAAAGAGATTATTTCATGCTAACACAACTCCCGACCTCCTTACCTGACGTGATCCCCGAGCAATGTGGACCCTGTGGGCGACCTCGTAAAATTTAAAGGTGAGCTCAAAATACTTTTTAAGTGACTCTTAACAAGGTCGTAATGACCTAAATTGACTCCCCCGCCGCTGTGTGTCAGGCCTGTTCGGCATTGACAGAACCAACATCTGTGAAAGTTGCGTGGCGAGTTCCCGACCCGCTGTCAAAAAATAAATTTTCCCACTTGACCCGCCACCAAACGCACCCGCTGACCCCCTGAAAAATTCCCCCTTAATCTCTCCTTATTTCCTTATCATTCCTTTAGGCATCACATACCCTCTTCTTCAATTGTGGATTGTTTTTAACCCATTCATTTATGCAGCACTCAGACCCTGAAGTATTCTGCTTTTTAATGGTGTATATTTATTCTGCTCCTTCGTAATCCATAAAAATATCCCATTGTTGAGCTATAGTCCTGTGTGCCAGTTTCTCTTTCCACCTCACCTCAGCTAGCTGACTCCTCGTTTTTAAAAAATTTCAATCTGGTGCCTTTGTAACTTTTTCCCTTTTTATTTGGATCTTAAATTATCATACTATGGTCTCTATTCCTGAAATGCTCACCACATTTAACTTATCTACTTGATCGATTTCATTTACTTATTACTAGATCTAGCAACACCTTTCCGCTCGTCGGAAGGAGCCCTGCACACAGGTATTCCATTGCCTTTTCTCTATTTACTTCCCTTCCTGTCCCAATCAACGAGTGGGTTATTAAAATCTCCGAGAACAATAATTTTGTTATTGCGACTCATCTCCCTGATCTGTTTACAGATTTCCCCTTCCATTCCACTCCCACAATTAGGGGGTCTTTGATCTCTGACCATATTGCCTCTGTCTGAATCTCCTTTTTGTGTACACCGGCCCTCCCTGCAGCATGTATTCCCTCCTTCACCTATATTGCCATTCCTCTTCCTATCTTACCTATACTGTCCATCCTAAAAATACTACAAAATATTATAACCCGATCTGTTTCTCTTCCCCTCCTGCCCGGTTTGCAGCCAAGTTTATGTTAGTGCTAGTAAAGCTATATCTTCCTGTGGCATAATTGCTTTCAATTCCCTAGTTTATTCCCCACACTCTGAGCGCTGCGGTACATACACGTTTATCTCTTTTCCTTTGGTTTGTATTTAATGCTATTCCTTTCCTCTTGATTTTTTTTGTCCTAGCTAACACTTCATGCCTTTATCTTGAGTCTTTTCCCTTTTTATAACTGGTCAATTTGATTTTCTTCTTCTACTGCCTTTTATTTCTGCATGGTATCCCTTTTGCTAAAACATTCTCTATTTTCTACCTCATCTATTTCTACGTTCTCTATTTACATTTTATGATCACTTTTATTTTCCCTGCCCCCTTCCTTCCTGGTTTAAATGACTATTCACTTCCCTTTTTGCCTATTTTGTCAGTTCATTAGCTGCCTCCCTGTTCAACTGTAGCTCAGCTTTGTGGAATAGCTCCCGTCTTAGAACTGGTGTCAATGTCCCACAACCTAGAAACTCTTCCTGACACCAGTCCTTTCGCCATGTGTTGAGCACCCTACCCTTTCTATCGTTTCCTATTCTAGCGTGTGACTGGGTGGTGGGGAGGCAGGGCTGTTGCTGAATGGGGGTAATGAAGATTACCACTCTTGAGGTCCTGCTCCTAAACCTGTTTACTAATCTCCTTTTGAAGGACTTAATGAACTGCTGGAAGGACCATGTCTTTGTCATGGGAGTCACAGATGCTGTGATATTGTTCTCACTTAAAGATATGTATGTGCGTAACCCTAACCCTAATCCTAATGCAATGTCCACGCGTGTGTATCTGCCTGGGGCAGTGGTTGGAGCATTACAATTGGTCTCCGTGCCTTCAGGACAAGCAGGGAGATAATTCAATAAACAAAGTGTGATACATTAAGTATCTGTCTGTCCATGTGTGTGTGTGTATCTGTCTGTCCATGTGTGTGTGTATCTGTCTGTCCATGTGTGTGTGTATCTGTCGGTCCATGTGTGTGTGTATCTGTCGGTCCATGTGTGTGTGTATCTGTCGGTCCATGTGTGTGTGTATCTGTCTGTCCATGTGTGTGTGTATCTGTCGGTCCATGTGTGTGTGTATCTGTCTGTCCATGTATGTGTGTATCTGTCTGTCCATGTGTGTGTGTATCTGTCTGTCATGTGTGTGTGTATCTGTCTGTCCATGTGTGTGTGTATCTGTCTGTCCATGTGTGTGTGTATCTGTCTGTCCATGCGTGTGTGTATCTGTCTGTCCATGCGTGTGTGTATCTGTCTGTCCATGTGTGTGTGTATCTGTCTGTCCATGTGTGTGTGTATCTGTCGGTCCATGTGTGTGTGTATCTGTCTGCGTGCATCTGACTGTGTCTTTCTGTGTGCGTATGTAAAGAGTTGAAAGATAAGCGATCCGAATGAAGGTTGTCTCCTTGGGATTTAAATCCCAGATAGAGGCTTCTCTTGTGTGTTCCAGTTACAAACACTTGAAATCAGCAAAACCCATGAGTTGTAGTCTCATCACTTCCTTCCTGCCAGCCCCCGTGGGTACCAGCGATTAGGCTACAAGGGCTCTCAGCGGATTAATTATTTCATTGGGATGGAAAAACGAATCAGCATTTTTTCCCAGCTGCTTGTTCGCACTTGTTTCTTGCTGACTAGAAGCTTAGCTAGTGAAACTGAGCTTAAAGGGTGTCATCATTCAGTATACATGGATTTGGCTTGCCTTAGACTTAATGCATCACACTTTGTTTATTTAATTGTCTCCCTGCTTGTCTGGAAGGCACTGAGACCGATTGTAATGTTCCAACCACTGCCCCAGCTGGAATCAGCGAACACAGTACAGAGCGGGGATGGGTCTCTTCGGCCTGTGTGGTTCCATATACCCATTGAGGAAACCCTGTCATTTCGTTTTCCATTTGTTTTTTCCATTTGTTTTGGGAGGACTAACAAGGCAAGGGAATACACAATGAATGGTAGGACCCTAGGAAGGACAGAGGATCAGAGGGACCTTGGTGTGCATGTACATAGATCCCTGAAGGAAGCAGGACAGGTAGATAAGGTGGTTAAAAAGGCATATGGGATACTTGCCTTTATTAGCTGAGGCATAGAATATAAGAGCAGGGAGGTTATGATGGAGCTGTACAAAACGCTAGTTAGGCCACAACTGGAATATTGTGTGCAGTTCTGGTCGCCACACTCTAGGAGGGATGTGATTGCATTGGAGAGAGTGCAGAGAAGATTCACCAGGATGTTACCTGGGCTGGAGCGTTTCAGCTATGAAGAGAGACTGGACAGGCTGGGGTTGTTTTCCTTAGAGCAGAGAAGGCTGAGGGGGGACCTGATTGAGGTGTACAAAATTATGAGGGGCATAGATAGGATAGATAGAAAGGAACTTTTCCCCTTAGTAGAGGGGTCAATAACCAGGGGGCATAGTTTCAAGGTAGGGGGCAGGAGGTTTAGAGGGGATTTGAGGAAAAACTTTTTCACCCAGAGGGTGGTTGGAATCTGGAACTCACTGCCTGAAAGGGTGGTAGAGGCAGGAACCCTCACAACATTCAAGAAGCATTTAGATGAGCACTTGAAATGCCATAGCATACAAGGCTACGGACCAAGTGCTGGAAAATGGGATTAGAATAGACAAGGCTTGATGGCTGGCATGGACACGATGGGCCGAAGGGCCTCTTTCTGTGCTGTATAACTCTATGACTCAACCGGCTGGGGCTCTTTTCTCTAGAAAAGAGAAGACTGAGAGGTGACCTGATAAAAATCTTTAAAATTATGAAGAGGTTTGATAGGGTAGAGGTAGAGAAGATGTTTCCACTTGTGGGGGAGTCCAAAACTAGAGGCCATAAATATAAGGTAGTCATTAATAAATCCAATAGGGAATTCAGGAGAAACTTCTTTAATCCAGAGAGTGGCGAGAATGTGGAACTCGCTATCATATGGAGTAGTTGAGGCAATTAGCATAGATGCATTCAAGGGGAAGCTAGATAAACACACGAGGGTGAAAGGAATAGAAGATAGGTTGATAGGGTGAGATGGTGGATTGTGGGGGTGGGGCTCGTGTAGAGCATAAACATAATAGACCAATTGGGCCAAATGGCCCATTTCTGTGTTGTAAAATTCTATGCAATTATGTAATTCTATTTTAAAAATCAACAAAAGAGATTATTCTGAAGAAGCATAGGCAGATAATAGTGATAACAAACTCCAGAATTAGCATACACTGGAATTACCTGATGCTAAACAGCCACTGGTGCGATGCATGCCTACCTCTGTATGCAGTACTGCCTGAGTAAGATGCTGTTTATATTATGAAATTAAACTACGACAATGGCCCAAGCTCATTCACACGGGTGCTTAAATAGAATTACATCGAATTCACATCGAATTCGCCTCAACTAGGACACAGTGCTATTCCTGTCACTGACTCCAGATAATTACAGCAGTTTCATTTCTTTCCAGTCACACACTTTAACACATTTGTGTACTGTGTAACATGGTCATTACCTGTTTATTTTACAACAAGTTTCATTTATATAGCTCCTTTAATGTGGAGAATATTCCAAGGTACGTCACAGAAGGGGGAGAAAAAAAAAATCAAAGGAATAACCGAGTAGACACGAAGCTGTGGTGGGAGAGTTAGGAGAGCTGACAAAATACAAAGGTGTTTTGAGAAAGTTTTTAAAAGCTGCAGGGAAGTAGAGAACTAGAAGGTTTATGGAGCAGATCTCAGGACTGAGACAGCTGAAGTGGGGTAAAGGGAGGAGAGGAGGCACAAAAGACCAGTGTTGGACGTCTGAAGCGTGTCGGAGGGGTTAAGTGTCTGCCGGCACTTGCAGAGATAGGGCGGAGCAAGACGACAGGGAAATATGAAGATGAGGACGAGGATTTTAAATGCAATGCATTGGTAAACAGGAAACCAGTGTAGGTAAGTGAGGATTGTGGCGACGGGCAAACAGCACCGAGTGCAGGACAGGATACAGGAAGCTGGGTTTTGAACATGTTGCAATTTATTCCGGGTGGAGAATGGAAGTCCGGCAAGGAGGACATTTGAGAAATCGGCCTAGAAATCTGGCCGCACAGCACCTGTTCGTGGGCGCAAAATGGCCTCCTAAGCCTCCAGTATGGCGGGAAGGAAGCACTCGCTCATTACGAGCCAGATAGTGCGCTGGCTGCCATACTGGTAAATGGCAAAAAATCGACATGCAGTCAGTGCCCACGCCTGAAAGAGGCATCAGGCTCTTTGCAGATACAAATAAGGGGCTTAATGCCTGTTTGAGGCCCCCACTGCAAGACTGATTTGCCCTGAGGCAGCCGGAACCAGTGGCGGCTGCACTCAGGCTTCACGTAGACCTTGTTTTCCTAACAGGCGGTCCTTAAAGAGAGCGCCTGTTAGGGCACACCAGCATAGTAAGTTTTTAAAAGATACTATCCTGAATGTGGAGCCACTCACCCCACTGGATCGTCATCTTACCCCACTGCTGATCGTCACTGTTACCCCGCCGCTGATCGCCACTGTTACCCCTGCCCCCCTGCCGCCGATTGCCGTCGTTACCTCTCGACCAAGTCACCCCCCCTTTCCGACAACGCCCCCCCTTTCCCAGTCACCCTCCCTTCCTCAGTTACCTGAGGGCTGCTCCAATGCCATCAGCGGCCCGGTCTTTAATCGCACCTCACCTGCGAGCTGCCTGTTGCTCTTGGCAGCTCACCGGCTCGATGTAAATGAGGCCCGAGGCCCACATATCAGGGGCACCATGGGCCTCACCATACAGGTGCAGGGATCAGTCCCTGTGCCCCCCATCAAGTCTAGATAGCGTGGATAAAGGTTTCGGCAGAGGTGAGCGATGTTGTGGAGATGGAAGTATGCAGTCATGTTGATAAATAGGATGTGGGGTTTGAAGCTCTGCTCTGGATCAAAGCAGATGCCAAAATTTCACACAACCCTGTTCAGCCTGAATGACTGGCCAGGGAGCTGGATGCAGTTAGTGACAAGAGATATAGTTATGGTGGAGGCCGAAAACAATAACTTTGGTCTTCCTGATGTTCAGTCGAAGGAAGTTTCTCTCTGCTCCTTGAAAAGTGTCCTTAAAACCCACCTGTTTGACTGTCTGTATGGTCCCCTCTATTAACCTCCAATAAGACTCAATGGCCTAGAAATTGGGTTGGGGCGCCAAAGTGGCACAAAAGTCGCCTGAGCGCAGGATTTAGCGCAGCGTTCGAGGCTTTAGCGATCGTCAGATATTCAGTTTCATTGCTCCTCAAGGGACACGGGGCGAGGCTCGAGGCGCTCCGCGTCCCTCTTAGGGCGCTGAAACTGAATATCGCAGCACAACGTGCTGCAGCGCCACACGCTGCGGCACGGCACGCTGCGGTACTGCAGGCCTTCCTCCCACTGTTAAGGGGGAGGTGCCTGCAACAGCGCGATCCCCGCTCGCGAGTGCCGGCAAATGAGCCCGGCACCAAGGAGAAGTGCCGGGCTCTCGGGAAACAGCCGGCATTGCCGCGGGGGGGTGGTTAGGAGGTCGGGGACGGAGGTGCTGGCAGGCGGCCGCCGAAAAGGCGGCCGCCCCACACCTCCACCTTAACTTGCGCCACTGCCGGCACAGTAAGGCCCCGTGAACTGGGTGCGGGTAGCGAGCGGCACAACTGCGGCGTTCGCTACCAAATATCGCGAACAGGGCACGAACGGGGCACTGTGCACACCGATGACGTCACCGGTGGCGGCGCAGCGCAAATGCCTAACGCCACCATTAGTGCCCCTACTGAATATCGCGGGAGACGCAGCCAGTGGCGCTACAGCCACTGACTGCCTCTTTAGGCGCTAACAGGTGGCGCTACTCACCCAATTTCTCCCCCAATGTCCATTCGTTTCTCTCTGTGAAGCACGTTAGGATGTTTTTCTACATGAAAGTGTTGTGTAAATGCAGGTTGTTTGTAAAGAGTTACAAAGGGCATTCATTGAGAGGGTTACATTGTTAAAAAAATGTAAAAATTATATGAAGTGTGGGCTCCGCCATCTTCTCATTCGTTAGATATATTGAGTTAGATATATTTCTTAAGGCTAAAGGGATCAAGGGCTATGGGGAGAAGGCAGGGACAGGGTACTGAGTTTGGATGATCAGCCATGATCTCATTGAATGGTGGAGTAGGCTTGAGGGGCCGAATGGCCTACTCCTGCTCCTATCTTCTATGTTTCTATGTTTACAGGCCTGGCCATAGACCTCCATACAGCAAAACACCAAAATAAATAGGGACGCCCTCAGCCTGCTCCAATATATAAACCTATCACTTTCTCAAGCTGTGGGGGTGGCCATCTGTGTGCTTTAGTAAACTGTCCTCACATCAGCCTAAATTACATTTCTCATCTTTCAACATAAAATTGTTCGTTTTTTTTCTCTTCAAAATGCTGGGAATTATGAATGGCTGTGTGGGTCAGACTCTTCACGAGGGTGTAAATCCTTTATTCAACTGAAGAATAAGAAGTCTGAAGTGTGATTGCCATGAGAGATTGGCACTATTGTGAAGCAGTGACGTGCTCCGATCCAATTAACGAACCTGTTGGTGATGTGAGTCACTCACAGACTGAACACTTTCACTTCCAGTCATTCCCTCCCAAACCAATTATGATGAGGTGTTGATACCAAGCACAGGCGAGGCAGCAAATCTCTGACATTCTATGCATGTGCGTTACTTTTAATTAAAAGAATGTAATGAAATTTGGTTCAATTGTGCTGGTATCATGTGGGGAGTGTTATTTAAGTTAGAGGGATCCTGCATATTTGTATTCACCCCGCACCTGTGCATGCTTACACAGACACACATACATGCAAACACACAGACACAATCACAGACAAACTAACAACAGAAAACGCTGGAAAAACTCAGCGGGCCAGGCAACATCCGTGGAGAGAGAAACAGAGTTAACGTTTCAGGTCGAAACATTGACTCTGTTTCTCTCTCCACGGATGTTGCCTGGCCCGCTGAGTTTTTCCAGCGTTTTCTGTTGTTACTTTGGATTTCCAGCATCTGCAGTATTTTGCTATCGACAATCACAGACAGATGGATAAACAGAAAATACCAGAAATACATAGCAGACCAGTCTGCAGCTGTACAGGGAAAAAGACAAGTTAATGTTTCAGGTCTATCCCCCACTCCCAAATGCCGGTAGGAATGATGTCAGTGCCGGCGGGCGGGAGTGGGAATTTTGGTGGGAGCCGGACGTCGGCAGAGATCCAAGGGAACGGTTCCCGGTATGAGGCAAGTGTTGGGGGGTTGCCGAGCTGATGCCGGACGGGAGAGGGAGACACAACGCCGGGGCTGGGGGGATACCCAAAGATTCCTTGAGGGGCCCAGCAGGAACACATTCTGGCCATTCTGCAGACTCCTACCATGTCGAGGTTGGCCCCGTGCGGGCCTCCCGAATCTCTGTTAAAAATCAGTTCTTGGCGATGATCATGTCACCAGGCCATGACTTTTAGATTTCAGTGAGACCCTTGTCTGCCTGCAACAGCAGCCTCGGCCGACTTCAAAGTCGGTGATGATAAAATGTCGCCGGATGGGAATGGTGCGGTCGTGGGCCGGTAAGAGGACTTGACAGTTTTAACCCTCCCTCGCACTGTTCCTGCCAGGTGGGTGGGGGGAATTAAAAACATAAGAATTAGGAGCAGGAGTAGGCCAGATGGCCCTTCAAGCCCGCTCCGCCATTCAGTATGGCTGATCTTTGACCTCAACTCCACTTTCCCAGCCGATCCCTATATCCCTTGATTCCCTTGGAGTCCAAAAATATATCTATCTCAGCCTTGAATATACTCCACGATTCAGCAGCTACAGCCCTCTGGGGTAGAGAATTCCAAAGATACACAACCCTCTGAGTGAAGAAATTCCTCCTCATCTCAGTCCTAAATGGCCGACCCCTTATCCTGAGACTATGCCCCCTAGTTCTAGACACTCCAGCCAGGGGAAACAACCTCTCAGCATCTACCCTGTCAATCCCCTCAGAATCTTGTATGTTTCAATGAGATCACCTCTCATTCTTCTAAACTCCAGAAAGTATAGGCCCAATCTACTCAATCTCTTCTCACAGGACAGCCTCTGATCCCAGGAACCAATCTAGTGAACCTTTGCTGCACCGCCTCTAAGGTATGTATGTCCTTTTGCAGATAAGGAGACCAAAATTGTGCACAGTACTCCTGATGTGGTCTCACCAAAACCCTGTGCAATTTTATTAAGACTTCCTTACTCTTATACTCCAACCCCCTTGCAATAAAGGCCAACATGCCACCTGCCTTCCTAATTGCTTGCTGTACCTGCATGTTAACATTCTGTGTTTCCTGTATGAGGACACCTAAATCTCTCTGAACACCAACATTTAATAGTTTCTCACCCTTTCAAAAATATTCTGTTTTTCTATTCTTCCTGCCAGATTGAATAACCTCGCATTTCCCCACATTATACTTTATCTGCCACCTTATTGCCCACTCACTTAAAGAAATAAAGACTTGTATTTATATAGCGCCTTTCACGACCACCAGACATCTCAAAGTGCATTACAGCCAATGAAGTACTTTTGGAGTGTAGTCACTGTTGTAATGTAGGAAGTGCGGCAGCCAATCTGCGCATAGCAAGCTCCCACAAACAGCAGTGTGATAATGACCAGATCATCTGTTTTTGTTATGTCGACCTGTTTATATCCCTCTGCAGGCTCTTTCTGTCCTTCTCACAGCTTACTTTCCTACCTAGCTTTGTATCATCAGCAAACTTGGATACATTGCGCTTGGTCCCTTCATCTAAGTCATTAATATAGATTGTAAATAGCTGAGGCCCAAGCACCGATTCCTTGCGGCACCCCACTAGTTACAGCCTGCCAACCAGAAAATGACCCATTTATTCCTACTCTGTTTTCTGTCCGAAATCAGCCCATCATTTACAAGTTGTGAAATTAAATTTCAGTAAATCGGGTAATTTATACCAGAAAATGACCATTAAACTGCCAAATTATTGTACAAACCCAACTGTTACAGGATCTGATCTACATGCGACTTCAGTCCTACACCACAGGATTGACTCTTAGTGCCTTCTGAAGTGGCCTAATAAGCCATCCTTGCAATTGCTTCAAGAAGGCAGCTTACCACCACTTCTCAGGACATTAGGGGTGGGCAAAATACATTTTAAACCAACAGTGCCATGTGTGGCAGCAGTAAGGAAACCTAACTTGATCTTGGAATGTTAGATAGGCACAAATCCCAAGAGGTGAGTCTGTACAATTCACAATGGCCACACCTGGAGTACTCTGCACAGTTCTGCAGCAAGGATATCCAGGCATTGGAGGCAGTGCAGATAAGGGCAATTAAACTGATACATAACTCAAACCATCTAAGTTATGAGGAGAGGTGAGGTTATTCAGGGAGGATGATGAGCATGTAATTGTTTACTCACGGGAAATATTATTCAAGAGTTAAGATCCTTAAGGGATTCCAAGATTTCAAGATTGCCTCAAACTCAAGAACCAGAAGACATGGGCTCAGTCTTAGAAAAGGGAAGGTACCCAGACAGTTGAGGTTTACGTAGAGGGTGATGTACATGTGGAACACCTGACCAGGGAGGCAATAGAGGCAGATAATGTTGCATGGACTGCTCAGGGGTGAAAATAGCTTGGAAAGATTTAAGTGAGTGGGTGATTGAGGAGTATCCTTGTTGGGACCAGCTAGATGGACTACTAAGCCATTTCTGGTTCTGGACTTCCCTGTGTTCCTGCGCCTGATTGCTATCCAGTAACTGCTGGAAAGTCCATGTGTGTGCGGACTTCAGGTGAAGGAAGACAAGGTCAGTCTTGGTTGTGATGACCTCCAAATTCAAACATTCTGCTGACGCTCACTGTCCCGATTTGCACATAAAGAATGGCCACATGGATGAGGTACTGGAGAGTGGCCAAGACCTGCGGAACCTGGACCCCAGCGAGAGTTAACACTTTCAGGAGAAAAGTGGGGTGAAAATTGGAAAAGAAAATCATTTAGTAGCAATTGTTTTGTGCAAAACATAGAGTTGGGTTGTGTTACCTACTTCTGAATCCTTTACCCATTGTAACGATTTATTGGTTTGAAGATATTTCTGTAGCTTTCCAGAATCACTTTTACACACCCACTGTTACCATGGCACCACAGCAATGCTCAAAGGTGGCACCAGTTTCTTCAATGATTTCATTGTATCGCCTGATATTAATTGGCATTGCAGTTTGCCCTATCATTTTAGTTTGTTCACCAAGGTGAGGCAAGTCAATGAGAGAGTCTCTGAAGGCCACAAGTGATGCACATTAATATCTCGAGATGCTGAAACTGACACTTCCATAGATGTCAACCATGTACAAAGCACCAAAATAACCAGTGATTCCAAATGAACAAAATATTCTTTATTCTAAATATTATGCAGTGACACAGATCAACAAGCAATCAGCCACAGATGGCAGCTGTTCCTCAGTGCATACATATCTAAACAGAGTGATGGATGCCTCGCCCAGATCAAGCACTGCGACAAACAGGAAGTGTCCAGCAGCTGCTGGCTCTAATTACACATGGTCATAGTCACCATTTTACTAATGTTTCCAAATGTAACTTGTTTATGCTTCTACACTGAAACGACTGTTGGAAATATCAATCCACAGTCAGTTAACAAGCTTGAATGACATTCCTTTGTGTGCTGATTAACCTCTCCACTGTACAGAGGAATGTCGCACGAGTGGTTTAAGGGTTCAGGTCCTGGTGTCATCCACCGTCATTTATAGACGTTTTTCCTGTTTTTGAAAGCCAAGTGATATCCACAGGGCACTGTACACCATGAGATGTAGACAGCAATGCACACACAGCAATGCACACACAGTACTGCACACAGCGACATAGACACAGCACTGTACTCAGTGATAACCACAAGGCTCTGTATATAGTGATATTCACGTTGCACTCAAAACATTGGGCACCTTTATTTAGCCTGTTTCTCTTTGTTCACCCTCCCCTTCAATTTGCTTCACCTGGAGGCATTAACTCATACCAGAATACGTTTCCCAGGTGCCAACCACCCACTGGTATCTTGCCCAAGTGGACATCCCTTATGTGTGAGTGCCAACTCCGAGTGTCAGGTGTTCACTATGGGGGCACCACACCTGTCCTCACACAATATCCACACATGCACTTTCCAATGAGAATCAATGGACAGTGATCAGGGCAAGAGCCCCACTTTTCTTCTACTCTAGCCCATGGACAGTGAGGCAAATTGTAGCACCCCCACCAGCACACCTATTGGGAAAGACCTGATAGAGGTCTTCAAAAGTATGAGCGATTATAATATAGTGAATAGTGATAGACTGTCAGTGAGTTTGTAATGAGAGGGCACAAATTTAAGATTATCACAACAAAAATTAAAGGAGAGGTTAAAAATCACATTCTTTACACAGAGGGTGGTTAGGATAAGGAATTCCCTTCCACAAACTGTTGTTGAAGCGGAGTCCAGAAATACTTTTAAAAGGGAATTAGATACTTGAAAAACAGAAGTATGGGGAGTGAGCAGGATTAGACTAGGTGGCGCATCTGCGGGGGAAATTACCATTGTTGATGGGTTGTTTCTGTGCTGAAACATACTACGATTCTGTAATCCTCAGATTATACAATTCAGTAATTCAAACACACTAAGATTTATGATTCTAAGACTTTATCATTCTATGGGCGGATGTTTCAACTTTAGGGTGTGCAAAACGGGCGATAGGGGTTCGACCACCCGTTATACACCCCGCCCTTCAATGGAAAGGACAATTGGGCAGGGTGTATAAGGGGGGCCAATCTGCTACCGCCCGCTTTACTCTCAAGCCGAGGTTGTAAGTTCCGCCGTACGACTATCCGCCTACTCAGGTCTGTGGAGCTCAGCTTTTCACCATATTTATCAAGGAACAGAGAGTTGTACATCATTTTTTAGATAAGGGTATCAATCAGGCAGATGGGAGCAGGAAGTTACCAATAGATTCAGTGAGTGGGTAAAACTGTGGCAAATGGAGTTCAATGTGGGGAAGTGTGAGGTCGTCCACTCTGGATTCAAGAAAGACCAAACGGAGTATTTTCTAAATGGTGAGAAACTATCAGCTGTGGAGGAGCAAAGAGATTTGAGTATCCATGTACACAAATCACTAAACACTGGTACACAGGTACAAAAAGCAATCAAAAAGGCCAATGGAATCTTAGCCTTTCTCTCAAGGTAGCTGGAATACAAAGGGGCGGAGGTTATGCTTCAGTTGTATAGGAGCCTTGGTCAGACCCCATCTGGAGTACGGTGGTCAGTTTTGGGCACTACACCTCAGGAAGGATATTATTAGCCTTGGAGGGGGGTGCAGCGCAGATTCACCAGAATAATACCGGGATTAAAAGAGTTAAATTATGAGGACTGGTTGCATAAACCTGGCTTGTATTCCCTTGAGTATAGAAGATTGAGGGGTGATCTGATCGAGGTGTTTAAAATGTTAAAAGGATTGGATAGGTTAGAGGCAGGTCATTTGGAGAGGTTGGTGGAAATCTGGAACTCTCATCCCCCAAAAGGCTGTGGCTGCTGGGTCAGTGGAAGCTTTCAAGACTGAGATTGATCGATTTTTTTTTAGATAAGGGTATCAAGGGATATGGAGCAAAAACAGGTAAATGGGGTTGAGCTACAGATCAGCCATGATCTAATTGAATGGTGGAACAAGCTCGAGGGGCTGAATGGCCTACTCCTGCTCCTATATACTTAGTGCCTTACCCAATTGAAGCATGGGTGTAGTGGTCCAGACCATAATTTTCATAAATTTCCGAGGGCATGTGTTGATATTACACCATACATAAATAAGACGTAAACCATCGGCAAACCAATCCCACAACTCTAATCGCTTACAGGCTATTCCCGTAAATGGTGTCGTTTAGAAAGGTTTAACAAGAAATCCACACACTTTAAGTAGCCATTTGTAACTGCAGACAGGATAGTCACTTCTGTTGTGTGAAATTCAGCCTCCCACACTTCAGGATGTTTCTCATCTTCTTTCTTAATTTGCTGTGTCCTGTCGCCACCACCAGTGGGTAGAATCCCACAAATCCCGAGGCAGAGAACCTGGCGATAACTAGCATGTAGCGTGTCGAGGAGCTACCCTTAAAATTATAATAATTCACTGAAAACACATGTGTGCCCCAACAAAAAATAAACAGCAAAATCAGGTACAGGATGGTCTTGGCTGCTTTCCATTCAGAACTGATCTGGTTGCTGGCTAATTGGGCATCTTGGGTTTTCCTGTAGTGTTTGTAGAGAAATAACAAGGTGGCAGTGTTTGCGAATACCATTAGACTAACAGGGATTGCTTCGTGTATTACGACAGAGATCAGTGTGTATGTGAGACCGCCAATTTCATTTGGAAATGTCCACACACAGCCAAGTAAAGGTCTGATAGTGCTACTGATCACCATTAGGTTATTGGTACTGTTGTTCTTTGCGTTGGATGAGTATCCCAGGGCAAAGCTGGAGTAGACCAGGCTCAAAGCCCACTCCACCAGCATGGCCTGCACAACCCTCCTCCTCTCATTTAACCTTTCTAACATGCTGCGGCTTGTTCTGATTGTGACAAAGTGGAACAGGCTTAGACTGAGGGTGACCCAGATGCTTGCTGACCTCAGCCAGGTCCAGATGAACATCATCAACTTGCAGCCCTCGTCGGAGAAAGAGACAGCGAGTCCAGCGTCGAACGCCAGGAGCAAGGTGTTCCTCGTCAGGGAAAGCAGCAAGTTTGCTGCCGCGATGTTCATCAGAATGAGGTCGGATGAGGCGAGGTATTGGTTTTCTCGGGTGGTGTCGCCAGCGATCCAGAGAACCAGGGCGTTTCCCAGAATCCCACAGCAAACAAGCAAACCGTATGTGAAAACTTGCACAGGATGCTCCGCCATGTCACATCCACTGAGGATCACTGAAATAAGACAGACAGTGCAAAGAATTAATATGAGTCTTAATGAGGAAATAACCCTCTGAGACCCTTAAAAATTAAGTACTAAAAAGAAAGCTGACTTACTTTCAAATCCATTTTTGAGGATTATTTTTGTTTTTTCTTTATGATTGGTCTATTACTAGTGAGTTCTAAAGCTATCTGACACCCATTTCCTGTCCCACACTAAGACCTGCTCTTATCATGCTTATCCTTGTCAAACTCCACTGGCTCTCAGTCTGCAATACATTGGTTTTAAAACCCATGGCCTTGTTTACAAATCCCTGCATGTCCTCACCCCACCCCATGTCTCTGCTCACATCCTTTCTTCTTCTAGCTCTGCTCTACTGCGCAGCCCCTCTCCCTCCAATTCATCTTTGACGGCACAGTCTTCAGCTATCACGCCCCCATACACCCTCCCTTCCTAAACTCCTCCACCTCACTGCCTCTCCCCCCGCCTTTAAAAACATCTTTAAAACCCTTCCTCTTTGATCCCACTTCTGCCAGTTCCCCGACACCTCCTACTCCAGCTCAACGCAACACAGCACCATGAGATGCTTTGCTATGTTAAAGGTGCTGTACGGCTCTGATTTTCATCCATTGTCCCATAAGTGTGGGCAATTGGGGTATAAGAGCGTAAATATGGGTGGAGATCAATTATGTGAGGCACATATTGTGAAGCTGCTTGCTACACAATTTCACAGTACAACATGGCATCACCATGCAGCACCTGGGGGAGGAAAGCAATGGACAGTAGTGAGGAGATGGGTCAGAGCAGGCTGAAGATGCAACTGCTGAACCACCTTTCCCAGTTAATCATCATATTCTCATTGAGAAGACCTCCTTAATTACCCATCCAACCTATTGAATCAACAGTCCTGACATCTCTATCAGATCTTCAACAAATATCCAACACCATAACAGTATCCAGCACAAATGAAACTAGATATGAAACAAAATCTTTTACCTTCCCCTTCTTTCAAGTGATAATCCTGAGTCGATATCACCTTATTAGGATTCTTCAACCTGTGGAAATCATCTTTCACTGTTTACCCTCTTACATAATTTTGAAAACCTCTATTAGCTCCCTCTTAACCCTCACCGTGCCCCAATTATTTGAGCCTTTCTTCATAACTAATCTCTCGACTGGTATCATCCCAATTAACCTTTATTAACTGATGCTGACTCTCCCTGATTGACCCAGGCTGATTCTCCCTGATTACCGCATGCTGATGCTCTCTGATGAGCCCATGCTGAATTTCCCACATTAACCATGTTTCTCCTCCTCAATTGCCCCTGTTGACATTATCCCATGCTAACTCTTCCCAATTACCCTATGCTGACACTCAGTAATTACCACAAGCTAACTGTCCCTGAATAATCCATACTGACTTTCCCTGATTAGTCTTTGCTCTTCACTCATCTCGTCATTTGGTTGCCCCTTTTTTTTCACCAAATGTTCTCCCTTCTTCCTCTCCTAAAGATGATGGGTATGGTTCCACACACCAGGTTTCCTCTGGTACCTCTCCTGAATAACCACACTTCATGAGGCAACACATTGAGTGTAGGCAGGATATTCATTTGAGGAGGGCTACATAGGCAGGAATGATTATAGTGAGACTAAATGTGAATTGCTATGGGGGTAATTCTGTGATCAAGCGCTCCCATCGGGGGAGCTGTCCTTGGAGGGGCATGAGATGGGTCCCAATTACAGCCCCGACTCTCCGATCTGTGTCTCTTGTTCCCTGCTGCAAGCACATGATCACAGAACTAGACCTTTTTATGGATAGGATTTATGGACTGTTACATAACTCAAATAGTTATAGTTGCTACAAAGAAAGATTAATAGACTTGCTTTATGAATGGCCAGGGAATGGTGGACACATTCAGAGTCAGAAAACAACTCGTTAACAGTGACTACAGCATGATAAAGTTTGAAGTAAAAGTTGTGATAGAAATAATGAGCAGTACAACTAAGAATTTTAACTTCAGGAAGGCAGATACTGAAAGGATGAGGAAGGATCAAAGAATGAGATTGGTGTACACTGTTAGATGGGGTACAGGTTTGTAAATGATAACAGACTCATATAATACACACTCCCTATAATAGAGTCCTTTGACAGCCTCATATAACGGACTCCCTGTAACAGACTCCTAAAGTAAATACCTATAAGAAGTGTTTTTTTTCCATTTTTCTTGTTCAGTGTGATCCAAAAAGTTCCCAGGTCTTCTGAACCTGAACCTGAGCTGTCCATCACAAGTACCATCAGGTCATCTTTGACAACTTTACACAACCACTCCCTCTCCCATTTGTTTCCCTTCAGAAAAATCTGTACTCTTGTGAATTTACCCCAATGGTCCATATCCTCAGACCAAGTCTTTGTGATTCCATGATATTGTAGTTCCCTTCTACTGTTGTTTACAATTCTATAAGTGCCCGTCCAATGTAGAGCTGACATTCCAAATGGATTTCCTCAAATGGACACAAGGTCCATTGTGGGGCAACCTGTCAATATAACAGTGAGCAGTGCTGATTAGAGGAAGTGTATCTCATCATATTTACCAAATACGCTGAGGATGTCTGTGCTATAACACTTTTTTCTCCACTCGATTTCTTCAATCCAACCTTGGACGCCTGAAAGCAAACATGGGATTTTGACAGGGCTCCTGGTTTCAGAACCCTAGATCTAACAAAGCGTGAAGTTGGCTCAAGAAGGGAGATATTATTCAATTATCGCCTTCCTTAACAGGATCCTTCAGAAACCTTTATTAATAGTAACTAAGAATGGGTGACTTTCACCGAATTCATCTGAGCAAAAAGACATCTAATCACAGAAAGGAAACAATAAAACAGACACCTCACCTCATCGGTTGAGATTTTACCTCGTCACTCCTCTGTAAATTTTCTAAGGCCAGAAGTCAGTGCTGGTGAAATTAGGGAGAAATTCTTGCCTGGAATTCTCTTACAGCCAATTTCACAAAGGCATTAAAATCCATTTAAAATAAACCGTTGCAAAATAGCAGACAAAGAAACATCCGACAAATGTGTTCATTCAGTGGTATCATTAACAGTAATTTCTAGCCTGTGGTTTCACAATTTTTTTCTGCTGGGAGTTTTTAACCAGTGTTCTGACCTCACTGAGCAGTCTTCCCTTTGTTAAACTATGCTTTAGAAGTGACTTGTTAAAAATGCTAAAACATTGCACAGCTCATTTGCTGGTTAATGACTTTTAGTACAGCCCTGTCAGATATGTTGCATTTAAGGCCATTCTATAAACTATACACAACTCTCACCTGTGTCTTTTTCTCCTCACGAAAATGGTTGTGATTAAAACTACAGAAGTCCGAGTTCAGTGTAGCTGTGATTAAGGTTGAGAGCAGTATGTGGATAAACATTTCAGACTTATGTACAAATAGCTTAATGCCCATGAGGGACTCCCTCCTATACTGCAGTAATGCATACGTGACAGATCAATTAATTAATGTCTTAGTATTACTGACACAGCAAACAACACAAGGCAAATACGTTCACTGTCCCAATGCTCTGAAGTTAGTGCAAAAACTATCAGCCAAAGTGCTCCTGCTGGCTGAGTGGGTAAATGCAGCACTCTGGGTGGGCACTAGACCATCACTGTCTAGATTAATTTGTTCCACATTTATAGACAAATTTGGGTTCAAACATCAAATTAGTAGCCTGAATTGTTATAGAGTGAGAGACTATGATCCAGGCATAGAAAATTATATTGAAGAACATCAAAGAATTGTCTCTTATTCAGGTCTCACTCCCCTAGGAGTGGCCAGACTCCTAGGAATTGCCAGACTTCTCCTCCTAGGTCAGATATGAATCAATAATCTGCTTTATTTCATAGAATCATAGAATGGTTACAGCACAGAAGGAGGCCATTCGGCTCGTCGAGCCCATGCCGGCACTCTGGAAGAGCACTTCAGCTAGTCCCACTCCCCCGCTCTTTCCCCGTAGCCCTGCAATTTTTTTCGTTCAGATACATATCCCTTTTGAAAGCCACAATTGAATCTGCCTCCATCACCCTTTCAAGCAGTGAATTCCAGATCCTAACCACTTGCTGCGCAAAAAATGTCACCTTTGGTTCTTCTGCCAATCACCTTAAATCTGTGTCCTCTGGTTCTCGACCCTTCCGCCAACGGGAACAGTTTCTCTCTATTTACTCTGTCTAGACCCCTCATGATTTTGAACACCTCAATCAAATTTCCTCTCAATCTTCTCTATTCTAAGGAGAACAACCCCAGCTTCTCCAGTCTATCCATGTAACTGAAGTCCCTTATCCCTGGAACCATTCTTGTAAATCTTTTCTGCACCCTCTCTAAGGCCTTCACATCCTTCCTAAAGTATGGTGCCCAGAATTGGACACAATACTCCAGTTAAGGCCGAACCAGTATTTTATAAAGGTTCATCATAACTTCCTTGCTTTTGTACTCTATGGGGGTGATTTTGCCAATGGGGGCGCGTTGGAGGCGGGACTGCTGCTTGTCGGGTTTTAGTCCCGCCTCCATTGACTTGTGGCCAACCCACACTATTTTCCCTTGATTGACCTTGTTAAGCCCGCCCAGTGGGCTTAGCAGGCCAATTAAGGGGAAGCCAGTTACATAGAATGTCAGCGTATGATGTTTCATCTGTCAAATTTTTTGCCAGATGAATTGTCATCATTTGACAGCTCTGTGAAGCTGTCAAACACTGACATTCTCTATTGTTTGATGAGTCCTTGTATTCAAGACTCATCAAACCTCTTTTGTGAGCAGAAATTAGATGGTTGTTGCATTGGAGAATGCAGCAGCCATCTGTCATCTCTGCTGGTGAGATGCGAGACTCTCCGCATCCCCAACGTTTGAAGCCTGCAGGAAGAAACAAAGGTAAGTAAACATTTTCTATCACTTTTCACTCACCTCACATACACACCTCTCCACACTTGCACCCATCACTTACCTCCACAGCACACTTCCCCTCCGACCCCCACAGACCCACTGCTCGCCTCGGTGACCCTGGCGGGGTTTCCTGACATCGGGAAGCCAGCGCCTCTGCTGGAAAAATGGGGATAATCCTCTTAACTGCCTGTTAACTACCTGTTAACAGGCAGTTAAGTGGCTGTAATCCCCTTCCCGCATTCGGGAGACGGGACCCGGCGCGGATCCGCTACCCGCCCCCTGGGAAGATGGCACGAAGGCAGTTTGGGGGCGGGATGGGTACCCACCCCCAGATTCTGCCATTTTTTTTGGCAGTGCCGCCTCCAAACCCGCCTCCCCAGGGCTGGCAAAATCGCCCCCAGAGCCTCTATTTATGAAGCCCAGGATCCCGAATGCTTTCTTAACCACTTTCTCAACCTGCCCTGCCACCTTCAACGATTTGTGCACATATACCCCCAGGTCTCTCTGTTCATGCACTCCCTTTGCACAAAGCGGGATTAAAACGGAGTGGACTTAAACAGAGTGTTTTATTTGGGAATTTGGAAAGAGTAGGAATTTGGAGAAGAGGGGGAAGGAGTTGCTGCTTTTGCCTACACTACGTGTAGTGCTTTGTGTTACAGGTAGATATTTAATTTCAGTACCCATAGCTTAATCTAGATCAAGTAAGTAGTCAAGAAACTACACTGTAAGCTAAGTTACCTAATTATAAATGTAATTAAATAAAACAAGGTCATATAGGGATGGCAGTGCAGGTGGTGTGCCGCAACTGCAGCATGTGGGGGTTTGTGGAGAGCATTGTGATCCCGGACAACCACGTTTGCAGTAAGTGCCTGCATCTTGAGGAACTTCAGCTCAGAGTTTTTGAGTTGGAGTCTGAAGTGCAGACATTGCGGGGCATCAGGGATGGGGAGAGTTACCTGAACACTTTGATCCAGGAGGCAGTCACACCCCTTAGGTTAGGTAGTGGTACAGGTCTGGTTAGTGGTCAGGGACAGGAGGGTGTGACTGCAACTCAGGCAGTTAAGGGGACTCCAGGTGCAGTGCTGGAGGAGCCTCAGCCTTTGCCCTTGTCCAACAGGTATGAGGTTCTTGCTGCCTGTGTGGATGAGGGAATAACCTGCAGGATAGATGAGCAAGCTGACTATGCACTATGGTGCAGGAGGCCATTCAAGTGGGAGGAGTGAAAGGGAATGTAGTTGTGGTAGATGACAGTATAGTCAGGGGGATAAATACTGTTCTCTGCAGATTAGCGAAAGTAAATGTGGGTCCCTTAAAGGCTGAGACAGGAGAAATTATAATGGAGAATAAGGAAATGGCAGAGAAATTAAACAAATACTTTGGGTGTGCCTTCACGGAAGAAGATGGAAAAAACTTCCTGGAAATAGTGGAGAACCAAGGGTCTAGCGAGAATGAGGAACTGAAAGAAATTAGTATTAGTAAAAAAATAGTACTGGAGGAATTAATGGCACTGAAAGCCAATCAATCCCCTGGACCTGAAAGCCAATCAATCCCTGGACCTGATGGCCTACATCCTAGGGTTTTGAAAGAGGTGGCTATAGAGGTAGTGGATGCATTGGTTGTCATCTTCCAAAATTCCATAGATTCTAGAATGGTTCCCGTGGATTGGAAGGTAGCAAATGTAACCCCACTATTTAAGAAAGGAGGGAGAAAGAAAACGGGGAACTACAGACCAGTTAGCCTGACATCAGTAGTAGGGAAAATGCTAGAATCTATTATTAAGGACGTGGTAACAGGGCACTTAGAAAATAATAATAGGATTGGGCAAAGTCAACATGGATTTATGAAAGGGAAATCGTGTTTGAGGAAGGTTTTTTTGAGGTTGTAACTAGCAGAATAGATAAGGGGGAAACCAGTGGATGTGGTGTATTTGGATTTTCAGAAGGCATTCGATAAGGTGCCACACAAGAGGTTATTAAACAAAATTAGGGCTCATGGGATTGGGGGTAATATACTAGCATGGATTGAGGATTGGTTAATGGACAGAAAACAGAGAGTAGGAATAAATGGATCATTTACGGGTTGACAGGCTGTAACTAGTCGGGTACCACAAGGATCAGTGCTTGGGCCTCAGCTATTCACAATCTATATCAATGATTTGGATGAGGAGACCAAATGTAATATATCCAAGTTTGCTGATGATACAAAGCTGGGTGGGAATGTAAGTTGTGAGGAGGATGCAAAGAGGCTTCAAGGGGATATAGACAGGCTACGTGAGTGGGCAAGAACATGGCAAATGGAATATAATGTGGAGAAATGTGAAGGTATCCACTTTGGTAGGAAAAATAGAAAAGCAGAGTATTTTTTAAATGGTGAGAGATTGGAAAATGTTGGTGTTAAGGGGGACCTGGGTGTCCTTGTACATGAATCACTGAAAGTTAACATGCAGGTACAGCAAGCAATTAGGAAAGCAAATGGTTTTCAAGAGGATTTGAGTATAAGAGTAAAGACGTCTTACTGCAATTATATAGGGCCCTGGTGAGACCACACCTGGAGTATTGTGTACAGTTTTGGTCTCCTTACCTAAGGAAGGATATACTTACCATACAGGGAGTGCAACGAAGGTTCACCAGACTGGTTCCTGGGATGGGAGGATTGTCCTATGAGGAGAGATTGAGTAGACTAAGCTTATATTCTCTAGAGTTTAGTAGAATGAGAGGTGACCTCATTGAAACATATAAAATTCTTGCAGGGCTTGACAGGGTAGATGCAGGGAGGATGTTTCCTCTGGCTGGGGAGTCTAGAACCAGGGGTCAGTCTCAGAATAAGGAGTCAGCCATTTAGGACTGAGATGAGGAGAAATTTCTTCACTCAGAGGGTGGTGAATCTTTGGAATTCTCTACCCCAGAGGGCTGTGGAGGCTCAGTCGTTGAGTATATTCAAGGCAGAGATAATCTGTTTTAGTGATGTTGGTTGAGGAATAACTATTAGCCAGGAGAACTCCCCTGCTCTTCTTCGAAATAGTGCCATGGGATCTTTTATGTTCACCTGAGAGGGCAACGGTGCCTCGGTTTAACATCACATCCAAAGGACGGCACATCTGACAGTGCAGCATTCCCTCAGTACTGAATTGGAGCTACATGCAAAATGTTAGTTCATGACAAGGCCAGGTTGTATAAAATGATCCTGCCTGTAGCAGTACAGTAAAATGTCTTCTATCCCAACCATTGAAACTAACTGCTCAATAAACTCTTCTCAGTTGGAAGAAACTAACCAAATTCAGAGGCCAGTATAATCTATCTGACCCACCAAATTACCAAATATATGTGTAATATGAGTTCCCTGTTTGTACGCTGTACATATGCCACTGGTATAACTCTACTCGGAGCTCTGGCACGTCAAGAGAGCCCCAGGTGGGCAGAGGAAATGCTTCAAGGACACCCTCAAAGCCTCCTTGAAAAAGTGTAACATCCCCACCGATACCTGGGAATCCCTGGCCCAAGACCGCACAAAGTGGAGGCGCCGAACACCTCGAGTCTCTTCGCCGGGAGCAAGCGTAAGCCAAGCGCAGGCAGCGCAAGGAGCGCACATCAACCCAAGCACCCCACCCACCCACCCCTTCAACCACCGTCTGCCCCACCTGTGACAGAGACTGTAGGTCCCGCATTGGACTCATCAGTCACCTGCAAACTCATTTTTAATGTGGAAGCAAGTCATCCTCGGTTCCGAGGGACTGCCTAAGAAGAAGAAGAAGAAGGTAAAGCACTGTTAAGTACAATGTACAGACGCATAAGGTAAATGTTAAAGAGGTTTAATGAGAACTATAGTTTGGATCCAGTCTGTGCTGTGCGTGATCTGGGAGCAGCTCAGGTTAATACTAGGAGCCAAAAATGGTAGTATATTAATCCCCAGTATTCACATCCCTCATCCTGACGAGCACAAAAATGCACCAAACATAGATCAGTTCACAACTATGTGATCTTTCTCTTCCAAAATATTGACTTTCCTTATGCTTTGAAAAAGGGAAATCTGACTTATGATTTGTGATATAAGTTGTGGGTAGGACAAAACCTTATTGTTTTAAAGCTTCATTACTTATCCTGAATTAAAATGTTCTACTTTGACATTAACTCTCACCTTGCCTTGGACGGAATCCCTGCTCAATGACACATTGCTGCAATTTTTCTATCACTGTCTGTGTAACGAAGCAGGAACACTACAGCTGTTCTTTTCATTTTTTTATTCACTCAATAAATCTCCCAAATGTGCCCTGTCTCATTGTACAAATTAAATGTGCAGAAACAGACAAAGCCCAGTGTGGACATTCACCAAGTCCTTACAAAGGAAACAACATCAATCAATCAACAGAAGCATTTTTGCACAACAACTCCACAGCCCTGCCAACTCGCTGTAGTAAGCAAGGCTTTAGAACTAATAAAAGGAAAAACAACTGTAAATGATGGAAATACACAGCAGGTTTGTCCACATCTGCAAAAAGATAGGGTAATGTTTCAAATCTGCACCCTCTGGACCGTGACCCCAATACCAAACACCAAAACATAATTTCCCAGACTAGAGTTCCAATTTTGATGCATTCCTCACCTTCACATGGTCCATCTCTTAACTTTTTCCTTCTCATTCTGGACTTCTCTCTGTTTGTCTCTGACAAGCTTTCCACTGACACCTTTTACAAGCCCACAACTATCTGGATTGCACTTCTTCCCAGATGCTTCCTGTAAAGACTCCATCCCTTGCTTCCTGTTTCTCCATCACCATTGTATTTGCTTTGATGAGCACACGTTTCACACTACAGCTTCAGAAATGTTCTTTTTCCTCAGTTGAGTTTTCCCTATGGCTGTGGGGGAGCAGGGCCTTTGGCTATGCCCGGCCCATTCCCCATGACTCGGCTCTCACGTTTTCCCTTCCTCTCGCAATGCGACTGGAACCCCCTTGTCTTCACCTTTCACCCCACTAGCTTCCCCATTTGCCAAAGAATTTTCATTATTTCTGTCACTGCTCCAACATGATCCCACTGGCAAACACGTCTTCCGTTTTCAACTTCAGGAGGAATTGTTCCCTCTGGGATAAACTTGTTCATTCCTCCACTGCTTCACTTGGGAGGAGGGGAGGCAGGCTGATGTTTCTAGGGTAGGCCATCCATCAGAATAGCGTTGTGGTGGGGAGTCTGCAACAGGTGTGGTTTTCTCTTTTTTCAGGTGGACATAAAAACATAAGAAATAGGAGCAGGAGTCGGCCATTTGGCACTTCGAGTCTGCTCCGCCATTCAATAAGATCATGGTTGATCTACCTCATCTCCACCTTCCCGCACTATCCCCATATCCCTTGATTCCTTTTGTATCCAAAAATCTATCGATCTCTGTCTTGAATATACTCAACAACTGAGCATCCATTGGGGTAGAGAATTCCAAAAATTCACAACCCTCTGAGTGAAGAAATTTCTCCTCATCTCAGTCCTAAATGGCTGACACCTTATTCTGAGACTGTGACCCCCAGTTCTAGACTCCCCAGCCAGGGGAAACATCCTCCCTTCATCTACCCTGTCAAGCCCTTTAAGAATTTTATATGTTTCAATGAGATCACCTCTCATTCTTCTAAACTCTAGAGAATATAGGCCTACTCAATCTCTCTACATAAGACAATTCCCTCATCCCAGGAATCAGTCTAGTGAACCTTCGTTGGTGTTGCCGGACTTTCTGTCTGTTTTTAGAATTTTCTGTTTTTATTTCAGATTTCCAGCATTTACAATTTTTTTTCTTTTTATTTCTCCATGTTCTTGCTTTTTGTGTGTATCTTTGCCGTACCTTTATCACTTATTCTTGTTCTTTCAGTGCGTCGCTGAGATGATCTCTGTGCATCAACCACCAGTCTTTTACCATTTTCCAGCTTTTCAAAGAACCTGTTTACAGGTCACTTAGCCCAGTAACTCCTCTCTGTGACAGGAGTCAGCATTCCTGAAACTCCCTGCTGTCTCTTCCCCGTCTTTGTTTTGTTTAGTCCTATTATCTTCCAGTTTCCAGTTCTGACATAAGGCCTACACTTCAAACTTTAACAGACGCTGACAGACATGCTGCGTATTTGGTAGAATTTTATGTTAGGTGTTTGAAGTAACGGGCCTGGAATTTCCACTCCTGTCTTCCTATCGTAGTGGTGTAAAGCAGGCGGCCGGGAGCGGAAAATGGATAAAAGTCCTACCCCACCAGAAACCTGGCCGCCTGCTACACTAATGCAGTTTCCAGTAGGTGGGACCGGTGGCTGAGGAAGTGCCCACCTTAAACAGGCAGGCGCTTCATTTAAATAAGAATTTGGGGCCATATCTGTCTTACACACCATTTCCCACCATTCTGGCATGCAAGGCATCAGATGTATACCCTGCTCAGATGATATAGAGGGCCTTCCCATAATGATATTGGAGTACTTGAACGGCACATCACACGCTAAACACCTGTTTGAAATAGATGCTTCAGAAGTAAGGAGTGTGATGGAATACTCTCCACTTGCCTGGATGAGTGCAGCTCCAACAACACTCAAGAAGCTCGACACCATCCAGGACAAAGCAGCCCGTTTGATTGGCACCCCATCCACCACCTTAAACATTCACTCCCTCCACCACCGGCGTACCGTGGCTGCAGTGTGTACCATCTACAAGATGCACTGCAGCAACTGGCCAAGGCTTCTTCGGCAGCACCTCCCAAACCCGCGACCTCTACCACCTAGAAGGACAAGGGCAGCAGGCGCATGGGAACACCACCACCTCCAAGTTCCCCTCCAAGTCACACACCATCCTGACTTAGAAGTATATCGCCGATCCTTCATTGTCGCCGGGTCAAAATCCTGGAACTCCCTCCCTAACAGCACTGTGGGAGTACCTTCACCGCATGGACTGCAGCGGTTCAAGAAGGCGACTCACCACCACCTTCTCAAGGGCAACTAGGGACGGGCAATAAATGCTGGTCTTGCCAGCGATGCCCAGATCCCATAAGCGAATTTAAAAAAAAGAGTTCCAGAGAGGATAGGATAGGGGGGAAAGGTTTTGCTGCTGGTTGTCCCTCTCCCTAATATGGCCACCCTTCATTTCTGAGGCTTTTTTCTTCAACCTTCAATGCAATGCCCAGCAAGGGAACTTATCTCCAGCAGTTGTATGGCAATAGAAATGGTATCGATGTTCGAGGAGCTAGCAGCCCTTCACTAGCTGTCAGTGTCCGATATTCCAACCCCTGCCCCATTAGTGTCCCAGTGTCTCATGCACTACATACTGAGAATGTCACTAATATACTTAAATGAACTGTCTTCACATTATTGTGCAACACCAGCTCATTTCAGCAGATGCACCAGTCCTAGTGACACTATGTTGAGATTACATTAGCAGTCGGAGTATGTTGGAGTCCCTCCATCCAGGGTATAATAACATGCTTCAGTGGAAAGACAAAGAGGATTGAGTGGATTTGAGAACAAGGATGAGAATTTTAAAATCAAGGCGTTGCCAGATCGGGAGCCAGTGTAGGTCAGCGAGCACAAGGGTGATGGGTGAACGGGACTTGGTGCGAGTTAGGATACGGGCAGCAGAGTTTAGGATGAGCTCAAGTTTATGCGGGGTGGAAGATGGGAAGCTGGCCAGGACAGCATTGGAATAGTCAAGTCCAGGTGTAACAAAGGCATGGATGAGGGTTTCATCAACAGATGAGCTGAGGCAGGGGCAGAGTCGGGCGATGTTACTTTGATGGAAGTAGGCGGTCTTGCTGATGGAGCAGATATGTGGTCGGAAGTTCATCTCGGGGTCAAATACAATAACAAGGTTGCGAACGGTCGGGTTCACCCTCCGACAGTTGCCAGGGAGAGGGATGGAGTCGGTGGCTAGGAAACGCAGTTTGTGGCGGGACCAAAGACAATGGCTTCAGTCTTCCCAATATTTAGTTGGAGGAAATTTCTGTTCATCCAGTACTGGATGTCGGACAAGCGGTGTGACAAATCAAAGACCGTGGAGGGAGCGAGAGAGTGAGGTAGAGCTGGGTGTCGTCAGCATATATGTGGAACCTAACGTTCTGTTTTTGGATGATGTCGCGAGGGGCAACATATAGATGAGGAATAGGAGGGGGCCATGGATAGATCCTTGGGGGGGCTCCAGAGGTAATGGCACAGGAGTGGGAAGAGAAGCCATTGCAGGTGATTCTCTGGTCAGGACTGGATAGATAAGAATGGAACCAGGCAAGTGCAGTTCCACCCAGCTGGGCGACGGAGGAGAGGTGTTGTAGGAGGATGGTGTGGTCAACCGTGTCAATGGCTGCAGGCAGGTCGAGAAGGATGAGAAGAGATAGTTTACTACGGTCACAGTCGCATAGGATATTATTTGTGACTTTGATAAGGGCTGTTTCAGTCTGTGGCAAGGGTGGAAACCTGATTGGAGGGATTCAAACATGAAGTTGCGGGAAAGATGGCCATGGATTTGGGAGGTGACAACACGATCAAGGACTTTGGAGAGGAAAGGGCGGTTGGGGATAGGGCGGTAGTTTGCAAGGACAGAGGGGTCAAGGGTGGGTTTTTTGAGGAGAGGGGTGATGACAGGTTTGAAGGGAAGGGGGACAGTACCTAAGGAGAGGGAACCATTTGCAATATCAGCTAACATGGGGGCCAGGAAGTGAAGTTGGGTGGTCAGCAGTTTGGTTGGAATAGGGTCAAGGGAGCAGGAGGTGGATCTCATGGACAAGATGAGCTCGGAAAGGGCATGAGGGGAGATAGAAGAGAAACTAGAGAAAGATGCAAGTTCAGGTCTAGGGCAGGGGGGAACCTTAGGGGAAGTTTGACCCGGTGGTCCAGGGGAAGGGATGGCAGTGGCAGAGGCAGCTGAACATATGGAATCTTAGGGGGCGACTTTCCCACTGGAGGCGCATTTCAGTTTGGGTGGGTTTGAAACCCGCCTCCACTGATAGGTTTCAAAAATTTGCGATTATCCCAAGATTGGCCACTTGATTTCAGAGGTGTGGGATGCCCTTGCTCAATGAGTGTTTTGGGACTGAAACTCGCCTCTGTTGACAGCACTTTTCCAGTCTGATTTTATGGCTTCTTGCTCCTTTGGCTCATTCCACAGCATTTCTGCATCTCCTGCACCACCTCCAACATCTTTTGAGAAACCACTATGTCCAATTCCAAGGCAAGGGCCTCCCCGAGGCTCTCGGATGAGGCGCTGCAAATGTTGCTGGAGTGGGTGACAGCGAGCAGGGAGGTGCTCTTCCACTCATCTCGGAGGAAGGGCTTGCCAAAGAAACCAAGGCTGTGTGGGTACAGCTGGCAAGGGATATAACTTTCAGATCTGTGTGCAGATTGGGAGACTGTTTCTGTGTATTGATGAAATGCCATCCCTGTTGGAAAGCATTAAAATGATTTGAAGCCAAAATGTTGGCGTTATGTCATCTGTTCTTTCGCCTTAGGCAGCTCCACATTGCGGGCACTGCCACACTTGCGTTGTCAGGTTGGTGGCCTGAGTGAAAGGAGGCCAGACAGTCATGTCCATTGTCAATGATGTCCTAGGATGGAGCAAAGGACATGTGCCAACTTGGGCAACCTATGCAAATCTGGCCATGATAAGTTCATCCCTTGCATCCCGGGCAGCCATGTGCTTGCGTGCTGCCGCTGCCACTGGTCAATACACCGGCGCTCTGACCTCCTCCTCATCCTCATCTGAGGTCCATGCAGAAAGAAAACAAATGGTTCCCATGCTGCTTGTAGATGCCTCCTTTGGGGAAGCGCTCATTGCAAGCGGGGAAAGGGTCTTCCAAGGAGGTCCCACAGTTGATGGAGTCAAGCTGCAGCACCTCTGACTTCGGAAGGCCTTCTAAAATTGCTCAGAGACCTTTTAAAGCCAAGGTCTGGCACCTGCAAGTAATCCTTGCTGCAATAAACGATATCTTGTTAGACCTGCAGCAGGGAGGAGGCCACCCACGAGTCAACCTGTCAGATTTACCTGGCGTGGTTTAGGAGGTGCATGAATCACGCCGAAAAGCTGGAAAAATCATGAGGGCCTCTCAAAATAGGCTTAGAGAGGCCCTTAATGAGCATTTAAGGATCTTTAATAGCGCAATGGCCAGCTGGAGGCGGGAGCATTTCCAGACCTCCAAAACCGGCACCGGGAAAATCCCTTGGAGGCGGGTTCCGAACCCAACCTCTTTGAATCTGATTTTCCCGCCTTTCGCGCCTCCAACCCCGCCTCCTCCGACATCAGAAAATCACCCCCATAGTGACAAAGAAGTCCATGAGCTCCTAAAACTTGTTGGTGGAGGAGGTGGGAAGAGGGGTTTAAGAAGACGGTTTGTAGTGGAGAAGAGAAGCCGGGGGTTATCTTTGCATTCCAGGACAAACCTGGAATAGTGAGCAGTTTTGGCCGAGGACAGCAGGACCCAATAGTGCTTTATGTGGTCCAGCCAGATCTGGCAATGAACGGCTAAACCAGTTGTCCCCCATAAACGTTCAAGACTGCATCCCTTGGACTTTTGGAAGCGGAGATGAGTGCTGTACTGGGGGAACGACCAGGGTGAGAGAGAGTCATGGTTTTAATGGGGACAAGGGCATCGTCTCAATTCTGGTAACATCCTTGTAAATCTTTTTTGCACCGCGCCAAGAATTTCTTCAGTGTTCCCCCGTTTGACCACCGTAACTTTGACAGAACCCCGGACACATCGCGTAAACGGGGTCTCTGCTGATCTTCCGCTGAAGTTGTGGTGGCCGATTGGGAAATCCCTGGCGCTAATGTCAAGGCATTTCCTCATGTTTAAACATTTTGGGGGGAAAAAATGATGACATTTACACATGGGAGAAGTGCAGAGACTCTGAAAATATCTAATTTTACAATAAAATCCATGTATGGCGATACCTTGTCACCAGCTGCATTCTCGCCAGTTTTTCATTTCACCATTATAACCATCAGCGACTGAACCATCAATAAATCTGTGCAAAGATGTTCTTTATAACTGTCAGTATATCCTCTAAATACTAATTTTCTCTGGTATAATAATACAGGGCTGTGTGGGAGAGATGCTTTAAATAGAACAAGACATGTTAATGTCACTGATTCCAAAGATTAATCAGTCAGTCGGCCTCTGCTGTAATTGCCAGTTCTTTTAGAAGTTGCTGAATAAATCGAAGTTTTTGTTAAATTGCATAATCATGATGTTCGAATATCACATACATGACTTTTCTCCATTTGGCATAATTTCTCAGTCCATAGAAGTTAGCTGCCCCTCCCCTAGGGTTTTGCACGAATACTCTCCTCAAGCGAAAGGACGGAGTGCTCCAGCTGTCAGATGTCTCCTTGAACAGCATCATATTCAGCTTACCATGGAGCAGCCCATTATTATCGATTGACTGATATAAATGGCTTCTGAACATCCCTGAGCCCACGAGCAGCTGTTCAATGCAATCTGTCAAAAGCAGTCTACAGAATTCCAATACTAGCCAGATGTCCAATTTGTGGATACTGTTACAAACATTTGACAAGCAGGAAACCACAGGCTTCGAGAAACTTTTCCAGCCATCTTCATTAACTATTTATAGATGCAATGACCAAGCCAACAAGTTGGACATTTGTCACGAAAGAACTTTGTACCTGTATCGAGCTTGGTTGGTGGGTGGATTGGTTGATCAGTGGGTGGCCTGATTGGTTGGTTAGTAAGTGGGTGGGTTGGTTGGTTGTTTTGTGGGTAGGTTGGTTGATTGCTGGATGGGTTGGTTGGTGGGCGGATTGATTGATTGGTAAGTGGGTGGGTTGCTTGGGTGGTTGCTAGGTGGGTTGGTTGGTGGACGGATTGATTGATTGGTAAGTGGGTGAGTTGGTTGCTGGATGGGTTGATCGGTTGATTTGTGGCTTGGATGGGTGGTTGGCGAGTGGGCTGGTTGGCTTGTGAGTGGGCTGGTTTGTGGGTGGGTTGGTTGATTGGCTGGTTGGTTTTTGGGTGAGTTGATGAGTTATTTGGCTAGTTGATTTGCACATTAGCTGGTTGGTTGGTATGCTGTCCAGTTGGTTTGGGGGCTGGATTAGTTGATAGATGAAAAATCAGCGTTTGACTGTCAAAAGCTCTTGACAGATGAAATGTCAATCGCTGACGTCACCAATAAGCAGGTGGGCGGGCTTAACAAGGTCAATCAAGGGAAAATAGCGTGGGTTGGCCACATGTTGATGGAGGCGGGACTACAACCCAAAAAGTGGGAGTCCCGCCTCCAAAAGCTCCCCATTGACAAAATCGAGCCCTTAGTTTGTGTTAGGACTTGGCATCGGCCAGAACAAAATATACAACACCACTGTGAGAGTACCATTACCATATGAACTACAACAGTTCAAGGACAAGGCTCAACAACACCTTCACAGGGCAACTAGGAATGGGAATAAATGTGGTTTGCCAGCATTGCTCACATCCTGAGAACAAATTAAAATGGCTGTTGGCAACACCTGGTGGCATGTAATGTACCTGGTGAATGGTACTGTTGGGCACATTGTGTCATCTTCCTCTGCATCTGTTCCCAGATCTTGTAGGTGCTGACACAGCATTGAGCCTGGATGCCACTTCCCTGCCAGCCATGGTGCAGTGCTGTCTTCTGGGGAGATTGCTCTAGAGTGCCAAAGAAAAACAATCCTCTTTGCACCCACCTCGTGTCGCCGCTCATCCATCTCACCAGCTATCAAACAGGGATTCAAGTGCTGCATTACTGCACAATTTGCCCAGAGACTCATTGCCTGTCTCCACATATATCTTGGCTCCGTATAAATCTTGTTTTTTGGCTGCTAATGTTTTGCCCCATACAGCTTTTATCAAGGCTTTACCAAATCAATGCTCCATTTATGTGGCCACTTTCCATGAAGTGGTTGTCTCCCTTCAAATTTCCCCATTATTCCTTTCCCTAATTCACAGTAGAAGACACGAAAAGCTTACCAAAAATGGTGGGGAACCAAGGGTCTAATGAGGATGAGGAACTTAACGTAATTAATATAAGTAGAGAAAAAGTACTAGAGAAACTAATGGGACTAAAAGCTGACAAATCCCCTAGACCTGACGGCCTACATCCTAGGGTTTCAAAAGAGGTGGCTGCAGAGATAGTGGATTTATTGGTTTTGATCTTCCAAAATTTCCTAGATTCTAGAATGGTCCCAGCGGATTGGAAGGTATCAGATGTAACACCGCTATTCAAGAAAGGAGGGAGAGAAAAAACAGAGAACTACAGGCCAGTTAGCCTGACATCAGTTGTCGGGAAAATGCTAGAATCCATTGTTAAGGAAGTGGTATCAGGGCACTTAGAAAATCATAACATGATTAGGCAGAGTCAGCATGGTTTTATGAAAGGGAAATCGTGTTTGACAAATTTATTAGAGTATTTTGAGGATGTAACTAGCAGGGTAGATAAAGGGGAACCAGTGGATGTAGTATATTTAGATTTGCAAAAGGCATTTGATAAGGTGCCACATAAAAAGTTATTACACAAGATTAGGGCTCATGGGGTTGAGGGTAGTATAGTAGCATGGATAGAGGATTAGTTAACAGACAGAAAACAGAGAGTAGGGATAAACGGATCTTTTTCAGGTTGGCAGGCTGTAACTAGTTGCCACAAGGATCAGTGTTGGGGCCTCAGTTATTTACAATCTATATTAATGACCTAGATGAAGGGACCGAGTGTAATGTATCCAAGTTTGCTGATGATACAAAGCTAGGTGGGACAGTAAGCTGTGAGGAGAACACAGAGTCTGCAAAGGGATATAGATAGACTCAGTGAGTGGGCAGTAAGGTGCCAGATGGAGTATAATGTAGGGAAATGTGAGGTTATTCACTTTGGTAGGAAGAATAGAAAAACAGAATTTTTTTAAATGGTGAGAAACTTTTAAATGTTGGTGTTCAGAGAGATTTGGGTGTCCTAGTACAGGAAACACAGAAAGTTAGCATACAGGTACAGCAAGCAATAAGGAAGGCAAATGGCATGTTGGCCTTTATTGCAAGGGGGTTGGAGTATAAGAGTAAGGAAGTCTTGCTACAATTGTACAGGGCATTGGTGAGACCACACCTGGAGTACGGTGCACAGTTTTGGTCTCTTTATCTAAGGAAGGATATACTTGCCTTGGAGGCGGTGCAATGAAGGTTCACTAGATTGATTCCTGGGATGAGAGGGCTGTCTTTTGATGAGAGATTGTGTAGAATGGGCCGATACTCTCTGGAGTTTAGAAGAATGAGAGGTGATCTCATTGAAACATACAAGATTCTGAAGGGGATTGACAGGGTAAATGCTGAGAGGTTGTTTCCCCTGGCTGGAGTGTCTAGAACTAGGGGACATAGTCTCAGGAAAAGAGGTCGGCCATACAGCCCGTCGGGCCTGCTCCGCCATTCAATTAATCATTTAAGACCAAGATGAGGAGGAATTTCTTCACTCAAAGGGTTGTGAATCTTTGCAATTCTCTACCCCAGAGAGCTGTGGATGCTGAGTAATTGAGTATATTCAAGGCTGAGCTAGATAGATTTTTGGACTCTAGGGGAATCAAGGGATATGGGGATTGGGCGGGAAAGTGGAGTTGATGTCGATGATCAGCCATGATCTTTTTGAATGGCGGAGCAGGCTCGAGGGGCTGTATGGCCTACTCCTGCTCCTAATTCTTATGTTCTGATTTCCACTTCCACAATTCCTCAGTGAGCTCCCAGTGAATGGCCCATGTAGGTGGGTGTTGTTATGTTCATTAATAACTAGTCGTTTTTATTAAGAACAGCTAGCTTTTGCTAGACACTTTATTGAGCACATGTGGACTAGGTACAGTATCTGTAGAGGCCTCCATCTTGACTGCTGCCTTGTGGGTAGCCTAGTGCATCGTGGGTAGCCCACTCTTATATACATACAGCACCACCTAGTGTACCATTCCAGAATGACAGGTTACTGATCATTACAGGTGTCACCTGCATAAATTACTTTTACTGACTGTGGGAGATTTCCAAGAGCTCAGCCTGTGAGGCAAAGCTCACTCCCTCCAGTACTACTGTTTTAGTGATGGAACCCGAAAATTCACCCTCATTTGTCCATGCACTGTTCAATTTTATGTGCCTCTGCCTGCCCAGCACCTTGACCTTCCCATCAAAACTCATTGCTCTTGCACTGTCTCCCATTGCATTACTCTAGAGCCTCATTCAAACCTTTCATTAAAGCTCATTAGGAACATAGGAATATTAGGAACAGAAATAAGTCATACAGCCCCTCGGGCCTGCTCTGCCATTCAATTAAACCATGGCTGAACTGCACCTCAACTTTATTTTCCCACCAATGCTCCATATCCCTTGATACCCTTACCTAACAAATATCTATCTCAGTCTTGAAAGCCCCAATTGTCCTGGCATCCACAATCTTTTGGGGGAGAGAGTTCCAGATTTCTACTACCCCTTGTGTGGAAAAAATGCTTCCTGGATTTACTCCTGAACAGCCTAGCTCTAATTTTAAAGTTATGCCCCTTTGTTCTTGATTCCCCCACCAGAGGAAATAGTTTCTCAGTATCTACCCTATCAAATCCTTTTAACATTTTAAACACTTCGATCAGATCAACCCTCAATCTTCTGTACTCAAGGGCATACAAGCCAGGTTTATTCAAGCTATCCTTATTATTTGACCCTCTAGGTCATGGTATAATTATGGTGAATCTGTGCTGTACCTTTTCCAAGACCAATATATCTTTCCTGAGGTGCGGTGCCCAAAACTGAACGCAGTGCTCCAGATGGGGTCTGACTAAGGTTCAATACAAATGAAGCATAATTTCCTCCTCTTTGTGTTCCAGCCCCTTTGAGATAAAGGCCAACATTCCAAGCCTTTTTGATTGCTTTTTGTACCCATCTACTAGCTTTTAATGATTTGTGTACATGGACTCCCAAATCTCTTTGCTCCTTTACAGTTCCATAGTTACTCACCATTTAGAAAATATTCCGATTTGTCTTTCTTGGGTCCAAAGTGGATGATCTCACACTTGCCCACATTGAACACCATTTGCCATAGTTTTGCCCACTCACTTAATCTTCTATGACCCTTTGCAAATTACTGCTCCCATCTGCACTACTTACTGTCCCTCAGAACTTAGAGTAATCTGCAAACTTGAAGATACAACTCTCTACTCCTTCATCAATGCCATTAATAAATATGGTGAAAAGTTGAGGCCCCAGAACAGATCCCTGGGGAACACCACTTGTTACATCCCGCCAATCTGAGTAATATTCACTAATACTTGTGTGGAACCTTATCAATTGCCTTCTGGAAGTCCATATAATTAACATCGATAGATGCTTCCCTATCTACCTTATTAGTGACCTCCTCAAAAAATTCAACTACTACCTTAACTTTCCCATTGAAACCCATTCCTCCAGTAACTTAACTCTCCAATCAAAGCTTGTTCCTCTAGTACCCCAACTTTCCCATTGCAGCCCATCACTCTGATGTACCTACCCTTTATTCCCACTCTGTCGCCACTGTCAGCTGTGGCTCAGTTGGTAGCACACTTGCCTGAGTCATAAGGTTGCGGGTTTGAAATAAATCTAGGCTGACACTCCCAGTGCAGTGCTGAGGGAGTGCTGCACTGTCGGAAGTGCCGTCTTTCGGATGAGACGTTAAACTGAGGCCCCGTCTGCTCTCTCAGGTGGATGTAAAAAGATCCCATGGCACTATTTTGAAGAAAAGGGGAGTTATCCCCGGTGTCCTGGTCAATGTTTATCCCTCAATCAACATAACAAAACAGATTATCTGGTCATTATCACATTGCTGTTTGTGGGAGCTTGCTGTGTGCAAATTGGCTGCCGCGTTTCCCACATTACAACAGTACTTCATCGGCTGTAAAGTGCTTTGAGACGTCCGGTGGTTGTGAAAGGTGCTATATAAATGCAAGTCTTTCTTTGACCTTCCAACCCAAGTCAAAAGTCTACCTCTAATATTTATTAATACTTCTTGTGTGGAACCTTATCAATTGCCTTCTGGAAGCCCATATAATTAACATCGATAGATGCTTCCCTATCTACCTTATTAGTGACCTCCTCAAAAAATTCAACTACTACCTTAACTTTCCCATTGAAACTCATTCCTCCAGTAACCTAACTCTCCCATCAAAGCTTGTTCCTCTAGTACCCCAACTTTCCCATTGCAGCCCATCACTCTGATGTATCAACTCTTCTATTGAAGCTTGTTCCTCTCATACCCTAATTCAGCCATAAAGTCCTTTCCTCTGGTATCCAAACTTTTCCAATGAAGCTCACCCCTGCATTAATCTAGCTCCTCGTTCAAAGCTTATCCCTTTAGTACCTACTCTCTCATTCCTCAACTGCCTTAACTTTCCCATTGAAACTCATCCCTCCAGTACCCTAACTCCCCTGTCAAAGCTTGTTCCTCTATGACCCTAACTCCCCCATCAAAGCTTGTTCCTCTATGACCCTAACTCCCCCATCAAAGCTTGTTCCTCTATGACCCTAACTCCCCCATCAAAGCTTGTTCCTCTATGACCCTTAGTCTCCTGTCGAATCTCATTCCTCTAGTACTCTCCCATCAAAGCTTATTCCTCTATGACCCTAACTCCCCTATCGAAGCACTTCCTCCTAGTACCCTAACTTAACCATGAAAGCCCATTCTCTAAAGTCTACTAACTCTCTCATTTCAGCATCCAGCTGCATTTTGAATGTGCTTAATCATCATTAGAGGGGCAGCATCATTTCTATAGGCTTGAATTGTTCTGGTTATATATTCTAGCATTTTATTAGATTTTTATGTCCTTCATCATGTTGTCCAGACATTGAACATGACCAGTTCTACTATTCAGCCGTATCAGACATGGCTCAGTTTGTCGCACTCTCACCTCTGAGTCAGCAAGTTGTGGGTTCAAGCTCCCACACTTGAGCACAAAATCTAGGCTGACACTCCAGTGCAGTACTGAGGGAGTGCTGTCTTTTGGATGAAAGATCCCATGGCACTATTTGAAGAAGAACAGGGAGTTCTCCCTGGTGTCCTGGCTGCCGCGTTTCCTACATTAAAACAGCGACTAGACTTCAAAAGTACTTCATTAGCTATAAAGTGCTTTCAGAAGTCCTGAGGTTGTGAAAGGTGCTATAAAAATTTCTGGGTCCTTCTGCTCATTCTATTCAGTGAATAATTAATAATCACATGAAACAGATTCCCATTAAAATGATGTTACAAATATCTTGTCAGAATGTTTCTTCAAATTATGGAGATATTTATTTCCCAAGTCAGTATAGGTTACAGTAAATCTTGCACTAATCATTCTCAATGACTAAAACTGGACAGCTTGGGAAAGAAAAACATACCTCGGAGCCAGAGTTGAATTTTTAGTAGGAGGTACTTTAATCTCCGTAATGGGTAGTAATGGAATTATGTGTCCAAGAAAATGGAAATAAGCCAGAACAATGACCAGTGACACCAGGTGAACAAATCATTCAATATAAGGAATCCAAGATAAAAATATTGGGAACCCTGGAAACAGTGGCTATAAGAGGTAGTGGGAGCGAAGCTGATCCAAGGATTCACTTTACAGCATTGCTTCACCTACAACTGAGAAAAGGAAAATCCTACTTGCACGTTGATGATGTGACAGTGAAACACTGACGGGATTCCCCACACTGTGGGCTTGGAATCTTACTTCCAGACATGTGACTGGCCTTCTGCTGCTGCGCTAACCTCTGTGGAAGAGCTTCTCTGTAGCAGGGTACGCAACTAGTGCCAGGATTCTGTTGTAGAACAGGTTCGATCCATACCATCACCCGAGTGGCATCTAATGAGCACTCTGAACAATGAATTGGACTGTTGCCTCCAGAAGATGTTTCCATTTGACTTGGTTCATATTTACTCACATGAACTCCTGATTAGGCATGTTTTTTGTGTCCTTGATTAGTGGCTTGCATTGTCTTCTGAAGCTCAATTATTTCTCACAAACTGTTGGAATCAACTCCCCACCACCACCACCCCCCCCCCCACCGAAGCCTCAGTGGGCAAATGCACCACCCAGCCTGGAGCTGAGACACTTGGATCCAGATGGTGCCTGGATTCATACATAGACACGCTCTTTCCAAAAGGAATTACAGGAAACTCTCTTTTAACCAGCACCTAAATATCCGGAAATCTCTCTTAACCGGCAAAATTCAGGAGTAGGTTCAGGTAAGTTTTACTATATATTAGTGGCCGTGTAACCGGGGTTCCTGGATCTGTGGCTGTGTAACCGGGATTCCTGCACCTGTGGCCGTGCAACAGGGACTCCTGGATCTGTGGCCGTGTAACCAGGACTCCTGCACAAGTCCTGTGTAAACGGGGCTCCTGTACCTGTGGCCATGCACGGGGCTCTCGTACCTTGGTAAGTATACATACCTCTCTGTAATCCGGACTTTTTGATCAACCGGCACCACGCCGGTCCCGTCGGTGCCGGATAAGAAAGAGTTTCCTGTACTAGATAGCAATCAGCAGTGGGGAACCCTGGTTCACCTTACCCCTTCTTCACAGGTGTCAGCTGTGGCTCAGTGGTAGCCCTCTCACCTCTGAGTCAGAAGGTTGTGTGTTCCAGCCCCACTCCAGAGAATTGATCACATAATCTAGGTTGACACTTCAGTGCAGCACTGAGGGAGCGCTGCACTATTGGAGGTGCTGTCTTTTGGATGAGATGTTAAACCGAGGCCCTGTCTGCCCCCCTCAGGTGGATATAAAAGTTCCCATGGCACTATTCGAAGAAGAGCAGGGGAGTTCTCTCCTGGCCAATATTTATCTCTTTGTGGGATCTTGCTGTGTGCAAATTGGCTGCCTCATTTCCTACATTACAACTGTGACTACACTTAAAAAAGTACTGCATTGGCTGTAAAGGCGCTTTGGGATGCTAAGGTCGTGACAGATGCTATATAAATGCAAGTTCTTTCTTTCTTCTTAGCCCAGGGGTATGGAAGCCAATTAGAGTGCCCCAATTACTGCCTGGACTGAAATCAGCTAACTCTACATGGACTAGGGACAGAATCTGAGATCTTCCTCTTTTATATCACTTGCTTACCCAGCAAGCAAGCAGGGAGATTTCCAAAATTGTGTAAGCTGCATCAAACAGAACAGACAGCAACATACTGAAGGCTTTCAATCTGAATTAAGAATGTAGACTTGGTGGATGTTGTTTAAAAATGGCACTGAAGGGACAAAAATAAACCATTTAGTCAAAAAACAGATATCAAGTTTCACAGATAATTAATGTTTCTTGTATTTCTAGATGCATCATTGTGAAGTGCAGTTAACTTTGCCACACTGCTTTGTAAAATGAAATTAATTTTTTAAAAATCAACATTATTTCATTAAAGTGTTTATAGTTAAATAGTAGTTACATGTGCATTACTGTGTATATACAAAATGCCCCAAATTTATAAAAAGGTTTAATGCTTAAAAGATGTAATTCTTTCATTAAAGAAATGTTTAAATTTTCTGTTTACAAAAATTACGAGTTACTAGCTACCAAGCTTTTGGAAAATCCAATTCTGGAAATTGCTCTATCAGGTACGGTAGCATAGTGGTTATGTTACTGGACTAGTAATCTAGAGGTCTAGCCTAATGATCTGGTAGACGTGAGTTCAAATCCTGCCATGGTAGTTAGGGAATTTAAATTCTGTTAATTAAATAAATAAATCTGGAATTAGTAATGGTGACTATGAAACTACCAAATTGTTGTAAAAACCCATCTGGTTCACTATTCCTTTTTTAGGGGAAGGAAATCTGCCCTCCTTACCTGGTCTGGCTCCAGACTCACCGCCACAACAATGTGAAATGGCCTAGCAAGCCACTCAGTTGTACCAAAGCGCTAGGCTATAGGCAAAACAATAATAAGAACAAAACCGGACTGATCGACCTGGACACGACAACGACACACCTACTCACTAACGTCTAGGGACTTGTGCCAAAATTGGGAGAGCTGTCTCACAGACTAGTCAAGCAACAGCCTAATCATACTCACAACATAGTTATACTCACAGAATCATACCTTTCAGCCAATGTCCCAGACTCCTCCATCACCATCCCTGGGTATGTCGTGTCCCACCGGCAGGACAGACCCACTAGAGGTATAGTGGTATACTCAACATTGACTCCGGACCCCCTGAAGTCTCATGGCTTCAGGTCAAGCATGGGCAAGGAAACCTCCTGCTGATTACCACCGACCGCCCTCCCTCAGCTCAGCTGATGAATCAGCACTCCTCAAGTTGTGACACCACTTGGAAGAAGCACTGAGGGTAGCAAAGGCACAGCATGTACTCTAGGTGGGGGACTTCAATGTCCATCACCAAGAGTGGCTCGGTAGCACCACTACTGACCAAGCTGGCTGAGTCCTGAAGGACGTAGTTGCCAGATTAGGCCTGCAGCAGGTGGTGAGAGAACCAACACGAGGGAAAAACCTAATTGACCTCGTCCTCACCAATCTACCTGTCGCAGATGTATCTGTCCATGACAGTATTGGGAGGAGTGACCACCGCACAGTCCTTGTGGAGACGAAGTCCTGCCTTCATGCTGAGGACACCCTCCATCGTGTTGTGTGGCACTATCGCCGTGCTAAATGGGATAGATTCAGAACAGATCTAGCAGCTCAAAACTGGGCATCCATGAGGTGCTGTGGGCCATCAGCAGCAGCAGAATTGTATTCCACCACAATCTGTAACCTCTTGGCCCGGCATATCCCTCACTCTACCATTACCATCAAGCCAGGGGACCAACCCTGGTTCAATAAGGAGTTTAGAAGAGCATGCCAGGAGCAGCACCTGACATAAAAATGAGGTGCCAACCTGGGGAATCTGCAACACAGGCATGCTAAAAAGCAGAAGCAGCATGCTATAGACAGAGCTAAGCGATCCCACAACCAATGGATCAAATCAAAGCTCTGCAGTCCTGCCACATCCAGTCATGAATGGTGGTGGTCAATTGAGAGTGACTGCCCTTCACATCAAGGCAACATTTGACCGATTGTGGCACCAAGCAGCCCTAGTAAAATTGAAATCAATGGGAATCAGGGGAAAATTCTCCATTGGGCTGGAGTCATACCTAGCACAAAGGAAGATGGTTGTGGTTGTTGGAGGCCAATCATCTCAGCGCCAGGACATCGCTGCAGGGAAAGACAGTGTCCTCGGCCCAACCACCTTCAGCTGTTTCATCAATAGCCTTCCCTCCATCATAAGGTTAGAAGTGTTTGCTGATAATTGCACAGTGTTCAGTTAATGAAGCAGTCCATGCCCGAATACAGCAAGAACTGGATGCCATTCAGGCTTGGGCTGATAAGTGGCAAGTAACCTTCACGCCACACAAGTGCCAGGCAATGACTATCTACAACAAGCGAGAGTCTGACCACCACCCCTTGACAATCAATGGCATTACCATCAACATCCTGGGGGGCATCATTGACCAAAAACTTATCTGGGTCAGCCACATAAATACTGTGGCTACAAGAGCAGGCCAGAGGCTGGGAATTCTGCGGCAAGTGTCTCACCTCCTGACTCCCCAGAGCCTTTCCACCATCTACAAGGCACAAGTAAGGAGTGTGATGGAATACTCTCCACTTGCCTGGATGAGTGCAGCTCCAACACTCAAGAAGCTCGACACCATCCAAGACAAAGCAGCCCGCTTGATTGGCACCCCATCACCACCTTAAACATTCACTCCCTCCACCACTGGCGTACCGTGGTTGCAGTGTGTACCATCTACAAGATGCACTGCAGCAACTCACCAAGGCTTCGTTGACAGCACCTCCCAAACCTGCGACCTCTACCACCTAGAAGGACAAGGGCAGCAGGCGCATGGGAACACCACCCCCTCCAAGTTCCCCTCCAAGTTACACCCCATCCTGACTTGGAAGTATATCGCCATTTCTTCATCGTCACTGGGTCAAAATCCTGGAACTTTCTCCCTAACAGCACTGTGGGAGTACCTTCACCACGGGGACTGCAGCGGTTGATGTAAAAAGACTACTGAGCACTTGGTTCGAGTATAAAACAAGGCTTTAATCAACTGTTTCAAAACCATGAGATTTCTAGTTACATCACTAGTTCCTGGTTACAGAAACACCCTGAGCAAGCTGGGCCCACGCCCGAGTATTTATACTCCTTGGACGGCGCCACCAGCTGGCCGCCCAGTGTTACTTCATGAGTCATGATAAGATTCATGACAGCGGTTAAAGAAGGCGGCTCACCACTACCTTCTCAAGGGCAATTAGGGATGGGCAATAAATGCTGGCCTTGCCAGCGATGCCCACATCCCAGGAATGATTTTTTTTTAAATCACACTCTGGAGGTGGAGCTACAGTGGGACCGGATGCTACCTCGACAACTCCCGCAGACTGACCTTCAGAGGAACCGATAGAACATCCCAAAGTTGTGAGAATGGGGGCTTCTGCTTTCTGATAGATTTACTGGAGAGACAACCTGTTCCACACATCCCACCCAGCCCACTGCCTGCATCCAACCTGTCTGTATAATGCCATGCAATATTGTCCCATTGATATGAATTTCCATTCAACCAGTTTGCACAGTTCCGCTGACGCTACTTAATGGCCGCAGTGCTGCTTAACGGCAGCACTGTGGCCGAAGTGTCCCTAAGCTTGTTTTTCTAAACTCTATGACGTCTGATGTTATCTAGAGATGGCCCTCGAGAGGATTCTGTCACAGGCATGAAACCTTCCCATACCTTAGCTGCAAGGTGCAAGATTTGGACCGCAGCTCCCTTGTCTTTAGCAGATATGGCACACTCTCCTCACTACATCTGTCTCTGTCACTTCCTCTCAGGTGCTCAGGGGTTCTTGGAGTGACTTCAAGGAACAAAATGCAGAAGAATATTTGTGGAGACAGGAGGAAATATGTTCATTAGACTATGCATGAATTGTAGGTTTTGTAACAAAACTCATCCAGAAAATGGAAAACCCTTTATTAACCTAACGTTCAGCAGAGGATTCTAGACCACAGACTTAGAAATGAGGGCCCAGAAATTAGGTAGAGCCCCACTTGAGGCGTTAGAACTGGCGCTGCGCAAAGTTTATAGCCAGACGAAACTTATCGCCGCCTGGCGCGATATTGGGTTGCATTGCCCCCAAAGGTGATTGAGGCGCAAATTCAGACGTTGCACGGGCCTCCTAAGGCCCAATATCGGCGCGGACGGGCGCAGCGCAGGTGATCTCAATTACCGATAACCACGAGACTTCCAGGTGCCGGCCGGCTCTTAAAGGGGTGGGTCAGTCAGCCTCAGCTTCCACACTCATCGCCCTGTAGGCCTCAGAATCGGCGCACGCCCTTCTCTGGCGCAAAAAACTTGGTCAAGATGGAGAAGGTGAGACAGAAAGCAGAGCGCTTCAGCACTGAGGCTCTGGAGCACTTGGTGGCCGCAGTGGAGCGCCGTCGAGATGTTCTCTATCCTGACAATGGCAGGAGGCCGAATCAAAAGGACTACCGCCGAGCTTGGAGGGATGTTTGTCAGAGGGTCAACTCCAGCAGCATGGTGACCAGGAGCCCTGTTCAGTGCAGGAAGAAATTCAACGACCTCACTCGGGTCGTGAGGGTGAGTGGTGTTTATGCAAACTTCTGATTCCCTTCATCTGCACCTGACTTCATGGCTACAGGGTGCGCGATGCCCCAATGGCCATGTGTCAGCAAGCACCCATGGCCCTTTCTGGGCACACACATGCACATTTGACTCAAGGCGTCATGTAAGGGCTCTTGCGCCATGGGGGGCATGAGATGATCACTCAGGGCGTCATGTAAAGGCTCTTGCACCATGGGGGGCATGAGATGATCACTCAGGCCGTCATGTAAGGGCTCTTGCACCATGGGGGGCATGAGATGATCACTCAGGGCATCATGTAAGGGCTCTTGCACCATGGGGGGCATGAGATGATCACTCAGGGCATCATGTAACAGAACTTCCCCTTCTTTCCCCTGCAGTCCAAGCTGGCGATGATTCGCAAGGACCAGCTTCGAACTGGTGGAGGACCTCCACAAGTGGTCACTCTGACGGATCTCGAGGAGAGAGTGCACCAGATTCTTGGAGGATGTCTGAGTGGTCCTGTTACCACTGCAGCTGCCGACCCCATTGTCGACAGCGATGGTAAGGATCTCACCTTTTTCAGCTGTCTCCTTCCACTTGGTCCCCCCGCCAGCATGCTTTCTCACTGTGGAGCCATGTCATAGCCTTGCCACAATCTGGCATGCCTTGCTGCCAACCTGTCCTTTTGCTAAAGCCACTCTTCCACCTCCCTGCTTTCAGATGCTGCATCACCAGCTCGGGATCCGGGCCCTGAAGCTGCCAGTGCCAGTGCCTCTGGAAGCGAGGATCAGGAGGAAGCCGCACCATCCATTCCAGCCGCAGGGGAGCCAACACATCTGCAGACTGGGGATAGTAGCTCCCTGGAGGGGATGGGGGGGTGCTCTGATGAGGAGCCAGTTGTCGGAACAAGCGGCCTGCATCAACGCAAGGTGGGTAGGCAAGTTCGGGCACCAGCTCCCCGGAGGGCGAGGCAGGGAGCGATGACTGCTGCACAGAGTGCAGAGGAGGTGCGTAGCCTGGCTAAAATGAGCACCCAGGCCCGGCTCAGGCACACTGAGCTTATGGCTGCAGTGGGGAGGATGCCTCAGTCGATAGAAACACTGGCAAAGAGTGTGCTGGACTTTGGCGCTGCAATGGAGAGGACTGTCCAGGGCTTCGGGGCAGCAATGGAGAGGACTGTCCAGGGCTTCGAGGCCGCTATGGAAAGGACTGTTCAGAGCTTCAGACAATCCCTGGAAAGGTCTGTCCAGGGCTTGTCCGAGGCAGTGGAACGGACTGCTCCGGCCTTGTCTGAAGCAATGGAGAGAACTGTCCAGGGCTTCTCTGAAGCACTGGCACCTGCCACACAGGTCCTCACTGCTGCCACACAGTCACTTGCTGGCCTCGTCTAGACCCAGATTGAGGCAACGCGAACTCTCACTGCTGCCACCCTATCTGCATCAGCTAGGATCACCCCGGGCCCTTCCAGTACCACACGAGGCCAGGAATCAGTGGAGCAGTCGCTTGTGGCGGTAGAGCCGAGCCGGTCCCCTCCGAGAGCCAGTGTGTCATCCGACCATGGTGCAGGTGTCCTCTCTCGGCAGGTGACCACTGCTCATGCCACCGCTGGAACGTCTGCAGTGCACACTGCTTCCAGCCATGGCCAGGTCAAGCAGCCAGCCTCCGCACCCTCCAAGCCCAGAGGTCATCCAGGCCGTCCCTCAGGGGCTTCTGCGCTTGCAGACAGTCACCAGGCGTCCCCCATCCTTGATGCCGCCCCTGGGGTTCAACTACGGAGGAACAGCAGGGAGGGAAGGGGCCAACCGCGAAAGAGAAGTCGGTCTCCATCAAGGGGCCAGCAGTAGAGGGAGGTGCTGAGACGTTTCTTTCCCCAAATTCAAGGACGCCCTCACCTGTTTCGATTGTTGGTGATGGTTTGTTTAGTTTTGCGGCTTTGCCAAAGAGTTAACTGTTATTTTGTTAGTTATGGTTTCTGTTGACATGACGTTGTTATGCTGGAAGGAAGCACTTTTTTGAAAATAAATTTAAAAATGTATTTACAATGGTACTCGTAACTATTTACACTCATGGTGGCCTTCATAGGCTTTCAACGATCAGAAGTGCGCAGGACGAATGAGACCCATCATTCCGTCAGAGGGTCCTCGAACCGAGTCCTTATGAGCCTCTGACGGACGGCCCTTCCAGTTTCAGGAGCCCTCCCATCTTCCTCCTCCTCCTCGTCCGCCTGCTCTTCCTCCTCCTCCTCCTCCTCCTCGTCCGCCTGCTCTGCTGGACCTTGAGGGGCAGCTGGCATTGGCTGGGTTCGTCGAATGGCCAAGTTGTGGAGCATGCAGCAGACGACGACAATGCGACCCACTTGCTCCGGCGAGTACTGCAGGGCTCCCCCCGAATGGTCTAGACAGTGGAAACGCTGTTTGAGCACACCAATAGTGTGCTCCACAATGTTCCTGGTCGCCTGATGGCTGCTATTGTAAAGCTCTTCTGCCGGGGTGGCGGGCAAACGGAGTGGGGTCATGAGCCATGGGCAGAGAGGATAGCCCTTGTCGCCAAGAAGCCAGCCTCGTGGGTGAGCCGGCCCCTCAAAAGGTCAGAAACTGAGGTCTGCCGCAGGATGAACGCATCGTGGCTGCTCCCAGGGAATTGCGCGTTGACTGCCATGATCATTTGGCGGTGGTCACAGACCAGTTGGACATTGAGGGAGTGGAACCCCTTGCGGTTGCGGAACTCCTCAGGATTCAGTAATGGCACCCGCAAAGCCACGTGTGTGCAATCAATGGCCCCCTGCACCATGGGGAAGTCCGCAATAGCAGCGAAGTCCTGCGCGTGCTCCACCTGCTTCTCCAGGGTCAGAGGGAAGGTGGTTAATTGACGACTTCTTCTATAGAGGGCAGCTGTCACTTGCTGGATGCAACAATGCACTGCAAATTGAGATATATTCGCTATGTCCCCAGTGGCTGACCGAAAGGATCCGGTGGCGTAAATGTTGAGGGCAACAGTCACTTTGACGGCCACCGACAGAGAGGTCCTGCACCGTAGACGCGGCTGCAGATCCTCAGCAAGCAGGTGGCACAGCTCAGTCACAACCTCCTTACCAAATCGGAGCCTTCGCAGACACTGCTCCTCCGACACGGTAAGGTATGACACCTGCTGCCTGAAAACCCTCGCAGCGTATCTTCGGAGTGGCCGATCTCCATTGCCCTTCCTCCTTCTGGCCAATCCCGGCCCTCTCTCCCGCCGTCTCTGTGCCCCTTCAAAGTGTCTGGCCATGAGGATGTTCCCCTCCAAAGCAGCTCCCATTGCTATGCCAGACGGGCAACACGCTGTAATGTCTAGCGCTCCAACTGCTCCGGACAGGGCTGAAGGTCCCAAGTATTCGAAGGCTAAATCCGATAAATCCTGTGCAACAGTAGCTCACCAACTCTCTCCAGCAACGATCAGAATGAACAGGCCAAGTGGCTGCAGCTTTTATACTAGAGCTGTCCCCTTTAAATAGCGCCCCCCGACTCCGAGAAGGGCCTGGTAACGTTCCATTGAACTGTCACTAATAGCGCCAGGCGGAAAGGTTCCGGGCGCCACCGAATATCCGGTCAGGGGCGCCAAAAGGGCGTTGCACACTGAAATGACGTCATGATCTGCCTGTGCACGCGGGCTAACAGTTAGCGCAGGCGCTAAATGGATACTCAATATGGGAATTGTCGCTATCCTCATTGCGCCCGCCCGAACATTGGGTAGCGCCCCAAATCTCGGGCTCATTCGGCGCTAATCGCTGGCGCAACCAACCGAATTTCTAGGCCGAGATTTCCAAAGTTTATTTATTGAATACTAATCAACCTCCCATGACATTGCATGTAAGTCCAAAACAAATATAGTCTTCAGGTGAAGTGAGAGTTAGAGGGTGGAGGATAATTTGATCAGGGCATACAGACATAAATCAGTCGCCATTTTGAAGTCATATATTCAATCCTGATAATACTTTAATTTTATATCATTATTTGTAATTCAATAGCAAAATTTAAGGCAATTTGGGAAGCAGAGATGTAGAGTTGGTTGGAGCATAGATGTTTCTACGCTGTATAGACTGACGAGCTGGGAGATGGTAAACTGAGGAGCTACAGCATGACAAGTTTACATCGGAAGAGTCCATTATAATTGCTGACATTGGAATTTATAATGGAGAAAGTGGACAATAATTCTGTGCGGATTTTTAACGTATTATAGATCATTGGCAAGTGTATTATAAAAGATTTTATGAACATAGCTCTGAAATGATTTCTTGTTTATGAATGAATAAGTGAATGAATGAATGAATGAATAAAGACACTGTATAGCATTTACCAAAACTAGAAACCTCATAAAATATGCTGGAAACCTTGCCCGAAGATTAAACCGTTTATCAACCATTTTTCTGACAGATTGGAATGGATTTTCTTGGTGCCAATTGCTTTGAGCCACGTTTTTGAAATTGTGAACACTTTTTGAGCTGCTATCTGCATTTCTGACACTCTCAATGGTTCCTATGTTGGAGAGAATGCTGTTTAGCTTCTAAAGATAAACTTACTTTACTCTCAGATCTTCAAGCGATGGTGAGCAATCCAATACTCTCCACTTGATCAGCAGGCGTAAATTAGATAGAATTCCTGTTTGGTGCCATGGCTTCACCCAAAGACATTGCCTACTCACCTGCCACTGCAAATGGACAACAAAATAATGGTGCAATCTGGATACTGAATGGTGCATATACACATGAAGTAACAATGGGGGAAACAGAAAACAGCTTAGGTGTCTGCAGACTAACCCCACTGGCCCATTCTTGGTCACTTTGGGCATGCAATGCTTGTCATTGACTTTGATCCTAGATATGGCCCACCAAAGCTGGGAAAAATGTGTTGTTTTTCAAAGCATAGTAATGCTCAAAAGCAGGTGAGTGAATGAGACCTTTGTTAATGTCACCCAATGCCTTTATTTTTGTTTTTTAAACTCCAATATAAATTTTTTTTGTGAAGTCAGTAATTTTATCACGGATCATTTATTCTCTTTGTTAAGAAATGAGCAAATCCCAATTAAATGAAAACCTGAATTTGCATACACAGGATGAATACCACATCAGTGGTGATTTTATTCCGCTTTATGTTGTTGTACTTATCCAGGAGAGAGTTGTTAGTGGAGGGAAATGGACCTCATCTAATTTCAGACACTTTGGGCTGGATTTTACTTACCGAGATGAGTTGGGGGCGGGACTGCTGCCTTCTGGGTTCTAGTCCCGCCCCCAGCGACGTCTGATGAACAGACGCTATTTTGCCCTGATTGGCCTTGTTAAGCCCGCCCTGCGGGCTTGCCGGCCAATTAAGGGAAAGCCGGTGTCAGATGACGTCAGTTGATGACGCATCATCTGCCGGTTTTCTTAAAAGCATATGCACCACACTTGTTTGACATATGAATTGTCAGTGTTTGACAGCATTGAGGTGCTGTCAAACACTGACAATCACTGTACACAGGTGAGCCCTTGCACCCAGGCTCTCCAATTACTCTCTCCTTAGGATAAAACAGATGGCAGCTGCAGCTGAGATTGCAGAAGCCATTTGTCACTTCTCCCAATGATACAAGGCTACACAAACACTTCACAGCTTGTCACCTGCAGAAACATCTAACCACATTAAAAATTATTTCCCCAACATTTCCTTACCTCTGATACTAACCATTGTCCCATTGCATCCTTCACACCACTTCTGCAACTGTCATCCAAACACCAACATAACAACAGACCCACAGCATGCCTCACTTACCCTGGTGGGGCTCCCCAGCATCGGGAAGCCCGCAGCAGCAGTCAAAAAATTGGGAAAAGCTTGTTAACTGCCTGTTAACTACCTGTTAATAGGCAGCTAAGTGGCTATAATCTCTTCCCGCCACTAGGAGTCGGGTCCCTGCGCAAATCAAGGACCTGACTCCCAGGAAGATTGGTTGGAGGCGGGGCTGGGACCTGCTGCTATTCTTTTTGACTTTCCCAGCAGACCTGCCTCCTCAGGACTGGTAAAATCCAGCCCATAATATTAGCATCAAGCACTCTCAGGTCAGTTACAACAGGTTCAGTTGCAGACTTAAGCTCCCTACACTCTACGTCAACAAGGTGCCTCAGCCCCAACCTCAACGCACCCCTACTGTAAGATCCCAGAGGGACCCAGGTCCCAAATGATTCGAGGTTGGCCCGTATTGGGGATGGTGATTTAACTTTATTCAGCACAAGCAAGACTTAATACATTACAGTATTCAAGCAGCAGTTTACAGCGAATAATTGAGACTTATATTACCCTGTTATGGGTAGAAGCCGCAACCGTGAGTAGGCTGTAACCTGTGCCTCTTGTCTCTCTTTGTCTCCCGGGTGTTTCCTTGATTCTTCCTGAGTCTTCTACTCTTTCTGAAATCTTCTACACTTTGTGGCTGTTGAGACCCCCCCCCACTTCTTATACCCTTACTCTCATTCAAAACCTATGGAGTCTTACTGGCTTACACCCAAAAACACTGACCCTTGGGGAACACCAGTCTACCATCCTCCAGTCTGAAAAACAGCCATTTACCACAACTTGCTGTTTTCTGTCTTTGAGCCAATTCCTTATCCAAGCTGCCACTGACCCACCTATTCCATGAGCCACAATTTTGTTAAATTGAGTGCAAAAATCTAGGCTGACACTCCAGTGCAGTGTTGAGGCAGTGCTGTACTGTGGGGGTGGGGGGGGTGGGTGGAGGTGCTGCCTTTTGGATGAGATGTTAAACCGAGGCCCTATCTGCTCTCTCAGGTGGATGTAAAAGATCCCATGGCACTATTTCGAAGAAGAGCAGGGGAGTTGGTGTCCTGGCCAATATTTATCCCTCAATCAACATAAAGAAAAAACAGGTTATTTGATCATTATCACATTGCTGTTTGTGGGAGCTCGCTATGTGCAAATTGGCTGCCGCATTTCCCACATTACAACAGTGACTACACTTCAAAAAAAGTACTTCATTGGTTGTAAAGCGCGTTGAGACGTCAGGTGGTCGTGAAAGGCGCTATAATAAATGCAAGTCTTTCTTTTATTACTCAGCCCTCTGACTCTAAGGATCGGTCTAGTGACCACTTGCTGGCTGTGCATTTCCAATATTTCCTGCCAAATATTTGCAATCCATTGATACATTCATGCCATCGAGCGGTTTTAGTAAGCAGATAAATAGGAAGAAGCCTCTTGTACCGATTCAAAGGTCAGGACGAGTCAGGGGTGCACGTGCGGTCTTCCAGTGCTGGAGGGCGCTGACAATACTGGAGTGCAAAGTTTCAGCGTGAGCAGGACCTTGTTGGAGGCTAACGACGGAAGGAGCCGTGTATGGTGGTTCTAATCACGCTGTGTCAACCCTGGTTCCCGGCACCGAACATTAACAGAACAAACCCTCGGAATTAAAGGAAAGGGTGAATAGGCCCGGTTTATCTTTACAAATCCCGCCCCCCAGCCGCTGAGCTGATTGGCTGCAGCGTGTGCGCGACGTCAGCGGCGGGGCAGCCCATTGGTCAGTTTCACTGCCAATTTCGCTACTTCCTAAATGTATCAAGTTAATGTAGATCGGAGCTGAATCGCCGGGTTTTGCTCCGCCGGGCTTGCGGTCCCCGTTTGTTTATCGTCATTCCAAAGTCCTGCTGGAGGGGGAAGTGTCCGGAGACCGAGGGGGTGGTGGGGGAGACAGGGCTCGCCTCCCGTCTGCTGAACCCCACCAGACCAATGGTTGCATAGAGTGATCGGGGGGTGAATTCTTCCACCATGGGGAATGGGATGTGCTCCAGGAGACAGAAGGGGCTCCTCCAGATGGCATTCTGTGTCCTAGTTGTACTTTGTTTTGGGCTCGGGTTTTACACCTACACCCACCTGAAGGAGAACGTCAGAAGCGCCGAAATGCTGTCCCAGAGATACAAGCAGCAGCAGGAAGCGGTCTCGGCTCAGTTACAAGGTGGGTCTGGTAGATAAGCTGCTTTCCCGAGGAGTTTAAACCACCGCAGACACAGTAGAATAAAACGAATGATGGAGGGCGGGGTTAGAGGCATCCGGTGATTGTAACAATTTGGACCATCGCAACTTTGTTTTAATCCTTACAAAGCTAGTTATTTGAAGTGAAAAGTTAGTTTTTACACACTAGATTATTAATGCCCCTCTTTTTTTGGGGAGCATTGTAAATACTGCTAATTTGGTATGTTTACATTCCTGGAATAGTTGTCCCTAACTACGAGAAGTTTTAAGCTTCGGTAAAGACTCACTTCGCAACAACTCAAACCCTCTGATCTGTCCTCCAGTTGTTAATCTCTAGTGCTCCAGGCGAAATCATTGACCAAGAAACCGTGCATAATATTCATTAGTGTTTGGGAAGACAAGGAGCTGATCTTCGAGGTCAGACCATTCTCCCCTCGAGATATAGATTCACTAACACAGGGGTTGAGAGAGGAGGGAGGGGGGTGAAATCAGATAGCGATGGGGGTTAGAAAACATGTTTGTTCAACCAACTCGAACCGTTCAATTCCAACCCCCATCCCCGGGCAGTGCAGTGTCACCAGACCAGCTGAAGATGTGCTCGGCTATATTCGGCCCTTCGGGAGGGCCTGCATCATTTCAGCATTCGAAGATTCACAGCCAGATAGTTTCTGCTGAAGTTGTTGGTCCCGTCATATTTTTAACTTTTTGTTTGTGGAATGCCAAATTGATGATTTAGCCAGTCCAACAATCTTGTTACTTGAACCGGCGATGAAATGACGAGTCAGTTTTGGGGATGCAAGCCATAATAGTCTTATTTGATGGTGGCAATGCTGTTCCTTTGTTGGACCTGCTGACTTTGATTGGTGTCTGTGCTGGTCCTTTGTTGTTTGGTGTAAGAAGCGGATCTGATCCTCCACTCAAGTCCTCAGTAGTTGTGTTTACACTACAACTTTAGTGTTACTGGAAGTGTAAATCTGAGCTCGACGTGACCTGATTTTGGAGAGAAGCTGCATGAGAAGGCAGGCTCACACTACTGCGGTTTAATTCTAAAACTCCAGCTTTAAAATGTTTAGCCCTGTAAGCATTAAAAAGTTTAACTGCTGGGAGAGGAGCTCTGTGGATGTGGACAGATGGGAGGAGCTGTGTGTGTGTGTGTGTCAAGCCAGGCATACGCAGAGCCCTCTCCTGGGAAGGAGACTTAAAAGTTCAAAACAAGCCATGTAAACAGGTGCCGCAGTACTGAGGTGACGTAAGCAAGCCATTATTGGTACACTCTATACATGGTTTCAGTCAGATTGGAGATTGAGTTTTGAGTAAAAATCTTAGCTTTTGTCAAATTTCCACGGGTTGTAACATTCACTACTGAGCGAAACTAGTTGGAAACAATTAATTTGCGTCATAAAATCCAATGTTTGACACCTTCAAATAATGAGTCAGCTTACCTTGCACTCAAAAAAAAAAATGTCATGTACAGAATAAACCAGTGAAACATGATGTCAAGCCCCACTAAATGTAGACAAAAAGGGTGTTGTTTTTCCAATTCAACAAACAGAATATAGATATAGCACAAATGCACCCATTATAAATCATTGCCGTGTTGAGTTCCAGCCTGTGTATCATTTCTCAACAGTCCTCTGAAAGAATATCACAAAAATATTTTTAAAAAAGTAGTGCTGGGAATCTGAAATAAAAACTGTAAATAGTGTAGTGAATGGGTTTGTTTTTTTGCTTATGTTGGATTTTTAAACTTATAATTTCTGTAATGCTAACATGCAAGTAGTTAACTGCATACAGTCGTGGTTCAGTTGGTAGCACACTCGCCTCTGAGTCAGAAGGTTGTGGGTAAAAGATCCCATGGCACTATTTTGAAGAAGAGCAGGGGAGTTCTTCACGGCATCCCGGCCAATATTTATCCCTCAACCAACATCACTAAAACAGATTAACTGGTCATTATCACGTTGCTGTTTGTGGGAGCTTGCTGTGCGCAAATTGGCTGCTGCGTTTCCTACATTACAACAGTGACTGCACTTTTAAAAAGTACTTGGTTGTAAAGCGCTTTGGGATGTCCAGTGGTCGTGAAAGGTGCTATTTAAATGCACGTCTTTCTTTCATTTAAACAATAAATCAGCAGCCTGAAACTAGCCTTTTTATCCATTGATTTTCCTCAAGATGCCGCTACGTTTAGACTCGCACAATAGTGATTTGAAGTGTTGATTAGTTATCGAAAGGGAGAGTTGTTACATAGGATTACATAGGATATACAGCATAGGAAATGCAGCAGCCAATTTGTACACTAAGGTCCCACAAACAGCAATGTGATAATTACATAGAATATACAGCACAGAAACAGGCCATTCGGCCCAACCAGTCCATGCCGGTGTTTATGTTCCACTCGAGCCTCCTCCCGTCTTTCCTCATCTAAATCTATCAGCATAACCCTCTATTCCCTTTTCCCTCACATGCTTGTCTAGCCTCCCCTTAAATGCATCTATACTATTTGCCTCAACCACTCCCTGTGGTAGCGAGTTCCAAATTCTCACCACTCTCTGGGTAAAGAAGTTTCTTCTGAATTCCCTATTGGATTTCTTGGTGACTATCTTATATTGATGACCTCTAGTTATGCTCTTCCCCACAAGTGGAAACATTCTCTCTGTATCCACTCTATCAAAACCTTTCATAATTTTAACAACCTCAATTAGGTCACCCTTCAGCCTTTTTTTCAAGTGAAAAGAGACCCAGCCTGTTCATCTTTTCCTGATATGTATACCCTTGCATTTCTGGTATCATCCTTGTAAACCTTCTCTGCACCCTCTCCAGTGCCTCTGTATCCTTGTTATAATATGGTGACCAGAATTGTACGCAGTACTCGAAGTGTGGTCTAAACCAAGATTCGATACAAGTTTAGCATAACTTCACTACTTTTGAATTCTATCCCTCTCCAAATAAACCCTAGTGCCTGGTTTGCTTTTTTATGGCCTTCTTAACCTGTCTCACTACTTTTACTGATTTGTGTATTTGTACTCCGAGATCCCTTTGCTCCTCTACTCCACCCAGACTCGTGACCTCCCTATTCTTCCTACCAAAATGTAATACCTCACATTTATCTGTGTTGAATTTCATTTGCCAATTATATGCCCATTCTGCAAGTTTATTAATGTCCTCCTGTAATTTGTTGCAGTCCTCCTCAGTATTTGGTGTCATCCACAAATCTAGAAATTGTGTTTCTGATTCCAAAGTCTAAATCATTAATATAAATTGTGAACAACAGTGGTCCCAGCACTGATCCTTGTGGAACACCACTACCCACCTTCTGCCACTGTGAATCACTACCCTTTACCCCATCTCTCTGCTTTCTGTCTTGTAGCCAGCTAGCAATCCATTCTGCTACTTGTCCCCTGACTCCACATTCTCTGACCTTATTCATTAGTCTATTATGCGGTACCTTATCGAAGGCCTTTTGAAAATCTAGATAAATTACATCTACTGCATTACCCTTGTTTATTCTCTGTTACCTCTTCAAAAAATTAGTGAGGTTGGTCAAGCAAGACTTTCCCTTTTGAAATCCATGCTGACTATTCATTACTATGTTTTTGGCTTCTTGATCTTCTATTTTCTCCTTTAGTAGGGATTCCATTATTTTTCCTACCACCGATGTTAAGCTGACTGGTCTATAGTTCTCTGGACATGTTCTATCAAGTTGTTATTTGCAGCTTGTGCCATTGTGCGAGATGGTTCCTTACTACACCTGGTGGTCAAAGGTGTCATTCTATTCCATTTGCACAGCAGGGGAGCGGGACACAACCAGGCGGACTTTTGGGAGCCTCCTGATGCCACATGACACAGTAGACTTCATTATAGGGTAGTATTGACTCTGACAGCTTTTCTTGAGTACCTTGAAGAAAGGGACTGGCCAGTGGTTGGCTGGAGCCCACTGTAATTGCAGCTGGTGGACAGATACATCATCTCACAGACTTAAGGGCAGTCAATTTCTCTCAGTCATATAGTTGTGTGAATTTTGCAACCAGCACCAGAAGCCTGTCTGTATTGTAAAGCCTGAGACAGTTTAACTTCAAAGGGTTAAGTTGCTGTAAGTCGTCTTCTGACTTAAGAACCATGTTTAGAGAGAAGTCAAGTTGTGTCTGACATGAATCAGTCATTCATGAAAGAAAGACTTATGAAATAATACTGAGCGGCCTACGGGTGGCGCTGTCCAGGGAGAGTATAAATACTCGGGCACGGGCCCAGCTTGCGCAGGACATTCTTAACAGGAACTAGTGAAGGACACAACTTGACCTCCATGTTGTAAAACAGTTGATTAAAGCTTTGTTTAACGCTTAGACCAAGTGCCTAGTAGTTTTCTTATGTCAGTGTCTATATTGTTTTTATACACCAAAGTGCGTAGGGAAACAGATATTCTGTGTTAAACTACATAATGTTTTTTCATGTATTTATAACACTCCTGTGAAGTGCCTTAGGATGTTTTACTACGTTAAAGGTGCTATATAAATACAAGTTGTTGTTGTAAGTAAATCAGTTATTGGTTTGCAACCTGTGTCTAGTCTCAGTGGAATGCTTATTGAGTCTACCTTCCATAAAGAGAGGAGGATCCATGAGGCGGCACGTGATATATTCCAGTGGCTGGTGTGCGGAGTAAGGGTTCTCCATTACGGTCCTTGGATCATTATATTGTTCAACTTGATATTAGGCAGAAAAAGGTGGGCGCTGGATCAAAAGGGACGTGAGATCCACAAATGGGAGTGACTGGTGATGCCCAACCCAAGGCAATAGCTAGCGTAAAAACCCAAGCATTGCAGCCATTGGAAATACACAGCAGGTCCATCAGCACCTGAAAGGGAAAATACAAGTTAACCAGGCTCATCATGGAAATGTAAGATGTGGGGAGGCACCAAGTGAGGATGAGTAAGGCTGAGCATCTTCAATGGAAAAAAAAAATGCCTGTAAAGGAGGGGGTTCTACCTTCTCTCCAGCAGGAGGCTGGGATATTGTACATATATTTACTTTCAGAGACAAAAATAATCAACTTTCTGTTGACAAAAAGAATGTAAGGAGCAGATTGCATGGCTGACCTTTCATCGTGGATCTGAGGTCCTGTGTAACGCTGCAGATCTGGCCACTGTTCAGTATTTATGGGATTGAAGAGTGGCCTTTTTTTCAGGGGCTGGGGGGTGGTAAATGTCCTGATACGGTGTTTATACATCGGTCTGTAGTTTGTTTGCAGCATCGTTCGGGCGTTTGGTTGTTGTCCTTGTGGTGAGAACGTTGAGGTGGCTGTGCCTCATAGTGAGTGAGTAACACCGAGTGCATCCTGGATGGAGGGGCGGTTTGTTCAGGAGTCCTGTGGTTGAGTGTTATTACCACTCACTGTCTTCTATTCCTCATTGTCTGCATTGTTTGTTGAGGGGGTGGGGGGGGAGAAGCTTGTTGAAGTACTGGCAGCCTTGCTTGGTGGAGTCTTATTTTTGAGTGGGTTGACCTAACTGGGTTGGGGGGAACACTCTGATCCCTGCCTCTTTGTGCTTTAGGGCCTGGGAAGTCTTACAGGTGTCTGAATAATGGGCAGAAGAAAAAGAAAAGGACTTGCATTTATATAGTACCTTTCACAATCTCAGACTGCCCCAATGAATGTTAGAGCTAATAAACTGCTTTTGAAGAGTAGACACTGTTATAATGCAGGTGAACGCAGCAGCCAATTTGCGCACAGCAACATCCCACAAACAACAATGAGATAATGATCAGATAATCTGTTTTTAGTGATGTTGGTTGGGGGATAAATATTGGCTAGGATGCCGTGAAGAACTCCCCTGCTCTTCTTCGAAATAGTGCCATAGGATCTTTTAGGTCCACCTGTGAGGGAAGACGAGGCCTCGGTTTAAAGTCTCATTCGGACGACAGGAACTCCGACAGTGCGGCACTCCTTTAGTACTGCACTGGAGTGTCAGCCTAGATTTTTGTGCTTAAGTCTCTGGAGTGAGGACTTGAACCCACAACTTTCTGACTCAGAGAGGCGAGAGTGCTACCCACTGAACCACAGCTGACACCAAGTCTGCACCAAATGTATCAACCTGAACTATATAGATGGATAATTATGAATTGTTTCTGACCTATAAATCGATTTATCTCCACCCATTGCTCAAACCTGGCATCTGATTAATGGTTTAGGCCCATCTCGCCCTTGACTGTCAGCCCTCCACAGAAAGCAGAGCCCTCGTTTCATATTTTTCCAGAGGTATCTGTGCAGCATTTCCCAGTGAGCTCATGAATCCACTTTTAATTTTGAAGAGTTTCATATTAATGAGGGGTCAGAATAACTCTGACATGTTGAAGCATAAAGGGAAAGAAAGAATTATAATGAGAAATGATAAAGAGGAATGATGGTAGAGCATCGTTCCTCCGCTCGAGCACAATCAGTTTCAAGTTGTGAACGTGAATTGTGGGATTCAAAAAAATACATCAAATGTGGCTTCAAAAGCACAAGATGGCAAATAAGATGAGGTCAAGGAGATGAAAATGGTACGGCTGACTGGCAATTACTGTAATGAGCAGGTATGTTTTACAGTATGCTATTGTAGTATCAGTGATTCATTTTGAAACCAGAGCCTTGACATTACTGTCGGTGTTGGCAAATGTTTAACACATTCATATGACAGTCTTTTGCCTTTTGTCTGATATTTTAACTGAGGTGTTTAAATAAATGTGTTTAAAAGCAGAGGAACATTGGACTGAAATTGTGAACAGTCATTTGTAAGCTTAAAAAAGAATAGTGGAATAGCAAGAAACAAAATCATGTTAACTGTACTATAATGTACACGATTCACCATTGTAGTTTGTCTCAGCTCAGTGGGGTCTATTCTCCCCATGAGGTATTTCTCTCACTGGGTTATATTCTCTGTACTGACCATGCAATGCCCAGCAGTCTGATACCATCTGTACTGACCATGCAATGCCCAGCAGTCTGATACTGTCTGTACTGACCATGCAATGACCAGCAGTCTGATACTGTCTGTACTGACCATGCAATGCCCAGCAGTCTGATACCATCTGTACTGACCATGCAATGCCCAGCAGTCTGATACTGTCTGTACTGACCATGCAATGCCCAGCAGTCTGATACTGTCTGTACTGACCATGCAATGACCAGCAGTCTGATACTGTCTGTACTGACCATGCAATGACCAGCAGTCTGATACTGTCTGTACTGACCATGCAATGACCAGCAGTCTGATACTGTCTGTACTGACCATGCAATGACCAGCAGTCTGATACTGTCTGTACTGACCAGCAGTTTTATACTGTCTGTACTGACCATGCAATGACCAGCAGCGGAGGCGGTGGTGTAGTGGTTATGTCACTAGACGAGTAAGCCAGAGGCTCAGTCAAATGCTCTGAGGATATGGGTTCAAATCCCACCACGGCAGCTGGTGGAATTTAAAGTCAATTCAATTTAATTCTGGAATTAAATGTTAGTCTTAGTAATGGCGACCATGATACCATTGTCGATTGTTGCAAAAACCCATCTGGTTCACTAATGTCCTTTTAGGGAAGGAAATCTGCCGTCTTTACCTGGTCTGGCCTACATGTGACTCCAGACACACAGCAATGTGGTTGACTCTTAATGCCCTCTGAAATGGCCTAGCAAGCCACTCGGTTGTAAACAACCGCTACAAAAATAAGAGTAAAACCGGACGGACCGCCCGGCATCGACCTTGGCACCGGAAACGACAACGACAACGGCAAACCCAGCCCTGTCGACACTGCAAAGTCCTCCTTGCCAACATCTGGGGGCTTGTGCCAAAATTGGGAGAGCTGTCCCACAGACTAGTCAAGCAACAGCCTGACACAGTCCTAATTACCGAATCATACCTTACAACCAATGTCCCAGACACCACCATCACCATCCCTGGGTATGTCCTGTCCCACCGGCAGGACAGACCCACCAGAGGTGGTGGCACCATGGTATACAGTCGGGAGGGCGTAGCCCTGGGAGTCCTCAACATTGACTCAGGACCCCATGAGGTCTCATGGCATCAAGTCAAACATGGGCAAGGAAACCTCCTGCTGATTACCACCTACCGCCCTCCCTCAGCTGATGAATCAGTACTCCTTCATGTTGAACAACAATTGGCAGAAGCACAGAGTAGCAAGGGCAAAAAATGTCCTCTGGGTGGGGGACTTCAATGTCCATCACCAAGAGTGGCTCGGTAGCACCACAACTGACCGAGCTGGCCGAGTCCTAAAGGACACAGCTGCCAGACTGGGTCTGCGACAGGTGGTGAGGGAACCAACAAGAGGGAAAAACCTACTTGATCTCGTCCTCACCAATCTACCTGTTGCAGATGCATCTGCCCATGACAGCATTGGTGGAAGTGACCACCGCACAGTCCTTGTGGAGACGAAGTCCCGTCTTCATGTTGAGGATACCCTCCACCATGTTGTGTGGCAGTAGCACCGTGCTAAATGGGACAGATTTCGAACAGATCTGGCAACTCAAAACTGGGCATCCATGAGGCGCTGTGGGCCATCAGCAGCAGCAGAATTGTATTCAACCACAATCTGTAACCTCATGGCCCGGCATATCCGTCACTCTACCATTACCATCAAGCCGGGAGATCAACCCTGGTTTAACGAAGAATGCAGGGGAGCATGCTGGTAACAGCACCAGGCATACCGAAAAATGAGGGGTCAACTTGGTGAGGCTACAACACAGGACTACTTGCATGCCAAACAATGGAAGCAACATGCGATAGACAGAGCTAAGTGATCTCACAACCATCGGATCAAATCAAAGCTCTGCAGTCCTGCCACATCCAGTCGTGAGTGGTGGTGGACAATTAAACAGTTAACAGGAGGAGGAGGCTCCAATAATTTCCCCATCCTCAATGATGGTGGAGCCCAGCACGTGAGTGCAAAAGACAAGGCAGAAGCATTTGCAACTATCTTCAGCCAGAAGTGCTGAGTGGATGATCCATCTCGGCCTCCTCCTGAGGTCCCCAGCATCACAGATGCCAGTCTTCAGCCCATTCAATTCATTCCACGTGATGTCAAGAAACGGCTGAAGACACTGGATACTGCAAAGGCTATGGGCCCTGACAACATTCCGGCAATAGTACTGAAGACTTGTGCTCCAGAACTAGCTGCGCCCCTAGCCAAGCTGTTCCAGTACAGCTACAACACTGGCATCTACCCGGCAATGTGGAAAATTGTTTACAAAAAGCAGGACAAATCCGACCTGGCCAATTACCATCCCATCAGTCTACTCTCAATCATCAGCAAAGTGATGGAAGGTGTCGTCGACAGTGCTATCAAGCGGCACTTACTCCGCAATAACCTGCTAACTGACGCCCAGTTTGGGTTCCGTCAGGGCCACTCCGCTCCTGACCTCATTACAGCCTTGGTCCAAACATGGACAAAAGAGCTGAATTCCAGAGGTGAGGTGAGAGTGACTGCCCTTGACATCAAGGCAGCATTTGATCGAGTGTGGCATCAAGGAGCCCTAGCAAAACTGAAGTCAATGGGAATCTAGGGGAAAACTCTCCATTGGTTGGAATCATACCTAGCACAAAGGAAGTTGGCTGTGGTTGTTGGAGGTCATTCATCTCAATCACTGACATCACTGCAGGAGTTCCTCAGGGCAGTGTCCTAGGCCCAACCATCTTCAGCTGTTTCATCAATGACCTTCCCTCCATCATAAAGTCAGAAGTGGGGATGTTTGCTGATGATTGCACACTGTTCAGCACCATTCGAGACTCGTCAGATACTGATGCAGTCCGTGTCCATATGCAGCAAGACCTGGACAACATTCAGACTTGGGCTGACAAGTGGCAAGTAACATTCGCACCACACAAGTGCCAGGCAATGACCATCTCCAACAAGCGAGACTCTAACCATCTCCCCTTGACATTCAATGGCATTACCATCGCTGAATCCCCACTATCAACATCCTGGGGGTTACCATTGATCAGAAACTGAATTGGACCAGCCATATAAATACTGTGGCTACAAGAGCAGGCCAGAGGCTGGGAATTCTGCGGCGAGTGTCTCACCTCCTGACTCCCCAAAGCCTTTCCACCATCTACAAGGTACAAGTCAGGAGTGTGATGGAATACTCTCCACTTGCCTGGATGAGTGCAGCTCCAACAACACTCAAGAAGCTCGACACCATTCAGGATAAAGCAGCCTCCATCCACCACCTTCAACATTCCCTCCCTCCACCACCGGCGCACTGTGGCTGCAGTGTGTACCATCTACAAGATGCACTGCAGCAACTTGCCAAAGCTCCTTCAACAGCACCTTCCAAACCCGCGACCTCTACCACTTAGAAGGACAAGGGCAGCAGACGCATGGGAACATCACCACCTACAAGTTCCCCTCCAAGCCACACACCATCCTGACTTGGACCTGTATCGCCGTTCCTTCACTGTCGCTGGGCCAAAATCCTGGAACTCCCTTCCAAACAGCATTGTGGGTGTACCTACACCATATGGACTGCAGCGGTTCAAGAAGGCGGCTCACCACCATCTTCTCGAGGGCAATTCGGGATGGGCACTAAATGCAGGCATACCAGCCAGCGACGCCCACATCCCATCAATGAATTAAAAAAAAAAAAAAAGTCTGATACTGTCTGTACTGACCATGTAATGACCAGCAGTTTGATGCTGTCTGTACTGACCATGCAATGACCAGCAGTCTGATACTGTCTGTATTGACCATGTAATGACCAGCAGTTTGATGCTGTCTGTACTGACCATGCAATGACCAGCAGTCTGATACTGTCTGTATTGACCATGTAATGACCAGCAGTTTGATGCTGTCTGTACTGACCATGCAATGACCAGCAGTCTGATACTGTCTGTATTGACCATGTAATGACCAGCAGTTTGATGCTGTCTGTACTGACCATGTAATGACCAGCAGTTTGATGCTGTCTGTACTGACCATGTAATGACCAGCAGTTTGATATTGTTTGTACCGATGAGGAAATGACTGACCACGACATGACTGGCGATTTGGCATAGTACAGGCAATTTTTCATTGTACCCAGCACTGAACCAAGAAATTGCAATAACTACACAACGTGCCCATCAGCACCGGAAGGAGAAAAGAATATTTTTGGTGGAACCTTCAGCACGAGCCACTGGAAATGTTGGCCAGACTCTTCCTTTTCAGACTCTTTCATGTATTTCCAACATTTTCTTTTTCAATTTCTACAAGGAATGAAAGAAAGAAAGACTAGCACCTTTCACAACCTCAAGACATCACAAAGTGCTTTACAACCAATAAAGCACTCTTGATGTGTAGTCACTGTTGCAATGTAGGAAATATGGCACAGCAAGCTCCCACAAACAGCAATGTGATAATGACCAGATAATCTGGTTTAGTGATGTTGGTTGAGGGATAGGGATAAATATTGGCCAGGACACCTGGGGGAAAATGCCCCTGCTCTTTGTAATAGTGTAATGGGATCTTTTAAGTTCACCTGAGAGAACAGATGGCACCTCCGACAGTGCAGCACTCCCTCAGTACTGCACTGGAGTGTCAGCCTAGATATCGTGCTCAAGTAGCCGGAATGGGACTTGAACCCCCAGCACTCTCGCATTCTGACTCAGTAGTGAAAGTGCTACCCTCAGACTATAGATCCACTCATATATCTCTCTCTCTCTCTCTCTCTTCCTCTCCCTCTCTCTCTCTCTTCCTCTCCTTCCCCCTCTCTCTCTCTTTCTCGATTTCTCTCTTCCCTCTCTCTCTCTGCACCTATATATATTGCCTTTCAATAACTTAAAAATACAGAATAGGGTTTCTACCAAATTACTTCCTGATGCGCTATCAATTGATAGCGCATCAATTACTCAAAAGACTGAGGTTAAGCGAGTAACTAACAGGCTTTTATTAACAAGAGAATGAAGGTGTGCCTCGAGTGGTCGACCAGTCCAGAATACAGAGGGACTGTGGAGCAGTCACCTTTATACCTGGACTCGTGGGAGGAGTCAGCCGAGGCATATACAGACATGTACACAGTGGAATACAAACACCTACACAGGCAGGTATAACAGTGGTTTACCACATTCACCCCTTGTTTAAAAATGAGTCCGGCGGGGTGAAGTGTATTAAAAGTTTGTGTATTGGAGTCTCTCCGGAGGTCTTGTCTGCCGCTGTGATCAACGTGGCGACGGCAGGGGTAGTGAAGCTTCCGGCGTCGAGTCCCGCGTAGGCTGGGGCACTGGTGTGTAGTCCTCGTGGGTGTTGAGCGGGTCACGGGGCCCAGGCGTGCCGTCTGCTGGGGTTGGATATTTGATTGTGGGGGGGGGGGGTGGTAGTGGGTTACTGGGGCCCCCGAGGGTGCGAGGTCTCGTATGGAGACTGTGTCCTCCCGCCCGTCCGGGTACGCAATGTAAGCGTACTGGGGGTTGGCGTGGAGGAGGTCGACTCTCTCGACCAGGGGGTCCGTTTTATGGGTCCTCACGTGTCTTCTCAGTAGGACCGGCCCTGGGGACGTCAGCCATGGCGGTAGCGATGTCCCCGATGTGGACTTCCTTGGGAAGACAAACATTTTCTCATGAGGGGTGGCGTTAGTGGCAGTGCAGAGCAGTGACCGAATAGAGTGGAGCGCATCGGGGAGCACATCCTGCCAGCGGGAGGTCGGAAGGCCCCTAGACTTTAAGGCTAGCAGGGCGGCCTTCCAAACTGTCGCATTCTCTCTTTCCACCTGTCCGTTCCCCGGGGGGTTGTAACTGGTGGTCCTGCTTGTGGCAATACCCCTAGCGAGCAGGTACTGGCGGAGTTCGTCGCTCATAAACGATGAGCCCCGGTCGCTATGGATATAGCTGGGGAAACCGAACAGGGTGAAGAGGTCGTTCAGACATTTAATGACCGTGGCACTGGTCATGTCCCGGCAGGGGATGGCGAACGGGAAACGGGAGTACTCATCAATAATGTTGAGGAAGTACACATTGCGGTCGGAGGAGGGGAGAGGCCCTTTAAAATCAGCGCTCGAAGGGGCGAGTGGCTTTTATCAGGTGAGTCCTGTCTGGTCTATAAAAGTGCGGTTTGCACTCAGCGCAGATTTGGCAGTTCCTGGTCATGGTCCTGACCTCCTCAATGGAGTAAGGCAGGTTGCGGGCCTTGATGAAGTGGAAGAACCTGGTGACCCCCGGGTGGCAGAGGTCATTGTGGAGGGCCCGCAGTCTATCGATCGCGCTGGCGCAGGTGCCACGCGATAGAGCATCCGGGGGTTCATTGAGCTTCCCGGGCCGGTACAAGATCTCGTAATTGTAGGTGGAAAGTTCGATTCTCCACCTCAAGATCTTGTCGTTTTTGATTTTGCCCCTCTGCTTGTTGTTAAACATAAAAGCAACTGAACGCTGGTCAGTGAGCAGGGTAAATCGTTTTCCGGCCAGGTAGTGCCTCCAATGACGCACAGCCTCCACAATAGCCTGGGCCTCCTTCTCAACAGCGGAGTGTCTGGTCTCCGGGCCCTGGAGGGTTCGTGAAAAGAAGGCCACGGGTCTCCCCGCCTGATTAAGGGTAGCGGCCAGGGCAAAGTCGGACGCGTCGCTTTCCACCTGGAAGGGGATGGATTCGTCCACTGCGTGCATGGTGGCTTTGGCAATGTCTTCCTTGATACGGTGGAAGGCTAAGCGGGCCTCTGCCGTCAAGGGAAAAGAGGTGGACTTGATCAGCGGACGGGCCTTGTCCGCATAGTAGGGGACCCACTGGGCGTAATAGGAGAAAAACCCTAGGCACCTCTTCAGGGCCTTGAGGCAGTGGGAGTTCCATAAGGGGACGCATCCGGTCGGGGTCGGGACCGATGACTCCGTGTTCCACAACACAGCCAAGGATGGCGAGGCGGGTTGTGCGGAATATGCACTTCTCCTTGTTATACGTCAGGTTCAGGAGTTGGGCGGTGCAGAGGAATTTTTCGAGGTTCGCGTCATGGTCCTGCAAGTCATGGCCGCAGATGGTCACATTGTCCAGATATGGGAAAGTGGCCTGCAACGCATTTTGATCGACCATCCGGCCCATCTCCCTTTGGAAGACGGAGACCCCGTTGGTGACGCCAAAGGGAACCCTAAGGAAGTGGTAGAGGCGGCCGTTTGCCTCAAAGGCAGTATACTGGCGGTCCTCAGGGCGGATAGGGAGCTGGTGGTATGCTGATTTCAGGTCAATGGTCGAGAAGACGCGGTACTGCGCGATCTGGTTGACCATATCAGCTATGCGGGGGAGTGGGTAAGCGTCCAGCAGGGTGTAGCGATTTATTGTCTGGCTGTAGTCGATGACCAGGCGCTGCTTCTCGCCGGTCTTAACGACCACAACCTGGGCTCGCCAGGGGCTGGTGCTGCCCTCAATAATCCCCTCCTTCAGGAGCCGCTCCACTTCGGGTTTTAATGAAAACCCTGTCCCCGGCACTGTATCGCCTGCTCTTTGTGGCGATGGGCTTAGAGTCGGGGGTGAGGTTAGCGAACAGTGGGGAGGGGGGGGGTGACTCTGAGTGTGGAGAGGTTGCACCTGGTGCGCGGCGGGCAATTTGGAAGCTGCTGGCTGCGGACTGTGAGTGGGGGGAGGGGTCCACCGTACGCCATCGTAACACTTTTAAGGTGGCACTGAAAATCTAACCCCAGTAGAACGGCAGCGCAGAGGTGGGGCAGGACCAGAAGTTTAAAATTATCGTACACAGTCCCGTCTACTAAGAGTGTCACCACGCAGTAGCCGCCAATGTCCGCCGACTGGGACTCGGAGGCCATAGAAATCCGCTGGTGCGCAGGCAGGACTGGGAGAGAGCAACGCCGCACCATGTCGGGGTGGATGAAGCTCTCCGTGCTCCCAGAGTCAAAAAGGCAGATTGTTTCGTGACCATTTACCTTAATGTCCATTGTGGACCGGGCCAGTTGGTGCGGTCTCGCTTGGTCCAGCGTAACGGAGGCCAGCGTAGGGGTCGGTGTGTCGTTGCGGGTATCAGATGAGGCGGTGTTGGGGGCCAAGATGGCGGCTGGCATCCAAGATGGCAGCGTCCATGATCCCCATGTGGCTGGAGGCGTCCAAAATGGCTGCTGTTCCGGTGGTTCGCACATGGCTGGGGAGGCCCAAGATGGCGGCCCACACGCGGCGCTGCTGGGGTTCGGGGTGGCTTTGGCCCTGCAGACGCTGGCATAGTGTCCCTTCTTCCCGCAGCCTGAGCAGATCGCATTTTTTGCCGGGCAGCGCGCTCTGGGGTGTTTGGCCTGGCCACAGAAGTAGCATTTCTGGCCTTGGGACACTGCTGCGGTAGTTGGGCCGTTGCTGGGATGTGGCTGGGGTGGCACGGCGCTATGAGACGGTCCTACCGTGTCCCAGGCTGTCGTTCCCCGCGGCGTCCACGGTGCAGAGGAGTAGGCATCCATGCCCCGGTAGGCTGTGTCCAATGATAGTGCGAGTTCAGAGGCCTTGTTGAGGTCGAGGTCACTCTGCTCCAACAGTCGCTGTCGGGTGTAATTGGACCTGTGGCCCGCCACAAAAGCGTCCTGGATAAGTTCCTCTGTGTACACGGCAGCCTTTACATCCTTACAACCACCGGCCCGGCCAAGCACAGACAGTGCCTGAAGGTATTCCTCAGTTGATTCCCCAGGTTGTTGTTTACGACTCCCCAGGAGGTGCCTGGCGTACGACTCCCCAGGAGGTGCCTGGCGTACACCTCGTTCACTGGGCGCGTGTACTGGTCCTTGAGGAGCTTGAGAGCAGCCGTGTACGAGGTCGCGTCCTGGATGACCGAGTATGCTCGGTGGTTCACTTTGGAGATCAGGACATCCAGTTTGTCCTCATCCGATTTGACCGTTGCAGCGGAGGCGATCAGGAATTTTTCAAAGCACTTAAGCCAGTGAGCAAACTTGGTGGATGCGTCCGCCTCCCGATGGTCTAAGTCCAGGCATGCTGGTGTGAGGATCTTCTCCATTATAAAAAATCTTGTTAATAAAATTGATGCGCTATCAATTACTCAAAAGACTGAGGTTAAGCGAGTAACTAACAGGCTTTTATTAACAAGAGAATGAAGGTGTGCCTCGAGTGGTCGACCAGTCCAGAATACAGCGGGACTGTGGAGCAGTCACCTTTATACCTGGACTTGTGGGAGGAGTCAGCCGAGACATGTACACAGTGGAATACAAACAGTGGTTTACCACACTTCCTCACATTGACCTGCTCAGCTCTGCCCCTTTTCCCAGTATTCTACCTCCTCTCCTGTATTGGGGGGCGGTTTGTTCTGTGGGATGTGTGTAATGAAATCATAAGCCTGTTCTTTATAAGGCTGGGAAGGGTACAGTTCCACAAACATCAGTCATGAGTGGAAACCCTTTCTGATTAGCCCGGGGCACTGAGGTAAATTGTAGACATTATTCCTCACCCGCCTCTTGCCCCAGCAGAATTAGCTAACTTGGCATGACTGGAGGATTGAACCTGGGAATTTTAGTGAGATTCAGTGCCAGATCAGGCCATGCATTTATCCACCAAGCCATCAGACACTACCTCTTATAAAACAAAAGCAAAATACTGCCGATTCTGGAAATCTGAAATATAAACAGAAAATGCCGGAAATACTCAGCAGGTCAGGCAGCATCTGTGGAGAGAGAAATCGAGTTAACATTTCGGGTCGATGACCCTTCGTTAGAACTGGAAAAAGTTGGAGATGGAACAGGTTTTTAAGCAAGGGCAGGGAGAGGGGGGAGGGGAGGAAAGAACAAAAAGGAAGGTCTGTGATAGGATGGAAGGCAGGAGAGATTAAGAGACAAAAGGGATGATGGTACAAGGCAAAAGGAGATGGTAATGGGACAAGTTAAGAAACAAAAAGATGACTCTCGATGAAGTGTAAATGGCAATGGCAGAATGATCAACAACTGCTACGTGTGAGAGAGAGAGAGAGAGAGAGAGAGAGAGAGAGAGAAAAAAATGGGGGATAAAAAGGATAGGGGCAGAGGTTATGGTCTGAAATTGTTGAACTCTATGTTGAGTCCAGAAGGCTGTAAAGTGCCTAATCGAAAGATGAGGTGCTGTTCCTCAAGCTTACGTTGAGCTTCATTGGAACAGTACAAGAGGCCGAGGATGGAGAGGTCAGAGTGGGAGTGGAGCGGAGAATTAAAGTGACAGGTGACCGGAAACTCGGGGTCACCCTTACGGACTACCTCTTGTTCTGTTTCAGTTTGCAGTTTTGATGTTTCTTCTATGACCTATTAGCCAAGGAGCACATCTCCATTGGAATTGTTCTCATTCTTGGCTGTGCCTGTGGGGGTGGGAAGCAGGTGTTGCAATGAAGTTCAGATGGCCTAACTTATTCCGCCCTCTTCTAAAACCAGATTGGAGGGTGAGTCATGTTGGACTGTGGTAAAGTACCCTTGTACCAACATGCCTCTTATTGAAGGCATGGATTGGTGAGTAGGTTGTCTTTAAAGTGTGGACAATCTTCGCCCTGCTCAGGTAGACAGACTGGCGACACCCCAGCCACTAACCAAGAAATAGGTTTGAGCTGATGATGTGTAGCTGTGGCTCTTTGTCTGACTCTGTCCCAGGATGATGGGTCTGATCTGGGGACCAAGAGACCTTTTGCAAAGATAAAGAGCCATAGTATATTGGTCCACATGTCTAGTGATGGAGTCAATACATTAACTCTTGTATTATTGAGAATTTAAGCCCCTGCCCATCTGTCATTGTGTCTGTCTGCCAGTCAGTCGGTCGGTATGCTTTTGTTCTGGTTTTGTGTGCTGCTGAATTCCTACGATACCAGACCCCGTGAGCCCACTGTACTCATTTAGGGGATTAAGCTGTGGTTTGACTGAGTTGTTTATTTGCTGGAGACTTCTTTCCCCCCACTTAACAAAACAAGTAGAACCTAACCAATATTTCAGATGATGATGAAACAACAACAGAAAATGCTGGAAACACTCAGGTCGGACAGCATCGTGGAGAGAGAAACAGAGTCAATGTTTCAGGTCGATGACCCTTCGTCAGATGATCATGACTGATTGACAAAGCTGACAGCACAGTCTTCATTGCACTCACCGCTGTTTGTTGTATTGGCCGATTTATGGCTGGGTTTTTTAAAGGCCCCCTCACCATAATTATTACAGGAAACTCTTTTTTTTAATCCAGCACCGACGGGACTGGCGTGGTGCCGGTTTATCAAAAAGTCCGGATTACAGAGAGGTATCGTAAAAGGTACAAGAGCCCCGTACACGGCCACAGATCCAGGTGCCCCTGTTGCATAGCAACAGGTGCAGGAACCCCGGCCACAGATCCAGGCGTCCCTGTTGCATAGTAACAGGTGCAGGAACCCTGGTTACACGGCCACAGATCCAGGAACGGCCACTAATATGAAGTAAAACTTACCTGAACTGTTGTGTATGTACCTTTAAGGGAATAACTGGTCTTAGACTGCAGTACCGGCAGTAACCACCCCTGTATAAAAGGCCCTAGCAGGCTTCTGTATTTTCAGTCTGACGCTTCCTCCTGTTCAGTAAAGTACCTGTTAAACTGTTCTCCCGAAGTCCGTGTATTATTGAGGCGCGGACTTTACAGTGGCGACGAGTAAGTTCGAACTCACCTGCAGTGTGGCTTCATCTCACGGGGATCTCGCCTGAGAGGAGGGTCCTGGAAGGTCGTAGTCTGAGCAACGGGCGTCGACCGAGGGCAACCGCCCAAAGAATTCATCGGTGTTCGGAGAATTGCGGGAGAGACTGTGGAGAGCTGTGCTTGGCTCCCCAGTTAAGGTGTTCCAGCAAATCGTGCTGGTAGCAGGTAGCGCGCTGACCCTTCCGGACTGCGGCGGGCTCAAGCTCGATCGAGCAGCTCTACAAAACAGGTCATGCAGCGTCGCCGGGAAAAGAAAACGAGAGAGGGTGGAGTGCACAGGGCGCGGTCGGTGCTCAAGAACAGGGCAGCGGAGAGAAACTAAATGGGGGGGGAAGGAAAGCGAGACGCGCCGAAGCTGCGGGTCACCGCCATTACCCCGTAGAACGCTAGGAGCAGCAAGGAGAAGAAGCAAAAGCGCGGGAGGCGCCATTTTATCCCGTTGGGGAAGAAGCAAAAGCGCGGGAGGCGCCATTTTATTCCATTGGGGAAGAAGCAAAAGTGCGGAAGGCGCCATTTTAAATCACCCAAGATGCCGAAAAGTGGCAGTATCACTGCTTTCGACAACGAGGTAGAAGACTGGACCACGTATGTGGAAAGAATTGAAGTGTACTGCAAGGCAAATGAGGTGGCCGATGGAAAGAGGGCGTCGGTATTATTAAATCTGATGGGTGCGAGTACGTACAGCCTATTGCGGAATTTAATTACCCCAGCTAAACCAATGGAGAAAAGTTTTGCGGAGATTGTTCATATCTTACAGGAACACCTAAACCGCTGATAGCAGAAAGATTCAAGTTCCATAAAAGAAACCAGCACAAAGATGAGAGCAATGCTGACTATCTTACGGAACTACGCAAGTTATCGAAGCACTGCCAGTTCGGAGCAGGACTGGCAGACACCTTACGGGATAAGTTTGTCTGCGGGCTCCAGAGTGAAGGAACCCAGAAACGACTACTTTCAAAAAAGGACCTGACGCTAGAACAGGCTTTCAGCGTGGCAGTATCCTACGAAGCAGCAGCACGGGGAGCTGCGGAAATACAACAGAAACCACAAGAATACAGCGCTAACGCAATGGCGTATGGAGCAGAAAAGTGCTATCGCTGCGGCAGAACAACCCATGAGCAGAAGGACTGCTGATTTAAAGACAAAATATGCAGGCAATGCGGAAAAATGGGACATCTAGCAAGAGTCTGCAGGTCGGGAAAGAAACCCAACACGACAAGAACTACTAAGGAACAGTACAGGAAAGTAAAGAAACTGACAGACAGTAGTTCAGAAGATCAGGAGAGTGATAAGGACTCCGGGAGCAGGAGACTAAGTTGTCTAAAGTTACACAACGTGATCGCAAAGGAAGATCACCGAACCATTTGGGTCACCCTCATGATAGCAGGGTCCCCAGTAAAGATGGAATTGGACACAGGATCAGCCCTAACTGTCATGAATCGATGAGACTATGAGCAGCTATTCTCACACATACCCTTAAAGGACACGTCCATTGTATTGAAGACATACACTGGGCAAAAGGTCTACCCCAGAGGAAAAATAAGGGTGCCAGTTGAATATAACGGAAAGGAAACACAGAAACTATACATGTATATACTACGAGATGGAGGACCACCATTGTTGGGACGTGAATGGATCCGAAAACTACAATTGGATTGGCATTCCATTCTGGCACTAACTGTGACTGACAAAAAAGATGATGACGTCGCACCTGGACGTCTGTCACAAATTCTATCTGACGCGGAGGAGGTGTTCCAACAAGGACTTGGGACTCTAAAAGGAGTAAAGGCAACCATAAAGATTGAGGATAACGCAACCCCAAAATTTTTCAAGGCCAGACTGGTGCCATACGCGATCCGCCCAGCCGTGGAAGCTGAACTGGAGAGTCTGGAGCGTTCGGGGGTGCTGTCTAAGGTGGACTGGAGCGAGTGGGCCACACCCATCGTTCCTGTAATGAAGAAAGCATTGAGCACGCCTGGGGAGCCAAGGAAGGTTCGCATCTGTGGGGACTTCAAGGTGACTGTGAACCCAGTCCTGCACACGGTACAGTATCCGCTTCCGCGGATAGAAGATATTTTCGCCTCACTATCTGGAGGGAAACGTTTTACAAAGATTGATCTGGCTCAAGCGTATCTACAAATGGAGGTGGAAGAGCATCTAGGAAATACCTCACGATAAACACTCACAAAGGCCTTTACCAGTACAATCGACTGGTATTCGGGGTAGCATCTGCCCCGGCTATTTGGCAGAGGGCAATGGAACAAGTCCTGCAAGTGATCCCGGGGACCCAGTGTTATTTGGATGACATCCTGGTTACGGGCGAAAATGACAATGAACACCTTGCCAACCTGGAACAGGTTCTCACGAGATTGCAGGAATATGGGCTACGAGTCAACCGTCCCAAATGCGAGTTCTTCAGGAGACAAATCTCGTATTGTGGCCACATGATTGATGAGGAAGGGTTGCATAAGTCGCCGGACAAGATTGAGGCTGTAGTCAAGGCTCCAGCACCAGAAAATGTGTCGCAACTGAGGTCGTTCCTCGGGTTGGCGAACTACTACCATAAGTTCTTGCTGAATTTATCCACAATTCTGCACCCACTGAACGCCCTGCTTCAAACTGGTGTAACATGGAAATGGAGTGATGAGTGTAAGCGTGTCTTTCAGGAATGTAAATGCCTAATCACTTCAAAAGAAGTATTGGCCCACTACAACCCAACACTATCGATTCGGTTGGCATGTGATGCGTCACCTTATGGCATTGGAGCGGTGCTGTCACACAAATTCCGTGACGGTTCAGAGAGGCCAATAGCCTTTGCATCGCGCTCGCTAACCTCAGCCGAGCGTAACTACGCCCAGATTGACAGGGAGGCCCTCAGCCTGGCGTGGGGGTGAAGAAGTTCAATCACTATCTGCACGGGCAGAAATTCACCCTACTGACTGATCACCAACCCCTGGTCTCAATTTTTAACCCAAAGGGCGTTCCGGTGATGACAGCGCAACGGCTGCAAAGATGGTCACTTTTTCTAGGGGCACATCAGTACGACATAGAGTACAAGAGTACAAAGCAGCATGGAAACGCTGATGGGCTGTCGCGCCTACCGTTGCCTCCGGCGGAAGAAGCACCTGCAGTGGACCCTGTGGAGATATTCCATGCGACCATAGTCGAATGTTTGCCTGTTACAAACGCAAGTATTGAGAAGGAAACCCGAAATGACCCGACACTCTCGGGTCTATGATTTGACAGTGAAGGGATGGCCAGCATATGGCGACTCACTGTTGCCAGCATTCTCGCCATGGAGAGAACAGCTGTCAGTGTGCCGGGGAACCTTGATGTGTGGATCCCGAGTGGTAATTCCACCCAAGTTGAGAGATAGAGTGCTCAATCTGCTTCATGAGGGTCATCTGGGAGGGGTAAAAATGAAGAGCCTAGCCAGGGCATTTGTGTGGTGGCCGGGAATCGATAAAGAAATCGAGGATATGACCAAGAGATGCACAGGATGCCAGAAGGTCCCAAACGCTCCACCACAGGCCCCGCTACATCCATGGGAGTGGCCCTCATCTCCGTGGCAACGGGTACACATTGATTTTGCTGGTCCATTTATGGACTCAATATTTCTAATCGCTGTGGACGCCCATTCGAAATGGCCAGAGGTCATTAAAATGTCCTCCACCACCACGGAGAAAACTATTGCAGTCCTAAGGACCATCTTCGCCAGGAATGGGTTGCCAGAACAGATTTGTTCCGACAATGGCCCACAGTTTGTGTCCGAGGATTTCCGGAGGTTCCTGAAGAATAATGGGGTGAAACATTACACATCTGCCCCATATCATCCAGCCACAAATGGATTGGCTAAGAGGTTTGTTCAGACCTTTAAAAAGGCCATAAAGGCAATGTATAAGGACGACATACCACTGCAACACAAGGTGGATAACTTCTTGTTTGCTTACCGGAATGCGACACATGCAGTAACCAACCAAACTCCAGCCGTACTGTTTTTCAACCGGAGACTAAGATGTCGCTTGGACTTGCTCAAACCAAACATAAGACGAGATGTTGAGGATAAGCAGTTCCAGCACATAAATGAGAAGCCAACCAGGAGCTTCAAGATAGGGCAACCAGTCTTGGCCCGCGACTACCGAACAGAAAAATGGCAGCCAGGAACGATATGCACACAGCAGGGACCACTAATGTACACAGTGGACGTTGGAGAGAGCATCGTGAGACGCCATGCTGACCAGATTCTAGAGTCACGGGAACAAGCCAAACCTATACCACGAGCATGTGCACCTGGTAATGAGCCCGAAGTACAGATTGCGTCTACCTCAGAAGCAGGGGTATTGGAAGCTGACGAACCAACCAATGACAATGAGCCAGAATTGACTCCACCGCCAGAACAGGATACTCGAGAAAGGCGCTATCCAGTCAGGATCAGGAAGCCTCCTCAAAGACTGAACTTATAAATGACTATTTCAGTTGATGTATATAGTACCGAGAAAATTGTAATTGTAATTAGTTATTATTTAGTTGTTAAATGAATGTTATGTACTGTTTATCTAACAGGGGAGGAATTGTTGTGTATGTACCTTTAGAGAAGAACTGGTCTTAGACTGCAGTACCGGCAGTGACCACCCCTGTATAAAAGGCCCTAGCAGGCTTCTGTATTTTCAGTCTGACGCTGCCTCCTGTTCAGTAAAGTACCTGTTAAACTGTTCTCCCGAAGTCCGTGTATTATTGAGGCGTGGACTTTACATGAACCTACTCCTGAATTTTGCTGGTTAACAGAGATTTCCGGTTATTTAGGTGCTGGTAAATCGAGAGTTTCCTGCATTAGAATAGAGGGAATTTTTTTTAGATTTCCTTACTAGTTTTCCAATTTGATGTTTAGTTTCTCAGCCTTGCCAGGAATGGAAGGAATGAACTCGGTTTGAAGTAGGAAGTAGGAGCCAGGCTCCGGGCTGGCTGACCAATTGGATAGGTGCTGTGTTTTGTGCAATAACAGTGAGCCAGATGCACTGTAGCAATCTCCAAACCTGTTCTTCAGCTGTTGGTGCTGCTGTTTTACGATGTGTGGAGCAGCTCAATATCGTGCCAGCAGGGCAACTCCAGCACTTGACATAATCTGAAGGGAAACCATCGCATGTTAACTTGTTCATATTAAATGTTCCTCTCTGCGGCAGTTTATATAAACGCTCAGGGTGCGGTGCAGCTGATTTAAGGCAGTTTTGGGTTGGGGTGAAGAGTATGCAAGTGATGGTCTTGAGTTCATGATCCAGGGCTCTAAATGCTGAACCCCCCCCCCCCCCCCCCAGTAAATGTAGCTACAAGTTTATTTAAATTAAACTGCTTGTGGGTTGAGAAGGTGAATCTAGATAATCAGGTGGAAGAGGTAAGTTTGTTACTGTGCACAGTAGCTGATATCCTGAATAAACTCCCAACACACAGCCCACGGTTTCTGTGTCAATCCCCTTAAGTCTACCCTCCTCCTGTCCTGGAAAGGCTGCTCCATGCCAGTGCCTCACGTTGAAGGAGAATCGGAGGGACAGCAGCACCTTCTAATACACTTTGTGAGACAGGAATTCTGATACTGCTTCAGGACTGTAGGTGAGGTCTTCCCACTCTCATCGTGCATAAGTTTGGCTTAAACGGAGCTCAGTGGAATGATAACAGTGTCATAAACCAAATAGGTCAGGTGCCACCCTGGACTTGACTCCTTGCCAGGACCAGATGTGGGCAGAGCAGGGTGGGGGGGGGGGGGTGGTGAGGGGTAGGAGGGGGAGGAGTGGGGGCTCTTCGGGGCTCCAGTGCTGAAATCAGTTTTGCTACCCGTAAATACTCTTTGGAAGCGTTAATTCTAATCTCCACATTAAGGGACACACAAGTGCCGAGGGTGGGATGGCTGGGTTCTGATTTTATTTTTAAAAAGATTTCAGCGCCTGCTTTGTCATTTTACAAATTTCCAGAAGCTGCTGAAACATCAGGTCCACTGCAAATCCTTCTTCTTTCTTCTTGGGCAGTCCCTCGGAACCGAGGATGACTTGCTTCCACATTAAAAATGAGTTCTCAGGTGACTGATGAGTCCAATGCGGGACCTACAGTCTCTGTCACAGGTGGGGCAGACGGTGGTTGAAGGGGCGGGTGGGTGGGGTGCTTGGGTTGACGTGCGCTCCTTGCGCTGCCTGCGCTTGGCTTCCGCTTACTCCCGGCGAAGAGACTCGAGGTGTTCGGCGCCTTCCCGGATGCTTCTCCTCCACTTTGTGCGGTCTTGGGCCAGAGATTCCCAGGTGTCGGTGGGGATGTTGCACTTTTTCAAGGAGGCTTTGAGGGTGTCCTTGAAGCGTTTCCTCTGCCCACCTGGGGCTCTCTTGCCGTGCCGGAGCTCCGAGTAGAGCGCTCATTTTGGGAGACTCGTGTCGGGTATGCAGACGATGTGGCCCGTCCATCGGAGCTGATCGAACGTGGTCAAAGCTTCGATGCTGGGGATGTTGGCCTTAGTGAGAACACTTACGTTGGTGCGCCTATCCTGCCAATGGATTTGCAAATCCAGCGCTACGTTGAACAATCTGTGACATCAATCGGACCATCTCCGCTTCAGGTTATGCACCAGTTTAACCTCGTGGTCTGATGGATGATCCCTCGCTCTGCATCACAACTTTCTTGCCTCGTTTTCTTTTAAGCATTGCTAAGGTCAGTAATCCCCTCAACTTTTCTCTCTACCAAGCTCCAATAGCCCTTCCTCCTCCCCCGCCCCGCCCCCCTGCACCTGTATCTGCATCCTAGGACTTTGAAACTATGGATCTCTTCCACCGACCTCGGCCTGTCCTTCCTCCAACAGTCTGCTAGCTTTTAAAACCCAACCTTCCTGTCGCCCACTCACCTACTAATTTAAGAGATGACAAGCGAACTTTGTGTCTGGACTCTTAGTTAGAAATTAACCTGTCTCTTTATCAGATGTTGACGGGGCTGCTGTGTATTTGCAGTGTGTCTTGTTTTTATTTGATTTCCAGCATTCATGATCTTTTCAATGTTGGTGCTGTTTGGCCTTGACCCTTCACCTGTGTTTCTCAGATAGAAACCCTGAAGATTCTAAAACATGACTGGATCAAACCTGTACCGGTGCCGCAAGGGTGTTGGTTTTCAGGCCGGGCCTTCACCGAAATAAGTTTAAACTTTAACACAGTTGGAGAAAGTGAGCTCTTGTCTGTCAGGACCTTTCATTTCAGAACATGGCCCAGATTGTCTCTCCCTTTCTTTCTGTCTTGTATGTTCTGTCGCTCTCTCTCACGCACTCACTTTCTCTCTTTTACTGTCTCTCTCTCTCTCTCTCTCTCTCTCTCTCTCTCTCATTTTCTCTCATTTTTGCTCTTTTTCTCAGTTTCTCTCTCGCTTTCTCATTCTCTTGCTCTTTTCTTCTCTCTCTTGGTTTCGCTCTCTCGTGCTCGCGCTCTCTCTCTCTCGTGCTCGCGCTCTCTCTCTCGTGCTCGCGCTCTCTCTCTCTCTCTCGTGCTCGTGCTCTCTCTCTCTCTCGTGCTCGCTCTCTCGCTCGCGCTCGCGCTCTCTCTCTCGTGCTCGCGCTCTCTCTCTCGTGCTCGCGCTCTCTCTCGTGCTCGCGCTCTCTCTCTCGTGCTCGCGCTCTCTCTCTCGTGCTCGCGCTCTCTCTCTCGTGCTCGCGCTCTCTCTCGTGCTCGCGCTCTCTCTCGTGCTCGCGCTCTCTCTCGTGCTCGCGCTCTCTCTCGTGCTCGCGCGCTCTCTCTCTCGTGCTCGCGCGCTCTCTCTCTCGTGCTCGCGCTCTCTCTCGTGCTCGCGCGCTCTCTCTCGTGCTCGCGCGCTCTCTCTCGTGCTCGCGCGCTCTCTCTCGTGCTCGCGCGCTCTCTCTCGTGCTCGCGCGCTCTCTCTCGTGCTCGCGCGCTCTCTCTCGTGCTCGCGCGCTCTCTCTCTCGTGCTCGCGCGCTCTCTCGTGCTCGTGCTCTCTCTCTCGTGCTCGCGCGCTCTCTCGTGCTCGCGCGCTCTCTCGTGCTCGCGCTCTCTCTCGTGCTCGCGCTCTCTCGTGCTCGCGCTCTCTCGTGCTCGCGCTCTCTCTCGTGCTCGCGCTCTCTCTCGTGCTCGCGCTCTCTCTCGTGCTCGCGCTCTCTCTCGTGCTCGCGCTCTCTCTCGTGCTCGCGCTCGCGCTCTCTCTCGTGCTCGCGCTCTCTCTCTCGTGCTCGCTCTCTCTCGTGCTCGCGCTCTCTCGTGCTCGCGCTCTCTCTCTCGTGCTCGCGCTCTCTCTCTCGTGCTCGCGCTCTCTCTCTCGTGCTCGCGCTCTCTCTCTCGTGCTCGCGCTCTCTCTCTCGTGCTCGCGCTCTCTCTCGTGCTCGCGCTCTCTCTCTCGTGCTCGCGCTCTCTCTCGTGCTCGCGCGCTCTCTCTCTCGTGCTCGCGCTCTCTCTCTCGTGCTCGCGCTCTCTCTCTCTCGTGCTCGCGCTCTCTCTCTCTCGTGCTCGCGCTCTCTCTCGCGCTCGCGCTCTCTCTCGCGCTCGCGCTCTCTCGCTCGCGCTCGCGCTCTCTCTCTCGTGCGCGCGCGCGCTCCCCCCCTCGTTCGCGCGCGCGCTCCCCCCCTCGTTCGCGCGCGCAGCGCGCTCCCCCCCTCGTTCGCAGCGCGCACGCGCGCTCCCCCCTCGTTCGCGCACGCGCGCTCCCCCCCTCGTTCGCGCGCGCGCGCTCCCCCCTCTCCCTCGTTCGCGCGCGCCCCCTCCCTCGTTCGCGCGCGCTCCCTCGTTCGCGCGCGCCCCCCTCTCTCCCTCGTTCGCAGCGCGCCCCCCTCTCTCCCTCGTTCGCGCGCGCCCCCTCTCTCCCTCGTTCGCAGCGCGCCCCCTCTCTCCCTCGTTCGCGCGCGCCCCCTCTCTCCCTCGTTCGCGCGCAGCGCGCACGCGCTCCCCCCTCTCCCCCTTTCTCCCTTGTTCGCTGCGCAGCGCGCTGCCCCTCTCTCCCTCGTTCGCGCGCGCGCTCTCCCTCTCTCCCTCGTTCGCAGCGCGCGCGCTCCCCCTCTCTCCCTCGTTCGCGCGCCTCCCCCTCTCTCCCTCGTTCGCTCAGCGCGCGCGTGCTCCCCCTCTCTCTCCCTCGTTCGCAGCGCGCGCGCTCCCCCTCTATCCCTCGTTCGCAGCGCGCGCGCTCCCCCTCTCTCCCTCGTTCGCTCACGCGCGCGCTCTCTCCCTCGTTCGCGTGCGCGCGCTCCCCCTCTCTCCCTCGTTCGCGCGCGCTCCCCCTCTCTCCCTCGTTCGCGCGCGCGCGCTCCCCCTCTCTCCCTCGTTCGCACGCGCGCGCTCCCCCCTCTCTCCCTCGTTCGCGCGCGCGCGTTCCCCTCTCTCCCTCGTTCGCAGCGCGCGCGCTCCCCCTCTCTCCCTCGTTCGCAGCGCGCGCGCGCTCCCCCCCTCGCCCTCGTTCGCGCGCGCGCTCCCCCCCTCTCCCTCGTTCGCGCGCGCTCCCCCCCTCTCCCTCGTTCGCGCGCGCTCCCCCCCTCTCCCTCGTTCGCAGCGCGCTCCCCCCCTCTCCCTCGTTCGCTGCGCGCGCGCCCCTCCTCGTTCGCGCGCGCGCGCTCCCCCCTCTCCCTCTTTCGCGCGCGCGCGCTCCCCCTCTCTCCCTCGTTCGCTGCGCTGCGCGCGCTCCCCCTCTCTCCCTCGTTCGTTCGCTGCGCGCGCGCTCCCCCTCTCCCCCTCTCTCCCTCGTTCGCAGCGCGCGCGTTCCCCCCCTCTCCCTCGTTCGCGCGCGCGCGCTCCCCCCCTCTCCCTCGTTCGCAGCGCGCGCGCTCCCCCCCTCTCCCTCGTTCGCGCGCGCGCTCCCCCCCTCTCCCTCGTTCGTGCGCGCGCGCTCCCCCCCTCCCTCTTTCGCGCGCGCGCGCTCCCCCCTCTCCCTCGTTCGCAGCGCGCACGCTCCCCCCTCTCCCTCTTTCGCGCGCAGCGCGCTCCCCCTCTCTCCCTCGTTCACGCGCGCGCGCTCCGCCTCTCCCTCTCTCTCCCTCTCTCTCCCTCGTTCGCACGCGCGCGCTCCCCCTCTCTCCCTCGTTCGCGTGCGCGCGCTCCCCCTCTCTCCCTCGTTCGCGCGCGCGCGCTCCCCCTCTCTCCCTCGTTCGCGCGCGCGCGCTCCCCCTCTCTCCCTCGTTCGCGCGCGCGCGCGCTCCCCCTCTCCCTCGTTCGCAGCGCGCGCGCGCTCCCCCTCTCTCCCTCGTTCGCAGCGCGCGCGCTCCCCCTCTCTCCCTCGTTCGCGCGCGCGCGCTCCCCCTCTCTCCCTCGTTCGCAGCGCGCGCGCTCCCCCTCTCTCCCTCGTTCGCGCGCGCGCGCTCCCCCTCTCTCCCTCGTTCGCGCGCGCGCGCTTCCCCTCTCTCCCTCGTTCGCGCGCGCGCGCTCCCCCTCTCTCCCTCGTTCGCGCGCGCGCGCTCCCCCTCTCTCCCTCGTTCGCGCGCGCGCGCTCCCCCTCTCTCCCTCGTTCGCTGCGCGCGCGCTCCCCCTCTCTCCCTCGTTCGCGCGCGCGCGCTCCCCCTCTCTCCCTCGCTCGCGCGCTCCCCCTCTCTCCCTCGTTCGCGCGCGCGCGCTCCCCCTCTCTCCCTCGTTCGCACGCGCGCGCGCTCCCCCTCTCTCCCTCGTTCGCAGCGCGCGCGCTCCCCCTCTCTCCCTCGTTCGCGCGCGCGCGCTCCCCCTCTCTCCCTCGTTCGCGCGCGCGCGCTCCCCCTCTCTCCCTCGTTCGCGCGCGCGCGCTCCCCCTCTCTCCCTCGTTCGCGCGCGCGCGCTCCCCCTCTCTCCCTCGTTCGCGCGCGCGCGCTCCCCCTCTCTCCCTCGTTCGCGCGCGCGCGCTCCCCCTCTCTCCCTCGTTCGCTGCGCGCGCGCGCTCCCCCTCTCTCCCTCGTTCGCGCGCGCTCCCCCCTCTCCCTCGTTCGCGCGCGCGCGCTCCCCCCTCTCCCTCGTTCGCGCGCGCGCGCTCCCCCCCCCTTTCGCGCGCGCGCGCTCCCCCTCTCGCGAGCGCGCGCGCTCCCTCTCTCCCTCGTTCGTGCGCGCTCCCTCTCTCCCTCGTTCGCGCGCCCTCCCTCTCTCCCTCGTTCGCAGCGCAGCGCGCTCCCCCTCTCTCCCTCGTTCGCACGCGCGCGCTCCCCCTCTCTCCCTCGTTCGCGCGCGCGCGCTTCCCCTCTCTCCCTCGTTCGCTGCGCGCGCGCTCCCCCCTCTCTCCCTCGTTCGCGCGCGCGCGCGCTCCCCCCCTCACCCTCGTTCGCGCGCGCACGCTCCCCCCTCTCCCTCTTTCGCGCGCGCAGCGCGCTCCCCCTCTCCCCCTCTCTCCCTCGTTCACGCGCGCGCGCTCCGCCTCTCCCTCTCTCTCCCTCTCTCTCCCTCGTTCGCACGCGCGCGCTCCCCTCTCTCCCTCGTTCGCGTTGCGCGCTCTCCTCCCCTCTCTCCCTCGTTCGCGTGCGCGCGCTCCCCCTCTCTCCCTCGTTCGCGCTGCGCGCGCGCTCCCCCTCTCTCCCTCGTTCGCTGCGCGCGCGCGCTCCCCCTCTCTCCTCGTTCGCGCGCGCGCGCTCCCCCTCTCCCTCGTTCGCGCAGCGCGCGCTCCCCCTCTCTCCCTCGTTCGCGCGCGCGCGCTCCCCCCTCTCTCCCTCGTTCGCGCCGCGCGCGCTCCCCCTCTCTCCCTCGTTCGCGCGCGCGCGCTCCCCTCTCTCCCTCGTTCGCAGCACGCGCGCTTCCCCTCTCTCCCTCGTTCGCGCGCGCGCGCTCCCCCTCTCTCCCTCGTTCGCGCGCGCGCGCTCCCCCTCTCTCCCTCGTTCGCAGCGCGCGCGCTCCCCCTCTCTCCCTCGCTCGCGCGCTGCGCGCTCCCCCTCGCTCCCTCGTTCGCGCGCGCGCGCTCCCCCTCTCTCCCTCGTTCGCGCGCAGCGCGCGCTCCCCCTCTCTCCCTCGTTCGCGCGCGCGCGCTCCCCCTCTCTCCCTCGTTCGCGCGCGCGCGCTCCCCCTCTCTCCCTCGTTCGCGCTCGCGCGCGCTCCCCCTCTCTCCCTCGTTCGCGCGCGCGCGCTCCCCCTCTCTCCCTCGTTCGCACGCGCGCTGCGCTCCCCTCTCTCCTCGTTCGCGCGCTGCGCGCTCCCCCTCTCTCCCTCGTTCGCGCGCGCGCGCTCCCCCTCTCTCCCTCGTTCGCGCGCGCGCGCTCCCCCTCTCTCCCTCGTTCGCAGCGCGCGCGCTCCCCCTCTCTCCCTCGTTCGCGCGCGCGCGCTCCCCCTCTCTCCCTCGTTCGCGCGCGCAGCACTCCCCCTCTCTCCCTCGTTCGCGCGCGCGCGGCTCCCCCCTCTCCCTCGTTCGCGCGCGCGCGCTCCCCCCTCTCCCTCGTTCGCGCGCGCGCGCTCCCCCCCTTTCGCGCGCGCGCGCTCCCCCTCTCGCGAGCGCGCGCGCTCCCTCTCTCCCTCGTTCGTGCGCGCTCCCTCTCTCCCTCGTTCGCGCGCCCTCCCTCTCTCCCTCGTTCGCGCGCGCTCCCTCTCTCCCTCGTTCGCGCGCGCTCCCTCTCTCCCTCGTTCGCGCGCGCTCCCTCTCTCCCTCGTTCGCGCGCGCGCTCCCTCTCCCTCGTTCGCGCGCCCTCCCTCTCTCCCTCGTTCGCGCGCCCTCCCTCTCCCCCTCGTTCGCGCGCGCTCCCTCTCCCCCTCGTTCGCGCGCGCTCCCTCTCCCCCTCGTTCGCGCGCGCTCCCTCTCCCCCTCGTTCGCGCGCGCTCCCTCTCCCCCTCGTCCGCGCGCGCTCCCCCCTCCCCCTCGTCCGCGCGCGCTCCCCCCCTCCCCCGCGCTCCCCCCTCCCCCTCGTCCGCGCGCGCGCGCTCCCCCTCTCGCTCTCGCTTTCTCGTTCTCTCTCTCTTCTAGTTCTGAGTGCATTAAGATGCCTGAAACGTTTTACTGCAAAATGACTGTCAGTAGAACTTACTTTTCCTTTAATGAGAGACTTGATTGTCCATTCTTATTTTGCCCCTCTGTCCTTTCTCATGGACAATTCCACTATTCATGTCTTTGGACAAAAAAAATACAAAACCTGCCCAAGCTCTGCTGTTGACTGTGAATAGATTTCCGTTCTTTTCAAATTAAGGAAAGATTTATGCTGACGCTGATTTGTGGAATATTTTTTGCTAAATGCCCAATAAAACGCTTGACACCCTGTATTGTTACTGTTGGGTAGATCAGCTGAGGCCTGTAGGACGGGCAATCCCGGAGCCTAACCTGGGCCAGCGTCTTCACCATGGACTGGGTGAAACTGCCCTGCTCCCGATTTCCCCAACACTCTTGGGGCTTTGCTGTGGCCAAAGCAATGTTCTCCCTCCTGCCAGCCAACGTCTGCGTACAATTAGGAATTGCTGTCGCCCATTGGATGGAGGGAGAGAGAATGACGGTCATACATTGACCACTTTACCTCCTCCTGGTCCAACACACCATCCAGAAAGATGCAAGATTGAGAAACTCAATGGGTGAGCTGCTGGGGTTGATTCTGTGTCCATTCCAGTGGGTAGATGAAGAGTAGAATTACCCGTTTAACAGCAGTGACCTTTACTTTCTGTGTCTAATCATGGATAAGAGATCTGATCCAATATGGAAGGGACTACCGAACAGCAGATTGTACACACCAATGAGAGTCTTGGAGCGCAAACTGCAACGTAGTAAAATCCTCATAAGCTGCTTCACAGGAGCGTTTTCAGACAACATTTGACACCGAGCCGCATAAAGAAATATTAGGACAGGTGATCAAAAGCTTGGTCAAAGAGGAGGAGAGAGCGGAGAGGTTTAGGGAGGGAATTGCAGAGCTTGGGGCCCAGGCAGCTGAAGGCACGGCTGCCAATGGTGGAATGATTAAAACCGGGGATGCACCAGAGGCCAGAATTGGAGGAGCGCAGAGATTTTGGAGGGATATAGGGTGGAGGAGGTTACAGAGATGGGGAGGGGATGAGGCCGTGGAGGGATTTGAACACAAGGATGAGAATTGTAAAATTGAGGTGTTGCCAGACCGGCAGCCAAAGTCGGTCTGCGAGTTAGGATACGGGCAGCCAAGTTTTGGCTGGAATGACGGAAGGGCGTGGATAGGAGGGGATGAAGCCGGGGATGTCCAGCCCTTGGGGCAGTGGGTCGCATCCTTGTGATGTAACTAGTGAGTGAGCTTTGTCTCCGTGAGCTGAGTGAAGTGGAAGCCACTCTGCTCCCCTGCTAAGGCTGCACTGTGAATACAGCCTATGCTGCTCTCTCAACTTCCTCCATCTCCACTCATTCCACACTCTCCTTCCTCTGACTCTCTTCCCCAATTTCAAATGCTCGCTCTCGCTCTCACACAAATGTTCTCTTGTGCACACCTGTTCTCGCGCCTTCGCCCTCCCTTGCTCTCCGCCCACCTTCTCCCTCCCTCCCTCGCTCTCTCTCTCCCTCTCCCTCCGTCCCTCGCTTTCTTGTTCCCTCTCCCTCCCTCCCTCGCTCTCCGCCCGTTCCCTCCGTCCCTCGCTTTCTTGAGCTCTCTCCCTCCCTCCTTCCCTCGCTCTCCGCCCTCTCCCTCCTTCCCTCTCTCTCGTCCACCCTTCCTCTCCCTCGCTCTCTCACATCCTCCCCCCCCACCCCCCCTCACTCCCTCGCTTGAAACAGTCCACAGAAGTAAATGAAACCTGAGCGAAGGCGATGGGTGTAGATCTCAGCAGTGAAGCGTGGTTGGCTGAAGCCTTGCGCGGCTGCAATTAGAGAGGTGGCAAATGTCCCACAGCTGAGTGCACAGAACCGACAGGAAATGGAGGATTGTGTGGAATGATCTGTAACATCTGTTTCTTTTTACAGTGGTGTACGAACATCGGTCCAGGCTGGAGCGCTCCTTGCAGAAGGAACGAGGGGAGCACAAAAAGACAAAAGAAGGTTAGACGCTCCGTTGGGTTTATTGTTTTTCTCCCCGGACAATGTCCCTTCCCCGGATAGCCTTTCTCAAGCTGGTAAGAGCCCCTCACTCCTGTATTGTTTGGTTAGGTGCGCTGTTTATTCATTCTATAATAAGCACAGATTTAACATGCGCCCCGTGTACCATCAGAAACCAAAAGCTTCACTTTTTAGGGTTTTGAGAAGAATGTGGGCTGCCTGATTGCGCCATTGGTTACTCCCTCGCTCCCATACCCGTCTTGCTACTGAGACCAAGAAGGTGACAGGATCCATTTCTGGGCCATGCTGAGTTAGTTGACGTACGCTGGGGAAGCAGCAAAGACACTACAATTGAGTTCAATCCCCTCAAGGTCAGCAGGGAGAGAGAATCATTCAACGTTCCCATTCCTGATTGTTATCCTGTGACTCCTGCTCGACGTGCTTGGGACAGGGCAGGATCAGGCCTGTCTGTGATACACCCAAGGTGGAATGCCCTGTGGACACTCCCTGTATAGGCTCACACTTGGCCACGAGAGAAGGAAGAGAACTCTACCTCAGCGTGAGTCAGCGCTCCCGGGACCTCTACCCCAGTGAGAGACAGTGCCCGGGGAACTATGCCCCAGTGAGAGTCAGTGTCTGGGGAACTGTACCCCAGTGAGAGACGGTGTCCGGGGAACTGTACCCCAGTGAGAGACAGTGCCCGGGGAACTGTAGCCCAGCGAGAGACGGTGTCCGAGGAACTGTACCCCAGCGAGAGACGGTGCCCGGGGAACTGTACCCCAGCGAGAGACAGTGCCCGGGGAACTGTACCCCAGCGAGAGACGGTGCCCGGGGAACTGTACCCCAGCGAGAGACGGTGCCTGGGGAACTGTACCCCAGCGAGAGACGGTGCCCGGGGAACTGTACCCCAGCAAGAGACGGTGCCCGGGGAACTGTACCCCAGCGAGAGACGGTGCCCGGGGAACTGTACCCCAGTGAGAGACGGTGCCCGTGGAACTGTACCCCAGTGAGAGACGGTGCCCGTGGAACTGTACCCCAGTGAGAGACGGTGCCCGTGGAACTGTACCCCAGTGAGAGACGGTGCCCGTGGAACTGTACCCCAGTGAGAGACGGTGCCCGGGGAACTGTACCCCAGTGAGAGACGGTGCCCGGGGAACTGTACCCCAGTGAGAGACGGTGCCCGGGGAACTGTACCCCAGTGAGAGACGGTGCCCGGGGAACTGTACCCCAGTGAGAGACGGTGCCCAGGGAACTGTACCCCAGTGAGAGACGGTGCCCAGGGAACTGTACCCCAGTGAGAGACGGTGCCCGGGGAACTGTACCCCAGTGAGAGACAGTGCCCGGGGAACTGTACCCCAGTGAGAGACAGTGCCCGGGGAACTGTACCCGATTGTGCATCAGTTCCTTTAGCAATGTGGGTGGTGTGAGTAAACGTGCTGGAGATAAGCCAGCCTGCCATTGTCTCTGATCACTGGCTTTTTTCGGTGCAGTCAGGTTTCACAGTGAATGTTTGTTTTTTTTTTGCTGACATTTACTCATTATGTTTAAAAATAGCTGTGAAATTATAGGATTGTAACGTGGGACAGAGACTGTTGTTATGTCTACATCTGGATGGAGTGTGTGTGACTGTAGGGAACAGCGAGGCAAGACTGATCCTGTCTTCATACATTATAAACAAACATTGAGCAGGTTTGTGGGTTATTCACCGGTGCAGTCGGTGAGTTCTGGTGAATTATGCGACCCTTCAGTGTGGCGCCACCCTGTGGGCACCTGCACTAAGTGCAGTTACCACAGCGGAAGGCTGGCCTGCAATTGAAACAACTGCCTCTGCTCATACAGGTAAACGTGATCATATTTCAGCTTGTGTCACCTTCTACCCTGAGAGAGAGAGTCATAAGACTTTAAAAGGGCCACTGACTGCCATAGGTTTGATGTATTTCTGGTTGGCTGGCCTTTATTCCAGGTTTTATGACAGGGCGAACATGGAGCAGCTTCAGAAATTGGAACAATTCGGAATCTGACAATCTTTCAAGGAGATTTTATTAATTTACTCTTTTTAAAGAATTTTTTTGCTGACTGGTCCCCTACAATACTTCCCTACATTGAACTCCATCTGACACAGATTTGCTCACTCACTTAATCCGTTCCCATTGACACAATTTACTGTAACTCCTAATTTAGTGTCATCTGCAAGTTTATTTGGGCTTCATCCAAGTCATTGCTAAATATGGTGAAAAGCTGAGGCTCCTGTACAGACCCCTGGGGAACACCACTTGTCACATTCTGTCAATCAGATACATCCCTCTGTCGCCCTGCTCCCCTCTGACTCCCCGTCCCCCTCCCTCACGCTTCTCATTTGGGTAGCTGACTCTGTCCTTCAGAATGTGGGCTCTTGGGAGCGAATTAATATTTGTAGGGATTCCCCAGGACTGTGTCATTATTTGCATGGGGTCTCTTGACAGTACGTGTCAGCTGTGGCTCAGAAGATTGTGGGTTCAAGTCCCACTCCAGAGACTCGAGCACAAAATCCAGGCTGGCGGTTCACTGAGGGAGTGCTGCACTGTAGGAGGTGCCGTCTTTCAGATGAGACACTAAATCGGGGCCCCGTCTGCCCTCTCAGGTGGACATAAAAGATCCTACGGCGCTGTTTCGAAGAAGAGTAGTGGAGTTCTCCTGATGCTCTGACCAATATTTTTTCCTCAAACAGCATCACTGAAAAACAGATTATCCGATCATTTATTTCATTGCTGATAGTGGGATCTTGCTGTGCGTAAATAGGCTGCTGCATCTCCCGACAGTGACTACGCTTTCAAAGTATTTCGAATCATAGAATGGTTACAGCACAGAAGGAGGCCACTCGGCCTGTCGAGCCCATGCCGGCTCCTTGCAAGAGCACTTCAGCTAGTCCCACTCCCCTGTCCTTCCCTGTAGCCCTGCAAATTTTTTTCCTTCAGGTACTTATCCTATTTCCTTCTGAAAGCCACAATTGAATCTGCCTCCACCGCCCTCTCGGGCAGTGCATTCCAGATCCTAACCACTCGCTGCGTAAAAAAGTTTTTCCTCGTGTCGCCTTTGGTTCTTCTGCCAATCACCTTAAATCTGTGTCCTCTGGTCCTCGACCCTTCTGCCAGTGGGAACAGTTTCTCTCTATTTACTCTGTCCAGACACCTCATGATTTTGAACACCTCTATCAAATCTCCTCTCAATCTTCTCTGCTCCAAGGAGAACAACCCCAGCTTCTCCAGTCTATCCACGTAACTGAAGTCCCTCATCCCTGGAATCATTCTTGTAAATTTTTTCTGCACCCTCTCTAAGGCCTTCACATCCTTCCTAAAGTGCGGTGCCCAGAATTGGACACAATACTCCAGCTGGGGCCAAACCAGCGTTTTATAAAGGTTCATCATAACTTCCTTGCTTTTGTACTCTATGCCTCTATTTATGAAACCCAGGATCCCGTATGTTGTTTTAACCACTTTCTCAACCTGCCCTGCCACCTTCAACAATTTGATTGGCAGTAAAGTGCTTTGGGTCTTGAGGTCATGAACGGCGCTATATAAATGCCAGCGGTCCCTGGGCTGTGTCCATGTTTGAGGAAGGTTCTCCAAACAGTAAAGTTCAAACCCCACTGTGTTGGGCAGGGGGGAATGTCTTGTGTTTCCTCCTGGCTATTTTCTGTGTTCCAGTTCGTATGTTAAATAATCGTCCGTGCTTCCTGGTCGTCCCACTTTGCACGCAGCACAACGTACAGTAAAATAACAAAACACTTTCTTATTATTTAAAAAGGAAATCCTGTTGATGCTGCTGACTGGAGTGTGAAGGGCACTTTGTATTTCAGGCTGTAAATCTGTTAGTTTTGCTCTTTGTAACAGGAAGTTCTGGGAATACACAGCAGGTCCACTGGCATCTGAAAGACAAATGGGAAACATTTCTTGTGGGCCCCTGCCACTCAACTGGCAGTGCAGTGAAATGTAAATATGTCTAATTAGGGGCCATAAATATAAGATAGTCACTAATGAATCCAATAAGAAATTCAGGAGAAACTTCTTTACCCAGAGAGTGGTGAGAGTGTGGAACTCGCTACCACAGGGAGAGGTTGAGGCGAATAGTATCGAGGCATTTAAGGGGAAGCTAGTTAAACACACGAGGGAGAAAGGAATAGAAGGATATGTTGATGGGGTGAGATGAAGTTGGGTGGGAGGCGGCTCGTGTGGAGCATAAACACCGGCATATTTCTGTTGTCCCGCATTCAATCAGAAAACTTGGAACTACAGACCAGTTAGCCTGACATCAGTAGTAGAGAAAATGCTAGAATCTATTATTATAGACGTGGTAACGGGGCACTTAGAAAATAATAATAGGATTGGGCAGAGTCAACTCGGATTTATGAAAGGGAAATCGTGTTTGATGAATCTAGAGTTTTTTGAGGTTGTAACTAGCAGAATAGTTAAGGGGGAAACCAGTGGATGTGGTTTACTTGGATTTTCAGAAGGCATTCGATAACGTGCCACATTATTAAACAAAATTAGGGCTCATGGGATTGGGGGTAATATACCAGCATGGATTGAGGATTGGTGAACAGACAGAAAACAGCGAGTCAGAATAAACGGGTCATTTTCAGGTTGGCAGGCTGTAACTAGTGGGGTACCGCAAAGATCAGTGCTTGGGCCTCAGCTATTCACAATCTACATCAATGATTTGGATGAGGGGACCAAATGTAATATATCCAAGTTTGCTGATGATACAAAGCTGGGTGGGAATGTAAGTTGTGAGGAGGATGCAAAGAGGCTTCAAGGGGATACAGACAGGCTACGTGAGTGGGCAAGAACATGGCAAATGGAATATAATGTGGAGAAATGTGAAGGTATCCACTTTGGTAGAAAAAATAGAAAAGCAGAGTATTTTTTAAATGGTGAGAGATTGGGAAATGTTGGTGTTCAGAGGGACCTGGGTGTCCTTGTACACGAATCACTGAAAGTTAACATGCAGGTACAGCAAGCAATTAGGAAAGCAAATGGTATCTTGGCCTTTATTATAAGAGGATTTGAGTATAAGAGTAAAGATGTCTTACTGCAATTATATAGGGCCCTGGTGAGACCACACCTGGAGTATTGTGTACAGTTTTGGTCTCCTTACCTAAGGAAGGATATACTTGCCATAGAGGGAGTGCAACAAAGGTTCACCAGACTGATTCCTGGGATGGGGGGGATTGTCCTATGAGGAGAAATTGAGTAGACTAGGCCTATATTCTCTAGAGTTTAGAAGAATAAGAGGTGATCTCATTGAAACATACAAAATTCTTACAGGGCTTGACAGGGTTAATGCAGGGAGGATGTTTCCCCTGGCTGGGGAGTCTGAACCAGGGGTCACAGCCTCAGAATAAGGGGTCGGCCATTTAGGACTGAGATGAGGAGAAATTTCTTCACTCGGAGGGCGGTGAATCTGTGGAATTCTCTACCCCAGAGGGCTGTGGAGGCTCAGTCGTTGAGTATGCTCAAGACAGAGATCGATATTTTTTGGATATTAAGGGAATCAAGGGATATGGGGATAGTGCAGGAAAGAGGAGTTGAGGTAGAAGATCAGCCATGATCTTATTGAATGTTGGAGCAGGCTCAAGGGGCTGAATGGCCGACTCCTGCTCCTATTTCTTGTGTAATACCCAGTTGCACAGGCATCAGTCTGTAGTGAGGACTGTGTCCACAGCAACCATTCATTGTCCCATGTTGCCTCTTTCTTGTCTGCCTCACACACTCTCTTGTTTTGTACAGTCACTGCCTTGTGACTTCACCCCAGCCCCCCACCCCCAGCTGTGTGCTCTGTTTCTTCTCCAGTAGACTAATTACGCACAAATCAATGAAAGGCCCTAGAGTACATTCCGCTCACGGGCTGCTCGCCAGCTCAGTAGTTCCATTTTAAAGAGGCTCCCCACCATTGGCGGCTGTGCCCTTAGCTGTCTAGGCCCTGAACCTCTCTGTCTCTCTACCTCTCTTTCCTCCTTCAAGACACTCCTTAAAACCTACCTCTCTGACCATGCTTTTGGTCACTTGCCCTAATATCTCCTTTGGTTCGGTGTCTTTTTTTTGGTTCAATAACGCTCCTGTGAAGTGCTGTGGGTCTCGGTGGGGTCAGCAGTTTGGCGCAGGTTAACCACTTCCGGTAGGACTGCCCGTTTACAGCTGCCCCCCAGCAACTGTTCTGCAGGGTAGTGACTCGGTGATGGTGTAAGAATATTGGTGACTGTTTGCATAATGTTTAGAATATTAAAAGAGTCTTCCTGTTATTGGTTGAATGTAAATTCATTCTCATTTTCTCTTTCCCTCCCCCCACCCCTGCAGATTTTCTAGTGTATAAATTGGAAGCTCAGGAGTCATTGAACAAAGAGAAGGTCAGTGGCTACTTTATTCTGTAATTCTTAAACTCTGGGGCTCCTCGTCTCAAAACTGCAACTCGTCACTTCCCTCAGTCTTCCGACAGTTTGCAGGCTTTTGAAATGCAAGGTGTTGCCTAACCACTACTTCCTGATTTTACCTCATCTTCTCTCTGACTTTTTTTCCGCCCTCGACGATGTCCTGCATTGTGCCCTTGCTTTATATCTGACACTGAAGGGATATCGATGTATTATGACGCTTCCCCGAGACATCAAACTCACAGTAAATGGCCCATTGGAAGGATCGGTGAGCTCTGTTTATAAAATGAAGGATGTTGAAGTTTGGTGTGCAGAATGGGCTCTGCTCCTGTACTGTCTGGGAAGTCACACATTCTGATTTCGGACAGTGAGAATGCTGAAGCCAACGGGATTTTTTAATCTAGTTTGTGTGCCGGTGCTTGCGAGCTGAGCTTTCTCTCGAGTATATCGAGTTTAGTTTATCCACCATATCGTCCTCTGCCTGATGTTCGTTGTCCACATAGAATTCCACACAATGGAAGCCACCTCCCCAATGGTGAGATGTAAAACATCGGGGGGGGGGGGGGGAATTCGGTCGCGCTGCCTTTGGGGCGCCAACTTCGCCAGGGCGCTAAACCTGAAACAGTTAGCACCCCTGCACCATAAATTGAGTGGTAGCGCCCCAAGCAGGAGGCTGGGCTACTGGAAGCGCTCCCCCTCCTTCCTGGGCCGCTACCATTCAATATCACGGCGCTACGTGCAACAATGCCACGCGCGTCGGCACATAGCACCGCGGTATTACAGGCCTCCCTCCCCTGATTAAAGGGGAGGGGCCTAGTGTAGCGCACACTGGGGCCCTGCCGGACCACCAGGGAGCCAGGAAAACAGCCCGGCACTCGAGAGGCGGCGTAGGGGGCAGGTGCTGGCAGGCAGCCCAAAGAAAATGGCCGCCCGGCACCTGCCCTTTTATTAGCGCTGCCACTGCAAACACGGCACCCTGACCCTGTCGGACATAGCGTCCGGCGGTAGGCCAGGGGGCGCACCTGGAGTTTGCGGCCGGGATGCTGCGCACGCCGATGATGTCATCGGCGGAGGCGCAGCACCGCGGGGCGCTACCGGCTACCGCTGAATTTCGCGGGAGGCGCTTTGCGCCCAAGGGGGCGCTAACGGGAGGCGCAAAGCAACCCAATGTTTCCCCGCCAGGGATTCTATAATGGAAAGGGCGTGGAGGGCCCTGTGTGTATATTTAATCAGTGGTTGAGGTCCAGCCAAGCTGCTGTCGGGACCCGAGGCATCGCTGGTGGAGCCCATTGTTGCTCTGAGCTATTTCTGGTTTTGGTCTGTTTATTCCAGTGGTGTTTCTTGTTGAGCGGATATGAGGCGCCTTGGTTTGTGGCAGAGTGGGGGTGGGCGGGGTGGCTGTGAGCCCGCTGCTGATCCGAGGCCCTGCACAACAGACACCAAGTGGTGTCAGAAACAGCTGCAACCTCTCGAACTGGATGAATCTTCAGCCTGTCCAGGACTTTTCAATCTCCCCCTCTGTTTTTGGCCGACCGTTCGCTTCCTGTTTGCTCACTGGGCTTGTTTCACGCTGAAGTAAATTCCATTTTTTTTGGGAGGCTGCACAAAGTGCTCGAGATGTCTGTTCAGAGCAATAACATTTACAAACCACTTGGCTGCTGTCCAACAGAGTCCCTGGAGCAGAAATAAATCCAGGCCTTTGGAGGCAATGTCCTGGGATTCTAACCGATTATCCTGTGGTTTGTTGGAGGGTGACCACAGACCAATACAGTGAGGAATTGATGATGTTACTGGGCTCGCTGGCAGCCTCTCCGAGGGCCAGGATTATTGGTCTGCGAGTAGGGGGATCAGTCCTGGAGTACGACATTGGCCCCTTGTGTAGCTTGGATTCTATGCTGCATGTTCTTTGCATGCTCGGGTGTCTCGTTTGTCTGTCGGTGCTGGCTGTGAATTTTTTGGGGGGCAGAAGCAGAGGAGCGCAAGGCTGTGCTGTTTGTTGTCTTTATTCCTGTGCGCTCGTGTTTATCCTGACACAGAGAGAACATTCCCATCGTGAGCTTCCCAGTAACCCGAGGGAATAGAACCAACAGCAAGTAACCTGAAACTTGCTCGGATCCAGTCCCTGTTTTTTTTCTCTCTCTCTTTTCCTTTCACACATCCTCACACGAGTCCTGAGGTCGCCGGGTTCTCCCCATGCACCGCCATTAGCTCTTTGTGATTGGCTCTTGAGATATGCCCTGGCCAAAGCAGGTTGAGAGGGCTGGGGCAGGGCCAGCACCTGGATTTGGGGCTGGGATGGGGAACTGGGAATGGCTCGGGGCTTGAGGTTGGATCTAGAGTTGCAGTTGGGATTGGGGGTGGGGGGAGTAGGGGCTGGTTTGCGATTGCTATTGGCGCAGTAGCTTCAGTGCCAGGGGTTCACTTAAACATCTGTCGCTGCTAGATGTGGTTTTGGGGGAGGGATGTGTGGCTGCAGTGGGGCTCAATCCTGGGCTGCTAGATTCTGTTAATATATTCACTTAATGTTCAAAGTGAACATTAAGAGGAGTTTATATTCACCACAGAAATAAATAGGTATTTAGCCCTGTGTGTTCTCGGGTGTTGTGTAGAGTGTATGGAGAGTGACACCGAATGAAGGGATTGGGCAGCACTGTAATCTGTCGGTGCAGAGTAGGGCAGTATTGAAAATTCAAATATTTTTATGCAATGTTTTATGTGTCTCAAAAACATCCCAAAGTGCTTCGCATACACTGAACTACTGTGAAGTGCAACAACTGTTGTTATGTAGGCAAACGTGGCAGTCATTTTGACACATAGCAAGATCCCACAAACAGCAATGAGATGTAACCAGTTAATCTGTTTTGGGGGTGTTGGTTGAGGGAGGAATGTTGGCCAGGGCACCAGGAGAACTTTCTCTCTTTCAGTAGCACTACATACCCCTGATCAGACAGGTGGAGTCAGTTCAACGTCTTATCTTACCGGGGCTAAAAAAGTTAAATTATGAGGACAGGTTGCATGGATTATGCTTGTATTTCCTTGAATATAGCTGATCTAATTTAGGTGTTAAAGATGATTAAAGAATTTGATAGGGTAGAGAGAAAGAAATTATTTCCTCCGGTGGGGGTGTCTAGAAGAAGGGGAGCATAATCTTAAAGTTAGAGCTCGGTCATTCAGGGGTGATGTCAGAAAACACTTCTTCACACAAAGGGTAGTGGAAATCTGGAACTCGTGCCCCGAAAACGCTGTTGAGGCTGGGGGTCAATTGAAAATTTCAAAAATGAGATTGATAGATTTTTGTTACACAAGGGTTTTGAGGGTGACGGTACCAAGGCGGGTAGATGGAGTTAAGCTACAGATCTGCCATGATCTAATTGAATGGCGGAGCGGGCTCGAGGGGCTGAATGGCCTCCTCCTGCTCCTATAAAAGACAACCCCTCAATCAATGCAGCATTCTCTCCATACTGTACTGAAGTTTCAGCTTAGATTTTGCACTCGCATCCATAGTGGGGCTCAAACGTCAGACTGAGTGTGACCAACTCAGACTATACTCGGATACTGAACAGTCTGAGAATTAACTTCAGATTTCAACCGATCAGGGTTTACAGATTCTGTTCAGAGATCAGACTGAGAGCTTTAAAATAAAATTCCCTTTGTGGCAGGTTTTTGAGCAATTGAGTTTGTGTGATGGCACAATAGCTGAATTGGCGACCTTTGTACTGTCGACCAAAGAGTGTTTGCTCTGGTGTGTAACCCCACCCTGGATTGTAGCTCCTAAAAGACTGCGTGCGATGGGAGGCTGCAAGTGATGATTTGGAATGGGCTGAGGCCGCGCCGGGGTGGTGGTGGAATGGGCTGAGGCCGCGCGCGGGGGTGGAATGGGCTGAGGCCGCGCGGGGGAGAGGGGGCGGAATGGGCTGAGGCCGCGCCGGGGTGGTGGTGGAATGGGCTGAGGCCGCGCGCGGGGGCGGAATGGGCTGAGGCCGCGCGCGGGGGTGGAATGGGCTGAGGCCCCGCGGGGGAGAGGGGGCGGAATGGGCTGAGGCCACGAGTGACTGCATGTTGTGTTGTGATGCAGCGTGAAAAGGAAAGGAAAGACTTGCATTTATATAGCGCCATTCACGACCACTGGACGTCTCAAAGCGCTTTACAGCCAATGAAGTAGTTTTGAAGTGTAGTCACTGCTGTAATGTGGGCAACGCGGCAGCCAATTTGCGCACAGCAAGGTCCCACAAACAGCAATGTGATAATGACCGGATAATGTTTTTTGTTATGTTGGTTGAGGGATAAATATTGACCAGGACACCGGGGATAATAGTGCCGTGGGATCTTTTACGTCCACTTGAGAGAGCAGACGGGGTCTCGGTTTAACATCTCATCCAAAAGATGGTACCGCTGACAGTGCAGCACTCCCTCAGCACTGCACCAAAGTGTCAGCCTCGATTTTTGTGCTCAAGTCCCTGGAGTGGGACTTGAACCCGCAACCCTCTCACTCTGAGGCGAATGTGCTACCCACTGAGCCACAGCTGCCAGGTGTATTGTGCGCCATGCAGCGCAGGTCTGTTATTTTACCGTGCCTTGGCACAAAGGGGCTAAACTGTTGTTGTTTAATTCTCTTGCAGCAAGATGCCATGAACCGGTACGGTGCCCTAAGTTCCCAGCATAAGATACTGAAGGTGAGCAGTACCACAGTTACTGGGACCATCAACAAATCTGCATCTCCTCATGGGGGACAAACCCTGTTGGATTTTGGACGATTTGATCGGGGCCAGGATAGGGTTGGTTCCTCTGAGTCTCCTGGGGGGACAGTTCAGCGACTTTGGCTAGTTTATTGAAGTGTGGGAAATTAGGAGGGTGAGGAGCCGCGTTGTATCGGCCATATTCCAGACAGACACGTGGCATGCTGTTGAGGGAGACGGCCTCTCATGGACACCAGTCGATGATGCAGCCATTGCCTGGGCCCGATTCTTTACCAAGCACTTGACATTTTAGCGAATATTAAGACTGCAGGTTCTTTATTCCTAGTTACCTGCTGTCAGTGTTGGCAATTCTGAGAGAGAACTGGTAATAACTCAGTGACAAATCAGCACAGATTCCATCACAAAACCCTTTATTCAATATTTTGAATGGCAGAATCTCACTCGTCTTCTCACTCTTGTTTTTTCACTCAGCATTTTCCCTATTGCTTTGTCTCTCCCCCTCTCCCTCTCGCGCACTCGCCCTCTTCCCCCCCCCTTCCATTTTTGCGCTTTCTCACATTTTCTTTCTTATGTTTCCCCCTCTCTGTCTCTGCTCCCCCTAACTCTACCGCACCCAAATGGCCATTCATGATGCGTGAGTCTATAGACAAGTAAGTGTTTGACTGCTTGGGCATTACAGACCAGCCTGACCCTGCTCTCGCAAACAGCCACATGGGCACAGCGTCCAGCACGGGTCACTGAAAAATTTGCTCAGGAGTTGGAGCCCTGTCTGATTATCTTTCCCCCCCCCCCCACTCCTCCCTAACTGAAGCCAATCATTAATTTCCTGACCGATAAGATCAGCTAGCTTGGCACCTGTCTGAGAAGGGCCCTGTTGTGCCCCATTCATTTCTGTGCCTGATGTTTACGGTCCCTGAGCTGTTACAGTAAAGCGTTTGTACTGAGCCTGGAGCTGACCCTGACTGCTGCTTTTACAGAACCAGCACGATGAAATAAAGAAGCAGCTTCTGGATCTGCAGCTTCAGCACAACAACCTGCGACTCGAACACAGGAAGGCAACAGAGACTCACAACCAGCGCTACCAGCAGCTTCATCAGCAGAAGGAGCTAGAGATCAGCAGCTTACAAAGTACGTGGGAAGCTTCTGATTCATCGCAGCTCTCGGGACCCCTTGACCTTGGAGCTATATACTCACCTGTGGGATAACTTACTGTCATTTATTTCCAGTGTGTGTGTCCCCTCTCTCTCTCCCCCCTCTCTCTCTCCCCCCTCTCTCTCCCCCCCCTCTCTCCCCCCCCTCTCTCCCCCCCCTCTCTCTCCCCCCCCTCTCTCCCCCCCCTCTCTCTCCCCCCCCTCTCTCTCCCCCCCCTCTCTCTCCCCCCCCTCTCTCTCCCCCCCCTCTCTCTCCCCCCCCTCTCTCTCCCCCCCTCTCTCTCCCCCCCTCTCTCTCCCCCCCCCTCTCTCTCCCCCCCCTCTCTCTCCCCCCCCCTCTCTCCCCCCCCTCTCTCTCCCCCCCCTCTCTCTCCCCCCCTCTCTCTCCCCCCCTCTCTCTCCCCCCCCTCTCTCTCCCCCCCCTCTCTCTCCCCCCCCTCTCTCTCCCCCCCCCTCTCTCCCCCCCCTCTCTCTCCCCCCTCTCTCCCCCCCCCTCTCTCTCCCTCTCTCATTCACTCTTTCTTTCTTTCACACTCTCTCTATGTAACCATGGTCATATAGAGGACATTTTACACTGTAAACAGATCACGGACAGGCTGTATAACTTGTACAGAAATTAGGAAAAGCCTTCTTGGAAGAGGACATTCATCAGCTCGTGGAATTTTTCTCCTTTGAGCACTCTTATATGCTCAGTTGTAAATTCTGGGAACCCGACACTGTCGGCGAGACCTGGCAAGACATCATGATGCTATTTCTGGTAGAATAATAGAAATAATCTCCAGAGCAGTTACGAGGCACAGAAAAGCTCCGAAAGAAAAAAAAATTAGTTATGCAGACTTTGTGTGGCTTTTGATTTTGGAAGAAGGCAAATAGACACCAAGCAATATTAAGTACTGGTTCTGCTGTATGGACCTTGATGGAGAGGGTGCGCTTTCCATGTACGAACTGAACTATTTCAACGAGGTCCAGCGCAAAAAGCTGCAGTACACGTCTATTGAACCATTGCCTTTTGAGGACTGCCTTTGCCAATTGCTTGATCTTGTTAAGTCAGAATGCAAAGGAAAATCTCTCTCTTTTTCTCTCTCTCTCTTTGCTTGTTCTTGTCTTTTCTCTGCTTTTTCTCTCTCTCTCTCTCTCTCTCTCTTTTCTTTCTCTCAAGCACACACCCTATCTACCAGCCCTGTGTAATTTCTCTAATGGGTTCTCGGACTGTTATCTGGTCCATTCTCTCTCCTCTTGGCTGTGTTTTGGCTTCTCTCTCCAGTTTCTTAATTGCTGTAACTGCATTTCTTCTCCTCACAGATAACGTCTTTAAGCTGAAACATGAGAGCAAGCAACTGCAGAAGGCCCACCAGGACATTCACCTGCAGCTCGCGGAGGCACAGGTACAGGGCAGTGAATTGAGCAGCTTTCGCTCCCCTTTAGAAGCCCATTGCCACAACTCTGAGGATCCCAAACTTTGTTTTGATGAGCTCCCATTTGGAGATTCATGTCCCGTGCACGGCCCCCTCTTGCTCAGAAACCATATTTTTGCGTAATCAACGTTGGGGTAGATCTAGCTGGCAGCCCAGAATACTCTAGTAGTTTGTCACTCACTGCTGTAATTCTGCTCCCCCTACACTTTTTTTTAATGATGAAGTCTATCCTAGATAATGGTTGATAATGAAGAAGAAAGCTGCAGACTGCAGGAAGATATCCAGCAGGTCAGGCAGCATCTGTGAAGAGAGAAACAGAGTTAACATTTCAGGTCGATGACCTTTCATCAGAACTGGAAAAAGCAGGAAATGGAACAGATTTTTAAGCAAGTGCAGGGGCAGGGAAAAGGGGGGAGAGGAGGAAAGAACAAAAGGGAAGGTCTGATAGGATAGAAGGCGGACGAGGTTAAGCGACATTAAGAAATATTCAAGGCAAAAGGAGATGTTAATGGACAGGTTAAGAAACAAAAGATGGCTCTAGATGAAGTGTAAGTTGCGCTGGCCAAGTTCCTTTAATGCCCTCATTCAGATCGTTAAGGAGGATGATGAATAGCGACCATCCCAACACTGAACCTTGTGAAGCTCCCATTAATGAGTTGCCAATCCAGCATAATACCTGTCCTATAATCCCATAAAATCTAATCTTTTCAGTAGTCTCCCATGTGGCACTTTGCCCAAGGGGTTTTTATTTTGGAACTCCAGGTCTATAATATTAACCGGACTCCCATCATCCCCCCCTGTGGGTCACTTCCTCAAAGGTTTCAATCAGTGTGGCAGGACCTCTGTTTCCTGAAGCCATTCTGACCGTAAAGGATTGTCGTAAAATCCCAGCAGAAGGGTGAGTGGGGGCCCCTTGCACCCAGCAGAAGGGTGAGTGGGGGCCCCTTGCACCCAGCAGAAGGGTGAGTGGGGGCCCCTTGCACCCGGCAGAAGGGTGAGTGGAGGCCCCTTGCACCCAGCAGAAGGGCCAGCCTGACTGGGTTTCCTCACTGGTGACAGCTGCTTTTCAATGCTGCCAGATGCAACTCCAGTGAGGAAGGTGATTCTGTACCGTTACTGTGGGATTCTGTACCGTTACTGTGGGATTCTGTACCGTTACTGTGGGATTCTGTACCGTTACTGTGGGATTCTGTACCGTTACTGTGGGATTCTGTACCGTTACTGTGGGATTCTGTACCGTTACTGTGGGATTCTGTACCGTTACTGTGGGATTCTGTACCGTTACTGTGGGATTCTGTACCGTTACTGTGGGATTCTGTACCGTTACTGTGGGATTCAGTAACGTTACTGTGGGATTCAGTAACGTTACTGTGGGATTCAGTAACGTTACTGTGGGATTCAGTAACGTTACTGTGGGATTCAGTAACGTTACTGTGGGATTCAGTAACGTTACTGTGGGATTCAGTAACGTTACTGTGGGATTCAGTAACGTTACTGTGGGATTCAGTAACGTTACTGTGGGATTCAGTAACGTTACTGTGGGATTCAGTAATGTTACTGTGCAGTGCGCGTGTGTTTTGAAAGTTGCAGTGAGGGTTCTGTCCTGAAGGGTTAGTTCCCGCTGGTTTGTGAATGATGCTGAAATGTGAACCGAGTGGGAACCAGTGATCGGAGAGTAATGCCCAGCGCCTGTAATTGAGGGACTGACGGGACGAGGTGATTGATGCCACTTGTGAGCTAAGTATTGATTGAAGCAAGTGATTAATGGGCGTGTGAATCTTGTTTGTGGGAAGGTTATAAACACATCACAGCCCTGTTGCTGATGGAATCCGGCATCTCTCTGATATTCTGCCCAGAACGAATAAGCAGGTTGCAGTTTTCCATTCGTCGCACTGTCCACTCGGGGGCCCATTCTGTTAGAGCTGCGCCTGAGCTATTTTTTAGCCAGTGTTCCTGATGAATTGTCCCACTCGCTTCGCTGCCCCTGGGCCTCGACTGAGGTTCCGTCATGGCCGGCAGCAAATGTTCCGACGTCTTGGATGCGCTCCCCTAACGCGGAATGCCTTTGGTGCCAGCCCGTGAATCTGTAGTTTAATCTTCCTGCCAGTCAGTAGGACGGCCCTGTCAGTGGAGCTTTTCCTACCAGTGGAGGGAGGGGTGAACTTTAGAGGCAGCTTCCACCCGTAGGCTGCACCGACAGTTCACCAGGGTGATCCCTGGGCTGAAGAGACTTGAGGTCTGATGAGAGACTGGGTTACCTCGCGTTCTATTTCCTGGTGATCTGATCAAGATGTTGGGGGGGAATTGACAGGCTAGGTAAAGACCGACTCCCCGTTAATAGGAAATTCAGAACAAGCAGGGTTGTGGTTATGATACAGGGTTGGGTTGAAGTTCCGGCGCAGGGTTGTGGTTAGGGTGCAGGGTTATGGTGCGGTACAGGGCTATGGTACAGTGCCATTTTGTAGTTCTGAAAACGCGGCCAGTGTTCCTTCCTGACCCCAGTTTTGCTCGCTCTGTGCTGGCCAGTTAACCAGGCCCGGATCCAGTGACCAGGCCCCAAGTATGTGTGTCCCGGCCCTCATTCATTGAGCGTAGTTACATATTGTGATCTGTATTTAATCCAGTGGTGAGGACTGACCGTGCTCTTGCTGTGTGCCCTCATTGGCCTTAACACCCCCCCGCTTATTGCACACTCCCCGTCAGATACCGACTGTTTCACTTGAGTTCTGCTTTTATTTCCGACTCGCTCTGCAGGCCCAGGTGGAAGAGTTCAAGCAACTGAAGGAAGCTCTCCAAGGGATGCCAAGTTTCAAAAATCCTGGACTGAATCCAGCTACACTGCAAGAACAGAATCAGGCACTGCAGGGGCATCCCCGGGGTCCTGGCAGCAGCCAGTCACAGGTCACTGAACAGAAGGTGCAGCTAATTTAAGACAAAGCTTCTTGTAAAATTTCAGTTCAGATTTACTGATTAGTTGCTGAGTGACATAAATATTAAAGACAATCTGAAGCTCTGAGGGGTCCTTCTATTGACAGCACTGTGATCCCGTTACAATTTCTCAGGTTAGGAAGTTGGGAGTTGCACTGTATGAAGTATTTTAGGTAATGTCAGTGAAATTATTCATGAAAACCATTTGAAGGGAGAATTGCACAAATTGCTGTCTTGTTTTAGAATAAATTCTCATTTTACTGGCGAGAGGCGGAGGTTTGGCCGGCTCAGTATTTGCCATGGTGGCCTGGCCCGGATTCGCAGTGCTCCTCTTGGCAGTGCAAGGCTGAGAGCTGAGCAGGGTCACAGCCAGGCCTGTGTCCAGGCAGTGAAGCCAAGACCAGGCATCCCCCCCCCCCGCGCCCGCCCCCCGCCCCGCCCCTTACAGGCACAAAGAAGAGATGAGGACATTGCTCCAGGTCGTACCCGTGACTTTCGCAGCGAGGCGTCATCGAAGCCTTTAGGCAGAGGCCGAACATGTCACCTCCCCTGCCCCGGGTGTGTGTTCCTTTTCTTTTTGTCCCACCGAACGTTCTGAAAAATGCATGCTGGGTGGGAGTTACTGGTGAGAGTGTTGTGGTATTTGGCGCTGGGCAGTTTTTCAGTAGGATCCTGTCTCCTCCTGTTTGGTCTCCAGGTTGTCCACGATGAGTTTGGATATGGATGGCCCTTAGGCCCATTCCGTCTTCTCCTTCCCTCTACCGTGTCCCCATTATAGCTTTAATGTCCATCAAAACAGACTGACACGACCTTGTCTTAACACCATCTGAAGGACGGCACCTCTGACAATGCAGCACGCCTTCAAGACTGCGCTGGTGTGTCAGCCTGGATTAGCTCCTCTAGTCCTGGAGCGGGCTCGAACCCACTACCTTCTGACCCATCGGCGAGAGTGCTACCCACTGAGCCAAGCTGACTTGGTGATGCAAGGACGTGGTCCCATAATTTGCTTTTTGGTCTTGGAAAGATTTTCCCCCAAAGATGATGGGTGAGAAAGTGGGAAACATCCCCGTCTCCACTTGTGGACAGTCTGATTCTGTTTCAAATTCAGCTTCTCTCCGCTCTTTGCCGAAACGACTAGTTTACTGACTTGGTCATTTCTTTTTAGCTCTGTTCCCAGAGCTCCCAGTTTTTGACTGGAAGGGATTTCAAATCGAGACTGATTGTGCAGCGAGAGTTGAGAATACTTGTGTTGTCTGTCTGGGATGGTGTGGGTGAGACCTGTGTTGTCTGTCTGGGATGGTGTGGGTGAGACCTGTGTTGTCTGTCTGGGATGGTGTGGGTGAGACCTGTGTTGTCTGTCTGGGATGGTGTGGGTGAGACCTGTGTTGTCTGTCTGGGATGGTGTGAGTGAGACCAGTGTTGTCTGTCTGGGATGGTGTGAGTGAGACCAGTGTTGTCTGTCTGGGATGGTGTGGGTGAGGTTTATCCGGTGTAGTGTTATTTGCCTGCCTTTAATCCAGTGGGAAATGCTGACTTTGGTCTCACCTCCTCGCACCGGTTTCTGAATCCTCAGCTGGTCCCCTCTGTTTGAGTAAACGCTCAAATCCTTTTGCAGAGCTCGATCCCACAACCTTCTGACCCAGAGACAAGATCACTAACGATTGAGGCAAACTGACTCTCGAGTCTAACCAAACGCCTTACTCCAGCAGAGTTCGGCACCATGTACAGGAAACTTTGGTTTATCCGGAGGTTAACTGTCCGGAATGCTTGATCCACCGGCAAAATTCAGGAGTCGGTTCAGTAAGTTTTTTTTCTTTTCGTTGCTTTTTTTTCACCAGTCAGGCTCTGCAAGGTCTAGCTAAAGCTGTTGCTTAGCTACAGAGACGCTTGCAAGCTACGGCCGACTGTTTAGAAGCAAAGGGTTTGTTGCTAGATACGGAGCTCAAAAGTTCCGTATTTTTTAACATTAGCGCTGATTTGTCCGGCAGTTTTGATGGGATGGCAACAGCTCGGTCCCGTCGGTGCCGGATATCATAAAGTTTCCTGAATAGAGTTCCATTGGATAAAACCACTTCCCATCTGTCCCCGTTTTACTGTAAAATCTCTGAATTACTGTGGAGCTGAGGCTTTTGGAGACAGAGTGCAGTAATTGGCTTCCTTTCCGTTAAGGAGCAGCAGCCACTGGCTGGGGGAGAAAGATCTCTGAATCCCCAGAGTAACGAACAAGGCATGAAGGAAGCTCCCGCGAAGAGCCAGCCTAAAGAGCCTCTGCAGGAACGTCCCGCACGCGGGAATGCGGCAGTCTGGGATTTGAACAACCTGGCCCGCCTGCAGGAGGAGGGTGCCAGCCGTGTGCTGCGTTTCACGAGGACAGTGAATAGCCTGCAGCCTGATAGCTCGGTGAGACCTGGAGCCTCGTGTTAGCCTATTGTTGAGCAGGGGCTGAGCCTCTCTGGTGTGGGGGTAAATGTCACTAGCCCTAGTGTTCGGGTCGATTTGGGGGGGGTAAAAGCTGAGATAATGGGTGGGGTAATTCCATGGAATGGAGACTGGTTTGTAAATCGGAGTGCGGACCTGATGCTGTTCTTTTGGGGATTTAAAGGCCGCTGTTCTTGTGACGGAACTTTGTGCAGAGGGATCGTGGGGGACGAGACTTAGTAACAACATATCCCCAGGGGTCTGTACCTTTTTTATATAAAGGCAAAATACTGCGGATGCTGGAATTCTGAAATATAAACAGAAAATGCTGGAAACACTCAGCAGGTCAGGCAGCACCTGAAGAGAGAGAAAAAACAGAGTTAATGAGGCAGAAATTCCAATCCCTACGGGTGGGAACGCGCTGTGTACTCACCCGTAGGGCCAACGGAAATACCGGTTTTAGACATGCACTGCGCCTGCGCTGGAAACCGGCATTTCCGATCTGTCAAGAATCCTGTTGACAGATCCTCCGGCTGCCCTGGAGCAGGGCCTCTGCGGGGGGAGAGTTCCGTTTTTTGGAGACCCTCCGCCCGCAGAAAACACTTACGCCGCTTTTACCAGGCGCAAGAATTGTAAGAGTTGAAAAAAGTAAAAAAAAAAAAAAAAAATTTCCACTGATTTATCATTTAAAAATACTTTAAAGAAAAGTAAGTTTATTTTTAGCCCTGTTAAAAACTTTAATTTTTTTTTCAAAAAATAAAATTTTTGTTTAAAATAGTTAATTTATGTAATTTATAGTCATTTTAAAAGTGTGATTTTTTTTATTTATTTGAAGTTTTACTATGTTTTGGGGGGTGATCTCTATTCATATATTTGACAGGTCTTCCTGTCAAATCTATGAATGGAGATTCCCTTCTCTGACTGGCTCCCCATGGCCCATGGACCACCTGCGCCTCTGGGATACGTGGGCCCTGCGCACCGGCAGTTTGGGGAGGCCCAGCAACGGAACTCTGCGCCTCCCGGGAGCCCTCCGGTCTTGGCGCAGATTATTCCAGGCTGCAGCCCTCCGCCCGCGGGAGGCCTGCGAACGGAATTTCTGGGCCAATGTTTCAGGTCGATGACCTTTCGTCAGAGCTGTAAAATGTTACAGATGTAACGGGTTTTAAGCAAATACAGAGGCAGGGAAAGGTGGGAGTAAGAGGAAAGAACAGAAGGGAAGGTCTGTGATTGGGTGCAATGCAGGAGTGATTAATGACAAAAGGGATGATGGTGCAAGGCAAGAGGGAGCAGTAATGGGACAAGTGAAGAAGCAAAAAGATGGGTCCAGAGGAGGTGTAAATGGCAACAGCAGGACCATTACCAACACCTGCTGTCTGAGAAAATGGGAGCAGTGGTTCTGATCACCATTCCCTTTAAGTTGCACAGCCACACGGCGGTGTGGAGGTCCTGCGCAGGCCACTCACTGGTGTTTGCATGGGAGAAACCGCGCATGTGTGAAAATTAAAGGGGCCAATTAAAGGGACCGTGCACGAAAAGAAAAATTACAGGGAACATTGGTTACAATCTGAAATTATTAAACTCCATGTTGAGTCTGGAAGGCTGTAACGTGTCGAATCGAAAGATGAGGTGCTGTTCCTCGAGCTTCATTGGAACCGTGTAGGAGGCCGAGGATCTCCGTCCCACTCCCACTGTGACCTCTCAGTCCTGGGCCTCTTTACTTGTCACATTACCATCCCCTTTTGCCTCGCACCTTCATCCCTTTTGTCATTTAATCTCTCCTGCCTTCCACCATAGCACAGACTGTCCCTTTTGTTCTATCCTCCCTCTCTCTCCCCTTATCCTGCCTCTGTACTTGCTTAAAACCGGTTACATAAGAACATAAGAAATAGGAGCAGGAGTAGGCCATACGGCCCCTCGGGCCTGCTCCGCCATTCAATAGGATCATGGCTGATCTGAATCTAGACTCACGTCCACTTCCCTGCCCTCTCCCCGTAACCCCTAATTCCCTTATCTGCTAGGAAAATGTCTATCTCCATTTTTAATTTATTTAATGTCGCAACTTCCACAGCGCTCTGGGGTAGCAAATTCCATAGATTTACTACCCTCTGAGTGAAGAAGTTTCTCCTCATCTCAGTTTTGAAAGGGCAGCCCCTTCTTCTAAGATTATGCCCCCTAGTTCTAGTCTCACCCATCAGTGGAAACATCCTCACCACATCCACCCGATCAAGCCCCCTCACAATCTTATATGTTTCGATAAGATCGCCTCTCATTCTTCTGAACTCCAATGAGTAGAGTCCCAACCTACTCAACCTTTCCTCATACGTCAACCCCCTCATCTCTGGAATCAACCGAGTGAACCTTCTCTGAACCGCCTCGAGAGCAAGTATATCTTTTCTTAAATGTGGAAACCAAAACTGGACGCAGTATTCCAGGTGTGGCCTCACCAATACCCTGTATAACTGCAGCAAGACTTCCCTGTTTTTATACTCCATCCCCCTTGCAATAAAAGCCAAGATTCCATTGGCCTTCCTGATCACCTGCTGCACCTGCATACTAACTTTTTGTGTTTCATGCACCAGGACCCCCAGATCCCTTTGTACTGTAGCACTTTGCAGTTTCTCTCCATTTAGATAATAACTTGCTCTTTGATTTTTTTCTGCCAATGTGCATAACCTCACACTTTCCAACATTATATTGCATCTGCCAAATCTCTGCCCACTCACTTAGCCTGTCTATGTCCTTTTGCAGGTTTTTTATGTCCTCCTCACTCACTGCTTTCCCTCCCATCTTTGTATCGTCGGCAAACTTGGATATGTTGCACTCGGTCCCTTCCTCCAAATCGTTAATATAGATTGTAAAGAGTTGGGGTCCCAGCACTGACCCCTGCGGAACACCACTAGTTACTGATTGCCAGCCCGAGAACGAACCATTTATCCCAACTCTTTGTTTTCTGTTAGATAGCCAATCTTCCACCCATGCCAGTATATTGCCACCAATCCCGTGATTTCTTATCTTAATCAGTAATCTTTGTGTGGAACCTTGTCACATTTTCCAGTTCTGATAAAAAGTCATTGACCTGAAACGTTGACTCTCTTTCTCTCTCCACCGATGCTGCCTTGACCTGCTGAGTGTTTCCAGCATTTATTTGTTTTTATATGTCCCTTTTTATATGATAGCAAAATACTGCGGATACTGGAAATCCAAAATAACAACAGAAAACGCTGGAAAAACAGAAGGGTTTTGACCTGAAACATTGACTCTATTTCTCTCTCCACGGATGTTGCCTGGCCTGCTGAGTTTTTCCAGCGTTTTCTGTTGTTAATTCCCTTTTATATGTTTGGCTTAAAATGAAAGGCAATGTATGAAAAATAAATGTTGAGATGATGCTTTTGGTGTTGAATTTTCGGGCCATACTCTCGGGACTGGGACTGGCTCGGTGTCCTGGTCCTGCTGACTACACTCCAGGTGCTGCTTGCTGACTGCACTCGTGATCCGACACTCTGCTCAGTCAGATACCGTCGATGGGCACAGCACCGAAAACTCATTGCTAATTGACCTTGCGTTTCCTTACTTAAGACAGGTTGAAGTAAAGGTGAGGCAAAGTAAAGAGAGAAGGAACAGTGTCCTGGGGGGATTGCTCCTGTACAAAGTGAACTCCCAGCTATAAGTACAGCTGGGATTGGATTCTCATCTCAGTAATGCCAGTGCCCCCCTTTGAGCTGGGTTCTTGGGGAGGGAGGTCAATCCGCCCTTTGAGTCAGGCTCAGTATATCCGGTAGAATGCAGGCGAAAGTCGTCATTATTTCCTGATACTGGGGAGCAGGAGCTGCTGGCTCAGGGAGAGGCCCCCAGTGATCTATTTATTTGAGTCCCATATGTTGCTACTTTGCAATGACATAGGTTAAGAAGGTGATAACAGATGGATTGGATAAAACAACATGCCATTAATCAAATTTGCCATGTTGGGGAATGTGTTGACTTGGGCGGTGGGGGGCGTGTGTGGGATTTTGGAATCCCAACTGTTCGAAGGTCAGGCTGCTTCTGTCATTGAGAACTGTCGAGAAAAACGCTCGAGGTTTGACTGGAGAGGAGGCGAGTCATCCTGTACTTGAGCCGCCTTATCTGCGAGTGCGTGCGCTGTCTTGTGTATTTTTTTTTTTAACTATAAAGTGTCATGTGACAGTCCTCACATTGAACTAACTTCAGTTATGGAAAATGCTGGAACCACCCAGCAGGTCAGTCTACGTCTGTCGAGACAACAGACAAGTCGGTGTTTCAGGTGCAGACCCTTAACCTCAAACGTTAACTCGCCTCTTTCTCTCTCCAGAGATGCTGACTGACTGCTGAGTGTCTTGGGGGTTTTCAGCAGCTGCAGTTTCTTGCCTGTTTTGTTAATTCGCACGTGTCCCGACGTTCCTGGGGGAGGGAGCAAGGGGGTGGGAGACCGTGTAAGGGAGGCCATTCCACTCTTAAGAGTGAGGTGCAGTAATCTGGTAGAATGCGGTCGAAAGTCGTCATCGTTATTCCCTGATGCTGGGCAGCAGGCGGTCCCCACTGATCTATTTATTAGCATCCTGTGTTTCTCTTTTCCTTGACACAGGATATAAAGACGATGACGGATGGGGTGGATCAAACACACGGTGTTACTGTTGAGCAAGACCACATACTGCTGGAGGGAGAGCCAGCTGATGGGAAACAAGAGCCTTTCATAAGCAGTGAGCTGAAGTCAAAGAGTCGTACGATCAGCCGTCAGACGAAGGTGAAGAGGTACGTACACAGAGACTTGGCACCGCCTCCAGGGTCCTGGGCCAGTGAGAATGTGGAATATTCTGCTTTGATTGGTCCCATAGGCTAGGGTGAACGGGAACACATAGAACAATTCCCAACTTAACTTGTATCCAGTTTTCTCCACATCTCTTCTGAAGGCGCTGACTCCTTGCTAGGGTACAGATTCCACTGGTGCTAACTCCCATTGGGTTATGGGTTCCATGTACACAGACTCTCACTGGGCTATGGGTTCCATGGACACAGATCCTCACTGGGCTATGGGTTCCATGTACACTGACTCTCACTGGGCTATGGGTTCCATGTACACTGACTCTCGCTGGGCTATGGGTTCCATGGACACAGACTCTCACTGGGCTATGGGTTCCATGTACGCTGACTCTCACTGGGCTATGGGTTCCATGTACACTGACTCTCACTGGGCTATGGGTTCCATGTATACTGACTTTCACTGGGCTATGGGTTCCATGTACACAGACTCTCACTGGGCTATGGGTTCCATGTACACTGACTCTCACTGGGCTATGGGTTCCATGGACACAGACTGTCACTGGGCTATGGGTTCCATGGACGCAGACTCTCGCTGGGCTATGGGTTCCATGGACACAGACTCTCACTGGACTATGGGTTCCATGGACACAGACTCTCACTGGACTATGGGTTCCATGAACACAGACTCTCACTGGGCTATGGGTTCCATGGACACAGATCCTCACTGGGCTATGGGTTCCATGGACACAGACTGTCATTGGGTTACAGGTTCCATGAACACTGACTCACTGGGGTCACCATCTTTCGCAAACAGCTTCTATTCAGTGGAGGCTCCCGTGTGTTGTTCAAAGTTGGTGCATGGGAAACTGAGAGTGTCAGCATCATATTTTCACAACCCTGGCCCCCCTGCTTTGTCACAGGACTCCGTCCTTCGCCTCCGACTCGGGAGCATGCTGGGAGCCATCTGTGTGTTTTCAATCACAGCTGGCTGTGGCAATCAGCTGGGAGTCTTACATCACATTTACCCTGAGCTTCAGTGACTTCCAGTCGCCTACTGCTTCCTGTGTCTGGGACCCTGCAGGAAGCTGTCCTTGAACACGAATCAGCAAGTGTGCTGAAACGTGGAGCACAAACCGCAATCTGCTGTTAATCTTTAATATTCAGGTACAGTACACCCTGCCCCATGTTTGGAGGTGTGTTTTACAGCTCTGATAGTTTACCATCTCTTCACTTCCTTAAGTCTCTGTGTATCTGAGTTCACTGTCCATTCTGCTGGTATTGTTCCTGTTCCACAGGTGCAACTGGGCTTTGTGTGTGTGATTTTTTTTTTTTCTATAAATATTTATTTTGTAGACAGTATGAATACCTGCCCCGCCCCCCCCCCCCCCGCCCCCCTCCTCTCCCCGGGCTCAGTGGCAAATGAATTGTACTCAGTGTGGTACTGACAGGAAAGTACCAAGTTCTGGGGATATCACAATCCAATGACTCCTGCTGGAGAGAGAGAGACAGTGCGCGTATATGGTGTGTTTACACGTTGGGTGAGGACAGCTTGGGCGCGGCTGTGATGTCCCCCGAGTCAAATAACTTTTTGACACTCGCTGTCTAGACTCGCATATGAATAATGAGCACTTGGATACAGTACCAGAGGGTGGATCTGTACCCAGCATGAGTCAGTGCCGTCAGGAGGAAGGGAGAAAATGAGTTGCTGGAGGGAAATTTAAAAATGTTTATTTAAAATGAAGATAAATTCCTCCTTTTACAATGTACTAATTTCAAACTGATTCCTGGAAAAGAGTAACCAGCAAACTAAACAATCTCTGTGAACCTGAGACACTATTTAATTGGGTCTCTATGCCATTTTATTCACTTTTTTTTATATTTCTGACAGGTGGGATGAGATTATTAATGATGTGAACACGGACACTGACTTTAAACTGCACAGTCAAAAGGAGCAGCTCCGAATCCCCTTTGTGCAGAATAATCGAGAGCTTCAGACAGCTCCTGCCCAGATCACCAGGAGGCACTGGAGTCCCGGACATAGAAATGCCAACTGGGGTGTAGACCATGTGAGTGATGTGAGAGAGGAGCCTGAGGAGGAGGAGGAGGAGGAGGAGGATGAGAGGATAGGTAGGTCACTACTGGTGCTGGTTAGTTATTTCAATACGATGTTCACTGCAGCAACCATTCAGCAGTAACCCAGCAGAAAATGGTTCTTGCCGTTGTTAATGTATCTCTTGTCATTTGTGCTTTTTCTCGCTCGCTCTCTGTCTCTCGCTCTCTTTCTCTCACCTTACACTCTCCTTTCCTGTTCCTGTTCCTGTTTATCTCTCTCGCTCTTCCCATGACTCACTCTCTCTCCCTCCTCCCATACGTAACTGGAGACATTTAACACTGGGACTGCCATCACGGGCTTCTATTACCTATTCAAACATAGCCAGCGCATCCCCAGAAATAGCGACTCTTCCTTTCCCCACACTGTCCCCCAAAGATCTATCGTTGGTCCCCTCCCCTTCCGAATCTACAGGCTGTCCCTTAGCGATATCTTTCACAGACACGGGGTCACGGTGCGCAGGGTCAAGGTCCCCAGGCACAGGATCAAGGTCTCGCTCTCCATCTCACTCCCCGTCCCTCTCCGTCTTGCTCCCTCTCTTCCCCAACCCTCCCATCTCTCTGTCTCTGCCTCCTCCTGTTTGTCTCCCTGTTCCATTGCGATGCACTTGTGTTGCCACCTGCTGGTCTTTGTCTGTTTCTGCTGGTGTTTTGCAGTCTGGCCATTTCTGGTTTGGTCTTTTGTTTTTTAGATGACGGGTTGGATGAAGTGGATAAGAATGATGCTGAGAAGCTGTTACTGCATGCCATGTCATCTAGGAGCGAGCTGATTGCACAGGAGCCGCTGGTGGGTATCCTGACTGTGCGAGGAATACATTGTGTTAAATATCTACTCCCAAACCCCTGCTCAGAAACGAAGTGGGCTAAATGTTACGGGATTTATCGTGAGTGACTTTGGAGCTGAAATTCTCTGTATTTTTAGACAAGTTCAAGGACCAAGGTACTAAAACTGGACAGAAATTAAAATATTTCTGTAAATTTTCACAGCACAACAAAACCGATTTCTCAAACAGCAGGCAGGTGAAAACCTGCCCACGGTTCTGGAAAAGTTCTTGGGCCCTCTCGTAGAGTATTCTCACGTTTTACTACATTAAAGGCGCTATCTAAATGCAAGTTGTTGTTGTGGTGGTAGTGTATGCAGCACCAATAATCTTTTGTGGGGTTCATGCGTGGCCCCGCAGCCAGTAACTCCTGGTGGGGGGGGAAAAAAAGTATTTTTAGTCTTGTTTGAGCTTAGTGAAAGTTCCCTTTATTTCAGTCACAAGGTTTAGCAAAGTTTTTTTATAAACCCGCTGTAGTTAAAATCTATGCCCCAGCCTAAATTGACATGAATCTTGCAAGGGCAGTTCAGTCCGGTTTTCTGACTGGAGGGAGAAGCTCAAATCACATTCAAACAAACGAATACCATGTGATCTTTTTCCATTATGTGTGTGGTTGGCAATTAATTTTTGTGTAGCTGACTTGGCAAATCCAGAAAGCCCAGCAACTGTTTAAAGGGATATTTAATAAGTTGAGTAGCTTTGCGTCGGGCCAGTTAGAACTAGAAATAGCCATGGCCGGATTAGCTCCCGCAGTTAGAAAGACATCAGCGATAAAATAATAACAACTTGCATTTCTATAGCACCTTTAGCGTAGTAAAACATCCCAAGGTGCTTCACAGGAGCGATTATCAAACCAAATCTGACACCGAGCCACATCAGGAGATATTAGGGCAGGTGACCAAAAGCTTGGTCAAAGAGGTAGGTTTTAAGGAGCTTCTTAAAGGGGGGGGAAGAGAGGTTTAAGGAGGGAATTCCAGAGTTAGGCACGGCCGCTAATGGTGGAGCGATTTAAAATGAGGATGCACAAGATGCCAGAATTGGAGGATCGCAGAGATAGAAACATAGAAGATAGGAGCAGGAGTAGGCCATTCGGCCCCTCGAGCCTGCTCCGCCATTCAATGAGATCATGGCTGATCATCCAAATTAGGTACCCTGTCTCTGCTTTCTCCCCATATCCCTTGATCCCTTTAGCCTTAAGAAATATATCTAACTCCTTCTTGAATATATTTAATGAATTGGCCTCAACTGCCTTTTGTGGTAGAGAATTCCACAGGTTCACCACTCTCTGGGTGAAGAAACTCCTCCTCATCTCTGTCCTAAATGGCTTACCCCTTATCCTTAGACTGTGACCCCTGGTTCTGGACTCCCCCACCATCGGAAACATCCTTCGTGGGGCTGGAAGAGGTTACAGAGATAGGGAGTATATACTGTGTGTATACAAAATAATAGCATATAGATTGGGACCATTTGTTTTTTGTTGGAGGAAGTGGTAAGTATCATATGGTAAATGTATATCTGTGTTATATTACTGTTTTATATTCACTTTTCATGTATTATTCACTCAATTCTCTTGAAAGCTAAAAGCTGAAACAAGGTCTGTTCTGATGCTCTGCCACTTTTCAAAGGTGACGAAGAAGAGTGAGACACAGGATAGATCCAGCAGCTAAACCAATTTACAGACCTGTTTTCTGTTTGTTCTCCTTGACCCACTATCAGAAACTCACTTACATATAAGAGCCAGTGAAGGTACTTCTGAGCCTGTAGGGAGCTAAACTCGCCAGCAAGAGAAATCTGAAATACAGAAACTGAAGTACGTAGAATAAGTGGGGCAGAAAAGACCCCAAAATGTAACACTCTCTGGCCATTGCAAGGCCAAGCTGTTTGATTATTTTCATGTTGAAGAGCAGTTCTCTGCTACTGTGATCGTGTCACCGCGAATGTCTTTTGTTTGTGTCTCAGTTCAGATCTGATTTCATCGATTTTAATCGCTCCACCATTGGCGGCCGTGCTTCCAGCTGCCTGGGCCCTGAGCGAATTCCCTCCCTAAACCTCTCTACCGCTCTCTCCCCCTTTAAGACGCTCTTTAAAACCTACCTTTTGGACTAAGCCTTTGGTCACCTGTCCGAATATCTCCTGATGTGGCTCCGTGACAGATTTTGTGACGCGCCTTGGGACGTTTTACTACGTTCAAGCCAATGTACCCCGTAAGCCGCACTGCCTCCTGCGCGGCCCATTCAAATTTTTGCGCTTGTACGGTATCCACAATGCAACAGCCAGTGAGCGGCCTACGCGGGACCCTGCAGATGACTGCGTGGCCGCGAAGCTTAGCGGGAACATTGGTTAAAGGCGCTATATAAATACAAGTTGTGTCACGCGAGGTGTCGGCGATGCGTTTTCTCCATTGTCGGACATGCAGGGAATCATCTGAACCAGTCACAGCCCCACGAGTGAAGAAGACCCAAGACCAGGAGCAGGTGACGGGGCTTCAACTTCTGTCAAAGAAACTCCAGACACCGCTGTTATGTGGAGCAGTGTCTGTGGCACAGTCAGGGTGCAGCAGCACTTCGCTTCTTGTGTCTCTTTCCTCCTCTCCGAGAATCTTCCAGGTCTCATCTTCCACACCCAACTCCTCCCCCCACCCGCAGCTGAAAGTAGAAACAGAAAAATAGGAGCAGGAGTAGGCCATTTGGCCCATCGAGCCTGCTCCGTCATTCAATATGATCATGGCTGATCCTCTATCTCAATACCATATTCCCGCTCTCTCCCCATACCCCTTGATGCCTTTTGTGTCTAGAAATCTACCTATCTCCTTCTTAAATATATTCAGTGACTTGGCCTCCACAGCCTTCTGTGGTAGAGAATTCCACAGGTTCACCACCCTCTGAGTGAAGACATTTCTTCTCATCTGAGTCTTCCATGTCCTACCCCGTATCCTGAGTCTGTGACCCCCTCGTTCTAGACCCCCACAGCCAGGGGAAACATCCTCCCTGCATCCAGTCTGTCTAGCCCTGTCAGAATTTTATACGTTTCAATGAGATCCCCTCTCATTCTTCTAAACTCTAGTGAATACAGGCCTAGTCGACCCAATCTCTCCTCATACGACAGTCCTGCCATCCCAGGAATCAGTCTGGTGAACCTTCGCTGCACTCCCTCTATGGCAAATATATCCTTTCTTAGGTGAGGAGACCAAAACTGCACCCAGTACTCCAGGTGTGGCCTCACCAAGGCCCCGTATAACTGTAGTAAGACATCCTTGCTCCTGTACTCAAATACTCAAAGTAGTCACAGATGCCCCCTTCCACACCTTACACACCCAGTTCCTCAAGACTGTTGCACAACAACAACTTTCATCTATACACCTCCCTCCACAGAGGTGTAAGGAAAAAAGAAGACATGTCTTCGCATCCATGTCAGGAAAAGTCAGCCAAACACAATCCTGAAAGCTTCGCCGAGAGTTGGCCATCAGGAGAGTTCCCACCGCAAAGCTCTCGTCACTTTTTCCTGAATTTAACCTGTTGTCTCATCAGATCCCAGATATCGATCAGGACCCGGCGCAGGACCCCAATAACCAGGGAGAAGATGAGTTTGAGGAAGCTGAACTAGAGAGACCTGGCTTCGCAGGGAAGGTCGCAGGGCTCAACGCAATGAAAGAGCAGCAGCTGCTCATTAAACCAGGCCCAAAGGTAGGAGGAAGCCTGAAGCAGAAATGTTTAAAAAGCCAAAAATGGTGGAAATACTCAGCAGGACAGGCAGCATCTGTGGAGAGAGAAACAGAGTTAACATTTCAGGTTGATGACCCTTCGTCCTCTGACGAAGGGTCATCGACCTGAAACATTAACTCTGTTTCTCTCTCCACAGATGCTGCCTGACCTGCTGAGTATTTCCAGCATTTTCGGCTTTTATTTCAGATTTCCAGCATCCGCAGTATTTTGCTTTTGTTTAAAAAGCCACTGACCAACATTCTGCCGGCCATTTAATTTCTAACACAAAAAAATTATATATGCAATGTCATTTTTCTCAAGTGTCAAATTTGGCCCTGGTTTGGTGACGCTTCCTGTAGGTTTGTGTGATGTGTCTGGATTTATACAAAGCCGGGTCATGTTTTCCCCAGAGGGAGAGCTAATGTAATATAGTGAGGATGGAGCTTTTGTAACACGCAGGAGGAACAAGAGCAGGTAAAAGCCATCAGCACACCACTACGTGTTGAGCCTCACGTAGCAGGTCTGGCCAATTACACAGGACATGGCTGCACGAAATGCTGACGTTTTATTCATTTATATCGTGCGATCTGAGATAAGGCAGCAATTCATTAGTTGCTTTCACTGTACTGATTCAGGATCTGTTTGTTCTGAAAGGCTTGCTGGATTATCTCGGAGACTGCGGCAAATGTACAAAACTGCAGTTTATTTTATTTCTCAGTCAATGCAATAAAAAAGTACTGTAACTGGTGTATATTTGTGCATTTGTTTCACTTGTCTTCCTCCCCCCTCCCCACCACCTTACTGCTCTCGCACTCCCCGCCCCCCCCCGCTCTCCCCCTCTCGCTGCCCCCCCCCGCTCTTCCCCCCCCCCCTCTCGCTCACCCGCTCTTCCCCCCTCTCGCTCACATAAGAACATAAGAAATAGGAGCAGCAGTAGGCCAATCAGCCCCTCAAGCCTGCTCCGCCATTCAATAAGATCATGGCTGATCTGATCCTAACCGCCAATCCACTATCACAGAACCATCTCCTGAATCTAACAGAATTAGACACACGAAATAGGAGCAGGATCAGGCTACATGGCCCCTGGGCCCGCTCCGCTACCCACAGGGCCATGTCCGATCCGAACCTAGACTCATGCCCAAATTCCTGCCCGCTCCCCGTAACCCTTAATTCCCTTTACTTCTAGGAAACTGTCTATTTCTGTTTTAAATTTATGTAATGATGTAGCTTCTACAGCTTTTTGGGGCAGCATATTCCATGGACCTACCACCCTCGGAGTGAAGTAGTTCCTCCTCATCTCAGTTTTGAAAGAGCAGCCCCTTATTCTAAGACTATGCTCCCTAGTTCTAGTTTCACCCATCATCGGGAACATCCACCCGATCCAACCCCTTCACAATCTTATATGTTTCAATAAGATCGCCTCTCATTCTTCTGAACTCCAATGAGTAGAGTCCCAATCTACTCAACCTCTCCTCATATGTCCATCCCCTCATCCCCGGGATTAACCGAGTGAACCTTCTTTGTACTGACTCGAGAGCAAGTATGTCCTTTCTTAAGTATGGACACCAAAACTGTACGCAGTATTCCAGGTGCGGTCTCGCCAATACCTTGTACAACTGAAGCAATACCTCCCTATTTTTATATTCTATCTCCCTATCAATGAAAGCCAACATTCCATTGGCCTTCTTAATCACTTGCTGCACCTGCATACTAACCTTTTGAGTTTCGTGCACCAGGACCCCCAGATCCCTTTGTACTTCAGTACTTTCCAGTTTCTTGCCATTAAGACCCGCTCTTCCCCCCCCCCCCCCTCTCGCTCACCCGCTCTTCGCCCCCTTCTCGCTCACCCGCTCTTCGCCCCCCTCTCGCTCACCCGCTCTTCGCCCCCCTCTCGCTCACCCGCTCTTCGCCCCCTCTCGCTCACCCGCTCTTCGCCCCCCTCTCGCTCACCCCGCTCTTCGCCCCCCTCTCGCTCACCCGCTCTTCGCCCCCCTCTCGCTCACCCGCTCTTCGCCCCCCTCTCGCTCACCCGCTCTTCGCCCCCCTCTCGCTCACCCGCTCTTCGCCCCCCTCTCGCTCACCCGCTCTTCGCCCCCCTCTCGCTCACCCGCTCTTCGCCCCCCTCTCGCTCACCCGCTCTTCGCCCCCCTCTCGCTCACACCGCTCTTCGCCCCCCTCTCGCTCACCCGCTCTTCGCCCCCCTCTCGCTCACCCGCTCTTCGCCCCCCTCTCGCTCACCCGCTCTTCGCCCCCCTCTCGCTCACCCGCTCTTCGCCCCCCTCTCGCTCACCCGCTCTTCGCCCCCCTCTCGCTCACCCGCTCTTCGCCCCCCTCTCGCTCACCCGCTCTTCGCCCCCCTCTCGCTCACCCGCTCTTCGCCCCCCTCTCGCTCACCCGCTCTTCGCCCCCCTCTCGCTCACCCGCTCTTCGCCCCCCTCTCGCTCACCCGCTCTTCGCCCCCCTCTCGCTCACCCGCTCTTCGCCCCCCTCTCGCTCACCCGCTCTTCGCCCCCCTCTCGCTCACCCGCTCTTCGCCCCCCTCTCGCTCACCCGCTCTTCGCCCCCCTCTCGCTCACCCGCTCTTCGCCCCCCTCTCGCTCACCCGCTCTTCGCCCCCCTCTCGCTCACCCGCTCTTCGCCCCCCTCTCGCTCACCCGCTCTTCGCCCCCCTCTCGCTCACCCGCTCTTCGCCCCCCTCTCGCTCACCCGCTCTTCGCCCCCCTCTCGCTCACCCGCTCTTCGCCCCCCTCTCGCTCACCCGCTCTTCGCCCCCCTCTCGCTCACCCGCTCTTCGCCCCCCTCTCGCTCACCCGCTCTTCGCCCCCCTCTCGCTCACCCGCTCTTCGCCCCCCTCTCGCTCACCCGCTCTTCGCCCCCCTCTCGCTCACCCGCTCTTCGCCCCCCTCTCGCTCACCCGCTCTTCGCCCCCCTCTCGCTCACCCGCTCTTCGCCCCCCTCTCGCTCACCCGCTCTTCGCCCCCCTCTCGCTCACCCGCTCTTCGCCCCCCTCTCGCTCACCCGCTCTTCGCCCCCTCTCGCTCACCCGCTCTTCGCCCCCCTCTCGCTCACCCGCTCTTCGCCCCCCTCTCGCTCACCCGCTCTTCGCCCCCCTCTCGCTCACCCGCTCTTCGCCCCCCTCTCGCTCACCCGCTCTTCGCCCCCCTCTCGCTCACCCGCTCTTCGCCCCCCTCTCGCTCACCCGCTCTTCGCCCCCCTCTCGCTCACCCGCTCTTCGCCCCCCTCTCGCTCACCCGCTCTTCGCCCCCCTCTCGCTCACCCGCTCTTCGCCCCCCTCTCGCTCACCCGCTCTTCGCCCCCCTCTCGCTCACCCGCTCTTCGCCCCCCTCTCGCTCACCCGCTCTTCGCCCCCCTCTCGCTCACCCGCTCTTCGCCCCCCTCTCGCTCACCCGCTCTTCGCCCCCCTCTCGCTCACCCGCTCTTCGCCCCCCTCTCGCTCACCCGCTCTTCGCCCCCCTCTCGCTCACCCGCTCTTCGCCCCCCTCTCGCTCACCCGCTCTTCGCCCCCTCTCGCTCACCCGCTCTTCGCCCCCCTCTCGCTCACCCGCTCTTCCCCCTCTCGCTCACCCGCTCTTCCCCCTCTCGCTCACCCGCTCTTCCCCCTCTCGCTCACCCGCTCTTCCCCCTCTCGCTCACCCGCTCTTCCCCCTCTCGCTCACCCGCTCTTCCCCCTCTCGCTCACCCGCTCTTCCCCCTCTCGCTCACCCGCTCTTCCCCCTCTCGCTCACCCGCTCTTCCCCCTCTCGCTCACCCGCTCTTCCCCCTCTCGCTCACCCGCTCTTCCCCCTCTCGCTCACCCGCTCTTCCCCCTCTCGCTCACCCGCTCGTCCCCCTCTCGCTCACCCGCTCGTCCCCCTCTCGCTCACCCCGCTCGTCCCCCTCTCGCTCACCCGCTCTTCCCCCTCTCGCTCACCCGCTCTTCCCCCTCTCGCTCACCCGCTCTTCCCCCTCTCGCTCACCCGCTCTTCCCCCTCTCGCTCACCCGCTCTTCCCCCTCTCGCTCACCCGCTCTTCCCCCTCTCGCTCACCCGCTCTTCCCCCTCTCGCTCACCCGCTCTTCCCCCTCTCGCTCACCCGCTCTTCCCCCTCTCGCTCACCCGCTCTTCCCCCTCTCGCTCACCCGCTCTTCCCCCTCTCGCTCACCCGCTCTTCCCCCTCTCGCTCACCCGCTCTTCCCCCTCTCGCTCACCCGCTCTTCCCCCTCTCGCTCACCCGCTCTTCCCCGTCTCGCTCACCCGCTCTTCCCCCTCTCGCTCACCCGCTCTTCCCCCTCTCGCTCACCCGCTCTTCCCCCTCTCGCTCACCCGCTCGCCCCCCTCTCGCTCACCCGCTCTTCGCCCCCCTCTCGCTCACCCGCTCTTCGCCCCCCTCTCGCTCACCCGCTCTTCGCCCCCCTCTCGCTCACCCGCTCTTCGCCCCCCTCTCGCTCACCCGCTCTTCGCCCCACCTCTCGCTCACCCGCTCTTCGCCCCCCTCTCGCTCACCCGCTCTTCGCCCCCCTCTCGCTCACACCGCTCTTCGCCCCCCTCTCGCTCACCCGCTCTTCGCCCCCCTCTCGCTCACCCGCTCTTCGCCCCCCTCTCGCTCACACCGCTCTTCGCCCCCCTCTCGCTCACACCGCTCTTCGCCCCCCTCTCGCTCACCCGCTCTTCGCCCCCCTCTCGCTCACCCGCTCTTCGCCCCCCTCTCGCTCACCCGCTCTTCGCCCCCCTCTCGCTCACCCGCTCTTCGCCCCCTCTCGCTCACCCGCTCTTCGCCCCCTCTCGCTCACCCGCTCTTCGCCCCCCTCTCGCTCACCCGCTCTTCGCCCCCCTCTCGCTCACCCGCTCTTCGCCCCCCTCTCGCTCACCCGCTCTTCGCCCCCCTCTCGCTCACCCGCTCTTCGCCCCCCTCTCGCTCACCCGCTCTTCGCCCCCCTCTCGCTCACCCGCTCTTCGCCCCCCTCTCGCTCACCCGCTCTTCCCCCTCTCGCTCACCCGCTCTTCCCCCTCTCGCTCACCCGCTCTTCCCCCTCTCGCTCACCCGCTCTTCCCCCTCTCGCTCACCCGCTCTTCCCCCTCTCGCTCACCCGCTCTTCCCCCTCTCGCTCACCCGCTCTTCGCCCCCCTCTCGCTCACCCGCTCTTCCCCCTCTCGCTCACCCGCTCTTACCCCTCTCGCTCACCCGCTCTTCCCCCTCTCGCTCACACCGCTCTTCCCCCTCTCGCTCACCCGCTCTTCCCCCTCTCGCTCACCCGCTCTTCCCCCTCTCGCTCACCCGCTCTTCCCCCTCTCGCTCACCCGCTCTTCCCCCCCTCTCGCTCACCCGCTCTTCCCCCCTCTCGCTCACCCGCTCTTCCCCCCTCTCGCTCACCCGCTCTTCCCCCCCCCTCGCTCACCCGCTCTTCCCCCCCCTCTCGCTCACCCGCTCTTCCCCCCCCTCTCGCTCACCCGCTCTTCCCCCCCCTCTCGCTCACCCGCTCTTCCCCCCCCTCTCGCTCACCCGCTCTTCCCCCCCCTCTCGCTCACCCGCTCTTCCCCCCCTCTCGCTCACCCGCTCTTCCCCCCCCTCGCTCACCCGCTCTCTTCCCCCCCCCCTCGCACCCCCTGCCCTCCCTTTCACTGTCCCCACCTCTTCATAAATACAAAAGGTTGAAATTGAGACCTGGTCACTAATAGAATGTAATTGTATAGAATTCGGAGGAGCGAGAAAGGGTTGTGTAGATGAGATCCAAATAACCCAGTCCTCGCTGTGAGTTAGATCCACTGTTGATGCAGCGAGTGGAAGGTGCCGGCATCAGAGTGATGCTTTATGCTCCTGTTGGAATATTTATGGTCAGAAATTCTCTCTGGTTTAGTGGCTGTGGAGCCAAGAGCGAGATAAACCTGAGAAGCATTGTTTAATTTCCTCTCCCTCTTTTCTAACTCCAGGGTGTCGATGCTGCAAGTAAAGAAGGGGATGAGGTAATGGACGAGTATCCAGACGATCAGGACGCAGAGAATGTAAGCACTACCAGAGGCTTTACTGTTTCTCCGACTAAGTCTAGTTCCGTCAGTTGACAGAGGATTTTCTCTGCTTGACTGTCAGAGGGGGCTGAGGATCCTGGCAATAAGCATTGGCCACTCCCCCATGGTGGTGCCATCCGGACTCGCTGTTTAAACAAACACGTACCAAAAAGCTTAGAGATTATAATCATTCAAGATTCTTTGTTTATAAGAAGAATCCCTCGTGGTTGAGACTGCTTTGTCCGAGCTTCATTCTAAAGCTTCAAAACCCAGTAAATGAGAGGACTGTTGGGAAAAGAAGGGTACATTTTATGGGGATCTGGGAAGCAATTCTCTTTTAATTTAAATATTCGCCCACATTAATCCTGTGTGGGCCATCTCAAGCCCAGTCAGCATGTTTTGTGAACAAACTGAAGTTTTGTGTTTTCTTGTATATTCTTTCTGAAGGGTCCTCATTAACTGGAGTTTAGGGAGTTATTGATTGCTTTATTTGCTGGAGACTGACTCTAAACATTTTGGAACTCATCAATATAGAGTCCAATTAATTGATTCCAGCTCTTGAGCTATGAATTAGGAGAAGAAAGACAGACTCTCCTAACCCCTCAACCCTGTTTGAATGGAATTTTAAGACAATAATGAGTTGTGGTGATTGAGGACCATGGTATTAATAAAGTAGTGCCATGAATAGAGGGCTGGCTGAAGAAAAGTAGGAAATGGATTGAAATGGATGATTGGTGAGATGTAGCTAATGGTTTGTCCCAGCAATGTGTACTGTTCTTCATGTACATAAATAATCTGGACACAGACTAAGAGGGAATAATATCAAAATTTGCTCATGAAATTGTGGCCCATGGTAACCAGGGAGGAAGAATGCAGGAGACTACAGGAGGACCTGGACAGGTTAGGGGAGTGGGCAAACATATGGCAAATGCAGTTCAAAGTAGATAGATGTGAAGGAATACATTTTAGGAAAAAGAACAGGGAACGGAAATATACACTGAATGGTACAATTCTCTGGGAGTGCAGGAACATGGAGATCCGGGGGTCCAGTTGTGATAGATCCTTAAAAGCAGAATTTCAGGTAGAAAAATAAATATTAAAAGGACAAATGGGCTTTGAGTATAAGAGCAAGGAGATGATACTGAAGACCCTTGGAAGGTATTATGTGCAGGTTTAAGCTCTCCATTATAGAAAGGATGTTGGAGCCACGGAAAAGGTGCAGTGTAGATTCAATAAGATGTTATCAAAAAGGATAAAGTTATCATGACAGGCTTGAAAACCCAGTGCTTTATTTACTGGAGCAGAGAAGATTAAGGAGAAATATAACTGAAATGTTTCAAATGTTGAAAGGGTTTGAGAGGGTAAATAGTGAACGGTCAATGAGGCTGGTACAAGGGGGCATAAACTCAGAATTAGTCCTAAAACCATAAAAGGGGGAAAGGTTAGAAGGAATATTTCACACTTGTAACATTCCATATTTTAATAACCCTAAGTGGCATCAGTCTTATTTAAGAGGGAGTTAACAAGTTAGAGAGGAAAATGGTACAATTCTTAACGTGCATTACAGGCTGCCCAAGCAGTGGAGATGAGATAGAGGGGGGTGGGGGGGTGAATCCATGGACTGTTCAGAGAGAGATGCAAGAATAACAGGGCAGTAATATTGAATGATTTTTAACTATCCCAGGGTAGCCTGGGATAAAGGTAATGCCTGTGGTCAAAGTGGGGGGGGACCTTTTTACAATGTATCCAAGACTGCTTCCCAGATCATTATGCTTGAGTTAGTTCTGGGAAACGAAGTGAAGCAAATAACAGACGTCCGAGTAGGCGAACAATTGGGAAATAGTGATGACAACATAATTAGGTTCAATATAAAAACACACAGCGATAGATAAGGAACACCATCACCTCCCAGCTCCTCTCCAAGTCACACAACATTCTGACTCGGACATATATCCGCCATTCCTTCATTGTCGCTGGGTCAGTATCCTGAAACTCCCTACCTAACGCCATCCTGGAAATGCCATCACCACAAGGACTGAAACGGTTCGAGAGGAAGGCCCGCCATGACCTTCTCAGGGCAACTAGGGATGGGCAATAAAGGTGGCCTTGCCAGCATTGCCCAAAGCCCAAGAAGGATTTTTTTTTTTTTTAATCCAAGAGAAGGGTGAGATATGGGATTTAGCCCAAATTAACTGGGCAGAAAAGTTAGCAAACAAGATGACAGATCATCAACGAAGATCTTCAAATGTGTGAGGGTGGAGTTCAAAAAAAGGATGGGTTCTTATAAGGTGCAAGGGGGCACATCACAGGGTGAAACTCTGTAGATAAATAGAGAAATTAAAGCTAAACTGAAACTTGAAAGGGAGGCACATGATAAAACTATGGCTAAGATTACTAACGAAAATGATGAGGAATATAGAAAGTGTGGTCGAGAGATGAAAAAAGGAGATTAGAAGGGAGTATGAGAAAAGGCTAACAGATTATATAAAAGGAAATAGTGGGGCCTTTATAAGCCTATAAAAAGTAAAAGTATAGTTTGAGCGCATAGGGCCACTCAGGGATGAGGAGGGCCGCTCAGTGATGAGGAGGGAGATCTAGTTGTGGAGGATGAAGATATGGTGACCATCTTAAATATTTTGCACCAGTTTTTACAAATGATGGCGGGAGTGAGAATGGAGGCGTGCTGAGGAGGGCAATTGTTAGCAATAACTGTAGAAAAGAAACTGGTTCTGAAAAAAAATTTAGCAGAACTCAAAGATAAATTATCAGGCCTTGATGGCGTGCAGCTAGGCTGTTGAAGGAAGTCCAAGAAGAATGCAGAGACCTTGACCAGTTAATTAATTCCTCCTTAGACATTCAAAATGTGCCAGCAGACTGGAGGGTAGTCAATATAAAACCCCTGTTCAAGAATAGAGAGCTGGGTAAACTGGGTAATTGCGGACCTGTTGGTATAACATCAGTTCTGGGCAAACGCTTAATTTCAAGATTAAATTAGTGAACCTTTAAAAACACATGGGATAATCAAGGACAGCCAGCACAGATTTATTAAAGGTAAATCATGTTTGACAACTTTAATAGTTTTTTGAAGACATTACCAATTGGTAGATAAAGGGATGCAGTAGATGTGAAGTATATTGATTGGCATAAGGCATTTGATAAAGTAACTCCTAGGAGGTTTATTACTAAAATGTATGTGTATGGTATGAGCAAACACAACAGTGTGGATAACGTGGCTGACTGATGGGAAACAGAAGATTCTGGTTAATGAGTGCTGCTCAGAATGAAGAAGGGTTGAAGGTGGTGTACACCCAGCGACAGTGCTGGGACCACTTTTGTTCCCTGCATATAGGTCATTTGGATTTAAGCATGGGGAATACAATATTGAAAATTTATAATGACACAAGGTGAGGGGATTTAACAAACAGCAAGGACTGTAAAAGACTTCACAAGGCCATAGACAGGTTGGCAGAATGGGCAAGACAGGTGGTAGCTTAATATGGAGAAGTCTGAGGTGATATATTTTGGAAAGAAAACTAAGGAATTGGAGTATACACTCAGTCGAAAGACACTGAAGGGTGTGGATAAACTGAAGCCTAGGAGTTCACATACATAATTCTCTGAACGTGTGAGTGCAGTTAGAAGGCATACAGTTTTAAATTCAACAGGATAATATCCGGGATGATAAACTATAGTTGTAAGAGAGACTTGAGATAATTGGGACTATTTTCACTGGAGAATAGAAAGCTAGGAATAAATTCAATTAAGCTTTGTAAAATTAAGAAGAATTGTAATAACCTGAATAAGGAAAGTCAGTCATTGACGAGGGGCCATCATTTTAAAATGGTCAGAAAAAGAGGCTAGGAGAAATGTCTTTATGCAGAGAGCATTTGGGAGCCTGGAATGTTTTGCTATGCTGTAGTTGAGGTAGAGGCCATTACATATTTTAAGGCAAAAGTGGGTAAGTATTTGCAGCAGAGCAAGATACAGGAGTGTGGGGCGAGCATAGGGTAATTGGATTAGTTTTGGATTGCTTTAACAAAGAGTTGTCACGGACACAATGAGATGAATGGTCTCCTCCTGTATTGTAAACTTATGTGGTCCCATGGTTAATTTCATGATTTTAAAGGCTGCCGTGATCTTTGTGGGCTGGTGTGACATGGTGATGTGACATGGGCAGGAGTGAAATTCACAGCGGAAGTGTCTGAATATCAGAGGCACTGTGTGTAAAGTACGCAATCCATGAGAAGAGCAGCAGCTGTACAGAGCTCCGCACTTTATACAGGTTTTGACTTTTATAGTGCTGTTGTTGGATGGGCTTGGGGTGGCACCCTTCTTCTTGCATTTGTTCCATTTTATGTTGTGTGCTTCTTGGGATAGGAGGACAATGGAGGGGAGATGGACGAGGACCGTGAAGATCCTGACCTCATTCACCAAGACGTCAATGAAGATGATGCTGGAATGCCAGACGATGAAGGCAATAAGGAAGAAAATTACTGAATCCAGACAGGGGCAGAATTCATTGGTGTGAACCCGGGCGGTTTCTTGTTCCAAAAGTGAGGAGTTGGAGAGATGAATTGAAGAATGAAGCTGTTGATGGGAGTGGGATCATGTCTCTACGGATTTTTTTTTTTTAAGGACTGAGGCAGACCTTTGATATCTAAACTTAAATTTTTCCCAAACTGCATTTAATCTCCTTACAGACACCCTGACCACAACGACTTTGTCTAATGATGGAATTTGATGGAACTATTGATGAGGGGAGAGGTTTGGCTTTGCCTAATCAAATTATTTGTCCAAAGGGTGATGAAATGTAGTGAATAATCAGTTTCAGAGACTTATTGGTCAAAGGGCATCTGAATGCTGTCTTATTAATGGTCGCTACCTTGAGTGAACTAGAAAGGACAAATAAACAGACAGTTCAGTGAAGTAATGAGGACATTAAAGTAATGACTGTATAGTATGTTGACTGTCCATTTCTCTACAACCCAGCAAATTACATATTGGATTATTTTTACGATATCATTGCCAGAAAAAAATCATGTGACTTCCACATTTCTGTGCAATTAATCCCATGGAATCTGTGCAGAAGGATCGATCCCACAGAGTCTGTGGTACAACAATGCAAAACGAGCCTTTTAACCTGCAGAATTTGTTCTTTTCCTTTTTAGAATATTGTTGACAGTAAATATCATTGCGTATGCACAGACTCAAGCTCATGTTTTACCAGGATATCAAAACGATGGGCCTCCTCACTTCCCTCAGTCTTCCCTTCCTTATACAATCTACATGCTTTTCAACTCGAGCTTAGTGTCATCTAATTGCTGGTGGTTCTTTTACATCGCCGTCTCTGCTACTGAGAGACCCCTTGACCGCCATCTGCGTTTCTTAATTTAAACAATAACCGTAGAACCCCTCTGCAACTGCCTAGTGGTTTCTAACTCATTCCTGAGCCGGACCAGCAGCACAAACTCACCACTTTCTCCCATTATTCCAGTTCACATCTGGCAGGAGACTGTCACATAATCAGCTGGTGGAGCTGGACTGTGGGGTCCAGGGGCTGGACAGGAGCAGGAGATCTTGTCGAACCTCTTGGTGCAGATGGGTGCATTTGCCCATCTCTGGAGATTAAATGAGGCAGTGATTGATCCCGTTTTTATAGTGGAGACCTAACTGAAATATTTTGATAGTTCTTTGTTCCTCAGTAATGTTGGAAACGGAAAAATTTTAAATGCATCAAATTCCCAGATCTTGGCCAGTAGCTGTGACACTAGAGCAAGTATAAGCCCAATAATGCGAAACACGTTGCACTCTATATCGTGTGTGTGTGTCAGACACACGGTACACATCGTTCTGCTCAAAATCCAAATTTTGTGGCCAAAACTAGGTGCCTTCTGCAGCCCTTGTGCAGCAGACACTGTCTCACAGTAACAAGATTTTGCAGATCCTTCAACACCAGTGTTTATAGTCTCAGACATTTTATGCTCTGTAATTTCTGTGCACAAAGTCCAAATATTGAGATTTTTTTACACTTGAAATAAAATGTCACTGATGCCAGTGTACAGTATGTTGGCACTTAGTGTGTGTGTGTGATTATAAGTGAGTTATTATCTAACCAATACATCCCCACTTAATAAAATACATTTCTCTTCTTCCCTGGACAAGGATCTCAAAGCCAGTGCAACCAGAAGGAAAATTAGAAAGGCTAAGAGGGGGGTTATGAGGAAAAAAAATAGCAAAAATACAGAATGGCCAATTTCAAAAGGGTTTTCTATAGGACATAAGTATTAAGAGAATAGTTGAGGTAGGCAAGCTTGTGGTGAAGATTGATGGAATGGCAGAGATGCTAAATAAGAACGTTGCCTCAGTTTTCACAGAGAAAATGGAAATTGGGATTGTAGAATCAACAGAAGTTGGTCTAGAACAGTTAGTGGAGATTATTATTCCAAGAGAAGGTGCTAAAGAAGTTACTGAAACTTAAGGTAGACAAATCATTGGGACCTGATGGTTTACATCTGAGAATCCTAAGGGAAGAAAGCAGAGGAAAGGAAAATTTATGCCTGAGGATTGGAGGACAGTATTATGTGATGCCCATCTTCAAAAAAGCCAGGAGATTATCGGCCAGGTTTTCTTATTTCAGTTGTTAGTAAACTACTAGAGTCTATAATTAGAGAAACATGAGTTAATCAGGGCCTACTTGACCAACTTTCTTGTACCTTCAAAGAATTCTGTAGAGAGGATAGGAAAAGGTAATGCAGTGGATGTGGTTTATATGGATTTTCAAAAAAGCATTGGATAAGGTTCCACAGAAGAGACTTGTGGCAAGGGTAATAGCAAATGAACATAAGGGGAATGTGGCCACATGGATAGAAGGATGGCTAGAAAGCAAAGGGTAAAAAGAGGTTTCTCAGACTGGAAGGGTAGGATGAGTGGTATTGCACCGGGGTCTGTGTTGGCATGGCTCTTCATTACTAAAAATATAACTGAACTGCATTTAAGAATTGAGAGAACAATAAAGAAATTTGCTGAATTGGAGGTATAGTAAAAAAAATTGTGGTGGATTGTGAAAGACTGCAAAAGGTCATTGATAATACCAGAATGATGGGTAGTAGATATCAAAATATGTAAAGTACATTTTCAAGTATGAATGGGGTATGGACACACACCGTAAATTGTAAGATTTTAAATGGAGTACAGAACCAGCTTGGTGTGCAGATACAGAGGTCATTAAAAGTTGCAGCACAAATAGATACGGCCACTAAAAAAGGCAAATTAAATTCTTGCTTTTCTATCTAGAGCCACTGAACACAACAACAAGGAGGATATGTGAAAGTGGCACAAGACCATGGGCCGCAATTGAAGTACAGTATTCTGCACAGTTTTGGGCACCATTTAATAAGGAGAATATAAAACATTGGAAAAGATCAGCATTGATTCACTAGGATGTCACCAGGAATGAGGGGTGGAATTATGAGGATAGATTTGAGAAGTTGGAGCTTTTTTCCCCTTGAGTGATGAAAGTTAAGTGGTCACCTGATTGAGTTTTTCAAGATTATATGAAAGTTGTTAAAAGGATTTTTGGGGGATTTTTTATTAGTTTTATGGGATGTGGGCGTCGTTGGCAAGGCCAGCATTTATTGCCCATCCCTAATTGCCCTTGAGAAGATGGTGGTGAGCCACCTTCTTGAACTGCTGCAGTCGGTGTCGTGAAGATACTCACTCCCACAGTGCTGTTAGGGAGGGTGTTCCAGGATTTTGACCCAGCGATGATGAAGGATCGGCGGTATACTTCTAAGTCAGGATGGTGTGTGACTTGGAGGTGGCGGTGTTCTCATGCGCCTGCTGCCCTTGTCCTAGGTGGAAGAGGTCGTGGGTTTGGGAGGTGCTGCCGAAGAAGCCTTGGCGAGTTGCTGCAGTGTATCTTATAGATGGTGCACACTGCAGCCATGGTACGCCGGTGGTGGAGGGAGTGAATGTTTAAGGTGATGGATGGGGTGCCAATCAAGCCGGCTGCTTTGTCCTGGATGGTGTCGAGCTTCTTGAGTGTTGTTGGAGCTGCACTCATCCAGACAAGTGGAGAGTATTCCATCACACTCCTTACTTGTGCCTTGTAGATGGTGGAAAGGGTTTAGGGAGTCAGGAGGTGAGACATTCGCCGCAGAATACCCAGCCTCTGACCTGCTCTTGTTACCACAATATTTATGCGGCTGGTCCAGTTAAGTTTCTGGTCAATGGTGACCCCCAGGATGTTGATGGTGGGGGATTCGGTGATGGTAATGCCATTGAATGTCATGGGGAGGTGGTTAGACTCTCGTTTGTTGGAGATAGTCATTGCCTGCCACTTCTGTGGCATGTATGTTACCTGCCACTTACCAGCCCAAGCCTGAACGTCGTCCAGGTCTTGTTGCATGCGGGCATGGACTGCTTCATTATCTGAGGAGTTGTGAATGGCGCTGAACACTGCAGTCATCAGCGAACATCCCTGTTTCTGACCTTATGTTGGAGGGAAGGTCATTGATGAAGCAGCTGAAGATGGTTGGGCTTAGGACACTGCTCTGAGGAACTCCTGCAGCGATGTCCTGGGGCTGTGATGATTGACCTCCAACTGCCACAACCATCTTCCTTTGTGCTAGGTATGACTCCAGCCAGTGGCGAGTTTTCCTCCTGATTCCCATTGACTTCAGTTTTACTAAGGCTCCTTGATCGGTAAATAGTGATCGTTTTCAATGGTCGACAGGAAGGTAGCAAGAGGGCACAAATTTAATATAATTAAAGGGTGGTTAGAAAAAAATCTTTCTGCAGAAAATGGTTAGAATGTGGAATTAGCGGCCAGGGGAAGAGGATGGGTTAGTTTTCCCGCAGGAGAGTGTGTTGTTGGGGAGACCTGAAACTAGCCCGACTCAAACGAGCGGGTTTATTTGGCAGTCAGCCCCGGGATGATGTCCAATGGAGAGTCGGGGCACTGAACCTTGAGAAACACTAACACAGGTGGTCCTTGTGTGGAGCGGGCCTGTGTCGCTCAGCTCCGACTGTCTTAATGCACAGGAACCTGCTGCTGAAGACCATTTATGGAATGTGGCGACTGGGAGTCTCCACTTGCCACAATGTAAGTAATACCTTGTACTCTTGTTGCAATTATTGCTTCATTTGGCTCCGGATTCAGGTCCCAGAGATCCCCCGCCCCCTGAACATTTTGTAAACCCAGTTTAATATCGTTACATTCCGAAGCCAGTCTCCACCAGAAGCTTAGCTCAGCTTCAGTCAGGCCAGGGCCTGGTTCAACTCATTCTGTCCCTTTTCCATCAGATGCATCTTTCAGAAGGGAGGGGCTCTGATGAAAGGCCAGCGACCTGAAACTTTTAACTCTGTTTCTCTCTCCACAGAGGCTGCCTGACCTGCTGAGTGTTTTCCAGCGTTTTCTATTTTTATTTCAGATTTCCAGCATCCGCAGTGTTTTGCTTTTTTAAAAAAAAAATCTGCCACACAAGCTGAATTCTCAGCACCGCGCTTGGTTGAGTTTGTCTGTCACAACAGTTTGAGTTTTCACCGGTTCTGTTGTATCAGCTGGAGTATCGCTGGCAGCTTTGTTGTGATAAATGCGATGTTTATTATTCAGCCGATCATTAAATGCCAGGGTTTTAAACTGACAGGACTGTGCAGGCCCCTGCATCAAGCGTTATACAGAATGACTTGAACCAACTTGGGTTTAAATTATGAAAAAAAATATTGTTCTCATTAAATTGTCTCACTGCATTCCAGCTGCCTTATTACAAACTCGTTCAGCAGTTTTTTTTATTGTTAATTCACAGCGACTTATGATGCACTTATAAGTTTCTGCTTCACAGTGATGTTATGTCTCTAGAGTTGTGTCCTAACTTTAGGGGGGCGGGGGGGGGGGGAGACCCAGTGAATGGCATTCTCCCACAGGGTGCATTTTATATTTAATTTCCAGTGCGGTGTTGAGCCTGGTTTAAAAAGTGCTGGGGGAGTGGGACGTTTTGGGCATTTACTAAACTCTGAGTTGTTTCAGATGTACTTGGTATGTCGACCACAAAGCCCTCTCAAAACAATTCCGATTCTCTGGCAGGGGCGTACAAGTTCCCATCTTGAGAGCTTTCTTCTGGTCCTGAGAGTTTGATTGGAGACAGACTGTAAGCAGCAATACACAGAAGGTCGGCCAGGACCAGTGGGACGTGTGCTTTTTCAGTTGTTTCTATCGGGGTTTGTAGTATCAGGGGATTGTATTCTCCGGGTTTGTAATATTGAGATCTGAAATACTGGCATTTGTAATACTGAGGTTTCTAGTACTGGGTTTGTAATATTGATGTCTGTAATTTGTAATATCCAGGTTTGTAATATTGAGGTTTCCAAATTGTGGTCTGTAACATTGGCATGTGTAACATGGAAGTTTGCCTTCATTATGTCATGAAGTCATAAACTGATAACCTCACTAAACATCTTTTTAAAGAAATCTGTTCTACTTCACTAGATCACAAGGTTGGTTTGGATGAGCAAAGGCTCTTTAGTCCATTCGATCTTATTCTCCCACAATAACCCTGACCACCTCCCCATGACAACATCCAGCTGTTTGTTGAATGGGTCCAGTGTCCTGATCTAAATCACCTTTCCTGCTAATCTTTTCCAGCTGTTTAAGCAACCTCTGTGTAAATACTTCCTGGTGTCTGTCCTAAACTTGTCCTTCCTGAACCCTGACCCTGTGCCCTCCTGTTCTGCTATCCTGATGTATCTGAAAGTATTGTGTTGGATTTACTTTCCCTATCCCATGAAGTGGCATATATACCTCTAGAAAGTCCCATCTGCAATGTTTCTTTTTGGTTGAAGAGCCCCAGTTTATCTAGTCATTCCTCATTGCTGATCCATCTGACCCCAGGGATCAGCCTCATTGTTCTCCTGTACCATGCTTCTATAGGATCTGAGTAGCCCCCTTGTGACACAGCAACCACAGCTGTACCCAGTACTCCAGGTGCAGGTTTCCCAGAGCTGTATCCAGTTCTCCAGGTGCAGGATTCCCACAGCTGTACCCAGTACTCCAGGTGCAGGATTCCCACAGCTGTACCCAGTACTCCAGGTGCAGGATTCCCAGAGCTGTACCCAGTACTCCAGGTGCAGGTTTCCCACAGCTGTATCCAGTACTCCAGGTGCAGGCTTCCCACAGCTGTACCCAGTACTCCAGGTGCAGGCTTCCCACAGCTGTACCCAGTACTCCAGGTGCAGGCTTCCCACAGCTGTACCCAGTACTCCAGGTGCAGGATTCCCACAGCTGTACCCAGTACTCCAGGTGCAGGCTTCCCACAGCTGTACCCAGTACTCCAGGTGCAGGATTCCCACAGCTGTACCCAGTACTCCAGGTGCAGGCTTCCCACAGCTGTACCCAGTACTCCAGGTGCAGGATTCCCACAGCTGTACCCAGTACTCCAGGTGCAGGTTTCCCAGAGCTGTACCCAGTACTCCAGGTGCAGGATTCCCAGAGCTGTACCCAGTACTCCAGGTGCAGGTTTCCCAGAGCTGTACCCAGTACTCCAGGTGCAGGTTTCCCACAGCTGTATCCAGTACTCCAGGTGCAGGCTTCCCAGAGCTGTACCCAGTACTCCAGGTGCAGGCTTCCCACAGCTGTATCCAGTACTCCAGGTGCAGGATTCCCACAGCTGTACCCAGTACTCCAGGTGCAGGCTTCCCACAGCTGTACCCAGTACTCCAGGTGCAGGCTTCCCACAGCTGTACCCAGTACTCCAGGTGCAGGCTTCCCACAGCTGTATCCAGTACTCCAGGTGCAGGCTTCCCACAGCTGTACCCAGTACTCCAGGTGCAGGATTCCCACAGCTGTACCCAGTACTCCAGGTGCAGGTTTCCCACAGCTGTACCCAGTACTCCAGGTGCAGGATTCCCACAGCTGTACCCAGTACTCCAGGTGCAGGATTCCCACAGCTGTACCCAGTACTCCAGGTGCAGGTTTCCCAGAGCTGTACCCAGTACTCCAGGTGCAGGATTCCCAGAGCTGTACCCAGTACTCCAGGTGCAGGATTCCCACAGCTGTACCCAGTACTCCAGGTGCAGGATTCCCACAGCTGTATCCAGTACTCCAGGTGCAGGCTTCCCACAGCTGTACCCAGTACTCCAGGTGCAGGTTTCCCACAGCTGTACCCAGTACTCCAGGTGCAGGCTTCCCACAGCTGTACCCAGTACTCCAGGTGCAGGATTCCCACAGCTGTATCCAGTACTCCAGGTGCAGGCTTCCCACAGCTGTATCCAGTACTCCAGGTGCAGGCTTCCCACAGCTGTACCCAGTACTCCAGGTGCAGGCTTCCCACAGCTGTACCCAGTACTCCAGGTGCAGGTTTCCCACAGCTGTACCCAGTACTCCAGGTGCAGGATTCCCACAGCTGTATCCAGTACTCCAGGTGCAGGCTTCCCACAGCTGTACCCAGTACTCCAGGTGCAGGCTTCCCACAGCTGTACCCAGTACTCCAGGTGCAGGCTTCCCACAGCTGTATCCAGTACTCCAGGTGCAGGCTTCCCACAGCTGTATCCAGTACTCCAGGTGCAGGATTCCCACAGCTGTACCCAGTACTCCAGGTGCAGGCTTCCCACAGCTGTACCCAGTACTCCAGGTGCAGGATTCCCAGAGCTGTATCCAGTACTCCAGGTGCAGGATTCCCACAGCTGTATCCAGTACTCCAGGTGCAGGCTTCCCACAGCTGTATCCAGTACTCCAGGTGCAGGCTTCCCACAGCTGTATCCAGTACTCCAGGTGCAGGCTTCCCACAGCTGTACCCAGTACTCCAGGTGCAGGCTTCCCACAGCTGTACCCAGTACTCCAGGTGCAGGCTTCCCACAGCTGTACCCAGTACTCCAGGTGCAGGCTTCCCACAGCTGTATCCAGTACTCCAGGTGCAGGCTTCCCACAGCTGTATCCAGTACTCCAGGTGCAGGCTTCCCACAGCTGTACCCAGTACTCCAGGTGCAGGCTTCCCACAGCTGTACCCAGTACTCCAGGTGCAGGTTTCCCACAGCTGTACCCAGTACTCCAGGTGCAGGCTTCCCACAGCTGTACCCAGTACTCCAGGTGCAGGCTTCCCACAGCTGTACCCAGTACTCCAGGTGCAGGTTTCCCACAGCTGTACCCAGTACTCCAGGTGCAGGCTTCCCACAGCTGTACCCAGTACTCCAGGTGCAGGCTTCCCACAGCTGTATCCAGTACTCCAGGTGCAGGCTTCCCACAGCTGTACCCAGTACTCCAGGTGCAGGCTTCCCACAGCTGTATCCAGTACTCCAGGTGCAGGCTTCCCACAGCTGTATCCAGTACTCCAGGTGCAGGCTTCCCACAGCTGTACCCAGTACTCCAGGTGCAGGCTTCCCACAGCTGTATCCAGTACTCCAGGTGCAGGCTTCCCACAGCTGTACCCAGTACTCCAGGTGCAGGCTTCCCACAGCTGTACCCAGTACTCCAGGTGCAGGCTTCCCACAGCTGTATCCAGTACTCCAGGTGCAGGCTTCCCACAGCTGTACCCAGTACTCCAGGTGCAGGCTTCCCACAGCTGTACCCAGTACTCCAGGTGCAGGCTTCCCACAGCTGTATCCAGTACTCCAGGTGCAGGATTCCCAGAGCTGTATCCAGTACTCCAGGTGCAGGTTTCCCACAGCTGTACCCAGTACTCCAGGTGCAGGATTCCCAGAGCTGTACCCAGTACTCCAGGTGCAGGCTTCCCACAGCTGTACCCAGTACTCCAGGTGCAGGCTTCCCAGAGCTGTATCCAGTACTCCAGGTGCAGGATTCCCACAGCTGTACCCAGTACTCCAGGTGCAGGATTCCCACAGCTGTACCCAGTACTCCAGGTGCAGGCTTCCCACAGCTGTACCCAGTACTCCAGGTGCAGGCTTCCCACAGCTGTATCCAGTACTCCAGGTGCAGGTTTCCCAGAGCTGTACCCAGTACTCCAGGTGCAGGATTCCCACAGCTGTACCCAGTACTCCAGGTGCAGGATTCCCACAGCTGTACCCAGTACTCCAGGTGCAGGATTCCCACAGCTGTACCCAGTACTCCAGGTGCAGGTTTCCCACAGCTGTACCCAGTACTCCAGGTGCAGGATTCCCACAGCTGTATCCAGTACTCCAGGTGCAGGCTTCCCACAGCTGTATCCAGTACTCCAGGTGCAGGCTTCCCACAGCTGTATCCAGTACTCCAGGTGCAGGCTTCCCACAGCTGTACCCAGTACTCCAGGTGCAGGCTTCCCACAGCTGTACCCAGTACTCCAGGTGCAGGCTTCCCACAGCTGTATCCAGTACTCCAGGTGCAGGCTTCCCACAGCTGTATCCAGTACTCCAGGTGCAGGCTTCCCACAGCTGTACCCAGTACTCCAGGTGCAGGCTTCCCACAGCTGTATCCAGTACTCCAGGTGCAGGCTTCCCACAGCTGTACCCAGTACTCCAGGTGCAGGCTTCCCACAGCTGTATCCAGTACTCCAGGTGCAGGCTTCCCACAGCTGTACCCAGTACTCCAGGTGCAGGCTTCCCACAGCTGTATCCAGTACTCCAGGTGCAGGCTTCCCACAGCTGTACCCAGTACTCCAGGTGCAGGCTTCCCACAGCTGTACCCAGTACTCCAGGTGCAGGCTTCCCACAGCTGTATCCAGTACTCCAGGTGCAGGCTTCCCACAGCTGTACCCAGTACTCCAGGTGCAGGCTTCCCACAGCTGTACCCAGTACTCCAGGTGCAGGATTCCCAGAGCTGTACCCAGTACTCCAGGTGCAGGCTTCCCACAGCTGTACCCAGTACTCCAGGTGCAGGATTCCCACAGCTGTACCCAGTACTCCAGGTGCAGGCTTCCCACAGCTGTACCCAGTACTCCAGGTGCATGCTTCCCACAGCTGTACCCAGTACTCCAGGTGCAGGCTTCCCACAGCTGTATCCAGTACTCCAGGTGCAGGATTCCCACAGCTGTACCCAGTACTCCAGGTGCAGGTTTCCCACAGCTGTACCCAGTACTCCAGGTGCAGGATTCCCACAGCTGTACCCAGTACTCCAGGTGCAGGCTTCCCACAGCTGTATCCAGTACTCCAGGTGCAGGATTCCCACAGCTGTATCCAGTACTCCAGGTGCAGGCTTCCCACAGCTGTACCCAGTACTCCAGGTGCAGGTTTCCCACAGCTGTACCCAGTACTCCAGGTGCAGGATTCCCACAGCTGTACCCAGTACTCCAGGTGCAGGATTCCCAGAGCTGTACCCAGTACTCCAGGTGCAGGATTCCCAGAGCTGTACCCAGTACTCCAGGTGCAGGCTTCCCACAGCTGTACCCAGTACTCCAGGTGCAGGATTCCCACAGCTGTACCCAGTACTCCAGGTGCAGGCTTCCCATGGTCACAGTCTCAGAATAGGAGGTCGGCCATTTAGGACTGAGATGAGAAATTTCTTCACTCAAAGGGTTGTGAATCTTTGGAATTCTCTACCCCAGAGAGCTGTGGATGCTCAGTCATTGAATATATTGAAGACAGAGATCGATAGATTTTTGGATATTAAGGGAATCAAGGGTTATGGGGATAGTGCAGGAAGGTGGAGATGAGTTAGAAGATCCACCATGATCTTATAGAATGACGGAGCAGGCTCAAAGGGCTGAATGGCCTACTCCTGCTCCTATTTTGTATGTTCTATACTCTGTACTCCAGGTCCAGCCTGACCAGGTCCCTGCCCAGCTTCAGCATTACCTTTTGGGATTTGAACTCCCTGATTTGGTAATATAACCCAGTATCCTATTCAGCTTCTGTATTGCTGCATCACACTGATTATACATCATCATCAATGAGGAGCAAACACTCCTAGGTCTCTTTCAGTTCTCCCTTGGCAAGTTTTATCCCACCCATGGCTACACCTGGTCCTGTTTTTACTTCCAATATGCTGAACACTCCCAGTGGCTCAGTGGATAAATAAATCATCTGATGCAGTGCTAAACCAGGAAGATCCCAGGTTTGATCCCCAGTCTGTGTTAACGCATCTCACATGGGGCAGCAATTGAGTAGTACAATTGGCTTCTGTGCTTCTCCATTAGACAGCTGGAAAATCATTTAGGGCTGGATTTTGTGACGAGAGGTGAGTTGGAGGCAGGACTGCTGCTTGTCATGTCAATGTCTTGCCACCATCCTCGCCTGACCAATCAGAGGGATTTTCCCCTGATTGAGCTTGTTAAGCCCACCCTGCAGGCTCAGCAGGCCAATTATGGAGGAAGTCAACGTCAGACGTGCTATCTGTCAAGACATCTTGAAAGAAGAAATGACAGCATTTGACAGCTCTGTGAAGCTGTCAAAACTGCCATTCTCTTTAGTTTGATGAGACTTTGTGGTGAGGACCCATCAAACTGTTCAACTTTATAAATTTCACATGTCTAGGATCGGAGGATCCAACAGCCATTATGTGAAATTGACAAGGAGAATGTCGGCTCTCCCCATCCAGAGTGGCTAAAGGCTGTAGAAAGAAAACAAGGTAAGTGAACACTTTTTTAAACTTATCACTTACCTTACATACTTACCACTCCACACTTGCACCCATCACTCACCTCTACACCTTACTTCCAGGTGCCTCCGACCACCGCAGACCTCCTCCACATCTCCTCCAACCTGGCGGGGTTCTCCGAGGTCAGGAAGCCTTCACCTGTGAAGGTAATATGGCACTAATCATTTGTTCTGCCTGTTAACTACCTGGCCGTTAACAGGCAGTTAAAAGGATTAAATGCCTTTCCCGCCTCCAGGAGTCGGGACCCGAAGCTGCACATCCTCCCACCTCCTGGCAAAAGGGCACGGAGGCGGGATGGGGGCGGGTTTGCCATCCGCCCCCACTTTCTCCGATTTTACCGGCTGGCCCGCCTCCTCAGGGCTTGGAAAATCCAGCCCTTAGAGTTCCCACTCCTGATCATGTCCAATGAATCCTACTGTAAATGACACAGGTGTGAACATCAGCTAAGGACAGGACCAGGATCATCTGTGATGTTCTGCCATGGTTGACACAAGGAGTCAGCACCTTCAGAAGAGGATAGAAGAAAATTGTTCTATGTAGAAGGATAATATTTTCTGCTGAGTGTAATTCAGGGCAAAATATCAGACATGTAGTGGCTCTCATTTGAGAAATTGAAACTCTGTAGGTTGCACAAATGAGGAAAGCTGATAGGACAAGTCTGTTTTTAGAAGATGTTTCTAATATTAGAGTTTGTAATAGTGAGATTTGTAGCACCTTGGATTGTAATATCTGGGTTTGGAATATTGAGGTTTGTCATATTGGCATTTGTAATACTGAGCTTTGGAATATTGATGCGTGTAATATCGAGATTTGTAGAGTCAGGAGATTGTATCAGGACAGACTCTAGATGTTGACCATTGAAATAATTCAAGAATTCTGTATAAAAAAAGAAATTGGAATCGCCATTAGCTGCTATGTGCATGAATGAATTTCTAACGAGCATGAGCGAGAGCTACTCGAAAATCAAAAATTGGTTTGAAACCAAATCAACTGAGAAGTCAGAGAAGCTGTAATAGTCAGTACAATACAGTGGTTTTATGTAACAGTGTACAATAAATGGCCAAATCCTGCAAAGATTTCAGAACGTATACACAGAAAAATTCATACATGCGCACTCATAAACATAGATACACACACACTGATATATAAACGCACATGCACAGAGAAACAAATAATTCTACACATAGATACAAACACACATATATACATGTAAGTTATTGGCCGGACTGCATCTGGAGTGTGTATCTCTATGTATATGTCTGTCTGTGTGTGTGTGTGTGTGTGTGTGTGTGTGTATCTTTCTAGATGTACATACGTATATGTCTGTAGGTGTCTCTCTTTCTCTGTATATATTGGTCTCTGTGTGAGAGAAATGTAGGTCAGTGACGTCATCGATATGGAAAGAAAAGCCTAATTACTGTTAAAATGAGTGCCCAGGGCTGTGAGTGAACTTTTTTTGTAAAACAGCTGTTGCTTGGCATATATTCTGTCTCTATAGTACATGGTTTGGGATCTGTGTAAGAAGTCTTTTTTCTGATCTCAGTCAGGACATTAATTGGGCCTGTAATTGGCGTCAGCATTGCTGAGATAAAGAGGAGAAAAAATCACCCAAAATGGCCCGATCACTGTCGAGTGAATTGTTTGTGTGGGTATCTGGTGGGGCAGTGGGATGGGGTAGGGTGGGGTGGTGGCACCGGGCGGAGCAGTGAGATGGGGTAGGGTGGGGCAGTGGCACCGGGCGGGGCAGTGGGACGGGGTAAGGTGGGGCAGTGGCATTGGGCGGGACAGTGAGACGGGGTAGGATGGGGCAGTGGCACCAGGCAGGGCAGTGAGGTGGGGTGGGGTGGGGTGGGGCAGTGAGATGGGGTAGGGTGGGGCAGTGGGGTGGGGCAGTGGGGTGGGGTGGGGCAGTGGGGTGGGGCAGTGAGATGGGGTAGGGTGGGGTGGGGCAGTGGGATGGGGTAGGGTGGAGTGGGGCGGTGGGGTGGGGTGGGGCAGTGCGATGGGGTAGGGTGGGGTGGGGCAGTGAGATGGGGTGGGGTGGGGTGGGGCAGTGAGATGGGGTAGGGTAGGGTGGGACAGTGGCACCGGGCGGGACAGTGAAACGGGGTAGGGTGGGGCAGTGGCACCAGGCAAGACGGGGTAGGGTGGGGCAGTGGTACCGGGCGGGGCTATGGCACCGGGCGGGACAGTGAGACAGGGTAGGATGGGGCAGGGCAGTGAGATGGGGTAGGATGGGGCGGTGAGATAGGGTAGGATGGGACAATGGCACCAGGCGGGGCAGTGGGACGGGGTAGGGTGGGGCAGGGCGATGGCACTGGGTGGGGCAGTGAGGTAGGGTGGGGCAGTGCGATGGCAGCAGGCGGGGCAGTGAGACGGGGTAGGGTGGGGCAGTGGGGTGGTGGCACTGGGTGGTGCAGTGCAGTGGGAGGTGATGGTGCAGTGGGACCGGAGTAACGGGACGGGGCAGTGGCAATGGGTGGTGCGGTCGGGTGGGATGGGATGGGACAGGGCAGGGTAGTGGCAGTGGCATTGGATGTCACCTGTGGGACCTGGGAATTGATCCAGCCCAGACACTGATTTCCAATCATTAAGGCAACAGCTGTGTACTTGATCATCTTTATTTCCGTGCGACTGAACCTGATAACGGGCTGGCAATCCAGTGCAGACACTGTCTAATTGGTAGAGTGTTTGGAAAGGAGTTGTTGTGTTCTAGGAACTACAGCCACCTTCAAATTCCATTGCATTATGGTGTAAACATTGTATGATTGCAACATTCCGGGGATCTGGGTACAACGCGGTGCTTCTGTAATTCGGGAAATAATCGCAGGAAACATCAACCGCGCGGAGCTCACAGGCACGAAGCTGGGTGACAGTGGGGGTTAAACGTGAGTGCTAGGGTCTGCGAGCTCCTTGTATTGCGGGAGTTGAGCCCACCCTTTGTGGGCGCCGGCTTGCTCTTGGCTCTTCTCAGCCCCAAGGACACAAGATGGACTGAAAGTCAAGCCAGTGACATCACTCGGAGAGGCTGCCTCCACCACCACCTGAGCCCAGCGCCAGCGACAGGAGAAGCGGCGGCTCCAGGGGATTGTGGCGGAGCCTGGAGCTGGCTCCGAGGATGTGAGAGGGGCGAGGGGAAACATTCCTGGAGCCGACACTTAGCCAGAATGCGGCTGCCTCTGCTGCTGCTGCCTCTCTTGTTGTGCCAGTCCCGGCTGGAGAAGGTGAGCGGCGGCGCCTGGAATTCCAGCCGCCCTGGGACGGCCAGGGACGGGAGCGAGGAGGAGGAGGAAGAGGCGGCAGGGAGAGCGGGACCTGGGGCTCCGCAAGCCGGCTCCGAGCCGGAGGAGGAGGAGGCGAGGAGCGGTCCGGACCAGAGCTGCGTTTACAAGGTGCTGCTGAACGGCCGGGGCGCCGGGCGGATCTGTTTCAGGACCACGGACAGCGGCTTCAGCTGCGGGGCCGCCGGCTGCCGGGTTTACCGCTCGGGCCGCTCGCTGGTGGCCAACGTGCTAGCGAACAGCAGCGTCTTGCTGCAGTGGCGGCCGCCCAGCCTGCGGCAGCTGCGGGGCTTTCGGCTCAATTGCAGCTGGAGCGGCCTCTACACCAGCTTCCAGTGCGACAGCGTGCAGCTGGGGTCGGGCTGCCGGGACTACCTGCTGGCCAACGTCCACGACAGCGTGGACTACCGTATCTGCCTGCACACCCTGTACTCCGACCGCCGCCCAGCCGACCAGGACTGCCTGCAATTCCGAGCCCAGCCCGCCGGCATGCAGGACGTTGTCATCGCCATGACGGCCGTGGGGGGCTGTATCTGCGTGATGCTGGTGATCATCTGCCTGCTGGTGGCCTACATAACCGAGAACATCATGCACCCCGCCTTGCCCAGGTCCTCCTCCAAGCGGGGACACGATGACCACAGAGTGACCACATAAAACAGCAAGGAGGGAGGAGGAGGAGAAGAGCATCTGGGATCAGGCTCAAAGGATCCTGGCAATGAGATTGAACCCCCCTCCCCTGGTCCTGGAGTTGGGGAGTGAGGGGGAGGAGAGAGGGAGCAGCAAGCCGCCTCCCCTGGCCGAATATTCCTGTTTGTTCCCAGGAGGGATTGACTGCACTGCCTGGTCGTATAGTCCGAGCACCGCCCCCCCCCCCCCTGCCCCACTTACTCAGACTATTGGGAGGGGATAAGGAAAAGGGGCCACAGGCGGATCCAGTTGGAGTTGGAGTTTGGCTGGACACTGAACACTGGTGCCCGGTGCCGCCTCCTCCCTGTAATATCGGCCGCTTATCGACTTCATTCTGAATCCCCTCTCTCGGAGTCGGACGGTCTTTGGAGCGGTGACTGGCCGGAGAGTGCAGCCAACCCAAGAAGCACAAACAATCGAGTTAGAAACCGTTTATCTGCTGTCCGGATCAACATTTGTTCTCAGTTTTTTTAAAGTTTGATTTCGGATATTTGAGTGCGGAAAATGTCCCTGTATTATTGACCGGTCGTGGGAAATAAAACCCAAACATTTACTGTATGCGCTTTGTATCCGGGATCAGTCTGTTGGTTGTTTTAACGTTGAGCCTGAGAGGGTCTCGGGGCGGACAACCTGTCAGACCGTCCCCCGTCATTTCGCATTTCTGGACAGTCACCCTGAGGCTGGAGAGACAAGGTTAGAGAGGACGGGCGGTGTGGGCAGCGCTCATCCTGCAACTGGGTGACTGTCCTGCGGGCGACCAGGGATGAATGAGAATTAGACAGGAAAGAATGGGACAGAGACACTAAAGACGGAGAAAGAGAGAGAGAGCAGAAAGAGATAGTGAGAGAGAGAAAATAGAGTGACAGACACAGAGACTGAGTAGATATAGAGCAAGACGAACACCAGAGAGTTGGACAGAGAGGGGGAGAGAGACAGCAAAATGTGTGTGTGAGAGAGAATGAGAGAGTATTGGCAGATATAGAGTAACAGCGAGAGAAACACTGCGGGAAAGAAGCGTGCTGGAGGTGTTCATTACGAGTTTAACAATCTCAGTCTAATAGTTCAGCTGTGGTAACTGATGCTGTTGCTCCTGTTTACAGCTGGGATTAAGTCACTTCCCAAATATCTCCTTGCCCTCCACAAACTGTGCGATAAAGGGGTGACTGTCAAGCAAGGGTGGAGTCTGAGACGGGGCTTTTGTTCGGGGAGGGGGCAGTCTCATGTGTGGAATATCTCCTTTTATTCTGTCAGTCCGGCAAAACCGTAAAGCAAATCTGAACCAAACCCCGAGGAACCTCCTGAACCCTTTTCACTCGTATTTACTAAAAGTCCCCGGTGAGTCTATAGAAACCGTCAGCCCGATCCCTGATTCAGGTTAAAGACTGGTCGTTTAAACACCCCAGAACTCCACTCACTTTCCAGTGGGTTGACACAGGACCCTTCACCGTGTGTAGAAGGTGTTTGTGCAAACGGTCCTGTTTCCACGTTGATGCACCTACTTTCCCCGACAGCAGGTTAACCACTGGGGGAAGAGGAGGCAGAGATCCCCTGTAACACTGCGCGCAGAACAAGCCGATCAGAAGTGGGAAAGCAGAAAACAAAAGAACGTGGAATGAAGTATTGGGCAGAACATGTCGCCGAGCAGAGGTGTGGGGGTTAGGAGGAAAGTGTGAGATGTGATCCTCACCCCCAACACTTGTAGCAGCGACACCAGTAATCAGACGAGAAAGCGTTTCTAATATCCGAAGATATGTTTCTAGCTTCCGATGTTATGAAACATGTTTCAATAATTCAGTAACCCCCCGCCCCTTGTTTGACCGTGACCCCCTTTGTCTATCTCACAGTGGAGGCCGGGGACATGTGTCGAGATCTTCGGGAATTGACTCAATCCCAGTTGCAAACAGAAGTCACAACATCGATCTCCACATCTTCTAAACGATCACATTGGGACTTTTAAACTCACAGCGATCCCTGTTGTTACAACACAATTAACTCCAGTATCAGCTTTCTAGCCTCCAGCTGTGAAATCATTTAAAAAAGTCATTCCAACTGGAATTATTTTTCCATTGTCCTTGATTAAGAGACGATTTATTCCCTGCGGAGACCGAAACGGGCAAAAAGTCCTTAAAATTACTAATTTTTTAAAAAGACTGAAATTGGCTTAAAAACGATTATTGACGAGACTTTTTCTTGTAATAATACGCGGTATGTGCTCCAGATTTCCAATAACTGCACTCAGACTGTCTGCTTCCCTGACCCGACCCGGTCTAACTCATAATCCCACGGCCCAGCTACCCCAGAAACCCTCAAGGTTGTAACCGCTAATTAATGTCACAATTGTCAGCGAAATCATTAAAAAAAAACACGTTTAGCTACAGGACAGTACAGTTTTTGTGATGTATTCCCCCGGTAACTGATGGTTGATCGGAGTGTTTCTCATTTACATTAACGCTTGTATTCAGAAGCTCCATGGTCAGATTTGCGGCAGATACAAACGGGTGGGGGGCGGGGTTGCCTCTGAGGAGGCGGCTGGGGACTTACAAAATGAGTTAATATTCATAAAGGGGCAAATAAAATTCAATATGGATTAGTAAAAGGAAGAAAAAAAGTGATGTATATAAACACATACACATGGTGTGAAATTAGCTAATGGTGAAGTTGAAAGAGATCGAGGGACTTGGCACTTAGCATAGCCAATCACTGGGGAGCAGCAATCAATGAAACCAATGGAATGCTGAATTATATAGCCGGATAGGAGACTACAAGTTAGAGGGATTCATAACCAACTGGTACTGTGCTCTGGTCAGGCTGCACCTTGAGTACTGTGTCCAGTTCTGGTCACCCAGTCACAGAGGAGACCAGGGGTGGAGCGGTGTAGGTGCTAGTTCAGTGAAGACTGATTCCTATTCCCTACTGTCAAAGTACTTTTTTAAATATTCGTTCATGGGATGTGGGCGTCGCTGGCAAGGCCAGCATTTATTGCCCATCCCTAGCTGCCCTTGAGAAGGTGGTGGTGAGCCACCTTCTTGAACCACTGCAGTCCGTGTGGTGAAGATACTCCCACAGTGCTGTTAGGTAGGGAGTTCCAGGATTTTGACCCAGAGACGATGAAGGATCGGCGATATACTTCTAAGTCAGGATGGTGTATCACTTGGAGAGGAACTTGGAGGGGGTGGTGTTCCCATGCGCCTGCTGCCCTTGTCCTTCTAGGTGGAAGAGGTCGCGGGTTTGGGAGATGCTGCCGAAGAAGCCTTGGCGAGTTGCTGCAGTGCATCTTGTAGATGGTACACACTGCAGCCACGGTACACCGGTGGTGGAGGGAATGAATGTTTAATGGGGTGCCAATCAAACGGGCTGCTTTGTCCTGAATGGTGTCGAGCTTCTGAGTGTTGTTGGAGCTGCACTCATCCAGGCAAATGGAGAGTATTCCATCACACTCCTTACTTATGCCTTGTAGATGGTAGAAAGGCTTTAGGGAGTCAGGAGGTAAGACACTCGCTGCAGAATACCCAGCCTCTGAGTTATACGGAAAGAATGGATTACCAGAGGTGGTTCAGCAGGGTGCAAAGGCCACCGACTCCCTATGTGTGGGTCAGGCACAGCTGGCAGCAATTCCAGAGTGAAATTCCTGGGTTTGTTAAACTGGTCCCATGAAAAATCTAGTTAAAATACAACTCATACAGAACTAGAGAACATGACAGTGCAGAAGGAGCCCATTTGGCCCGTTGTGCCTGACCTGATGCTCTGAAAGATCTTACCACTTAGTCCCATTTCCCCATACCCTTTAGAATTTTTATTTTTCAAAGATTAGTCCTCTTCCTATTAAAAAACTATTATGGATTCTGCTTCCATTGATGTTTCTGGTAGGGCATTCCATATCCTAACAACCCGTTGCCAAATAAATCTCCTAAATTTCATGCTTTTGTGAATTATACCTCTAGTTACTCACTCACTAACCACTGGAAAGAGTTTGTCCCTATTGGCCTTATCAAATCCCTCACAATGCTGACACCTCTATCAGATCTGCTTTTAACCTTCTCTGTTTTAGTCCCAGTTTTTCTTGTCTCTCTCTCTCTCTATAACCAAAGCCTTTCTTCCCAACCTAAACAGCTTAACAGAGGGGACTTCTGACATAAGAAAACTACTAGGCACTTGGTCTAAGCATTAAACAAAGCTTTAATCAACTGTTTTACAACATGGCGGTCTAGTTGTGTCCTTCACTAGTTCCTGTTAAGAATGTCCTGCGCAAGCTGGGCCCGTGCCTGAGTACTTACACTCTCCCTGGACAGCGCCATCCATAGGCTGCTCAGTATTATTTCATAAGTCTTTCTTTCATGAATGACTGATTCATGTCAACTTCATTAGGAGTTATTTAAAATATTAAAAGGGCTAGGAAAGACAAATCTGAAACAGTACTTCGAGCTAAATCGTGACAGCCAGCCAATGGACACAGGTTCAACCTAGCAAAAGACAAATTTAAGACTGATGTCAGGGAATCTTTCAAATACAGAGTGACCAACATATGGATGGACGTCTGGGTAGGGTCGTGCAGGCAAAAACATCCGGAATCATTTATAAACAGTTAGATGCTGTGATGGGAGGGGTTGCGGGAAGGGGTAGGGTTTTTCCTGGATGGATGAACAAGAATGAGCCAAACTGAACTTGTGATTTTGAGTGTGTGTGAGAAGACAAGTGTTAGAGTGTAAACACATCAAATCAGGATAAATAAATAACAACAGAAAATGCTGGAAACACTCAGCAGGTCAGGCAGCATCCACGGCGAGAGAAAAACAGAGTTAACGTTTCAGATCTGTGACCCTTCATCAGCCTACCTGCTGAGTGTTTCCAGCATTTTCTGTTGTCATTTCAGATTTCCAGCATCTGTAGTAGTTTGCTATTAAATCAGGACTTAAGCTAATGATTTGTAACATTATATTTGGAAAAAAGGCAAAGGTCAGGTGCTGAACTTGGTTTGATCCCTGCAGAACTTTAATATTGTCCACTTATTGTCACAAAGCTCTTTGTGAAGCTTATCTATATCCTTTAAGTCGCTATTCACATTCCAATGGAAAGTTTAGAATACTGCAGGATGGGTCAATTATTCTGCCTGAGGTCACTTGATGACTGATATTTAATAAAACATGGTTCTTTGCTCTAATATTAGAAAGCCTGCATATCAAATGAATGTTCCTCCCTCCCTCTATTGTGATGCTTTTAATGATGTAGTTGTTGCATTCTTGGTAGATTGAACCTAATGCCTCCCTAGTTATGACCTGTGAATGTGTCACTGTAACAAGCGCTCTACTCGGAGCTCCGGCACAACAAGAGAGCCCCAGGTGGGCAGAGGAAACATTTCAAGGACACCCTCAAAGCCTCCTTGAAAAAGTGTAACATCCCCACCGACACCTGGGAATCCCTGACCCAAGACCACACAAAGTGGAGGAGAAGCATCCGGGAAGGCGCCGAACACCTCGAGTCTCTTCGCCGGGAGCAAGCGGAAGCCAAGCGCAGGCAGCGCAAGGAGCACACGTCAACCCAAGCACCCCACCCACCCGCCCCTTCAACCACTGTCTGCCCCACCTGTGACAGAGACTGTAGGTCCCGCATTGGACTCATCAGTCACCTGCAAACTCATTTTTAATGTGGAAGCAAGTCATCCTCGGTTCCGAGGGACTGCCTAAGAGTAACAAGTTACATCAGTCATGGACCATCTTCTATTGAGGCAAAGGCAAGGCGGAAAAGCGAGGGCAGATAGATTTGAGAGAGAGATCTGAAAATGGAGCAGGGCTTGTCATCTTCCTAAGAAATCTTATTTTGTAAGGAAGCTGATAGTTTGACGTCAAGTCCCCTTTTTGCTGACAAGTCCCCTTTTTGCTGAATGATGTCACCACTGGAGGGAAACGGAATGTTTTTCCAGTGAAGCAAATGTAATGGACGGAACAGCTTTCCTTCTGCAGATGGGGATAGTTACACTTGTTTGTTGGAATGAACTTAGAAAATAAACAAAATTGTAACGCTGAATTACTTTCCAGGCTGCAGTTTACATGAATAATGCATTCTTCTGTCGATAATATCCCTGCGAGCAAGTGAGCAGCAGAAACTAGCTGGGCAGACATAGAAACTGAGAGAGAAAACAATTTTCCATCACATAGCAGACACAATTAGAAATAAGTTATGGCATAAAAAAATCAGACGTGCCATAGCAGGAAATTGCACAGTGTCACACGGCAAGATCAAATTAGCCAATAATATGCACTCGTCGCCCCATAGTGTGTAGCACCTCATCATCTCAACATTGAACAGGAATCTTCATGACCTCAAATCAGCATCTCATAGCTTGAGCACATGGTGCACAAGTGACCGACATTGGCAAATATAGTGTGACCACCTTAAGCTTTGCCCTTGTTCCTTTTCCAAAACCAAGCCCCTGAACTAGTCTGGATCATCCCAGAGAGCAGGAAAGCTCCAAGCTCCTGTTCACCACAAGCTGTCCCCTCCAACAATCACTTCCCATTGTTACTGCAGGCACCACTTGTGAGGAGCTCATGAACTGTTCCATGTCCAACATCAAGGACATCTACAGTGTTGTCTCTTTCTCTTCTGACCCCCTCCTTCACCTCACCCTCCCTTTCCCAGCCCTCCTCCACACTCATGCTATTCGAGCCCCTACACTCCCACTTATTCAATAGTTTCTTCCCCATCTGGCCACCCTGATGCCACTAAATGTACATATGAAACCTATTATCCTTGACCTCCCTCCTATCCCAGCTCCGGACCTCCCAATTCTGTTCCTCAGTCCCATACTTGCCAACAATATCAACCTGTCCCTATCCTCCAGATTGACCCCCACATCAAAACTGCTGTCTTCACACCCCTCTTCTGTTCTCTCCAGAGTTTGAGTTGTTGGTTGGTTTGGTACCACACGGAGCGGTATACTTACCCACTGAGCCTCTGAGAGTCTCACTATGTATGTTTCTATCTAGTAAAAGGCCCCACTGGGAGTGGATATCCAGTTCTCACTTCCCGCAGAGAGCTGCGCAACACCCTGGAGTTTGTGGAGAGTGATGAGTGTTTTCTGCTGCTCAGTATGTTAAGTGTTTGGATTCTGGCCCTAGTTTTGCATCATCCCCATCAATCAGAGGATGGATTTTTAAATGCAATAACTGCAGAGCACATTGAGAGCAGGTCATTTGTTCATTGATATGGATTATAGTGAGGGAATTATGATTCAGGAGGAGGGGCAAGTGTGGAGCTGATGCAGACATTCAGGAGGCAACTAACCTGCTTCCTGTCTCCCACTGGCAGCTGGTGTAACTATTAGACCTCAGTACATCATTCTGGCCCAGATTACAGCTCCACCACAGCCTCTAATTCATCCTTTGTCACACATTCTTATTAATCCTCATTCTTCTTGCCGCTGACGATAATTCCTTGTTCCTTGTTCTACTGCTTCTATAACAGATGTTGGGATCTGCCTGTCGGGTTCAATGATCCCATTGAATTCTGTCCATTTTGATTATTTTCTTCTATAGATTTAAACAAAAGCTCAATAAATATGAAGAAAATAGAGTTAATTTGGAATTAATTTAAATATTATTTTTTCAATATTTGATCAATGAAAAAGAAAGACTTGCATTTATATAGCGCCTTTCACAACCTCAGGACGACCCAAAGTGCTTTTACAGCCCAATGAAGTCACTGTTGTGATGTAGGAAACATTAGTGGGAATGGTAGCATAGTGATTATGTTACTGGACTAGTAATCCAGAGGCCTGGACTAATGATCCCGAGACATCAGTTCAAAATCCCACCACGGCAGCTGGGGAATTTAAATTCAGTTAATTAAATAAATCTGCAATAAAAAGCTAGTATCAGTAATGGTAACCGTGAAACTATCAGATTGTTGTACTAATGTCCCTTTAGGGAAGGAAATCTACCACCCTTAGCTGGTCTGGCCTATATGTGACTCCAGACCCACAGCAATGTGGTTGACTCTGAAATGGCCTAGCAAGCCACTCAGTTGTAAAAAACCGCTACAAAAAACAATAAGAATAAAACCCGATGGACCACCCGGCATCGACCTCGGCACCGGCTACGGACACAACAACGGCACACCCAGCCCAGTCGGCCCTGCAAAGTCCTCCTCACCAACATCTGGGGACTTGTGCCAAAATTGGGAGAGCTGCCCAAAGACTAGTCAAGCAATAGCCTGGCATAGTCATACTCACAGAATCATACCTTTCAGCCAATGTCCCAAACTCCTCCATCACCATCCCTGGGTATGTCCTGTCCCACCAGGGGTGGCGGCACAGTGGTATACAGTCGGGAAGGAGTGGCCCTAGGAGTCCTCAACATTGACTCCGGAACCCATGAAGTCTCATGGCTTCAGGTCAAGCATGGGCAAGGAAACCTCCTGCTGATTACCAACTACTGCCCTCCCTCAGCTGATTAATCAGTACTCCTCCACTTGGAAGAAGCACTGAGAGTAGCAAGGGCACAGAATGTACTCTGGGTGGGGTACTTCAATGTCCATCACCAAGAATGGCTCGGTAGCACCACTACTGGCCAAGTCCTAAAGAACATAGCTGCGAGTCTGGGCCTGCAAGAGGTGGTGAATGAACCAACACAAAGGAAAAACCTACTTGACCTCGTCCTCACCAATCTACCTGTCGCAGATGTATCTGTCCATGACAGCATTGGTAGCAGTGACCACCCCACAGTCATTGTGGAGACGAAGTCCCGTCTTCACACTGAGGACACCCTCCATCGTGTTGTGTGGCACTATCGCTATGCTAAATGGGATAGATTCAGAACAGATCTAAGAGCTCAAAACTGGGCATCCATGAGGCACTGTGGGCCATCAGCAGCAGCAGAATTGTATTCCACCACAATCTGTAACCTCATGGCCCAGCATATCCCTCACTCTACCATTACCATCAAGCCAGGGGACCAGCCCTGGTTCAATAAGGAGTGTAGAAGAGCATGCCAGGAGCAGCACCAGGCATACCTAAAAATGAGGTGCCAACCTGGGGAAGCTGCAACACAGGATTACATGCATGCTAAAAACCGGAAGCAGCATGCTATAGACAGGGCTAAGTGATCCCACAATCAATGGATCAGATCAAAGCTCTGCAGTCCTGCCACATCCAGTCGTGAATGGTGGTGGACCATTAAACAACTAACGGGAGGAGGAGACTCCATGGATATCCCCATCCTCAATCCTCAATGATGGTGGAGCCCAGCACGTGAGTGCAAAAGACAAAGCTGAAGTGTTTGCAACCATCTTCAGCCAGAAATGCCAAGTGGATGATCCATATCGGCCTCCTCCTGAGGTCCCCACCATCACAGAAGCCAGTCTTCAGTCAATTCGATTCACTCCACGTGATATCAAGAAACGGCTGAGCGCACTGGATACAGCAAAGGCTATGGGCCCCGACAACATCCCGGCTGTCGTGCTGAAGACTTGTGCTCCAGAACTAGCCGCGCCTCTCGCCAAGCTGTTCCAGTACAGCTACAACACTGGCATCTATCCAACAATGTGGAAAACTGCCCAGGTATGTCCTGTCCACAAATAGCAAGACAAATGCAATCTGGCCAATTACTGCCCCATCAGTCTACTCTCAATCATCAGCAAAGTGATGGAAAGTGTCGTCAACAGTGCTATCAAGTGCCACTAACTCACCAATAACCTGCTCACTCATGTCCAGTTTGGGTTCTGTCAGGACCACTCGGCTCCTGACCTCATTACAGCCTTGGTCCAAACATGGACACAGGAGCTGAATTCCAGAGGTAAGGTGAGAGTGACTGCCCTTGACATCAAGGCAGCATTTGACCGTGTGTGGCATCAAGGAGCCCTAGTAAAACTGATGTCAATGGGAATCGGGGGGAAAACTCTCCACTGGCTAGAGTCATACCTAGCACAAAGGAAGATGGTTGTGGTGGTTGGAGTTCAATCATCACAGCCCAGGACATCGCTGCAGGAGTTCCTCAGGGCAGTGCCTGTAACATTTGCATATTGAATTATCATTGGCCCGCAGGCATCTGTAAGGAATATCTATTATATTCACATGTGATCACATGCTGAGTTGTCATTGGCCTGCAGGCATCTGTAAGGACTACTATTGTTTTGAAGACCGAGGCTAGGGGTCCTAATGCCAGGCTTTTTCCAATGGTGCTGCTATGAGTAAGATCAGACCTAATGCTTAATAAAAGAGTTAAACTGTAATACTCTGTTGTCCTGCAAGTTATTATTTTTGTATAAAGTGTGTAAAACAAGACAGTGTCCTAATCCCAACCATCTTCAGCTGCTTCATCAATGACCTTCCCTCCAACATAAGGTCAGAAATGGGGATGTTTGCTGATGACTGCACAGTGTTCAGTGCCATTTCCAACTCGTCATTTAATGAAACAGTCCATGCCCGCATGCATCAAGACCTGGCCTGACATAGTCATACTCACTGAATCGTACCTTACAGCCAATGTCCCAAACTCTTCCATCACCATCCCTGGGTATGTCCTGCCCCACCGGCAGGACAGACCGACCAGGGGTGGCGGCACAGTGGTATAATGTCGGGAAGGATTGGCCTGGGAGTCCTCAACATTGACTCTGGACCCCATGAAGCCTTATGTCTTCAGATCAAGCATGGGCAAGGAAACCTCCTGCTGATTACCACCTACCGTCCTCCCTCAGCTGATGAATCAGTACTCCTCCATATTGAACACCACTTGGAAGAAGCACTGAGAGTAGCAAGGGCACAGAATGTTCATCACCAAGAGTGGCTCGGTAGCACCACCACTGACCGAGCTGGCCGAGTCCTGAAGGATATAGCTGCCAGTCTGGGCCTGTGACAGGTGGTGAGAGAACCAAAATGAGGGAAAACCGACTTGACCTCATCCTCACCAATCTACCTGTCGCAGATGCATCTGTCCATGATAGTATTGGTAGCAGTGACCACCGCACAGTCATTGTGGAGACAAAGTCCTGTCTTCACACTGAGGACACCCTCCATCATGTTGTGTGGCACTACCACCGTGCTAAATGGGATAGATTCAGAACAGATCTAGCAGCTCAAAACTGGGCATCCATGAGGCGCTGTGGGCCATCAGCAGCAGCAGAATTGTATTCCACCACAATCTGTAAACTCATGCCCTGGCATATCCCTCACTCTACCATTAGCATCAAGCTAGGGGACCAACCCGGGTTCAATAAGGAGTGTAGAAGAGCACGTCAGGAGCAGCACCCAGTGTACCTAAAAATGCAGTGCCAATCTGGGGAAGCTGCAACACAGGACTACATGCATGCTAAAAAGCGGAAGCAGTATGCTGTAGACAGTGCTAAGCAATCCCACAATCAATGGATCAGATCAAAGCTCTGCAGTCCTGCCACATCCAGTCGTGAATGGTGGTGGACCATTAGACAACTAACGGGAGGAGGAGGCTCCATGAATATCCCCATCCTCAATGATGGTGGAGCCCAGCACGTGAGTGCAAAAGACAAAGCTGAAGCATTTGCAACCATCTTCAGCCAGAAGTGCCGAGTGGATGATTCATATCGGCCTCCTCCTGAGGCCCCCACCACCACAGAAGCCACTCTTCAGTCAATTCGATTCACTCCACATGATATCAAGAAACGGCTGAGCGCACTGGATACAGCAAAGGCTGTGAGCCCCGACAACATCCTAGCTGTCGTGCTGAAGACTTGTGCTCCAGAAGTAGCCGCATCTCCAGCCAAGCTGTTCCAGTACAGCTATAACATTGGTATCTATCCTACAATGTGGAAAACTGCCCAGTATGTCCTGTCCACAAAAAGCAGGACAAATTCAATCCAGCCAATTACCGCCCCATCAGTCTACTCTCAATCATCAGCAAAGTGATGGAAGGTGTTGTCGACAGTGCTATCAAGCAGCACTTACTCACTAATAACCTGCTCACTGATGCCCAGTTTGGGTTCCACCAGGACCACTTAGCTCCAGACCTCATTACAACCTTGGTCCAAACTTGGACAAAGGAGCTGAATTCCAGAGGTGAAGTGCGAGTGACTGCCCTTGACATCAAGGCAGCATTTGACCGAGTGTGGCATCAAGGAGCCCTAGTAAAACTGAAGTCAATGAGAATCAGGGGGGAAACTCTCCATTGGCTGGAGTCATACCTAGCACAAAGGAAGATGGTTGTGCTGATTGAAGGTCAATCATCACAGCCCCAGGACATCGTTTAGGAGTTCCTCAGGGCAGTGTCCTCGACCCAACCATCTTCAGCTGCTTCATCAATGACCTTCCCTCCATCATAAGGTCAGAAGCGGGGATGTTCGCTGATGATTGCACAGTGTTCAGTGCCATGCGCAACTCCTCAGATAATGAAGCAGTCCATGCCCGCATGCAGCAAGACCTGGATGATATTCAGGCTTGGGCTGATAAGTGGCAGGTAACATTCCCGCCACACAAGTGCCGGGCAATGACTATCTCCAACAAGCAAGAGTCAGCCCACCACCCCTTGACATTCAATGGCATTACCATCACTGAATCCCCCACCATCAATATCCTGGGGGTCACCATTGACCAGAAACTTAACTGGACCAGCCACATAAATACTGTGGCTACAAGAGCAGGTCAGAGGCTGGGTATTCTGCAGCGAGTGTCTCACCTCCTGACTCCCCAAAGCCTTTCCACCATCTACAAGGCACAAGTCTGGAGTGTGATGGAATACTCTCTACTTGCCTGGATGAGTGCAGCTCCAACAACACTCAAGAAGCTCGACACCATCCAAGACAAAGCAGCCCACTTGATTGGCACCCCATTCACCACCTTAAACATTCACTCCCTCCACCACCGGCGTACCGTGGCTGCAGTGTGTACCATCTACAAGATGCACTGCAGAAACTCACCATGGCTTCTTCGGCAGCACCTCCCAAACCCTCGACCTCTACCGCCTAGAAGGACAAGGGCAGCAGGCGCATGGGAACACCACCACCTCCAAGTTCCCCTCCAAGTCACACACCATCCTGACTTAGAAGTATATCGCCGATCCTTCATCGTCGCTGGGTGAAAATCCTGGAACTCCCTCCCTAACAGCACTATGGGAGTATCTTCACCACATGGACTGCAGCGGTTCAAGAAGGCGGCTCACCACCACCTTCTCAAGGGCAGCTAGGGATGGACAATAAATGCTGGCCTTGCCAGCGACGTCCACATTCCATGAGTGAATATTTTAAAAAACGCGGCAGCCAATTTGCGCACAGCAAGCTCCCACAAACAGCAAGGTGACAATGACCAGATAATCTGTTTTTTAGTGACGTTGATTGAGGGATAAATATTGGCCAGGACTCCAGGGATAGCTCCCCTGCTCTTCTTCGAAATATTGTCGTGGTGTGGCAGAGCCACTAAGGGACTCTGAACAACTATACATAATTCCCTTTAACAATCTGTCAGCTACAGCCTGAACCTGTATCTTTGTATATACTGTTTGCATGTACAGAGCGCGGTCCCTTTAAGAGCGCGGGCAAACGCGATGACGTCATGCCGTTAATCACATGATCCTCCAATGGCGGGAAAAACATGATGACATCATGACGCCGTCCACGGGACCGCCCTAGCAGTCCTCGTGGAGCCTCTGAACTGACTAGACCTGTATTCGTAGTTCTCGTGCATTTGTTTGTTAAACTCAGTGGCCTAGAAATTCAGTGGCCTGCGCCACCAGTTTGCGCCCAAAGAGGGCTTTTGCGCCACTGTCCAAACCTACCGCGATATTTAGCGGGGCGCTAATGGCGGCGTTAGCCTGTAGCGCTGTGCCGCCACCGATGACGTCATCGGTGTGCGCAGCGCCCCGCTATCGCCCCGCTGGCCATATTTGGTCGCTGCCGCCTCCTCCGCGCCGGCCGCAAACAGCGACCGGTACACAGGGGCCTACCTGTGCCGGTAGTGAGGCGAGTTAAGGTGGAGGTGCGGCCGGCCGCTTTTTCGGCGGCCGCCTGCCCGCACCTCCGTCCCCGGCCTCCTACACCCCACCCCCCCCGCGGCATTGCCGGCTGTTTCCAGAGAGCCCGGCACTTCTCCTTGGTGCCGGGCTCATTTGCCGGCACTCACAAGCGGGGATCGCGCTGTTGCAGGCACCTCCCCCTTAACAGTGAGAGGAAGGCCTGCAGTACCGCAGGCTGCCGTGCCGCAGCGGGTGGCGCTGCGGCACTTTGCACGCCGATATTCAGTTTCAGCGCCCCAAGCGGGGCGCCGAAACCCTTGTTTAGCGGCCGGCTTCCACTTGGGGCACTGAAACTGAATATTCCGCTGGCGCAAGTGGCTCCGCGCGCTGCGGTAATTCCGGCGCCCAGGCGAGCTGGGCGCCCCTAACTGAATTTCTAGGCCAGTTAATTTTACATTAAACATCTTTTGATTGATCGCCTGAGTCGACCTCAGTCTTTTGATAGGAATTAGACATTCCTACATTGGTGACCCTGACTTTTGCGAACGGTTTTCGCAGAAGGAACGAAGCATGGTAACAAACGCCATTACATTGCAGCTACCGCAATTCTGGAAGCAACAAGCGACCGCGTGGTTCATCCAGGTTGAAGCCCAATTTGCACTACGGAACATTGTTGCGGATCAGACCCATTACTTCTACGTGGTCTCCGCACTCGGCAGCTCCACCGCCTCGCGGATCGTCAGCCTGCTTGAGAACCCCCCGGACAACCGCGCAAGTATGAAACACTCAAGGCGCGGTCTTCGGGCTCATGAAGTCGGAACGCGCCCGCCGACTGCTCGCTATGCCCGGCCTCGGGGACTCCAAGCCGTCTGAGCTTATGAGCCAAATGCTCACGCTCCTTGGCTCCGAACCGGAATGCTTCCTCTTTAGGGAGCTATTCCTCAGTCAGTTACCGGAGCAAGTACAAGCTGCCCTGGCCCGGTCCGAAGTCGCAGACTGCGCAGCGCTTGCTGCCGAAGCGGACAAGATTTTCGCGGTGATGCAGCAGTACTGCGCTGCCACGAGGCGCCCATCCCCCACAGACGCCGCCCCAGCTCCTCAACCCGCGGGGCTGTGCTTCTACCACGCCCGTTTTGGCGCGAAAGCAAGATGTTGCCGCCCTCCCTGCAGCTTCTCGCCCCAAACAAAAAAAACAACAACAGCAATTATGCCAAAAGAGGAACGGGTCTAACGGGTGCCCCGCGGCTGCGATGGCGATCGGAAATTCAGGCAAGCTCCTGTTTATCACCAACTCCCTCTCCGGTCGGCGATTCTTATGCGACTCCGGGGCGCAGTGTAGCATCCTACCCGCGTCAGCTCTGGATGTACAGGCTGGGAGGCACAGCCTTTCCCTCGAGGCGGCTAATGGCGGGGCTATTCGGACCTTCGGCAGACTGCGGGTCCAGGTGTGCTTCGACGGCCAACGGTTTTACTGGGACTTTGTTACGGCCAAGGTCTCTCAAGCCATCCTCGGTGCGGATTTCTTGTGCGCCAACAGTCTCCTGGTCGATGTAAGGAACCGACGGTTAATCAATGCGGCCACGTTTCACTCTATCCCTTGCCACCACAGTAACGCCATGTCGCGCACCGTCTCGTGTGCTTTCCCGACTCTGGATGAGTTCACTCGCCTGCTAGGTGAATGCCCAAACCTGACCAGACCCACCTTCTCCTCCACGGCCACGAAACATGGAGTCGAACACCACATCACCACTGCTGGCCCCCCGGTCTACGCACGGGCCCGACGCCTCGAACCTGGCAAGCTCGCGGCCGCAAAAGCAGAGTTCTCCACAATGGAACACTTAGGGATTATTCGCCGGTTGAATAGTCCCTGGTCTTCGCCTCTCCACATTGTCCCGAAGCCTGGCGGCGGATGGCGGCCATGCGGCGACTACCAACGCCTAAATGACGCCACTACTCCTGATCGGTACCCGATCCCTCATATCCAGGATTTCTCTGCCCATTTGGCTGGAAATACCATTTTTTCCAAAGTCGACCTGGTCCGTGGCTACCACCAAGTCCCGGTGCACCCGCAAGATGTCCGGAAGACTGCAGTCATCACCCCATTCGGCCTTTTCGAATTTCTGCGGATGCCGTTTGGACTGAAGAACGCTGCCCAGGTTTTCCAGTGCCTGATGGACTCCGTACTTCGGGACCTCCAGTTCATATTCGTCTACTTGGACGATATTCTCATCGTCAGCCCTAACAAGGAGCAGCACATCTGTCATTTACGCACCCTTTTCCGGCACCTCAGCCAACACGGCCTGATCGTCAACCCAGCCAAGTGCCAAAAGGCCAAGGTGCAGCGTCATATCAAAGCTCCATTAGCCACCTTCACTGTTCCGGAGCGACGGTTCGATCACGTGAATGTGGACCTGGTGGGGCCACTTCCACCTTCCCATGGGTTTACACATATCCTAACGATGGTAGACCACACCACTAGATGGCCAGAGGCAGTTCCCTTGTCATCCACCCCTTCGGCAGACGTAGCCAGGGCGTTCATCTCCTCTTGGGTCGCCCATTTCGGGGTACCTGCGGACATCTCTTCTGATCATGGACCGCAGTTTTCCTCTGAGCTCTGGAACGCAGTGGCTCAGGGGCTCAGCATCAAGCTACATCGCACCACAGCCTACCATCCACAGGCGAATGGCCTGTGCGAACGATTTCACAGGTCGCTCAAAGCCGCACTGAGGGCCAGCCTGTAAGGTGCTGGATGGGCGGACAGGCTACCATGGGTCCTGTTGGGTCTTCGCACGGCACTCAAGGAAGATCTTCGCTCATCCTCGGCAGAGCTCGTCTATGGCCAGCCACTACGCGTACCAGGGGATTTCCTTCCGACTCCAACAGAGCCATGGTCCGCATCCGACCAACTCATCAGCCACCAGGAGGCAGCCAGGTGTTTTGCTCCAGTACCAATGTCGCAGCATGGCTTTCAGAGCTCCCACGTCCCAGCAAAACTGAAGAACACCGAATATGTGTTCATCCGCCACGACGCTCATCGGGATCCGCTCAAGACCCCTTACACTGGTCCTTTCCACGTGCTAGAAGCAGGAGACAAAAGCTTCTCGGTGGATATCGGGGGTAAACCAGACCACATTTCGGTGGACCGTTTGAAACCAGCACACTTGGACCTTGACCATCCTGTCGAGACCGCACAGCCGCCAAGACGTGGTCGACCACCCACAGTTGCCGTGCCAGGACAAGCGCAACCACCTGACAGCCCGCCCGCCGTCCAGCAGCTTCCACTTCAGGAGTACAGAAGTCGCTCTGACAGGCTTGTCAGGCCTCCTCGCCGTTTGACTTTTTCCGTTAAAGACAATTCTGGGGGGGGCGCATGTGGCAGAGCCACTAAGGGACTCTGAACAACTGTACATAATTCCCTTTAACAATCTGTCAGCTACAGCCTGAACCTGTATCTTTGTATATACTTTTTGCATGTACAGAGCGCGGTCCCTTTAAGTGCGCGGGCAAACACGATGACGTCATGCCGTTAATCATGTGATCCTCCAATGGCGGGAAAAACGTGATGACGTCATGACGCCGTCCACGGGACCGCCCTAGCAGTCCTCGTGGAGCCTCCGAACTGACTAGACCTGTATTCATAGTTCTCGTGCATTTGTTTGTTAAACTCAGTTAGTTTTACATTAAACATCTTTTGATTGATCGCCTGAGTCGACCTCAGTCTTTTGATAGGAATTAGACATTCCTACAGTGGGATCTTTTACTTCCACCTAAGTGAGCAGACGGGGCCTCGGTTTAACATCTCATCCGAAAGACGTGAAGTGTTTGGATTCTGACCCTACTTTTACATCATCCCCATCAATCAGAAGATGGATTTATAAATGCAATAACTGCAGAGCAATGATAAAACTTGACTTTAATCTGGTCAGAGTCACTAACCCCTGTATAATTATTCTATTCTCTTCATGGAAGTTCTTTGTAAGGATGCTGAACACCCCCCCCCCCCCGCCCCACCCCACCCCTGGATTCAATTAAAATCAGTTTCTGAGGCACTGAGGTTCATCTCAATCATCCATCTGCTGGTAAGGCTGCAGAATAGAATGCTAATCATGTGTAGGTCAGAGAGAGAGAGAGAGATACATATCCTAAAACACGTGTGCATAAATACGCATCCTGAATGCTGACATGGATCCAAGACTGCCAGCTGGGGCCAAGTATGATCTCTCGGTCATCTGGCAGAATACAGTACTTGACTATAAATAGGCTGCTGTGAATAATCTGTCTCTGCCCATCACAATGCATCCGTGTAGATAAGAGCCCATTGAATGATGGAGTACTCTTAATTACTGAGATTGAGTTCACTCGAGGTTCCATTTAAATACTGAATTTCCTGGTAATTATCCTCTTGGTTTTCCAGCACCTGTCATTGAAATTTCATTCACACACAAACTGACCTGTCTGCCGCTGTTAATGATGGGAATCTGACCAATAATTTTGCGCAGTGTACGGCAGCCTGAACACCTGGTGCCAGTCAAACCTCAAGAGCATGCCTCTAAACAGTAGCTACAGCAGATTAATGAATCAGTGAATTCCATTTGGTGGCATTTGGTTTGTTACCAATTTAAGTCCCAATTCTTTTCAACATTTTTCATTAATGTTCTGGGGGATGAGTTAAGCATTCAAAAATGAGAAACACAATGATTTTGGCACCGTTTGCACACTAAGTTGTGGCTCAGTGGGTAGCACTCTCTCGCCTCTGAGTCAGAATGGTTCTGGATTCAAGGCCCACTCCAGGGACTTGAGCACATAAAGCTAGGCTGACACTCCAGTGCAGTGCTGAGGGAGTGCTGCATTGCCAGAGGTGCCGTCTTTCAGATGAGACATTAAACCGAGGCCCCGTCTACTCTCTGAGGTGGACGTAAAAGATCTCACGGCACTATTTCGAAGAAGAGCAGGGGAGTTACCCTCGGTGTCCAGGCCAATATTTATCCCTCAATCAACATCACAAAAACAGATTATCCAGTCATTATCACATTGCTGTTTGTGGGAGCTTGCTGTGTGCAAATTGGCTGCCACGTTTCCCACATTACAACAATGACTACACTCCAAAAGTACTTAATTGGCTGTAAAGCGCTTTGGGACGTCCGGTGGTCATGAAAGGCGCTATATAAATGCAAGTCTTTCTTTAAGCACTTTCAGGTCAGGTGCAGCGCAGGTTAGATGTGCAGTAAAACTTCCCTCTACATTTGCCCATATATAGCGCTCCCAGATCAGGTACAACACAGGTGACGTACAGAGTAAAGCAATGTCTGCACTGCCCCTTCATACACTCTCTGGTAAGGTACAGCAGGGTTTATATACAAAATAATATTCCTGTGATGCTTTTGTGTTCATTTACCTGGCTTTGCCTTCCCTATTTCAGACTACACTCTTAGCTAAGCCCTTGTTACCTGTGTCCCACAGAGTATTTCTACTTACTCAGATATCTGGGTAAATTTGTAGTGTGTCCAAAGATTAAACGGAGAACCCGCTTCAGTTTTTTTCAGCTACTGACTTTATCATGTGATCTCACATAACCTTCCTTGTCTTTGGAAGGGGGCAAAATAGCACTACGCTAGACTTTGACAGGTCTTCATTGCCAAACAAATCAATTGAACAATTAAAGAACAAGTGGATAGTAGCAGCAACACAGCATAATATTTTACAGTAATACAAAAGCAAAATACTGCGGATGCTGGAAATCTGAGCTAAAAACAGAAAATGCTGGAAATACTCAGCAGGTCAGGCAGCATCTGTAGGGAGAGATGGGGGAAAATTCAGTATCGCCCCGTTTGGGGCACCATTATCGGCCGTGCGCAAAGTTTAGCGCCTGGCGCTAATTATTGCCTCCGACAGCAAACTTGGCTTTTATCACCCCTGGAGGTGATTGGAGCGCTAAATCAGGCGCTTCACACCTGTCTTAAGGTGCAAAGGCCGAGGAGCGAGGCGCTACCTCAGAGCGCTGGCGAAGCAAGGAAGGGCAAATCAAAATAAACCTGCAAAGTGCTGCTCAGTTCTCAAAACTCCTACTGTCCTCCTCCCTCCTTCCCGCAGGTCCTCTCTGCCTGGGTTTCATGGCAATGTGGTCCTCCCAACACCGCTGCACCACTCCTGGGCCTCGACCTCGCCCCTGGGCCTTGTCCTTGCTCCTGGGCCTCGTCCTTGTCCCTGGGTCCTAATGTCGCTCCTGGGTCCTGTCCTTGCTCCTGGGCCTCGTCCTTGTCCCTGGGTCCTAATGTCGCTCCTGGGTCCTGTCCTTGCTCCTGGGCCTCGTCCTTGTCCCTGGGTCCTAATGTCGCTCCTGGGTCCTGTCCTTGCTCCTGGGTCCCGTCATCGCTCCTGGGTCCCGTCCTCGCTCCTGGGTCCCGTCCTCGCTCCTGGGTGTCGACGTCGCTCCTGGGTCCCGTCCTCGCTCCTGGGCCCCGTCCTCGCTCCTGGGTCCCGTCCTCGCTCCTGGGTCCCGTCCTCGCTCCTGGGCCCCGTCCTCGCTCCTGGGTCCCGTCCTTGCTCCTGGGCCTCGGCCTCGCTCCTGGGTCCCAACGTCGCTCCTGGGCCACGACCTCGCTCCTGGGCCCCGTCCTCGCTCCTGGGCCCCGTCCTCGCTCCTGGTCCCGTCCTCGCTCCTGGGCCCCGTCCTCGCTCCTGGGTCCCGTCCTCGCTCCTGGGCCCCGTCCTCGCTCCTGGGCCCCGTCCTCGCCCCTGGGCCCCGTCCTCGCTCCTGGTCCCGTCCTCGCTCCTGGGCCCCGTCCTCACTCCTGGGCCCCGTCCTCGCTCCTGGGCCCCGTCCTCGCTCCTGGTCCCGTCCTCGCTCCTGGGTCCCGTCCTCGCTCCTGGGCCCCGTCCTCGCTCCTGGGTCCCGTCCTCGCTCCTGGGTCCCGTCCTCGCTCCTGGGTCCCGTCCTCGCTCCTGGGCCCCGTCCTCGCTCCTGGGTCCCGTCCTCGCTCCTGGGTCCCGTCCTCGCTCCTGGGTCCCGTCCTCGCTCCTGGGTCCTGTCCTTCCTCCTGGGTCCCGTCCTCGCTCCTGGGTCCTGTCCTCACACCTGGGTATCGACGTCGCTCCTGGGTCCTGTCCTTGCTCCTGGGTCCCGTCCTCGCTCCTGGGTCCTGTCCTCGCTCCTGGGTCCTGTCCTCGCTCCTGGGTCCTGTCCTCGCTCCTGGGTCCTGTCCTCGCTCCTGGGTCCCGACGTCGCTCCTGGGTCCTGTCCTTGCTCCTGGGTCCCGTCCTCACTCCTGGGTCCTGTCCTTGCTCCTGGGTCCTGTCCTCGCTCCTGGGTCCCGACGTCGCTCCTGGGTCCTGTCCTTGCTCCTGGGTCCTGTCCTCGCTCCTGGGTCCCGACGTCGCTCCTGGGTCCTGTCCTTGCTCCTGGGTCCCGTCCTCGCTCCTGGGTCCTGTCCTCGCTCCTGGGTCCCGACGTCGCTCCTGGGTCCCGACGTCGCTCCTGGGTCCCGTCCTCGCTCCTGGGTCCCGTCCTCGCTCCTCATACCCCACTCAACGCAGTGGAGTTTTAACTCCAGAGCGTGCATTTTTTTTTAACAGGTTCCCCGCCCGGAAGCCAACCTGATTAACAGACTCCCTATTGGGCGGAGAACGCTGCAGAAGAGGCGGCAGCGCAGAAGCGGCTAAGTTTTGTGCTGCTCGGGGTGGAGATCGCGGGGAGGGGTGGATACGGCGTAATTTGGAGGGTCGGGGTGATCACGGGATGGTTAGAGAGAGATCGGGGGCAGAGATGGTGGGTCGGGGGTTCAGTGATCACGGGTGGGGTCCGATCATGGCGGGGTAGGTTGGTTATCACGACGGGGGAAGTTATGTGATCACGGGGTGTGGGTCCAATTGAGCAGGGGTCTGATCGTGGGGGGGAAGCGGGTTAGCTTGGGGGGCCGAGGGGGAGCACTCCTGCTCCTGGAGGCCCACAAGTGGTGCTGGAAAGGCACTTGCCTGTTCCACACAACAGTCCTCATCTCGCTTTAGCTGCCGGGAATCCCAAGGCCTGGGAAACCCAGCTGGCCAGTGTTAAACCTGGATGAGAGCTAAAATCTGAGGCACACAGCCTGGTTAAAATATTTAAATGAGCTACCCGCCTCCTGGGAGCGGGTTGGTTGCCTGCCCCCCGTTAAAATCAAAAGTGGGCGGGTTCAAGGCGGGCTGGGGTCGGGTTTGAGATTTTTACAATTTTAACGTCCCACTAGACCCAAACCCACCCGTTTTGGGGGTTAAAATTACCCCCTCTGATTTAAAAAATAAATAAATACCTTCAAATATAGACTAGGCCCCAATGGCCCCAACATTCCTGGGTTGGGGAAGAACCTAAGTTGGCAATTACACCTTTGCAAAGCCAGAATTTCCTGATAGGGCCCGTGTCTACTGAGGTTCCTCTGGAGAAGTGCCCTGACATAAATTCCACACAGTTTCACGGCATGCTGAAGTGTCCCCCTCCTCTAGTAACAGCACATGTCAATGACGGAGTTAGAATGGAAAGATGTCACCTGCCCTAAATTCCACCTTCCCATCTGCCTTTGAGAATGTGCACCACTGCTTAAAAGGCGCAGTTTGCCAGGGCCCATTCATCAAGGCAGAAATACTCGTTTAAAGGGACACTGTTCAACTGAGACTTGAAGAGACTTTTGACCTTCAGAAGAGAGCTGAACCAGTTCCTGGGGTGAAGATCATGTCTTATCAAACGTAGGTGAAACATCAGGTAATATAAGCATAAAAGAAAGAACTTGCATTTATATAGCACCTTTCCACGACCCCCGGACGTTCCAAAGCACTTTACAGCCAATTAAGTATTTTTTGAAGGTAGTCACTGTTGTAATGTAGGAAATTACTTTCCTTTCTTTAATATAAGCTTGGTCGATGTGGTCGCCTGGACTCAGTTCAATTGCTTAAGGGGGTCAAAGAGGAATTATCCAGATTTTTTTCTCTCATTAGCCTGGGGGTTTTATGTTTTTTTGCCTCTCCCAGGCTGCAGGTGGGTAAGGGGTGTCTAATCCCGATGCTTCAGGCATCATGACTATGTGGGGCAGGCTTGATGGACCAGATGGTCTGTTCCTGCTCATCATTTTCATATGTTCATATACCACTATGCACGCGCCTTGTGAGCACGAGTTTTTTCTGCCCTATTCTAACACCTCTTCTATGTGCCACCTGAAGACCTGGCACTTGAGATATAACTGGTTGCTGCAAAATATTATCAGCCTTTTGGAAAGAAGGAAGCGCTTCAAACAGGGCCCCCTCGTCCTGGCATGAACAGTGGGCAGCCTGAATCTTTGTCATAGGCTCTTTGGCAGCCTATTCCTGCACAGGTGAGCATTGCTTGGGTACAGTGGGATTCCATACAGTGGGAGTGAACAGGAATTTCTCAAGTACATTGGGATTCCATACAGTGGGAGTGAACAGGAATTTCTCAAGTACATTGGGATTCCATACAGCGGGAGTGAACAGGAATTTCTCAAGTACATTGGGATTCCATACAGTGGGAGTGAACAGGAATTTCTCAAGTACATTGGAATTTTATACAGTGGGGGTGAACAGGAATTGCTTGGGTACAATGGGATTTTATACAGTGGGATCAATGGGAATTGTTCGGATACAGTAGGAATATACGAACAGGAGTAGGCCATTCAGCCTCTTGAGCCTGTTGAACCTGTTCCGCCTTTCAATTAGATCATGGCTGATCAGTATCTTAACTCTACCTACCCGCCTTGGTTCCATAACCCTTAAGACCCTTGCATAACAAAAACCTATGAATCTCAGTTTTTTCATTTTCAATTTTTTTTTATTCGTTCCTGGGATGTGGGTGTCGCTGGCAAGGCCAGCATTTATTGCCCATCCTTAATTGCCCTCGAGAAGGTGGTGGTGAGCCACGTTCTTGAACCGCTGCAGTCCGTGTGGTGAAGGTACTCCCACAGTGCTGTTAGGGAGGGAGTTCCAGGATTTTGACCCAGCGGCGATGATGGAACAGCAATATATTTCCAAGTCAGGATGGTGTGTGATTTGGAGGGGAACTTGGAGGTGATGGTGTTACCATCCGCCTGCTGCCCTTGTCCTTCTAGGTGGTATAGGTTGAGGGTTTGGGAGGTGCTGCCAAAGAAACCTTGGCAAGTTGCTGCAGTGCATCTTGTAGATGGTACACACTGCAGCCACAATGCGCCGGTGGTGGAGGGAGTGAATGTTTAAGCTGGTGGATGGGGTGCCAATCAAGCGGGCTGCTTTGTCCTGGAAGGTGTCGAGCTTCTTGAGTATTGTTGGAGCTGCACTCATCCAGGCAAGTGGAGAGTATTCCATCACACTCCTGACTTGTGTCTTGTAGATAGTTGCCTAGCCTCAACAGCTTTTAGGGGGAGAGAGTTCCAGACTTCCATTCTTAGTGCAGATAAGGATTTTGCTCAGAGTTAAAGAAAGAAAGACTTGCATTTATATAGCGCCTTTCATGACCACCGGACGCCTCAAAGTGCTTTACAGCCAATGAAGTACTTTTGAAGTGGAGTCACTGTTGAAATGTGGGAAATACAGCAGCCAATTTGCACACAGCAAGTGCCCACAAACAGCAATGTGATAATGACCAGACAACCTGTTTTTGTTATGTTGGTTGAGGGATAAATATTGGCAAGGACACCGGGGATAACTCCCCTACTCTTCTTCGAAATAGTACCATGGGATCTTTTACGTCCACCTGAGAGAGCAGACGGGGCCTCGGTTTAACATCTCATCCGAAAGACGGCACCTCCGACAGTGCAGCACTCCCTCAGTATTGCACTGCCTAGCTTTATGGGCTCAAGTCCCTGGAGTGTTGCCTGTCATAAAGTTAGAAATGTTATAATGTGCTTCATATTTGAATTATTCTGGAAAGGCTGCAAAGAAAGTGCTGACGGAGTTAGATCAGGTTTAATCTAATGTTTTAATAAAATATACATGAGATTTTATTAATGCACACAATTTGATGATCTTGCAGAATTTTCTGCCAACAGCGAGGCGAGTCAATAGGGGCAGCCCCTGGGGTTTGAATCATGTGTCCATGGGTAATAACAGGCGGTTGGCCTGAACACAGTGGTGTGTTTAAAGACACACATTTGGGAGGAGAGTATTGGAGTCAATACTTCCGATGTTTAATTTTAAAAGTAAGTTTTCACAGGAGATTTGCAATTGGGAGCTGTTGGAGAATGGAGTCAGAATCCTTAGCATTAAAGCACATTGTTTGTGGGTCGACGCACTGCTACAAGGCAGTGTGGGAAGTGTTCAGTACCGAAGATCACAAGGATCAACTTCAATTCCTGGCTTCACAGAGTTTCCAATCTCAGCTGTGCTGTTGAAGGAAGAGGGAGGGGCTAAGCGAGGTCCAGATATGTCCCAGGGTGCAGAAGAACCATTATCAGGCTGCTCTTGTCCACCTCATAGTGGCTGGTTCATGGCAAATTGATGGGAGGCTGGGAGCTGGGCAGCTACCTGTCCTCGCACCCCAGTGGTATATATCCCACTACAGTGTCAGTCATCTCTCTCTTAATGTTCATTGGCCAATAGCAACACATCAAACAAACATTATTTATAATACAAAATAAAAACAGAAAATGCTGGAAGTATTCAGCAGGTCAGGCAGCATCTGTGGAGAGAGAAACAAAGTTAACGTTTCAGGTCGATGACCCTTCGTCAGAACTGGAAAAAGCTGGAGATGGAACAGGTTTTTAAGCAAGTGTCGGGGCAGGGAAAGGGGGGAGGGGAGGAAAGAACAAAAGGGACGGTTTGTGATAGGATGGAAGGTGGGAGAGATTAAGAGACAAAAGGGGTGATGGTGCAGGGCAAAAGGAGATGGTAATGGGACAAGTTAAGAAACAAAAGATGGCTCTAGATGAAGTGTAAATGGCACTGGCAGAATGAAAGACAGCTGTCATGTGAGAGAGAGAAAAAAAATGGAAAAAAAAGATAGGGGCATCGACCTGAAACGTTAACTCTGTTTCTCTCTCCACAGATGCTGCCTGACCTGCTCATTCCAGCATTTTCTGTTTATATTTCAGATTTCCAGCATCCACAGTAATTTGCTTTTGTATTATTTATAATATGTTTGGCTATCCTGATGGTGAGTGGGTAAATGCTCTGTCCATATATGGAACTGAGCCTTACAGACAAAGAAGGTCCTGAGGCAGTGGTACAATTAGAAACATAGAAACATAGAAGATAGGAGCAGGAGTAGGCCATTCGGCCCTTCGAGCCTGCTCCGCCATTCAATGAGATCATGGCTGATCATCCAAATTCAGTACCCTGTTCCTGCCTTCTCCCCATACCCCTTGATCCCTTTAGCCTTAAGAAATATATCCAACTCTTTCTTGAATATACTTAATGAACTGGCCTCCACCGCCCTCTGTGGCAGAGAATTCCACAGGTTCACCACTCTCTGGGTGAAGAAATTCCTCCTCATTTCAGTCCTAAATGGCTTACCACTTATCCTTAGACTATGACCCCTGGTTCTGGACTCCCCGGCCATCAGAAACATCCTTCCTGCATCTAGTCTGTCCAGGCCTGACAGAATTTTATAGGTTTCGATGAGATCCCCTCTCAATCTTCTAAACTCCAGTGAGTATAAGCCCAATCGACACAATCTCTCCTCATACGTCATTCCTGCCATCCCAGGTATCAGCCTGGTGAATCTTCGCTGCACTCCTTTCATGGAAAGAACGTCCTTTCTCAGGTAAGGCGACCAAAACTGCACACAATACTCAAGGTGCGGTCTCACCAAGGCCCTGTACAACTGTAACAAGACATCCTTGTTCCTGTACTCGAACCCTCTTGCTACGAAGGCCAACATACCATTTGCCTTCTTAACCACCTGCTGCACCTGCATGCTTACCTTCAGCGACTAGTGCACAATAACACCCAGGTCTCTTTGCACTTCCCCTTCTCCCAATCTATTGCCATTCAAATAATAATCTGCCTTCCTGTTTTTGCCACCAAAGTGGATAACCTCACATTTATCCACATTATAGTGCATTTGCCATGTTTCTGCCCAATCACCCAACCTGTCCAAATCGTACTGGAGTTTCACTACATCCTCCTCACAGCATACCCTCCCACCCAGCTTTGTGTCGTCTGCAAATTTGGAGATATTACATCCAATTCCCTCGTCCAGATCATTAATATATATTGTGAACAACTGGGGTCCTAGGACCGATCCTTGCAGTACCCCACTAGTCACTGCCTGCCACTCGGAAAACGACCCGTTTATTCCAACTCTTTGCTTTCTGTCCGCCAACCAGTTCCCTATCCAAGTCAATACCTTGCCCCCAATCCCATGTGCCTTAATTTTGCACGCTAATCTCTTATGCGGGACCTTATCGAAAGCCTTCTGAAAGTCCAAATACACCACATCCACTGGTTCTCCCTTATCTATTTTACCAGTTACATCCTCAAAAAATTCCAGTAGATTAGTCAAGCATGATTTACCTTTTGTAAATTCATGTTGACTTTGTCCGATCCAGTCACTGCTTTCCAAGTGCTCTGCTATTACATCTTTTATAATGGACTCTAGCATTTTCCCCACTACCGATGTCAAGTTTACCGGTTTATAATTTCCCGCCTTTTCTCTACCACCTTTTTTGAATAGTGGGGTAACATTAGCTACCCGCCAATCCATGGGTACTGTTCCAAAGTCTATCGAGTTCTAGAAGATGACCAGCAATGCATCTACTATTTCTAGGGCCACTTCCTTAAGTACCCTGGGATGTAGATTATCAGGCCCTGGGGATTTATCGGCCTTCAGTCCCATCAATTTTCCTAACACCATTTCCCTACAAATACTGATTTCTTTCAGTTCCACCCTTTCATCAGGCCCTATGTTCCCCGGCATCTCTGGGAGGTTATTTGTGTCCTCCTTTGTGAAGACAGACCCAAAATATGTATTTAGTTGGTCTGCCATTTCTTTGTTCCCCATTATAAATTCCCCCGATTCTGACTGCAAGGGACCTACGCTTGACTTCACCAATCTTTTTCTCTTCACATATCTATAAAAGCTTTTACAGTCAGTTTTTATGTTCCCTGAAAGCTTACTCTCATATTCTATTTCCCCCCTCTTAATTAATCCCTTTGTCCTCCTTTGTTGAATCCTAAACTGCTGCCAATCCTCAGGATTATTGCTTTTTCTGGCCAATTTATATGCCCTCTCCTTGGACCTTATGCTATCCCTTATTTCCCTTGTTAGCCACGGTTGGGTCACCTTTTTTGTTTTATTTTTATGCCAAACTGGGATGAACAAATTCTGTAGTTCATCCATTCGGTCTTTGAATGTTTGCCATTGCCTATCCACCAATTGGCTTCAGACCTCCTGGGATACCGAGGGGGGGGGGTGGAAGCTGTCCAGGGCTCCTGTTGGAAAGTGCACATGGTAACGGAGTACTGGGATTATCCATGGAGCTGCAGTTCAGCTTAAGCTAACACCAGGGCAGCAGTACCACAGCATGAGTCAGTTGTAGGGAAGCTGTACCCTATAAAGAGTCAGGGCCAGAGTAGCTGTACCCCAGCATCAATCGGCAAGAAGAGAGCCTTACTCTGGCACGTCAACACCAGGGGAGCTACCTAAGACTGAGTCAGCACCTGGGGATCTGTACTCCAGCACATGTTAGTATCTGGGGGAGCCATATCCCAGCTGTGTTAGGGTCAGGGAAACTGTACCCCAGCATGAGGCAATACCAGGGGAACTATGGCCTAGAAATTCACTTGGGCGCGGGCAGCTCGCTCGTGCCCAAAAGTTAGCGCTGGGCGGGGAGGCATTAGCGCACGCCGTATATTCGTCTTCTGCGCCCCAATTCGGAAGCGGGCGCTATACCAGGGTGTGCCCGCCTCCGTTTGGGGCGCTGCAACTGAATATCGGCGCGCTAGTTGCCGCAGCGCCACCCGATGCGGTGCGGCAGGCTGCGGTACTGCAGGCCTCCTCCTTCTCTTAAGGGGGAGGTGCCTGCAACGGCCGGAGCCCCGATCGCGAGTGCCGGCAAAAGAGCCCGGCACAACAGAGAAGTGCCGGGCTCCACGGAAACCAGCCGGCAATGCCGCGGGGGGGGTGGAGGAGGCCGGGGAAGGAGGTGCGAGCAGGCGGCCGCCGAAAAAGCTGCCGGCCGCACCTTCCGCTTTAAAGCGCCCCACTATGGCAGCAGGACGGCCCCGTTTTCTGGTCGCTGTTTGTGCCCACTTCGGAGGAGGCAGCCGCAAATAAATATGGGGATTGGCGCAGTTTCGGGGCGTTACGGGCCACCGCGCACACCGATGACGTCATCGGTCCCGGCGCAGTGCTAACGGCTACCGCCGCCAATACCGCTGCACTCAATTTCCGCGCTACCACCCCGCCGGCGCAAAAGACCTCTTTAGGCGCTAAGTGGGCGCAAGGCCCACTGAATTTCTAGGCCTATATCCCAGCACAAGTTAGCGACTGCAGCAGAAAAACAGCCAAGTGTGTTTACAAAAAAAAAAATGTTTCATAAAGCTTCGACACTGTTTTCTGGTTATCTTTGGTGCAGCAGCTGTAATTGGCAGAAGAAACGGAGGTGAGATATCACGCACCCTGTTGCATCTCATTGTGAAAACCAATAATAGTTCAGTCATGTCATGGGACTGCTGTTTGAGGGGCTTGTCCTCCCAGCCCCATCGGCAATTTTAAAGGTTGACAGGATTTTCATTAAAGGAGAAACGTGGACCTGTTCTTTAGAAACCCCTTCACTGATACACCTGGTCCAAATTAAACCCCAACCACGCTGCCAAATAGGCATTGTGGCATGATATCAGCGGCGGGAGGAATCTCGGAGCGGCAGAGCGACTACAAAAGGCCCCAAAGGCTCAGGTAGGCCTCAGTGCTGCATCGGCAGCGGCGGGAGGAATCTCGGAGCGGCAGACCGACTACAAAAGGCCCCAGAGGCTCAGATAGGCCTCAGTGCTGCATCGGCAGCGGCGGGAGGAATCTCGGAGCGGCAGACCGACTACAAAAGGCCCCAGAGGCTCAGGTAGGCCTCACCAATCTCCAATCTCAGGGAAGGAGAGAGGTAAAAAGTATTCGAGGTGTGACATCACCACAAAACAGGTAGGTGATTGGTTGGAGTATTTCTCTCGTTTTAAAACTTTAAGTCTGTGGTTTATAGTTTTTAAGGTCTCTGTGGTGTAGCGGGGACAGTTTGTAAACCAGGGCCCTTAAATATATCATTTAACTGTAGTGAAATTGGTGGGATTCATTTAATTTTAATTAATTAGTTAAAGGGTAAGTCATGGCAGGACAGCTCAGCCCCGTAGTGTGCTCCTCCTGCTCTATGTGGGAAATCAGGGATGCTTCCTGCGTCCCTGACGACCATGTGTGCGGGAAGTGTGTCCAGCTGCAGCTACTGACAGACCGCATTGCGGCACTGGAGCTGCGGATGGATTCATTTTGGAGCATTCACGATGCTGAGGACGTCGTGAATATCACATATAGCGAGTTAGTCACACCACAGGTAAAGGGTGTACAGGCAGGAAGGGAATGGGTGACCAGCAGGCAGAGTAAGAGGCGCAGGCAGGTAGTGCAGGAATCCCCTGCGGCCATCCCCCTCTCCAACAGATATACCACTTGGAATACTGTTGGGGGGGATGACTCATTCCTGGCACCATGGGTGGCTCTGCTGCACAGGCTGGGAGGAAAAAGAGTGGAAGAGCTATAGTGATAGGGGACTCAATTGTAAGGGGAATAGATAGGCGTTTTTGCGGCCGCAATCGAGACTCCAGGATGGTGTGTTGCCTCCCTGGTGCAAGGGTCAAGGACGTCTCGGAGCAGCTGCAGAACATTTTGGAGGGGGAGGGCGACCAGCCAGTTGTCGTGGTGCACATAGGCACCAACGATATAGGTAAAAAACGGGATGAGGTTCTAAAAGCAGAATATAGGGAGTTAGGAGGTAAATTAAAAAATAGGACCTCAAAGGTAGTAATCTCAGGATTGCTACCAGTGCCACGTGCTAGTCAGAGTAGAAATAGGAGGATATTTCAAATGAATACATGGCTAGAGGAATGGTGCAAGGAGGAGGGATTCAAATTCCTTGGACATTGGAACCGGTTCTGGGAGAGGTGGGACCAGTACAAACGGGACGGTTTGCACCTGGGCAGGGCCGGGACTGATGTCCTAGGGGGAGTGTTTGCTAGTGCTGTTCGGGGGGGTTTAAACTAAAATGGCAGGGGGTTGGGAACCTGAGCAGGGAGACAGAGGAAAGGAAAACAGGGATAAAAGCAAAAGATAGGAAGGAGAAAAACAAAAGTGGCAGTCGGAGAAATCAACGGTTTAAATCAAACGTGGCCACAGTAAATAATAATTCTAATAGGTCTAAGAGCGTTAAAAAAACAAGCCTGAAGGCTTTGTGTCTTAATGCGAGGAGCATTTGTAATAAGGTGGATGAATTGGCTGCGCAAATAGAGGTAAATGGATATGATTTGGTTGGGATTACGGAAACGTGGCTCAAGGATGGCCAAGACTGGGAACTCAACATCCAGGGGTATTCGATATTCAGGAAAGATAGGCAAAAAGGAAAGGGAGGTGGGGTAGCATTACTGGTTAAAGAAGGGATTAATACAATTGTAATGATGGATATTAGCTCTGATGACGTGGAATCTGTATGGGTAGAATTGAGAAATACTAAGGGGAAAAAACATTAGTGGGAGTGGTATATAGACCTCCAAACAGTAAGGTGGAGGTTGGGGATGGCATTAAAAGGGAAATTAAAGAAGCATGCAATAAGGGCACAGCAGTCATCATGGGTGACTTTAATCTACATATAGATTGGGCCAACCAAATTGGTAACAATACTGTGGAGGAGGAATTCCTGGAGTGTTTACGGGATGGTTTCCTGGACCAATATGTTGAGGAACCAACCAGAGATCAGGCCATCTTAGACTGGGTATTATGTAACGAGAAAGGATTAATTAGCAATCTTGTTGTACGAGGCCCCTTGGGTCGGAGCGATCAAAATATGATCGAATTCTTCATTAAGATGGAGAATGAAGTAGTTGACTCAGAGACAAGGGTCCTCAATTTAAATAAAGGAAACTACGATGGTCTGCGGAGTGAGTTGGGTAGGATTGATTGGGGAATGGCACTCAAAGGGTTGACAGTGGATAGGCAATGGCAAACATTCAAAGACCGAATGGATGAGCTACAGAATTTGTTCATCCCAGTTTGGCATAAAAATAAAACAAAAAAGGTGACTCAACTGTGGCTAACAAGGGAAATTAGGGATAGCATAAGATCCAAGGAGAGGACATATAAATTGGCTAGAAAAAGCAATAATCCTGAGGATTGGGAGCAGTTTAGGAGTCAACAAAGGAGGACAAAGGGATTAATTAAGAAAGGGAAAATAGAATATGAGAGTAAGCTTGCAGGTAACATAAAAACTGACTGTAAAAGCTTTTATAGATATATGAAGAGAAAAAGATTGGTGAAGTCAAGCGTAGGTCCCTTACAGTCAGAATCAGGGGAATTTATAATGGGAAACAAGGAAATGGCAGACCAACTAAATACATACTTTGGTTCTGTCTTCACAAAGGAGGACACAAATAACCTCCCAGAGATGCCGGGGAACATAGGGTCTGATGAAAGGGTGGAACTGAAAGAAATCAGTATTTGTAGGGAAATGGTGTTAGGAAAATTGATGGGACTGAAGGCCGATAAATCCCCAGGGCCTGATGGTCTACATCCCAGGGTACTTAAGGAAGTGGCCCTAGAGATATTAGATGCATTGCTGGTCATCTTCCAGAACTCGATAGACTCTGGAATGGTACCCATGGATTGGAGGGTAGCTAATGTTACCCCACTATTCAAAAAAGGTGGTAGAGAAAAAGCAGGGAATTATAGACCGGTAAGCCTGACATCGGTCGTGGGGAAAATGTTGGAGTCTATTATAAAAGATGTAATAGCAGAGCACTTGGAAAGCAGTGACAGGAACGGACAAAGTCAACATGGATTTACAAAAGGTAAATCATGCTTGACTAATCTACTGGAATTTTTTGAGGATGTAACTGGTAAAATAGATAAGGGAGAACCAGTGGATGTGGTGTATTTAGACTTTCAGAAGGCTTTCGATAAGGTCCCACATAAGAGATTAGCGTGCAAAATTAAGGCACATGGGATTGGGGGCAAGGTATTGACTTGGATAGAGAACTGGTTGGCAGACAGAAAGCAAAGAGTTGGAATAAATGGGTCGTTTTCCGAGTGGCAGGCAGTGACTAGTGGGGTACCGCAAGGATCGGTCCTAGGACCCCAGCTGTTCACAATATATATGATGCGCCATCAATTACTCAAAAGACTGAGGTTAAGCGAGTAACAACCAGGCTTTTATTAACTACAGAATGAAGGTCTTGTCTCAAGTGGTCGACCCGTCCAGAATACTAAGGGACTGGGAGGTAGTCACTTATATACCTGGAATAGTGGGAGGAGTCAGCCGAGGCATGTCCAGACCTGTACCTAGTGGAATACACATACACATACAGACAGGTATAACAGTGGTTTACCACATTCACCCCTTGTTTAAAAATGAGTCCGGCGGGGTGAAGTGTATTTAAAAGTTCGTGTATTGGAGTCTCTCCGGAGGTCTTGTCTGCCGCTGTGATCGACGTGGCGACGGCAGGGGTGGTGGAGCTTCCGGCGTCGCGTCCCGTGTAGGCTGGGGCCCTGGAGTGTAGTCCTCGTGGGTGACGGTCCGAGGCAAGCCGGCTGCTGGGGTTGGATATCGGGTCGTGGGGGGGGGTGGTAATGGGTAGTGGGTTACAGCGGTCCCCGAGGGTGCGAGGTCTCGTATGGAGACTGTGTCCTCCCGCCCTACAGCGGTCCCCAAGGGTGCGAGGTCTCGTATGGAGGCTGTGTCCTCCCGCCCGTCCGGGTATGCAATGTAAGCGTACTGGGGGTTGGCGTGGAGGAGGTCGACCCTCTCGACCAGGGGGTCCATTTTATTGGCCCTCACGTGTCTTCTCAGTAGTACCGGCCCTGGGGACGTCAGCCATGGCGGTAACGATGTCCCCGATGTGGACTTCCTTGGGAAGACAAACATTTTCTCGTGAGGGGTGGCATTGGTGGCAGTGCAGAGCAGTGACCAAATCGAGTGGAGCGCATCGGGGAGCACCTCCTGCCAGCGGGAGGTCGGAAGGCCCCTAGACTTTAAGGCTAGTAGGGCGGCCTTCCAAACTGTTGCATTCTCTCTTTCCACCTGTCCGTTCCCCCGGGGGTTGTAACTGGTGGTCCTGCTTGTGGCTATACCCCTAGCGAACAGGTACTGGCGGAGTTCGTCGCTCATAAACGATGAGCCCCGGTCGCTATGGATATAGCTGGGGAAACCGAACAGGGTGAAGAGGCTGTTCAGAGATTTAATGACCGTGGCACTGGTCATGTCCGAGCAGGGGCTAGCGAACGGGAAACGGGAGTACTCGTCAATGATGTTGAGGAAGTACACATTGCGGTCGGAGGAGGGGAGAGGCCCTTTAAAATCGATGCTCAGGCGTTCGAAAGGGCGAGTGGCTTTTATCAGGTGGGCTCTGTCTGGTCTATAAAAGTGCGGTTTGCACTCAGCGCAGACTTGGCAGTTCTTGGTCATGGTCCTGACCTCCTCGATGGAGTAAGGCAGGTTGCGGGCCTTGATGAAGTGGAAGAACCTGGTGACCCCCGGGTGGCAGAGGTCATTGTGGAGGGCCCTCAGCCTATCGATCTGCACGCTGGCGCAGGTGCCACGCGATAGGGCATCTGGGGGTTCATTGAGCTTCCCAGGCCGGTACAAGATCTCGTAGTTGTAGGTGGAAAGTTCGATTCTCCGCCTCAAGATCTTGTCATTTTTGATTTTGCCCCTCTGCTTGTTGTTGAACATAAAAGCAACTGAACGCTGGTCAGTGAGCAGGGTAAATTGTTTTCCGGCCAGGTAGTGCCTCCAATGACGCACAGCCTCCACAATAGCCTGGGCCTCCTTCTCGACCGCGGAGTGTCTGGTCTCCGGGCCCTGGAGGGTTCATGAGAAGAATGCCACAGGTCTCCCCGCCTGATTAAGGGTGGCGGCCAGAGCGAAGTCGGACGCATCGCTTTCCACCTGGAAGGGGATGGATTCGTCCACTGCGTGCATGGTGGCTTTGGCAATGTCCTCCTTGATACGGTGGAAGGCCAAGCGAGCCTCTGCCATCAGGGGAAAAGAGGTGGATTTGATCAGCGGACGGGCTTTGTCTGCATAGTAGGGGACCCACTGAGCATAGTAGGAAAAAAACCCTAGGCACCTCTTCAGGGCTTTTAGGCAGTGGGGCAGTGGGAGTTCCATAAGGGGACGCATCCGGTCTGGGTCGGGACCGATGACCCCGTGTTCCACAACACAGCCAAGGATGGCGAGGCGGTCTGTGCGGAATATACACTTCTCCTTGTTATATGTCAGGTTCAGGAGTTGGGCGGTGCGGAGGAATTTCTGGAGGTTTGCGTCATGGTCCTGCAAGTCATGGCCGCAGATGGTCACATTGTCTAGGTAAGGGAAAGTGGCCTGCAGCGCGTTTTGATTGACCATCCGGTCCATCTCCCTTTGGAAGACGGAGACCCCGTTGGTAACGCTGAAGGGAACCCTAAGGAAGTTGTAGAGGCGGCCGTTTGCCTCAAAAGCAGTATACTGGCGGTCTTCAGGGCGGATGGGGAGCTGGTGGTACGCTGATTTCAGGTCAATGGTCGAAAAGACGCGGTACTGCGCGATCTGGTTGACCATGTCAGCTATGCGGGGGAGTGGGTAGGCGTCCAGCAGGGTGTAGCGGTTTATTGTTTGGCTGTAGTCGATGACCAGGCGTTGTTTCTCGCTGGTCTTATCGACCACAACCTGGGCTCGCCAGGGGTTGGAGCTGCCCTCAATAATCCCCTCCTTCAGGAGCCGCTCCACTTCGGTTTTGATGAAAACCCTGTCCCCGGCACTGTATCGCCTGCTCTTTGTGGCGATGGGCTTACAGTCGGGGGTGAGGTTAGCAAACAGTGGGGGGGGGGGGACTCTGAGTGTGGAGAGGTTGCACCTGGTGCGCGGTGGGCAATTTGGAGGCTGCTGGCTGCGGACTGTGAGTGGGGGGAGGGGGCCACCGTACGCCATCGTAACGCTTTTGAGGTGGCACTGGAAATCCAACCCCAGTAGGACGGCAGCGCAGAGGTCGGGCAGGACCAGGAGTTTAAAATTATTGAACACAGTCCCGTCTACTACTAGTGTCACCACGCAGTAGCCGCCAATGTCCGCTGACTGGGACTCGGAGGCCATAGAAATCCGCTGGTGCGTAGGCAGGACTGGGAGAGAGCAACGCCGCACCGTGTCGGGGTGGATGAAGCTCTCTGTGCTCCCGGAGTCAAAAAGGCAGTTTATTGCATGGCCGTTTACCTTAACGTCCATTTTGGACCGGGCCAGTTGGTGTGGTCCCGTTTGGTCCAGCGTAACGGAGGCCAGCGTAGGGGTCGGTGTGTCGCTGCGGGTATCAGATGGGAGGGGGTTGGCGGTTTGCTGCGTCCTGGCTGGTGTCCAAGATGGCGGCGTCCATGATTCCCATGTGGCTGGAGTCGTCCAAGATGGCTGCTGCTGCGGTGGTTCGCACATGGCTGGGGAGGCCCAAGATGGCGGCCCGCACGGCCCACACACGGCGCTGTTGGGGGCCCAAGATGGCGGCTCGCCCGGCCCACACGCGGCGCTGCTGGCGTTCGGGGTGGCTTTGGCCTTGCAGACGCTGGCGTAGTGTCCCTTTTTCCCGCAGCCCGAGCAGGTCGCATTCCTCGCCGGGCAGCGCGCTCTGGGGTGTTTGGCCTGGCCACAGAAGTAGCATTTCTGGCCTTGGGATACTGCTGTCTGGCCTTGGGACACTGCTGCGGTAGTTGGGCCGTTGTTGGGCTGTGGCTGGGGTGGCACGGTGCTATGGGGCTGTCCTACCGTGTCCCAGGTTGTCGTTCCCCGCGGCGTCCACGGTGCAGAGGAGTAGGCATCCATGCCCCGGTAGGCTGCGTCCAGCATTAGTGCGATTTCGGAGGCTTTGTCGAGGGTGAGGTCACTCTGCTCCAGCAGTCGCTGTTGGGTGTAGTTGGACCTGTGGCCCGCTACGAAGGCATCCCGGATCAGTTCCTCCGTGTACTTAGTGGGCGTTACCGCCTTACACCCACAGGCCCGGCCAAGCATGGACAGTGCTTGGAGGTATTCACAGAAATCACAGAAATCACAGAAACCCCACAGTGCAGATAGAGGCCATTTCGGCCCATCGAGCCTGCACCGACACATATCCCACCCGATCCCCGTAACCCCTACACCAACACATATCCCACCCTATCCCCTGTAACCCCACGTATTTAATCCCCCTAACACTAAGGGTCAATTTATCATAGCCAATCACCCTAACTCGCACATCAGTCGATTCCCCAGGTTGTTGCTTGCGACTCCCCAGAAGGTGCCTGGCGTATACTTCGTTCACAGTGCGTGTGTACTGGGTCTTGAGGAGCTGGAGGGCGGCTGTGTACGAGGTCGCGTCCCGGATGACTGAGTACGCTCGGTGGTTCACCTTGGAGATCAGGACAGACAGTTTGTCCGCATCCGTTACGACCGCAGTGGAGGCAGTCAGGAATGTCTCGAAGCACGTGAGCCAGTGAGCAAACTTGGTGGAAGCGTCCGCTTCCCGACTGTCCAGGTCCAGGCATGCTGGTGTGAGGATCTTCTCCATTATAAAAAATGTAGTTAATAAAATTGATGCGCCATCAATTACTCAAAAGACAAAGGTTAAGCGAGTAACAACCAGGCTTTTATTAACTACAGAAGGAAGGTCTTGTCTCGAGTGGTCGACCTGTCCAGAATACTAAGGGACTGGGAGGTAGTCACTTATATACCTGGAATAGTGGGAGGAGTCAGCCGAGGCATGTCCAGACCTGTACCTAGTGGAATACACATACACATACAGACAGGTATAACAGTGGTTTACCACAATATATTAATGATCTGGACGAGGGAATTGGATGTAATATCTCCAAATTTGCAGACGACACAAAGCTGGGTGGGAGGGTAAGCTGTGAGGAGGATGTCGTGAAACTCCAGTACGATTTGGACAGGTTGGGTGATTGGGCAGAAACATGGCAAATGCACTATAATGTGGATAAATGTGAGGTTATCCACTTTGGTGGCAAAAACAGGAAGGCAGATTATTATTTGAATGGCAATAGATTGGGAGAAGGGGAAGTGCAAAGAGACCTGGGTGTTATTGTGCACCAGTCGCTGAAGGTAAGCATGCAGGTGCAGCAGGTGGTTAAGAAGGCAAATGGTATGTTGGCCTTCGTAGCAAGAGGGTTCGAGTACAGGAACAAGGATGTCTTGTTACAGTTGTACAGGGCCTTGGTGAGACTGCACCTTGAGTATTGTGTGCAGTTTTGGTCGCCTTACCTGAGAAAGGACGTTCTTTCCATGAAAGGAGTGCAGTGAAGATTCACCAGGCTGATACCTGGGATGGCAGGAATGACGTATGAGGAGAGATTGTGTCGATTGGGCTTATACTCACTGGAGTTTAGAAGATTGAGAGGGGATCTCATCGAAACCTATAAAATTCTGTCAGGTCTGGACAGACTAGATGTAGGGAGGATGTTTCGGATGGCCGGGGAGTCCAGAACCAGGGGTCATAGTCTAAGGATAAGGGGTAAGCCATTTAGGACTGAAATGAGGAGGAATTTCTTCACCCAGAGAGTGGTGAACCTGTGGAATTCTCTGCCACAGAGGGCGGTGGAGGCCAGTTCATTAAATATATTCAAGAAAGAGTTAGATATATTTCTTGAGGGTAAAGGGATCAAGGGATATGGGGAGAAGGCAGGGACAGGGTACTGAATTTGGATGATCAGCCATGATCTCATTGAATGGCGGAGCAGGCTCGAAGGGCCGAATGGCCTACTCCTGCTCCTATCTTCTATGTTTCTATGTTTCTATGAATGTATCGTTCGAGTTTAATATCAGAGCACTGAATTCTGCATGTCTTTTTAAATCCTATGCTATACATACGCTGAACTCCGCACAAATATGATTGACAACGGCAAACTGGCTTTTGTGTTTCCTTGTTTCTATAGCAATGGGATGTCTTATGGGACCTTTGTTTCCATTGGAGAAACCTTCAGTTACAGATAGTTCCATTTAATTATACCACTGCATGATAGGCCAGATAAATATCAACCAAACATTCTCTGGAGAATTTCCTGAGTGTAATTCTTTGTAATGGAAGAGACTAAATAAGGGGTTCCTAAGCGTAATTCTTAGGATGATGCGCATGTGTTTGTACATGTGACTAAATATAACTCACATCCTAAGACGATAAAAGTCTGCTATATTCAGCCTAGGAACAATGCCGTCCGAGAGCATAACAAAAAGATTTGCTGGGTGTCATAACTGTGTCTGAGACAAGGATTACTGAATATTCTGTGGTAAAGCTGTGAATTATTTTCACAGTGAGACACACAACACTGAAAAATCTCTTGGAAATGTTTTTGTGCCAAGGCTCCTGGGCAATAGTATGTGTTGACATCATTCATTCAGTCTGTTTGCTGCTGATATTGGTTACTGTGAAAGAGTAAAGTTGCTTTAAACAGAAATGGATGCTCTTTAGAAAGTCCATTTATTTCTCCTGTGTCTGATCATACTCAAAGCAATTCAGAGTTGCAGACCTGAACTATTCCAATTTACCAAATATTTGCTTGTGTTCGACAGAACTCCTGAAGCAAATATAAATCCTGCTCCTGCAGTTTTGCTGTTGTTGCCAAATTCACCTCGAAACAACAGCGCCAGGACTTCAGGGTGAAATATTATCTTGGAAAATATCTCTCCATCGCTGCTGTTCCGATTAAATCACTGACAGGATGACTGAAAGATTCAGGCTGGAAAGAATTGGCAACTTTTATCCAAAGTTTAACCAAATCCAGAGCCAAACACATCAAAGGCCAGAAATATGCTACATTCAGTAATTAATTAAACTGAAATTGGTACTGAAATTGAATTTAAACAGATGTTTTTTTGTGCCTTTGTAAACTCAACAGGTTCTGAGATTTGTTAACCGGATACTTAATGGCTGCCCAGATTTTCTTCAGCTCCTCCCCCAGCTCTCATTCTGTCTTGAAGTCTCTGATTCTAGCTATTGTTCACATGGATCTCCAGGACCTTACCCAAGTGGCCTTTCTTCATGCGTGAGCCTTGGCTCTGAGTTCTGGTAGGCAATTCAACTGTCGAAGGTATTACAGCTGAGCCCAATCCTGTCCTCACTTTCTAGCAGAAATGGGAATCTTGGCTCACTTTTATCTTTCCTAACCCAGGAGCACTCTGAAGCCAACCACTGCCCAGCTGAGATCAGATAACTCAGCACAGATTGGGAATCCCACCAGGGGCCTTCTTGGTCTGTGTTTCTCAGTACCAAGTCAGGCCCTGCATCCACCCACTGAACCGTCAGTGCCCTGTTAGAAAGTTCTCTAAGTCAGGGATGTCTATCCTGCAGCTCCAGGGCCACATGCGACCTCTGACCCCTGGCAATCCGACCCTCAAAGCCCAGGCAAGTGATGGCCCAGAGGTTCGGAAAGAGCTGCATTTAGTGCAGTTGCCAGATTAGCAGATAAATCCCAAATCTTGGTCCTTGTGCATGAAACACAAAAAGTTAGCATGCAGGTACAGCAAGTAATCAAAAAGGCAAATGGAATGTTGACCTTTATTGCAAGGGGGTTGGAGTATAAAAGCAGGGAAGTCCTGCTACAGCTGTACAGGGTATTGGTAAGACCACACCTTGAGTACTGCATACAGTTTTGGTCTCCTTATTTAAGGAAGGATATACTTGCATTGGAAGCAGTTCAGAGACGATTCACACAGTTGATTCCTGAGATGAGGGGGTTGACTTACGAAGAAAGGTTGAGCAGGTTGGGCCTATACTCATTGGAATTTAGAAGAATGAGAGGTGATCTTATTGAAACATATAAGATACTGAGGGGGCTCGACAAGGTAGATGCAGAGAGGATGTTTCCCCTCGTGGGGAAATCTAGAACTCGGGGGCATAGTTTCAGAATAAAGGGTCGCCCTTTTAGAACTGAGATGAGGAGGAATTTCTTCTCTCAGAGGGTCGTAAATCTGTGGAATTCTCTGCCACAGAGAGCTGTGGAGGCTGGGTCATTAAATGCATTTAAGGTGGAGATAGACAGATTTTTGCAAGATAAGGGAGTGAAGGGTTATGGGGAGTGGGCAGGGAAGTGGCTTTGAGCCCAAGATCAGCCATGATCTTATTGAATGGTGGAGCAGGCTCGAGGGGCCAAGTGGCCTATTCCTGCTCCTATTTCTTATGTTCTTAAATCAGAGTACCGAGATCTGTTTGTATTAGAAACTTGAGCTATATGCCAGTTAATGGGAACATGGATTTAAACTAGCCTAGAAATTCCATCCCTGGGGGTGTGGGTGCGGTGGGGGGGGCGGGGTGGTTGGAGACTAGATTCTGGTCCAAAGGGCCTGGAAGTTGGGGCGGACCCTGAATCTGTTGGGTTTCTATCTCAGTCACAAAGAGAAAGGCAATCCCAACCTCGAGGGAGGCCCGTGGGGACTTCTTATGTCTCGAGAGCAGTTTGAGGATGTATCTGAGCAAATTCCAAGACTACTCCAAGAATCCCACTGGATGCAACCCTGATAGACCCAGCAGTACCTATAGAGCGCAGGTGTAGGTGCCATTCTGGGCCAAAGGTAGGCCTCACCAGGAAGGAATTCAGGCCCTACATTTGCCATGCTTAACCATCAATGTGGGATCAGGTCTCTTGCCTTCTAGCATGGAATGAAAATCTGGCAATGTAAGGGATGCCAGATCTTCAGCCTGACTGGCCAGTAGTCTCCTGCATCCGAGCGGCAGGGTGCTGCTCTGATAGTCTGGTGGGTACATTGCGTGGGTGTCCTTGTTGCTCCATTACAGGCGTGGTGCCCGACCCTATTATTTAAGCGCTCCCATCCCTGAGATTCAGGACGAGGTTATAGCCAGGTCAGAGCGGCAGGTGGAAGTTCCACACTGCTGCGCTTCCAGCGGTGCAATGGCACTGCAGAATTTGCAGCCCTCGAGGCTCCACTATACACACCCATAGAGCCCATGAAGGCGAAAGCCTGGACACCACTGAATGACAGCCAGTCACTCCTGCTGCAAGGTATGACATGTTTATTGTGTGATTCATGGCTATTCAATATTTAGTACTGTTAAATCACATTGGAAGCACCCGATGTGGTCAAGTACTGGTTTAATGCACTTTCATTGGAGTTTACTGACAGTAAGAAAGATTTCGAGTAAGAACAATGGAAACTGCAAACAGAAGACAATGAGAAAATCTGAAATTAGCATATTCATGAAGGAAAAAATCAGGAAAGGGGAGTGCAAGAAAAACTGCTTTGGGACTTGGGCCCAACGAGTGTTATGATCAGATTGAGCCATTCATTGTACAGCGTACATTTCTGCCACTTGCTGCTGTTTCCAGTGTTTTCTGGGAAGAAATAATTTTGGATTATTCAGATGTACTTGCTCAGATAAAGCTTCTCAATGTGCCTGTAGTCCCTTAAGGCAGGAATAATTCCATCAAACGCTACCTCTTAATTTCTTATTTTCTGTCTGAGGACCTGCAGGGTTTCTTGTTTAAGCACGCGTCCTTTCTCACACATTGGGCCTGTGCCTGTGGCAGGTAATTTTCAGAAAATTGCATTCATTTTGGCTGGGAATAAAGGGACCATTAGTCAAGCTTTGATTCCTTTCAAGCTGAGCAGAAGACGACATCCATCTGACATTCACAGTATACAAACACATTCAGTCTTTCTGATCATTGCTTAGATATTTTCAGGCAGAGCTTATTTGGTGAAGTTTATTTTTGGCCCATTTCCCTCCCTGCTGTAAATAGTATCCCAACTGAAGAATAGATCATGGAAAAGCAGAGTGGGAGAGAACGGCATTCCATTTAAAATCCTTGTCGTTCGCTGGAGAGCACCTTGCTGCACATCAGTGGGGTGATGAGGACCCACGTCTACGCTGACATCCCTCCTAGAGAGGAGGTCTATAAGCCTCTGCCATCTATTCTCCATAGTTAGCCATCTATTCTCCATAGAGACCATGTGCTCCTGTGAGTGGCGCATTAGCTGCTCCGTGCAGGTGGCCATCCTATCCATGGAGGAGCCTACAGTTGCCATCGCCTGCGACACGGTGGTGCTCATGTTGGAGAGGGAGTTCTCCATTCTCTGAACATTTGCAGACATCGCAGTTGCAAAACCTGTCAGAGCCTCCTGCATTTCTTGCTGCACCTCCAGGATCGCCCTCTTTCTTGATGGTCCCCGAGGTTCAGCATCTGCATACAGCCGAGCTGAGTTGGGAGCGTCCTGCGCCCTCCAGCGAGGACTCTCCACTGCTGTCCCTGTCTCCACCATCTGCTCTTGCTCACTTGTGACTTGTGACAGACCAGGTGACAACACTACTCTATCTCGCCTGGAACCCACCGAGGTGTGCGTCGCTGCGCTGGTGCTGGGTGCGCTTATGTCTGGTGACGCTGCTCCCTCAGAGGCTGGAGTCGTCTTCCTCTTCCTCCTGGACAGTGAGGGGGGGGCTCTTGATGGACCTGTGGGAGAGTAAAGAGATGAGTTAGATATGCCATATGAAGAATGGGTACATGCACATGATGACCATTCAGTGGCTGGTGATATCAGTCCCCATATGAGTGACTGATGTATGTCATGTAGCTGTATGATATGCAGTTCTGTCACCAGGTTGCTGAGATGTCCACGCTCTCTGTCTCCCACCTCCAGCTGCTCAGCCACTCCCGATACTTCTAACGCCGCATTCTCTGCTGTTGTGAGGGTGGCAAATGATGGGGGCCCATCTCCAGTTCTCTCCCTCTCCCTCTTATTGTGGGCTCTCTTTTCCTGCAAGGAGAGAAAGAAGGTTGAGTGAGAATGATGGAATGAGTGTAAGGAATGGATGGGTTACATCTGTAGAGGGAGACAATGATGGATTGGGGTGGTAATCCTTGTGTGTTGTTAGTTGGTATAATTGCATTAGGATGAGGGTGAGTGTGAGGGGTGGCTAGTAAGATGGGGATGTGATGATGTAGATAGAGAGAGAGGGATGGGTGGACGTGCAAGGTATGTTGGTGTGAGTAAGGATGTGCAGGAGTAAGTTTTGGAAGGCAGAGTGATGGGGATGTGATGAGAGGCACAGCAGGGTGAAGTTGAGTATGACTTTGTACTCACCTTTCCTGATCTAATGAGATAATTGAAACGTTTCCGGCACTGCACCCAGGTCCTCCTGACCACATCCCCGCTGTTCACCTCCTCTGCAATTTGGAGCCAGACTCTTTGTCTCCTGGGGAGGTCTCTTCCACCCATTCGAAGGGAAGAGGACCTCCCTGCATGCTCTGACTCCCTCCACAAGCATATGGAGGGAGTTATCAGAGAACCTGGGTGCAGCCCTCTGCCTCTGTCATTGATGACGTCATTGATGACATCATCAGACCCGCACCGTTTAATAGGGCCGGCACGGTGGCATAGTGGTTAGCACTGTTGCCTCACAGCGCCAGGGACCCGGGTTCGAATCCGGCCTCGGGTGACTGTCTGTGTGGAGTTTGCACATTCTCCCCGTGTTTGCGTGGGTTTCCTCCGGGTGCTCCGGTTTCCTCCCACAGTCCAAAGATGTGCGGGTTAGGTTGATTGGCTATGATAAATTGACCCTTAGTGTTAGGGGGATTAAATACGTGGGGTTACGGGAATAGGGTGGGATATGTGTTGATGTAGGGGTTACGGGGATCGGGTGGGATATGTGTCGGTGCAGGCTCGATGGGCCGAAATGGCCTCTATCTGCACTGTGGGGTTTCTGTGATTCTGTGATTCTGTAACGCACAGGGCGGGCTTAATAGGCCTATTAGTGCAAAGTCGATTTAATCTGTGTGTTGGTTTTGGGAATATATTTATCCTGCAGGCTCAGCATTATACCTTTAAAGGTATTCCATTTGTCTTCTGCTGAAGTGTTGTTGAACAACCTCCCCCAATTTATTTGCTTTAGTTGTTCTTTCATTTTACTGGACTTAACCCTTTTAAAGTTATGTACCTGATTACTGGTTTTAGATATTTCTGACTTCCAGATCATGTTATCTTTAGCATTCTGTAGTTTTCATCCCCCAGGGATACTACGCCTTCCATTTCCTGTACATTTTCTGGGTCACTTATGAATGCCAGAACAAGATGAGCATTGCCTCTTGTGGTTTCCTTAATGCACTGGGCCAAGAAATACCTGAGCTTAGTGAGTAACACCCGGAGGCTGTGAGTAACATTGGGGGCTGTGAGTAACTCCTAGGCTCTCAGTAATATCTAGGCTCAGTAACACTGGGGGCTGTAACACCTGGGCCATGTGAGGTACACTGAGTCCTTGGGCAAGTGAATCCTAGTACAGAGTCCGTTGTGCAATGTTCCTCGAATCTTCTGTGCGGGAAAACCCCATTGGATTTCAAGTCCAACCAGAGGCGACATGAGGAAACATTTTTTTACACAGCGAGTTGTTGTGATCTGGAATTCACTGCCTGAAAGGATGGTGGAAGCAGATTCAATAGTAACTTTCAAAAGGGATAAATACTTGAGGGGAAAAAAAATACAGAGCTATGGGGAAAGAGCAGGGCAGTGGAATTAATTGGATAGGTCTACCAAAGAGCCGGCACAGGCACGAGGGGCCGAATGGCCTCTTTCTGTGCTGTATCATTCTATGATTCTATGAACACATTTACAATGGTGCTAGACATAGCAACCACAACAAGGCTTCCCCAAGGCTACAGGTTACATCTCATTAACAGGTTGTCTTGGATCAGGAAATGCTCCGGGTATGTGAGTGATAGTCTGCACCAGAAATGTACTGTCAGAACTCCAGAAATGACATTGAACCATTGGATAAAAAATAGAAAGCAGAGAGTAGGAGTAAAGGGTAGTTATTCAGATTGGAGTAAGGTAGACAGCGTTGCTCCACAAGGATCCGTGCTGGGACCACAGTTATTCATCATTTACATTAATTATTTGCACCCAATATCAAAATTTGCAGATGATACCAAACTGGGGGGTACAGCTAACACTGTGGAAGAATGCAACATAATACATTAGAAAACTTGCAGACTGGGAAGTTAAGTGGCAAATGAACTTTAACATAGATAAATGTGAGGTGATGCACTTTGGTAGGTAAAACAGAAACATCACCTACACCTTAGAAAATAAGAAATTGAATATTGTAGAAGAGCAAAGGGATCTATGGAAATAGGTGAACAAATCGTTAAAAGCAGCATCGTGGGCAATGTTCCCCTTAAGGTGCGCGGCCGCCAATCATGCGGTCCCGCGTGGGCCGCTCACCAGCTGCTGCTGCTGGAAGAGATATCGAGCATGCAAGGCCGTTAGATTAAAGGGCCCACGCACAAAAATAAATTAGAAGGAACATTGATCGCAGGTCAGCAAAGCAATTAAAAATGCTAATAAAGCACTGGGATTTAGTTCGAGGGGTATAGAATTCAAAAGTGGTGAAGTTAAGTTAAACTTGTGTAGGACCCTGGTCAGGCCGCACTTAGAGTACGGTGCACAGTTCTGGTCTCCATACTATAAAAGCACTGGAGAAAATGCAAAAAAGGTTTACAAGGATGGTACCAGAACTGAGAGATTGCATCTATCGGGAAAGATTAAATAGCTTTTTTCTTTAGAAAAGAGAATACTTAGAGGTGACCTGATAGGGGTCTTTAAAATTATGAATGGGTTGGACAGGGTAGATGTAGAGAGAATGTTTCCACTTTTGGGAAATCCAAAACTATGGGCCATAAATACAAGATAGTGACTAACGAATCGGGTCTTTGTGCATGAAACACAAAAAGTTAGCATGCAGGTACACAAGTAATTAGGAAGGCAAATGGAATGTTGGCCATTATTGCAAGGGTGTTGGAGTATAAAAGTAGGGAAGTCTTGCTACAACTGTACTGCGTAGAGTTTTGGTCTCCTTATTTAAGGAGGGATATACTTGCATTGGAGGCAGTTCAGAGAAGGTTCACTCGGTTGATTCCTGAGATGAAGGGGTTGTCTTATGAGGAAAGGTTGAGCAGGTTGGGCCTGTACTCACTGGAGTTTAGAAGAATGAGAGGTGATCTTATTGAAACGTATAAGATTCTGAGGGGGCTCTACAAGGTAGATGCAAGGAGGATGTTTCCCCTCGTGGGGGCATCTAGAACTAGGGGGCATAGTTTCAGAATAAGGGGTCACCCATTTAAAACGGAGATGAGGAGGAATTTCTTCTCTCAGAGGGTCGTGAATCTTTGGAATTCTCTACCCCAGAGAGCTGTGGAGGCTGGGTCATTGAATATATTTAAGGTGGAGATAGACAGATTTTTGAAAGGTAAGGGTGTCAAGGGTTATAGGGAGTGGGCAGGAAAGTGGAGTTGAGGCCAAGATCAGATCAGCCATGATCTTATTGAATGGCAGAGCAGGCTCGAGGGGCCGAATGGCCGATTCCTGCTCCTATTTCTTATGTTCTTAAATCCAACAGAGAGTGGCTAGAATGTGGAACTCGCTACCACCGGAAGTGGTTGAGGCAAATAGCTTAGATGCTTTCAAAAGGAAACTAGACGAGTACATGAGAGAAAAAGGAATAGAAAGATATGCTGTATGGCTGAGACAAAGTAGATGGAATGGGAGGAGACTCGTGTGGAGTATAAACACCAGCACAGACTAGTTGGGTTGAATGGCCTGTTTCTGGGCTGTATCTTCTATGTAATAAGCTTTAGAAACCGCATGAACTGTGAGGCTGGGGTTGAGGAGCGATCTGCGGGTCTGGGCCCCAGGAGTGTACCTGTCAGCTTGGGCCTGAGGAGGAAACTTGTGAGCCTGGATCTGAGGAGAGAACCTTAGGCTTTCGGTTGGCTCAAAGGTGTCCCTGACCAACCAGTAACCACTGGCACTGGGGCAAGCCGGCGATGTAAAGCTGCAAATCCACAATCGGAGTCTGCTGCGATGCCCCTATGGCTGAATATCTTGCAGTCAAGGCTCATACATGAAGAACAGCGACATGGGTGAGGTACCAGAGAGCAGAGGACCCCTGTACTCCAGTCAGAATCAGCTCCCTCGGGAGAGAAGGGGAGGGAATCAGAGGATTTGTAAACAGGGACTTGATTCTGCATGCCAGCTCCTTAAACATGAGTACAGCTATTTCCGATCTCGATCCCGATTCTGATCAGAATCCCGATGTCCTGCTTTGTTTTTGGCTTCTCCGGTCTCATTGGAGTTTAAACTGTCAGTGAAATAGGAATCTGTGTCAGCCTTTTTATCGCCTCTCCTTTGGGAAGTCTGATTAGTTCACTCCCAGTTAGAACAGTGAGAATATTCTCAGCTCCATAGTGTCAGTAGGGGGCAGTGGCAGGATATTTGTCTAACGATGAATTCACTTACTGTTTCTGGGCTGCCCATTTCTAGCAGCAAACAGCATAAAACAGAGCTACCAGCAACAGGTGGATTGCTGCTCAGGGTGTTAGTTTATGATTACAGAAGTGACACATTTTGCAAACCCAATTGCTGTACTTATTACTTGAGAAATGACTCACATTAAAAGAGGTGACACTCAGAATTAAGTCCCTGTTTACAAATCCATGCAGAGGTGAATGGAACTAAAATGTGTTACGAGTCCCAAGTCTCTATTGCCTATTCTTCAATAATAATAATTATTGGGAATGTCATTTTTAACAGTATTTCCAGTTTTTCTTTTAGCACTATGTTTTACGGTTTATTTTGTTTAAAAATATTGAGAGTTTAATTAAAGCGTGGCATCAGTTGGTCAGCAGGAAGTAGAGAGACAGGAGAGAGATTGAGAGGCAAAGAGAAAGGGCTGGTGCCTGACTGTTTTCTCTCTCTGACAGTTCTGAAATCAATTTTTTTCTTGATGAACTCCTATTGTCAGGTTAATTTCCTGCTTTATTTTCCTATCCATATCGACTAATACAGGATATATTTTCAGGTTGGAATTTAAACTGACTCAACTAGATAACAGGAGATCTGGCTTTTTAACGGTTACCCGAGAAGTGAGGCAGGGGAGGACAATGAGTGTTTAACGATTCTACACTTAATTATTTTACATTCAGCTGTTTTACATTTAACTTTTCAATGTTTAGCAACTCTCCATTTAACTATTTGACATTTAACAGGTTAAACCTATAATGAAATGGATGATGAAAAATGTTATGTTTTGAAAGCTCAGACCCTAACTAGGGTCAAAAGTTATGGAGAATTATAATAAGTACAGAGGGAAGACACAGGAATCTTAGTAACTACCTCACAGTTAGTCAGCAGGCTGAAAGATTTTGTGTCCATTGTCTGTCACTTCCTGTCTCAGTATCCTTGTGTTTAATTATATCACTCTCCTGCGATTAGTAAATTATATTTATCGTAAAAACAATCCCATCCCCTTCAAACCAGAGCTGGATCCCAGTTAAATGGGAATGCGAGGAATTACCTTCTTAGAACAGGTTCTTTCCTATTTCTGTTGCCTAGACCCTGAGCTCTGGAATTCCCTGCCTAAACCTCTCCGCCTCTCTTTCCTCCTTTAAGACGCTCCTTAAAACCTACCTCTTTGACCAAACTTTTGGTCACCTGCCCTAATTTCTCCTTATGTGGATCGGTGTCAAATTTTTTGTCTTAAAATACTCCTGTGCAGCGCCTTGGGGCGTTTTACTACGTTAAAGGCGCAATATAAATACTTGTTGTTGTTGTTGTGCTGGAAGGCGATAGGTGCATTTATACAAGGCTGGCCTGGGCCTGGTAGGCACAATGTGGGCTCCAGCCAGGTTGTACCCTGCTTTATTGCCTGGCTCGGATTGGAACTCTGATGGCTGAGAGAGGCAGCTCTGCCCAGGTGCAGTCATACGTAGGCGCAGAGACCTGCTCCTGGCTGATTCATTTGAAATGTTCCAATAGCACGGGCAGCAATGTCAGCATTCTGAGAGCATTTAAATAACTTCCAGAGTCGCTTCTGGATTCCGACCAAGTGCGAAAGTTGCAGTATAGCCTCAACGTGAGCGGCACCAGTGCACCCAGTCAACCCTCTCTCCCTTTAATCTGGCAACATTGGGTGAAAGGGAGTATTTGCTCCAACACGGTTGTTTGTGATTGTTTTGTTGGCTGGTTTCTATGAACAGTTTAACTTAAAAGAGCTGCTGTACGGCCCCATTACTGGATTTGCAGAATTTAATTTGGACCTAACTGATTGAGGGCTGTGATTGCCTCAATCTCTGTACAAATAATTTAGATAGAAAGGAAGACACTGCTCAGTTTTCACGTAAATGGATAAAGACACAACTCGTTTTTATTTCATGGATAAAGTAACAGTTTGTTTTATTGAGGGAGCTTTTGCCTGAGTAACTATTAGTGCTTACAAGAACCCAAATCCTCTAATGTGACAGTACCACGCTGGAGTTTATTTCAATATTTTGAGAATGCTAACATTGCTGTCTGTGCACTAACCACATTTCAAACACCAAATTGGATTAGGGCAGATTTTTGAAAGATGAGGAGCGAGTTAGCTGAGCTAAGATGAAAAGGAGAAATTGGCACACAGGATGTACAGCAACACTGGGGCGCTTTTTTTTAAAGAGATTGCAAAAGTACAGAATAAGTATATTTTATTCAAAAAAAGGAAACTACTCGCAGTTTCAGGATGCCATGGATAAATAAGGAGGTTAGAAACAAATTATAATTTAAGAAGAAGGCCTATAAAGAAAATAAGAGGTTAAAAGTGGATAAGGAAAGCTAAGGAAATGAGGGGAAAATGTCAAAAACGCTAAAAGGAACAGTAAAGTATTTTACAAATGTATCAGTAAAAAGAGAATTGTTAAAAGCAAGATGGTAGAGCTGAGAGGAGAGGATGGCCAATTTGTAGGTGATATTCAAATTAATAGCAGAGGTATTTAAATACTTTACATCATCCTTTACTAAATAGAAGGATATCGGAGAGGTGAATCCTGACGTGGATGAGAACGAGATTAACAATGTGTGCTAGGCCGATGTAGCAGAGCCTGGTCTCCAGTCGTCTTGGATCCCCTTGCCACTGGACCAAGACCTTGCTCTGTCAAGCCCGTGTGGTAGCTGGTGTGCAACGGCCACCCGTTAAAAGAATTCACGCACAGGCATCTTCCACCCTTTAAAATGAAGTTCGGGACCTGGAACGTCAGGACCCTCATGGACAACCCCAACAGCGACAGACCGGAACGCCGTACTGCAACCACTGTCTACCCCACCTGTGACAGAGGCTGTAGGTCCCACATTGGACTCATCAGTCACCTGAGAACTCATTTTTAGTGTGGAAGCAAGTCATCCTCGGTTCTGAGGGACTGCCTAAGAAGAAGGGACAATAGCGTGATGGATAAGAGGACAATTTTAGCCAAGTCAGTTATGGTAAAGGAAGACAAAGTGCCAGTGTCTGATGGGATACATCCTAGGATCCTGAGGGAGATGAGGGAGGAAATTGCCGAAGCTTTAGAAATAGGGGGGAATTTCAAGCTGGCACGCTGGGCGGAAAATGTCGGCGGGGAGGCGGGTGCGGCCCTTTGTTTTACACCCCCATCTTTACTCTCCAATAAAGTGTAAAATTGGGCGGGATGTAAAACGGCCAGTCGACCCCCACTGAACACCCCCACCCGAAACCCTAGTTTCTGCTCAGCGGATTAGGTTAAAAATACCCACTATTGAGGGTACACTCCCAGGATGCTACTGAGTATGGATGTACGCCGGGGGACTGGAGAGTTAACAATGTAGTGCCCAATTTTAAACAGGAGACAGAGCTGATCCGGTTAATTACAAGCAAGTTAGCTTAACATATGTGAAAGGAAAATGTTTTGAATATTTAAAGATGAAATACTACGTATATAGGTGAAGCCATAATAGAAGTAGCCAGCACGGATTTCAAAAGGGACGATCATGCTTGACAAACCTCATAGAATTCTTTGAGGAGGTAACAGACAATGGTAGATGGGGGAAATGCAGTGGATGTAGTATACAAAGACTTTAGGAAAGCCTTTGACAAGGTACCACACAAGAAATTACTGAAGAAGATTAAGGAGAATAGAATTCGGGGAAGGATAGCAAATTGGTTAGAAGGGAGAAAACTGAGGCCTGGAAATTCGAGCAGGCTGGAAACCTGCCGGTGCCACCGCGGGCCGAAGTTAACAGCCGCCCGCAAAAGGAACGCAGGCAGCACCGGTATTTTGGTGCTGCCTGCTCATTATCATTATTGTGGCGTTCAGCCCAGCACTGAGCAGGCTGAGCGCCCAGCAAGGACTGTGAGGTAGGTCGCGACTAAGGGCCAGGATCGGAGGGGCGTCGGGACTAGGGGCCAGCATTGGGGGAGATCAGAGAGCACCTGGAGATCGGAGTCGGGAGTGAGGTCGGAGATGATAATGGTAAGTACTTACCTTTTTTACATTTGGCGCTGTTTAACGCTTGTTTTCCTGGGAGTAAACATCGCTGGTGCTGGCTGCAAGAGGGAGCAGAAGGAGGCGTTAGGCCCCTTATTTGAATATGTTTCTGGCCTAACGCCTGCTTCTGATGAAGCTAAACAACGCCTTTTTTTCACCCAGCCAGTGGCTTAGTGGGTAGCACACTCGCCTCTGAGTCAGAAAATTGTGGGTTCAGGTCCCACTCCAGGGACTTGAGCACAAAAATCTAGGCTGACACTCCAGTGCAGTGCTGAGGGAGTGCTGCACTGTCGGAGGTGCCGTCTTTCGGATGAGATGTCAAACTGAGACCCCGTCTGCTCTCTCAGGTGGATGTAAAAGATCCCATGGCACTATTTCGAAGAACAGCAGGGGTGTTCCCCTGGTGTCCTGGGCAATATTTATCCCTCACTCAACATAACAAAAACAGATTATCTGGTCATTATCACATTGCTGTTTGTAGGAGCTTGCTGTGCGCAAATTGGCTGCCGCATTTCCTACATTACGATAGTGACTACACTTCAAAAAGTGTTTTGGGACGTCCGATGGTCATAAAAGACGCTATATAAATGCAAGTCTTTTTTTTTCTTTTTACCCTCACCAAGCCCGCGCAGGAAGTGGGCGGAAGCCATTTCTTCCACAAAACCGGCCTTACCAGCTGGCGCTAAAGCCCCGAATTTCTAAGCCTGAGAGTAGGAATTAAAGGCAGTTTTTACAGAATGGTTGCAAGTGGATAGGAGTTATAGTTAATTCTTTAGAAGACCAAGGAAAGCTGAAAAGGGATATTGATAAGATGGGTGAATGGGCTAAAAAGTGGCAGATGGAATTCAATGTGTAAGATGAAACATTTTGGTAAAAAAAAATAGCAGCAATTATGCTCTGAATGGAAGTCGACTCCGTGCTGTGGAAGATCAGAGGGATTTGGAGGACAGGTTCAGAGGACATTAAAGGGCAGTACCTCAGGTTGATCAGGTCGTCAAAAAAAAGCTAATGGTATTCTCGGTCTTATAACAAGAGGCATAACAGCTAAGAGACAACGATGAGCCCATTATGGGCAATATGATAGAAGTGTTTGAAATGATGAAAGCTGGGACAGGGTAGACAGAAGCAGGCTGTTTCCAGTAGGTGAGGATGTCATAGGTGCAAGATTAATTGCAAGAGATTTAGAACAGAGAGCAAAATAAATTTCTTTACACAGAGAGTTGTCAGGCTGTGCAATTCACTTCCAGGATTAGTGGCTGAGACAGAACTGTGGCAACATTCAAGATTAGATTGGATAGGGAGATGAAGGAAATGGTGTTGAAGAGAAATGGGAACAGAGTGGGTAGATGTGATTAGGTCTATTTGCTCTTTTGGAGGCTAAACGCCTTCACAGACTGGTTGGACTGAATGGCCTGTTTGAGTGTTGTAACTCCTTTATTTCTATGTATGTATGTATATGAGTGTGAGCAACAGTGAGCTGCTTTCCATAAACCGCAGGCCTGTGCTCACAGGGTACTGGGTTTGCCCAGTAATTTGTACATATGGTATTAAAGCAGTATGTTTAATAGGGACATATTTCTGTTAAATATTCAATAAAAGTTAAAGGAAAACATTGTTATACAGGGAACTGACTAAATGAATCCAGCAAATAGTTTCCTTTGGTGAAGGGTTCAAATCCTAGGAAGCACAAGTTAAAAATAAAGAGTAAGGAGAATCGGGGGAATTTTTTCATGCAATGGATAGTCAAGTTGTGGAATCGGCCAGTTCAGGACATTGAAAAGGACAGTATAAATGGGGGTCGAGACAATTAGATACATTTATGGAGAGAGAAGGGGTTGAAGGTTATGGTGAGAAAGTGAGTAGGTAGGTTTGAAGGATATTGTGAGAAGGTGGGATTGAGGGATATGGTGAGAAGGTGGGTAGGTGGGGTTGATCTACAAAAAAGGGACAGACTTGTTGGGCCTAATGGCTTTTTTCTGTTTCTGAAACTTCTTCTGTTCCTTTAAAAACCCACTGGACAAATACATGACTGAGAAAAGGACTCAACATTGCCAGAATAGGGATAGAGATGATGGAATTCTCTATGGAAATGATGGGCTTTGTGTTGTCGGGACTGCACTGGTTAGGCTGAGTAATGCACATGGGATCTTAGTTTCAGAACCCGAGGGTTTGTGGCCTTTATTTCATTTAATATTTTCTTGTATTTGAAAACCTCCTCAATGCACCTGGGTATAAATTCTGACTTTAACAGTCTGTTTTTCTCACTGAGCTGCAAATAAAAAAAAATATTCTTCAGAGGTTTGTGCCCCTAGTGCAGATCCAGCAGCACACACGGGGAAAATACTTGATAAATGTGGCCATTTTTTAGTCGCCATCTTTGGTATGTTGAAAAATTTCTGGTTAAGGAAATAAATCAGAATCTGAGACTGGAGATAGGAATGCAGCAATTCCTCTTGTGCCAACTTTCCCTCCTCCTTTCTCCTTGAGGCCTTGACTCTCACCGGGATACAGATTCCATGGCTTCTGGTCGCCTCTGTGCACGTCACCCAAAGGGCCCCCCTTTATGCAAGAGCCTGGACAACCTGCATTTATATAGTCATGTAAAAAATGTATCCTAAGGACAATTTTAGTGGCACAAGCAAAATGGATGGCAAGAGGCAGAGGCTGGTCAACAGTGGGCATTTCACAGCTGTGCCCATCATCTCGATCCTGCCCTCAACCAATCTCCACAAATGCATTTTCCATCAAAGGTCACGGATAGTGATCAGGAGCAGGAATCCCGGCTGATTTTTCTCTGCCCAGTGTATAACAACACCTTCCTCGCTTCAGTGCAGCTAATTGTGCATTTGTGCCGTTCACAGTAGATCAGCCTCTGATAAGCCTGCTGCCCCTTTGTGAGATTTGCCATTTTAACCTTTTGTAGCGCGTGCCAGTCACTGCACAGACACTTGTGCCTTGAGCAATCTGCCCTCCTGAAAACAAATGGAGCGTCATGGCAATCCCCGAGTTATTCGCAAGGCAACATCTGTCATGTTCTGGGGCTGAGTGCAGTGGCGACCAGACTCATCTGTCAGCGAGGCTGCTTCCTGCTCCTGCACTGACAGCTCTGTCCTTGTGCATCTTTCAGATCAAGCGCTCAGCCCATTGTTCCCAGCGGACTGCCAAACACTGTTTAGAGAATCAGATTGCTGCTGTCAGCTCCCTGTCCACGGTTCAGCTCGATTAAAAGTAAAAAAAAAAAATTGAAATTAAATTAGATGCATTCAGTTCTCCTCTAATACAAAGTGGATTTTCATTAACAATCTGTCTATTATATCTAACATTCACCAGCCAGTTAATAAAAGGCCATTGTCGTGGAGATCGATTATTAAATTGTAAAGAGACCCAAAGGCTAATCAGCCCTGCTCCATTCAGATAATGAATGCAACTTCCATCTAACTGGATATTGTTTGACGTACAAGCTAAAATCCATTTATATGGAAATCCGATAGACTCCATCCAGCCCAGATCCCAGGTGTAGGCCAACTTCTCCCAATCGCTCTGTTCATTTCAGTGTTACAGTTAGCTTGTAGAGCTTTGAGTTATACTGCAGTCTGCGCTGCTCAAACGTTGATGTCACGCCTATGATGAGGGATTCTCACTGACCTTATGTTTCCTGCTGTGATGTTATTTGTTTGTGCTTTGTGTTAATAGCAAACTGAGGGTTTCTGTAAGCAGACAAGTCTGCTTTTAATAAAAAAATTCATTCATGGGATGTGGGCATCGATTTCCCATCCCTAACTGCTCTTGAGAAGGTGGTGGTGAGTCGCCTTCGACTGCTGCAGTCCGTGTGACTTTGTTGTAGTGGTTTGGTGCAACTGAGTGACTCGCTAGGCCATTTCAGAGGGCAGTAAAGTGTCAACCACATTGCTGTGGGTGTGGAGTCACACATAGGCCAGATCAGGTAAAGACAGCAGATTTCCTTCCCTAAAGGACATTAGTGAACCAGATGGGTTTTTACGACAATCCGGTAGTTTCATGGTCACCATTACTGATACTAGCTTTTTATTCCAGCTTTATTAGCTTTTTATTCCAGCTTTATTAATTAACTGAATTTAAATTCCCCAGTTGCTGTGGTGGGATTTTGAACTCATGGGTGCGATCTTGCCAGCCCTGGGGAGGCGGGTATGGAGGCAGGACTGCCGGGAAAATGGCAGAATCTGGGGGCGGGTACCCATCTCGCCACCCAACCCGCCTCCGTGCCATCTTGCCAGGAGGCGGGTAGCCGACCCGTGCCAGGTCCCGTCTCCTTGGAGGCGGGAAGGGGATTACAGCCACATAACTGCCTGTTAACAGGTAGTTAACAGGCAGATAAGAGGATTATCCCCATTTTGCCCACACAAGTGCGGGCTTCCCGAAGGCTGCGAACCCCGCCAGGGTCACCGAGGCGAGTAGTGGGTCTGCGGAGGTCAGAGAGGTGCAAAAGTGTGCTGTGAAGGTAAGTGATGGGAGCAAGTGTGGAGAGGTGAGTATGTGAGGTAAGTGGAAAGTGTTAGAAAAAGTTTACTTGCCTTTGTTTCTTCCTGCAGGCTCAAGAGTTGGGTATGCGGAGAGTCTCGCACCTCCGCGGCAGAGATGACAGATGGCCGTTGCATTCTCCAGTGCAACAACCACCTAATTTCTGCAAAAGAGGTTTGATGAGGTCTTGAATTCAAGAGCTCATCAAACTACAGAGAATGTCAGTGTTTGACAGCTTCACAGATGAAACGTCATACGTTGACGTTCTCTGTAACCTGCTTTCCCTTAAATGGCCTGCTAAGCCCAAAAGGTCAATCAAGGGAAAATAGCGTGGGTTGGCCAAAAGTTGATGGAGGCGGGACTGAAACCCGACAAGTGGAAGTCCCGCCTCCAAAAGCTCCCCATTGGCAAAATCCAGCCCCATGTCTCCGGTTCCTTAGTCCAGGCCTCTACATTACAGTACCAGTAACATAACCACTGTGCTACGAGATGCGAGATGTTACCAATGTGCAGACCTGAGAACGTATTCAGATTTTTGGGTAAATAGCTTTCCCTCAACATTGAATGAGGTGAAAAGGAAGAAAAATAGCTTGCATTCTGCCCTAATAAGCTGGCTGCACAAGGAGGTCACTGCGAAGAGATCATGGTGCGTGATGTGCAACACACAGATGTATGGAACATAAAACGAAGGTAGAATTGGATGCTCATTTTTAAATCTTTCAGTTATAGGAAGTGAGTAATGGATGCAACTTCAGGCGTGGCTAAAACTACAGTCTGAATGGTCTGAATTAGTCCAGGCCTTTGGCTTACTAGTCCAGTAACATAACCACTATGTTACCGTTCCCCTTGAACCAAACCTGCAACTTTATAAATACCATGGGCTAGATTTTCAGTGTGCTGTGAGGCGGGCTTTTAGGCGTGCGGGGGGCAAAAATCCCGAATTCGGGGGTCCCGACACCATCCCGCCCAAAACCCGCCTCCACGTAAGTTTCAGAGGAGGTGGGTACCCGCCCCGCACTGGGACCCACCGACCCGAGGCGGGAAGGGATTAGTGCCAATTAACTGCCTGTTAACAGGTAGTTAACAGGCAGTTTTTAGCCTAATCCCTATTTTGAGGAGTGTCATGTGGGATTCCCGACGGCTCCAAACCACGCCAGGTTAGAGCAGGCGGGCCGTCGGGTTGAAGGACTTGGAGGGGTCGCGATGTCGGTGTTCAGGTGAGTGATGGGTGCATGAGTGCAAAGGTAAGTGTGTTTGGTGTGTCTGAAGTGTGTAAAGAAGTTTAAATTACCTGTACTTACCTTAACAGCCTTTCTTCCTCTAGGCGTCGGGAGTCTATCACTCAGCCGGCACTGAAAGCCAAATGGCTGTGATCTGTCAAAAGTGACAGCCTTCAGCTTTGAGTGCCGGTGTGAGTTCTAACTGATTCTGCGTAGAAGGACTCAGGTTAGAAGTCAGACTGTCAGTGTTTGACAGCTTCAAACAGCTGTGAAATGCTGATATTTCATCTGTCAAAAACTCTTGACAGATGAAATTTCAGTCTGTGACGTCACCTGTTGTCGGGTGGCCCTTAATTGGTGGGCTCAGCAAAGTCAATCAAGGGAAAATCGAGTGGATTGGCCGGACGTCGATGGAGGCGGGACTAAAACCCGAAAGTTGTAGTCCCGCCTCCTTCCTGACTGCTGAATGAAAATCCAGCCCCATGTGTGAGTTGGCAATGATTAGGACTAACAATTGAGGGTACAAATTCTGTAGTGCCATTGCACCGCTTGTGGCGTGGCAGGGCTTGGAGCTCATGGCCACTGCTTTGACCTGGTGATGACTTGTCTCGAATCCCAGGGGTGGGTGCCTATGCCCCAGGGCAGCAGCACAACCCATGGAGCCAGTGTGATCTCGGAGCTGCACACTGCCACTCTAAGGGAGGGAGCCAGAGGCCAGGCCCACCGAGAGAGAGGTAGAAGATGAGGGAGAGGTAGAAGATGAGAGAGAGGTAGAAGATGAGAGGTAGACGATGAGAGAGAGGTAGACTTAATCTAATTAAGTTGAGCTCCCGTGACACAAGGCCCCTGTTGCAATGGCAACTAATCCTTATGGAATCAGTTGCTGTTTGCCGTTGATCTTTCAGCCCCACTTTATGCCCAGAAAATTCCAGAGATTGGTACCCGCGCAGCTGAAGGCACAGCTGCCGATACTGGTTTGAAGGTGGGGGGGGAGGGGGAGGCGCGGGATCCACAAGAGGCCAGACTCAGAGGAGCGGGGAGACTGGGGGATGAGGTTATAGCACTGATTAAGGTTACAAGATAGGGTGAGGCCATGGAGGTATTTAAATAAAAAGAAATGAATTTTAGTTTGAGGCATTGGCAACTGTAGGTCAGTAATGATGGGAGTGATGGGTGAGCAAGACTTTGGCTGGAATTTTGCCTATCTGGGCAGGTCCGGTGCGGGCGGTGTCCGTGGCGGGTCGTGACCCCGCTGCTGGCTCCATCCCGCTGCTGAAAACAAACTTACCTTAATGGGGCCTATTAAGCCCGCTCAGCACGTTACCTGGCCCAAGTAGATGGAGCAGGTCTGGTGACGCGTTTTCAGCCGGGATCTTTAAAGGGCCCATGGCCACATTAGATTTGAAGTTTAATCTAACATAGTGCTGTCAGTGTACTACAGTATTGGACTGCTGCAAACACTGACAATGACTGCACAGAGGCAGCGGGCTGCACCCAGGTTCTCCCATGACTCCCTCCACACACCTCCCCAGGAGACCAAAACAGCCTGGTTGCAGATTGTAGAGGAAGTCAGGGATATGGTCAGGAGGACTTGGGTGCAGTGCTGCAAATGTTTCAATGATCTCATTAGATCAGTAAACATTAGTACAAAAAACAACAACAACTTGTATTTATATACTGCCTTTAACGTAGTAAAACATCCCAAGGCGCTTCACAGGAGTATTCTAAGACAAAAAATTTGACAGCGAGCCACATAAGGAGAAATTAGGGCAGGCTTGGTCAAAGACGTAGGTTTTAAGGAGCGTCTTAAAGGAGGAAAGAGAGGTAGCGAGGCGGAGAGGTTTAGGCAGGGAATTCCAGAGCTCAGGGTCCAGGCAACAGAAGGCACGGCCACCAATGGTTGAGCGATTATAATCAGGAATGCTCAAGAGGGCAGAATTAGAGGAGCGCAGGTATCGTGGGGGGGGGGGGGGGAGAGGGGGGTTGTGGGGCTGAAGGAGATTACAGAGATAGGGAGGGGCGAGGCCATGGAGGGATTTGAAAACCAGGATGAGAATTTTGAAATCGAGGCGTTGCTTAACCGGGAGCCAATGTAGGTCAGCGAGCACAGGGGTGATGGGCGAACGGGACTTGGTGCGAGTTAGGACGCGGGCAGCCGAGTTTTGGATCACCTCAAGTTTACGTAGGGTTGAATGTGGGAGGCCAGCCAGGAGTGCATTGGAATAGTCAAGTCTAGAGGTAATAAAGGCATGGATGAGGGTTTCAGGACCGGAGACGGGCGATGTTTCAGAGGTGGAAATAGGCGGTCTTAGTTATGCCACCGATATGTGGTCGGAAGCTCATTTCAGGGTCAAATATGACACCAAGGTTCCGAAAAGTGTGGTTCAGCCTCAGACGGATGTTAGGGAGAGGGATGGAGTCAGTGACTAGGGAATGGAGTTTGTGGCGGGGACCGAAAACAATGGCTTCGGTCTTCCCAGTATTTAATCAGAGAAAATTTCTGCTCATCCAGAACTGGATGTCGGACAAGCAGTCTGACGATTTAGAGACCGTGGAGGGGTCGAGAGAAGTGGTGGTGAGGTAGAGCTGGGTGTCATCGGTGTACATGTGGAAACTGACGCTGTGTTTTCGGATGATGTCGCCAAGGGGCAGCATGTCGATGAGAAATAGGAGGGGGCCAAGGATAGATCCTTGGGGGACACCAGAGGTAATGCTGCGAGAACGGGAAGAGAAGCCGTTGCAGGTGATTCTCTGGCTAAGATTAGATAGATAAGAATGGAACCAGGCGAGTGCAGTCCCACCCAGCTGGATGACGGTGGAGAGGCGTTGGAGAAGGATGGAGTGGTCAACCGTGTCAAAAACTGCAGACAAGTCAAGAAGGATGAGGAGGGATAGTTTACCTTTGTCAGAGTCACAAAGGATGTCATTTGTGACTTTGATGAGAGCCATTTCGGTACTGTGGTGAGGCGGAAAGCCAGACTCAACTGCATCCTGCTGTGCCTCTCATCACATCCCCATCACTCTGCCTTCCCTACCCTACTCCTGCACATCCTTACTCACACCAACATACCTTGCACATCCACCCATCCCTCTATCTATCTACATTATCACATCCCCATCTCAATAGCCACCCCTCACACTCACCCTCATCCTAGTGCAATCATACCAACTAACAACACACAAGGGTAGCCACTTGGGTGTTTTATCCAATGTTTGTGTAAAGTTTCTGTTAATGTGGTGTCAAATATAAAAATCTTTATTTTCAAGACTTTCCGGTCTTGGACAGATTTGTGTGCACCTTTGGAAGTGGCTTAGTGAGTTGCAGTGAGTGGTGAGACATAACAGTACACCCCACAATGGTGATGAGTGTGAAAGGAATGGCTTGGTCATTGTAGGGATGCTTTATGGTGTTGGTGTGGGGTGGTGCCAATCTGGCGCATCATGTAGCAGCCAGGGTGTACAGCATAAAGTTAACTAAATCTGGCCATAATGAGGCCATCCCTGGCCTCCCGGGCAGCAATATGCTCAGGTGCTGATGCCCTGTGTCCTGTGCAGCATCAGGTGATTGCAGAGAAGGTTGGTGTTGTTGTTGGTGCTGCTGGTGTTGGGGCTCATTGTGGTCCGATTCTGAGGACCAAGGTGAGACAGTATAAAGGCACCCATGTTGATGGAATAGATGGCAGGTGAAGTACAGATGACAGAAGCATTCTGTCAATGGTGAGCGAGTTCTTCCAATGAGGTGACACCGGATGAAGACTTTGCTGGAAACACTTGCAGCCTGCAGAATCTGTGCTGGAAATGGACTGAGCAACAGCTTCTGCCTGAGGAAAGTGATCATCTGTCAGGTGGGAGCTTTTGCTGTACATTTGATGCTGTCAAGTAATCAGCTGGATCAATGGCCACTGAACTCCCGCCTCAGGTTGACAGAATTGGTTCCCGAGCTGCGTGAATCCTGTGGCCATGCAGGGAAATTTAAAAAGTACGTGGAAAAAAGGTTCTTAAGTGTCTGTAAACTGCCTGATAATGATCTCAATTGGATTGCCCGCGATGACAGACTCGCCTGGGGGAAAGGCGCGTGGGAGCGAGAGGACAGCGGGTTCCCGACCTGCTGTCAAAAATAACAACTTTCCAACCCGTCACTGATCTCGCCCACTACCACCCCGGAAAATTCAGCCCTTTGTGTGGGATAGGATATGGGCAGCAGAGGTTAGAATGAGCTAAAGTTTACAGAGAGTGGAGGGTGAGAGGCTGGCCAGAGGGGCACTGGAGTAATAGAGTCCGGAGGAAATAAAGGCGTTTATAAAGCTTTCAGCAATAGATGGATTGAGGTTGGGGTGGAGGCAAACATAATTACTGAGATGGAAGTAGGTGGTCTTTGTGATGGAGAGGACATGAGGTTGGAAGCTCAGCTTGGAGTTGAATAGGTTGCCAAGGTTGCAGTCTGGTTCGCCTGAAACAGTGGCTGGTGGTGGGGGACGAAGTCAATAGAGAGGGAATGGAGCTTGTGGCAGGGACTGAAAATGACGGTTTTGGTCTTCGCAGTGTTTAACTGGAGGAAGTTAGGGTTCATCCAAGACTGGATGTCAGACAAGGCGTCTGACAGAAAAGAGTCAGTGGAGAGGTAAAGAGAGCCAGTGGAGAGGTGGGGACTGGTGTCATCGGCTTGCATTTAGAAGACAGCAGGGAGATTGAGGGGCAATGAAGAGGGATAATATACCAGAGTCACAGTCACTAACAATATAATTCCTGGCTTTGGTTAGGGTTGTCTCCGTGCTGTGTGAGGAGCAGAAACCTGATTATAGGGGTTCAAACAGGGAGGTGCAGGATAGAAATATACAGAGGGTATGTTGAAATACAGAGACAGCAGCGAGATACAGAGAGGCAGTAACATCCAAAGGGGACAGTGATACACAAAGGGGTCAGTTCTGTGTCCTAGCCCTACCCACCCTCACTCTGCAGAGCACTAAATTTCACAAAAGGGAATGAGCAGTACCCCTAAACCTCACCTGGTGGTCTGACAAATGAATAATGGCAACTGTAGGATAATTAACAGCAAGCTGTCACCTCCGATACATCAGCTTACACCATAAAGACGTAAGAAAACCCAGAGCAAGAAAGGCCATTCAACCATCAGTCGCACTCCACTCAGAGCCGATGATGATTCTTCTGCCGTGGACTTCCCTCCCACACCACACCACGGAGTTCCTTCCCCAAACTCCCCTGAAAGAAAATCAAGCAGAGCTGTTAATACCATTCTGACCCTCAATCCCTTCTCAACAGATATCCATCCAGCTCCATTTAAAGGTATCAATTGATCCTGAATCACCTTCTTCTCTGGGAATGTGCTCCACATACGTTTGGTGGGGATTTTTTTTTCCTAATCTCTAATCTTGCATAAGGCTTGTGAATTTTTTACTTGTGTCCCTGTCCAGTTACCTCCATGACCTCCCTTCCTTCCCCTCAATCTACTCAATCCATGAGCCCCGGGGGCGATTTTAACATTGCCTGCCCGATGGGCAGTTAAAATGCCTCGTGTAACTTACCTGTCCTGGAGCCGCCCAGATCCCGCTGTCTGCGATTTTGACTCAGGCTTCCAGATGGGCAACTAAGCCGCCTGCCCTAAGCTGGTGGGGTCCTGATTGACATATGCCGATCAAAGTCCAATGACGTCATCGGGCTCTGACTGCTAGTTTACCGCTGGTCTGAGCCGTTGCAGCTTTCCTGCCAGGTAACGCCAAGTGAGGAGAGGATCCGGGACCACAACAGGCCATTCACTTAGGCTTTTTACTTTCTTTATGGGGCCAGGAGGAGCAGGAGGTTTAAGCCTCTGCTGCCTCAGACTCCCCTCCCTTTCTCCCCCATCCCGCTAGACTATCCCAGTACCCTCTTCCGTACACCTACCTGCGTGCCGGCGGGCAGCCACTGGCCACCCAATTTTCTGTCGGCCAGCAGCTGCTCCCTGCCCACTTCCTACTCGGAAATGTTTTCTACTGCAGCGGGTGAGTTTCCAGCTCAACCAAGCCCAAAACCCATCCGGAGTTAAAATCAGGGCCTCTGTCCCTGTCTAGTTTCTCCCCTGCCCGCTCTAAGATGATTTTGTCCGTAAGACAGACCTACCTCTTGCTTCCTTAGCCCCATTCCTAACAAACTCCCCTTCTTTGCCCACATGCTAGCTGACATTGGAAATGTAAATGATACCTTGTCATCTGGCCCTGTTCCCCATGCTTCAAATTCACAATCATAGAAACATAGAAGATAGGAGCAGGAGTAGGCCATTCGGCCCCTCGAGTCTGCTCCGCCATTCAATGAGATCATGGCTGATCAAACAAATTCAGTACCCTGTCCCTGCTTTCTCCCCATATCCCTTGATCCCTTTAGCCGTAAGAAATATATCTAACTCCTTCTTGAATATATTTAATGAATTGGCCTCAACTGCCTTCTGTGTTAGAGAGTTCCACAGATTCACCACTCTCTGGGTGAAGAAATTCCTCCTCATCTCTGTCCTAAATGGCTTACCCCTTATCCTTAGACTGTGACCCCTGGTTCTGGACTCCCCCTGCCATCGGGAACATCCTTCCTGCATCTAGTCTGTCCAGTCCTGTTAGAATTTTATAAGTTTCAATGAGATCCCCTACTCAGAAAATCCACCTGTTTTTGACAATTATCAATTCACCTCCAATTTTCCTTTCCTCTCCAAGGTTTTTGGATATGTTGTTGCTCCTACCTCCATAGCCAGCCCTCCCACAATCCATTTGAATCCCTATAATCTGCTTTCTGCCCATCCCATAGCACCAAAATGGTCCTCATCAAAGTCATGAATGACAATCTATGTATCTGTGACTGCTCTTATTCCTCATGGTCTTTCTTGACCTCTCTGCAGCCTTTGACATAACTGACCACACCATCCTCCTCCAATGCCTTTCTTCCATTGTCCAACGGTGGGTTTGTCCTTGCATGGTTCAGTTCTTACCTATTTGATCATAGACAGTGCATCTCTAACAGTGGCTTCTGTTTCCACCTCTGCATCATCACTTCCAGAGTTGCCCGAGGTTCCATCCTTGGCCACCTCCTCTTCCTCGTCAGTTTACCGCCCCTTGACGACATCAGCTGCAGTCATGGAGTCAGCTTCCACATGCAGTTTAAGGGGACATTCAGTGGTGGGCCTCTCCGCTACATATTCCTCGGAACAATGCTCTGGAATCACTTGCGAACTGGCAAATTCCCAGAGGAAAATCCAGCCCTCAATTTGTGCTGAATTAGGGTCAGTTTTGTGCTCTCGACTTAGGATTCTGTCAGCTTGCACAGAGGAAGCCTGTCGTTGCTGGATTTAACCTCAGCTCCCATAGGTGAAAAGCAGATGTCCTATCCGAAAGTGTAAGCTGCTCCATCTGTTTCTCCAGTTTCATTTTAAGTCCCATCATTGAACTAAAATCAAAAACTTGAGTGAAACGCAGAACAAATTTCAGGACGTTCCCCGAGCGCTTTACAGCCAATGAAGTATTTTTGAAGTGTAGTCACTGTTGTAATGTAGGAAACGCAGCAGCCAATTTGATAATGACCAGATAATCTGTTTTTTGTGATGTTGATTGAGGGATAAATATTGGCCAGGACACAGGGGAGAACTCCCCTGCTCTTCTTCGAAATAGTGCCATGGGATCTTTTACATCCACCTGAGATAGCAGACGGGGCCTCGGTTTAACGTCTCATCCGAAAGACGGCACCTCTGACAGTGCAGCACTCCAGTGAAGTGTCAGCCTTGATTTTTGTGCTCAAGTATCTGGAATGGGACTATGGACCCACAACCTTCTGACCCAGAGGTGAGAGTGCCACCCACTGAGCCACAGCTGACAATTTGTAGAAACGTATCTATTATAGTAACAGTATTACACTGACAGTATATAAACAGTAATATAGCATTATTATTCTTCTTAGGCAGTCCCTCGGAACCGAGGATGACTTGCTTCCACACTAAAAATGAGTTCTCAGGTGACTGATGAGTCCAATACGGGACCTACAGTCTCTGTCACAGGTGGGGCAGACAGTGGTTGCAGTACGGCGTTCCGGTCTGTCAGTGTTGGGTTTGTCTATGAGGGTCCTGACGTTCCAGGTCCCGAACTTCATTTTAAAGGATGGAAGATGCCTGTGCGTGAATTCTTTTAACGTGGGGTGGCCGTTGCACACCAGCTACCACACGGGTTTGACAGAGCAAGGTCTTGGTCCAACGGCAAGGGGATCCAAGACGATTGGAGATCAGGCTCTGCTACATCGGCCTAGCACACACACACAAACATACTCCTACTGTCCTCCTCCCTCCTTCCCGCAGGTCCTCTCTGCCTGGGTTTCATAGGCTGCAGTGTGGTCCTCCCGACCCCGCTGTGCCACTCCTGGGCCTTGACCTCGCTGCTGGGCTCATCCTCGCCCCTGGGCCTCGTCCTCGCTCCTGGGTCCCGATGTCACTCCTGGGTCCCGTCCTCGCTCCTGGGTCTGTGAAGAAAGATATATACTAATAGCTATTAGGAACATTAGTAGGCCAATCAGCCTCCTCGTGCCTGGTCCGCCATTCAGTGAGATCATGGCTGATCTGTGATCTAACTCCATATATCCCGCCTTTGGCCCATATCCCTTAATACCTTTGGTTATAGTATTATAGACAGTAATAGTAGTGACAGGAATAATATTTCCAAAATCAGCCCACTGGGAACAGGTGAGATTATTTTGCACTCAATGCATGAGATTAGAATCACGAGTTAAAATAAACTTATTTATCTGTCTGTTACAAGCATCAGCCCTTGAGGCGACCTGATTGGCCCGCTGGTGCTTAAACTCGCCGCCTCACTCAAAATGGAAGCCGAAAGTGGTTCCCTGTGACGCCATTTCCGTTGGCCGTGTTGTGGCGGAAGTGCGCACTTGGATTATTGGTTCACTGCCGCTGAGGTTAGCCGGAAGTCGGTGGTGGTGGTGCGCCGCCATTTTATGTCTGACCGGGCTCCGGTCGCGCGGCAGCCGCTTCCGGCCGTTTTATCTTTCCGGGGTTTTTTTTTTCGGCGGCGGCGCGAGGAGGAGATGCCCCAGAATCCGCTGCGAGTGGCCGTGGTGTGTTCGAGTAACCAGAACCGGAGCATGGAGGCGCACAGTATCCTCAGGTAACCAGCCCCGCCCCGGGCCTACCGGCCAGCTGTCAGCCAGCCCGGCCTGGGGCCTACTCGGCACCTCCGGGAACCGAATCCCCGCCGGCCCCCTCCCTCCCCGGGCCTACTCTCCGCCTCAGGGAGCTGATCCAGCCGCCTCTCCCTCTCCTCCCGCCCCGGGGCCGATCGCACGCCGCTCCACCGTTCCGGGCCTACCGCGCGCCTCAGCAAGTTGAATCCGCTGCCTCGGGCCTAGCGCGCAATCCGAGGCTGGGTCAGCCGCGCCCTGTGTGAACCCATCTGCCGCCGCGCTGGATTGTACCTCGCACCCCGCTCTGAGTGCGGGGAGCTTCGCCTTTCTCTTCCACCCCAAAAAAAATCTTGTGCGGCTGTATGTGTGTGTGTGTCATCCCCTTCCCCACCCTGTCCCCTTCCCCAGCCTCTCCGCGGGTGTGTCGTCTGCCATTCTCTTCTCTTCCCTCGCCCCCACACACAACCCTGCCTGTGGATGTCTCTTGTCTCCACCCCACAACAACTTGTATTTATATAGCGCCTTTAACGTAATAAAACGTCCCAAGGCGCTGCACAGGAGTATTATAAGACAAAAATTGACACTGAGCCACTTGAGAAATTAGGGCTGATGACCAAAAGCTTGGTCAACGAGGCAGGTTTTAAGGAGCGTCTTAAAGGGGGTTAGACAGGCGAAGAAGTTTAGGGAGGGAATTCCAGAGCTTTGGGCCTTGGCAGCTGTAAGGCATGGCCGCCACTGGTGGAGTGTTTATAAGGGATGTTCAAGAGGGCAGAATTATAGGAGCGCAGATATCTGGGGTGGGGGGGTTGATTGTGGGGTTGGCGGAGATTAGATAGGGAGGGGTGAGGCCAGGCCAGGCCATGGAGTGATCTGAAAACCAGGATGAGAATTTTGAAATCAAGGCATTGCTTAACCACCCCACAGTACCTGCTGTGTCTCGACTTCTCTTCCACCTTTTCCTCCTTCCTGCGAGTGTGTCTCATCTCTCTCCCACCCCCAAAAAGAAATCCTGCCCAGTTTGTCTTGTCTTTTTTCCTCCCCTGCCAATCTTGCCTACGAGTGTGTCTCAAAACCTTACCCCCTCTTCCACCCCCCCCCCCCCCCCAAAATCCTATGTGTGGTTATGTTGCTTCTCTTCCCCCCCCCCCCACCAAAACCTTGTTTAGGATCATCCTGGAATGCAAAGATAGCCCTTGGCTTTTCCCCACCATCTCCTTGAGCCCCTTCCACTTTTCCCTTAGCCTCAAGCAAGTGTGAGGGACTCATTGACTTTGTTGCTAAGATTCAGACGATCTGTTCAGTTGCCTCTGCTGTGTCCCTCCCTTCTACACACACCTGCCCAAACAGACCTCCAGGTTCCCGTCCTAGTCCAATCTTTCTTGAGTTCTATCTCTGCTCATGCCCTCCTAGAGCATCTTGTCCATGAGACCCACTTCCTGCTCTCGACCATATTGCCACTAAAATGCTGACCACTTAACTTCCCTTCCTGGCCCCCGTGCTAGCTAATATTGTATACGGTTCCCTCTCCACAGGTACTGTCACCCTCCCTTTCAAATCCACCATTTAAAAAAACTACCATTGACTCTCTGTCCTTGTAAACTACTTCGCCTCCAACTCTGCCTCCCTTTCCTCAAGTCCTTGAATGTGTTGCTGCCTCCTAAATCTATGCCCATCTTGCCCATGTTTAAATTGTTCCAATCAGGATTCTGCCCCTTCCAGAGCACCAAAATGGCCCTAATCAAAGTCACAGATGACATCCTATGTGCATGACCATAATGCACTATTCCTTCTCGACCTGTCTGCAGCCGTTGGCCTGGTTGACCATACCATCCCCCTCTGAGGCCTCTCCTCTGTTGTCTGGCTAAGTGGAACTGCCCTCACCTGGTTCCACGCTTGCCTATTCAGTCCTAGCCAGATAAACTCCTGCATCTCTTTCTGCACCCGTACCGTTACCTCTGGGGTCCCGCAAGGATCAATCCTTGGTGACATCAACCAAAAACATGTTGGACTCCACGTATGCACTGACAATGCACAGCGCTACCTAACCCCCACCCCCCTCGACCACTCCACTGCCTCTTGTCAGACTGCTTGTCCAACATCCAGTCTTGGATAAGCTGGAATTAGCTCCAATAGAATATTGGGAAGACCAAAGTTATTGTCTTTGTTCTCTGGCTTCTGTCTTGGGCTGAACCAGACTGTTCGCAAAGTCGGAGTCCTATTTGACCCTGAGCTGAGCTTCCAACCCCATATCTGCCTATTTCAACCTCTGTAATATCGCCCATCTCTGCCTCAGCCCATTTGCTGCTGTAACGCTCGTCCATGCTTTTGTTACCTCCTGATTCATAGAAACCTAGAAGATAGGAGCAGGAGTAGGCCATTCGGCCCCTTGAGCATGCTCTGCCATTCAATGAGATCGTGGCTGATCATCCAAATTCAGTACCCTGTCCCTGCCTTCTCTCCATATCACTTGATGCCTTAAAAAATATATCCAACTCCTTCTTGAATATATTTAATGAATTGGCCTCTACTGCCTTCTGTGGTAGAGAATTACACAGGTTCACCACTCTCTGGGTGAAGAAATTCCTAATTTCTGTCCTAAATGGCCTACCACTTATCCTTAGACTGTGACCCCTGGCTCTGGACTTCCCGACCATCTGGAACATCCTTCCTGCATCTAGTCTGTCCAGTCCTGTCAGAATTTTATAAGTTTCAATGAGATCCCCTCTCATTCTTCTACACTCCAGCGAGTACAAGCCCAGTTGACCCAATCTCTCCTCATACGTCATTCCTGCCATCCCAGGTATCAGCCTGGTGAATCTTCGCTGAACTCCCTCCATGGCAAGAACATCCTTCCTCAGATAGGGTGACCAAAACTGCACACAATACTCAAGGTGTGGTCTCACCAAGGCCCTGTACAACTGCAGCAAGACATCCTTGTTCCTGTACTCAAACCTTCTCGCTACGAAGGCCAACATACCATTTGCCGCCTTAACCGCCTGCTGCACCTGCATGCTTACCTTCAGCGACTGGTGCACAAGGACACCCAGGTCTCGTTGCACTTCCCCTTCACATAGAAACATAGAAGATAGGAGCAGGAGTAGGCCATTTGGCCCCTCGAGCTTGCTCCGCCATTCAATGCGATCATGGCTGATCATCCAATTTCAGTACCCGCTCCCTGCTTTCTCCCCATACCCCTTGATCCCGATAGAAACATGCCCAATCTATTGCCATTCAGATGATCTGCCTTCCTGTTTTTGCCACCAAAGTGGATAACCTCACATTTATCCACGTTATATTGCATCTGCCATGCTTCTGCCCAATCACCCAACCTGTCCAAATCATACTGGAGTTTCTCGGCATCCTCCTCACAGCACACGCGTCCACCCAGCTTTGTGTCGTCTGCAAACTTGGAGATATTACATCTAGTTCCCTTGTCTAGATCATTAATATATATATTGTGAATAGCTGGGGTCCAAGGATCGATCCCTGCGGTACCCCACTAGTCACTGCCTGCCACTCGGAAAAAGACCCGTTTATTCCAACTCTTTGCTTCCTGTCTGCCAACTAGTTCTCTATCCAAGTCAATACCTTGCCCCCAATCCCATGTGCCTTAACTTTACATGCTAATCTCTTATGCGGGACCTTATCGAAAGCCTTTTGAAAGTCGAAATACACCACATCCACTGGTTCTCCCTTATCTATTTTACCAGTTACATCCTCAAAAAATTCCAGTAGATTAGTCAAGCACGACTTACCCTTTTGTAAATCCATGTTGACTGTCCGATCCTGTCACTGTTTTCCAAGTGCTCTGCTATTACATCTTTTATAATGGACTCTAGCATTTTCCCCACTACCGATGTCAGGCTTACCGGTCTGTAATTCCCTGTTTTCTCTCTACCACCTTTTTTTGAATAGTGGGGTAACATTAGCTACCCTCCAATCCATGGGTACTGTTCCAGAGTCTATCGAATTTTGGAAGATGACCACCAATGCATCCACTATTTCTAGGGCCACTTGCTTAAGTACCCTAGGATGTAGATTATCAGGCCCTGGGGATTTATCGGCCTTCAATCCCGTCAATTTCCCTAACACCATTTCCCTACAAATACTGATTTCTTTCAGTTCCTCCCTTTCATTGTTCACCGACATCTCTGGGAGGTTATTTGTGTCCTCCTTTTGTGAAGACAGAACCAAAGTATGTATTTAATTGGGTTGCCATTTCTTTGTTCCCCATTATAAATTCCCCTGATTCTGACTGCAAGGGACCAATGCTTGACTTCACCAATCTTTTTCTCTTCACATCTATAAAAGCTTTTACAGTCAGTTTTTATGTTCCCTGCAAGCTTACTCTCATACTCTATTTCCCCTCCTCTTAATTAATCCCTTTGTCCTCCTTTGTTGAATCCTAAACTGCTCCCAATCCTCAGGTTTACTGCTTTTTCTGGCCAATTTATATGTCCTCTCCTTGGATCTTATGCTATCCCTAATTTCCCTTGTTAGCCACGGTTGAGTCACCTTTTTTGTTTTTTTTTATGCCAAAGTGGGATGAACAAATTCTGTAGTTCATCCATGCGATCTTTGAATGTTTGCCATTGCCTATCCACTGTCAACCCTTTGAGTGACATTCCCCAATCAATCCTACCCAACTCGCGCCTCATACCATCGTAGTTTCCTTTATTTAAATTCAGGACACTAGTCTCTGAGTCAACTACTAATCCAATGGTCTCCTGACTGCCGACTCATCTTTCACCCTCCGTAAATGTTACTTCGAATTCTGCTGCCCGTATCTTAAATTGCGCCAAGTCCCATTCACGCATCACCCCTGTGCTCGCTGACCTACATTGGCAAGGTTTCAATTTTAAAATTCTCATCCTTGTGTTCAAATCCTTCCATGGCCTTGCCCTCCCGAACTCTAGCCTCTCACTACCAACGTTCTCTCTAAACTGCGCAGCTGTCTGCCGATCCCGTGCTGCCGGGGACCAGCTTTTTAAATGTGATATTTCACGTATGCGTGAAACTTTAAGTGAGCCTCGCAGATTGTTAAAGGGGCCGGCACTCAAAAAAAAAAAAAAAATTAAAAAAAATAATTGGAGGCATTGCCTACTACCCTCAGAATTAGGTGTACTTCCAACCCAGCTCTCTTGTGCATTCCCCACTTTCACCCCACCATTGGTGGCCATGCTTTCAGCCATCTCGGACTCGAGCTTTGGAATGTTCTCCCTAAACCTCTCCACACTCTTCCTTTTTAAGATGCTTCTTAAAGCCTATCTCTTTGACCAAGCTTTTAGTCATCTATCCTAATGTCTCCTTCTTTGGCTCAGTGTCAATCTTTCTCTGATTATGTTCCTGTGAAGTGCCCTGGAACGTTTTACTATGCTAAAGGCACTATATAACTGCAAGTTCGGTGTGTGTCGTCTTCTCTTCCCCCGCCCCAATGCTATGTGCGTGGTTGTGCATTGTCTCCCACACTATCCTGTGTGCGCATGTGGTCTGGGTGTTGATTCTCCAGTAGTACCCATTGTGCCAGGCCCCTATGCGACATGTTCACTCAACTCTGCTGTCAATGCTTAAGTTGGCAATATCCTTAGTGTTTTTTTTTTGGTCAATTCATCGTTACTGCATTTACCGAAAGCAACATTGTCAGACTTAGTCCTGGACAAGGACCTTGGTGAGTTATTTGGGGCTGGAGTAATTGGCAGGCTTCGAATCTGAGGATCAAACGTTTCAAACCCTTAAATCATTTCGGTGTGATCAATTCTGGGCCAGAAATAAAGCATTTGTAAAATACAAAAAACTTCAGATTTCTTTTTTGGTAAAATGCTTTTCTTTTTCAATTTCTTGAAGCATTTCTGGATTTTAGAGTGATGGCATGCCCAACTCTTTAAAACAGTGTCTCTCTGCGTGTGTGGGGTTTCAGGGCCAATTTTGTGGAAAATTGAGTATCTAACTACAGTACTTCACTTTCTCCCTATTGCTCTTCATTGGCCTGTGCTGTTGGGCTGCCTGGAGTTTTGTGGGAGCCCTTTTGTCAGTTATATTCTGCTTCACTCTAGAGAAGACTTGTGGCCTCTGAGCGAAAGGAGAACTCGGCAAAATGAGGGGTTGTTCAACTCGGGCAAATCTCAAAATTTACCTTCCCCAGCAAGTTCTGGTAAATATGAACTGTACACGTGATACACCCCTCTGATCCCATAAATGGCTTCACTTTGTGATAACCTCAACATGCAATTACTCTATGGTAAAGGTGGCTTCAATTGTTCAAGCTTTGCTGGTTGGTCACCTGAGTCTGCTGAGATTTATTCCCTGCTAACTTTGCTATCCATTATCCTTGGTTAAATGCAATGCTGAAAGTTAATCTTTCAGTGCACTTTGACTTGGGGAAAGTAAGAATGTAATGCAGAATTAGGGTCTTCATTAACAGTACATATCCTTTGGGGAAAGTGCTGTATTTTTAACATTTCCCCACTGAATGGTAGCCTAGGTTTCAAGCACTCTGTTAGTGTAGACCACAGCCCGAGAGAATCCTTTTGTATGTGATTTCTCTTTCTCCAATTTCACCACATGCTTTGCAGGGCTGTGCTGTATGTACTTTCAGATGGCACTGTTTCAACACTGAATCCATTAAGTGTGTCTTTAAGGAATGTGAGGCCAAGCAATGGGTTTTGTCCTAATGGAAAATACCATTTTTACTTCTGCTTGCTGTTGGTTCTCATGGGGATTTGGTCAGATGCTATTTGAAGGTGGAAAGGGTCATGCCTTGGGCTGGCGGTTGTCAGCAGTCTCCATGATCTTGGATTGCGATCGTGCTGTGGGCTGTGCCCGCAGAGAGCAGTGTTCAGAATTCTGCTCTTTTTTTAAAGAGGGTGGGGGGGGGTGGTGGTGAGGGAGGGATAGTTTACTCACTGATTACGTCCTACCCATTCATAACTTATCTCTTCCACATCTTAATTCTGACCCGATTGCAACGTTTACTGTATTTGCCAGATTACACAGTGACTCGGGTATGCTGGCGCAGACCAGTGCGGGAACATCAATGTCCATGTAATTCCCAAAGGGCCTAGTGTGTGTATATTCAGCTTGTAAAATTTGCAGAGATTTTTGATGCATGTGGTTTTGTCCACAGATTGTCTAGTGCCACATCAGAGTCGTTTGGGCCTCTTGTCTCTTCTGCTGAAAATACAAAAGAAAACGAGGCTTTGTTATTTAGAGAATGTTTTTGTGGCACTGTAATACCGAGCCATGTGTCGTTGTGATGCATAGTGGCAAATATCATTCAAGAAATCCTTGGATGCAGTGATGAAGTAAGGATTGTATATTTCTGTCGAAGGATGGGCTGAATAGCTTCCCTCATCTGCAGTTAATCTTTGTATATTCTGGGTTGTAATTACAGTTCTTTCTCCTCAACCATTGAACAGCGGCTTTTACTTAGAAAAGAGAAGACTGAGGTGACCTGATCGAGGTCTTTAAAGTTATGAATGGGTTGGACGGGGTAGATGTGGAGCGAATGTTTCCACTTGTGGGAGAATCCAAAACTAGGGGCCATAAATACAAGATAGTTCATACTAAATCCAATATAGAAATAAGGAGCAATTTCTTTACTCAGTGGTTAGAATGTGGAAAATAGCTGCTTTCAAAAGGAAACTAGACGAGTACATGAGAGAAAAGGGAATAGAAAGATATGCTGAAAGGCTGAGATGTGATCGATGGAATGGGTGTAGAGTATAAACACAGGTTGGGCCAATTGGCCTGTTTCTGTGCTGTATATTTGCAGTGGTTACCAACATCACACCTGCAGATCTGTAAACATGCATTTTTTGATCTTCGTGCACTAGTTTTGGCTTCAAGTTCCTTTTATTGCTGTTTAGTGTAATCCACTTCTAACCTTAATTTGGTATAATTCTTCAGTTAACTTTCTAGAAATTCTTAGCTTTTTATCATTGCAAGCCCCATGAAATCTACATTGGGGGGGGGGGGGGGGGGGGGGGTGGTCCACACTATTCTGGCTTCTTTTGAGAGGCAATGATGGTTTGAGGTTTATCGACTTGCAGGCTGGCAATGTGCTAAACAAAAAGCTGCCACGTGCCCCTGGAATGCAAAGGCTCTGATTGTGGGTTGTATTTCTACAAATTCTGTTCTGCGGCTGACTATAGCTGAAATGTTTCTTTCAGAAGTTATGGCAAGTATTTTCTACCTTAATGTCCACCCGATCTTGGTATGGACCTTACCAAACCAGCTCTTGCACAACACCTTCGTTTCGGATCTGAGCGATTCACCAGAGTGGATTTTTTCGTGCAATTCTGCCCTCTTTCCCCCCCGCCCCCTTCCCTGAAGGTGCTAATTCTTGCTGTTGTATGGTTGCCAGCTACCTCGGCTACTTTGCAGGTAGCCCTTATTCATGCACAAGCGTAGACACTGAATTTCAGCAGGATCTTTAGCTGGGTAGATCATCCCTGACCTGATCCCGATGTCCACAGAAGCCCTTTCCAGCTGGGTGGTTGCTGGATTGTAATCAGCATGAACCCTAGCCAATTTTTAATACAGCAATACATAAATGTTACGTATATCACATCAAAACCCCTCAAAACACTTGACATTTTTTGAAATGCTGTGAATGTTCTCGAGGTAAACATGGCAGCCATTCTGCACCAGCAACACCCCACAAATAGCAATGAGACAAATGACCATCTCGCCTATCGGAACAGATAGATGGGCCCTCAGTTTAATGTCTAACACCAACTTGCATTTATATAGTGCCTTTAAAGTTGTGAAAGGTCCCAAGGCGCTTCACAGGATCATTATCAAACAAAATTTGACACCGAGCCCCACAAGGCACTACTATTAGGACAGGTGACCAAAAACTTGGTCGAAGAGGTAAGTTTTAAGGAGGAGAGTGGCGGAGATCTTTAGGGAGGGAATTCCAGAGCTTTGGGCCTCGGCAGCTGAAGGCACGGCTGCCAATGGTGCAGTGATTTTAAAAATTGGGGGTGTGCAGGAGGCCAGATTTGGAGGAGCGCAGAGATCTCTTGAGGGTAGTCGGGCTGGAGGAGGTTAGAGATGGGGTGGGGGCAAGGCCATGGAGGGATTGGAAAACCAGGATGAGCATTTTAAAATCGACGTAGCTGTATTGAGAGCCAATGTCAAGCCGCAAGCAAAGGGGTGAGTGATGAACGGGACTTGTCTCATCTGAAAGAGAGCACCTTGGATGATGCTGTGCTCCCTCAGTGCTGGACTAGTACAGGCTTGATCTTGCACCTTCTGACTGAGGAGCGAGTGCCACCAACTGAGCCAAGCTGGTTCTCTTCCGCAAAGCAAAGGTTCAGCTGCTGCCTCAACTGAGCTTTGCAAACTCGGCACAAATCAAGAATTGATCCTGGGGCACACTGCTACCTGGATGGTGCTTTTTATTTACTTGCTGAGTCATTGGAGGAGCTGAGAATTATTCAGCTGAATAATAAAGAATACTTAAAATTTTGAAATACTGCAAAAAGTATGTGATTTCTGAGCAGAATAGTTTTAATTTACAATCTTTAAGTTGACATCAAGGAGTCATTAGATCACTGATTAGTTGCTTGGGCCAATATTCTGCTGCAATGTGGGTCTAAATAAAGTTTGCATGGTGACTTGTTCAGAATGTACTCAAGATTGTTCTCTGTCCAAGCCAAATGAGAATAAATATTCAGTATTTACATTTTGATGCAAAACTCATTAAAGGTTGTGGCAGTAATTGCTGAACCATTACTACAATCAGCTCTTTACATCTATGTGTAACAGACACCATTTACCTGATGTAGCCATTTGACTGGGCCCTGTGTTTTATCCCCCATATCAAAAATTGTGGTTTATCTACATTTCCTGAATATACACTAGTGAACTTGAAGCTTTGTTAGCAGGACCATCTGGAATTTGTTCTGATTCCTGTTGGAGTAAAAGTAATGCTGTAATTTGGTTGCACTCAAACCCTGCCTTTTCACCTTTATCCCTGCTGTTAAACTTTCTGAACCCTCATTTGGTTGACTGCTTTCATCCTTTCTGCCCCTCCATTTTCTTTGCTTTTTTCCCTCTTGCTAGTCAACCTTTTTTTTCAACCTTGTAAAACAGATTTTCTTTACTTGAGCCTATAGAAATGCAAGGTTATAATCCTGTTTCAATGATACAGGACAGAAGGAGCCCACTCGGCCCATCGTGCCTGTGCCGGCTCTTTGGTAGAGCTAGCCAATTAATCCCAGTCCCGTACAGTTTTGAAGTGTAGTTGCCAACATAATGTTTAGGGTGAGAGTTGCTGAGGTTTGTGGGTAAAGGCTCATCGTGACTTGCAGCTTCAAACTTGGCAAGTTCTGTCATGACCATAAAAGGAATGGTTGCTGCATGAAAACTAAATTACTGTATCTCAAGGGCTGAATCAGCAGTTGGTATAGATCAGAGAGCCCCAACCACTGAGACACTACAGATTTTAAGTTCCAGTAATTACTTTTTAATGGGTCGGTGAGGGTTTCGAATGGATGCTTTCTCTGCCATCAGGGTGGGATGGTCTGGCTATCTCTGCTATTTCTGCTAATATTGCTCAGTATGATGTGACAGGGCCACTCCTTGTGGGGAAGGAATGCGAAGCAGTGAAGTAATGCTATACTTTTTTTTGAGGTTTGCAGCAGTGTGGGTAAAACCTGAACAAGCTACATGTGCTTTTTATAGGACAGAATTGGAAGTAAATGCTACTCCAGTGTTGCAGCTGTCAAAGTAGAAGTGCAGTAATAGCCAAAGATCAGTGAATTTGAGTAGCAATGTATTCTTTGGGATGTTAAGTGACATTATGTGAACATGGAATCCAATTTCTCAAGCAAGCTTGAAAAGGGTGATTTTTCACAATTAATTCTGGCCCTTTTTATTCTCTGGATTAAAAGCTGCTAGAGTTGGGGAATATATTGTAATGTAAATACGTCAGCCCTGTCTGATTCTGTACTCTGTTTACTATTAGTCAGCTTTTGTTGTCTGACTCACTGCACTTGCATTCATAAGAACATAAGAAACAGGAGTAGGCCATTCGGCCCCTTGAGCCTGCTCCGCCATTCAATGAGATCATGGCTGATCTACCTCAACTCCATTCACCGGCCCTATCGCCATATCCCTTGATGCCCTTACTAGTCAGAAATCTATCGACTTCTGTTTTGAATATACCCAATGACTGAGCCTCCACAGCCCTCTGGGGTAGAGAATTCCAAAGATTCACCACCCTCTGAAGAAATTTCTTCTCATCTCAGTCCTGAATGGCCTACCTGAGGCTGTGGCCCCTGGTTCTAGACTCCGCAGCCAAGGGAAACATTCTCCCAGCATCCACCCTATCAAGCCCTGTAATTTTGTATGCTTCAGTGACATCCCCTCTCATTCTTCTGAATTCAAAGTTTAGCATCAGTGCTGAGCAGTTTGACTTTACACCAACGTTAAACTTTTGTAGCGCAAATTCAGTTCTACGGCCTGACCTGACTCCAACATTACCGTGAGACCCCTTCATGGAGTGCCTCGCTCTGCTTCATTGCAGTATTGGATTGGGCCATGACCCATTTTGTTAGAAATGTATTGTCGGTATGAAATGAAAGCACTTTGTGCCACTGGTACAATTGCAATGTAAATGCAACCCAAAACACCCTTTAACTCTAGGAAATAATAGAAACACAGAAGTAACCTCGTCAAAGGGAACCTGAGCTGAATTTTCTGCTTTATAATTGATGCCACGTATTTTTTGTTAACCAGATGCAAGGCATTCACACTTGTAGTTGGTGTATGGTGACAACCGCATTGAAAAAGTAACTGCAATGCCAAGCTCAAGTAGTCGAGTTGATCTACTGTGGGATAGGATTATCTATAATCCACAAGTTATTTAACAACCAGAAAATTAGAATGCGGCACTTTTCACAGAATTGCAAGATGGGCACAGTCAGAAGTTCAACACTATGTAATCATAACTCTGTTTCCAAGTAACTGCACGAACCTTTCTGCTCAAAGGTTCAGGTGCATAAGGACCTCGAGTGGGGGTGGTTTTGTCTTTAGCCGGGATGCCCTCCATGAATGAACAGTCTTATCAAATATTAATTGTCTGGAGTGGGGTGGGGGGGGGGGGGGCTCCGAGTCTTGACGAGCAAAGCCCAGACAGTGTAGTCCTTTGTGCTTATTATTCACTGGTTTGGATTTTGTAGACCAGTAAATTTGGACTGTTGTGGGATCTCGAACGAGGTGGACGTAGAGGATAAAATGAGAGATTTAGGGCAGAGGACAGGCAAAACTTTTTTTTTTGAATGTTGAGCCTATGAAATATCCTACCAAAGTTGATTGAAGCAGAGAACATTTCAACTTGGGCTAGTTAGATGGTTGAAGGAAAGGGGGAATATGAGAACAGGGCAGACACATGGAATGAGGGCTGTTGCTCTGGTGGAGGGTGAACATGGACTAGTTAGGTTGAACAGCCTGTTTCTGATGCAGGCAAGGGCTGTTCTTGATCAATCCTAAATTAGTACGCCAAGATTTGTTAGTATCAATAACTTGTGATATATGCAGATTAAAGGGAGCGTGGATTTAAACTGTATATGTGGTTTTTGAGACCCCATGTTCTGCAGTTCACTAACACACAAAGCTTGGATACTTCTGGTCTCAGCTAATACATGAAAAATGTTTGCTGCAGGGTAAATTACTGCAGGTTGGCTGAATGATGTGGAACTGTACCCAACACGAATCGGTGTGTTTGGGGTGGTTGAAGTTTCCTCTTTTTAGAAGGATTCTCAGCCATTCAATGTGATCTCACACATGGAGTGGTAAAATCCACGCCTCTAGCTAAAACTATTAGACTATTCAATTCAATTTTATTTGCCATTTGTAACTAGTACAAGTACAATGGAATGCTTACTCCCCGTCGGGACACGTCAGCTATTCTTACAGCGCCGTGTTCAGAAAGTCAATTCAGTGGCATCCAGTGGGAGCACGATGTCCCTCAGCCGCTCCGTCCTCCTCGTCACTGCGGCCTCCTCGTCACTGTTGCCGGCTCCACATGTGGTGGCCTGCTTCTCCCACTCACGATCCGACCTCTGGCCACCATGCCCGGCTCCCCTCCTCCCAGTCGGAGTGCGAGCTTCCCGCCATGGAGCTGCCGGCCAACGTGCTGTAGCGGGTTGTCGTGGCTGCTGCTGCTCGTTGCACTGCCTCCGCCCGACTCGCCGAACACATCATCTGGATGTAAATGTTCCGGTCGCCGCGGCCACCTCCTCACCGTTGCCGGCTCCGTGGTCCGACGGCCCGGGGCCTGCTTCTCACGGTCCGGCCTCTGGCTGCCATGCTCGGCTCCCCTCCTCCCAGTCGGAATGCCTTCCCGCCGAGGAGCTGCCAGCCGACGTGCTCTAGCGGGTCGTCATGGCTGCTGCTTGTTGCGCTGCGCTGCCTCCGCCCGACTCGCCAAACACTTCGCTCCAGTTGCGGGAGCGAGCGGCGAGAGCGGGCCGCCCGAAGCAGGGAGAGCGCGCTTGGCACCGGACCATCTCAGCTGCCATCTTGACTCTTGCTGTGTTTCTGTGTCCTTTCAAAATATCTGAATATAAATATTCAGACATTGATCTGCTGGTTTAGCCATTTTGTTGGATGTTTAATCTGATTTACAAGTGCTTGTGCACTAACCAAAGTTTCTCATCAATTCCTACCTGTTGACAAGCTATTTCAGCCTATTTGCCTCTAAACTAATTGTTGCTACATCACTTGGGTTGTAAATGAGTGAACTGCGTTTCAAACTGTCTGCCACAAAGCGCTAACTCTACTGAAACACTTCTCATTCTGAAAGCGAGCGAAACACCAATTGGACAGAGACCTTGGGGAAGTGAAAATTGTCTTTAAGCTTGTGAAGAATTCTTGCCACTGTCGAGATGTGCTTTAATTCCCTGTCTTGTTTATTTCAAGAATCTAGTGCAGAATTTGTGTTCTTTCAAAATTCGTCAAGTTTGGACTTCCAAGCTGAGACCACCTGATAACCCCATAAATTCAAATCCTTCTCGAGTGGGTCTGTGCTGTGAACTCCCCATCATTTCTCTTGTTCCCTGCATTAACAGAGCTCCAACATGTCCTGTGCATAGACGGCATGTGCAGCTGCTGCTTACGTCTCAATGTACAGTGAAGCTGTTCAGTGGCTTTATTCCCAACTGCCATCACTGATTGCAAGAATATCAACATCCAGATCATTTTTTAAATGGCAGACTGGAGTATTCAGGGGCTGACTAGGTGACCTCAGATTGGTGGGTTGGAATGCAGTGCCGATTTGAGAACTGGGTATTTTCACCTTGCAATCTGGTGTGAAGTCTCCCTGGAGGGAACTTTCTGTCTTGGAGGTGCTGGGCATACAATCATATAGCATCATACAGCAAAGAAGGTGGTCATTTGGCAGTTTATGAAAGAACTATCCAATAGTCCCTTAGCCCTGCAAATTTCTCCTTTTCAAGAATATACCCAATTCTCTTTTGAAAGTTACTATTGAATCTGCTTCCTCCATCTTTTCCAATAGTGAATTCCAGATCATAACTGAGATCCAAATTCCTCCTGGATTCTTTGCCAATTATCTTGATCTGTGTCCTCTATTGAACTATTTGTGGTGTTCAGTAGATTCTACTAGATACAGGGATCATTCTGGAGCCCTACCTATGAACAGTTACAGCGTATGTAATGGAATCTCACCATTTGCATTAATTTTACACTTACCCAGCACCTGCTCTCTTGGCCAATGACTTTGTACACAGTAAGGACATTTACTAAGCAGAAGAATGAGGTTTTGGGTTCAACTACCTTGAGCAGCAGTTTAAATAGAGCAGTGAAAATCAATCCTGTGGGAGTTCCTATTACTTTCTACATCCCTGCCTATTCTGTAGGTCAAAAGCTACAGTTTTTGTGTGTGCATGTTTTGCATGACTATGCTTGTGTGGAATGTATTGTATAATGAGTTAACTAATGAGTGGTCATCTGCATATTAAACTTCTGCTTCAGGCCACAACGTGTTTAATAGTCTGCTACACTGAGTTCTCCATGGTGAAAGGAAAGGGACCACGGTTATAAACTGCTAATCAAGTGAAATCAGTTTGCCCTCTATCACTGGTATAGTTTAGCAGCTTCTTTAATGAAAATGTGTCTTTAGTGCCTGTTTTTTTCTTCCTGTCCTCATTGCATTGGCTGTTGGAGTACAGTTCCATGGGGACCCTTTATTCCTTGCCCAAATGGCCATTCTTCATTTGTGAGCCTAGAGTATTGACAAGCTGTTCAGCCAAGGGGGCATCAGAGCTGTTCCTGCCTTGTGCACTTTCAGGAAGTTGGGGGGGGGGGGGCGGTGGGTAGGGGGACATTGGATAACTGTTTAGATGTTCCATTCTCTCTACCCAGAAATAGAGATCAGTTGCCCCTAATGCTGCCCTGACCTAGATCAACTAACTTAACACAGACCAAAAATGGAATTTGGGACCTTCCTTATCTGCGTGGTGCAGTACCATCCCATGCAATGCATTTACTATCTTAACTATTGGGACTGCTCGAGTTTTAGTTTCACACACAGCAGAATTTTGATGAAGTCTTACTTCAGTACAATCATAAATATTTCCTGATTCTCACGTGGACAGTAATGATACTCGTGCATCTGTTTAGGGGCTAGGCATAACTGCTTAAACTTTATAACTCGAATTGCTGCGTTCTATTGTATTTCTGTCCTTCATCGCAAGGCAAGGATGCTTAATAGATTACAGCTGCAAGCTTTGCCTTATCTTGCAACCTTTTTCCTGGAATGAAGTCTTCAGTGTGAGGTTGGATCGGTCTGCTTAACTCTACAAGGCCGAGTCCAATATGGACCTGGCTTTAGACCCCGATGGCTTAGTGACCCATATATGTTGCACTTATTATTTTATCTGCCCAACATTTTTTCTGCGATTGTGAGTCTTTAATAGCAATGTCGTTGCCCAGTGATGCAGCCAATACCAAACTGCTGCAGAATGATTCTGAGAAGGCAGCCCTTATAACTAACCCACAGAGTGAGCAAGGAACACATGGAGGGGGGAAATGGTGTACTGTTTACATAGCCAAAGTTGGTCAAACAAGTGTTTGTTTCTTTTATCACTGATACTCTATTAGCTTCCTGAGGCTTCTGTAAAAACTTAATGGAAATGCTTATCTAATAGAAACATTAGTGTGACTACTTGGAATGTGGGTTTACAACTGCTTGTAGTAGTTACTTTTGCAGAGGTTTAATATCAAAGATCCTTTAGTGCACATGCCGGGGCCATTCCACCCATCGCCTACTTACAGTAAAGAAATTCGGTTAAGTGTCTAGGTTCATAAGTCAAATTTTTAGGTTACCTCTTCATGAACTTGCTTTAGCAAATATTTATCATTTTTGTATAGAATTTGTTTTCTTTGCCTTGACTTAAGTTACTTCCTCTTTCCCCCCCCCCCCCCCCCCCCCCCCCCAAGAGTTGCATGTGTCTGTAGCAGAAAAAACTAATCTTGCCAGTTAACATTTTATTTGGGAGTGAAACTTTAGATAAACCTATTGATTAGCAGATTGGATTATAGGTTTGGTCTTGTTCTGTTGCTGGCAGTAGAAAGTTTCCACTCACTCTGCTTGTGGCTGTTTCATAGCTTTCTGTTCGTTAGTCAATGCAAGGCAGCTACTTGAAGTAGCTTATATGATGAGCTGATAACCATGCTGGCCTCCAATTTCTCTGTGCTATTTATATAATTTGTGGGTGAATGTTGAATAAACAAGAGACAAATGGTTAATTTTGCTACATTCAGGAAACTGCAAATGAGTTTGATACAAAACTGGGCATAGATTCTCATTTGTGTAGCAATTGATGACAATTTTTAATGGAGCAACTAGTCATTGAGCACACAACTGGGTGTGATATTTTGGATTGTTACTAATTTTTGTATTGGGGAAAGCCTGGCCAGAAGTGGGTTGCCTTGTGCTCCTAAGTACAGAATGGTGTATTGAAGTAAGTACCCCTCTTGGGGTGGGGGGGGAGAGAAACCCTAATGCTGTTAAAATCAGAATGAACCACCCAAGGTTTGAGAGAGCTGGGAACAAATTGGAGCATGCTCTCAGCTGAACAACATGGGCAATGTGTGGATAGTGAGTAGAATGATCAGATAAATATACACACCCTATTGGAAAGAGCTACCCAATGCAAGTGGTTGTATCATCGGAGTAGTGTATCTACACTACACAATCTTGTGCATTGAGGCTATTTGCAGGACAGCTAACTTGTACTGTTTGGAAAGTGGAATCTGTACTGAGGTCACAGGGTTGTGATGGTGAAAACTTGTAATTAATTAGATGACTTGTACCTGACATTGTTGTGTCGTGGAAAATTAACTGAAATCAGTTGACTGGCCATACTTGACCCTGTACGTATTGCACAGCAAATCCTGAAGGCATTTTTATTTAGTAAATATTTAAACTTCTAGATTCATGGCTGCAGGTTGGCTCAAGATAGTCTGAACAGTCTTCCTCAACTATCTTAAGCCATCTGTCCAACTGCACCCCCCCTCCATAGTCCGACCATCACTCTACTGTTTGTGATTCAAGTTTTTGCCTCCACTGCCCTATCACCATTGAGAACGTTCTGACCAGTCTCATATTTGCCTCCCTATCCTGCCATCAGTTTAGTTGCTGTTCCAAATTAACACTCTTTTGTGGTGTTTACTATCTTGTATATCTGGTAATGGGATACCCATTGATCTGTTTAAAAATCCAGCTGTTTAAGTATCTTCTGGATTCTAAAAATTTGCACAATTGATATTTTTAGGAAGTACTTAAAATAGATTTGAGTTGGGATTTTTCTGAATTCTAAGTTTTGTTTTTTTTCCTCTTCTACAGCAAAAAAGGCTTCATTGTCCGATCGTTTGGAACAGGGACGCATGTGAAGCTACCGGGACCGGCTCCGGACAAGCCAAATATATTCGATTTCAAAACTACATATGATCAGATGTACAATGATCTCATTAGGAAAGACAAAGAACTGTATCCATGAGGCACACTCTTTGTTTTTAGGCCACTGGTTCCAAGGTGTCTGTGTTTGTATTTTTATTGTAGTGGCGCGACAATGCTGCAGTTTTGTAAATTCAAAGGGTAAGAAAATACGATGCCAAGGATGAGTCAGGTCTCCTGCGCCTTCTGGTGTTTTGTCAGCCTGCTTTAATGGAGTAATGCAATTAATGAAAGTGTTACACGACGCACGGCTAGGAGTGGGTAGAATAACTCCTTGTTTTACAGGGATGCACCATAATGTGTGTAGTTAATGCGGGGGCAGACTGGTTCAGTCGCTGCATGTCCAGCAATTTTCCCCCCTTCAACTTTGAGCTCTGCCTATTTGGGTACCCCAGATTGTGTAGGAATATCACTTTTCTAAGTTGAAGGGGTAGGGTCTTTAGTGCCAGGCATCCCCTTTCTTCACTGAGGTGTAACAGAAACATAATGGCCAATTTAGATCTGAATGTGATTGAAATCTATAGTAATGTACTTTGAGCTTTTTTTCCCCAATGGGAAGCAGACAGTCGTAGGATTAACTGTTGCCCCGAACAGTGTTAGAAAAGGCGTGTAAAGTCAGTGACAAAGAATAGACATTGTTACTGCACTGAGGTATTTGAGATCCGTGCAGCGATGTTCATGTCCTTAATAAATACCCATCCACTATACCTATTGCATCTGAATTCCAATGATCTTGAATCCCAAAATGCATTGTTTTTAAAGCAGGAAATGTGGGGTCATCCACATTTGAGTTAAAACTAAATTGACATCATGGGGAAAATCCTGCACAGTCTCCATTATCATTCACAGACTGAGCTAAATATTTGTGATCACTAGCAACATGCACCAAATTCACAGCCCATTAGATAATTAAGCTAATTGTCCCAGTTAAATAGCTGGTTTTAAAGTGCATACTCTGAGCAAACGACTAGTGACTTTCGCACTGGTTGTAAGGTGAGAATATGCAAATTTAATGGAACAAATTGAAAGCATTAACCCGTAGACTGCTAGCACATTCATTAACCCTCCAGTTTGCCTGGGCTAACTCTCTCTGTGCACAGGCTGAAACACCAATACTGTATTAAAGTTACTCAAACGGTGATCGTGATCAGTGGTTTACCCCCAAACTAATTGCTAAAACATAATTTTACATTGTTTTATTTTTTTTTAATGGGCAATTTACCAGTGCTCACCAACATTCCCTCCTATTCTCAACTGTTCCCTTCTGTCCTGGTTTGTTTTAAGTTACTATTTTTATAACAAATGTATCATCTGCCTATTCAATTTTTTCCCGGTTTCCTAGCCAAGATCTTTCTCACTCAATTCCCCTTCCACTGCTGGCACCTATTTTGGAGATGGGAAGAATTTTTCTCCAGTAATTTTCATTGGCTGAAAAGTGGCTTCAAAATCTGGTTTTCTAACCAACAGCCCAGATTCTGCAAATTAATATGGTTGCTTTGCAGATCTTTGCAAAAATTGTATAATTATCAGTTCCATCAGGGCCCAATAGGTAAACTTATTTATCCCTAGCACTTAAGCTAAAATCTAGGGGACTAAAGATAAAATGGGTGGTTAAATTTAATCATTGTTAAACTGTAGCTAACTGATGTGCTTCATTGCAACCATGCTAAATTTCTTGTTTTTGTTAATCAGAAAACCGATCCTACAATAGAATTCAGTGAGTATGTTTAAATAGTGCAAGCAAGCACTTACTGTACACTTAAATAGTGCAGAGCAAATACTGATTAATGTAAGCCTAAAATGTATTTAATATACACCTCAACCATATAAATAGTTCCTGTTTTACTGTAGTTACCTGTGAAATTCTATCCCTTCGTCTTGTACGGTGTTGTACTCTTCACTTACATTAAGCAAAGCATTCTAATGAGGGGAGCTGACGTGAAGGGAAAATTTGGCTGTTTTAACCAAAGAATAGAATGAAATATCACATTTAAAATCTCAATATTCAAGACGTAACACTCCCTTGTTAACTAATTTGCAGTTGTTTGGCTTTTCCGAACATTCTATAGATTTTAGTAACTTGTTTAACATCACTGTTTTGGTTACAAATGAAATGGCAAAAATCTGAATACAGGAAACTTTGGTTTATCCGGAGGTTAACTGTCCGGAATGCTCGATCCACCAGCAAAAATCAGGAGCCATTTCGTTAGTGTTTTTTTTTCTTTTTGTTGCTTTTTTTTCCACCAGTCAGGCTCTGCAAGGTCTCGCTGAAGCTGTTGCTAAGCTACAGAGACGCTTGCAAGGTACGGCTGACTGTTTAGAAGCTGTTGCTAAGCAACAGGGTTTGTTGCCAGACGTATGTTTCAACATTAGCGCTGGTTTGTCTGGCAGTTTTGATGGGACGGCAACAACTCGGTCCCGTCAGTGCCGGATATCAAAGTTTCCTGTAGTAAGGTTTGTGTTTATTTGTGGCTATTTTGTAACTTCAAACTACAGCATTCTTTGGGAGGGGAGGGAAATTGACATACAATCTTGTTGAAATACAATTAACACCATTTTCTGTTTAATGCGTTGCTTCAGTTGTGCAAGCAGTAATTTTGCGTTGAGTGCAGCACGCTGCTGTTACACCATGAACACTGGGTCATTGGTGTCCAAATTAAAGGCTGCCAAGCGCAAGTGATCCTCGAGGTCTGGCTCAAGAAACCAGGACAATTCAAATCTCTTTGTGCTTAGTTCATTGCCTGTTTGTCCTGGCGGCTTGCAACTGGCTGTTCTTGGTGCAGTTGCCTCAATGATGGCTAAAGTTTAAATTCGAACATCAAGACCTGTATCAGTAGCTTGACCCATATGCAAGTTAATTGCAGCATTCATTCACCCTTTTGCATGTGGCCCATGAAGACAAAAACCTTGGACTCTCGTGCTGTAGGGTATACTACCTTGCCAATTCATTCTGTAAGATTTGCAGCAGTGAGCTTTGCACTTGCTGTGTCAGAGGGAATTCCATGCACCACTCCTTTGTGATAACATTTGTGAGGTGGTCTCTCGGCTCTGCTGTGTAATGTAGACTCCTGATTGCCATTCAATTGCTGTTGCAAAGGGCTGGTTTCACAGGAATGGGTGGCCATAAACTGAAGATATATTTCTAGATGCACACTTTGGTAGGTTTACAATGTCATTGGTGCACTGAACGCTTGGCCATTTACACCAAGGATTTCGGCTACCGTTGGCTGCTCCCTGTAATATGTAAGTTGCTTCTTCCTGTTCACTCCCAAAAGTAGTAATTGCTTGATTTGAGACTGCAGTTAAAACTTTTGGAAAGAAGCAGTTAAGATGGTAATTAGAGCCTTTATAAAAAATGCAAACTTGGTAATGTAATGGGCAGAGTATGTCTGATGTCTCGATGTGGGGGGGGGGGGGGTTGGCTGGGAGCTGCACACACAATTGTGCAGCTGGCATAACTGAAGAGTTTTTTAAAAACTCAGTTTAATGCCATCTAATTCCATGTTCGAATTGGGGAATAAAAAATGGATTCATTCATAAAATGGCAATGACACTACATACGAGATCCGCTGATGGCTCTTGGCATGTTTGAAACCTCACTAAAGTATATTATGAAACAGTACTCGGGCTATTTACAATGGTACTGTAAGATGCTGGTTTAACCTGTGGCAATGCTGATTAAGGAAGACATTGTAGTGTTGGAAAGGGGGATGTTCTTGAGGAGACGAGGACAGAATCCATTTGATTAGAGTTGAGCAAAACAGGTATGATCACGCTGTTGGGGATATTCTATAGGCTTCCAAATAGTGAGGGAGGTAGAGGAGGATATCACAGAGATATGCAAGAGCTATAGAGTGGTGCTATTGGGGGACTTTAATTACCCAAATATTGATTGGGATAATGCAAAGGGAAAGGAGGGGGAGGAATTTCTGAAATGTGTTCAGGAGAATTTCCTTGACCCAGTATGTTCTTGGAAGGATCTGGTGCTGGGGAATGAGGTGGGTCAGGTTGACCAAGTGTCTGTGGGAGAACACTTTGGTACGAGTGATCATCGTATCATAAGATTTAGATTAGCAATGGAGAGGAGCAAGGAACAATCTAGAGTGGAACTTCTAAACTGGAATAGGGCTAACTTCAATGGGATGCAAAAGGATCTAGCCAGGGTAAAATGGAACCAAAGACTGACAGGAAAAACTGTAACGGAACAATGGGTGATCTTTAAGGAGATGTTCCAAGTACAGGCTAGGTACATTCCAACAAGAGGGAAGGGTAAGGGAACCAAAGCAAGGGCTCCTTGGATGACGAGGGAGATGGCGAAGATGATACAAAAAAGAGGGTCTATAATGCATGTCGGGTGAATTCTTCAAGGGAGAACCAGACCAAATACAATAAGTTGAAAGGGGAAGTGAAGATGAAAATAAGATTGGCAAAGCGAGAATGAGAGTAGAATGGCAGTTACATAAAAGGGAACCCAAAAATCTTCTACCGGCATGTAAACAGTAAGCGGGTAGTAAGAGGCGGGGTGGGGCCTATTAGCAACAAAGGTGGTGGTGTTTGCTTAAAGGCGCAGGGCAAGGCTGGAATACTCGGAGTACTTTGTATCGGTGTTTACTAAGGAGGTGGATACTGACGAAAGTATCGGTAGCAGTGGAAAAGGTAGAAGCAATGGAAGGGGTGAAAATTGATACAGGATGTACTAGAAAGGCTGGGTATGCTTAAGAGTGGATAAGTCGCCTGGTTCAGATGGCTTGCATCCCAGATTGCTGAAGGAATTGGGGGAGGAGAAAGCGGAAGGGCTTGCCATAATTTTCCAATCTTCCCTAGATGCGGGGGAGGTGCCTGAGGATTGGAAAGTGGTAAACGTGGCACCATTGTTCAAAAAAGGGTGTAAGGACAAACCTAGTAACTACAGGCCGGTCAGTCAATGGTGGGTAAAGTTTTAGAAACAATCAAGGAAAAAATTAACGGGCACTTGGAAAGGTTTAAGCTAATTGAGAAACAACTGTGAAAGGCAGATCATGTTTGACTAATCCAGTTGAATTTTTTGATGAAGTAACAGGGAGGATCGATGAAGGGAACGCAATGGATGTTGTCTACGTGGATTTTCGGAAGACGTTTGACAAAGTACCACATAGAAGGCTGGTTAACAAAATTGAGGCTCGTGGAATAGGTGGGTCAGTGGCAGCTTGGATAAGGATTTGGCTTAAGGACAAAACAGCAAGTTGTGGTAAATGGCTGTTTTTCAGACTGGAGGATGGTAGACAGTGGTGTTCCCCAAGGGTCAGTGCTGAGGCCACTGCTTTTTTAATATATATACATGACTTGGATATTGGAATAAAAAGTAGAATTTCTAAATTCGCAGACAGCAAACTTGGGGGTGTGGCAAACAGTGATGATACCAATCGACTGCCAACAGGACACAGAAAGGCTAGCAGGATGGGCATCAAGTGGCAGATGGAATTTAATAGAAGTGTGAGGTGATGCATTTTGGCAGAACGAACAGGGAGAGGCAATATACACTTAATGGCACAGTTGTAAAGAGTGTGCAGGGACAGAGGGACCTGGGAGTTGATGTGCATAGGCCCCTGAAGGTGGCAGGACATATTGAGAGTGGTTAGCAAAGCATATGGTATCTTGGGCATCATTAATAGAGGTATTGAGTACAAAAGTAGAGAAGTTATGCTGAATCTTTGTAAAGCGCTGGTTAGGCCACAACTGGAGTATTGCGTCCAGTTCTGGTCACCACACTTTAGGAAGGATGTGAAGGTCCTTGAGCGGTTGCAGAGGTGATTTACCAGAATGGTTCCGGGGATGGGGGATCTTGGCTGCAAGCACAGGTTGGAGAAGCTGGATTTGTTTTCATTAGAGCAAAGGAGGTTGAGGGGTGATTTGATAGAGGTGTACAAGATTATGACTAGTTTGGATAGGCTAGATGGGGAAAGGCTGTTCCCACTAGTTGATGGTAGAAGGACTAGGACACATTTAAGCTTTTGGGCAAGAGATACAGGGGATGAGGAAAAACTTTTTTACGCAGCGAGTGGCGAGGACCTGGAACTCGCTGCCGACGGAAGTGGTGGAAGCGGACACACTCAATATTTTCAAGGAGAAACTAGATAGGCACAAGAGGAAAATAAACTTGCGGGGGAATGGGACTGACTCGCTTGCTCTGCAGAGAGCCGGCACGGACCCGATGGGCAAAATGGCGGCCTCCTATGCCGTTATGATTCTGGCTCATGACTATGAATAAGGAATATTTTTCACCTCAATAGTGTCTCATAAGATTAGCTGTTAGCTAGTTTGGCTGCAACTTTTCAGAAACTTAAGCTCCCAAGTTATGTTTTAAATTCTGTCTGTTGTTCTGGGTTGGGCAGTGGATAACTAAATGGTAAGGGACATTCTCTGGGGGAATATTTAGCTTTGTTAAAGAGCAGCCTTACATAGACCCCTTTTTGTCTAATTTTAATTGTAAATGTCTGGATCTTTTATAAAAAAAAGTGTTCTATCCCCACCTCATCTTGGGTGGATCCATATTTGTGCATTAGTACTTCACCACGCCAGATCCATCTGGCCAAGTCAGAAGTTTAAAAAAAATCTCTCCTACCCTTCAATAGCATTTTCTGCTAAATATGTATCCACCTCCCAGTTTAACTTGCTGACACTATCTGCTACCCCAGACGTTCTGTTCTAAGTATTCACTGTCTGTAAAGCTGAGTTTGCCAAACATATTGGGATTCAATTTATCTATACCCCTTAGAATCATGAATCGTCAGCAAAATAGCCCCAAGCAATGTTCCCCTAATTGCGAGGTCCCGCGCAGGCCGCTCACCAGCTCTTGCCGCTGGAAGAGATACCGTGCATGCCGCAGCAAATTTAAAGGGACCGCGCATGATAAATTAGATGGAATATTTGCCCCCAAGCACCTTTTCTCCAGTATAAATGTTCCTAGTTTTTGTAACCTTGTAGCTTGGGTACTAATCCAAGGCATTGATTTAGTTGCCTTTCATTGTATCATTACCAGTGCCATGAATTCCCCACTGTAATGTGACCGGAATTCTACACTCTGGGGCTGGACCGGTACTGTGTACAAGCTAACTGTATAAACACTGACGAAAGGTCTTCGACCTGAAACGTTGACTCCGTTTTTCTCTCTCCACGGATGCTGCCCTGGCCTGAGTTTTTCCAGCGTTTTCTGTTTTGGATTTCTAGCATCCGCAGTATTTTGCTATTGTAAACACTGGCATAGTTGGGCCAAATGGCTTGTTTCTGTGCTGTAGATTCTATGTACAGTACTGCAGTTTACACTCTACCACTGGCTATGCACCATAAGATCTAGTTCCTTTTGGGGGCTTTATTCTCGGCCTGCTAAGTTGCTGAGCCCAGTGCTGCAATGGTTTTTTGTTGCAAGTTATGTGCTCTGCATTCTAACCCCACAATTGCGCCGTCTTTTTATGAATTGTGTAATTTTTTAGGTTTCTCAATCTACTATTTTGACTTTTGTAAATGCCCAGCATCACTTACTGTACTGAATATTAAAAGAGCAGTATGCTGAAAATAGTACTGCCTTCGCACACTCCTTAGGGTATACTTGTTTAAAATCTATTTTTGAAATTAAATTATGTTAGCAGCCTCCCCAGGTCTTCTGTATCCAGGTCAAGTAGTATGACAGATTGAAAACCGCCTGTTGCGTTTTTTTTCCTGTGATGTGCTGTTTTGGCAATTGGGTCACACTACATGTGCGGTTGCAGGGTTGTCTCTTCCCCCCCCCCCCCCCCCCCCCCCCCCCCCCCAACCCTGCCTAAACCAAAACGGCACTTCCAATGGGGGAGCTGATAGACCCTGGCACTTTAAATTGCACACAATAGTTGAATGGAGAAAATTCCTCACTTACTTGCCAGTAGAATTGGAATATTACAGTTTGAAGAGGAACAGTGGTGTGAGCAAATTAACAAGGCTATGATTGAACTATGGGTTCTGTTGAGATGTTTTTGCACACGAGGAGCGCTGTATTAATGCAGATTGTTGCTGATAAATTCAGCTGTAATCTTGTGGCTTATGTTTTGAGCCCTTGATTTAAATTATGGTTTGTAATTTCCCTTCGCAGCATCCATTATATAGATATTCTGTCTGCGGTCTAGTCGTAATGGGAAATTGAGATCATTCTCTGGTCGCTATTTTGCTAAGACTGTCAAGTGTAATCTAAGTTGAATTAGCAGGTACTGAAGGCAGAGCAAGATCTTGTACATATGTATTGTCAAGTGCCTCATCTAGTGATTTTTGAAGTTCAGTCACTTGTGTACTGACAGTATATCTCTATGTTGGATAATGGGACTCCCTTGCAGAGAACACAGCAAAAAGGCCATACAGTTTTGCTCCAGTTTTCTTCCTTTCATACAAAAATGTTGGACAGGAAAAGACCTGCTGGTCCATCGAGCCTGCCTCTCTCAATCATGATGCCTTTAGCATCATGATTCCCAACACCCCCCATCCTCTGGGAACTATACAATCTCCTGGGAAAGACAAGAAAACAGATTTTCTTTTTAAAGCCATGGCCAATTTTGGAAGGGAATAAAAATGGGAACTTCTCTGACCTAAGGCAATCAAAACTAGGCCAGGAGACCATATCGACAATGATTTTATATTACTTGATCTCTCTCCTACCTGTTGTATGCCATAATATCTACCCTGCCGGGTGCAGCTCTTTTGAAGATATGTAGCAAGTCTGCACGAGCTGGTAATTTATTCTGTAGATCTACAAATCTGAGAAAAGAACCTTCTGACATCTAACCTAGTTCTACCCTTGTGTAACCTACACGCATGACCCCCAGTTCTCCCTAACCTAGCTCATTGAAATTGTCTATACAAACATATTCTAATCCCTTCATTATTTTAAACACTTAAATCTTCACCTCTCCCTCCCTCCCCAAAAGTCTATGCTTCTCTTAAAATAAACAGACTATATCCAGTTAACAGGTGTTTTTAAACTGGGTATAATTCTTTTAATGTAAGAAGTCTCACAACACCAGGTTATAGTCCAACAGCTTTATTTGAAATCACAAGCTTTCGGAGCGCTGCTCCTTCGTCGGGTGAAGTGAAGCGATGCATCTCTCTACTTCACCTGACGAAGGAGCAGCGCTCCGAAAGCTTGTGATTTCAAATAAAACTGTTGGACTATAACCTGGTGTTGTGTGACTTCTTACATTTGTCCACCCCAGTCCAACACCGGCATCGCCACACTATGGCTAATTCTTTTAAACCCACCTCTCTGAATCTTTCCCAAAACCTCTACATCACCCATCATATTAGGGGACCAAAACTGGACATAGTATTGTGTGAGGTGTAACCAAAGTCTTGTGCAAGGACTTTGTTTTTAATTGAATTGTCCTAGCAGTGCAACTTAATACTCTACATGCTTTGGGTATTGCTTCACAGCACTGGCTGCGAACCTGTAGAAAATGTGCCGTAACAATCATTTTCTTTCTGAACGGACTTTAGTTCTTTACCCTGTAGGGTATAAGTATGCGTGGCATTGGCCCTGCTTGTGTGCATAACAAATGCCATTTGCCAAAATTAGGCCCATTCCTCCATTGGATCAAGATCCTAGCACACTCTCAGATCTTTGTACCATCCACAAACTTGCAGACCATTTCCTTCTCCCACATCCAAGTCGTTAATGAAGATTATAAAAACTGCTGTAACACTGGTCCCTCTGGGACATCACTGGTAATTGATCTCCATGCAGATCCACAACCATTATTAACTATCTTATGCTGACAGGGATGCAGCTAATTCCTAATCCAGTCTAACCTCTTCCCACGAATTCTGAAAGATCCCATCTTGTAGAGCAACCTATTGTGCGGCACCTTATCAAAAGCTTTCTGAAAATCCAAGTATGATTTCCAAGGCTATTTTCGTCCACCAACCTAGCAACTTCTAAAGATTAATTCAGATTGGTAAGATGCAACTTTTTTTCCCCAGAAGCTGTTGAGTTAATGACTCCTCCATTCAGGTGATCATAGAGTATCTCTTACTGATCCCTTCTAGCATCTTGCCTGTGATTTGAAGGCACTGACTTGTTCTGGTGCAGTTCTACAGGGGTCAGCATTCTTTAATACCCTGCCGAAGTGGTCATTCTTCATTTGTGAATATCGATGGTGAGTATTAGCAGTCTGTTGAGTGGAGGGTTGGCAGTCGCAATTGAGCAGCATTGTACTCCGTTAACAGCTATACAGGTGCACATTCCAGCAGGATAGCAATGAGCTTCCACCTCTCCAGCCCATGGACACCAAGGTACCTTGGAGCACTCTTGCTGAAACCTTGACCACTTTATGCAGAGCAGGAATTAAACCTGGGACCTCCCTGATCTGTGTGGCTCAGTTGCCCTGCATTCAATCACTGAAGAAGCTACTTTTGGTTGTTTTAAGCTTGCTGTGTTCTGATATTTTTATTAAATTTTACTTGTGATGAAACCCAATACACTAACACATCAGTGAAAATCATTCACTGGCAGTGAATCCAATTGAAAAATCATCAAATCCCTAACCTGTTCAGGGCCTGTCATAGCATTCATGCAATTTTTTTCAATAGCACAGTTGATACTTTGAGTCTTAAAGTTTCATATTTTTAGCTGCATTAGATGGACTTCAGAATCTGCCATTAACCACTGGATGGCTTTCCTCTAACCAGTGATTGCGCATTAAATGAATGGATTTCCTTCATGTGAATTTCGTGTTTGAAAATCTTCATTACATAGAATGTACAGCACAGAAACAGGCCATTTGGCCCAAATGATCCATGCTGGTGTTTATGCTCCATATCAGCCCTCTCTCGCTCTCATCTCACCTTTATCAGCATAACCTTCCTTTCCCCAGCTCGTGTGTTTATCTAGTTTCCCCTTCAATGCATCTATGCTATTCGTATCAACTACTCCTTGTGGTAGCGAGTTCCATATTCTAACCTCCATCTGGATTAAAAAAAAAAAAAAAAAGTTTCTCCTGAATTCCCTATTGGATTTCACCTATCTATCTTCTATTTATGGCCCCTAGTTTTGGTCTCCCCTACATGTTCCCTTCATAGACTGGTTTTCACATCTGCATGCAATGCATGAAGAATAATGAGTCACTGGGTGATACTCGCCCTTGCAAGGTTGTTGGAGGGCTAGAGTTCTTTGGCACTTGCTGTAAACGCTTCCCGAGCATTGCAGCTCCATCTTTGATTCTCGTGGGTAGCTTTGGCAAGCGTACATAATGAGAATGTAAAAGATAGGAGCAGGAATAGGCCTTATGGCCCCTCGAGCCTGCTCCGCCATTCAGTAAGATCATGGCTGACCTTCGATCTCAACTCCACTTTCCTGCCCAATCCCCATATCCCTTGATTCTCTTAGAATCCAAAAATCTGTCGATCTCTGCCTTGAATATACTCGCAACTGAGCATCCACAGCCCTCTGGGGTAGAGAATTCCAAAGATTCACAACCCTGAGTGAAGAAATTTCTCCATCTCTGTCCTAAATAGTCGAGCCCAAATTCTGAGACTATGCCCCCTCATTTTAGACTCTCCAGCCAGGGATTGATCATTTTTGAGAAATTCAAATGTAGGGTGTAGACCTTTTGGTGTAAACAACTACGCAGGTTGAAAGTTTTTTTTTAAATCGTGAAGTAAAATTGGGTGAGCTGAAGCTTGGGTTTTAAAAGCCTGAAAATTGTCAGGGAAGGGAATTTATTGTGACCGAGCTGGCAAGCACCAAAAGAGCGTGCTCAAATTGGTAATGGCCCCAAATTCTCTCCGGATCCAGCAATACTGATGCAGCTGTGTGTGGCTGTTACCAATTTGCTGTGTTTCTGTGTCTCCATCTACCATGCTTCCCCCCCCCCCCCCCCCCCCACCTTTATCACAAGCCCTTCAAATGGACTGAAGTTGATAAATTTGTAGTTGGTGTCCTTTGGTATTGTCCCTCTGCTTCTGATTTTGTACTATTTGGGAATCCAGAAAGATGCCTGTGATTAACTGGCCATGCAGGGTATATCAGGAAAACTAGCTAGGATTAGTGGAGCATGCATGCACATGCAGAAGAGTTCAGTGCTGGTTTGATGCTACTTACCAGCCCTATATGAATTGAGTTCCTTCAGACTTCTAGCACTGTCACCAGCTCCTTGCTATTCCTGAATATAACTCACTTGGGCCAAGCTAGTTTAAATTGATGGGACTCCATTACTTCAGTTAAGGGCAGTGTTATTATATTAAGTTTCTTCCAAGGTTTAGAGTGAGTGCTGTGTTCACCATAGTGTGATTCCAGGATGGGAGATGAGTTTAGATTTTATCTTGCAATTTGTGGAACATGCGCAAGTGTTACATGAGTTTTTTCTTTGTGTAGTTTCTGGTATATCTTGGGAAAACTGGTCCAAGTGAGCTTCCTTCAATTAATTAGTCTTAGATTCTGCATCGGCAAAATCTTCAGTGGTGGAAGGCCAGTGATCCTGTTTTTGTTCTATAGTTACTGCGCCCCAGTAGACTGTACAAATGATCCCTACTGCTGTCATGACTTAGATCTGCAATCAGTAACATCTCTACACCTGTTTAAGCTTCCTGAACAGTGAGAGGGGTGGCCTACGACTTACTGCACAAAAGAACTTAATTGGACACGCACAAAGAGCAGAAGTACTTCGTTGCTTAACACCTGCCAGGTGTTTTGGTTCAGCAGTGACCAAAACCTGAATCTAACTGAGACAGCTCAACCAAAATATTTTTTCCTCATGCTGGGCACAGATGTTGCATATGAGGGCCCTTTGGCACTGGTTAGTCATGCACTAGTATTCAGTTCTAACATGACCACTTCAGGACGGGCAACTTGGTATTCTGTATTCACCTGGACCTTCACATAACTGAAAGATGTTCAATAGCAAAATACTGCAGATGATGGAAATCTGAAATAACAAAGTGCTGGAAACACTCAGCAGGTCAGGCAGCATCGAGGAGAGAGAAACAGTCAACATTTTGGGTCGAACCCGAATCTGACGATGGGTTTGACCCGAAACGTTGACTGTTTCTCTCTCTCTCCTCGATGCTGCCCGACCTGGGCGTTTCCAGCACTTTGTTACTTGAAAGATGTTAGCTGGCCTACTCCAGCAACAACTGATGGTCTCTCATTGGTTAGCCATTTCATTTAGGAATTGAAACCAAACTGAGAAATGCTGGAAACACAGCAAGTCAGGCAGCATCTGTGGACTTTTTTAAAAAAAAAAAAAAAAAAAAAAAAAAATTAATTCTAGGGATGTGGGCACCACTGGCGAAGACTACATTTATTGCCAATCTCCAGTTGCTCATGGTGGGCCACGTTCTTGAACTGCTGCGGTCTGTGTGGTGAAGGTACTCGCACAAAACTATTAGGTAGGGAGTGCCAGGATTTTCACCCAGTGACAATGAAAGGGCGATCTGTCCCAAGTCAGGATGGTGTGTGACTTGGAAGGGAGTTATTCCAGTGTACTTGCTGCCCTTGTCCTAGTTGGTGGAGGTCGAGAGTTTGGAAGATGCTGCTAAAAAAGCCTTGGTGACTTGCTGCAGTGCATCCTGTAGATAGTACACACTGCAGCTGCGGTATGCCAAATGTGGAGGGAGTGGATGTTTAAGCCAGTGCCAATCAAGCGAACTGCGTTGTCCTGGATGTTGTCAATCTTGAGCACTGTTGCAGCTGCACCCATCCAAGCAAGTGGAGATTATTCCATCACATTCCTGACTGACTTTCCAAAGCCTTCACCTCCAAGGTGAGCCAGTCACCACAGAATACCCAGCCTCTGACTTCTAGCCACCATGTTTGTGGCTGGTCCAGTTGAGTTTTTGGTCAGTGGCGACCCCCAGGATGTCGATGGTGGACTTGGCAATGGTAAAGTCATGGGAGGTGGTTAGGCTCATGTTGGAGATGGTCATTGCCTGGCACTTGTGTGGTTTGAATGTTACTTTCCACTATCAGCCCAAGGCTGAACGTTACCCAGGACTTGCTGCATGTGGGCTTTGGAATGCTTCATTATCTGAAGAATTGCAAATGGAGTTCAACACTGCAATTATCAGCAAACGGCCCCACTTCTGACTTTATCATGGAGCGTAGGCCATTGATGGAAGCAGCTGAAGATGGTTGCGTCTAGGATGCTGCCCTGAGAAACTCCTGCACTGATCTCGGGCTGAGATGATTGGCCTCCAACAACCACAGCCATCTTCCTTTTGTGCTAGGTATGACATAGCCACTGGAGAGTTTTCCCCCTGATTCCCATTTTATTTCCATTTTGCTATGTACAAAAGTAAATGTTGGTCCTTTAGAGGCTGAGACAGGAGAATTATTATGGGGAATAAGGAAATGGCAGAAACATTAAATATTTTGTCTGTCTTCACAGAAGACACACACAGCATACCAAAAATGGTGGGGAACCAAGGGTCTAATGAGGGTGAGTAACTTACCGTAATTAATAAAGTAGAGAAAAAGTACTAGAGAAACTAATGGGACTAAAAGCTGACAAATCCCCAGGACCTGATGGCCTACATCCTAGGGTTCTAAAAGAGGTGGTTGCAGAGATGGTGGATGCATTGGTTTTGATCTCCCTAGATTCTAGAATGGTCCCACCGGATTGGAAGATCGCAAATGGAACCCCGCTATTCAAGAAAGTAGGGAGAGAAAAAACAGGGAACTACAGGCCAGTTAACCTGACATCAGTCGCTGGGAAAATGCTGGAATCCATTGTTAAGGAAGTGGTATCGGGGCACTTAGAAAATCATAACATGATTCGGCAGAGTCAACATGGTTTTATGAAAAGGAAATGTTTGACAAATTTATTTTTTTGAGGCTGTAACTAGCAGGGTAGACAAAGGGGAACCAATGGATGATGTATATTTGGATTTCCAGAAGATATTCAATAAGGTGCCACATAAAAGGTTATTACACAAGATTAGGGCTCATGGGGTTGGGGGTAATATAGTAGCATGGATAGAGGATTGGTTAACGGACAGAAAACAGTAGGGATAAACTGATCTTTTTCAGGTTGGCGGGCTGTAACTAGTGGGGTGCCGCAAGGATCAGTGTTGGGCCTCCGTTATTTACAATCTATATTAATGTCCTAGATGAAGGGACAGTGTAATGTATCCAAGTTTGCTGCTGATACAATGCTAGGTGGGACAATAAGCTGTGAGGAACAGTCTGCAAAGGGATATAGATAGACTAAGTGAGTGGGCAGTAAGGTGGCAGATGGAGTATAATGTTGGGAAATGTGAGGTTATTCACTTTGGTAGGAAGAATAGAAAAACAGAATTTTTTTAAATGGTGAGTAACTTTCAAATATTGGTGTTCAGAGAGATTTGGGTGTCCCTGTGTAAGAAAAACAAAGCTAGAATGGCGGTACAGCAAGCAATAAGGAAGGCAAATGTAATATTGGCCTTTATTGCAAGGGGGTTGGAGTATAAGAGTAAGGAAGTCTTGCTACAATTGTACAGGGCCTTGGTGAGACCACACCTGGAGTACTGTGCACAGTTTGGTCTCCTTATCTAAGGAAGGATATACTTGCCTTGGAGGCGGTGCAATGAAGGTTCACTAGATTGATTCCTGGGACTGAGGGCTGTCCTATGATGAGAGATTATGTAGAATGGGCCTATACACTCGAGTTTAGAAGAATGAGCGGTGATCTCATTGAAACTTACAAGATTCTGAAGGGGATTGACAGGGTAGATGCTAAGAGGTTGTTCCCCCTGGCTGGAGTGTCTAGAACTAGGGGGCACAGTCTCAGGATAAGGGGTAGGCCATTTAAGACTGATGAGGAAGAATTTCTTCACTGAGGGTTGTGAATCTTTGGAATTCTCTGCCCCAGAGGACTATGAATGCTGAGTCTTTGAATATATTCAAGGCTGAGATAGATAGATTCTTGGACTCACGGGGAATCAAGGGATATGGAGATCGGGCAGGAAAGTGGAGTTAAGGTCGATGATAAGCCATAATCTTATTGAATGGCGGAGCAGGCTCGAGGGGCCGTATGGCCTACTCCTGCTCTTGTTTCTTATGTGCTACACTCTGGAATGCTGCCTTGATGTTAATGGCAGTCACCTCGCCTCTGGAAGTCTGCTCTTGTGTCCATGTTTGGACAAAAGCTGTAATGAGGTCTGGAGCCGAGTTGTCCTGGCAGAACCCAAACTGAGCACCGGTCAGCAGGTTATTGGTAAGTGCTGCTTGATTGCACTGTTGACCCCTTCCATCATTTTCCTGCTGATTAGGCTGATGGGGCATTAAATGTCCGGGTTGTATTTGTCCTGATTATTGTGGGCAGGAAATACCTGGGCAATTTTCTACATTGGCTGATCGATGCTAATGTTGCAGCTGTGCTGGAACAGCTTATCTAGGGGTATGGCTAGTTCAGTTTTTCAGCACTACAGTTGGAATGCTGTCCGGGCCTTTGTGTCCAGTGCACTTGGCCGTTAGTTGGTATCACATGGAGTGAATCAAGTTAGTTGGGGACAAGTATCTGTGGTGATGGGGACCTCGGGAGGAGTCTGAGAAGGATCATCCACACTGGCTGAAGATGATTGCAGACACTTCAGCCTTGTCTTTTGTGCTCAAATGCTGTATTCTGCCATTGTTGAGGGTGGAGTTGTTCATGGAGCCTCCTCCACTTAGTTGTTAAATTGTCCACTACAAATCATGACTGGATGTGGCAGGGTTGCAGAGCTTTGACCTGATCTGTTTGTGGGATTGCTTAGTTATGCCAATAGCCTGCTTATGCTGTTTAGCGTGCATGTTGTAGCATGCATGTCGTCCTGTGTTGTAGTTTCACCAGGTTGGCATCTCATTTTCAGTTATGTCTGGTGCATGCTCTTCTACACTCCATTGAATTAGGGTTGGTCACCTTGCTTGGTGAGGGATATGCTGGGCCATGAGGTTACAGATTGTAATGGTATAAAATTCTGTTGTCCGATGGCCCACACGGCACCTTGTGGATACCTAGTTTTGAGCTGCTCAATCTGTCCTTAATGTATCTTAACACAGTGGTAGTGCCACATGATGAGTGTGTCCTCAATGTGAAGGGCCTTGGTCTCCAAGAGAACTATGTGGTGGTCACGCCTATCAGTGTTATGAACAGATGCATCTGGAACAGGTAGATTGGTGAGGCTGAGGTCAAATAGGTTATTCCTTCATGTTGGTGTTCTCACCATCTACCACAAGCCCAGTCTGTCAGCTATACCCTTCAGGGCTCGGTCAGTGCTGTTACTACCAAACCACTCTTGGTGGACATTGAAGTCCCCCACCCAGAGTACATTGTGTCCTTGCTACCCTCAGTGTTTCCTGCAAGTGGTGTTCAACTTGGAGCAGCACTGATCAGCTGAGGCAGGCTGGTAGGTGGTAATCAGCTGGAGGCTTCCTTGCCCACGCTTGGATGTCTGGTGGTGGGTGGGTTATGCACAGACCTATTCAGCACACTAGATCAAGCAAATCACAATTATGACATAAGCCCATCAAGTTTGTCCTTCTAGTATTTCAATTGTTGTAGTCCAGCATCCAGCTGCCTCTTGAACTCCAAGCATCTTGGATTCCATTAACTTGCTGGTGGATTATCGCAAAGGTTAAGCACCCATCCTATGATTTTAAATTAACTTTTTACTCATTTTAAATTTGTTCTAGCCTGACAAAGTAATATTGTGTTCCTTATCTATACCATTTAATACTTTTTATACCTTAGTGAGGTGGCCCTCTAACCACACCTCCAGACTATAATTTATGCCACTTTAATCTTTCCTCGTATCTTTTCCTGTTTACACTTGAAATCATTCTTCTTTCTCTTTAATGCACGCATGTATGTTTCCTTTTGAAGTGGGGGAACAGTGTCCAATGAGATCTGCCCTGTATTATTGTAGACGTATACCAACCTGGCCATGTGTGCTGATGATCTGTTTGATCTTTTAATCACTTCTCCACATTATCTTAATATTGATAGTATCACTCCCAGGTCCCTTTCACAGTCTGCTTGTGCTAATTCTATTTGCTTCCTTAAATACATTATCTACACATGTTGCACATGCTTCCATTGTGCAAGACTGCATTGTTCAGTATTTCATTTGCCATTTGTCTGTCTAGTTGCATAACCGATCTAAATCCTTCTGTGTAACCTTGACTATCACCTTTTTTATTTTAGCGTTTGCAGACTTGAGCGCATTTGGTTCTTGCAGGGGTCGAAGCATTCACACTTGCTGTACTCCTCGTGCCGCCCTTTTTTTTGTTCCCCCCCTCCCAATCTAATGCCATGTTTCCTGGAAATTGTCTGTTTCCTATTGATTCTCCTGGATTCCATGGATTTTAATTTAGCAACCTATCTGACCCACTAGGCTGGATGTACTCCCAAATCATTTTGGGCATCAGTGGAGGAACTTTATTCAGGAAGTATTGGAACAGCAAAGTGCAATTGATGATTTAGCTGGAGAGTGGATAATAGGGATCGGTATTCTGTTATACCATACCTGCTTATTGCCATAAAAGAACAAAAACGAGTTGCATTTAGTGGCCTTCATGTCCTCCTAGATGCTCGCAAGCACTTCACAATAATTAGTTACTTTTAAAGAACAGCAACCAATTTGTGCACAGTAAGATCCCACAAACAGTAATGAAGTGACTAACCAGCTGATTTATTTTGGTGGTATTTGAGGGATGAATGTTGTCTAGGTCCAGGATGTTGGGAGAACTCGCTGCTCTTTGGAAAATGTACCGTGAGCTCTTTTACACCCACCTAAATAGGCAGATGGGGCTTTGGTTTAATGTCTCATCTGAAAGATGGCACTCTGACAAATGCAGCAGTCCCTCAGTATTACACTGAATATCGCCCTAGGTTATGTGCTGAAGTCCTGAAAGCTGTTAGAAATGGCTTGGTTGTACTTCCAGGGATTAATATTAAGTTACTACAAAACTTGGTGAAGTCCATTGGCCCATTGACCTTGTTTCTTGAGTGTTTAATTTGACCAGCCCGAGCGCCCAATTGCATCTTGGATTCATTAATGTCTTTGGGCATAGTCATCCCCAGTATGTCCCAAGATACCATCCTTGGCCTCAATTTATTTGTTTGCCAGTGATGTCCAATTTTATCTTTCTGCTTCATCCTAGACATTTGACTGCTGTCGTGCTGCCTGTCCAACATCTTGGATGAGCCAGAACTTCCTCCAGTTAACCATAGATAGGATTAATGCCACCTGTTGGGTTCTCAAAAGAACATAAGCAATAGGAGCAGGAGTAGACCAATCGGCCCATCAAGCCTGCTCGCCATTCAATAAGATCATGGCTGAACTTCTACATCAACTCCACTTTCCCGCCTTTACCCCATATCCCTTGATTCCCTTTGTCTCCAAAAATCTGTCGATCTCAGTCTTGAATATACTCATCGACTGAGCATCCACAGCCCTCTGGGGTAGAGAATTCCAAAGAGAAACCCTCTGAGAAGTTTCTCCTCATCTCAGTCCTAAATGGCCAACCCTTTACCCTGAGACTATTCCCCCTAGTTCTAGACTCTCCAGCCAGGGGAAACAGCCTCTCAATACCTACCCTGTCAAGCCCTCTAAATTTTATGTTTCAATGAGATCATCTCTCGTACTACTTAATCCAGAGAATATAGGCCCATTCCACTCAATTTCCTCCTAGGACAGCGCTCTCATCCCAGGAATGAATCTAGTGAACCTTTGTTGCACCCCTCGAAGGCAAGTATATCCTTCCTTGGGTAAGGAGACCAAAACTGTACCCAGCCCTACATAATTGCAGCAAGACTTCCTTACTCTTGTACTCTAATCCCTTGCAATAAAGGTTAACGTTTCATTTGCCTTCCTAATTGCTTGCTGTACCTGCATGTTGACTTCCTGTGACTCGTGTACAAGGACCCCCAAATCCCTCTGAATACCAACATTTACTAGTCTCTCTACTTAAATTCTGCTTTTCCATCCTTCCTACCAAATGTGAATAATTTCACACTTCCCCACATTATACCCTTCTTGCCTAATCACTTAACCAGTCTATATCTCTTTGCGTCATCCTCACAGCTTACTTTCCCACCTAGCTTTGTATCATCAGCAAACTTGGATACATTACACTCGATCCCCTCATCTAAGTCATTGGGAAGGAAATTTCATTGCTATCCTTGGCTGCTGACTAACACTGAACTTGACACTGTGTAGTCACTTAATTGTGATGTTCAAACCCCTTATCCAGTCCATCACCAAAAATGCCCTTTCCCACAGCTCAAGCCGTCAGCCAGGCCTTTTCCCATTGTTCTTTCAGCTGCCCGCCCAAGCTCCACCCTAGACAAACTCCTAAATTATCTAGGATTTTGCAGCCCATATCCTGTTCTCAACCATCACTCTGGTCCCCATTGTACCAACTGGCTCTGTTCCCCAACTTGGTGAATTCAAAGTCCTTGTTTACAAAGCTCATGATGGCCTCACCCCATCCCATCTCTGCAATCTTCTTTACAGCTTGCAACCTTTACTCTACAGTTTGGATTTCTGTGCATCCCCCTCACTTGGCTCTACTATCACTGTTGGCCTTGAGCCATCTGGGTCCTTAACATTAGAATTCTCTTCCCAATATGCTTTCTCTCGCTTTCAAAAACGTCCTCAAAATACAATTCTACTTTTCCCTTGTCATGTAGAATAAATGAAGACTAAATCCTATGCAATAGATGAGGAAAAATTGTACCCAAAATTCCAATATGTAATTTATCGTTAGACAAATCTGTCATTTTTACATAAGAACATAAGTAGTAGGAGCAGGAGTAGGCCATACGGCCCCTCTGGCCTGCTCCGCCATTCAATAGGATCATGGCTGATCCGAACCTAGACTCGCGTCCACTTCCCTGCCCTCTCCCCGTAACCCCTAATTCCCTTATCTGCTAGGAAACTGTCTTGATCTCCATTTAAAGTCTATTTAATGTTGCAGCTTCCACAGCTCTCTGGGGTAGCAAATTCCACAGATTTACTACCCTCTGAGTGAAGAAGTTTCTCCTCATCTCCGCTTTGAAAGGGCAGCCCCTTATTCTAAGATTATACCCCCTAGAATATATAATGGAGAATAAGGAAACGGCAGACCAATTAAACTCATACTTTGGTTCTGTATTCACAAAGGAGGACACAAATAACCTCCCAGGAATATCGGCAAACATAGGGGCTAATGAGAGGGAGGAGCTGACAGAAATTAGTATCTCTAGGGATATGGTGTTGGGTAAGTTGAGGGGACTGAAGGCCGACAAATCCCCGGGGCCTGATAAACTACATCCTAGGGTACTTAAGGAGGTGGCCCTGGAGATAGCAGATGCTCTAAGGATCATCTTCCGGAACTCCATTGACTCGGGAACAGTACCCGTGGATTGGAGGGTAGCTAATGTTACCCCAATATTTAAAAAGGGGGGTAGAGAGAAAGCAGGGAATTATAGACCAGTAAGCCTTACATCGGTTGTGGGCAAAATGCTAGAGTCCATTATTAAGGATAAAATAGCGGAGCACTTGACAAATGGGGAAAGGATCGGACAGAGTCAACATGGATTTACAAAGGGTAAATCGTGTTTGACTAATCTGCTGGAATTTTTTGAGGAAGTAACTGGTAAAATAGATGGGGGAGAGCCAGTGGATGTGGTGTACCTTGACTTCCAGAAAGCCTTCGATAAGGTTCCACACAAAAGATTATCATGCAAAATTAAGGCTCATGGGATTGGGGGCAAAGTATTAACGTGGATAGAGAACAGAGAGTTGGAATAAACGGCTCGTTTTCGGAGTGGCAGGCAGTGACCAGCGGGGTGCCGCAAGGATCTGTCCTGGGACCCCAGCTGTTCACAATATATATAAATGATCTGGATCAGGGAATTGGATGCAATATTTCCAAATTTGCTGACGACACTAAACTAGGAGGAGGGGTGGGCTCTGATGAGGATGTCAGGAGGCTACAGTGCGATTTGGACAGGTTGGGGGAATGGGCGGATACGTGGCAGATGCACTATAATGTGGATAAATGCGAGGTTATCCACTTTGGGGGTAAAAACAGGAGGGTGGATTATTATCTAAATGGCAATAGATTGGGAGATGGGGAAGTGCAGAGGGACCTGGGTGTTCTTGTGCACCAGTCACTGAAGGAGAGCATGCAGGTGCAACAGGCGATTAAGGCGGCAAATGGTATGTTGGCCTTCATATCAAGGGGGTTCGAGTATAGGAATAGGGATACCTTACTACAGCTGTACAAGGTGCTGGTGAGACCGCATCTGGAGTATTGTGTACAGTTTTGGTCGCCCCATCTGCGGAAGGATGTTCTTGCCATGGAAAGAGTGCAGCGGCGATTCACCAGGCTGATACCTGGAATGGCGGGAATGACCTAGGAGGAGAGATTGAATAGTTTGGGCTTGTACTCACTGGAGTTTAGAAGATTGAGAGGGGATCTCATCGAAACATATAAAATTATGGCAGGCCTGGACAGGCTGAATTCAGAGAGAATGTTTCCAATGGCAGGGGAGCACAGAACCAGGGGCCACAGTCTAAAAATAGCGGGCAAATCATTTAAAACAGAGATGAGGAAGAATTTCTTCACTCAAAGAGTGGTGAGCCTGTGGAATTCCCTGCCACAGAGGGCTGTGAAGGCTAATTCAATAAATATTTTCAAGAGAGAATTGGATATATTTCTGAAGGCTAAGGGGATTAAGGGTTACGGAGAAAAGGCGGGGACGGGGTACTGAACTGGTAAGATCAGCCATGATCTCATTGAATGGCGGAGCAGGCTCGAAGGGCCGAATGGCCTACTCCTGTTCCTATCTCTATGTTTCTATGTTAGTTCTAGTCTCACCCATCAGTGGAAACATCCTCGCCACATCCACCCGATCAATCCCCCTCACAATCTTATATGTTTCGATAAGATCGCCTCTCATTCTTCTGAACTCCAATGAGTAGAGGCCCAACCTACTCAACCTTTCCTCATACGTCAACCCCCTCATCTCCAGAATCAACCGAGTGAACCGTCTCTGAACCGCCTCGAGAGCAAGTATATCTTAAATATGGAAACCAAAACTGCACGCAGTATTCCAGGTGTGGCCTCACCAATACCCTGTATAACTGCAGCAAGACTTCCCTGTTTTTATACTCCATCCCCCTTGCAATAAAAGCCAAGATTCCATTGGCCTTCCTGATCACCTGCTGCACCTGCATACTAACTTTGTGTTTCATGCACCAGGACCCCCAGATCCCTTTGTACTGTAGCACTTTGCAGTTTCTCTCCATTTAGGTAATAATTTGCTCTTTGATTTTTTTCTGCCAAAGTGCATAACCTCTCACTTTCCAACATTATATTGCATCTGCCAAATCTCTGCCCACTCACTTAGCCTGTCTATGTCCTTTTGCAGGTTTTTTATGTCCTCCTCACTCACTGCTTTCCCTCCCATCTTTGTATCGTCGGCAAACTTGGATATGTTGCACTCGGTCCCTTCCTCCAACTCGTTAATATAGATTGTAAAGAGTTGGGGTCCCAGCACTGACCCCTGCGGAACACCACTAGTTACTGATTGCCAGCCCGAGAACGAACCATTTATCCCAACTCTTTGTTTTCTGTTAGATAGCCAATCTTCCACCCATGCCAGTATATTACCCCCAATCCTGTGATATTTTTTTAATCTTGATCAGTAAGCTTTTGTGTGGCACCTTGTCAAATGCCTTTTGGAAGTCCAAATACACTACATCCACTGGTTCCCCTTTATCCACCCTGTATGTTACATCCTCAAAGAATTCGAGCAAATTTGTCAAACCTGACTTCCCCTTCATAAAACCATGCTGACTCTGTCCTATTAAATTATGTTTATCCAAATGCTCTGTTACTGTTTCCTTAATAATGGACTCCCAACATTTTACCAACCACAGATGTTAGGCTAACTGGTCTATAGTTTCCAGCTTTTTGTCTACTTCCCTTCTTAAATAAGGGTGTTACATTAGCAGTTTTCCAATCCAGTTTTCTAAGATGTTGGATGGTCCAATTGGGAATTGTCATTTATGCCTAAGGTTTGCAAGATACCCAAGTTACCTCCCCTTCAGACACTCTCATAAGCCAGTCCTTTTATACAGAAAGTTAATTGAACTAAATAGATCACAACTGCAATACAACACTGACATATTAACTACTGCTTTATTTAATATCTATGATAACACAACTAATACCATGACAAGGCTAGGCATTGAGGGTTCTGTAGATTGGATATATTTAATAAACAGTCTAATAGGCACAAAAATTAATTGCATTGCAATATACATAGAAGTTACAACATTGAAACAGGCCATTTGGTCCAACCTGTCCGTGTCACTGTTTAGCTTCCACGCACGCAAATAGTCCTAATCACATTTACCTCTCCTGTTCCTTATCCTTTTTGCCTTAATCCAACTATTCAATCTAATATTAAATGTTGACATTGTTTCTGCATCAACCACTAACCTTGGAAATGAATTCTGCAGCTTTGCAACTCTAAAGAAGTTTCTCTTGCTTTCTTTAATTTAATCTTGTATCTCTGGCCCTTTATTCTAGACCTCTCAACTACTGGAAGGTCTGCTTCTAGCTACCCTGTCCTATCCTTTTCATAATTTGAAACACTTTTGTCGTATCACCTGATCTACATTGTTCTAATAACAAACTCCCTCATTTTAAGGTTTTTAAAATTTATTTCCTCATCAGGTAGCACTATAAGGCATCAATATCTTTCCGATAGTGTGGAGTCCGATAGTGTGGAGTCCAATACCACATGCAGTACAATAAAATGAGGTCTTAAAGTTTTATGTAGGCTCATTATCTGTTAACTTATATTCTGTGCCTTTTAGGATTTAAAACCTAGAATTTCATTAGTTAGGCAAGTTATCTGTGGCCATTCAACTTTTGGTTGTAGTCATCTTATTCTAGTGTAACTAATCTTAGTTCTCTATTACACTGCACTTTGCTCTCTGGGCTCAGAGACTTTAATGGTTGAGATACACTGTATAGCTTTATCTCTGTTAACATTAGGTTAGGAAAGTTATGTTAACACATTTGGCATTTTAAAAACCTGCTTCCAGAACTCATTACAACTTCCTTTTAACTTTTTTCCTTTTCTGAAAATCATCTTGTAAACCTTGTGATTTGGGTGGGCAAAGCATGACCTTAAATCAGTATCAGTAAGGAAGCCCCACTTGGACAATGTGAACATTAGTGACTAACCAAGATGGTCAGTTTGATCACACTCTTTCAATGGTGGTATTCAACTTGACAGACAAATGTCAGACACTGACACATTTTAATTAGTTTGACAAAGGACAGGACTCCAATTAGTTGTGGCGCTCCATTTTGTTATCCAGTGTTTAAATCATAAGGAACACGCCTAATATCCAGGCTGTTCAAGATTATTCTCTCATTGGCTTTATTCAAGGACTGTAACTATTGCATGTTAATCAGTTTACTGGTCTGCATTTCCACTTGGGACCCAGTTCAGCTTTCACCAGGGTCTTCATTAGAAACAAGTGATACTGGGATGTGTGAATTCCTTGTCTGTAAAAGGATTTCCCAACATGCAAGCATTAACCCTTCATTTTCTCAGGATGTCTTTAGAGTGCGCAATAAGTTTTCATACACTTAGTTCCTGCTTGGTGTCTATTGTGTGGCCATCTCATTGAAGATTTTGTGTGTGCAAGATGAGAATTTTAAATTGACCTTTCACTAAATTATTTCTTTGCTTAGTGGCCTGAGATGCCCATTCCATTCAATGCTATATATACCCCAGTGAAGCAGCAAAAGAATTGGATCTCAGTTCAAATTGGCTAGTTAAGCAGGCTAAAGGTTACACCAGTGTCCTTTTGAGGAAATGGGTCTAAGGAATCAAATGCCATAAAATGGGGACGAGTACAGCAAGTAACTCAAACCTGATTGACTCTCCTGATCCTCCTATGAACTCCTGGGACATTGCAACATTGTGGATGAGAATCCAGACACAAAGCAATTTGGATCAGTGAAGATTAAGATCAGATGCATGAATTCTTAAAGCAGTACAATTTAGGTACTCACTTTAATTTAGCCGTCAAACCTTTTAAGTGGAATTCATGCTTTTGTGATTAACCTTCAAGTGATTTTTTTTGAGCAGAAGTGGCTTGTTATAAAATATATCATTGAAGAATGTCAGCAAAGCAGAAATACCAAGGATTCCATGCTTGGTACTTCAGTAGAAGTGTTTGGACCAATTTTTGAATTCTGAAATCGGCAAGAAGTTGCATTTATGCAACACTTTTTTAAAAAAGTAAAACAAATGTGAAGGTGCATCACAATGGAGATGAATTAGTACAAGTGACTGAAAGGTTGGTTTAGTTTTTACAAGTAGAGACGAGGAGGTGGAGGGCTCTAGGGATAGAGTTTGAGAAGAACCAAAGCATCCAAAGGCTTTGCCACCAATGGTGGGTTGAAGGGAAGGGAGAAAAAGATAGGAACAGGAGCAGTCCATTCAGCCCCTCGAGTCTTGTGTAATTTAGTTAGATCATGGATGATCTTTATTTTAACTCCATTTACCTGTCTTTGTTCCATATCCTTTAATACCCTTGCCTAAAAAAAAGTATTGATCTGTTTTGAAATTTTCAATTCAAATGGGTATTAAGGCTGTGGAGGAGGTTGCAGAAAAGGGGAAAGAGCAAGGTATTAGTGATGGGAGATGAGGATTGTAAATTTAGTATGCTAAGGGAATAGGCAGTCACTAATTTAGTGTGGACTGTGGTAATTGGAATTTTGTGTGGGATAGAATTTGAATTGAATTGCTGCATTTTGGACAAGTTGGAATTTATGGAACGTGGAGGATGCCAGGTTGGGAAGGCATGCATTGGAATAAGAGTCTAGAAGTGACAGAAGCATGGCTAAGAATTTCAGGAGTGGAGGGGTTGAGGCAGGGGGTGATGGTGGAAGTAAGCAATCTTTTTATGATGGACAGGATTTGATTTGAGCTCTGGCCTGCATAGGACACCAAGGTTTTTCAGTCTTGTTCAGCTGTAGTGGTTGAGAGGAGGTGAAGTCAGTGGCAAGGGAACTAAGTTTATGGTGGGGGCATGATGATTATGGCTCAAGTCTTCCGGATTTTCCGTTGAAGTTGCGGCTTGATGTCAAACAGGCAGTCTGATGTCGTGGAGGTGTTTGTGGGGGATTCTGGGGACAGTGGTGCAAGTGTGTGAAGAGTAACCATTGCTGGAGATGCTCTAACTATGTCTGGATAGGCAGGATTGAAACCACACAAGGGCAGTGTCATGGAGCTAGACTTTGGAGGAGAAGTGATTGCGAAGGTTGTTGTGGTTGATTATCAAATGCAGTGGCGAGGCTAAGGGGGACAAGGAGGAGTAAGGCACCATGGTCACTATCGCAGAGGATGCAGTTCTTGACAGCAGAACCGTTTCAGTGCTTTGAGCGTTCGAAGCTGGACTAGTGGGATTCAAGCACGTCCATTCCATGTATAATTTATTCAATCAAGTTCCTTCCCCTACCTCACCTGAAATAAAAACTCTAAACCTCTAACTTCAATTGTTCTGCAGATTTGTGTAAGACTGAAGTGTCATTATGTAGTTAGTGTGAATCCACACACACTGCTCAAGTAGCAGCACCTTTTCCTTTGGGTATCCTGGAGATGTATGACTCAGCCAACAAATATTGTGCAGTTTCTACAGTTAGTTACTGAAACTAAAACATGAATATTGCTACATTTTCTTTGTATTAAATCATAAAAGCTTTTGCTCTGGATGGGAATAGAGGGAGGAATTGTGGAGAGACCCAAATCATAAGAGAATGCCTCATATACATGAGGGCTGCTTGTATAGTGCCTATATTATATTCAATATATTGAAACCTGTGCACTGTGATTGCTTTTGGGATTTATTTTAGTTGTATATGAAGGACCTTCAATTTGAACAAAGACAGCCCTCCAAGGTAGGTAAAATCCAACTAACTGTCTTCCGGTGATGCCCCTTAACATCTCAACCTTCAATTTTTGGAAACTTATAAAGAAAAGGACAGAAGTGACAGTGAGCTTATCTTACATGGGATGATTGAGTCACTATTCAAGGGATTGGTTCTGCAAACCATGGAATCAAGACAAAGGTGGAATATACAGAGAATCTGGCATTTGTATCTGCTCAAATAGGCCACTCAAGTACCCAAAGAATGAATCTTCCCTTCCCCATTAGTGCCTGCGGGAAGGTCAGATAACATGTTTAAGAATCATTAATGCATTGCTCCTGTTGCTCTGGAGTTCATTCTGAGATGGTGCCTTAGATGTTGCCCCTCTAAATGTTAATTTGGTGCAGCAGAATGTCAGCAGTCTGTTGGTTCTGCGCTTGTTGCTGCCATATTACTGTGCATGTGATGGCCGGTCAGAAGAGTCGAGTTGACACTGCGTTATGGACTTGTAAATTAGTGCAGTGAAGAACTTACCTGGGCAAACTTGGTCATCAGCATTAAACTGATGTTCAATGGTTTTTTGATGTGGAGAGGAAATGTTATATGGTGACGTCTTGTGAGCATCTAGAGAAGGTAGATGGCACCTAGGGTATGGAACGGAAATATATTGCATGTTTGGTTTGTGAATCTTTTACTGGAAGACAAACTAAATGTAATTAAGCTGCCGCCTTATTCCCTTTTATGGATATATAATGTATAACTGAGGAAAGTAGAAGGATCCAACTTGTTTTAGACTTTGGGGAAACAAAGCCTTGAAACTAGGGAGAATGCCTTTGTTGATGGATCTGATCTAGTAAACCAAAATGGTTTACATCTGCTTCGAGTTTGCTTTCCCTCCCTCTCCCGGGTCCACCAGCACAAAATGCTGCAAATCCTGATTGCATTCTTTTTTGTAAGTAAATTTGGGGCAGAGCCCAGGAAAGCTGGTATGGAAAGATTACATGCAAATAGTTTACAGAAAGTTGGAGTACCAGGGCAGGAAAAGTGAGATGCATTTTTGAGCTTGTAATACTTCACTTGATAAACTCCTAATCTCCAGTACAGTAGAATCTGCTTGTTGTGATTGGGTTACGTTGGAGGCTGTATTGTCGCTCGTAGTGATCATTTTCCAGAGATGGTGAAAAATTAACTTCTGAAGCAAAGATAACCAAGGCAGCTGTCAACCCAAACCTGGCACTGAGCGCAGTGCTACTTAGCACTTTGAAGTGCCACTGAGCAACACTTTGTAAAATCCTTGATGCTGTTAATCTATACTTTAAAGTCAGAATTAGGACTTTTGAGCTGGACGTTGAACATCAACTTCAACTTGGCAAATCATCTGCCAGCGGGATTAATTACTAGCTGACATTTGACGTGCTGATGGTGAGGGGCAGACTCATTGGCTGTTTCAAGGCTATTTTGTGCTGAGCAGCAGTACAAATGGGGAATTGGCTATCCGATATTGTCCTTTTCAGCTACTTGTTAAATTGATCACTAATTGGATTTTATTGTAATAGTGGAAAATTCCATTGAGAGATCTAGAAATAGTTGTAATTATTTAACACTTTGTAGTGCTTTGACTTGTGTGAGCAAATGCAATCAGACTTCCTGTGCCAGAAATATTGCACGATCTGCAACATAATGGGTTAATTAATCTGTCTCTTGTGTTGGTTTAGGGAGGAGTTTTAGGCAGGCCATAAGACAATACCCTGCTTTTTGAATGAGACTAACCTCAGTTTAACATCTCCTCTGAAGGGGGTCCTCTCAACAATGCAACAGTTATTTGCCACTACACTGGAGTGTCAGCCCAGATTATCAGGTAAAGTCCTGGTGTGGGGTTTGAACCTACAACATTGACAACCACAGCAGTGCTACCAAATGAGCTGAGCTAAGTTTCCCCTGGAAAGGGGGAGTTGGAGTTGGTGGTTGATGTTTACCTCCAACTGGCCACTTTGTCATTGCCCTGAGGAGCAGGTTATCCACCTCTGGGCTGAATGAAGATGCTGCAGAGAGACCCGAGTGGGCCTTTGCCAGTAAAAAGCAACAGTTTTGAGAACCAACATAACTCTAGTACACCTGCTCTGCATCTCTGGTGTACAAGAATCTAGCAGCTACTGAACTTCAGTATAAATTTCATGGGTCTTTTTTAAACCTTCTGAGTTGGAAAGACTCATACAAGTGTTAGTGTACTGTGCCCAGAGCTAGGATGGAGTTTCACGTCCAATTCTGTGCCATTAGGGGAAGATTCAATGAACGCTAGGCATATTCTTCTCTTTCCCTCTTTCTTTCTCCCCCCCCCCCCCCCCCCCCCCCCCCCCCCCCCGAGGAGGTAAAGAAGCAGGCAGTTTGCCAAGGCACTATTTACAGAATCTTGGGAATGATTTGCCTCTTGGCTATGTAGAGTAAGAAAGCTAAAAAGGGAGGATTAGAAGTGTTGAACTGTGTGTTGAATATGTATGTAGTCAACTTTATAAACCCAATAAAAATCTGACTTTGAAAAGGATCTGGTCTCTTGAATGTCTGAAACAACACACAGATATTCAGGTATTTTCTGCTGACGGGTATTCAAATGCAGGTGCAAAATGTGGCAGTTTACCAATGTTCAGTATTTTCGGTAACTGATGTCAGCGTCTGCATGCATTAAAAAAAAAAAAAAAAAAAAATTAAATGCTCTATTTTGGAAGCCGTATAATTTTAACAAGACTGGTAGGTGCTAAGACCATACTATTCATTTAAAGGAATCATTCACAAGCTAGCAGAACTAACCATTTTCTGGTATGTTTCAGGCAGCGTCTACACTCGTCATCAGTACTCAAGCTTGACTCTTAGCTTTTTAATAATATCTAACAAAAGTGATTGGAATGGAGCAGACTTCAAACACAAGATGAGACATGTTTTCAGGTGTAAAACCAGCTGAATAAGAAACTGCTGTTGAAATCAAGCTTAAAGCTTTTAGCTGCATTTTGCTTCTCTTTGTTCCAGTGATCATGAGACAAATTTGAAATTATTCCTTTGGCTACTATGCTCTAAGCAGTGCCAGAAAAGCTAAATAGCCACAAATGGACTTTTAACCATGTGCTTGTTTGTATTCCAGTCTGTCTAAACTCTCGGATAGTTAGCATAGCAAGGGTTTAATCCAATTGGCAATTAAAACCTTACTGCCTGTCGATAACTAACTAGAAGTTAGTGGGTAGAACTATAACTGAAGTGGAAAATATGGATTTTAATTATTTCTGCTGTGGAAATGAACAGTTTCTCCTTTATCCTCGAAGCTTGTCTTTCATTAGAGCACCGATGGTCAATTGTATAGCAATTTCTTGACAGACTGAAGACTTGTAATCGTAATGAGCTCTGCTGGATTTAGTCCAGCTTTGCTTCCAAGTATAGTTCTGGCTGCTACCCTACCACAAAATTGCACAAGAATTCAAGTCCAGCTGCTGCACCTGAACTACCTGTGACATTTCAGTATGTTCACATCTGTTCTATAGCAATCTTAGTCCCAGCAATTTGTTGGCAATATGCCCATGTTTAATGGGAAATAGTTGAAGCATGTTATGGTTTAAATACTGAATTCTAGCTCGCCTTGTTACTGAAATAGAGAGAAATGTATAAGTGAAAATGTTTAAAGGAGCTCAATTATGTGGACTTGTCAATAGTTTAATATTGGCTGCCATTTTTGTGTTAACTTCTGTCCTGGTTGAGTGTTGATTTGGATCCCTGGACTGTGGTTTCTTATGGGTTTCCTTTCCAGTGTAAATTCTGGTGCTTCCTGTATCTAAATTTCAGCCAGTGAAAGAACATCATTACATGGTAGCAAGGCGTTAGACAGGAAGTCGTAGTGTGGTATACTGAAGCAGCTGAGGGAGTAGTCTTAAATTCTGTATTTGTAGTTGTAAATATATTAATACTCTCCTTTTGCACAACCAATGTGTCTTCAGAAAATAATTGGGGGCAAGGAGAATATATTTTGACCTAAGGAATGAGATTTATAAATGCATGATGGCTGGTCTGATTGCTTGGAACGTTACCACTTGAGTTGTAATCAGTGTCCTGAGTGGGATATAAATTCTTTATCAGATCTTGTGAAGAATCTGTTAACAAAAGTTCAGTGGTTTATGGACTAGTTTCTGGTGATTTCAGCTGTGAAACTGTCCTTAATAGTGACATCCTCTACAATCACATGGAGATTGTGTGGTAGAGATGTCAATTTTGGGTGAGGGAGAGGACAGGTTTATATGAGACGACCGCACATCTGCTCCAGTGGTTCTCCTGGGTTTGATTTTTTTCCAGAAGCTAGCTTGTCTTGAAGCTGTTTGAGCACTGATTTAGTTATAGTAGACATGCCAGATATTTGGCATTGTAGTGACCTTTTATTCAGGAAGATCTGTCCTGATGAGTAAGTTCAGGCACTGAGGACCAGTACAACCTTTCATGGTGTCATGCTGGTCTTATCCTGGCCCAATCCATTTGGCTGCATGTTGCTTTTGTGGGACAGGATCCCACAATTTCTCATTTAAGATCATGACTGGTCATTTCCATTATATGGATAACGGGCAGTTTTGTGTCTTAGATATTTTCCTAACCAATCAAGCACCAACCATAGTGTATCTCTTCCTAGAAGTATAAGAAAAGCTGAATAGCTAAATAGATGTGTGTGTATATATACCTACCATCAGTTTAACAGCTTTCTGAGCAGTTCTGTCTTGTGACATTCAGTACTGGAGACACCCCTTCTACCTGTACGAGCAGTTGCCTGCAGTCCCACAAATAAGGTTTTTATATAGGAGCTGATGCTTCATGCTTAAACTGTTTAAGCACATAACTTAAAGGTGATTATGTAAATTGCATCTCAAAGTTTCATCAAATGCCTCAAGTTGAAAAGTGCCTGAAGAAAATGGATGTCCTCACTGAAAAGGCAGAAGACAAGTACTGTGACCATCTGCTCCAAGACTACTTCAATAGATTTAAGCAGTTCAGCGCCATTCCAAACACGTAAGTGGTCTTGTAGTCCGTTTTAAATTGCGCTATATACTAACACAAATCACTATCTTCATTGGGTAGTTGGTTACAGTATTCAATTGAATTATTGAGCAACTTGGCCCCAAGAATTGAGATTCTTGTGATCAATTGCATGTTTATCTAAGTTTCTTGAGCACCCTGCTGGTTGTACCATATTGAACTTGTTTCAAGATCTTACTGAGCAAGCATATTTTGCATAGTTAGAGAAGTAGAGTGAAATCTATCAGCAACTTGCACTTTTGGGTTACGGGTGAGGAGCATTGGAGTGTGACTCACTATTTGACTTGCTGGTCCACCAGGAATGGGTATTGCCATGTTTTCTAATCACTTTCAGTGAAAAAGGGCTTAGGAACATAGAACAGGAGTAGGCCATTCAGCCACCCAAGCCTATATCGCCATTCAATTAGACCATGGCTGATCTGTATCTTAATTCCATTTACCTGTCTGTTCCATATCCCTTCATACCCTTATCTAACAAAAGTGAGTGTTAGTTAAGGGTATTAAGAGCGCACTGTTACTTGTGAACATGAGCTGGAGTAAGTTTGCCATTTAAGAAACTGTCAAGCTCATAACAAAATAGAAGCACAAGTGGCTATTGGGGCAATGAGTGATCATTGTCTAAGAATTTCCCAATTTTAACACTTTTATTCTGCCCCACCCCCCCCCCCCCCCCTCGTTTTCTCCCCATCAGAAATTCAGACTCACTTGGGGTATAGTTTGACATTGTTAACAGCCCTTTAATATTGAATCCAAGTGACCATTGAACATGCATGTAAAATGTCAGCATGACTTTTGAACAAGGGAGAGGGGCATCAGATGGGTTGAATCTTGTGTACACGCACACTTTCCAGCGTAATAGTTAGTTATACAGCACAGAAAGAGGCCCATCGTGTCCGCGCTGGCCATCAAGCCCTGTTTATTCTAATCCCATTTTCCAGCACTTGGTCCGTAGCCTTGTATGCTATGGCGTTTCAAGTGCTCATCTAAATGCTTCTTGAATGTTGAGGGTTCCTGCCTCTACCACCCTTTTCAGGCAGTGTGTTCCAGATTCCAACCACCCTCTGGGTGAAAATGTTTTTCCTCAAATCCCCTCTAAACCTCCTGCCCCTTACTTTGAAACTATGTCCCCTGATTATTGACCCCTCTACTAAGGGGAAAAGTTCCTTTCTATCTACCCTATCTATGCCCCCCATAATTTTGTACACCTCAATCGGGTCCACCCTCAGCCTTCTCTGCTCTGAGGAAAATAACGCCAGCCTGTACAGTCTCTCTTCATAACTGCAATGCTCCAGCCCAAGTAACATCCTGGCGAATCTCCTCTGCACCCTCTCCAATGCAATCACATCCTTCCTGTAGTGTGACGACCAGAACTGCACACAGTATTCCAGCTGTGGCCTAACTAGCATTTTGTACAGTTCCATCATAACCTCCCTGCTCTTACATTCTATGCCTCGGCTAATCCCATATGCCTTTTTAACCACCTTATCTACCTGTCCTGCTGTCTTCAGGGATCTATGCACATGCACACCAAGGTCCCTCTGATCCTCTCTACTTCCTAGGGTCCTATCATTCATTGTGTATTCCCTTGCCTTGTTAGTCCTCCCAAAATGCATCACCTCACTTTTCAGGGTTAAATTCCATTTGCCACTGTTCTGCCCATCTAACCAACCCATCTCTCATCCTGTAGCCTGAGTCAGTGGCCAGACCCAAGATTGGCCACTTACCATGTGGACTTCACTAATAGCTGATGTCCTGTCATCTTGTTGAGGCACCAATACAATGGCGCTGACTTTGTCTTGAAAAGTAACTTTTCTTTTGATTGTGATGAAACCAATGCTTGATCTAGTGACTTCAGATACATGTCACCAAAATGAGAGAATTTCTTCAGTGAGATGGAACATAAAAGCATAAAAACAGAGTAGGCCATTCAGCCCCTTGAGCCTGCTCTACCATTCAGTTAGATCCTGGCTGATGTCTACCTCAACTCCGTTTGCCCACCTTTGAACCATATCCCTCGATGCCCTCACCCACCTAAAATCTATTGATCTCAGTCTTGAAAAGATTAGTTGACGCAGCATCCATAGTCTTTTGGGGGCGCGAGGTCCAGATTTCCACTACCCTTTGTGTCAAGTGCTTCCTGATTTAATTCCAAAATGGCCTAGCTCTAATTTTAAGATTATGCCCTTTTGTTCTGGATTCTTCCACCAGTGGAATCTATCCCATCAAATCCCATTTATCATTTTAAACACATTGATTAGATCACCTCGTGACTTTCTAAACTTGAGGAAATACAAGCCAAGTTTATGCAACCCGACTTCCTAATTTAAGCCTTGGTATTCTGGCGAATCTGTGCTGCGTGCCTTCCGGCCCAATATATTTTTCCTTGAGTTTGGTGTCCATAACAACACACTATTCCAGGTCGGGTCTGGCCAAGGCTCTGTACAACACTTGTGAATTCCAACCCCCTTGAGCTAAAGGCCAACATTTCATTAGCCTTTCTTGGTCTCCTTATTTAAGGAAGGATATACTTGCATTGGAGGCAGTTCAGAGATGATTCACTAGGTTAATTCCAGAGATGAGGGGGTTGACTTATGAGGAAAGGTTAAGCAGGCTGGGCCTATACTCATTGGAATTTAGAAGAATGAGAGGTGATCTTATTGAAACATGAGATACTGAGGGGGCTCGACGAGGTGGATGCAGAGGATGTTTCCCCTCGTGGGGAAATCTAGAACTCAGGCGGGGGGGGGCATAGTTTCAGAATAAAGGGTTGCCCTTTTAGAACTGAGATGAGGAGGAATTTCTTCTGAGGGTCGTAAATCTGTGGAATTCTCTGCCCCAGAGAGAGCCGTGGAGACTGGGTCATTAAATACATTTTAAGATGGAGATGGACAGATTTTTGCAAGATAAGGGAGTGAAGGGTTATGGGGAGTGGGCTGGGGAGTGGCTTTGAGCCCAAGATCAGCCATGATCTTACTGAATGGCGGAGCAGGCTCGAGGGGCCAAGTGGCCTATTCCTGCTCCTATTTTCTTATGTTCTTCTATTCTCATTATTTTCTGTACCTGTGTGCTAGCTTTTAGTGATTTTTGTACATGGACACCTAAATCCCTTTGCTCCTCCACAGCTCTCCATTAAGAAAATATTCCAATCTTTCTTTGCAAAGTGGTTGACGTCGCACTTGCCCACATTGGACTTATCTACCAGAATTTTGCCCATTTAAGCTGTCTGTGCCTTTGTAGCTTCCTCCTTCCATCCACACAACTTGCTGTTCCTCCTGACTTTATCTACAAACTTGGTTATACAGCCCTCCATTCTTTCATTCAAGTCATTAATATATACGGTAGAAAGATAACACCCCACCAGTATAGATCCCTGGGGAACACCACATTGTTACATCCCGCCAATTGGAGAATGAACCCTTTATCCATACTTGTTTCCTATCTCCCAACCGGTTACCAACCCATGTCACAAGGTTACCTTCAATTCAGTGCGTGCTCATTTTTGTTAATCTCTTGTGGAGAACATTACCAAATGCCTTCAGGAAGTCCAGCTAGACAACATCCATAAACACTCTCCCCTATCCACCATTCTTGTGACCTCCTCAAAAAATGTAACTAGATTAGTTAGACATGACCTACCCATCATAAATCCATGCTGACTGTCTGATCAGCTGATACTTGTTCCAGTGTTCAGTTGCTGTTTGATGGTCCACATTTCCCTACAATTGCAGGTCTATGCCAGGTTTCTCCTTCCCTCACGTCTTAAATAATGGAGTGACATTTGAAATTTTCCAATCTAAAGGCACAATACCTGAATCTAGGAAGCTGTGAAATTCTGACTAACTCGTTTGCAATTTCCTCGCCTATTTGTTTCTACTCCAGTGTATTAAAATAATCAGCCCTGGAGATTTGTCTATCTCAAGTCCCATTATTGTCTCAATTTTTTTACTTGTATTAAATCCACTAAGTTCCTCCCTTGACTTATTTTTAGGTTCCCTGGTACTGCTGGTATTTTTTTCCTCTTCCTCCACTGTGAAAACAAACTACTGATTAGGTAACGATCACTAGCTTTGTAAAGTAGTAGCAGAAACTACTCCAGCTGTTCTACATATAAATATAGGGGACCATACAGGTCATGAAGACTTGCAGTAGCCAACCTCACAGTAGGAGATTGTCGTGGAATATCTTTACGTAAGAGAGAACTTGGAATGGCAAATAGTTTGAGAAGGAAGTGAATGTTCTAAACTTACTGCAGGTGCTTTTGTGGCGCACCTTCCCTCCATAAACTTGAGCTCACCCAAAACTCTGCCCATATCCTAACCTGCACCAAGTCCCGCTTACCCACCACACCTGTGCTTGCTGATCTACATTGGCTTCTGAGCCACCAGCGCCTTGAATTTAAAATTCTCACCCTCATGTTCAAATTCCTTCACTGCCTCGCCCCTCCCTATCTTTGTAACCTCCTCCAGCCTAAGAAGTTTCACTTATATAGACCTTCTCATGACCGCTAGGTGTCCCAATGTGCTTTACAGCCAATTAAGTACTTTTGAAGTGTAGTCGTTGTTGTAATGTAGGAAACCCCTCCAGCCTTACTACTCAGAACTCTGTTCCTCCAACTCTAGCTTCTTGTGTAACCCCTTTCTCTTTTTCCCCCCCCCCCCCATTTCCTTTGCCCCACCATTGGTGTCCGTGCCTTCAGCCCTCTCGGCCCTAAGTTCTGGAATTGCCTGCCTAAACCTTGCCACCGCGTGCCCACCCCCCCTTAAGATGCTTATTCAAATCTACCTCTGACCAAGTTTTTGGTCACTTGTCCTAATGTCTCGTCCTTTGGCTCGGTGCCAATTTTCTGTCTGATTACGCTTCTGTGAAGCGCCTTGGAATGTTTTCCTACGTTAAAGTGCTAATAAATGCAAGTTATTATCTAGTTATTCCTGTTTGGGAAAGCTCGCAGTGCGTATGAGGTCTGAATGCCTGAGAAAAAGTTACCTCAGTATTTTAACCAGTATGTAGTGTAAAGAAAGTCAAAACTGTGGAGGTACATATGAAAAAGATGAGAATAGAGCGTCAGGCCTATTGAGCTTAACCCCATGCCGTAGACAACATAAGCTCACAACTGGGAAATATTGTCTTCTGGAGAGGCAAAAAAAGGCCTGTGGCCAATTTAGGAAAAACTGGAGAAATACCGCTCACTTCCCCAAGACAATCCAGCAAAGTTCCAGGTGACATGGCACATCATCTAAACTAACTAATCATTTTCCCCCCTCTAACTGATGATGTCCTCTTCTCGGAGCTTGCCAAGGCCCCTTTTAAAGGACCATAGCAACCTAATAAGGTGTCGAGCTGGATCTGAGGAGAGTGACCTATTTTTCTAATACAAAGCAAGCTATGTGAAGTCTAATATGTAGAGCATTGTATTAAAAAAAATATATCTACCAGAGTAGTTACTTGGACTTAAATATTGCATTTAATAGCCTGGTGTTAGAGAGAAGCTAGGCACAGGAAATCACTCATGGATAACTGCTATGTGGCATCTGAGCGACTCGATCCTGCAGCTTTGTTTAGTGGGTCGTGTCACAAGTAGCTTTTTTGTAATCCTTTTGCTACTTGCCAGCTTGGCCCAGTTGGTAGCATTCTCGAGTTAGAAAGTCATATTCAAATCCCACTCCCACACCCAATCTAGACTGACACTTCAGTACAGGGGGAGTGCTGCATTTTTGGAGATGCTGTTTTCACATGAGACATTCAACACCTCGATGTTATAAAAGTCCCGTGGCTTTTTTGAATCCAAAAAGGGTAGTTCTCTGTGTTCTTGCCATCGTTTATCCTTCATCCAAAACAGATTAGTTATTTGCCTCACGTTGTGGGACTTTGCTGTGCACAATTTGGCTGCTGTGTTTGCCTACTTAATGAAACAAACATACACAACCTCTGTATACTTGAAAACTAATTAATTGGCTGTGAAGCACTTTGGGACATCTTGGAAGGCTCTCAAAATGCAAGTTTGTTCATTAGCTATCCTTCAGTTCTGGCCTGGCTTTTTTTTATAATCCTTTGCTACTTGAGCTTGGTAGCACTCTTGCACCTGAGTCAGAATGTCGTGGGTGCTAGCCCCACTCCAGGATTTGAATGCATAATCTAGGTTGACACTCCAGTGCAGTGCTGAGGGAATGTCACATTGTTTAAGGTACCAACATCTCGGAGATACTAAACCCTGGCTCTGCCTACCTGTTCAGGTGGGCGTAAAAGATCCTGTGGCATTATTTGAAGCTGGGAATTCTCTCAAAGTTGTCCTTGCTCAACAATCCGCCGCCACCAAAAACAGTAACTGGTCAGGTGACATGTTTGCTGTTTGTGGGATCTTGCTATGCATTAATTGTCTGCCACATTCCGCTACATAACTAACTACACTTCAAAAGTAATTAATTGGCTGGGAAGAACTATGGGATGTTTGTAATGGTGAGTTGATCTGTAGTATCCTGCAGAAAGATCAGCAGTTCTCTAACCGTCTCGCTGGTTGAGAAGGTCAGCTGTGAAAATTAAAGAAGCAAATCAGCTAGGTGTGACATGGGCTAGGAGAGACTTGGGTGTGGCTAAAAGGGAAGTGATGAGAAGCTGATCAGCCTGAGATTCAAGATGTTCAAGGTAAGTCCTATTGACAAAACCACTGAAGCTTTGTTCCTGTGGATTTCTGTTGCCGTGTTAGAGGTTGTGTGTTTGCTTCATTCAGGAATTTCAAGGATCTTGAGTGCACCCGATATTTTCAAACACTCCCAGCTTAAGTGTATCGCTGTTGCATGTTTGGAACAGCAGTGGATTGTCACCCTCTACTCCCCAAGTGAGACATTTCTGTTTCTCTCACCAGCCATTAAGTGACTTTCATTCTGAGGGTCAGGGGTGCAAGGGGAGAGTAGCAGCGGTAGGTGGGGACATTTTTGGGGGTTAAGTAGTTCCAAGCTGACATGCCTGAGGGTGAAAGTTTGGAATCAAGTCAGCCCTCTGGTCATCTGATGCCTGTGCCAGATATGTCCACAGTCCTCCAAAGCCCTGTTGATTGACCAGCCTGCCTAGCTCACTAATTCAATCTGGAGAGGTAGATGTGTCGGGGCTTGAATTCTTTCCATTAAGCTTCAAATATCCCTGCAGTCTTAATGGATCGAGTGGACCTAGCTGGACAATCGGAAGGAAGTTTCCAAGTGATCTGCCCTAGTAAACTGCACAATTTTATCTGGCTAAACTCCAGCAGTAACCTTGCGCATACCTGGGTCCCTCGTCCTGGACTCTTCTAATCTCCACCCCAGTTCTCTGGACTATTAAGTGGGATGTGTTCATAGAGGGAGACAATACTTCATATTGAACAAACAGCCTATAGAGGTGGATGTAAATTTCTCAATAGCTTGAATGGGAGACTGTTGCCCATAGCAATGCATTTGCATATGTGCGCCAGACATCTGGCAAAGCAAAAAAGGCTACCTCAGTCAGGCAAGATATTTTATTTCTGTTCATTCATTGCCCCAAAGAACTAGCATCGAGCTCATTCTCTGTTCTGCAATCTGAACAAATCCTGAAGAAAATGCATACTTTTACTAATATGCATTCGTTGTGTTATCTGGGGACTGACAAACCAATAATGCATCAGGTAGCAATCCGAGTGCCAAAGGCTTCCTTTGCCTTCTAGTGATGGACTTACGTTACCAATGAAATGCTGCCCTTCCTATGCGCAGGATGTTGCCTGCAGTGATGGCTGCGTGTATACTAATGGGGCACCTTGGAATATGTTCGAGTTAATGGTCTAATGGAAACCTCTTGACTCTCCCTCTTGGTGGACGTAAAAGTTCCCATGGCACTATTTGAAGAGCAGCCGAGGGTCTCCCTGGTGGCCTTGGCATTATTTATCCCTCAACCAACATCATAAAAACAGATTATTTATCTCAAAATAACAACAGAAAATGCTGGAAATACTCAGCAGGCCAGGCAGCATCCGTGGAGAGAAACTCTCTTTCTCTCTCCACAGATGCTGCCTGGCCTGAGTATTTCCAGCATTTTGTGTTATTTCAGATTTCCAGCATCCGCAGTATTTTGCTATTTTATCTCCTTGCTGTTTGAGAGACCTTGCTGTGTGCAAATTGGCTTCTACATTTCTTCTATTACAACAGTGACTATATTTCAAAAGTGCTTAATTGGCTGAAGTGATTTGGGATATTCGGAGATTGTGGAAGGTGCTATATAAACTTTCTCTCTGGGGTTGAGCTATGGGACTGCTGAGGGGGCTAATACAGGCATTCTGATTTTGAGTTGCATGGCAAGTCTTTCAAGGTCAGTTCTGCATTTTTTTTTACTCATGGGATGTGGGTGTCACTAGCAAGGTCAGCATTTATTGCCTATCCCTAATTGCCCTCGAAGGTGGTGATGAGCTGCCGCTTTGAACCGCTGCAGTGCTAGATACAGCGACCACAACAAATCTTCCCCAAGGTTCCAGGTTACATCTCATTAACAGGTTGTCTTGGATTAGAAAATGTTCCGGGTATGAGTGTGATGGTCTGCACCAGACGACGTCATACAGCACAGAAAGAGGCCCATCGTGTCCGCGCCGGCCATCAAGCCCTGTCTATTCTAATTGCGTTTTCCAGCACTTGGTCCGTAGCCTTGTATGCTATGGCATTTCAATTGCTCATCTAAATGCTTCTTGAATGTTGAGGGTTTCTGCCTCTACCACCCTTTCAGGCAGTGAGTTCCAGATTCCAACCACCCTTTGGGTGAAAAAGTTTTTCCTCAAATCCCCTCTAAACCTCCTGCCTCTTATCTTGAAACTATGCCCCCTGGTTATTGACCCCTCTAGTAAGGGGAAAAGTTCCTTTCTATTTACCCTATCTATGCCCCTCATAATTTTGTACACCTCAATCAGCTCCCTCCTCGGCCTTGTACTGTCAGAGCTCCAGAAAAAACATTGCTTTCTATTTTAGCCAATGGTTCATAGTGTTGGGGGTAAAGGGTAATTTTTAAAAATGTATTCATGGAATGTGGGCATTGCTGGCAAGGCCAGTATTTATTTCCTATCCCTAATTGCTCTTGAGAAGGTGGTGGTGGTGAATCACCGCCTTGAACAGCAGCGAAGTTACTCCCTCTATGCTGTTAGGGAGGGAGTTCCAGGATTTTAACCCAGCAACGATGAAGGAACGTTGATATATTTCCAAGTCAGGGTGGTGTGTGACTTGGAGATGGTGGTGTTCCCATGCGCCTGCTGCCCTTGTCCTTCAAGTGGTAGAGGTTGCGGGTTTGGGAGGTGCTGTTGAAGCCTTGGTGAGTTGCTGCAGTGCATCTTGTAGATGGTATACACTGCAGCCACAGTACGCCGGTGGTGGAGGGAGTGAATGTTTAAGGTGGTGGATGGGGTGCCAATCAAGCGGGCTGCTTTGCCCTGGATGATGCCGAGCTTCTTGAGTGTTGGAGTTGCACTCATCCAGGCAAGTGGAGAGTATTCCACCGCAATCCTGACCTGTGCCTTGTAGATGGTGGAAAGGCTTTGGGGAGTCACGAGGTGAGTCACTCGCTGCAGAATACCCAACCTCTGACCTCTTGTAGCCACAGTGTTTGTGGCTGGTTCAGTTAAGTTTCTGGTCAATGGTGACCCCTGGACACCCCCCCCCCCCCCCCCCCCCCCCCAAGCATCCCGTTACCAATAGTTAGGTAACTTGACAATGTCAGGAGGATAAATCACTAAAAGTATACCGATGGGACATTGCAGGTTTGTCAGTAAGAGATTGGTGATTCTTTAAGGCCTTTCCAAATAGAACTGTCCAGGAGTGGGCTTTTGGCAGCAAGAAAACTCTGATGCCTATTTCTGCCCTTGATGAGGGAGCTCACAATCTTTACTCTTATTGGTAGATCACTATGCAAGAAAGGTGGTTTTATTTGTTCCCTCCCCCCCCCCCCCCCAAAAAAAAAGTGTCTGCATGCCCACTGGACCTTTAGGGGGTTGTAACAGCTGCAAGTAGGTGCTGGCTTGAATAAATGCATTACCTACTGAAAGTACTTGCAGTAGAATTGTAAAAAGGCACATTGGTTACAGTTCACAATTTTAAAATAACCGCTTCAGAAAAAGGTTTGTGGTTATTTTCAGTAATTTGCCCTATTAAGCTGTCGCTAATGGCCAAAGTTGGTTTTGTTGATTATGTAGTGTAGGAACTGGAAATCCACTGGTTCCTTACTGGTGTACATGTCATGTACCTGCTTACAATGACATGGTTGTGTTTGTAGTTAAATTTGAATTTGTTTTTAGGAGTTAAAGTATTAACTTAAAGCATTAGGTACAAAATTTGTTCAGTGGACTGACATTAACAAAGATAGGATTTGAGTCACTTCGAATCTCTCAAATCCTTTCCAGTGCCTCAATAGAAGCAGGAATAGGCCATTCTGCCCCTCGAGCCTTTTCCACCATCAATTAGATCATTGATTAATTGACCTAGCCCCAACAGCTGTTTAGGGTAGAGTTCCAGATTTTCACTACGCTTTGTGTGACATGCACCTGACATCCCCCCTGAACAGCCTAGCTCTAATTTTAAGGTTATGCCCCCTTTGTCTGAACTCTCCCACCAGAGGCAATAGTTTCTCTACCCTATCAAATCCTTTAATCATCTGAAACGCCTCAATTAGATCCCCCCCCCTTAATCTTCTATACTCAAAAGCCTAGTCTATGCAACCTGTTCTCATAATTTTAACCCTTTTAGCCCCAGTATCATTCTTGTGAATCTGTGCTGCACCCCCCTCCAAGGCCAGTATATCCTTCGTGAGGTGCGGAGCCCAGAACTGAATGCAGTTACTCCAGATGGGGTCTGACCAGAGCTTTATACAACTGCAGCATAACATCTACCTCTTTGTATGCCAGCTCCCTTGAGATGAAAGCTAACATTCCATTAGCCTTAAATTATTTTTTGAACCTTTCTGCTAGTTTTGAATGATTTCTCTACATGGACCTTTTAAATCTCTTTGCTTCTCCACAGTTCCTAGCTTATCGCCATTTAGAAAATACTCTGATCTATCTTTCTCGCACTTCCCCACACTGAACTCAATCTGCCACAGTTTTGCCCATTCACCAATCTATCAATGTCCCTTTGCAACTTTGGCTCCCATCTATACTAAGTGTGCCACTAAACTCAGTGTCATCAAAATGTGCAGATACTTTATGTTCAGGGGCATTAACAACACCTGTTTAGCAGCTCAAAGTGCCTATGCCTGAGCTGAGGTTATGATCTCCATAGTATCACACATCTCCGTCCCTGACTCAGTCCATCTGCTGCTGAAACCCTCACCCATGCATTTGTTACCTCCAGACTCAACTATTCCAATGCTCCCCGGGCCGGCTGCCCATCTTCCACCCTCCATAAGCTTAAAAACTCATCCAAAACTCTGCCCGTATCCTAACTCATATCAAGCCCCATTCACCATCACCCCTGTGCTTGCTGACCTACATTGGCTTATGATCCTCAAACATCTTTTTGAAATTCTCATGTTCAAATCCTCCCTTCATAGCCTTGCCCACCCTTCTCTGTAACCGCCTACTACCCTCTGAGAACTCTGTGTTCCTCCAACTCTGTCCATTCTGCAAGCCAACATTGGTGGCCATGCCTTCAGCTGTTTAGACCCTAAATCTCTGGAATTCTCTCTCTCCCCTCTCCTTAAAACTCCCTAAAACCTACCTCTTTGGCCAAACTTTTAGCCACCTATCCTAATATCATCTTGGACTCTATCAATTTTTGTCTGATTACGCTCCTGTGAAGCGCCTTGGGATGTTTTACTATGTTAAAGGTGCTGTATTCAAGGCCGAGATAGATGGATTGATTTTTGGAATCGAGGCATATAGGGATCGGGTGGGAAAGTGGAGTTGAGGTCAAAGATCGGCCATGATATTGAATGGCAGAGCAGTGCTGAATGGCCTACTCCTCCTAATTATGTTCTTAAATGCAAGTTGTTGTAACGTGTATATGATACCCTTACAGAATTACAGAAAAGTCAGGCCGTTGAGATTTTCTGGCTTAACTGCAGAAAGAACTTGCATTTATATAGCACTTTTTCCACCTCCGAATGTTCTAAAGTTCTGTACCTTTGACATGTAATCACTGTTGTAAAATAGGAATGCAGCAGCCAATTTGTGCACCGTAAGGTCCCACAAACAGCAATGTGATAATTACATAGGATATACAACACAGAAACAGGCTATTCGGCCCAACCAGTCCATGCCGGTGTTTATGCTCCACTCGAGCCTCCTCCCATCTTTCCTCATCTAACTCTATCAGTATAACCCTCTATTCTCTTCTCCCTCATATGCTTGTCTAGCCTCCCCTTAAATGCATCTATACTATTTGCCACAATTACTCCTTGTGGTAGCGAGTTCCACATTCTCACCACCCTCTGGGTAAAGAGGTTTCTTCTGAATTCTGTATTTGATTTCTTGGTGACTATCTTATATTGATGGCCTCTAGTTATGCTCTTCCCCACAAGTGGAAACATTCTCTCTCTATCTACTCTATCAAAACCTTTCATAATTTTAAATACCTCTGTTATGTCAGCCCTCAGCCTTCTCTTTTGAAGAGAAAAGAAACCCAGCCTGTTCATCCTTTTCTGATAGGTATGCCATCACATTTCTGGTATCATCCTTGTAAATCTTCTCTGCACCCTCTCCAGTGCCTCTATATCCTTGTTATAATATGGCGACCAGAATAGTACGCAGTATTCCAAGTGTGGTCCAACCAAGGTTCGATACAAGTTTAGCATAACGTCACTACTTTTGAATTCTATCCCTCTCCAAATAAACCCTAGTGCCTGGTTTGCTTTTTTATGGCCTTGTTAACCTGTGTCACTACTTTTAGTGATTTGTGTATTTGTACTCTGATCCCTTTGCTCCTCTACCCCACCCAGACTCGTAACCTCCCTATTCTTCCTACCAAAATGTAATACCTCACATTTACCTGTGTTGAAATTCATTTGCCAATTATATGCCCATTCTGCAAGTTTATTAATGTTCTCCTGTAATTTGTTGCAGTCATTCTCAGCATTTGCTATCTTCTCTTTCCCCCCCCCCCCCCCCCCCCCCAAAAAAAAAATTTTGGTGTCATTTAGAAATTGTGTGTTTGATTCCAAAGTCTAAATCGTTAATATAAATTGTGAACAACAGTGGTCCCAGCACTGATCCTTGTGGAACACCACTTCCCACCTTCTGCCACTGTGAATAGCTACCCTTTGCCCCTACTCTCTGCTTTCTGTCTTGTAGCCAGCCAGCTATCCATTCTGCTACTTGTCACCTGACTCTGCATTCTCTGGCCTTGTTCATCAGTGAATTATGTGGTACCTTATCAAAGGCCTTTTGAAAATCTAGATAAATTACATCTACTGCATTACTCTTGTCTACTCTCTGTTACCTCTTCAAAAAACTCAATGAGGTTGGTCAAGCAAGACTTTCCCTTTTGAAATCTATGTTGACTATTCATTATAGTTTTGGCTTCTAGATGTTCTTCTAGTTTCTCCTTTTAGTAGGGATTCCATTATTTTTCCTACCACTGACTGGTCTATAGTTCCCTGGACATGTTCTATTTCCCTTCTTAAATATAGGTATTCTGTTAACTATCCGCCAGTCCTCTGGCACTACACTTTTTTTAACGAATGATTAAATGTGTAGTAATGTCTCTGCTAGCTCTTCACTAGATTATTTTAAAATGTGCAGATGTAATCTGTCCGGACCAGGGGGTTTTTTTTCCTGAGTTTGATTAGTTTATTTAATATATCTCCCCTTTTTTATTTTAAATACATTTATTTTATTGCTAATCTCATGATCCAATGTTATGTCCACATAAGAACATAAGAAATAGGAGCAGGAGTAGGCCAATAGGCCCCTCGAGCCTGCTCCGCCATTCAATAAGATCATGGCTGATCTGATTCTAACCGCCAATCTACTATCACTGAACCATCTCCTGAATCTAACAGAATTAGACACACGAAATAGGAGCAGGATCAGGCTACATGGCCCCTGGGCCTGCTCCGCTACCCACAGGGCCATGACCATTCCGAACCTAGACTCATGTCCAAATTCCCGCCCGTTCCCCATAACCCTTTATTCCCTTTACTTCTAGGAAACTGTCTATTTCTGTTTTAAATTTATGTAATGATGTAGCTTCTACAGCTTTTTGGGGCAGCATATTCCATGGACCTACCACCCTCTGAGTGAAGTAGTTCCTCCTCATCTCAGTTTTGAAAGAGCAGCCCCTTATTCTAAGACTATGCCCCCTAGTTCTAGTTTCACCCATCATCGGGAACATCTTCCCCGCATCCACCCGATCCAACCCCTTCACAATCTTATATGTTTCAATAAGATCGCCTCTCATTCTTCTGGACTCCAATGAGTAGAGTCCCAATCTACTCAACCTCTCCTCATATGTCCATCCCCTCATCCCCGGGATTAACCGAGTGAACCTTCTTTGTACTGACTCAAGAGCAAGTATGTCCTTTCTTAATTATGGACACCAAAACTGTATGCAGTATTCCAGGTGCGGTCTCACCAATACCTTGTACAACTGTTCTAATGACTAGTTAATCTGTTATACTGATGGTTCAAGGATAAATATTGGGCAGGACACAGGGCGATCTCCCCTCCTGCTCGTCAAAATATTGCCGTGGAATCTTTTGTCCACCTGAGCGGGCAAACATCTCATTTGTTTAACATCTCATCTGAAAGGCGGCATCTGAGTGCAGCATTCCCTCAGTACTGCACTGGTGTGTCAGCCTAGATTTTGTACTCTGGTCGCTGGAATGGGACTTGAACTCACAGCCTTCTAACTTACAGGTGAGAGTGCTACCCACTGCGCCACAGCTAACGCTCTAAATACCTCAGTCCCCTTCCTGTATCTCTACTTTTGCATGCTCCAGTCTGTAGTCTTGTTTCCTTTAGTATGTGCATGTTATTTTCCCTTCACCACTCCTGACCTCCAGTGACTGCCGTTCCCAAATTCCTTGCCCGACTTGCATGGTGATTGCAGGTGTGCAGTTAATGTCCCTTTATTATTATCCGACGATTGTGGTGCTCCCAGACAGCTGAGGCTAAGAACGTGAAAGGGATCATGGGTGCCAATTTGTGCTGCAACCCCACATCTGTATTCCAGTCAATTATTTAAATCTGTGACTTTCTGGCATTAGGTTTGTGGTCCCTATAGAAAATGGCACAGTGACTGACTTGGTTTTGAATCATAACCAGTAATTCTCGTTCCATATTTGCAACCAATGTAAATATTTTCTGTACCAAGTTTTTTCCTCACACCTCTGTCCCCGCCCGACCTCTGTCTCCCCCTCTGTCCCCGCCCTCTGTCCGAGCATGGAGGGCAATTGTAGGATCTAAATGGCCTATTCTGCGCAGACCAGAAATTGAATTTGGCCTTTTTTTGTATGATTGGTGCTTCATTGGGCAGTGCCTTTACCCTCCAGCCATCTTCTGAAGCTGACAGATGGATCAGAATACCATAGTTTCAGTCACTCTTCTGAATACAACATAAGGTTTTTTAAACAACTGATGTGTTTCTACATTTAAGTTGCGTATTTCTAAAATTGCAGATAAATTTGTTGCTTTCTGAATTTAGGCAAATTACTGAATGATGGGACAGGGCTTCATCTAAATGGCTGCCAGCACAAAATGGCTGCCCTGCTTTTTAAAAAAATGTTGAATTAGATATGATTACTGCACCCATTGCCTTTTGCCCTTGAGCTCAAGTTCTAATTTAAACTGAAGCAGAATTAACTCAGTTGTACTGTATTTCACTTACAAACTTTAACTGCACACAGCACAGTCTGATACTGGGCATTAGTTTTGTTGAGCGGCAGTCATTTCAATGCAATAAGCTCGTGCCGAGTGTGTTCACCGTTGCTGGTCTTCAATTTATGCCACGGGCATAGCAGAACGTTTCCATTTAAAATGTCCTTCAATTATGCACTGGGCAGTCCCCCAGCAACCACCCTGCTGCTAATGAAGTGAGTCTAAGCTAACAAACGGGTCTTGCAGGCACATCCATTTTTTAAAAATGTTTTACAAATGTGCTTTTTAAAAAAATGTTGCAACAACTATTGTGGAGTGGGGTGATGTAGGGTTTAGATTACATCGTCTTCCATTCTCTTTTGACTATTGCAAGTTAAAACATTTGTATACTTTATGCAGAAAGCTTGCCGAGTGTCTGACACAATATGCCACAGATCCCTGAAATGTCTTCAACCCTAAAACTGTTGCAATCTCTAAAACAAGTTACTTCAACTTTCCTCCCCCTTTCCCCCAGTGTCTGTTGCTTTCTACAAACAAGATCCTACAGTTCAGCTTCTAAATTAAATTCCTCATCAGGGACCTCTGTCTTTCCCAGTTGACATTGTCAGCTGTCAACTGGCAGCAGTTGAGGTTCTGTGGCAGAGTTTTAGGCTTGCTTCCATGACTCTTCAATTCAGAAAGTAACACTTCCCACACCAGCCTCTGCGCAGAAGTGAGTGCTTAAAATACATATCGGCTGAAAATTTGCTGGTTTCACTTTACCAAGTCATGTTCCTGATGAAATGTGAAGGATCATGTCGTGGTGACTGAATGCCAGCAGCCCACAAGCAAGGCGATTGTGAAATAGCAAATCTGATTACCAGAATTTCCAGGCTTCACTATTTAAAGTCGCATGTCCGTGTTCAGTAAAATGACTGGACTTCTAATGCTATACTGTATGCCTATCATGCAAATGAGACCGACAAAAGTAGAATTATCCGTAATACCTCTTGCTTTATTTCAAGAAAAAGCTGTGAAATGTGACGATTCAGATGGATATAAATTAGCTGAAAATGAAGCCACTCTGGTCTCCATACCTGATGCATAGGTTTGCAGCAGTCTTTCAAAGCTCTTTCCAGCTCCAGATATGCACAAATTCTCTCTCTATCCTGAGCATTCTGAATTACAAATACTTCTTCATACCTTTCCTGAAAGTCAAATTTTGAATTTACTGTTAACCAATTGTCCATATGGAGCACAAGGGCTGATTCAGAAACTTTCTGATGAAACTTTAATTTAGCCCACTTTGTCCTGACACCCAGTGCTGTAGCAAGTTGTTAGTTGAGTGAATCTCATAGATTCTTGAGGCTGCGTGTTGAGTCTACTCATCCCTGTTTTTCGCTGTGCTGCGTGAAACACTCTGCTTTTACCCTTCAATTCCTGCATTCCTATTGCTGGAAATTGGGTCTGAAAATTTGAGTTCCTTTTAATTTGCTTTGAGAATTTTTCAGCTCTTAATCCAATTCTTCCAAATACTCCCTAATTTTATTATGAAACCGAAAACTCTTGGCTTTTTCATCTAGTCTCTTTCTCCAGTTTTAGGTTGTACAAATATTTTTGATGATCTAAAGAGGATGAGAGAGAGAATACGTGTGGCTGAAAGATGCACAGAACCAAACCGTGAGATTGCGAGTCAGGAAATTAATTTTCAGGTAACAATTTAGCAAAAACTGAAAATAGATCCTGCAGATTCTTTAACCACAGCATAGCAAGCCTCTCTTGGAAGTGGGAGGTAATAGTCTCGTTCTGTTCTGAAGATTTTTTTACAATGAGATACCAGATAGTGTTTAGTGTGACCCAAGTAAAATTAAATGGGCCCAATTTATTTCCTTAACTATGTCTCCTTATCCACAGCCAAATGCCCTCTTACTCTAGGGTGGTCCTGGAAAGTAAGGACAACCCTAAGTTCCTCTTAACCAGCTACCACCTTTGGCCCCTTCCCTGCTGGCTCCAATGCTAAGTATGAGGAGTTATGGGGCTGAATGTTAGATGTTGAGACTCTGGTTGGTCCAACCACCCCTGCCTCTACCTCTTCAAAATCTGTATCACTCTGTAGCTTCTCCCCCTCTACCACCACCCCACCCCAGCCCCCAACCGTGCTTTTCACACCCACTTGCTCCCTTGATTCCTTCTGCACCCCAACTGAATCACTGAACTATGTCTCTCCTATCTCGATGGTTCCCTTTTCCTTCAAAACTTATCACATTCTTTTTAAAAAAAAAAAAAAAAAACCAAGCCCACCCTTGACCCTTCTATCCTCATCCTGGAACATGTTGCCATCCAGCTGCATCCTCTCCTCTCTCCTTGCACAGTTCTGTGGGTTTGGGGGCGGGTTGGGGAGTCGCTGTCATCCTTTATTTTACCGTGCTTTTGGTCACCTCTCCTAACTTCAGCTGTCATTTTTCCCTGGGAAGTTTACTGTATTAATGGTGAGATATAAATGCCAGTTCATTTCTGTAGTAGTCGAAGTGTGTATCGTTTGAAGGTTAAAAAGAATGATTTCAAGGCATTTGGTAATTGCTAGGTTGCAGCCACGTCAGTGAGCTCTAGAATAGCTGGAATCTGCATTTCGGCAGCAACCTTGGAGCTGGCTGATTTGAGCCAGCTGCCCTGATGGTTATACAGGGCAGACAGTGGGCGGGTTTGAAATACTGTGACTTGAGATGTTTTCCTTTGCGTTCTGGCAGTTCGTGTTCCAGTTGTATTTTGTGCAGGGGTCTCTTTTTTGAAGCTGTATTCTGTTTCCAATGACTTGTTTTGGCAGGATACCAGTTAGCTAATGTAGCTCAGAAAGTTGAGAGGTGTGTAATCTAATGCAGCATCTAAAAGGGAAAATCTACCCTTTGTAGGTTGCAAGCTTTCTGCACCATGTGGATATAAGCATGCATTGTGGTTTATTGTATTAACTCCTATAGAATCATCATTTTAGCACCAAGGTGGTGAGTTGGCCTGTTGAATCTGTGCCAGTGTTGGCTTCAGTTCAGAACTATCTACTCTAATTTCATTTCCCTGCTAGGATGATTTTGTAATGATTTTTGTTACCCAAGTTTCCTCTGAAATGCTGCGGTTGACTCTGCTTCAATAGATACTTGTGACGCTTTCAATCTTCTAATAACCCTTTTGCGTGGAAAGAAAATCCTTTTAACCTCCCCGTTAAGCTTCTGGTACTAATCCTAAATTTATGCCCCTCGTTGCCAACCTATGGAAACAATTTGTCAATACCCTTTCAAAATCTTGAATAGTTGTTAATTTACCACCCCACCCCTCCCAACCATCCTTCGCTGCTCCAGTGAATGCAGCCCCTGTTCAATTTTTGTCCTAACCATATCTTATCCCATGGCATCACCCAGTGAATCTATACTGGACCTTTTTATTGGTGCCTCGAACTACTCGGTACTCTGCTTGTGGTCCAGTCATTGTCTTGTACAAATTCATCATCGCATTGCTTTTGTATTCAGTGTCCCTATATACAATTCCAATTGTCCTCCTTATGACTTTACACATTTGTCTTGCTTTTAACCATCTGTGTATCTGTAGCCCTAGATCTGTTCCTGCATTCCATTGAGAATTTTAGTTCGCATTTGTATTCTGTTGCTTCTTCCTAAAATGTGCCATTCACATATGTTTATGTTGAAGTGCATTTGGCACACAGCTACCCAATGTCCTAAGCTGTGTCACCTCCTGCATTTGTCCTTGCAGTTTGCCATTCCTTCTGCTTTGGCAGTGTCAGCAATTTGTTTAGTGCCTCTGCTCATAAATCATTTGTGTATTTGGAGAAGGAAAACCCTTAACAATCACTGGCATACCACTGACAATCTGCAAAGCATCCATTTACTACTACTGCCAATCTAACTTTCAGCCAGCAAATCTATCTGTCACCAGTTTATCTTTAATACCTTGGACCTGAATCATCATCTCATTCTCACATCTGGCTTTTTAGGCCTTTTTAAAAGTTCAAATTTACCACATCCATTGCATTCCATGTGTATGCACACAACTTCCTCAAAATAATTCAATTCTATTAGGCTATCATGACCTACTCCTTACAAATCCACACCTGATTTTGCTCCGATTTTCATTTCTCCCCCCTCTTCCCCACTACCAACTGTTGCTTACAGCTGCTTGAGTGTTTACCTCTTCATTTGCCACAATACCCTGTTAATAAAGCTCTTAATTTGCTCATCCATTCCCTCACCTCACCTTTGCCAAAACAGTCCACTACTCCAGGATCATCCTGGAGATCAAAGATATCCTCACCTGCCCCACCCCCAGAAAAAGCTGCTTTTCTTCACTACCAGCTGTCCCCTTTAAACCCTTATCCCTTCCACCGCCTCTAACAAGTGTTAGGGGCTCAGTTATTAAGATCGAGACCATCAGTTCAGCTGCCTCCGCTGCTGCATGAAAGAGGAAAAACTTGCATTTGTATAGTGCCTTTCACGACCACCAGACGTCTCAGTGCTTTACAGCCAATTAGTACTTGTGGAGTGTAGTCACTGTTGTAACATGGGAAACGCGGCAGCCAATTTGTGCACAGCAAGCTCTCACAACCAGCAATGTGATAATGACCAGATCGTCTGTTTTTGTCTTGTGGATTGAGGGATACATATTGGCCAGGACACCAGGGATAACTCCCCTGCTCTTCTCTGAAATCGTGCCACGGGATCTTTTACGTCCACCAGAGAGAGCAGACGGGGCCTCGGTTTCACGTCTCATCCGAAAGACGGCACCTCCGACAGTGCAGCACTCCCTCAGCACTGCACTGGCCTGTCAACCTAGCTTTATGTGCTCAAGTCCCTGGAGTGGGACTTGAACCCACAACCTTCTGTCTCCGAGGCGAGGGTGCTACCAACTGAGCCACAGCATGCCCACCAAGTCAAACTTCCAGCCCCTCACCCCCATGCCCTGCCTTTGTTTCTCTAGTTTCTCTCCCACATGCCTCTGAGATCAATGCCATTCTCACTGCTGACTACCCAACTTCCCATCCTGACCCATGCTAGCTGACATTGGAAATGGTTCCCACTCCTTAAATACTGCCGCTCCTTTTCAAAACCACCACCACCTCCAAAAAACCAGTCAAACCCTTTGTCCTTGCAAACTACCTGCCCCATCTCCAACCTTCCTTTCCTCTCGTGTCCTGGAACATGTTGCCTCCCAGATCCTTACCCATCTCTCCTGCAGCTCCCTGTTTAAATCCCACCAGTTAGGTTTCTGTCCCTCCTAATGAACTTTGTTCATTAATGAACATTGGGGAGACCAAACGCAGATTGGGTGACCGCTTTGCGGAACACCTCCGTTCAGTCCATAAGGGTGACCCCGAGCTTCCGGTCGCCTGTCATTTTAATTCACCGCTCCTTTGCCACTCTGACCTCACCGTCCTTGGCCTCTTGTATTGTTCCACGGAAGCTCAACGTAAACTCAAGGAACAGCACCTCATCTTCCGATTAGGCACTGCAGCCTTCCGGACTCAATATAGAGATCAACAATTTCAGATCATAACCTCGGCCCCTATTACATTTTTTCTTGTAATTTTTCCACTCCTTCCCCCCCCCCCCCCCCCCCTTTTTGTTTCTCTCTCGCACCTGGCAGCTATCTCTTGCCCTGCCAGTACACTTCACACCTAATCTCAGCCTATTACCATCTCGTCTAGCTTCGAATACCTTTTATTGTCTCTTTTACTTCTTTTGTTTCTTTTACTTCTTTTGTCCGATTGCAGCCCTGCCTTCGATATATTTTCTTTTCTTTCCAGTTTTGAAGAAGGGTTCGACCCGAAATGTCAACTCAAATTTCTCTCCACGGATGTTGCCTGACCTGAGTTTTTCCAGCATTTTCTGTTATTTCGGATTTCCAACATCTGCAGTATTTTGCCATCGAACTTTGTTAGATCAGCTTTCACCCGCTAAAAGGTGCTCTTTCCAGTTCGACAGGTTTTGGTTTTTGACTTTCTTTACACCACCCCCGCCCCCACCCCCCCCCATCCCCCCCCCCCTCTATTCTTTGACCTTCATGCCACCTGACTGTTGTCCAGAATCCCTGTTCTCTACTGACTTCGAAATCAGTCCTGACTGCATTTGTATTCTGTGAACTGTTGCCCAATTTTTTTTCACCACCACCATCATTCATTTAATGCCAGGCTACCATTACTACAGCACTGTTATTTCTGCAAATGTTTCTGTATTGTCCACAAACCTTTTTTTAAATAAACTACTTGGGGTCTATAATGGATGCCCAGTATTGTTGCAAAGTCGTTATTAAATCCAGAGAAACCCTACCTTTAATAATGTCCTTCTGTCTAATGCTGTAACTGTGTCCATGGTCAGCTTTCTCTCTCGCTGCTAATAATTTTCTAACCAAGACTGTTTTGTTCCCAGTCCTGCCCCAGCTCAAGCCAAGTTTCTGTCAAAGCCATGACATCATCCCTCCCCATAGTAACCAGTGCTTCTAGTTGCTCTTTTTCCTCTTATATTTATTAGCTTCTCCATGTGCTGTAAGTTAAATCTTTCCATCTGTCCACTCTCCCACCGAGCTTGCTGGTTGTTAAACTCCCACCGCTGCTCTATCCATTCTTTGCGCTGGAACACTGGCACCAGTCTGGTTCTGGTGGAGTCTGTCTTTTTGTGCGTTCCCTATTGGGCAAACAGAAGGAGTTCCTTTGTGGGTTTCAGTAGTTTGGTTTGTAGACTCCAACATGAGTTTAAGTCAGACAAATCTGGCTGATCAAAATGAAACTTGGTCTCTCCATGATTCCCACCCGAATGAATATCTTTACTTGCCTTTAGAGATACTTTATAAAGTTTACTATCTTGATTTTTCATCTTCAATCAAGCAGTTGTTTATGGGTGGGGGAAAACACTAATGGGAATGTTGAGGCTTTAACAACAAAACAAAACGAGCCTCGCCTTCCACTCTGCTCCTAAATCTGAATGCCGTTTCAATATATAAATAGAAAATCAATGTGAAAGGGGGAGTCCCAGAATGTATCCATTCTCTCTGGATAGGCAGCACCTTTTTGTTAAAGTAAAATCAGTTTTGAGTTATGGAAATGGATTTTTTTTTTAAATCCTCGGAGGGCTGCAGTTTGGGGTGTGGCCTATTTGCAGTGATGGTATATAATCTGACATTTACATTAGCTCCTCATGCATTAATGACTTGGACTTGGGGTACAGGGCACAATTTCAAAATTAGCAGTTGACACGAAACTTGCAAGTGCAGTAATCTGTTTGGAAGATGGTAATAAACTTCAAGAGGACAGACAGGCTGGTGGAATGGGCAGACACATAGATGACATTCAATGCAAGAAAGTGTGAGGTGATACATTTTGGTAGGAAGAATGAGACAATACAAGCTAAATGATACAATTTTAAAGGGGGTGTAAGAACAGAGACCTGGGGATGTTTGCACACAAATCTTTGACGGTGGCAGGACAGGTTAACAAAGCAGTTAATAAAGCTATGGGATCCTGGGCTTTATAAATAGAGGCATCGAGTACAAAACCAGGGAGTTATGCTAAACCTTTATAAAACACTAGTTCGGCCCCAGCCGGTGTATTGTGTCTAATTCTGGGCACCACGCTCTAGGAAGGCTTTGGAGAGGGTACAGAAGCGATTTACTCAAATGGTTCCAGGGATGAGGATTACAATTATGTGGATAGACTGGAGAAGCTGGGGTTGTTCGCCTTGGAGCAAATAAGGCTAAGAGGAGATTTGATCAAGGTGTTTAAAATCATGAAGGGTTTAGACAGAGTAAATAAAGAGAAACTGTTTCCAACGGCTGAAGGGTCGATAACCAGAGGGCACAGATTGAAGGCGATTGGCAAAAGAACCAGAGGCGACATGAGGAAAAACTTTTTTGAGTGGTTAGGATTTGGAATGCACTGCCTGATAGGGTGGTGGAAACAGATTCAATAGTAACCTTCAAAAGTGAATTGGATAAATACTTGAAGGAGAAACAAATCCCAGGGATATGGGGAAAGAGCGGGGAGTGGGACTAACTGGATTGCTCTTCGAAAGAGCCGGCACAGACTCGATGGGCCGAATGGCCGCCTCCTGTGCTGTAATCATCTGGTTCTATGCACGAGCCCTCTGCTAGAATGTGAATAACCAGATCCAAGCTCATTCTGTTCAATGTGGCTGTTCTGGAGAGGAATTAGTTCTCCAGATCATTTGTACCCAAATGAATAGAAAAAGCACTTGCTGTTAATGGACCTGCTGTTCTTTCTGTCTGCTTCATATGCAGGCTGTAATAGATTGTACACAGACAATCTTTCTGTAAGTGCAGCAGTAAACTTAGACCTGAAACATCCAGTAGGCTCCAGGTGAAACATTTTCTGGCCCTGACTGGAATAGCCAGAGAAGTGGTGCAGACATGAAGGGGAATGTCCCCAAACCCCTCTTCATCTGAAGCTGAATTGAACATTTGTTTACAGTTCTTCTGCCTGATGAGGTAATTAGCCAAACAGACCAGAAAGATGCCTGGTTTTAACCCTGGCTTGTGCTGCATTAGCCAATCCCAATGGGAGTGATGGTAGCGACACTGCAATTGGCCTCCGTGTCCGAGTTAGGGAGGGGAAATCTGGCATTCCCACCCCTCTAGATCACTGTCTAGTGACCCCTAATGGAAAATGCATACAGATATCCGGTGAGGGTAAGGTTAAGTTGTTCTATGATCGAAAAACCTGGGCCTCGGACAAAGACTCTGACTTGGAGGCTGCAGGTTCCGAGAACTGTGCCCCAGCAGCACCCGTGTGAGAGAAGAAAAGAATGAATTTACTGCAGCAGAAAATCGAGCTTTAAGCAGCCTTTAATTTGAGTAATGATTAAAATGCGGTGAGAATCTGTTGACCACATTTTAGATATGCAGTAGGTTTTGAGGCCATGGTTTCGGTGCGCACAGGCTCTGAGTCACACAACGACTTCCTACTCCAGTTTGCTTTCTTCAGGGAGTGGTGTGAAAGATTGTGACTAACTAAACATTAACCATGAGCAAACTTCTCCAATAAAAGAGAACCACTCCCAAGGGCCTCCATGGGCAAAGAAAGGGTGAGCAAAGGTTTCTCTCCCCTCGTTAGGGGACGCTGAGGCAAAGAAGTACCCCACTGTTGCCTTTGCTGAGTTGGCTTACTGAGCACAGACCAGACTGAGCTTGCGGTGTGTTTTGTCTACTTTCCAAGCACGCACATAACTTGGAATGAGAAAACACCATTTGGTTCTTTGAACCCAATCCTTCTATTTCATGTATGATCACCTCACTCATGGACTTCTCTTCCCACCCAAGATGTCCATGCTCCCTTCCTAATCTACATGTGAATCAAACATATAATACTTGGGTGATAGCAAAATACTGCAGATGCTGGAAATCCGAAATAACAGAAAACGCTGGAAAAACTCAGAAGGGTCTTCGACCTGAAACGTTGACTCTGTTTCTCTCTCCACGGATGCTGCCCTGGCCTGCTGAGTTTTTCCCGCGTTTTCTGTTATATATAATACTTGGGTGTCTGGTGGCTAACGGTAGCACACAGTACACCGCAGTGAACTGTTCCTCAAGCATTTGCAGTTTTGTAAGTTGCTCGAACGCCTAGTGAGGTTTTTGGAAAAGTTCAGTCAATCTGTAAAAGCAAGCCCTGCTCCCCACTCAACATGTTCGACCATTGGCTACTGTTGTGTTGGACATGAGTTTGGGGAGGTGGTGGTACGCTGCAGTAGGAAAGGATGTCGTCTTAACCTTGTGGCCCTCCTTAATTCCCAAGCTGACCTGAGTGCCCTTTAAATGCACAGCCAGCACTTCCTTTTCTATTTGGATTAGGATGTTTCCCTAACCTCTGCCTCTGCATATCCATTATTCAAATGAAAAATTCTGAAAGTACAAAATGTTTGGATGCCTGGAAAAATTAGACCTCTAACGGGACTTCGACTGAGGACACCAGAGAGCGTGTTGCCCATACTTAGTGTGCTCAAGATGGAAAGCAAGAATTACTCCTCAAATATTCAAGTGGAAAGAATGGAGAAGTGATGTGTACTGGCATTCTGTGCTGGGAACAGGTATGTGTTTAACTGCCGAATGTAAACCATGAGGGAACATTGCGGATATAAATGCTGAAGGAATCCAGGCTGGTTTATTGACCTAATCTTATCAAAACATTAATGTAAAGAGTCTGCAGTGACTTGTGGTTGTGTATTTTATAATAAATGTTTGAGCTCAGCAGAATGTTTTGGTGGTTTCATTATGACCATATTCTGAGTTGGTGTCTGTTTGTTTTGTTCTGCATTAACATTTCCAGACATCACTGAATTTCTGACAGTGTGCCACGTTTCTGCCTCAGTCGTTCATCCATTGGTAACTAGTTCATTTTACCTGTGCTCGGACCCAGGAGAAGGAATGAGGTAAGATCTTGAGGTTATGAAAGGCAACTACTTATAAATATATAGAACATACTATTCTACAAATGCAGCTACTGCTTGACACTGTCCTTTCAGCACTAACACACAGGTTTCAATCCAGCCTTGCCTCAAGTTACTGAACTGCTTAGTTCACAAGAATGTAGATTTTGATCATCTACCAGTTTCTCCCTCCAGTACTCCAGAGGTGTGTTCTACCACTTTAGTGTGATGCTTGCTGTCTGATCAACTTTAGTCTGGTTACGACAGCAAAATACTGCGGATGCTGGAAATCTGAAATAACAACAGAAAACGCAGGAAAAACTCAGCAGGCCAGGCAGCATCCGTGGCGAGAGAAACAGTTAACGTTTCAGGTCTGGGACCCTTCATCAGAACTGGGAAAAAGCTGGAGATGTAACGGATATTAAGCAGGTGCAGAGATGGTGGGAGGGGAGGAAGGACTTGAAGGAATATACTGTGCTTTTGTAAGAGGCAGGAAAGATAAAATGTTGCAAATGGGAATGGCAAAATCATACAGCATGAAAAAAGGGGGCAGGGGTTATAGTTTGAAATTGTTGAACTTCGATGTTGAGCCCAGAAGGCTGTAAAATGCCTAATCGAAAGATGAGTTGCTGTTCCTCGAGCTTACGTTGAGCTTTAGTCTGGTTACGTATCACTTGCCTGTTGGAGATGTCGCTGACCTTTTCCCCAGCCCAAACACTTCACTTGTCAAATTGAAAGTCTGAAAGATTGCCTTTTATTTTTCTCCTTTTCCTCTCCTCAAGGCACTGACTGCTAGCCTGAGGTTCTACCATTTCTACTTGCCCTTCTGTACCTCACCCCGTGGCCATTCTTCACATGACCCTGAACAATAACTTGATAGGCTATTCAGTTTGGGTGAATCGCAGCCGAGCCTGACTGCATGTGCCCACGCTTTCCATTTAAGAATTGCTGGATAGTGATCAGGCATAGCAACCTGGGCTCGCTCTCGCGCTCGCTCACTCGCACGTTCTTTCTACGCACCCCCCCCCCCCCCCCCCAAAAGTCGGGATACTGAGGCCAATTATAGTACTTGTACTTTTGCATATTTTTTTTAATTCATTTATGGAATCTGGGCGTCACTGGCAAGGCCAGCATTTTGTTGCCCTTGAGGTGGTGGTGAGCCACCGCCTTGAACTGCTGCAGTCTGTGTGGTGAAGGTACTCCCACAGTGCCGTTATGGAGGGAGTTCCAGAATTTTGACCCAGTGACGATGAAGGATCGGCGATATACTTTCTAAGTCAGGATGGTGCGGAACTTGGAGGTGGTGGTGTTCCCATGCGCCTGCTGCCCTTGTCCTTCTAGGTGGAAGAGGTCGCGGGTTTGGAAGGTGCTTCGGAAGAAACCTTGGTGAGTTGCTGCAGTGCATCTTGTAGATGGTACACACTGCAGCCACAGCACGCCGGTGGTGGAAGGAGTGAATGTTTAAGGTGGTGGTTGGGGTGCCAGTCAAGCGGGCTGTTTTGTCCTGAATGGTGTCGAGCTTCTTGAGTGTTGTTGGAGCTGCACTCATCTAGGCAAGTGGAGAGTATTCCATCACACTCCTTACTTGTGCCTTGTAGGTGGTGGAAAGGCTTTGGGGAGTCAGGAGGTGGGACACTTGCCATAGAATACCCAGCCTCTGACCTGCTCTTGTTGCCACAGTATTTATGTGGCTGGTCCAGTTAAGTTTCTGGTTAATGGTGACCCCCAGCATGATAGTGGGGGATTCGGCGATGGTAATGCCATTGAATGTCGAGTGGAGGTGGTTAGACTCTCGCTTGTTGGAGATGGTCATTGCCTGGCGCTTCTGTGGCGCCAATGTTACCTGCCACTTATCAGCCCAAGCCTGAACATCGTCCAGGTCTTGTTGCATGCGGGCATGGACTGCTTCATTATCTGAGGAGTTGTGAATGGCGCTGAACACTGCAGTCATCAGCGAACATCCCCATTTCTGACCTTTGTTGGAGGGAAGGTCATTGATGAAGCAGCTGAAGATGGTTGGGCCGAGGGCACTGTCCTGAGGAACTCCTGCCGCAGTGTCCTGGGGCTTTGATGATTGACCTTCAACCACCACAACCATCTTCCTTTGTGCTAGGTATGACTCCAGCCAGTGGAGCGTTACTAGGGCTCCTTGATGCCAGACTCTGTCAAATGCTGCCTTGATGTCAAGGGCAGTCACTCTCTCCCCTCACCTCTGGAATTCAGCTCTTTTGTCCATGTTTGAACCAAGGCTGTAATGAGGTCGGGAGCAGAGTGGTCTTGGCGGAACCCAAACTGGGCATCAGTGAGCAGGTTATTGGTGAGTAAGTGCCGCTTGATAGCACTGTCGATGACCCCTTCCATCACTTTGCTGCTGATTGAGAGTAGACTGATGGGGTGGTAATTGGCCGGGTTGGATTTGTCCTGCTTTTTGTGGACAGGACATACCTGGGCAGTTTTCCACATTGTCAGATAGATGCCAGTGTTGTAGCTGGCTAGAGGCGTGGCTAGTTCTGGAGTACAAGTCTTCACGATAGCTGGGATGTTGTCGGGACCCATAGCCTTTGCTGTATCCAATGCGCTCAGCCATTTTTTGATATCGCGTGGAGTGAATCGAATTGGCTGAAGACTGGCTTCTGTGATGGTGGGGACTTCGGGAGTAGGCCGATATGGATCATCCACTCGGCACTTCTGGCTGAAGATGGTTGCAAATGCTTCAGCCTTGTCTTTTGCACTCACGTGCTGGGCTCCACCATCATTGAGGATATTCTTGGAGCCTCCTCCTCCTGTTAGTTGTTTAATGGTCCACCACCATTCACGACTGGATGTGGCAGGACTGCAGAGCTTTGATCTGATCCGTTGATTGTGGGATTGCTTAGCCCTGTCTATAGCATGCTGCTTCTGCTTTTTAGCATGCATGTAGTCCTGTGTTGCAGCTTCCCCAGATTGGCACCTAATTTTTAGGTATGCCTGGTGCTGCTCCTGGCATGCTCTTCTACACTCCTTGTTGAACCAGGGTTGGTCCCCTGGCTTGGTGGTAATGGTAGAGTGAGGGATATGCCAGGCCATGAGGTTACAGATTGTGGTGAAATACAATTCTGCTGCTGATGGCCCACAGCGCCTCATGGATGCCCAGTTTTGAGCTGCTAGATCTGTTCTGAATCTATCCCATTTAGCACTGTGGTAGTGCCACACAACACAATGGAGGGTGTTCTGTGTGAAGACGGGACTTCATCTCCACAATGTGCGGTGGTCACTGCTGCCAATACTATCATGGACAGATGCATCTGTGGCAGGTAGATTGAGGATGAGGTCAAGTAGGTTTTTCCCCTCATGTTGGTTCACTCCCCATCTGTCGCAGGCCCAGACTGCCAGTTATGTCCTTCAGGACTTGGTCAGTGGTGGTGCTACTGAGCCACTCTTGGTGATGGACATTGAAGTCCTTTACCCAGAGTACATTCTGTGCCCTTGCTACTCTGCTGCTTCCAAGTGGTGTTCAACATTGGAGGAGTACTGATTCATCAGCTGAGGGAGGGCGGTAGGTGGTAATCAGCAGGAGGTTTCCTTGCCCATGCTTGACCTGAAGCCATGAGATTTCATGGGGTCCGGTGTTAATGTTGAGGACTCCCAGGGCCACTCCTTCCCTACTGTATACCACTGTGCTGCCACCTCTGGTGGGTCTGTCCTGCCGGTGGGACAGGACATACCCAGGGATGGTGATGGAGGAGTTTGGGACATTGGCTGAAAGGTATGATTCTGTGAGTATGACTATGTCAGGCTGTTGCTTGACTAGTCTGTGGGACAGCTCTCCCAATTTTGGCACAAGCCCCCAGAAGTTGGTGATGATGACTTTGCAAGGTCGACTGGGCTGGGTGTGCCGTTGCCGTGTCCGTAGCCGGGTGGTCCACCCAGTTTCATTCTTTTGTTTCGTAGCGGTTTGTTAAAACTGAGTGACTTGCTAAGCCATTTCAGAGGGCAGTTAAGAGTCAACCACATTGCTGTAGGTCTGGATTCACATAGGCCAGACCAGGTGAGGACTTAAGATTTCCTTCCCTAAAGGACATTAGTAAACCAGATGGGTTTTTACGACAATCCAATAATTTCATGGTAACTAGCTTTTTAATTCCAGATTTATTTAACTGAATTTAAATTCCCCAGCTGCCGTGGTGGGATTTGAACTCGCGTCTCCGGATCATTGGTCCAGGCCTCTGGATTACTAGCCCAGTGACATTTCCACTATGCTACTGTCCCCATTTTAGATCAGTTAACTCAACAGAGACCATGAATCAAACCTGGACCCTCACTGGTGTGGTTCAGTTACACTGTCTTAACAGGCCCCCCTTCCCTCTAACCAATGCCATGCACTGACTAGCTGAAGTGACTGGTGGACCATGACCTCCAACTAGCTGATCGGACATGGCTGCATGCCAGGCAGCGTACTCTTCGCTGTGGGACTGGCTGATCGTCGGCACCTCCTCAACAGACCATCTGAGGCTGAATTTGGGAGCAGGAGATATTAGTTTGAAATGACATAACTCTTTGGCCCATGCATTCAGTGCCAATTTGACCACCCCTAACACAAGGTATTGGCTGCAGTGTTTCTCTACATTACAAAGATGACCACACTGCAAAAGTAATTCATTGGCTGTAAAGCACTTTGGGACGTCCTGAAGCCATGAAGGGTGATGGAGATAGATATTATTTTTTAAATATATTTTAAACTAGTTATTCCTCATGAGTTGACAATTGATATCTCTCATATATATTTTACCTGAGTGTAAGTTACAGTCCAGATTTCTCGTTATTTCAGAGAAAATTACAGCAAATTAAAATGTACTAACATTTAGTACTATGTAGTTCCAGTGTTAAGTAAGTTGTAAGGAATTTAAAAGCTAATTACTGAGCAAAATAACCACAATCAATTTAACAAATCCTTTGTGTAAAGAAAAACTGAGCTGGTAGCATTCTGTGTGTGACTGATTTCTGCATTAAAGAATCAACCAGGGTAAAACCATTTGTGCTTCTCTATTGGGGCCCAATGTGTACACACTCTGGCAGCCAAAACACTGGCAAATTAGAAATTAAATGCAACATATTTTAATGTCTGAGCGTTGGTCAGAGCTGCAGTTTGACCTTTGCTAACCTATCGATTTCCTCCACATAGGTCATTTTTGGCTGTTCTCCATCTCAAGCGAGACATAAAAATCAAATTTGTGTCCAAATTGAAACTGCCTCGACATTGCTTTTGAGCGATGTTGGAGCATGTACTTGCTCACCTGTTAGTGTAATTCCAAAGCAGCACAAGCCAATCCCCAGAAGTGCCCTTCACGAGTCAAGGTTTCCCAACGGTTGGACACTTGTTTCAGGCTGGCACGTTTGCTGAATTCAGTGTAACCCTTCCAGAAATTTTGCTAATGAAATTCCTTTCCCTTTAGGGTTGAGGTGGACGGCTCACTTTTATCTTGAAGGCCACCTTTCTAGGGTCTCATTTTGTAGGATTGTTAAAATGAGTTCCCTGTAGTCCAAATTCTTGGTGATTTATAACTAACTTACAAGTGGCTAACCTGATCACTGGCCGTCCTAACGTAACATTGAAGCTGGAAGGCAATTCCCATTGAGAAACGTTCCGGAAGTTTAATTTTAGCTTTGTTTGGTTTCTGTGTGAAACCCTACCCAATGGTAATGCAGTAGATGTAATTTATCTAGATTTTCAAAAGGCCTTCGATAAGGTATCCCATAATAGACTGATGAACAAGGTCGGAGAATGCGGAGTCAGGGGACAAGTAGCAGAATGGATTGCTGGCTGGCTTCAAGACAGAAAGCAGAGAGTGGGGGTAAAGGGTGGCAGAAGGTGGGTGGTGGTGTTCCACAAGGATCAGTGTTCACAATTTATATTAATGATTTAGACTTTGGAATCAAAAACACCATTTCTAAATTTATGAATGACACCAAATTGGAGTGGATAGTCAATACTGAGGAGGACTGCAACAAGTTACAGGAGGACAATAATAAACTTGCAGAATAGGCATATCATTGGCAAATGAAGTTCAACACAGATAAATGTGAGGTATTACATTTTGGTAGGCAGAATAGGGAGGTCACTTATTACTTGGAGGGTGCGAGTCTGAGTAGGGTAGAGGAACAAAGGGATCTCGGAGTACAAATACCCAAATCACACAGTTGCGACACAGGTTAGCAAGGCCATAAAAAAAGCAAACCAAGCACTAGAGTTTATTTCTAGAGGTATAGAATTGAAAAGTAGGGAAGTTATGCTAAATCTGTATCGAACCTTGGTTAGACCACACTTGGAGTACTGCATACAGTCCTAGTTGCCATATTATAAAAAGGATATAGAAGCACTGGAGAGGGTGCAGAGAAGGTTTACAAAGATGATACCAGAAATGCGAGGGCATACCTATCAGGAAAGGATGAACCGGCTGGGTCTCTTTCTCTTGAGAAGAGAAGGCTGAGGGGTGACCTAATAGAGGTATTTAAAATTGAAAGGTTTAGGGAGAATGTTTCCACTTATGGGGAAGAGCATAACTGGAGGTCATCAATATAAGATAGTCACCAAGAAATCCAATAGGGAATTCGGAAGAAACTTCTTTACCCAAAGCGTGGTGAGAATGCGGAACTCGCTACCACAGGGAGTGGTTGAAGCGAATAGTATAGGTGCATTTAAGGGGAGGCTAGACAAACATATGAGGGAGAAGGGAATAGAGGGTTATGCTGATAGATTTAGATGAGGAAAGACGGGAGGAGGCTCGAGTGGAGCATAAACGCCGGCATGGACTGGTTGGGCCGAATGGCCCGTTTCTGTGCCGTTTTTCCTATGTAATTTTCAAAGAAATGTTAGCCATCAGGTCTCTACTCTAGTGATTAAACAGCAGATTCTGGTGAAATGGGACCACTAGCTTTGACATAAGTAGTGTTTGTACTTTTATCAGCTGAATTTTCAGAAGTTGGAACTATCTTCATGGGTTGCTATCTGTAAACAAGCTGATCCTTGGTGTGTCGCATCTTAAAGTTTGACCCTAACTATGGGGAGGGGAGGAAACTATTTAAAACTGTGACTGTCAATATGTCATTTCCTCCAATACAGAGCAGTTGCACATTCCCCTGCACCTGAGAGATTTGTATTTGGTGCTCTGATTTTACAAAGGATTGAAGTACTAGGTTTGTTTTGGATAGAAAGCTTGAGTCAGTTCGATGACAGGTGTCCAATCTGTGTCATGGGTAATAGAAGTTATTCCCTCTGCCAGGTAATCTTTATTGAAGGACTTTAGAGAACTGAAATCTCACAATAGAAATTTCAATGCTTTATTTACAAACTGAAACCTCATGTTCTGAACTGTGTGCAGCTGTGGAGGAAGAGATCTAGTCTAATTTTATGACAATGTGACTGACCATTAGCTCGATACCAGGCGAAGCTCATTATTCTATGTAGTTGCTGATGAGCTGCTGTATTGTGACTGAGTACTGGGGATAACTTATCTCGCTGGGGACCATTTATGCTAAAACCCTGTCCACAGCAGTAATCAAACCATCAGGCAGCCCATGTTGTAACCATCTGATTGCAGTGTTTCAGGCTGGGTTTTGTTGCCCGTGATATGACCGATTGGATTGTTGTGGCCTGAACACTGGGCAGAAGTTCTGTTTGTACAAAATGTTGCTTTTTATTTAAATGGAGTTGAATTTTCTGTTAATGTAAAACCTTGGGGCTGGAAAGCAGTTTCTGTCTCTAGAGTTGTAAACAAAATATCAAACTTCTTCACTGCCTGAATTTTAAACCCCACAGTGGCAGATGATTGCAATACGAGAAAATGCAATTCATCGCGTTCAGAGCTTATGGGCCACAATACTCCATTACTGTCGGTACCAATAAGTCACCAGGTTGTATCTGCCATACATTGTGCAGGTTTCATAACTCATCCTCAAGAGACTCTTGAATAAAATTGTGCCCATTTCTTACTTTTATGAGATGTTTCTGCATTAAATCATATAAGGAGCAACACGCAGACTGGGAACCTGTATCAGGAGAACATCTGATAGGATTTTTTGCCCTTTAAGTCAACCTGGATTTGTGATTTGAAGATGTGAATTGACAAGACTTCAGTCTACAGAACTGGGTCTAGCACATTAGCTTTGGTTGTGACAAATACAAATCTTGCCTGTTGCTGTGGAAGTTTATAGTTTATTCCATGTATACCTTTAAGTTCCTTGACCTCAGTGCAGATATACACAGAATGGGATTCTCCATATGTTGGACAGAAACAAACGGATAAAATCTCGACCGGAGCGTTTCCAGACCTGCAAAGACCAGTTTGATATGATAGTAACCTGTGAGGAGCGTGTGTACGATCAGGTGCTTGAAGGTAAAATGGCCATCCCTTGTGTTCGCCAACCCTTTGACCTAGCTGCTTGTGAAACGTGGTTTGTTGATGCCCCCATGTTGTGATTTCCCAGATCTGAACTCAAGAGAACAGGAGACATTCCAGTCAGTGCATGTCATAAACGTGGACATTCAGGATAATCATGAAGAAGCCACAATCGGAGCTTTCCTCATTTGTGAACTGTGCCAATGTGTAAGTGTTTGCACCTTTTGTGTATTGGGAGGACTGGGAAAGAATGTGAAACAGTGCTCAGCACAGAATAACGTCCCACGATGAATCCAAATGGGATCAGGTGTTAGTTACCCAGCCAGATGTTTGCAGGTGAATGTTTCCTGAACACTACCACAATTTGTTCACATTGCAATACTGATTGCATAAGAATTTTACATAGTTACTGTCACCTGATGGAGTAGTGAATGTGGAACATGCTTTGGTGCAACTCATTTCCTTCTGGTTGGTCCACCAATTCAGCATGCAATGCTACAGGAGACAACCGTGGCTTGACTGGGGAACAATCAATAGAAAGTGGGCTATTTTTGATTAGAATTAACACTGGGAAGCCTTTCAATTCCTATTCTGATTTGAGTGCCCAACACTAGGATTTTCTGCATAATGCTACAACTGTCTGCCACTTTTACTGCAGGTGTGTATCCCTGATCGATCAAATCTGATTAAAAGTATGTAAGTTTGATTCCTGCGAGCTTATCTTGGGGAAGCAGTTAATGCATCGGCTGCATTGTTGGTGCCCGGACTGTATTGTTGGTGTCAGGATGTTGAAGTGTCTTTATATATAATTTTAAAAAAAATCAGCAGGTGCTTCTTGGAATTTTGCCTCTCCTTTCACTTTCATTACCTGACCTACCCAACTTTTGCTGTTCCACATTTCCTGTGTAACAATAACGAATGGTATGGCTGGATTCTATACAGCAACATTTAACATCGAGGTTAAAAAATGGTTTGGTTTATAATCCTAGTGTGAGAATGTTAATCCTAAAGCCCCCAAAATCTTGGAAGAAATGAAAGTGCTCTTGAGTTCTTGTAGAACTATAGGATGCAAGTCTAACCAGACACAAGATTCATTCAGCAGAAAGAATATTCATTCCCCAATCACCATTTGGTGTCCATGTTATGCAGTAACACCAGAAGAGAATTGTTCTCGAGTATAACCCATTCAGAGGGCAAAGTGGTGAGATTCTACTTCACTGCTAAGCATTCACCTCTGTTCCCAGCTGAATGTATTCTATGCTCACCTAGTAACAGTGCACAAGATGAGAATGTTCGAAGCTGATTGCTTGCAGTGGTTTTAGACAAACTCCTGTGCTGCCAATAGGAAGTCTAACCATCAGACACCACATGAAGGGAAGGAACACTGCTCTCAGCTCTAGGATCTCTTCGAATTCAGATCCACTGGAGGCTATGAAGTGAAATGTGTTTGGCCAAATTATTGCAGTTTTTATTGAGAGCAAGTCTGCTACAAGGAGAAATTCCCACCCCTCGGCATTCTCCACACTGCTACCAGCTCGGTACAAGTGCCACTGAGCCCATTGCTGTGAGATGGGGACAATCGACCCATAGTAGAGACATGTGATTCCTTTCTGCCCTGTGGGGAAATGCTTGGTGCCCTGGTTTAGCCCCTTCCCACAGTAACATTTTGAGAAGCTCAGCAGTCAGGGCATTGAACCTGCAACCCTTGCTGGGGCACAGCCTATCTAACCTCTGGCACTGGGCCACAGCAGCTCAGTGCTTCAACAATGAGGTGGCCTCCAGTTGAAACATGGTGCCTGATTTAATGCATGAACAATGCATTCTGCAGGCTAATACATATCTCAGTATTAATTCCTTTTTTAACCTACCAGTATATAATCTGTACAGCACTGACTGGATAGGTGGGTTGAGGCTCTTTACCATAGGTGTGCAACCTGAGCAATTTTATATAAAATCAGATTTTCTTTTGTGGACTATGACCTCAGTTAGGTTATGCTTTCCTATCTGTATAAAATCCAGTCACATGCTCTTTGAAACTTGCAGTAATTGCCTTGCATTGTTGCTGTTTAACACACACAAATGTTACTGTTTTCTCCTATCAGTGCCCTCTGTTTATAAATATTTTGAGGGGAGGGGAAAGGGTGGGGGAGAGAGAGAGGCCACCAACCATGCCAGCAGGCTCGAGGACGTTGGACTGGTCCCCAGGTCCATTGATGTTAAAATGGAGGTGCACTTGCATTGCTGCTGCGAGCTGGGCCGGGCCAAGGGCAAGCAGCTGTGGGCAAACTTACAACTTGCTGTCGGCTCAATTCCAACAAGGGGAAACTCCAAATCCGAGCTCGGTGGCAGTGGATTTGGGGCAGGGACCAAGCACTACCTTGGATGAAGCTGGCACTGTTGATTTTACTCCGTGTATATGGTTAAAGTGAGGACCAGACTGTGGAGAAAGGTGAGGCCCTCTGGCGCTGGGTTTGTGGTAACAGGAAAGCTGGAGGGGAAATTTACAAACCTAGTATTGGGGCGAGGGGGTGGCATGCATTTAAATGGTGGTTTAATTTGTCATTCCGCTCCCCCCCCCCCCCCCCCCCAATAACTAACCCAGGACTAGTCCAGCTAATTTTTGCACAGTTCTTGTTTCATTTGAGTTCCCTTTGAGATGAGGAGAAATTTCTGCACTGAGGGTTGTGAATCTTTGGAATTCTCAACCCCAGAGGGTGAATGCTCAGCCATTGACTATATTCAAGACAGACAGCAATATATTGGATATGAAGGAAATCAAGGGATATGGGGATAGGACTGGAAAGTGAAGATCAGCCATGATCTTACTGACTGGTGGAGCAGGCTCGGAGGGCTGAATAGCCTGCTCCTGCTCTTTATTATGTTGTGTTTAAATTCAGTTGAACCAATTTTCAGTTTGGTAAAATTCAGGGCAGAGGTAAGCCAAGGAATGAGCGGTCATGGCCCCAGTAACATTTTCCTAACGTATCCAACTCCTCTGCCTCTCTTTTCCTCTCCGCTTTTTTTACTCCCTCCTCCCTCTTCTCTCCCTCGTCTCTCCTCTCTCTCCCTCCCTCGTGTCTTCGCCCTTCAGTCCTACACGCTCACTGCTAAATGTTCACCTTTCCCATGTTTGCTGTGTTTAGATGCAGCGCACCGAGGACATGGAGAATGAGATCGACGAGTTGATTCAGGAGCTGGAGGAGAAGAGCAGCCGGACCTTCCTTCACACCGTCTGCTTCTACTGAGGGGTGGGGCGGTGGGCTCTGCAGTGCTGATCTGTATATAATTTATAGTCTATTTTAAGTTTGAATCGCTGCTCAGCGCTGGTCCTGTAATGTGTCCGAATGAATCTCTTGTACAACGAGTCTCCATCTGACGATGGCGCAAAGTGTATCCAACAAGAAAAGCTTCATTAAAAAAAAACCCTTGGCCGGAATCCAGCCCCCAGTCTCTTTATTTCTCCAATCTCATTTCACATTTTTAAAGGATCTTTTCTGTGGGTTGGGTTGGGTAGGGAGGGCATTGCGAGAAGGACGCTAATTTGTGGGATTAAAGTTAAATGCGAGCTGGGATTGGGAGGCAGACGTGGTGCTGAATACAAATCGGCAGCAAGACACACACACCACACACACAGAGCGGGCTGGGGAGCTGCAATGTCAGCAGCAACAGGGCGTGCTGAGGCGGCGAGGGGGCTCAACAGTCCCGACCAGCCCCGGGCAGGCGGCGGCTCCTCCTGGGCTCCCGGGCAGGACAGCTGAAGGTGGGGAGAGGGAGAGGGAGAGAGAGAGAGAGAGAGAGAGACCAAGCTTTCGGGTTTGTGCTGCTAGCCCTCCCCAAAGCGCCCCCCCCCCTCCTCCCCAAAGCGCCCCCCCCCCCCTCAAGCTGACAGTCTGCCTCCCTACCCCATCCACATCCCCACCCCTCGCCAGCTCAAGCCCTGCCTCTGAATTATTTATCGAGTGCGGGGCGGATCAATTTGTAACTGCGGCAGGGAGAAAGCCAGCCCTCGGCAGCAATGTGGCGCCTGTGAAAAGAGGGAGCGAGAGAGTGGAGCTCGCTCGCTGTCCAGGGGGAGAGGAGAGGAGAGGGAGAAGCGGTCAAGGGTCCGGCCGGCAGTGTGGCCACACTCTGTGCCCACCCCCCGGGGGGGCAGAGGCTCAGTGGGTGAGCGGTGCCCGGGGACAGGTTGCAGCCGGACGGGAGCAAGCCGAGCCTGCGCTGGATGCGCCTCACCGCCAACACCATGATCTTCATGTTGCTGGGGACCTCGCTGGTGATGGTAAGCAGGCCGCATGCTGTGTGTTGCGGTAATTTGCATGAGGCTGGCGGCGGCGGCCGCCCCGGGAAACCTGCCGAGCTTTTCTCCGTCGTCTTCTTCTTCTTGCTGCTGTTGTTGTTGTCGCCCCCGCCTCACCCGCTCTGCCTTTGGTTGTCGGCTCTTTACAGGCAATAGCTTGCATCGTGGACATGAACGCTCTGCTCGACCGCTTCCACAATTACATCCTCCCGCACCTCCGAGGCGAAGACCGGGTCTGTCACTGCAACTGTGGAAGGTAAATCCCCCAAACCATCCCCCTCCTCCCCCCCCCCCCCATCCAATCCCCCAAACCATCCCCCTCCCCCCCCCCATCCAATCCCCCAAACCATCCCCCTCCTCCCCGCCCCTCTCACCCACTGTACCCCCCACCCCAAAATCTCACCTTTCAGCACCAGGGAATCGGCTCATTTTGTGATAACAGACCCAGACCGAGCCCCACCCCCCTCCCCAACCCACTCTCGACCCCACCCCCCTCCTGTCACCCCAGCCCCCTCTTCACCCACTGCCATTCTGCTTCACCCTCCCCCTCTCCGCTTCACCCCCTCCCCCTCTCCGCTTCATTCCCTACCCCTCTCCGCTTCATTCACCCTCTCCGCTTCATTCACCCCCTCCCCCTCTCCGCTTCATTCACCCCCTCCCCCTCTCCGCTCCACCCTCTCCCTCTCCGCTCCACCCTCTCCCTCTCCGCTCCACCCTCCCCCTCTCCGCTCCACCCTCCCCCTCTCCGCTCCACCCTCTCCCTCTCCGCTCCACCCTCCCCCTCTCCGCTTCACCCCTCCCCCTCTCCGCTTCACTCCCTACCCCTCTCCGCTTCATTCACCCTCTCCGCTTCATTCACCCCCTCCCCCTCTCCGCTTCACCCCCTCTCCCTCTCCACTCCACCCTCTCCCTCTCCGCTCCACCCTCTCCCTCTCCGCTCCACCCTCTCCCTCTCCGCTCCACCCTCCCCCTCTCCGCTTCACCCCTCCCCCTCTCCGCTTCACTCCCTACCCCTCTCCGCTTCATTCACCCTCTCCGCTTCATTCACCCCCTCCCCCTCTCCGCTTCACCCCTCTCCCTCTCCACTCCACCCTCTCCCTCTCCGCTCCACCCTCTCCCTCTCCGCTCCACCCTCTCCCTCTCCGCTCCACCCTCCCCCTCTCCGCTTCACCCCTCCCCCTCTCCACTTCACTCCCTCCCCCTCTCCGCTTCACTCCCTACCCCTCTCCGCTTCATTCACCCTCTCCGCTTCATTCACCCTCTCCGCTTCATTCACCCTCTCCGCTTCATTCACCCCCTCCCCCTCTCCGCTTCACCCCCTCTCCCTCTCCGCTCCACCCTCTCCCTCTCCGCTCCACCCTCTCCCTCTCCGCTCCACCCTCTCCCTCTCCGCTCCACCCTCCCCCTCTCCGCTTCACTCCCTCCCCCTCTCCGCTTCACTCCCTCCCCCTCTCCGCTTCACTCCCTCCCCCTCTCCGCTTCACTCCCTCCCCCTCTCCGCTTCACTCCCTACCCCACTCCGCTTCATTCACCCTCTCCGCTTCATTCACCCCCTCCCCCTCTCCGCTTCACCCCCTCCCCCTCTCCGCTTCACTCCCTACCCCTCTCCGCTTCATTCACCCCCTCCCCCTCTCCGCTTCATTCACCCCCTCCCCCTCTCCGCTTCGCTCCCTCTCCCTCTCCGCTTCGCCCCCTCCCCCTCTCCGCTTCGCCCCCTCCCCCTCTCCGCTTCGCTCCCTCCCCCTCTCCGCTTCGCTCCCTCCCCCTCTCCGCTTCGCTCCCTCCCCCTCTCCGCTTCACCCCCTCCGCTTCACCCCCTCCCCCTCTCTGCTTCACCCTCCCCCTCTCTGCTTCACCCCTCCCCCTCTCCGCTTCATTCACCCCCTCTCCGCTCCACCCCCTCCCCCCCTCTGCTTCCCCCTCCCCCTCTCCGCTTCATTCACCCCCTCCCCAACCCCCAGCCCCTCTCCGCTTCACTCCCTCCCCTTTCCGCTTCACTCCCTCCCCTTCTACTCTCCGCTCCACTCTCCCCCTCTCCGCTCCACCCCCTCCCCCTCTCGCTCCGCCCTCTGTTCACCCTCACCTTGCTCCCACCCTTTCTCGGCTCTAACTCTCCCACACTCTCTCTTTCAGGCACCACATTCACTATGTGATTCCCTACGATGCTGATCAGTCGGTGGTCGATTCCTCGGAAAATTACTTTGTGACAGACAACGTGACGAAGCAGGAGATCGACCTGATGCTGGGCCTGCTGCTGGGCTTCTGTATTAGCTGGTTCCTGGTGTGGATGGATGGCGTCCTTCACTGTGTCGTCAGGGCCTGGAGGACAAGCAGGCGTTACGGTGAGTGGATCCCTGAGTAAAGCTCCCAGCACCCGGGGAAAGTGCCGTGTGGGACAGGATGAGGATTTCGCATGCGGGCTGATCTGTGCCCCAAAGCTCAGCCCCTCCCGTTAAATTCCTTTAATGTGCGTTAACCCATGCCTCCCCCCCCCCCCCCTCCTGCAGGTTAGGGGGGTCGGGGGCAGTTTGGTCCAAAAATCTGGTCTCGGGACTAGTTTCAGGTAAATTCTAACATTTTAAAATGTGTGATTCGTTCGTCCTGATCCTGTCTGATTTATTTGGATCCCGCGATGTCAGATCCCGATTGTGGGAGTGACTCGGGCACTGGGCGTGGGTGAATCCAGATTGAGGGAGTGACTCGGGCACTGGTTACAGTGAATCCGGATTGAGGGAGTGACTTGGGCACTGGGTACAGTGAATACGGATTGAGGCAGTGACTCGGGCACCGGGTACAGTGAATCCGGACTGAGGGAGTGACTCGGGTACAGTGAATCCGGACTGAGGGAGTGACTCGGGCACCGGGTACAGTGAATCCAGATTGAGGCAGTGACTCGGGCACCGGGTACAGTGAATCCGAATTGAGGGAGTGACTCGGGCACCGGGTACAGTGAATCCGGATTGAGGGAGTGACTCGGGCACCGGGTACAGTGAATCCGGATTGAGGGAGTGACTCGGGCACCGGGTACAGTGAATCCGGATTGAGGGAGTGACTCGGGCACCGGGTACAGTGAATCCGGATTGAGGGAGTGACTCGGGCACCGGGTACAGTGAATCCGGATTGAGGGAGTGACTCGGGCACCGGGTACAGTGAATCCGGATTGAGGGAGTGACTCGGGCACCGGGTACAGTGAATCCGGATTGAGGGAGTGACTCGGGCACCGGGTACAGTGAATCCGGATTGAGGGAGTGACTCGGGCACCGGGTACAGTGAATCCGGATTGAGGGAGTGACTCGGGCACCGGGTACAGTGAATCCGGATTGAGGGAGTGACTCGGGCACCGGGTGTGAGTGAATCCGGATTGAGGGAGTGACTCGGGCACCGGGTACAGTGAATCCGGATTGAGGGAGTGACTCGGGCACCGGGTGTGAGTGAATCCGGATTGAGGGAGTGACTCGGGCACCGGGTACAGTGAATCCGGATTGAGGGAGTGACTCGAGCACCGGGTGTGAGTGAATCCGGATTGAGGGAGTGACTCGGGCACCGGGTACAGTGAATCCGGATTGAGGGAGTGACTCGGGCACCGGGTGTGAGTGAATCCGGATTGAGGGAGTGACTCGGGCACCGGGTACAGTGAATCCGGATTGAGGGAGTGACTCGGGCACTGGGTGAGGGGTGGGCTTCAGTGCTGCAGTGTCGTATACACACATACATTATATATACTTCCATCTCAGCTGCTGGTTCATCCCCTTCTTCTTTCAGACAATTCCTGGTCCTGGATCCCGAGGTTGTGTAACCTGAAGGATTTCAGGAGGCGCTCCCACCGGCAATACGAGGAGTCCGCGGGGAATATGGTGCACATCAAACAGAAACTGTATCACAACGGGCACCCGAGCCCCCGACATCTGTAACCTTCAACCGGCAGTGACTGGGACTCGATACAAGGAGCCTGTGGAGACTCCGAACCGTGTTCAAACCGGATCAAAAAACAAACGGTGCTCCTCACGATGTGATGGCGGCTGTCCTCAGGCAGTCCGAGTGACTTGTACATTCTGTAAATACCTTGGGTTACTGCCCAAAGCGGCTGCTTCTCTGTAATCTTTTCTTATTTTGAGTACTTATACCAAGAGATGCTCGGAGATGACTCACTGGTAATCTGGTTTTAACTTTTTTGCAAACCTTCCCATCACATTAATATTGGTTGTCAGACTCTCCTCCCTGCCTGTAAACACTGACCTCCCTCCACCCTCCCCAGTAAACCAGATTCGGTGCAATTTGATAAACTAAACAGGACTCCTGTCTCTTTCAAAGGCTACTTTTAAGATCCACAATTTGTGAGTGAAATGCAATCGGCCTAAATCATTGCACCGACCCAGGCAAGTGTTGGCCCCGGGGCCGCTGTAAAACGAGAGGGCCCATGTCCAGAGCCGGAGTTAGACGTTTATTCTACTCTTACCGGTTTAGACTTTAAAATGCCCGAATGTGTTTGTTGTGAGACAGACACGAGGAATCTTTTTTATTTGAAAATGGGAAGGTTTTGATCCGAACTCGCTGTGGTTTCTAGTGATAGGACCAGGTGTGTATCACCAGGCAAGGGATTCAGGCCAAAATCAGGTCACAGACCCCGTGCGTTGAAGCGATTTACAACTGTACAATTCTGCAGGATGTTACTTAAGGACAAGTGTAAAGATTTAATAGTCTACAGTACCCTGTACAACCCACCATCATTAAAAATATAAATTCCCATGGCTCCTCCTTTTATTGAAGTTTAGTATTGCAACAGAAGGAACTGGAGGTTTTATAAATTTGTAATTTTTTTTGTGTAGTTAAATGTGAGGGCTGTTAAATTGCCTCTTCGCGTCATTCCTCTCTTCGCCAATCCCCCCCCCCCCCCAACTCCCTGAACTTCCTCCCCCCTTGTCCTGTGCAGGAGTTGTCTCTACACAATACTCCTTGAACTGGAAGGTTGGGACAAGCCAGTCCTGCTCCAGTCACATGTGGGTCACTGTTGTCCAACAGGAGATTTCATTACCTGGGGCCGGAATATGTACCTGGTAGTGAGAGCTGGGTTCTGAGGGCAGCAGGTGAAATTGGTTGGTAATATAAGAACATACTGGGCTGGAAAAGACCCTTAAAAAGTCCATCTGAACTGTCGGATAACTAATAGCCTTGATTTGACCACTTCCTCATAGGAAAGTACAGTAAATGCCCGTAAACCTCCAGGAAGTCAGTTGCGCATGTCCTCCAGTGCCGGTAGCTCTCGGATACCTGGGCGATTCTAATTGGCGTGAGAGATCAGGTAAAGAGGGGTGTGAGCTGTTACAATGCCTGTTAATCGTTAACTCCTTTCTCACTCGTGTTGATTTGTTATCTTGTGGAAATGTGTGTGAAATGTGTAAGGATGAGGTGGGCTAGAGGCACAAAATGCATCAAAACAATGGAACAGGTGAATGTGAAACGTGTCGGAGAAAAAAAATTAAAAGTAATTTCGATGTTGATTTGTGTAAAGATCAGATTTTTTTTTTCGTGCTGTCAGGACTCCAATCAGTCCCCTGGGATGGAGACCAATACCCTAGGAAATTTGTGAAACACTGAAAGAGTTGATGAATAGGATGGAAATGGCCAATGTGACAAGAACCATACCTGGTAACTAATCCCCATTAGCAGAACCATATCTGGTAACTAATCCCCATTAGCAGAACCATACCTGGTAACTAATCCCCATTAGCAGAACCATACCTGGTAACTGATCCCTATTAGCAGAACCATATCTGGTAACTAATCCCCATTAGCAGAACCATACCTGGTAACTAATCCCCATTAGCAGGACCATACCTAGTAACTCGAGCCCCATTAGCTTAGCCTCAATAACCAGAAAACTAATAATAACCACAACACTGTAGAACAGTACCTATATGACAATAGCCCAATAAATGGCAGCCAACATAGATTTAGCAGGGGCAGGTCTTCCCCGACCAACCTCTTGATTTTTTGGAGGGAGTGATATTGCAAGTTGGGAGACTCCCAAAATTACATAGAAATTACAACATGGAAGCAGGCTGTTTGGCCGAACCAGTTCGTATTGGTGTTTATCCTCCACATGGGCAGTACATAGTTCTAATCCCATTTTATATCCCCCTTTCCTTAAACCACCTGTCTAATCTATTCTTAAATGTTGGAATGGTCTCTGCTTTAATCACTAAATCTGTTAGTATACTCCATAAACCCTCCGTGTATAAAAGTTTCTAATGCTTTCTCCTAAATCTCTTACATTTAAAATATTTATGTCTCTTCGTTCAGTCACTGAGAACAGGCTGTTTCTATCTACTCTGCCTTTACAATCTAAGTGGGTATCGAGGGTAAGATATGGACTGGGATTAATAACTGGCATAGTCATAAGGGAGCTAGGTTGCAGTAGGGCAGGTATTGAAGGATGTACCTCAGGGTTCTGCGCTGGGATCCCTCCTGTTCCCGGTACACATGAATGCCCTGGGATTGCTGTCTCAATGCAAGATCATTAAATTTGCAGGACAGGACTGTGGGCTCAGGAAGCAGTCAAGATTTTCCATAGGCTGTATGATTGGGTTTACACCCGAGTGATCGGTGGTGAGTGAAGTTCAATATACTCTAATGTAAGGTAGCAGATATTGGAAGCAAACATTGGCAGCATGTGTACCCCAGGGGTGCGACGAAACTTGCAAAGTGGGAAGTGAACGAGAACCAGGGGTGTGAGTTGATTGGTCATTCACCATGTGTAAACAGTACGAGGCAGCACTAAACAAGGTAAATACTTGATAATATCAAATTAGTGGGTTCAATTCCCCAGAGGCAATGCTGAAACTGGGCAGGCTGCACCTGGAGTATCGGGTATAGATTTAGTTGCTGTGTCATAAGGGGGCCATCTAGGCATTGGAGGCAGTGCAAAGGAGATGTCGGAGAGATTAGTTGTGAGGAATAACTTGATAAATGCGAGCTCTTTGGCCTCGGACACAGACATCACAGAGGGCACCTTTTAGAAGTATTTTAGATGCGTAATGGAATAGAGAAAATAAACCTGACACAATACTTTCAGATACACCAGGGCAGCAGAACAAGAAGGCACAGGGTCCGGGATCAGGAAGGTGATTTGAGACTAGGACACGACTCATTTAGGAAGCATCTCAGTGCAGTAGTGGTGACATGGTAGGGCTGATATTTGGGATCACACAAACTGAAGGGCCTTCTTCATGTCTTGCAATTATAAAATTCAAGGGTTCCAATGATGGGGGCCCTCCTGAAATGTTAATGTGTCTTATCTTTAAGATACTAACCAACTTACTGTGCAATCCCAGCACTTCGTTTTCTCCTCATATCTATAATCAAAGTTGTCTCTTTTCAGTAAGGCTAATACTGTGTTTGGGTGGCCCAGCAATCTACTCGGTACAGACAATTTGCTTTGAGTATTATGGATTAGTCAGTCTGCCTGTAGGTTGTATCTCTGGACTGAGGTAGAGTTAAGGACCCAGTCAGTAGATTTGTTCTGAAGTTGGAGCTCGTTCACTGATCATGGGTGAGATTGTATGGCAATAAAGACAAACATCAGGCCTTCACAGGTTAAACATTTACTGTGAGCTGGATAAAATAACTGAGTCATAATAAAAGAAAAGGAAGATTGTTATGTCTGTCTACACTGCGACCTGTGTGGTATGTAATGTGCCTCCTTTCTGCTGTGATATGCCACTGTTTTGTATATAAGCTAAACACTGCCCCTTTATGTATAATATCATTTGTGTTGTAATGTGACTATCCTTATGTATAATGTGACTCACGCCCCCTAAATTTATATAAGGTGCTGCCACTTGTGTAGAGTAACTCTGCCATGTGTCTAATGTGACTCCACCCTTTGAGTATAATATGACTCTGCCTCTTGTGCATACGTTTTACTCCTGATCATTCACTCATATATTTTGCACTAACTTGAATTAAGCGCTAACTTGAATTAAGCAATGTAAATAACAGTAGGGATTTTGCACTCAAAATTGAATTGTCAGATAATTTGAACAATCAGTAAATTGTAATCTCTTGTGTAACCCCACCCAGTTTACCCCGCCATTGGTGGCCGTGCCTTTAGCCGTCCCAGCCCCACGCTCTGGAATTCCCTCCCTAAACCTCTCCACTGCTCCTCTTTTAAGACCCTCCTTAACACTCACTTCTTTGACCAAGCTTTTAGTCACCCCTCCTAATGTCTCCTTCTTTGCTCAGCATCCATTTTTGTTTGATTATGCTTATGTGAACTGCCTTGGGATGTTTTCCTAGCTTGGAAGGTGCTGTACTGTGCCCCCCCATTCTGTACCGTGTGACCCCTCCACTGTGTATAATATGATTCCTCCCCATTTCTGTATAATGTAAACCCGTGTATGTATAGCACAATCACAGTGCAATAACACTGGCCTTTCATGTACAATATGATGCTCTCCCTTTATATACATGACCAATATTCCCTCTAAGCTGCATGGCCGCGCAGTAACGGGAAAAGTCCCGCGCAGGCTGCTCTCCGGCTTATCCATTGTAAAAACCGCACAGGCACGGAAAAATAAAGGGACCGCGTGCTAATTGAAACAGGCCGCGCAGAACAAAGCGCAGCTTACAGCGAACATTGAATGTGACCCCATCCTCTCTGTGTACACTGTGACCCATATTCCCCAGTGTACACTGTGACCCCTATTCCCCAGTGTACACTGTGACCCCTATTCCCCAGTGTACACTGTGACCCATATTCCCCAGTGTACACTGTGACCCCTATTCCCCAGTGTACACTGTGACCCCTATTCCCCAGTGTACACTGTGACCCCTATTCCCCAGTGTACACTGTGACCCCTATTCCCCAGTGCACATTGTGACCCCTATTCCCCAGTGCACACTGTGACCCCTATTCCCCAGTGTACACTGTGACCCCTATTCCCCAGTGTACACTGTGACCCCTATTCCTGTGTAGACTGTGATCCCTACTCCCCAGTGTACGCCGTGACCCCTACTCCCCAGTGTACACTGTGACCCCTATTCCCCAGTGTACACTGTGACCCCTATTCCCGTGTAGACTGTGATCCCTACTCCCCAGTGTACGCCGTGACCCCTACTCCCCAGTGTACACTGTGACCCCTATTCCCCAGTGCACACTGTGACCCCTATTCCCCAGTGTACACTGTGACCCCTATTCCCCAGTGTACACTGTGACCCCTATTCCCCAGTGTACACTGTGACCCCTATTCCCGTGTAGACTGTGACCCCTACTCCCCGGCGTACGCCGCGACCCCTACGCCCCGGCGTACGCCGCGACCCCTACTCCCCGGCGTACGCCGCGACCCCTACTCCCCGGCGTACGCCGCGACCCCTACTCCCCGGCGTACGCCGCGACCCCTACTCCCCGGCGTACGCCGCGACCCCTACTCCCCGGCGTACGCCGCGACCCCTACTCCCCGGCGTACGCCGCGACCCCTACTCCCCGGCGTACGCCGCGACCCCTACTCCTTCATTTATGGCCTCTAGCTTTGGTCTCCCCCACAAGTGGAATCATTTTCTCTGTCTACCCTATTACATTTATCCCACTAGAAATAAACCCCAGTGTTTGGTTTCCTCTTTTGGCCTTATTAACCTGCGTTGCTACTTTTAGTGATTTGCGTATCTGTACCCCTAGATCCCTGTGCTCCTCCGCCCCATTTATTCAAAGCAGTATGTGGTCTCCTTATTCTTCCTACCAAAATGCACCACCTCACACTTATCTATATTGAAATTAATTTGCCAATTACATGCCCATCCTGTAAGTTTATTAATGTCCTCTTGTAGTCTTCCTCAGTATTAACTATATGTCCTCTTCAAATTTTTAAATTGTACTTTGGATTCCCGAGTCCAAATTGTTTATGTAAATTGTTAAAAACAGTCGTCCCAGCACCGATCCCTGTGGAACACCACTTCCCACCTTTTGCCAGTCTGAGTAGCTGCCCTTAACCCCTACTCTTTTCTGTTTTGTAGCCAGCTTGCTATCCATTCTGCTACTTGTCCCCTGACTCCACAAGCTCTGACTGTAGTCATGAGTCTACCTTATTGAAGGCCTTTTGAAAATCCAAATATATAACATCATCTACATTACCCTTGTCTCCTGTGGTTGTTACCTCGTCAAAGAATTCAGTAAGGTTGGTCAAGTAGATCAAAATCAATTGGTCAAAAGAGCTCTCCTCCTTTCTGAGCACTGTGACACCCCCCTCCCCTTGTGTATTATGTGACCCCCTTTGTGTACAATGTGGTCCCTCCCTTTCTGTATATAACACGAACCTTCTGCTTTGTATATGTAATTTTCCCATGTTATATATAACGTGGCCATCACATTGTGGGTAGTGCGATTCCGCCTTTTGTTTATGACACCCTTCATGTATATTGAGACCACTTCCCAGGTTCACTGTTCTTTGTGGGAGTTCACTGGTCTGTGTGTCGTGTGTCGGGAAGAGTTCTGTCCTGCTTTATTATCGGTTAAAGATTCTGAAAAGCACTGCAAGAGTTTGAACATTTACTTATTTTGGTTTGAGAGAGAATCAGATCTACGATTGGTAATTTGTGTGACATCTAGTGTGAATATCTCGGTAGAAATAGTAATTATTAATCTTGTGGCTGCTACTCCTGTTCCCGGCATGTTAATGTTTTATGTCATAAGGGGCAGAAATCCCTTACAGAAACTGCAATTTGAGGTGAACAGGGAGGGAGGGAGGGGCGGGGGGGGGGGGGGGAGAGCGGGGGGGGGGGGGGAGAGTGGGGGGGGGGGGAGAGCAGGGGTGGGGGGGGAGGGGGAAGAGCCCAAATTTTAAGTGAAATTGTTGATTTGATGGGGTTTGCTGATCTGTGTGAGGTGTGACAGGAGAGGGGTTCCATTGTTTCATATAACATTTCTATTATATCTTTTCATATGAATTTTTCCACACCTCTATGGGCCGATCAATCTGTGGAGCTTTTTACTGACATACCTGGGGATGAACTGATCTGTATGGGACAAGGGGCAGGGCCGTGAGGTTCAAGTGAAGCCGTCTCCAGCTCAGACCTGTACACGTTCCCTGGAGAACTGTCACTCTAAACAGATTGGCAATGATCTAAAGACTTTGAACACTTTGGTATTTTGTTTTCAGAGAACAGGAATGCATGGTGGGTAACCAGTGTGCCCGCTGCTGTGAAATACCTCGATAAAAAAGGTAATCCGATGGTATTTTAACTCCTGTGGTTGGCAGTTTGCGGACTTGTTCATGGTTCACTGATCCCAATGGGGGTTTACGGCGTTGTGGAGGCCACTGTTTGGGGGATTTTATTGACTTGTCGGGGTTCACTGAGCTGTTCAGGTTTTTACCGCAGAGTTGCAGGCTGAGAACAGATTTCTCACATTTGCAGATGTTTTCAATGCTGACCGGTGCTGGGGGCATAGGCATGGGCAATGGTGAGTAAGCGATTTGTGATGTATTATGATGCAAATTCTTTCTTTGCGGGGTCAGGGCACTGTATCAATGATTATTAATAATGTCTCCACTTTATTGATGGATAATGTCTGCAGATGATCTGGTCCAGTGGGTCTAATGACTGTTGAGATCTTCCCACATACTCTACATATTGGTATGCATCCAACATTTAAAATACCTTTTCTCGTTCTCTTTCCTGGTGCTCTCCACCTCACTTTCTTTGTGGAAGTTGTGCTGTTTGTTGTGCTGTGATATGGTTTGATTCTGACTCCATCTTCCTCAGCTGTCTCCCTGTCCATCTTCTGACCACTTGCTATGCTTGCTGACATTGTGAATTGCTCCTTTTCCTCATGCACCACCTCCCCCCACCCCGTCCCTTTGGTACAGCGGTCATCACCCACTTCCTGAAGAAACCTAGCCATCAATGGCTTGGATTCAAAAACTCGAGGCAAATTGGTCAAATTTGCAGATGAAACCAAACCAAGAGAGGCAACAGAATTGAAGGAGACAGCCTCAGAAATTACAAAATTAGTTGGACAAAATATGTAAGTGAGCAGAACAATGGCAGATGAAACTTAATGAAGACAAGTGTAAAATACTGCACATAGAAGGAAAATGGATGTCACATGCATCATGAATGGGGCATTGAAATAGCTAAGGATGAAGTAGAAAGAAACCTAAAAGTCTTAGTGGACTTGATATTCAACATGTCCAACCAATTAAGAGGAGCAATCAACAAAGCCAATAGAATGTTGAACTATAGAACCAAAAAGCACAGCACAAGACAGAAGAGGTTGTGATCAAACTGTGGTACTCAGGTCAGACTGTAACAGGACTAGACAGACTAGATGCAGGAAGGATGTTCCTGATGGCGGGGGAGTCCAGAACCAGGGGTCACAGTCTAAAGATAAGGGGTAAGCCATTTAGGACTGAGATGAGGAGGAATTTCTTCACCCAGAGAGTGGTGAACCTGTGGAATTCTCTACCACAAAAGGCAGTTGAGGCCAATTCATAAAATATATTCAAGAAGGAGTTAGATATAATTCTTAAGGCTAAAGGGATCAAGGGATATGGGGAGAACGCAGGGACAGGGTACTGAATTTGGATGATCAGCCATGATCGCATTGAATGGCGGAGTAGGCTCGAGGGGCCGAATGGCCTACTCCTGCTCCTATCTTCTATGTTTCTACCTTAAGCAGTCTCCGGGTTCACTGTTCTTTGTGGGAGTTCACTGGTCTGTGTGTCGTGTGTCAGGGAAGAGTTCTGTCCTGCTTTGTATCGGTTAAAGATTCTGAAAAGCACTTCAAGACTTTGAACATTTTCTTATTTTGGTTCGCGAATCAGAACTACGATTGGTAATTTGTGTGACATCTAGTGTGAATATCGCGGTAGAAATAGAAATTATTAATCTTGTGGCTGCGACTCCTGTTCACAGCATGTTGATGTTTTAGATCATAAGCTGCATGAGTGCCTTACAGGAAACTGCAGTGTCCTGTTCTGTTCACCGAGACACAAGGGAGACCGTCAAGCATTGGAGGGAACGCAGAGAAGGACCACAGGCTTATCCCTAGAGTCAGGGCAACGGAGTTATGACGAAAGATTGAAGAAGCTTGGGATTTTCAACCCTGACAGAAGGCGCGGGAGAGGTGACCTTATAAAATAGTAAATGGTAAATTTAGAAAATGACTTTGAATTAAATTACAAGAGGAGCACACGGGCCCACAGGGAATTTTAAGGCCTTTCTGGATAGATGAACTGAAACAGCCTTACTGATGGAGCATAAATATCAGCATAGACCAGTTGGGCCGAATGGCCTGTTTCTGTGCTGTAAATTCTATGTAATGTATAACAACAACTTGTATTTATATAGCGCCTTTAACGTAGTAAATCATCCCAAGGTGCTGCACAGGAGTATTTTAAGACAACAAGTTTGACAACGATCCACATAAGGATAAATTAGGGCAGGTGACCAAAAACTTGGTCAAAGAGGTAGGTTTTAAGGAGCGTCTTAAAAGAGGAGAGAGGTAGTGGCGCAGAGAGGTTTAGGCAGGGAATTCCAGAGCTTAGGGCCTAGGCAACAGAAGGCACAGCCACCAATGGTTGAACGATTATAATCAGGGATGCTCAAGAGGGCAGAATTAGAGGAACGCAGATATCTCATGCAAGTATCTTGTGGTGCAATCCAAAGGCAGATTGCTGGATTTACCCCAGGCCTGTGTTTCCATTGCCCTCAGTCAAACCAAATAAAACCCACAAGGAGATACAAATTTCATCACTGGTTATCACTTTGTAGCAGAGAATCTTATCAATAGATACAGCCCTTCAATGTGGGGAATCTGTAACTGCAAAGAGTGCTTGAAGCATCGTACCTGGAGTTGTTATCACTGATCTTTCATTGTAAAAGATTCCTTTTGCTTAATGAGGGAAATGTAATGAGTGCCAAAGGAGGCTTTTGATTTAGTTAGTTTAGGCTCCAAAATAAACAGTAAACACAACACTTGTATCAGCAACCAGCTCCTGTACACAGTGCTGATGGGCAGAAGTGAGTCACACTGTAAAAGGTTATAAATGAGCTCTATAAATGGGCCAACCCATTGAAGGTTCCCCAATGTGCAGCTATTCTAATGCGTCACTTTTTTTTTCTTCCCTCTCCCGCTTCTCCAGAAGATACCAAGTGTCTGGTGGGGAAGATTTCACTGGTACGTCACCCAAGTGGCCATTCTTGATGTGTGAGCCCAGAGAGCGAGTGTCAGCAGGTAGTCACTGAGCCTGATCCTGTCATCACCTGCCAAGCACACTCCTGCAGCTTCCCGGCCGAGTTGCTGGGTAGCGACGTGGAGCAGGCACTGATTTTCTCATCCTCAACTCAAGGACACCGAGGAACCCTCGCTGAGACCATCTGGTCTGTGTGGCTCAGATACATGAAGTTTGAGTTATAAATAGAAATGGAAGTTATAATTATTACAGCGCTGGGAATAATCCCGACTGCAAACGTTTTACAACCTTGGTAGTTTTATTTTAATCCCAGTGGAGTAATTAAACTGCAATGGGCCCAAATCCATTTAAAGCATAGAATGCAGCAGGGAAACAATGATGCCTCGAGTGAGAAAGAACGACCACAACTACTGCTCGTGTCCTTTAAACAGAGGATGTGAAAGACAAACTATTTTAAAAAATGTTCTGCTTTCTTGTGGATTGTTGAAGCTATTTGTTTAACATATTCAGCTAATTAATGACACTTAGCCATCAGGATCCATTAAATGTGCCCCAACACTTTTTCCAGTTTTTATTCACTGGTATCGCTCAGAAACACTTTATAATATTGCATTAGATGTTTAAACCGTGCCGTTTTCGTATTCAGAGCACGAGCTGTGGCCCTATAGGGCCAGTGGCTGTTTTCGTGCTAAGGGAGCAATACCACTGGATTCTGCCAAGCGTCATCAAGTCAGATAATATAGAATCACAAATGACAGCACAAGGCCATTCAGCCCATCATCCCTGCCTATCCCATACTTTTACAAATTCTCTTTTAAAATATTAGTCTCTGTCTCAATAGGCACATCTGAGAGCATTCTATATTCTAATAACCCCATCAATACCCCTCTTCATTCTTCTAGTGATAATCCTTAGTTTGTGTCCCTGGTTACCAATTTGCCAATCAGTGGAAACAATCTTTTTGTTCACCCGCTCAAAACCATTCATAACCTCTATTTGACAGCTCCTCAATTACAGTGGAAAACATAATTTGAGCCTCTCCCTACTTATGATCTCATTTCTCATATAACTCGTGAATCTTTAGGTTACACTTTCCATGACTAATATCCTTTCTATAACGGGGCACCCATAACTGTGTGCAATACTCAACCATGGCCTATCCACAGTGTTATACACATTCAGCATCACTGCCTTGGTTTTATGTTCAATGCCCCAATGTATAAAATCCAGAATCTTACTTGTCTTTATAGTATTTTATATCTGCAATCCCACTTTTAAAGATCCATGTATCAGCACCCATTAGATCTGTGCATTTGGAGTATACTTTCTTTCACTGTTCCTTCTCCCAACATTTAGCACATCAAACTGCATCTGCCACTTATCTGCCCATTCTGAAACCTGTCAAAGACCTCCTGCGTTCTTCATTAGATTTCAATGCTCTCTAACCTGGAATAATTACAAATTTTCCCCATGCTCATGTCCAAATCATTTATATGAATGGGTAAAAGGAGATACCAGCCCAGATTGGTGGGATAGACCATTACCCACATCCCACTTAATCCAAGTAACATTATTTTACCCCTATGTCCCCATGCCATCTCTATCCATGCAGCTAAATTTCCTTTATTACTACATGCCTTGAATTTTGCTAAAAATCTCTTATGTGGCACCTTATCAAATAACTCCTGAATATCCCTCTATACATCCACTGCATTTCCTATATCAATAAACTCAATAAATTCAAATTGTCAAGTGTGATAAATCTATGCTAACTGTTCTAAGAAATACTATAGATGTTTACATCACAGAAGATAGTTATTCATAGGATATACCGCACAGAAACAGGCCATTTGGCCAAACCAGTCTATGCCAGCGTTTATGCTCCACTCGAGCCTCCTCCCGTCTTTCCTCATCTAAATCAATCAGCATAACCCTCTATTTCCTTCTCCCTCATATGCTTGTCTAGCCTCCCCTTAAATGCATCTATACTATTCGCTTCAACCACTCCCTGTGGTAGCAAGTTCCATTCAGTCCGTTTTTGTGCCAGTTCGTTACTAGTGCAATCCAAAATTAAACCCAGTGTCCTACCGTCGCCCCATAACGCCGTATCGTCCTCTATTTCAAACGTTCGTCTAATTTTAAAAGATGCCATGGTCTCTGCCTTAACTTGCTTCTTGTGGCAAATCACTCAATACACTAATAACTCTCTGCATAAAGAAATGTCTTCTAAACTCCCTATTCTCTTAGTGATCATTTAAAATTGATGGCCCACGTCTTTGACCAAGCTTTTAGACACTCCTAATACAGCCGCCACCACTTATAGCAAGTGTGTTCGTGCAAACGCAATTTGCCCGTTATACTTGGTGGCCGGTATAATGTGGTAGTGCTACATAACAAAGTTGTCATTGCTCATCAGCGTCCGTAGCTCACTCAATGAACCTCCTTACTGGCGGAGCCTAGATCTAACCAAGGACCCCCGAGCTCCGCAGGGCCAACCTCACCCTGGGCACGATCATCAGGACACTGGAGGTGCAAGGAGCAGGACCCCATCATTCAGAAGCAAGCCATTAGCAGGTAGAAAATCTAAATAGGACACTAAATTTCAGCAGCTGAGATTTATGGTGCATGGTGTTATTTTTGTTAAATACAGATTTTTTAAAAATGCATCAGTTTTTAAAGTGCACTTCACTCATAATAGCACAGGGATCATTCTGGGAACAACTGTTTCTGCCCAAAAGAATCAGAGCACTTAAAACGCAACCTTGAAATTGACGTTAATGCAAACGGTTAATGGTCATCACTTTTTGGGCGATATAAGCGACTGCCTGTTTTAAACGTGGGCACTGTAATAACACTTTTGGGTCATTGTTGATTTTTGTCTACTTGAACTCCTGAGAAGCACGTTGGGAATTTTTTCCTACGTGGAATGTGCCTCACTCTCAAGTACAAGATGGCTGCTTCCTTAATTATCCTGTTACCGTCCTTGCTCTTTGCCTTTCTGTTGATCACTGATCTTTTATACTCCCGTTCCATATATTTTGCAGTTTTAGTCATCACACTCCTTCATGGTCACTGCAATACTCCAACTCCTTAAAAAAATTATTAATGGACAGCGTTACCTATTTAAATCAGGGGTTATGGTATACAGGGGGTGGTAATAGTTTCTGATCCTATTTAAGTGGAGCTAGCTGTGTACTAAGACCTCTGGTCATCTCATCACAATTTAAGCTTCAAAATACCTGTTTAAAATTAATCATGGCTTCAATTTAAAGAGCAGGATCAGAGTTTTTTTTTAATTCAGTTTTGGAACTCTTTCTTCATAACTTTGCATTTTTAGTTGTTGAATCATCCTTGCTGATGGTTGCCTGAATCGCCAGTGAACCAAACTTATGAAGCTGTGCACGAAGTGGCATCCAACGTTCAAATTGTGACCATTAGAATCAGACCTAATAACCGGCTTTGACTTGTAACCAAATGCCCTTGAGATGCTCTTCATTAGCCTTGTTACAGCAGTTTGCATTGATTGGAAGCTGCAGCGTTCAGTCCCTGCCAAGAACATGATCTGCTCCTTAGGTTCCTGCCAATCACAGCGGCAAATTAAAATACCAGCACTGACTGAAGCCGATATTTTCAACAAATCCTTACCACAAACATTATTTACTTTCATCCGCTCCATTTTTAATCATTTAAGATCAAGGCCCATACTGCAGTACCTTCCTCCACAATCCCATCTCTTCACAATTCAACTTCACACACTCACTCTATCCCCACATTTTCATTGCTCCTTCACACCAGTCAATCTTCTCACTCCAGTCATCAGGAATCACAGGTGCAGCAGCAGGTTCGTCATTGCATAGCCACATCCACAGAAACAGACACACAACGCAGTGATGACACTCGCTCCCTGTGGGCTCACCGCACCAAACATAAGTTGCCCACGTGCTGCAGGACATCCACCGCCCGGAGACTTTGAGTAGTAGCAACAATCACAGGGCTAGTTTGACGATCGGATTCCAAGATTGCACTAGATTCCTTTGGGGAGGGGCTACTACAACTAGCAGGTGCTTTGACTATAAACATGTTAACGTTGGATAGAGAGTGGGGCACAATGGGCAGAATTTTCATTGGGCCGTGGAGTCGGGATTGGTTAAAATCCCGAAATCAGGGGTCCCGACCCCTTCCCGCACCCAAACCCACCTCCATGCCAGTTTCAAAAGAGGCGGGTACCCGCCCCGCACTAGGACCCGCCTCCCCGAGGCAGGAAGGGATTAGTGCCAATTAACTGCCTGTTAACAGATAGTTAACAGGCAGTTTTTAGCCTAATCCCTATTTTTGATGTTGAAGTGAGAGATTCCTGACGGCGCCAAACCACACCAAGTTAGAGGAGGCGGGCCGTCGGGTTGAAGGACTTGGAGGGGGTCGATATGTCGGTGTTCAGGTGAGTGAGGTAATAATAATAATAATCAACTTTATTGTCATTGTTAGTGCACAAGTGCAGTACAACGAAATGTAGGCTTGCGGCTCCAGAGAGTGTACATTTAGATTAAGACATTTAAACATTCAACATTCATTTGGCTTGTAATATATTAACATAAACATAATAAAGTGCATTGGCAGATGTGCAGGCTTTAGAGTTTATTTGTGGAGTTCAGTAGGATGACAGCTCTGGGAAAGAAGCTGTTCCTAAATCTGGTCGTTTGGGTGCGAATGCATCTGTAGCGTCTCCCAGATGGCAGGAGGGCGAACAGACTGTGACTGGGGTGGGTAGGGTCTTTGATGATGATCCGTGACCTCCGTAAACAGCGTTTCTGGTATATGTGCTCTATGGATAGTATTCGACTAAAAACAAGGGCATATAAGGTAGCCAAATCTAGTGGGAGGATAGAGGATTGGGAAAACTTTAAAAGACAGCAAAAAATAACAAAGATTGATTAAAAAAGGGAAGATAGATTATGAAAGTAAATTAGCAAAAAATATAAAAACAGATAGTAAGAGTTTTTATAGTTATATAAAAAGAAAAAGGGTGGCTAAGGTAAATGTTGGTCCCTTAGAGGATGAGACCGGGAAATTAATGGTGGGAAATATGGAGATGGCAAAAACACTGAATGAATATTTTGTATCAGTCTTTACAGTAGAGGACACCAAGAATATCCCAACACTGGACAAGCAGAGGGCTATAGGGGGGGGGAGGAGATAAACACGATCAAAATCACTAAGGAAGTGGTACTCGGTAAAATAATGGGACTCAAGGCAGATAAATCGCCTGGACCTGATGGCTTGAGGGAAGTGGCGGTAGGGATTGTGGATGCATTGGTAATAATCTTCCAAAACTCCCTGGACTCAGCAAAGGTCCCGGCAGACTGGAAAACTGCTAATGTAACACCCTTATTTAAAAAGGGCAGTAGACAGAAGGCTGGAAACTATAGACCGGTTAGCCTAACATCTGTGGTAGGTAAAATTTTGGAGTCCATTATTAAGGAGACAGTAACAGGACATTTGGATAATCATAATTTAATAGGACAAAGTCAGCATGGTTTTATGAAGGGGAAGTCATGTTTGACAAATTTGCTGGAGTTCTTTGAGGAAGTAACATATAGGGTGGATAAAGGGGAACCAGTGGACGTAGTGTATTTAGACTTCCAAAAGGCATTTGACAAGGTGCCTCACAAAAGATTATTGCTTAAGATAAAAAATCACGGGATTGGGGGTAATATTCTGACATGGATAGAGGATTGGCTATCTAACAGAAGGCAGAGAGTTGGGATAAATGGTTCATTCTCAGACTGGCAATCAGTAACTAGTGGTGTTCCGCAGGGGTCAGTGCTGGGTCCCCAACTCTTTACAATCTATATTAACGATTTGGAGGAGGGGACCGAGTGTAACATATCAAAGTTTGCAGATGATACTAAGATGGGAGGGAAAGTAGTGAGTGAGGAGGACATAAAAAACCTGCAAGGGGACATAGACAGGCTAAGTAAGTGGGCAGAGATTTGGCAGATGGAATACAATACTGGAAAGTGTGAGGTTATGCACTTTGGCAGGAAAAATCATAGAGCAAGTTATTATCTTAATGGCAAGAAACTGGAAAGTACTGAAGTACAAAGGGATCTGGGGGTCCTGGTGCACGAAACTCAAAAGGTTAGTATGCAGGTGCAGCAAGTGATTAAGGCGGCCAATGGAATGTTGGCTTTCATTGCTAGGGGGATAGAATATAAAAATAGGGAGGTATTGCTTCAGTTGTACAAGGTATTGGTGAGACCGCACCTGGAATACTGCATACAGTTTTGGTGTCCATACTTAAAAGACATACTTGCTCTCGAGTCAGTACAAAGAAGGTTCACTCGGTTAATCCCGGGGATGAGGGGATGGACATATGAGGAGAGGTTGAGTAGATTGGGACTCTACTCATTGGAGTTCAGAAGAATGAGAGGCGATCTTATTGAAACATATAAGATTGTGAAGGGGTTGGATCGGGTGGATGCGGGGAGGATGTTCCCGATGATGGGTGAAACTAGAACTAGGGGGCATAGTCTTAGAATAAGGGGCTGCTCTTTCAAAACTGAGATGAGGAGGAACTACTTCACTCAGAGGGTGGTAGATCCATGGAATATGCTGCCCCAAAAAGCTGTAGAAGCTACATCATTACATAAATTTAAAACAGAAATAGACAGTTTCCTAGAAGGGAATTAAGGGTTACGGGGAGCGGGCAGGAATTTGGACATGAGTCTAGGTTCGGATCAGACATGGCCCTGTGGGTAGCGGAGCGGGCCCAGGGGCCGTGTAGCCTGATCCTGCTCCTATTTCGTGTGTCTAATTCTGTTAGATTCAGGAGATGGTTCTGTGATAGTAGATTGGTGGTTAGGATCAGATCAGCCATGATCTTATTGAATGGCGGAGCAGGCTCGAGGGGCCGATTGGCCTACTCCTGCTCCTATTTCTTATGGTCGGTAGCCGGGTGCCGGTAATGCGTTGGGCAGTTTTGACTACCCGCTGTAGGGCTTTCCGGTCATAGTAGCTACAGCTGCCATACCATACTGTGATACAGTTTGTCAGGATGCTCTCTATTGTGCAGCGGTAAAAGTCAGAGAGGATCAGGGGTGACAGGTTACATCCCTTCAGCCTCCTTAGGAAATATAGGCGCTGCTGGGCCTTCTTCACCAAAGAGGAGGTATTGAGGGACCAGGAGAGGTCTTCCGTGATGTGGACTCCGAGGAACTTAAAGCTGTCCACCCTTTCCACCACAGCCCCATGGATGTGGATGGGGGTGTGACTTCCGCCTTTAGATTTCCTGAAGTCCACAATGATTTCTTTGGTTTTCTTGATGTTGAGGGCCAGGTTGTTATCGGCGCACCACTTCACAAGATGCTGGACCTCCTCCCTGTAGGCTGACTCATCGTTGTTGGTGATCTGGCCTACCACCGTGGTATCATCCGCAAACTTGATGATGGTGTTGGAACCATGAACAGCCACACAGTCGTGGGTGAAGAGGGAGTAGAGGAGGGGGCTCAGCACACATCCTTGTGGGGCCCCCATGTTCAGGGTCGGGGGGGGGGGGGGGGGAAGGTGTGGTTACCTAATTTGACAGACTGGGGTCTGTTTGTTAGGAAGTCCAGGGTCCAGTTGCAGAGGGAAGTGTTCAGGCCAAGAGTGTGGAGTTTGGTGGCCAGCTTGTTGGGGACGATAGTGTTGAATGCTGAGCTGTAGTCTATGAACAGCATTCTGATGTAGGTCTCTTTACCGTCTAAGTGATTCAGTGCAGAGTGTAGAGCAGTTGTGATTGCATCCTCCGTTGATCTGTTTGCACGATAGGCAAACTGGTGTTGGTCAAGAGAGGCGGGAACACTGGCTTTGATGTGAGCCAGGACCAGTCTCTCGAAACACTTCATTATGATGGGTGAGAGTGCGACAGGTCGATAGTCGTTCAGACACGTCACAGCCGTTTGCTTTGGCATGAGTGCAAAGGTAAGTGTGTTTGGTGTGTCTAAAGTGATTAAAGAAGTTTAAATAACCTTTTCAGCCTTCCTTCAGGTCTCGGGTGTCCCTCATCTCACCGGCACAGAAAGCAGAATGGCTGCGAACTGTCAAAAGTGACAGCCTGCAGCTTTCTGTGTAGGAGAGAATTCTAACTGAGTCTGTGGAGAAGGACTCAGGATAGAAGACTGTCAGTGTTTGACAGCTTCAAACAGCTGTGAAACACTGATATTTCATCTGTCAAAACCTCTTGACAGATGAAATTTCAGTCTGTGACATCACCTGTTGCCGGATGGCCCTTAATTGGCCTGCTGGGCAGGCTCAACAAGGTCAATCAAGTTAAAATCACGTGCATTGGTCACATCTCGATGGGGGCGGGACTACAACCCCGAAAGTTGTAGTCCCGCCTGCTACATGCCTCCTCAATGAAAATCCAGCCCTATGAGTTAGACACTCTCGGGTTTGGATGCGACTGCATCCCACATTAATGGATGAAAGGCCCCATCTAACAGAAGTTTGGGGTCATCCGACCTCTGCTCAGGGATACAGTGGCCCATCGCATAAAATTGGCCATTAAATTTGGTCTTGGGCTGAGGACGTGATTATATTTGGAGGGAAAATGAATCCCGCTGACAGTGGGCGCAGTGCAGAGGAGCTTTAATCTGTATTTAATCCTTGCTGTACCCTACCTGGGGGAAGCTTAACTTTGTATCTAACCCGCGCTGACACAATCCGCATTAAATAAGAGATTCCATATTTAGCAGTAACATTCCGTACGTTGATGAGCATCTACAACTCGACCTGTGGGTTTTTTCTTGCAAAATAAACCATTTTCCATTTGGCTGATTCTAACATCTTATAATCTCAGTTTATTAGATAAAGCAGGATTTACATGTTTAATCCAATAAAAAAGGATTTATCAAATTGTAATCATTCCATGTTCGGAATATAGTGATGATAAGTTTTAAAAAAACTTGGTGATTCTGCTCAACTTAAAATAAATGTACAAAAGGAAACTCAGGCTTTCCAGACTGTAAAATCACAAAGGTCATTTCAACAATTAATGGATTATTCAGAGAATTATTATAAAATATATACGGCAGACCGGAAACCCCACTTGCCCAAACATAATTCAAAGTACAACTGCTACTTTCACTTCAATCTTTCAGCAAAGTTCACCAAACACGGTCTTTAAACAGCGACTCAGCACCGGTCGCCCTGCAGCCACTTTAGGGAGAGGGACGCTGAACATTCCAGGGACAGAGAGATGAGGGACACTACTGGAGGGCTAAAAGGTCATTTGATTTTTGTTGATCGTATTTTAGATGAGAAACCTCACGAGTCTACAGGTCTTATGGACCAGGCTTTTAGAGGAGGTTTAGGCTTTACCATTTTAAATCATGTGATACGAGAGTCAGATGAATAACACATAATAATTAACATTGCAATTCCCCTGTGTGTGTGTGTAGCTCAACATCCACAAATAGGATGTGTAGTCATCATCTGAAACAAAAAGGGACGAGGGAGCGGGAGTGAGGAAACCACCAAGACCCTGCGTTTGGCACCAGGCCGACCCCATTGCTAGCCCTCCCACCCCACTCTATGTAAACCAATTCTGGACATGGACTGTAGGTATCAGCGCATCAGGAGAGAGCCTCCTTCTCGGGTTTAAAATCAATCCTTTTGTTTTATTTATGTCAATAGCTTGGGCTGCGCAGAACAGATACAAGGCACCAGTATTTTTTTTTATATAACAGTCTGGGAAGAAAGCTTTGGAGATCTGACAGCTGACTCAAACCTTTCACCCCCAACATGGAAGGAAAGTGGGCAAAGTGCATCTTCACTCGGAAAAGTAGCCCAAGACTTGGCTTTCCTCATTCAACTTTAGCACCAGTGCTCAAGTACCACCTAAAACCTTCTCCCAATGAAGGGGTCAGAGGGCTCTCAGTGCCACACCACGATCCTTTATTAAACAGATAACTTCAGAGACACATGGAACAGGTTGGATAAGAATTTCTGGGGAGAGGGATGGGAATGAGAAAAATTGTAACGGGATTTCTCACCATGTTATTGGACAGTTTTAAGTTAACATTTTATTTAAAATCAATCGAAAGTGGCTCTAATCCAATGCAGCCAGTATTGCCTTTGGGTCAGTGCGGAACCACGTTTTAACCCTTTGAGGCCCAAGTGCAATTTTCACTTCCCAGAACATGCACAGCTTGCCTGCAAAAGGAATTTCTGCAACAACAAAAAATTGGAAATTTTCAAAATTATTAGAAGTAGAAATGGGATAAATCAAATTAGCATTTAATTCCATTTAATTAAATTTAACAAGATTAAAAATCTCAGGTTTTGGCTCTTATTTTGATGCTCCCGCGCAAAGGGATAAATAAGAAGCCAGCTGGTAACCTGTCCCCACCAATCCCACTTACGGGAATTCCAGAATCGCATGTTTAGTGGAGTTACTGGTCATCCACTTGGGGAGGAGACAAACAGGACCGATGTAAAGGGCCCACCCAGCCAGCAGTCTCATTAATTCCACGCAGCCCGCATCAAAGTCCACATGTCACATGGGATTAACATTTGACCAGGGGAAACAGAGTTCGACTCTGCCTGGCAGTCCTCACTCCCACTTTATTTGTAAAGTTCAGTAACTGTTATACAGTGGTTTTAATTTCTCATCACAGTAAAACTTAGCTCAGTGACCTGTTCAGTTGCAAACCAACGATTGCTCACTCACCACCGATGCACGATGGCAGTGAATCCCCGTGATCTGTGGGAATCGCTGTTGAAAAATGAGCGGAAATGTTCATTTCAAGAAATACATTTGAGGTAGGCGGGCAATAAGGGATTCGGTCTCGAACATGATGAATCCAACTGTAGATTACAGATCAGCACATGGCCAGTGCTTGGAGTCGAGGAACCCAGGACCAAACCACACCAACGCAAAACATCTTCTAGACACGGATACTTAAACTGCACAGAGTTCACCATCACACTTTCCTTCCAGCACAGGCTGGCCACACTCAATACTCGGCAGCTGCGAGGGGTTGAATGACACGGGACACACAGACATCACAGCTGCTGCGACAGACTGAGACTGACAGAAATGCCATTTCAAGTCTCCTCTCATTAACAAGCTGCATTCTACTGGTTACAAAATGTACAGACGAAAACCGTCCGACTGAGTGCGAGCTGGAGGCCCGACAGGACATGAACCGACTGCTGTCTGGGTAGGAGTCACGTGCGAAGCTGCTCGCACCACTGGACAGTCAGAAGTGAATAATCCTAGAAACTGGACAGTGTATACTCGTGCACATTTTACGTTGGTGCAGGTCAGTTCAATTCAGGGTTTCTCAGCCCAGTTGTAGGGTGCAGACACTGCTCTGCAGGACACTCACACCGGCGTGCCCTCTGGAAGGGGCGGCATAAGATGCTGAATGCCTGCAGTCTTCCCTCTGTCCTCGTTCTTCAGCCACTCCATTTTCTGCTTGTGCTGTCGAATTGCATCGGCCACCCTGGAATTGATCATTGCTTCAGTCAGGACACCATCTTCGGAGGCGTATGCCGCAGCCTGCACAGCAGGAAGAGGACAAGCAGATCTGTTACTGAGAACACACACAGACTCCGATCACATCAACCGCGCGGGCACGAAAAGTGAAACCCAACAAGATTTTTTTTTAAAAAGGGATCGCCTGCTGGACGAGGACTTTCTCCAGACAGTGTCTCTGGGACAAATCACAAACAAGCTTCAGATGTGAGATTTATTAGAAGGAAGCCTTATTTTCAGACAGTTTAAGAACTGATTTATTTCCTGCTTCTGTTCACCCCACTGCGTTCTGTTTTTAAACAAGTGAATCAGAGCTGAGCAGAGTAAAGGCAAAGCATGCCAGTGCTAACAGGCTAGGGAGTTACCATCCACTCCACCGTCAGTGAAAGCAAAGGACCAGAGGCAACTGGATTCAAACAAACAGACAGGCCGGAGGGAACCAATGTTCAAAGTTCCAAGGAGAGCTAGTTTGTTTCTTTAGGGTTTAAGGGAGAGCACTAAGTGGGAACATGCCCAACATTCCCACATTTCTGACCAATAAAGATAAACTTGAGTCTGGGAGAGGTGCTGGAAAGCACCTAGAATAGGGGTGGACAGAAATGGGGGGACGGGGGAGGGGTCTGATGATGCAGTCTGATGAAAGTGAAAGGCTCGACTCTTTATTCCCTTCATGTCAGACTGGCAGCTGGTCACAGTGACGCTGGACACCCGCTAGCCTGACTGCTTCTCAATTCCCTCCCTCTGAGGGAACTGCTCACCACCCATTGCCTGCATCAGCTGCTTGGTTTGGGTCAGTGTTCCAGAGCCCACTGAGAAGAGGTATGTTCAATAGGCAGAGTGGAGTCAGTCACCTGCAGTTGATGCTCTACAAAATGTTAACAGCCCACGAGCAGCTGAAAGCCAGAAACTGCCCACTCCCAGGACACACGGGTACACTGAAGTGATGGACCCACAGTCACGAGCTCTGGCCGAGTGGAGCTCTGCTGGGCCGACATTCACAGACTTGTCTTTCTCTCCCATCCTTTCCCAGAGGCAAGGAGTAATGTTGGGGACCAGTTCCACAAGCACCTTGGAGACCTTGCCCGAATGGCCATTCTTCATAAGTGAACCTTCACTGCAGGCCATTAAGACTATGGAGGGCATCGATTCCAGCCTAATCATATCCTCATACACAGACTTTCCAGCATGGCTGAGTACCCCACTGGACGGTGCATTCACACACTGCATGGCTCAGTACCCCACTGGACGGTGCATTCACACACTGCATGGCTCAGTACCCCACTGGACGGTGCATTCACACACTGCATGGCTCAGTACCCCACTGGACTGCGCATTCGCACACTGCATGGCTCAGTACCCCACTGGACTGCGCATTCACACACTGCATGGCTCAGTACCCCACTGGACGGTGCATTCACACACTGCATGGCTCAGTACCCCACTGGACTGCGCATTCACACACTGCATGGCTCAGTACCCCACTGGACGGTGCATTCACACACTGCATGGCTCAGTACCCCACTGGACTGCGCATTCACACACTGCATGGCTCAGTACCACACTGGGCTGTGTATTCACACACTGCATGGCTCAGTACCCCACTGGACGGTGCATTCACACACTGCATGGCTCAGTACCACACTGGACTGCGCATTCACACACTGCATGGCTCAGTACCCCACTGGACGGTGCATTCACACACTGCATGGCTCAGTACCCCACTGGACGGTGCAGTCACACACTGCATGGCTCAGTACCACACTGGACTGCGCATTCACACACTGCATGGCTCAGTACCCCACTGGACGGTGCATTCACACACTGCATGGCTCAGTACCCCACTGGACGGTGCATTCACACACTGCATGGCTCAGTACCCCACTGGACGGTGCATTCACACACTGCATGGCTCAGTACCCCACTGGACGGTGCATTCACACACTGCATGGCTCAGTACCCCACTGGACGGTGTATTCACACACTGCATGGCTCAGTACCCCACTGGACGGTGCATTCACACACTGCATGGCTCAGTACCACACTGGGCTGTGTATTCACACACTGCATGGCTCAGTACCCCACTGGACGGTGTATTCACACACTGCATGGCTCAGTACCCCACTGGACGGTGCATTCACACACTGCATGGCTCAGTACCCCACTGGACGGTGCATTCACACACTGCATGGCTCAGTACCACACTGGGCTGTGTATTCACACACTGCATGGCTCAGTACCCCACTGGACGGTGCATTCACACACTGCATGGCTCAGTACCCCACTGGACGGTGCATTCACACACTGCATGGCTCAGTACCCCACTGGACGGTGCATTCACACACTGCATGGCTCAGTACCCCACTGGACGGTGCATTCACACACTGCATGGCTCAGTACCCCACTGGACGGTGCATTCACACACTGCATGGCTCAGTACCACACTGGGCTGTGTATTCACACACTGCATGGCTCGGTACCCCACTGGGTGGTGCGCATTCACACACTGCCAGACACCATTTGAAACACACATTTGCTTCAGCTGATGCTGGAACCAAAGCTAAGTACATGGAGATCAGTTCAATGAAAGTCTAGTTTATCCATCACATCAGTGCCTGTGTCTAAATGCTGCAGGATTTACAGCTTTAATTACATCTGCAGACAGTGCATCAATATGTGCATTTAAAACTGAATGGAGCCACTTCAGTTAGGAACAGATTTGACAAATTATTGAGATAGATTTTATAGTCAAGATATTCACCAACACCACATTCATTACCTCAATTCCCATCAGTTCAATCCCCTTTCCCTCAGATCCCTGGTCCACCCATCTGCATTGTACTCATATCCAGCATTTCTTTAAAACAAAGTCAGGTATAGGGAAAGAAATCACAGCTGTGCAGAACAACCCTTCATCTGTTCTCCCTCTGCCTCAAAAATAACACATTAAGTGGACCAAATTTAGAAAAATAACCAGGACGATAACTCTAAATGAAAAACTGTTTCAGAAGTCACATTATCCATTATTAAAACCGTTGCCTTTGTGATGTGTTTATAAACAGATTGGTCAATTCAACTGTTTCCCCAAACTGGCAGTGAGAACACAGATGCTGACTGAGACTCCTCAGTATTTGGTTAATTACAGGACATTAAGGAGCTGGAGAAATGGCAATGAGCAGTCATTCTGGTGCTGACGTCAGGATAAGATGCGGATGCGTCAGGCATGAGCGCTTACAGACTTTGGCTTGCGCAACATCCAGTAAGCACAGCATTTCACAGAATCTGCACAGGCCGACATTTCTTGAAAAATGCCAACACCTGCCAGTGGGAATTATAGTGTTGACAATTCTAAAATACTGGATGTTCAAACACTCGGTGAGTGAGTGCATGTCACCAGCCTTTGAGTGTGGCTGGTTCTGCAGACTGTCTAGCCGCTTTCAGACAATACTGTTGAGTCACCAAGTAAAAGGGCATATATATGTGCGTATGTTAAGGAAATAACTATCTTTTGGGGTTGAATTCAGCCTTCCCACTCGTATCAAGTTTGGAATATTGCTCTATGGCTGGGTGTTGTTGACCATGTTAGAGCCTGGCTGTGGTGTCGGAGCGACAAGCTATGATGATGGTTATCCTTTTCTATTTTCATATTAAACCTGTGTTATGGCTGATAATTCCCAATTGTTCCCCAACTCCCACATCAGTTATTCACCCAGTCCATTTCCCAGAACTAAAAAGCAAGCAATGCTTCTTTCTTTGTTGGACAAGAAACATGCTGATCTAGGAAAGCAGTCCTGGATGCATCCTAAAAAGCTTCCCCACACGCAATACCTTACTTCCAATCTATCTTGGGATAGTTAAAATCATCCAATAATATTGTCCACTTAAACATTGTCCACTTAAACAATCAATTAGTAATCAATCTATTACCAACTCAAACGAGCCCACAGGTACTGCAGCAAATAAACCAGTTTAAACAGTTCCGAATATTGTACAGCTAATAGTAACTAAATTGAAGTCAAAAGCTAATAAAATAAAAATATCTATATTTTTGCCCAATGAATGTCACACAGGCTAAATGCCAGAGTCCTGGCCTCTCACTGCTCAAGACTGGAGAACTGTGGGCCCTGCCTGGCTCAGGTATTAGATTACTGTATCTGCTGGAGAGGATCACCTTGGTGCCCAGCTCTTGGAGCCAGAGAGATGTTGCTTACTCCTATCTGAAGGAGGGAAATCACTAGTTAGCCATCTTCTTGAGCAGTCAGTCGCACTGGGTCAGAATGCAAGAAGCATTGTTAACCCGGCTTATGGATGAATAGTAGGTTTTTCTTTACAGAGAGTGTCAAGTTGGCTCAATGATAGCACTCTCACCCGAGTCAGAAAGTCATGGGTTCAAGCTCCACTCCAGGATGAGCACATAATCTAGGCTGACACTTCAGTGCAGCGCTGACGGAATACTTCACTGCTGGACGTTCCATCTTGCAGATGAGACATTAAATTGAAGCCCTGTCTGCCTACTTAGGTGGAGATGAGAGATCCCATGCTACTATGTGAAGAAGAGGTGGGGAGTTCTCCCTCAATTCAACAGACTAACTTGTCATTTATCTCATCGCCCTGGCCTACAAGTGATTACAGTAATTAAGTACTTTTGATGTGCAAGGTGTTTTGAGAAGTCCAGCGGATGTGAAAGGCACTATATAAATGCAATTCTTTCCTTCATGATGCAAAAACGAAGTATGTGTGTGCATGCTCGCTTTTTAAGCTTTAAAAAATCCTTCACCAGTGTCAGTGGTGGCTCAGTGGGCAGCACTCTCGCCTCGGAGTCAGAAGGTTGTGGGTTCAAGTCCCACTCCAGAGACTTGAGCACAAAAATCTGGGTTGATACTCCAGTGCAGTGCCGAGAGAGTGCTGCACTGTCGGAGGTGTGTCTTTCGGATAAGACGTTAAACCGAGGCCCTGTCTGTCCTCTTAAGTGGACGTAAAAGATCCCGTGGCACTATTTCGAAGAAGAGTAGGAAAGTTATTCCCAGTGTCCTGGCCAATATTTATCCCTCAATCAACATCTAAAGTAACAGATTATCTGTGGATTAATAAAGCTATAAGGGAAAATTTGAGGGCAAGGAAAGAGGCCTACATTAAGTACATGGACAGCAGGGGAGAGCATGATGAGAGAGAATATGAAGGGATTAGGAGAGAAGTCAAAAAAATTAGGAAGGCAAAGAGGAACTATGAAATTAAATTATCAAGGAACATAAAACAAAATAGTAAAATATTTTACAGGCACATAAATTTTTAAAAAAGGAAGGTCGGGATGGGAATAGGCCCACTTAAGGATGGAGATGATAATACCACAGGTAACGATAGCGAGATGGCAGAGATGTTAAATAATTACTTTGCTTCAGTATTTACCAGGGAGATAGAACAGGTGGAGATGACATCAGATGATGAGATTAGTAATGAGTCAACCGCATTTAAAATAAAACGAGGAGATATACTAAATAAACTAATGAAACTCAGAGGATAAAACCCCTGGTCTGGACGGATTACATCCGCGCATTTTAAAAGTATCTAGGGAAGAGATAACAGAGGCATTACTATACATATTTAGTAATTCGTTAGGAAAAAGGTGTAGTGCTGGAGGACTGGCGGATAGCTAACGTAATACCCATATTTAAGAAGGGAGATACAACATGTCCAGGGAGCTATAGGCCAGTCAGCTTAACATCGGTGGTAGGAAAAATAATGGAATCCCTTCTAAAGGAGAAAATAGAAGAACATCTAGAAACAAAAAATATAATAATGAATAGTCAGCGTGGATTTCAAAAGGGAAAGTCTTGCTTGACCAACCTAATTGAATTTTTTGAAGAGGTAACAGAAAGTAGACAAGGGTAATGCAGTAGATGTAATTTATCTAGATTATTTATTTATTTATTTATTTATTTATTATTATTATTTTTTTATTTTTTTTAATTTTTTTTTTATTTATATAAAAAGGCCTTCGTTAAGGTACCACATAATAGACTAATGACTAAGGACAGGGAATGCGGAGTCAGGGGACAAGTAGCAGAATGGATAGCTAGCTGGCTTCAAGACAGAAAACAGAGAATAGGGGTAAAGGGTAGCTAGTCAGAGTGTTGAAAGGTGGGAAGTGGTGTTCCACAAGGATTAGTGCTGGACCACTGGTGTTCACAATTTATATTAACGATTTAGACTTTGGAATCAAAAACACAATTTCTAAATTTGCGGACAACACAAAATTGGGGGAGATAGCCAATATTGAGGAGGACGACAACAAATTACAAGATGACATTAATAAACTTGCAGAATGGCTATATAATTGGCAAATGAAATTCAACACAGATAAATGTGAGGTATTACATTTTGGCAAGAAAAATAGGGAGGTCACTTATTACTTGGAAAATAAGAATCTAAATGGGGTAGAGGAAAAAAGGGATCTCGGAGTACAAATACACAAATCACTAAAAAGTATCGACACAGGTTAACAAGGCCATTAAAAAAAGCAAACCAAGCACTAGGGTTTATTTCTAGAGGGATAGAATTGAAAAGTAGTGAAGTTATGCTAAACCTGTATCGAACCTTGGTTAGACCACACTTGGAGTACTGTGTACAGTTCTGGTTGCCATATTATAAAAAGGATGTGGAGGCACTGGAGAGGGTGCAGAGAAGATTTACAAGGATGATACCAGAAATGCAAGGGTATACCTATCAGGAAAGAAATGAACAGGCTGGGTCTCTTTTCTCTTGAAAAGAGAAGGCTGAGGGTGACCTAATAGAGGTCTTTAAAATTATGAAAGGTTTTGATAGAGTGGATAGAGAGAGAATGTTTCCACTTGTGGGGAAGAGCAAAACTAGAGGCCATCAATATAAGATAGTCACCAAAAAATCAAATAGGGAATTCAGAAGAAACTTCTTTACCCAGAGAGTGGTGAGAATGTGGAACTCGCTACCACAGGGAGTGGTTGAAGCGAATAGTATCGATGCATTTAAGGGGCGATTAGATAAGCATGAGGGAGAAGGGAATAGAGGGTTATGCTGATTGAGTTAGATGAGGAAAGACGGGAGGAGGCTCGAGTGGAGCATAAACACCAGCATGGACATGGTTGGGTTGAATGGCCTGTTTCTGTGCCGTATATCCGATGTAACGGTCATTATTACATTGCTGTTTGTGGGAGCTTGCTGTGCACAAATTGGCTGCTGCGTTCCCTACATTACAACAGTGACTACACTTCAAAAAGTATATCATTGGCTGTAAAGAGTTTTGGGACGTCTGGTGGTCGTGAAAGGTGCTATATAAATACAAGTCTTTCTTTCTTTTCACTGTCAAGCAAATAACCCCAGTATGGATCAGACACCATCTGCTCAGATGAACATCCAATTTGTCTAATGTCTGCAGCACGCTAAAGTTGACCGAGTCTCTGCTTAATGAGCAGAATGGGTAATAAAAGCAAAAACCTGAAGCCACTGCAGCCTGTTCACTTCTGTAAGTCAGGATCTGGTCAGTCATTTGCTTCTGCTTTGATCCTACTCAACACCCGTACTCCTCCAACGCAGAGCCTGATAACAGCACACTCTACACAAAGATCCTGTCAGTAACACTGAACAAACTCAACTTCATCAGTTTAACTATTTCGCTCATTTTAAAAGATTTATCATCATCTTGTGGCTCAATTTAACTAAAGAGACATGGCTGTCGAGGCCAGTTTGTAGGCCCCTTGCCTCCTTGCTTTTTTTTTTACCCAAAGCCTGTCAGTATACATCAGCACAGCCTTCCTGGCCAATGGAGCAAAAAACCCAAAAGTCACAGCCTGGCTGTGCCCAGACTGCCTTCAAGGTTCTGTCGCTCTCATTCCCTGGGGAGGTGTTGACTAGATCTACTTAGAATTCAGATACCGTCAATCATGCATACCTGCAGAGCCAATAACCTTAGCCTCCGTCAGACTTGTAGTTGGGGCTTCCACATAATCTAAGTGTCTGGGTAAACTCAGTCGAATAGGCACGTGAAACTGTAATTCTTCACCTGGAGTAAGCACTGGTCTCTCAGGACTAATGGGCTTTCCCTAAAAGACATCTGTGAATATCCTGCTATTTTCAGACCCAAGTCAATAATTTCCATTAAATGCAGCAAATGTCAGCTGTAAATATACAGTTGGAATAACAAAGCTGGGAAAGAGTTAAGAATCCAAGGTGCTGTGTGAGCAAGAATTCAATCAGGTATAAAAATCTTGTTAAATCGAGAAGCAGCCAGAAGCTCGCTCTCACCTACAGGGAAAAAAAATAACCAGTACCTATTTACATAGGATACTAGATTTAACAGCAGTCAGGAGGAAACAAAACAGTTTCCATAAAAAAAAACCATGTACAGTACCAGGGAGAGAATGTGCAGCAGCAGCCAATGCAGTAACAATGCTGAAAAAGCCCATCTGTTCTAATCACAATTAACCTGGGAGAGTGAGCACCTCTTGGGGACTAGGCACAGGAAGTACAACTGGAAAAAAACCCCCACACCATTGACAGTACACATGAAGCCGTTTAACAGATCAATGCTGGAGCGAGCCAAGCCTCGAGAATCAGAGTGCTAGCCCGATATGGAGGTTGCATTTGCTGCGACCCTAAAGGTATAATGGGTCAAATGCAAATGCCTTTAAAAGGAACAAACATCCAGACAGCAAACTGATTACATTCCAAGCATTGAATGCAGACAGGCACTGAGCTTCAGTCAACTTTCTCCACCTCACTGCCATCTCCCACTTCATGGGGGTTAGCATCAAGCTGAAGATCAGTGAGGTAGCCACAAGTGGGCCATGGCCCACCCAATTAGCACCCAGGCCCACCCAAATATGTAGCAGACTTAACTAGACTCTGGACCTGCCCTGTGCACGCTGAGAGTGGAACCTTTTGAGGTTGCTGGCTGGGGGGGATGAATTTTGCCATCACACCAACTCAGTGGCAGGAACCAGAACTGGGGCCTGAGGTACCGGGAGGGTTGGGCTGAATGATGGGACAGGTCTTTTGCAGCCCCGCCCACTGTCGGTGGGTGGGTGAGTGTCAGCATCTGACCCCTTGCAAATATTTCTTTTTTGAAGTATTTAATCCGATTCCCAAATGCAATCAAATCTTCCAGGGATACAATTTCACAGAAAACCTGATCAGAATTTTTCAAAATTCATTAAGACAGAGAGAGAGAATAAAACCAGACACAAGCCCCCCCCTCCCCACACACACACACCCCAAGTTCCCAGAGACGATAACCTAGATCAATTGGAGCAAAAGCTGCAACTGGGACAACCAGAGGTTCCAACTGATCGCAGGTCCGCCTGAAGCAACGCTCCAATCTCACTCGCTGCAGATGGCAGCTCCCTTCAATCTGGCAGCTCAAGTCGTCTTTGGGTGACCAAATTTGGAAATACCATGTTACTTGAAAAATAGGGGCGATGACCCCAGTCAGGCCGTTGGTCATTGCCTGTCCAGCGCAAGTTGGGGCCCACTCAAACGTCCATTCCTACCTACACCACTGGCAAAGAGCAAGTGTATTTATAAAATCACACAGCACAGGAGACCATTCAGCCCATCACGACTGTACCAGGATCTTTGAAAGAGCTACCCAATTAGTCCCACTCCCCTGCAAACATTTCTTTTTTTGAAGTATTTAATCCAATTCCCAAATGCAGTCAAATCTTCCAGGGATACAATTTCACAGAAAGCCGGCTCAGAATTTTTCAGCATTTCAAAATCCATTAAGATAGAGAGAGAATAAAACACCACACACCCCAAGTTCCCACAGACGATAACCTAGATCAACTGGAGTAAAAGCTGCAGCTGGGACAACCAGAGGGTCCGATGGGGTGGGGAAGTCAATGTTTTCAGCACCATCTCAGAGGATTTCAGCAGGTTCCCCCCCCCAAGTGCAGCCCTCGAAGACCGAACGCTTGGTCACCCGGATTCGAGGGGTTGACCAACAATGGCGTAACCCTGAAAGAGACACTCATTGAATATCTACACAAACTTTCCAACTGAGGGAGGGGAAATGTTCAGATTATTTAATGAGAATGAACCACTTTCATGCACCTTTCCTGATCTCGCCACAATAAGTGGACATTCTATAAATGTTGATTAGATTTATCATAGTCCCAGGTATTGAGCATTCAAATGATATTATGTGAATTAAATAAAAGCCGTACCTGCCAGGCCACTCCGAGTTTGGAAATCTCTCTGCCCGACATCCCTTCAGTCACCTTTGCAAGCTCAGAGCATTTCTTGCCATATTCAAATTGTGCCACTTTCAGGCGCCTGTGAAACAGAATCAGATGGTCACTGGGTGCTGTAAATGACAAGCGTACATGGCTAGTGAACCCCTTTAGGTTCAACTTTCACCTATTGACGTGTGGACATTTCTACCGCTCAATGTTCAACACTACAAGGCACCTTCACATGCCTTATGACAGTCAAGCCTGGGGATTCAGCGTATATTCTGGGACAGAGTGCCTCAAGCCAAGGGGTGCAGTTTATACACGGAGACAAACAGCTTTACACTAGGGGGTGGGGCCTCCATAAAACAAGGACTCACATTTATATAGCACTTTCCATATCCTAAAACGCTTCACAGCCAATGAATTACTTTTTAAGCATCACTGTTATGTGGGGAAAACACATCAGCAAATCTGTACACAGGAAGGTCCCACAAACAGTAATGAGATGAATGACCAGTTAATCTGTTTTGGTTGCAATGGTTAAGGGATGAATGCTAGTCAGGGCACAAGGAGAACAACCCTCCTCCTCCTCTTCAAATAGGTCCAAGAGAGGTTATCAGTCTACCTGAACGCATCTCATCTGAAAGACAGAACCTCTGACAATACAGCAGTCCCTCAATACTGCATAGAGTGTCAGCCTAGATTATGTGCTCAAGTCCTGTAGTGGGATTTGGCTGGGTCAAACAGCTTCAAGCCAACAGGTGCAGCTTATATAATGGGGTAAACAGTTTCATGCCTAGGAGTGCAGTTTATACACGGGGATAAACAGCCTTTAGCTGGCTGGTCATCTGCCCATTGCAAATACTGTAAAAAAAAAACAATACTATTTGTAATAATTTTGTAGCCAGCAGGTAATCCCGTATCACTCCAAGTTATTACCATTAACATTCATCACTGGGTGTGTACCACATCATGTATAACACTGAAGAATGTCGTAAAGACCATTCCCTAAACTATACAATAAGGAGTGCCTGGCAGAGAGTTTAAATCGAGTTAAGGCAATAACTCAATGTCAAACTTCTGACATTTGCAAACTACATGCAAGAGGCACACATGGCCCAGTGAGCTAGTGTGTTGTCCCTGGAACCCAACTTGGAATCTAGCCTAAATTGATAAAATGAAAGACTTTTTTTTTTTTTTTTTTTTTTTGACAGCTGCAGCCGAGCTCCTCTGGGCGTGCAATTCTGTAAAATATCACGAAACACACACGTGAAAACACAAGCAAATGCCAGCTGTAATTTGTTGGGGTCTCCGTAAAATGTTGACAGAACCCGTGGTGACTTTCAGTAAAATCCGATGTGACTATATTTTATTGAATTGTTGTTTAGTTAGTTTCCACCTCACACCCCCGCCCCCCCCCAAAAAGTCGGGTTTGATAGGATTGGATGGAGGGTAGCAGCGGTTTTTGAGATGCCCTGGAGCCGTTACGTCAGGCTGTAGGATGTGGTTTCTGTTCAACTCAATTCAGTAGCTCGACATTTGAAATGTGGCAGCTGCTATTCTAGTAAAAACACCACCACCGAAAGGAAGAGTTTTACTGGATCCTACGCTCAGGGTCAGAGTGATCACTAAAGGTTTCAGGAGTTGGGCCTGTAAACTCCCCACTACAGCAGCACCGCCCCTTTAACAAAGGTTCGTCCTCCCACCATCCCTTTAACAAAGAGCTCCCCCCCCACCTATTAGACACAAAAGGCATCACCTAGACACAAAAGGCATCAAGGGGTATGGGGCGAGAGCAGGAATACAGTATTGAGATAGAGGATCAGCCATGATCATATTGAATGGCGGAGCAGGCTCGAAGGGCCGAGTGGCCTACTCCTGCTCCTATTTTTCCATGTTTCTAATGACTATTGGGGTGAAACAGTGACTGCCGATAGCAGGCTTGGCAGGAGTTACTGAAGGGAACTGAATTCAGACATGTTTGAACTAGCGATGATCAGCGATATACGCTGAATCAACGGCACCAGTCTGGGCTCAGCAGCTCCAAGTAAATTTGTCTGACATCATAAAAACAATATTTAAAAAAAATTGCTTAAAAACAAAATAGGATTCATCTTAATAATTCTTCACAAATGTGATTGCTGCGTTTTTCATTAAAAAAAAAAGTGGGGAGTTGCCCAACAGGATAAAAAGCAATAAAACCTAAGGCACAATTTAAAAAGGTTGAACATTCAAGGATTTGGCTCAACCTTCTACATGGCTCCCTCAGACAGCTGTCACACTCCCTGATCCGTACCGCAGCTTGGACACGTGTTAGCTTTAATTCTCTCTGCTTTTGCCCTTCCTGGGTTGTGCATGAGCGTTAATCATGCACAAGACCGCGCTTCAAAAACCTTGCGTCACTGTAGCTCCATCTAATATAAAGCTCCCAATGTCATTTTGATTGTAAATCAGATTAATTATTTTTCAAAAGAAATGTAGTGGTTTTTTTTGGGCACGTTTCAGATAGCAAAGGGACAAGCAGACCGTGTGCAGGGTCGTGTTCGGAAGCCACTGAATTCAGATTTGCAAGTGGCAAACAGTAGCTGGATGAAATCAGACCTCCACTCCCACTACATAGTCCAAAGAACAAGCTCCTGTTCTAGTGTAAACCAGGCTCCTGGGCAGAGCTATTGATTTGCACTGATGCAGAAACAGCACTTGTACAAATCTGCAGGGCACCCGCATTCTCAACTTGTAGCCCTCCCTCCCTCCCTTCCTTTCACAGCATCATCACTGTCAGAGTTTAACAGCAGATGGTTATTGTGGCCCATATTGTACCTTTTATATTAGTCGAAAAAAAGGAGTCAGTTACTCAATAATTACAGTAATTACTGTCTGTTGCAGGTTTTGACCTGAAATGGGAAATCTAAGCATCTAATTGATAATAGGGGCTAATTGTTTGAGGGACTGTAAAAAGCACAGGCTGCGGGGAATGGTAGAGTCATCTTATCTCAACAGATTTCACCTTTACTAGATTCAGGCAGGTTACAGTTTAATCAAAGAACCAAATTGTGCTCAACCTATAAATCACAAACCAGGTGCAAAATTAAGAGTACAAACATTCCTATAGTTGGTTACACTTGGGGCAGTGATTAAAAAAAAAAGAATCTAGCTTTTAGCGTGAAACCAACTCTGCAGGCTGCACTCAAAAATGGGAAGTTCACCAGACCAACCACTGGGACGATTGGAAGGGCCTCATCATCACTGGCTTTAAGCCAATGAGATACTCGCTGTCCATTTGACGGTGAGGATTCAGTTTCACATGGAAGCTGTACGAACAATTAAGTGAAAAAAGCAGAGCAGGAAGTTTCACCCAGAGCCGTGTTCTCACCTCCCAGTGCCCAAAACAGATCCTTTGTCATCCCCCTCGATCAGTGAACAATGTGTTGGGAATCAGGGAAGGGGCAAATAAATGAAGGAGCTGTATTCTTAAGTGGAAGCTTGGCCCAAAGGGTTTGCCCATTCAACAGATGAGAGCATGCTGCCCATGTTTATAACTGCCAACAGGCCAGACTCGGAGCATTGCAGCTCCTTGGTAAGTGATGGGCTACTCTGGTCTCAGCCAGGTAGAGCTGCTGCTCTCCAAGTGTGTAGCCCCAATGAAACTTCAATTAGAACATACTTAAAAGAGGGATGTTTCCTCCTCAGGAACAGGAAACTTCAATTAAAATAGGAGAACAAACCACTTTCTGCACATCCCGGCACTGTTCGTTGCCTTAACAGGAGGCAGCCCATCCACTCTCTCAACACAATGCAGGGTGGTAGGTTAAAATGGGGGCGAGGAAGGAGGAAGAGACATTAAAAAATAAAAAGGTTGAAAGTGGAATGGAAGGATCGCAGCACGATTAACCCAACAGTCTCTAAAACATCATTTAACAAGAGTAAGTTACAGCACGTACTGTTTCCCTTCTGTGGCAGGTTTCAGGACATATTTGTCGAAATATAACCTGACCAGTCGCTCCCTCTCCTCGAGTCCTGGCAGACCAAAGTTAACAATTTCATCAATACGATCATTGATGGCCCAGTCAAACTGCTCCGGTTGATTACTAGCCAACACCAGCATAAATCTGTACAGAAAAGCAGATGAGCATTAACGAGTGGAGTGTCCAGGATATCAGTTCAAACAATCCTTTGAAGGCAGGTGAACATATCACAGTAGGGAGTGTTTGGGTGACCTGTAGATTGCAATGTGTCCCACTGCAGAGTATTAAAAAGGCAAATCATTACTAAAAACTCATTTCACGATGTTTTTTCATATTTGTTTCTTTGTGAATTGATCAGCCCAGGCTTCAAATTCATCCTTTACCTGAAGTGTCTCTACATCAAACAAGTTCACCAAAGAAAAACAACAACAAAAGCAGTCAGCTACCAGGATTAATGGGAGAGGCTGTACACGGGGATGAAACAGCTGGGATCAGCTCTCAACTTTGTTAAGACGCTAAAGGAGGGTAGAGTGGAGAAGAAAAAAAAAGATAGGATAGCAGGCAGAGCCAGAACCTGGCTTGAAAAAAACCCAGAAATTGATGGGATGAACAGCTGATCTCATATTTGTTACAGGTCCTCAATGAAATGAATGAATTTGGGCACCAGTCGATCCAGTTCTCAGCAAAGTTCGATGCCAGTCATTTTTCTTTAGGAACATAAAAAAATCAGTGTCACTGGGAGTTCAGTAAAGTGTAATGGCGGATGTGTGAAATTCACACTGCCTGCTTCAACTGTGAAAATCCTCAGCAGCACAATTATAGATAATGTCCTTCCAAACTTGTATTGCGTTTGGAGAGAGTACTTTGGGATATATATACAGCAGGTGAAGTACTGTCACAGATAGTGGGGCAAATTTGAGGGGATGAATTACATGGCATATAATACAACATTAAAGCTATTGGTTTAAGTGCAAATATTTCCTGCTGCACACTGGCACTAATGGACAGAATAATACTGTGTGGAATCCTGGCAAGTGGACTTTTTCCATATTAAGACTTATGAAATAGCCTCCTAACTAGAAAGTTAGCTATTAATATCGGAAATTGATTGCCAAGATGATGATAAATATTCACTGAAGGAAAATCATGGGGGCACAATGTATAACAACAGAGCTCTTTGCTGCTTAATAATGAAAGCAGCCAACTGAAAAATTCACAAAGAACATTTACTGGAGCACGAGTGCTCCACAGTTTTGATTTGTTTTATGTGCATTGTTTGCAATTTTCTTCCTTCCTGAAGGCACGGTGTGCCTTGCTGGGGTGTGGGTTCCACAGGCACTGATCGTCCTCCGGTACCTCTTCCAAATGGGCAACTTCCGAGGGCAAGCCTAGGCAGCAAGTGATTGCATGCTACTGTCAGAGGGGAGGGGGGCATCACAGCAGAACGCAACCCTGTCCTCAAAATGCCCACACACAAGCTTCTATCAGGGGTTACATAGAAACATAGAAGATAGGAGCAGGAGTAGGCCATTCGGCCCCTCGAGCCTGCTCCGCCATTCAATGAGATCATGGCTGATCATCCAAACTCAGTACCCTGTCCCTGCTTTCTCCCCATATCCCTTGATCCCTTTAGCCTTAAGAAATATATCTAACGCCTTCTTGAATATATTTAATGAATTGGCCTCAACTGCCTTCTGTGGCAGAGAATTCCACAGGTTCACCACTCTCTGGGTGAAGAAATTCCTCCTCATCGCTGTCCTAAATGGCTTACCCCTTATCCTTAGGCTGTGACCCCAGGTTCTGGACTCCCCCGCCATCGGGAACATCCTTCCTGCATCTAGTCTGTCTAGTCCTGTTAGAATTTTATAAGTTTCAATGAGATCCCCTCTCATTCTTTTAAACTCCAGCGAGTATAAGCCCAATCGACCCAATCTCTCCTCATACGTCATTCCTGCCATCCCAGGTATCAGCCTGGTGAATCTTCGCTGCACTCCCTCCATGGCAAGAACATCCTTCCTCAGATAAGGCGACCAAAACTGCACACAATACTCAAGGTTACTGGTCAGCGATCAGGCGTAGGAACCCTGGCTGATTGTACCCCAGATCTGAATGGCCAACCGTATCACCTCCAACCGGGATCAGGGAACTCAACGCACACCAGGCACTGCCTGGGACCTTTGTGGTCTGCGTGTCACAACTACACCCTGGATAAAGTTGCTGACTCACCGGGGGAACAGCTTTACATGTACTTAATAGATATGATCTCAATCAAGGAAAAAATCTCCTCAAAAGAAAGTCAATACTCCCAGCCGCCCAGGGCATCGATTCAGCAGAACACATGCGGCCTGCGTGGGAGTCAAGACTCTGCAACAACAGAGAACAAAAGCAACAAAATCCTCTGTCCTGAAGAGCAAAGTCACCGTTAAGCAATTAATTACACATGGGCAGGATGCTACTCAAATACACTGTTTAAATAATTAATCCGACAGACTATAATAGTTCAAACAACCTTGTAGACAGTCACTGGTTTCCTGACTGATCTCTCTCGGGCACTAGCACCGCTGTCTGGTTGACATGCCACTGGTATATCTGGATTGACATGCTCTTGGTGCTATCCGAACCCACAGTGCCGTTACTTTCTGGACTGACATTAGTGGTGTATTTTAAAAACAAAAACATTCTCTGGATATGGGCGATGCTGGCAAGGCCACATGTATTGCCCATTCTTAGTTGCCAAGGTGGTGGTGAACAAGTACAGGTCTCACACCAAGATCCTGATTCCCCTCATATTTCCGTGCGTGCTCAAATCATTTTGCCCTTTTACTCATTACATACATTTCTCTGGAGGGCAAGTGGTGACCATCTCGAGAACCCCTCAATGCTGCCCAGTTGGCAGTGGGAGTGCTCCAGTGTTCCTACCCCATAGAACTCTCTCTCCCACTTCTCCCCTCCCCCCACCCAGCCCGCCCTTGGTAAATGGCTTTTAAGCTGCACCACATTCTTCTGAGCGCCCTTCCTGGGCTCCTGAGCTATAATGTGCTTCAAGGCTAGAGGCAAATCAGTCCCCATTCAGGTATTTTTTTTTTATTTTTTACACAACATTTGTGACAAAGAAATGAAGTAGGTTTTTTAAAATCAAATATAAAATAAGTGCAAAAAAAAAAAATCAACAGAAATACAAACCGTTAAAGTCTTATTTCTGAAACCTAACGCTGGCCCAACACCGGGACTGGACATTTAAAACAAACTTGTGTTTCAGGCCTAAAAACCCAATGGCTTCACATCAGGAGCTAACCCCCATTTGATGCAAAGAGCAGAGAGAAGTTTAGCTAAGTGTCCTCTCATTGAGGAGGGGCTGGAAAACAAGCACGGGAACCAGTAACCTCCAGTGCCTTTCAGAAGAGCGATTGTAGTCGCTAAATATTCATGCTTGATTCACCATCATTTACAATCACAATCAACGGGTGCTGTTTGAAGCAGTGATGTGGCCTGCCCTGGAGAAACTGAACACTCCTCATGCACTTTTTATTTCGAGATTCAATTTCATGAATTTCCGAGCACACTGATCTAACGGCGAGCAGCTCAGTTTCACTTCCAATCTAGGAGGTGAATCACAGATAGAAATTTGTGTAATTGCATTATTTCCATCCCTTGTGCTCAGGCCAGTGTAGATTTGCATACAAACGTGCATGTACCCCATGTAGGTGAAATCCTGCTTTTTCTATGCAAATATATGGGAGCAGTATTTGGGTTTTGCTAAACCCCCCAAGTTACAGACTTCAAACTATCCCTTGCAAAACCTGGCTCCTTTTATCCAGTCAACAAATTGCATTAAAACTAAGGAAATTAGTGGAACCCCCCCCCATTAATTATGGGGAAATCTATTGGTCACAGGGGGAAAAACAAAATCTAGTTGCAACAATTGCTGTAGTCAAAAGGATGCCATATTTAGTGTTACCCAGAGCAAAGCAAAGAATGCTGAAAGGTCATTCTTCACATCAAGCACTCTCGTATGAACAGACCCAGTGCAATCTGCACCAGACTGTCCTCAGACCCTGAACAATCTGCACTAATCCCTAGACCCTGTACAATCTGCAGTCAGCTTGTCCCTAGACCCCGCATAACCTACAATCTGCAGACCCAGCAAATCTGCACATCCACAAACAGTATAAAGCGTGCACTATTACAGACTCACCCCGAAGTTTTCATCTCCAGAGGAAGGTGAGCAGTCACAGGAAGACTTTAAAAAAAAACTCGAGAAAAATCGATGTGCATTTCTCCAACAATGACTGGCTGCATTGCACATACAACTGTGCTACAACTGTTGCGTTGAATATTTGCAACCAATGTCTAAATTTAGCCTTTGAATCAGCGTCATAGCCTGATGCTCGGTCAGTTTATTATTACAGCTAGTGTTCAATACTAGTTCAATTTCTTTTGATGCAAATTCCAGTCATTACCAAGACTTTGAAGAAGGAAAAATTCTAATCTCACGGTGGACTGGCAATTTACGCTAGTATTTAAGTTTAAGTAAACTATATATTCCAGCCATGATTCACTTGCCCTCCCCACACTAGTTGCCGGACCAGAGCTTGGTGCCATCAGCAAATTTTGAACACAGCCATCAGTTCAGAACTAGCATAGTGGAGGGTGCCCCAGACAGGTTGCTGCTCACTCTCCCCCCCCCAACAGATCCAACCATGTCCATTTGTCATTACAGTCTTCTTTTTGCTGCTAAATTAATTTGCCATGAATTCCATGGGCCCTATTTTTCTTCAAAGCCTCAAATTCTTAATGGATTATGTAATCTATACACCCCTCCCCTCTACAGGCTGAGCTTTTCAAGTAGATTACTGCAAATCGACACCCAGCTACTCGGATACAAAAGATACTAACGACTGATGGAAGAAAGCCTTGATAGTTTGGTGACCCTATCCACAGACAAGCCATCAAATGGAGTCTCTGATTTGAATGCTCAAGGAAGATTTGTTATCAGGACCCCTTTCGCATCTAGCCTGTATAAGGCTGGCAGAGGGGTATAAATGACTTGTTATGGCACCCTCCTGAACTTATTGCCCAGGAATTGCAGAGCTTCAGACCATGAACCCCAGTTCATGTTGAAACCCTGCTACCACTTTGGACATCTGACAGCAGCAGGTAAACCCCAGAGCCCAATGGTACGGTGATTATAGCCAGGGTAAGCAGAATTTTCTGCATCTCTTGGGTCAATTCTTCTTAAGAGGAGTGCTCAGATCACCCAAGGAATTTAATCTTCTGAACCTCGGGGCTTTCAAGGTAAATTACAGAACTCTTTCTGAACATTCCTCCCTCACTGTACCTTTCCCGCACACGCTCCCTCAGTGCAACCCTGGCAGTACTTGGGTAGCAGGGATAGTGAGTCAAGGGTTTCTTCACAGCCAGCGTCACACCCAATTTATTTCCATTTCAACTTGTGCTTAAAATTGTGTGCTAATGTGATGATGTTTAAGAACATACATAAGAAACAGGAGTAGGCCATTTGGCCCTTCGAGCCTGCTCTGCCAGTCAATCCATGGCTGATCATCTTCCTCATCTCCACTTTCCTGCACTATCCCCATATCCTTTGATTCCCTTAATATTCAAAAATCTATCAATCTCTGTCTTGAATATACTCAATGACTGAGCCTTCACAGCCCTCTGGGGTAGAGAATTCCAGATTCACCACCCTCTGAAGAAATTTCTCATCTCAGTCCTAAATGGCCGACTCCTTATTCGGAGACAGTGACCCCTGGTTCTAGACTCCCCAGCCAGGGGAAACATCCTCCCTGCATCTACCCTGTCAAGCCCTGTGGCAACCTACACCATGATGTTCCTGTACATTTTAAAAAATAAGGTGTCATCATTTACTCCAATATTTGTGTTTGAAACATGAGTGCTGAATGCCAGAGGGAAACTTGAGCTGGAGAAATTATTCACTCCGATGGTTCGGGAGAAACCATCAAAAGAATTTCAGACACTGAGGGAGGGAAAACCAACAGCATACGACTGCATCTTAACCGTCGTGTTGGTCTTAATGACTCCTCTGAGCCAACCATCACCACCGTCACGTACTATATTTCAACAAAAAAACAGAAAGTAAAATTACACCCAGAAAATCTATACAATATATGTAAGCACCTGGAAGGGATTTAAAAAAAAAAAAAAATCACATTTTGTTTTTTGGACTGCCTTTGAGCCAAAGAAAAAACACTGCCATTACTTTTCTTGCTTCATTGCCTCAAAATTCTATCATAATCCCGACTCACCACGAGCAGAACCATGGGATCGCACCAGTTTTACAAAAATAAAGCAAGACACCTTTTAAAAGCATATAGGCAATCGGGCATTAACTAATCTTAGGTTAGAAAATACCTTTCAAATTGGAACTGTGAGCTGCTGCTTATTAAATGGCTCAGTTCCTTTTAGTTGAACTGCAAATGTCTTCTTCCTTTAGACAACGATTTTCCCTTCAACCATTTTAAAAAGCAGGCTTAAAGGGCTGGGTGTCGATCAATAAGCAGGAAGCGTGACAGAGGTTAGCTGGGAAGTGCTGATAAGGCTTCTCACTGATAAGTGCGTTAGCATTCAGACTTCACTCAATAACCATAAAAGCACATGGCCAAGAACCACAGATTTATTCACCTCTGTGTTGCAATTATGGAGACTGTGAATGACAGTATTAGAATGCCATAAAAATAGATTTTTTTTTATAAACGAAAGCATAACAAAGATTGAGCTGAACTGGGTGTCAACTGAATTTCCTGCCAAAGATGGATGATGGGCTATGATTGCTGCAGTGTGTACTCTCAGACAAGTGAAATGTCGTCTTGGTAGGCTTGTATATCTTAAAAAGCTATAACCTTCACGTTAAAATGGAGGCCATTCCTTCCCCAAAATGGAGACCAGTAACACACTGTGCAAGAATACAGATAAATTCTTTTGATTGAGGTTTAAGATAAAGGCTTTTATTGATCTGGGCTGTGATTGGGAACAGTGTGTTTAAAAATGAAAATTAAGTTGAGTACCCGAGCACACACTCGGAGCTCCATTGTAAATTACACTGCAGCATTGTATGCAGGTGCTTCGCCACTTCAGTCTGTCAGAGGGAAGGACTGCATCCACATCTATAATCAACATATAAAGATGAGAAAAGGCCCATCACCGAATACCCTGTCCATCAGATTATGTCCCGTGTCCCCAGCTGTTAGTAAAACTAACTCCTGGGAGAGGCACAAAAAAAAACACGGTGGCCAATTTCAGAAAAACTCATTCCTCCCCAACTCGCTAAAGTAATCTGGAAAACTTTCAGCAGGCCATGGCTATCCATGATGTATCGCTAGACATACTTAAACTATCCCCACTTCAGATATGATCCAGTTTCCTCTGAAATACAGGGGTTGAAACTACCATCTCCATCCATTGCACCAGTCCCAAAGATCAGACTTCTTACTGCACTTCTGATGGCTTCAATTGTTCTACCCGCCAAAAATGTCTCCATCGCCCTCTTAAAAATTATAACTTACACTGTCTGCTTGCTGGGTTATTTCACATATTTACCACCTTGTAGAGAGGTTACATCTTGACGTATATTCACCTTTTGTTCTCTAAATTTGAATGCACGCCCTAGAGTTCACCTTAATATTAACAATCTCCAGTTTACCTATTCTATCCAGGATCTCAGTAAGATCGGGTACGATAGTGTAGTGGCGATGTTGTTGGACTAGTAATCCAGAGGCCTGGACTAACAATCTAGAGAATGCGACTTCAAATCACACCGCTGCAGTTTATTTGAACTGAGTTTGGAAAAAAAAGAGCTGGTATCCGTAAAAGCGACGATGAAGCTGTCGAATTGTCGTAGTTCACTAATGTCCTTTAGGGATGGAAACCTGCCGTCCTTAGCCGGTCTGACCTATATGTGACTCCAGTCCAATACCAAGGTGGTCCACTCTTAACTACCCTCTGAAGTGGCTTAGCAGGCCCCTACCGGCAGTTCAAGAAGGTGGCCCACCACCACCTTCTCAGGGTAACTAGGGATGGGCATTAAATGCTGGCCTTGCCAGGTGATGCCCACATCTTGAGAATGAGGTTTTTTTCTTTAAGCCACCTTTTAGCCTATGTAAAAATGATCTGTAGGCATTCCTCGCAGCTCAGGTGCCCAGTCCCAGTTATCAACTTAGCTGCCCTTCTTTATACTTCCACCAAGGCCAGGATGGATCCCCCCATGGCATGGTGCCCTGGACTGTACACAATACTCAAGGTGGGGAGCTTTCTACAAGCCAAGTAATCGCTCAGTAGGACGTGTGCTCTATTGCTCAAGCGCTGCATCCCACGATCCGGTTTTCCCTTTTTACCACTGTGGCACATTGTGCTTACCAGTTTACGGTTGTTTTTCCATTAAACCCGATACCTCTCTGATGTTGTTGCCTTCAGACTGTTTCCAGGGAATAAAACTACCCCAAATCAGCCGCCACGCTTACTGCACAATGTCATCAGTTGGATTTTCAGCAAATTTCCCTTTCCAAATAATCTAGCTGAAACACCAAACATAACCCTCCACATCGAATGCTACACCCTGCAATTTACTGCACATTAACCCTCTTTATGTCCTTCTCGCCTAAACAGATGCCTTCTGATGAAGGGTCCTACCCCCTCTTTCAGATGCTAATTGACCTGTTGTCTTCTGATTACCTACTTGTTACTCTGCTCCCCCGTTCGGTACAGGAATGCATTCAGTGTCGCTCTCAGATCTTCACTAATCTTTTCCTATAAAAACATATCAAAGCAGAAAAAAATTATAAACAAGTAGCACTTTTCCCAATTTTTAAACAAAAAACTTGCAACACCAATCAGCTGTTGAAACTGTAATGCATCTAAATATCAAGCATTTTATCTGCTTAACTCAGATATATAGGGCATAATGGAGCTTGTGGTGCAGTCTCGGAGCCAGATCACAAAGCTTTAAGATGGAGGGAGGAAGTTCAGGTGTGCAGCTGCATGGATTCTTCTCCAGCGCCCTCATTACCAATCTGCACCACTCCCAAGCTCTTCCTCCAAGGGTTAAACTCATTACCAGAAACCAATTCAAAGCGACAGATGCAAGACCTGCATTGCTGCTCCCACCAGGGCTCAGAGCGGAGGTGGAAAAAAGAGCAAAATGCTGTTTTCTCTTTCACACTTCAATAAATTTTCAAAGGCAAACGTGAAGCAGAAAGAGCAGCAAGCTCAAGACACAAAAAGCCACCAGACACAGCTGAAAATCCCAAACCCAAGCTTACCGAGGAGGATCATATCCAGGAATGACGCTCCCCCACCGTACCCAATTACTAATGGAAGCGGATGGAAGTAAACCCAGCCAGTGCACAACCCTCCCGCTGGGGCCAACCGAGGCCCGGCCTCCCGCCGGGGCCAACCGAGGCCCGGCCTCCCGCCGGGGCCAACCGAGGCCCGGCCTCCCGCCGGGGCCAACCGAGGCCCACTGATAGTGCCCTAAGGCAGAGTGGAACTGGGACAGGAATAAAACAGAAATTGAGGGGAAAAAAATAATTGAAACTGAAAGACGTTCGTCAACAAGTTCGCTCTTTACAAATGTTCGCAACTAATCAGGGCTTTGGGACAAGCTCCGCCTCCCTGCCCCAATGATTATTTCTGTTCCCCCAAAAAATTTCAAAAGGACATGTGGGTAACGCACTTACTGTTGCTCTCTTTCGAAGAAACGCATCCGCCTCATCCACAAACAGCAAAAGCCTGTGAACAGGAGGCAATTTATGATCATTCCTTTGACTTCAGATAAAAAGCACATCTAAATATTTAAACCCAGAAGCACAAAACAATTCATTCCCATTATTCAGAATTCCTGAGGCGCAGAAGCCGAGAACACCGATCTGAGAATAAAACACGCCCAGAAAACAGTGAGTTGCACCCACATATTGAAGTAGGTTGGTGTAGGTGGACCAAGTGACACAGTGGATTACCTCACAGCACTCCATTGAGTTTGGACAGTCTCAACCCAGGTTCTAAAGGCATGAGTCCACAGCCCCTAACTTAGCAACCATACTCTGTTAGATCACAAGTTTGGTACAGAAAATTAAAATCTCAACATTGGTACAGTAGGGGGAGGGCACATTGCTACTTGTATTTCACATCTAATCCATATGGCAGTCAACTTGGAAGCAAATGCTAGGTGGAATAAATGCAACAAACATTCCTAATTCTCAGCAGCAACATCCATCGCCCAAGAGCAAATCAGGCTGAAATTAAGTGGAAAACAGCAGAGACCTGTAAAATCACTGCTGTGTAAATCAGTGGCCTACAAAGCACAAGTTGAAGGGATCCCTACTGCACTGGTAAGATTTCAGTCAGTAGCACTCCCTCAAACATCATTCACATGCAATTAATTTATCCTGGAATAGACAATTATTCAGACATAGCAAGATTAGCCAAGCCGATTACAAAAAGAGTCCTTCACAGCCCTCTCTACCCCACCCCAGTAAAATGACACAAACTCACCCTCTCCTGCTGGTGGATGCCCAGTCGAAAACTTTGTGCATGGCCGTGACACCCTCACGACCCATAGGGGCCACATCACCACCGGTCATGATAGCATAATCCATGCCGGAATGTAAAGCTAGTTTCTGTCAAGACAAAAAAAATCACAAGAAACAAAAATCTAAGTTGCCCATTTCCTGAAGAGCCAGTTTCCCATTGCCAGGTCGAGTAAAGAGGCACTGGCCTCAGCTGTAGGCAGCATTCAGATTCCTGTGTATGTTTCCAAAGTATTTTTAAAGAAAGACTTGCCTTTATATAGTGCTATTCAGGAGGACAGCCCAAAGCACTTTATAGCCAATGAAGTACTTTTTTGAGGTGTAGTCACTGTTGCAATGTAGGAAATGCTGCAGCCAATTTGCTCCCATAAGAGCAATGAGATAATTACCAGGTAATTTGTTTATGGTGATGTTGAATTGAAGGATAAATATTGGTCAAGACACTGGGAGAACTCCCCTGCTCTTCTTCGAAATAATGCCATGGGATCCTTTACATCCACCTGAGAGGGCAGATGGGACCTTGGTTTAACATCTGATCCGAAAAAAATGGCAATTCCAACAGTGCAGCACTCTCAGCACTGCACTGGAGCGTCAGCCCGAGTGAAGACTGATGCAAAGTGCTCATTCAGCATCTCCGCCATACCCAGAGTCCTTTCTGACCTGTCCTTGATTGTCTTTCAATAACCCAGTGCAGTCTTTGATGGTCCTCTGACTCACTTACCAGATGGCCATGATCCTCTTTTCCACGAACTTTTCAGCTGATCTAATAGCAGCTGTAGATTTTTAACTGTTTTTAGTACTTGTCTTTGTCTTGCTGTGCATTATGCACTTTCAATTTATAAAAAATGTTTTGTTTGCGTCTTATTTGTCTTTGTACATGAGCAGTCAGCCACCTTGGCTGCTTCTTTCCATACTCCCTTCTTTTGAGTTTGGGGAGGCAAATGGCTTCTACATGTTTAGGTTTGCTCTTAAAAAATTGCCATTTATATTCCGCATCGGTTTTGCCCACACCAGATTTAACCAATTGGCATGTTCCAAATCCTCCATGGTTATATTAACATTGTACAGTTACATTAATGCTATTGCATACAGTTGAATTAATACTAATGTGTATGATTCCATAATACTCATGCATAGCTGCATTAATACTAGCAAATGTGGTTACATTAATACTGGCACATGCAGTCTCATTAATATTAGGGGTACAGTAGCATAGTGGTTACGTTACTGGACTAATGATCCAGAGACATCAGTTCAAATCCCACCACGGCAGCTGCGGAATTTAAATTCAGTTAATTAAATAAATCTGGAACAAAAAGGTAGCATCAGTTATGGTGACCATGAAAATACCAGATTGTAGTAAAAACCCATCTGGTTCATTAATGTCCTTTAGGGAAGGCAATCTGCCGTCCTTACCTGGTCTGGCCTATATGTGACTCCAGACCTATAGCAATGTGGTTGACTCTTAACTGCCCTCTGAAATGGTCACTCGGTTGTACCAAACTGCTGCTCACCACATGGACTGCAGCAGTTCAAATCAATCAAATCAAATCAAATCAACTTTTATTGTCATTGTTAGTGCACAAGTGCAGTACAATGAAATGTAGGCTTGCGGCTCCCGAGAGTGTACAATTTGGATTAGGACACTTAAACATTTCAACATACATTTGTACATATATATTAGCATAAATATGACCATAATAAAGTGCATCGGCAGATGTGCAGGCTTTAGTGTTTATATGTGGAGTTCAGTAGGATGACAGCCCTGGGAAAGAAGCTGTTCCTAAATCTGGTCGTACGGGTGTGAATGCATCTGTAGCGTCTTCCAGATGGTAGGCGGCGGCTCACCAGCACCTTCTCGAGGGCTATTAGGGATGGGCAATAAATGCCAGTGACACCCATATTCCATGAACGAATAAAAAAAATACACCAGCCAATCTCCCATGACATTGCACACAGGGAATTAAGATTAAGTATAGTCCTCAGGTGAAGTGGGGTTAATTGGATCAGGGTGCCCAGACATAATTCAGTCCACATTTTCAAATGTATACATTTTCCTTTTTTATATTTCCCATTATAAATTCCTACATCCGCATTTATAGTGGAAACCACCTATGCAAACTTGTCACACTGTAATTTCACCCTCCCACCAGTGGAGCTGCTGCAGCATTGGCAGGAGGGTGTAATTACAGTGTGACAGGTTTACACACAGTTTCCATTATCAATGTGGACATAAGAATTTATAATGGAAAAAAATTGACAGGAAGTGCATGCAGAAGCAAGATTTTTAATATATCGGACAGATGTGGTTACATCAAGAGTGTATATAGTTAAGTTAATGCTAGTACATACAATTACATTAGTATTTTGGCTCTGCCTCAGAGCCCAGTATTACTTACTCCGTTCCAGTATAAACTGAGTCACTGCAGTGTTATATAAAAAGAATTATGTTTTCTAAATATAGCCCTACTGCACTTTATAATTTAAGGCTAATTTTCCTTTATGCAGTTAAAAGTGTTGATCTAAATCTCCATGATTAAAGCGATTAAGCAGCCAGGCAATTTACAATGGAGAGGAATCCTGTGAAATTGTAGAACTGTCACAAGAGGTGTCAGTGTGGTTATTAAACTCGCAAATGAGATATTCCTGTTGGTGTTCACTTTGCAGGCGATGCTGCTAAACATCTGCCCTTGGGAAGGAAATGTGACATCTCCGCACTGTGCAAATCTGATAGGAAAAGGCCACACGCAGCAGCCGCCATTGCACGCACTCAGCATGTGTGCATTCAGCAATCAACTGTGCATGCAACCAGAAATCTCCGTTGCATGCACAGTTATCATGCCACGGGCAAAGCAACAAATCATTTGTCGAGACAAGGTTAGATGGTCAGCGTTTGGAGTGCCTGCACAAACACCTTTAGACAGGAATAGCACTAATAAATTTGATTGCAGTTTCAAATGCATCACTTGGACAGTGTCACTGAAACTATTTGGAAAAATTAATCGTAGTCTGACCAAATTCTCTACCCTCTCCTTTACCCAAGATTTCTGGCGTTTCCTACTTTGCTGTCCCATCTAAACACTGATTCACAATTCAAGAATTTTAAATGCAGAAAAAGTGAAACTTCAGAACATTTCTTACCGTTTGCCAACACCCTGGTACCGCACCAGTCATCGTGTTATTCAATTATGGAATAAATTGCTCCATTTTATTTTTAATCCTCATACTTGCACTGTGAGTTATCAAAGTGTTAGGAGTGCAAAATGCCATGGGGCAAGTGCTGGCTCATTAAAGCAATCATAAAAAAATTATACAATCTACAGCAGCACCAATTAAAAGATCATTTCACACCGTTTGTAAACACAGCAGGGATCCAAACAGAAAACATTCCTGCCTGGCTGTAAATTCATCATTTCATTTACTGCACTTCAGACCGTTACAGTCTGCAGCACATGTCATTCTCAGTCTTCCTGCAACCTTTCAAATCTGGAAAAAAAAATCTGCACAATGGAGGCTCTCCTCCTACATACACCTCTATACCGCCCTCATACACAAGAACATAAGAATTAGGAGCAGGAGTAGGCCACACGGCCCCTCGAGCCTGCTCCGCCATTCAATAAGATCATGGCTGCTCTTCGACCTCAACTCCACTTTCCCGCCCGATCTCCATGTCCCTCGATTCCAAAAATCTATCTCAGCCTTGAATATACTCAACGATTCAGCTTCCACAGCTTTTTGGGGGTAGAGAATTCCAAAGATTCACAACCCTCTGAGTGAGGAAATTCCTCCTCAACTCAGTCTTAAATGGCCGACCCCTTATCTTGAGACTATGTTCTAGACACTCCAGTTAGGGGAAACCACCTCAGCATCTACCCTACCAATCGCCCTCGGAATCTTGTATGTTTTAATGCGATCACCTCTCATACACCCCTATGCCAGGCTCATATGCCTTCTCCCCCACCACACGCACATCAAACCATCACACCCCAACTGCAAGTCTACAGGAGCAGCACATCACTGTCTGTGAAGTGGTCTGTATCATCAATCCCACTCTAATAGATCAGTTATGTTAAGTATCACATACAACCACACCTCACTTGCCCATAATCCAGGCCAGGTTGTAGGACTCCCACCCCCACCAAAAAAAGCCAAATACATAGGTTTGAACTAAAATCTGGGCAGAGTTGTGAGAATTACAAGCTTAAAGCAGAATTCGAGAATTTGAGCCATGGGAATAGTGGTAGAAATGGTTTGAGCCATTGTGCTCTTTAGGGTGAACAAGATCAGTGCTGGGAAATTAACATTTGCCACTTAGATGGAGCACGCCAGGTCAGGTACAATACAGCAGATGCAGAGTAAAGCTTCCTCATCAATGCCCCAATAATGTACCATAACCCTAATCACACATGGTCCCCAACGCAGTATGAACCAATCTAATTGCTTCAGTGAAGCTGCCAATAAAAATCTGATGCCATTCATATCTAGTAACTTGCTGGCATATTTGGTCTGCCAACATGTTCCCAAAAACTGGGCATGTTAGCAAGTGCCGGCGACATAGTCCGCACAGACACAGTGTACAGGAGCTGTGGAACTTTACCAAGTGTGGCCATCATAGCACTCATCCCAAAGTTACTGAAAGTTTCTCCATTAAAGCATCGACTAAACCAAGATAGAACAGAACCGAAGAAAGCAAATAACACACTAGTGAGTATGAGGCAATGAGACCAGCTCATAGGGAGTCGATAGATTGTGCTTCACTGTCATCTGACCGACCAGGGTCTCTCGACTCTGGTCTAGACCAGACACTAGCTGTGACAAAGGGCAAACTTGATAATCGCCATCACTGCTGGACGTGGTGCTAAACTGAGACTGCCTGCTGGTTCAGGTTTATGAAAAAGATCTTATGGTACTATTCACAGAAAAGCAGGAGAGTTCTCCTGGTGCCTTGGCCAACATTTCTCACTCATTGACCATTTATCTTATTGCTGTTTGTGGAATCTTGCTGTGCACAAATTGGCTACCGCACTTACCTACATTACAACAGTGACCACACATCAAAAGTAATAACTTGGCTGCAAAATGCTTTGGGACATCCAGAGGTGAAAGGCGATATATAAATGAAAGTTCTGCCTTACTTTAAGACTGACTTCCTCAAAACTTCCAACAGATGAATTAGAGAGAATCAATAAATCAGCATGTTCCAGTAACACTGCTCAGGCTGCAATCCCACGGCACTCAGCCACACCAAGGCCTAAAATTAAACAGTACATTTAATGCGAATCCCAGGGCTATCGACAGAGATATGACTCACCGACCACCCATGATAATTAGTGTTGCTATAAGCAGGTCGGCAGAGATCACCAAGTGGGTGGGTGAAAGAGGAATTTAATTGAGGTGTTTTATTTCCCTACTGGTAACCGGCTACCTGAAGATTGCATAAAGGGCTGGATTGAGATCTAAACATTAATACATTCAGTACTCTATCCAAAGAAGCTATGAAATGTACTGCCCCTTCGCATTGCAATCTGAAACCTCCATTCCCCAACGCATCCCCTCACCCTGATGTGCACAAAATGGACAGGATTTATTTATTTATTTTTAATATACTGACATTACCTTGGCAAAAAGTGTTTTCCCCGTACCCGGGGGCCCGTACATCAGGATATTTCGGTACAGTCCCTTATTGCTTTTCGTGTTTCTGGTTGCTATGGCAATATCTCGGACACGTTCCTCCAATTTGGGCTGTAGATGGAATTGAGAATTGGATGAAAGTGGGAAGTGAAGATAAACAGATTATAAATAAATTCAATTTCTACAGGCACAGAAGTGCATATTAAAAAAAATTCAGCAGAAATGCAGCAACTCACACTCAAGACCACTCCCTCGAGTGCGTCCTGTGGCTTGCTCATCAGTCGTTTACCAACCTGAAAAAAACCCAAAACCAGTTTAAACTTCACTGCAGAACGTAACCTTTCACACACAGTGAGCACCAAAGCAGAACCCATTACATCACCTGTTGTACCAGAATTCAATTGCTGTAAGGGAATATTCTGTTCATTATTCAACCTTCACCGAACTCCCAAATATATTAATCTATAAAAACAGAAGCTTCAAAAGGTACTTGGTTCATGAGTTCCCACACCACCCCCCCCCCATTTACCCCGACACCCATTAAGTAAACGTTTTAAAGTTAAGTTGATGACGCCAAGTTCTCACGAAGGACACTGCTGCCCACCCACCCCACACAAGTGGAACACTGGTCACATCTCACCACTTACCCCCTGTAATCGTTTCATCTTCACCCCAAGAGGCATAAAGTTAAAAGTACAATGTTAACTGGGAACTACACTGATGCATGAATTGTGGAACAGTTCTGGAGTTGTTGCTGTGAAAGTTCCAGACTGCCAGACACTCGCTACCTGCGATTCTCCTCAAATACAAAATAATTATTGAAAATAAGGTGTATACAGGGAGGCTATTCCAAACTTCACACAACTGATTAAAACAGACACAACGACACAGACACCTCTATTATCCATCTCCCAGGAGAAAAGCGTTATTTCGCCTAAAGTGAAGGTTGTCCCCCATAGCGCTCTGGGAGGACACCAGCCAATTATTACATAACTAAAAACTCAACTGACCCTGCGCAAACCCACCAATTCTGTACAGTTAAATTCATCTTTTACGCAGAGTACACGAGGGCATTAACACACTAACACTCAAGTTACAAATCTATTCTTATGAAATCAAATTTTCTTTCTTTTAAGTCAGATTTTAAATTACTTTGATGGGTTCCACTTTTTTATCTGCGACAGTAAAAAACCAGCACGGGAGCTAGATAGTGTAGCTGGAAAGCAATGGCTGGACAGCGTATAAACGTGCAACATATAAAATTCTGACGGGGCTAGACAGACTGGATGCAGGGACGATGTTTTCCCCTGGCTTGGGGGGTCTAGAATGAGGGGTCACAGTCTCAGGATACCGGGTAGGACATTTAGGGCTGAGATGAGGAGAAATTTCTTCACTCAGAGGGCGGTGAACCTGTGGAATTCTCTACCACAGAAGGCTGTGGAGGCCAAGTCACTGAATATATTTAAGAAGTAGATAGATTTCTAGACACAAAAGGCATCAAGGGGTATGGGGAGAGAGCAGGAATATGGTATTGAGATAGAGGATCAGCCATGATCATATTGAATGGCAGACCAGGCTCGAAGGGCTGACTCCTGCTCCTATTTTTCTATGTTCTATATGTGGCTGGTGAGGAAGGCTGCATCAGTAAGAATGAAACCCTTGGTCATACTGGGCTTCACCATGCAGCTGGTCCTCAGGGATTCAGATACTGCGCGAGCACTCTCAGTTACAGAATCGGTCTGGGGCTGGACTTTCTATTCGGGAAAGATCATCAAAGCTCCCAAGTCTTTGCAGGAAGCTGCCTTACCTTGATTGGGTGCTTCATTGCTTCCACTAACGTGATGCGGGAGGTGTCTCGAACCAGGGAAGGCTTTCCCAGCCGAGCCTCAATGTATCGCCCAGCGACTCCCGTGGCGTTCTTGGCCGAGTAAACACCGACAGCCAGCAGTGTTAGTCCAGCCACCTGAGAGTAAAACACAAAGTCAGAAAAAAAATCCGGACTATGTAATGAGGGAGGGAGACATGACAATTATTCACGGATTATTCGGTTTATACCACATGCGGGCACTTTTTAATAAACAAATTTCTGTGGAGACAATTGAGAGTTCAGCAGGTACTCTAAAAGCTTCATTAGGTCACAAGAACAGGGATATTTGGCCCATCAAACCCAATTTTTCCAAATGCCATGTAGTCTTGACCCAATCATGGACTCCACTCCCCCACTGCAATCACTTTCTATAACCCATGTACAATCTACCTCATCATACACACTGCTCAGCCATTTCATTTCCTGTGGGAATGTTTGATACCCACTGGAGCACAAATCCAGAATATCCATCCATCCCCACATTCCACGAGCTGCTGACTGTCCTCCTTGCTGTGGCAGCTCAGGATCGATTGCGCCCCATGGAGTACTCCCCCCGCCCCCCCCCACCTCAATCTATTCCTATCCCTACAGCCTCCATCCGATTTCCCTGATATTTATACAGCTTGATTTTTGAAGAAGTGACACCAAACATTCTGATTGTAGAAGGCACTGGGAGTCAGCGGAAAACCAGGACACCTTCACTCTCTTTTCTATTACAAAGAGCGAGGGGCCAAGTGCCACAGTGCACGACACTAGCAAAGTTTGAAAGAATAAAGAAGATGGTGTAAATCGGGAAACGATGAGTAGACGACACCAAGCTTGCATTTTAAAGGCCTGTAGAGGAAAAGCGGGCTGCGGGAGGCGACTGATGTTGGGGAAGGAATGAGCCGAGTAGGGGATGGTGCACTGGGCCTTACTTTTGACAGTGAGAGTGCAGGGGTGATGGAGTGAGTGTGTAGCAAAATTTACTTGGAATTTAGAAGGAACGAGAGAGCAGAGTTCGGAGAAGCAATAGTTGAACAAGGAGTCTTGTTATTAATCCCATCACAACAAACTGTTCCTGCACTTACATTAAGTATTCTTGCAAATTGTCACCAGCTCTGTCCCAACAGCTTTTATACAGATCTGGGTCTTCACCGTTTTATTTCAATATCTGCACCATACCTATTTCGACGACGCCTTCAGAATGAACGTCATCTCTCCAAATCTTTACAGAGGTTCTAAAGCAACAGCAAACACTTGAGCGACTTCCTAATATTAAAAGAAATGCCATCCACTTGGCAGTGCACTAAAAGTCAAACGTTACTGGATTACAAAATTAACTAGTGATAAAGAACTGGTCAAACTAGGCAGTGAAGGAATGTGGTGTACAAGTATTGGGCTTTCACAAGATGAATGAGAGCAGATCCCCCCCACCACACACAAACAATTTTAAGATAGACCAACACCAGAGCACAGCTCCTGGAGGAGACCCGTTAAAAACAAAGTCCATTTTCACTCGGTCCCAAGAAGCTGATGCTTACTACACTGCCATATTAATGCCCAGTAAAAGGCCACGCTCGCAGATTCACAGGTTTACAGCCCGTTCTTTCTCAATTATACCCTGGAGGGCACAGTGAACACAATATTGTTTACAGCCCAATGCGGTCATAAACAAACATCAAGTTTTGGACTTGATGAATACCATAAATGTCAAACCTTCAGCTGCTTCCCGAGTACAACCAATAATTCAGGCAAAGGGAACACTCAATCACTTCCGGATCAAGTACAGAAACAACTCGATATGCACCAAAAAAGTCAGAGCAAACACCCAGCAGTAACATTTAACATCCAAAAAGGTGGATATTCAGAGGCGTCTCGCAGAGTTCAGAAATGAAAAAATTAAAGCCTCAACACCTGTTTGTGTCACCAATTACCATCGCCAGCTTTCAGTAATGTTTCCTGCCCATTAGGAGCTTCATGGAAAAATTAATCCACATTTTTCTGCTACCAACTAATGCTGCTGCGCCAGCCACTCACTAGAGCGCATTACAGACCGAGGGACACACTCTGCTGCCAGCACAGAGCGGACCCCAAGCCAGGGACGGTCCAGTGTACAGAAACGGAAGTGATCAAGTGCTTTGTCAGGGATCATGAAATGAACAAGTTTTGGCAAGGAATCGCAAGCTTCTTTCTTTCTAGAAATGCAGAATTGCACACTTGTCCCAAAACATTGGGCGGGGGGTGGTGCCACAATCAGATTACCCATTAACTGTGCACACTTTCAGCTGTTAAGTTCCCAGTCAGCACTCGGGTAACGCTCATGCAGGAAACGGATTAGAGACCAATCTCCCGTCTTCCTCTGGCAGGGTCAGCTCATTTTCATACCTCAGAGCTGCCAATTAAAACCTGCAGCACATCTCAACTCAAAAATCTGAACAGAATATAAAATTGAAGTTAAAAATAGGACATTTCAGTAACAGAACCAACTAAATGCTTTGACACTACTTAGTTAAGTGGCATGTTGTGGAGCTTCCATTCCCTCTGCTCCAGAGATTGTGGATTGGTTTGTCTGGGATGGCAGGAATGACGTAGGAGGAGAGATTGTGTCGATTGGGCTTATACTCGCTGGAGTTTAGAAGATTGAGAGGGGATCTCATCAAAACCTATAAAATTCTGTCGGGCCTGGACAGACTAGATGCAGGAAGGATGTTTCTGATGGCCGGGGAGTCCAGAACCAGGGGTCATAGTCTAAGGATAAGGGGTAAGCCATTTAGGACTGAAATGAGGAGGAATTTCTTCACCCAGAGAGTGGTGAACCTGTGGAATTCTCTGCCACAGAGGGCGGTGGAGGCCAGTTCATTAAATATATTCAAGGAGAGTTGGATATATTTCTTAAGGCTAAAGGGATCAAGTGATATGGGGAGAAAGCAGGGACCGGGTACTGAATTTGGATGATCAGCCATGAACTCATTAAATGACGGAGCAGGCTCGAGAGGCCGAATGGCCTACTCCTATCTTCTATGTTTACTTTCCATCCCTGCATTTCAAGGAGGACATCACTGCAGCCAGGAAAGATACACCCAAACAGCTTATTTAATGGGAGGGCCATGCCCACCTGACAAGTCAACTGCAAAGCTCCACTAACGTGTGTCCTATGCTGCTCCACTTGCTTAACGGAAGAGGGCAAATATTGCAGGGTGAGGTTATGAAAGGGAGTGTGGCACAGTCCAATGGCTGTACTCCAGAAGACACGCCAGTCGACCACAAGGATATACACAAGGTTTCCAACAGCCCCACGTTTCAGACAAGAAAACGGTAACAAAGTCACTAAACAAAGCACTCGCATAGCGTTTCAAAAGTGATTCCTTAAAAGTGGCTGAATTATTGATGCTGCCACGTCGGATCTCGTCCCTCACTGCCATAGTTGTATTTAGCCAACCTTCACAGGATCTCTGTTACTACTGGTAGCCTCTGGTGCTCAAAGTGTGGCACTGCACCTACGGAAATGCACCACTTGGAAGATCATAAGATAGGTACAGACGAAGGAGCCATTTGGTCTATCTTAGTTCATCCATCTAGAATAAAACTAACAATGTTGTCCCATCACATCATCTAACTTCTTCTTGAATGATTCCAGGGTTTTTGGCCTAGAAATTCAGTTTGGGCCCGCCAGCTCGCTTGCGCCCAGAAGTTACCGCTGCGCGCGGAGCCACTTGCGCCCGCCGGAAATTCAGTTTCAGCGCCCCACGTCGAAGCCGGCCGCTATTCAAGGGTTTCGGCGCCCCCGCTTGGGGCGCCGAGACTGAATATCGGCGCGCTAGGTGCCGCAGCGCCACCCGCTGCAGAGCGGCAGGCTGCGGTACTGCAGGCCTTCCTCCCTCTCTTAAGGGGGAGGTGCCTGCAACAGCGAGATCGCCGCTCGCTAGTGCCGGCAAATGAGCCCGGCACCACGGAGAAGTGTCGAGCTCCCGGAAAACAGCCGGCAATGCCGCGGGGGGGGGGTGTGGAGGAGGCTGGGGAAGGAGGTGCGGGCAGGCGGCCGCCGAAAAAGCGGCCGGCCGCACATCCGCCTTAACTCGCTCCACTAACGCTACAGTACGGCCCCGTTTTCTGATCGCTGTTTGCGGCCGCTGCAGAAGAGGCGGCCGCAACTCAATATGGCGGTCGGGCCGGTAGCGGGGCACTGCGCACACCGATGACGTCATTGGTGGCGGCGCAGCGCTACTGGCTAACGCCGCCATTACCGCAGCGCTGAATATCGGCGCAAGCTCAGCAAGTGACGCAAAAGCCCTCTTTGGGCGAAAACTGGGCGCAAAGCCTACTGAATTTCTAGCCCTTTGCCTCCACTAGCCTACCAGGAATCCCCTCCAGAAGCTGATGGTTCTTGGTGTGAAATTATTCCCACTATCTGTCCTAACCTTTCCCTTCACCAGTTTTAACCTACATTCACTTGTTCCATTATCGTGGCATACTTTGATATAGTGCTCCAGATTGATCTTATCTATCCCACTTAATAGCCTGTATACTTCTACAAACTTCCCCCCTCAGGCATCTCCTTTCAAAGCTCAAGTAACCCAGTTTCTCCAGTCTTCAAAAGCTTAATCCCATGATGTCAGAATCAGCCTCATGGCCTTTCTCTGCAGTCTCTGGGACTTCAATGTTTAACTTATGTCTTGATGATCAAAACTAAACCCAGTAGACAAGATGCAGTCTGACCAGTGCGCTGACAGTTTTAGTGTAACATCCGCTGATTTATACTTAACTCACCCAGCAATACATCTTAAGCATTTTATTTGCCATGTTTATTGCTACCCCAGAATCTGACAAGTACTGAATCTATCATGCCCAGATCGCTTTCTGCTTCACATTTAGCCATCGCTACACCATGCACAGTATATTTGATAGACTTTTTTCCTACCAATGTATAGTACCTTACACTTGTCCGCCTCGAATTATCCCATGTGTAAAATGTACATAACTCCTTTTGTAGGTCCTCGTCACTGCCTTCAAATTGACTGCCCCCCCCCACCCTAACTTTTGAAAATATGACTAGTTTTCACTGCTTTTCTGAATCAGTGTTTACCGTGGATTAGCAATGATAGGCTCCCAACACTGATCCCTATGGCACATCCCTCGGTCGACCCCAACTTTGAGATCATTCCCCCAACAAATACTAAATGTCGACTTCTCCCTGCTCTCTTAGGACAACTTTTTGCGATCCTGAAGAGGGAGAATTTAGGGATATGACCACATTTATTGCCCATCTCCAGTTGCCTGACAAAGTGTTGGGGCCTTTCCTTAAACTGCTGCAGTCCTTGTGATGATGGCGTTTCCACAATGGTGTTGGGTAGAGAATTCCAATATTCCGACCCAGTGACAAGGAAGGAATATTGATATGCCCAAGTTAGAATGGTGTGTGACTTGTAAATGACGATGTTTCCCCCTACCCCTACACCATCCCCCCACCCCCGAGATTGCTGCTCTTGTCCTTTTTGGCAGTAAGGGCCGTGTTTGGGGGCGGGGGGGGGGGGGGTGGAGGGAGAGAGAGGGGTTGGGATGGGGCAGGAAAGGTGCTGTTGAAGTAACCTTGAGTTGCAGCAGTACATCCTGTAAATCGTACATATTGAAGCCACAGTGTCCCCTTAGTGGAGGGGCTGGATATCGAGGCCAGTGGCAGGGTCACTGGTCAAGTAATTCCATCACACTCCTCTTGACTTCAATCAAGTAGATAGCAATAAGAACATAAGAATTAGGAGCAGGAGTCGGCCATACGGCCCCTCGAGCCTGCTCCGCCATTCAATGAGATCATGGCTGATTTTCTACCTCAACTCCACTTTCCCGCCGGATCCCCACATCCCTTGGAGTCTATCGATCTCGGGCTTGAATATACTCAACGACTGAGCATCCGCAGCCCTCTGGGATAGAGAATTCCAAAGATTCACCACCCCCAGTGAAGAAATTCCTCCTCATCTCAGTCCCAAATGACCGACCCCTTCTCCGGAGACTATGCCCGCTAGTTCTAGACTCCCCAGCCAGGGGAAACAACCTCTCAGTGTGGCAGGGACTGCAAAGGGTTTGGTGAGCCACCCAGTCTCTGTCCTGCCATTGTAGCTATGGCATTCTCTGAAACTTTGGCAGATACGTGGGGAAAAATTATAGTCATAGGGCACTCGCCTGCACTGAAAGAAAAAGGTAACCCCACCCAGATACCTTCTGCTGGGAGCCCTGAACACAACTTGGTGCCAGCTCGTCGCAACAGTTGCTTATACCGCAAGCAATCTGTAGTATTGCTGAAGGTGTGCGAGAAATTAATCAGCTTGAAGTACACCCTTGGGATCTTTTGCTTCCAATGAGACTCGTCCAACAAACTTTCGATCATTAATCCAAAGTACAATCCTGAGGAGCCGTCACTCCATACAGAGCATAGTGAAGAAGCCGACACCAGTAACACAATTTATATTGCAGCATTGATGTCAGAGGAGGCCCAAACCAGGGGCAATGGTTCCACAGAGGTGCAGTCCCGAGCCGCTGTCTCTTTGCACCACCGGAAGCAAAGCACAGCCAGCCAATGACCAGCACTGGCACGAGATGCCTCGGCCAGGCGGAGGTCTCAGCTGGCCATACAAACCAGCAAAGCGGTCCGTGTACTGTTGGCCCACGACAGCAAATTAAAGTCACAAGTGCGACTTGGAAGCAAACAATAATTTTTAAGTTTGATGCATATAGTCACAGCAGGCCATGCTGCCTGTGCTCGGGAATCCATCCGGACGCAGGACTGGACCAGCAACAATAAGCTGGTGAATCCAGAGCAGCAGCAGACTTCACACATCACACAACCACATCTCTTAACAAGTGAAGCAGCAGCAGTCTGACAGCCCCTGTGGGGTTATGCGAGGGGGCACAGATAAACTCATCTCCTGTATGGTCAGTAGGCATGCTCAACGCCTCTAGTGTCTGTATATTGTGAGGGGACACAGGTAAACTCATCTCCTCTAGGGTCTGTATATAGTGAGGGGACACAGGTAAACTCATCTCCTCTAGGGTCTGTATATAGTGAGGGGACACAGGTAAACTCATCTCCTCTAGGGTCTGTATATAGTGAGGGGACACAGGTAAACTCATCTCCTCTAGGGTCAGTATATAGTGAGGGGACACAGGTAAACTCATCTCCTGTATGGTCAGTAGGCACACACAATGCCTCTAGTGTCTGTATATTGTGAGGGGACACAGGTAAACTCATCTCCTCTAGGGTCTGTATATAGTGAGGGGACACAGGTAAACTCATCTCCTCTAGGGTCTGTATATAGTGAGGGGACACAGGTAAACTCATCTCCTCTAGTGTCTGTATATAGTGAGGGGACACAGGTAAACTCATCTCCTCTAGGGTCTGTATATAGTGAGGGGACACAGGTAAACTCATCTCCTCTAGGGTCAGTATATAGTGAGGGGACACAGGTAAACTCATCTCCTCTAGGGTTATTATACACCACGGGTAGAGGTGAAAATCCATGCCACACTTTCAAACCATTATAACGAACTGAATAACTATTTAAAGAGTAGGAACACACAGACACTATTTTGCCAAGAACAACATGGAATGCACCATGCACATTACTAAATCCAATCCCGAAATATGCAACTGGCCCCAGATCAGAACAGGCTTCAACAGCGCCCAGCAGTTTTCCACCCACTGAGGTCACTCAGCCACAGTATGGGGGCACTGTCCATCGGATCACAAGGTAGAGAGGTCATTGCCCTACAGCTAGGTTAGTCAACAACTGGGAAAGGGAATACTGCAGCTTCCTGCTGCACCTTTTCTTCTCACTTACTGTGGCCGTCACTTTGTCCCAGTCGGAAACGAAGGCATGGAATCCTTCTCCAAACACTGCCCCGGCCGTCCTGAGTGAAAGAATAAAGTGGATCAGTTGCCATACCTCAAACACCACAAGCAGCTGCGCAGGAGCAGAAACGCAGTCACAGCCTCTTGTGGAAGAGAGAAAACAGAGAGCAAGGCAGAAGAAAGCTTTTGGGGCCGGGATTGTATTAAACAGCACACCGACTCGGGACTGGACAAGCAGCAAAACTCCACCGTCCGCCTACCCCCATTACAAAGTGAGACAATGCAAACATGCCATTAGATCACACAGCATGATCACACCGATTCACTCTGACCCAGAGGAGTTACTGACTCAAATGCATGCTCGGAGTGAAACTGGCCCCATTATACAGGTGTGTCGGCCTCTACATTAAACTGACCCAAAAACCGAGTAGAGACTTAAGCGATTAACATACGCTGATCCCAACCCATTTCATACCAGTCATGCATGGCGTAGTAGGTAGCAGCAGATACGGGGTCCTGCTGAATAAAACACCAGTAACTATAGCGAGGAGGAATCTGGTCCAGCATAGTAAGAGTAGGTAATGGGTGCAAAAGTGGCATTAGAGGCAGCACAGTTTTCTTTTAATAGAACGAGGGTGGCACAACCACAGGATTATCTTCAAAATTTGGTGCTAAAACATTTGGTATCTGGGAAGTGTTAATTTCTTCAGCAAACAATGAGTCACTCGGGCCTACATTTGGCAGTTCAATGCCAAGTATTTTAATTACTATCATTATCATCCATTTTAAGAGATTTCTATTAATCTGCAAATGTCACTGCACCTGGATTGGCTGTACACACGAGAGAAGATAAAACGAGGCCCCGATGTTGATGGGAAGGAAAGTGATCTGATGGTTTTGGGGGGGGGGGGGGGATCAATCTCCTTCAGTGATTGAAATCAACCTCTCCTTCAGTGATTGAAATCAACCTCTCCTTCAGTGATTGAAATCAACCTCTCCTTCAGTGATTGAAATCAACCTCTCCTTCTACCCAACACTTACTTGATGGAATCAAGAACAGTTTGACGATGCTCTGCAGCTTTCAATCGGATCTGTTCTCTGATCAGATCGGCGTTCTCTCTCTCAACCTTCGCACGGGCCTTGGCTTCAGCCTCAATTCGGAGCATCTCGTTTTTGTGTCGGAGATCCATCTCATGCTCAATGGTGGCTACGGCGGGGGGGGGGGGGGAAATTACAAAATCAGAACACGGATCTTCCACCTCGTGGTTTGGCGATTGAATATTCATCTACTTCAGTAAAGACAAAGTCCTTGACATTGGACACTATTATTAGTCGGGATCTATTAATACCAGAAGAAGAAGCAGGGTCGTCCACTACCCCAGTGAGGACTAGTGCGCTTGGCAACACCACAAATGTCAATCTGGAAAGTGGCAAAGAGACAGAGACTGCCAGTCACTTGACAGAGTAACAGGCAGCGACTGATGACGTAAGAAAACTACTAGGCACGTGATCCAAGCGTTAAACAAAGCTTTAATCAACTGTTGTTCAACATGGAGATCTAGTTGTGTCCTTCACTAGTTCCTGTTAAAGAATGTCCTGAGCAAGCTGGGCCCATGCCCGAGTATTTATACTCTCCCTGGACAGCGCCACCAGCAGGCCGCCCAGTATTATTTCATAAGTCATTTCACGTGAATGACAAGATTCATGTCACTGACAGTTTGATAAAATGCGAGGCGAGTGCGCAGCACGATTCTATATGCGAGTTCTCAGATTCTATTCCAATCTACAAGTCATAAGCTTTCAAACAAAGATTTGCTTCATACATCAGACTCATCGCTTGTCAGCCAATGACAACCATTTTTAAAAAGCACTGATAAAGTGCAACTTTCAGGCAGTGATCCCCTTTCAAAACAGCACTAGCCCCCTGCGTGATAGGTCAAAGTGCAAGGACCGCCCCGTGCAGGTGCAATAAAAGGAGGGCACACCCACAGGAAATATGACTGCAGTAGTGAATGAATAAATCTGGGTGTAAATTGATTACAAAGTCAATCAATATTTTAATGATTGTTTAAAAAAAACAAGATGTGGTATATGGGCGTAATGATCCCACAAAATTTCCAGTGTGGGAATGCTGCCCACTGCGGTCTACATTCAAAAAAAAAAGCTGCAAAAATCCCCCCAGGCTCCCTGTAAAAACCAACTGGAGCCAAAGCAGAGCTGAAATGCTTCACTCAGCGACTAGCCTGAAGCGGGTTGCTCTGAAATCGGAGCGCTTTAACCCCAACAGCAAGCAGGTCTCAGATCAGTTAGCCTCCAAACCCCACCATCCCACACATCCCTTTCGCTGGACCCGATCGGTTATGATCCATTTCAGCTCATTCCGACAGGCACTCAATTCCCAAAGAAGTAACCAATTCAAGATTAATTTTCTGTTTAAATTCAATTTAACTTTTAGTGTCAAATTAATCCAGACATTAAATTATTCATCAAAGACCAGCGGCTCTTCATCGCCAAGGAGGTAACTGAAGTGCTTACCTCTCCGCATCGACTCCTGTTTATGAACAGAGTCCTCTTGTTTCCTCAAGTTCTCCTCATTCAACAGTTGCTAATAAGAAACAAGAAGAAATAATCACTGTGAAATGATGATGGTGTATTTGCATCCAATAGTTGCTTCATTTATCGTGTGAAGCATCGAGACATTTCAGCTTGAGGTACTACATTAGTACAGTTATAATTATATTGCAAAAATACATAATTGGGTCATTCAGGATGGATGAGCTAAAGTTGGCCAAATGGTCTTCCTCATGCGTAACTACCGTGTGATTACAATATCGTCCACTTTTTAATTATTTATTCTCAGGATGTGGGCAACACTGGCAAGGCCGGCATCCATTGCTGATCCCAAGTTGCCCTGAATTGAGTAGCTTGTCTTTAGAGGGCAGTTCAGAGTGAACCACATTTTAGCACCATCAACTAGATGTTGCACTTGCTGCCGCCTCCCTCAAACATGCTCAAATTCTTTTCAAAGCATGCAGCTATTTGCCAACTTCACTGAGAGCTGCACTGGACTCAGCTGTCCCGAACAGCACTTGGTTGCAGTGCATTTCACTCTGATCAGGCTCCTGGTGACAAATGGTCTTCCTCAAGCGTAATTACCATGTGATACAATATCGTCCACTGTTCAATTATTTCTTCTCGGGATGAGGGCGTCACTGGCAAGGTTGGCGTTTATTGCTCATCCCTAGTTGCCCGGAATTGAAATCAGGTGTTTGTCACCAGGAGCCTGATCAGAGTGAAATACAAGAGTTACAGCCTCCTCCGGTGGCAGAAGCCAGTACTGCAGCACCATGTATCAGCTGTGGCTCAGTGGGCAGCACTCTCACCTCTGAGTCAGAAGGTTGTGGGTCCAAGACCCACTCCAGAGACTCGAGCACAAAAATCTAGGCTGACACTCCAGTGCAGTGCTGCACTGGCGGAGATGCCGTCTTTCAGATGAGATGTTAAACCGAGGCCCTGTCTGCTCTCTCAGGTGGACGTAAAAGATCCCGTGGCACTATTTCAAAGAGCTGGGGAGTTATCTCCAATATTTATCCCTCCATCAACATCAGTAAAAAACAGATTATCTGGTCATTATCACATTGCTGTGCCGTGTTTCCTACATTACAACAGTGACTACACTTCACCCTCTCGCCGTGCTGAGCCACACACAGACCAGGGGTGCAGTGTGTGTGGTGGGTGTGAGAGAACCAGGCTTACAAGCCTGATCACTATCCAGTGACTCCTGCTGGACAATGTGCTTGTTTGAATGTTATTTGTAAAAATATAGCCCAGCCAGAGTCAACATCTTCAGAAAACATGGGGAGAATAGAATGATACAGCACAGAAGGAGGCCATTCGGCCCTTTGGTACAGCTATCCAACTAGCCTCACTCCTTCCCCATAGCCATGTAAATTCTAATAAATCTCTTCTGCACCCTCACCAAGGCCTTGACATCCTTCCTAAAGAGTGGCGCCCAGAACTGAACACAATACACCAGTGCTTTATAAAGATTTCGCATAACTTCCTTGCTTTTGTACTCTTTTCATAAAGCCCTGGATCCCATATGCTTTTTTAGCAGCTTTCTCAACTTGTCCTGCCACCTTCAAAGATTTGTGTACATACACCCCAGGTCTCTCTGTTCCTGCACCCCCTTCAAAATTGTACCATTTAGTTCATATTGCCTCTCCGCATTCTTCCTACCAAAATGTACCACTTCACACGTCTCTGCATTAATTTCATTTGCCATGTGTCTGCCCATTTCACTAGTCTGTCTATGTCACCCTGAAGTCTGTTACTATCCGCCTCATTTTTTACCATATTTCAGAGTTTCGTGTCATCTGCAAACTTTGAAATTATGCCCTGTATACCCAAGCCCAGGTCATTAGAAGTCCTAAAACCGAGCCCTGGGGACCACCACTGGATACCTCCTTCCAGTCTGAAAAACAAACAACCGTTCACCACTACTCTCTGCTTTCTGTCTCAGCCAATTTTGTATCCACACTGCCACTGTCGCATTAATCCCATGGGCTTTAATTTTACTAACAAGTCTATTATGTAATACTTTGCCAAACACCCTTTGGAAGTCCATATACACATCAACCGCACTGCCCTCATCAACCCTCGCCGTTACTTCATCAAAGAACTCTATCAAGTTTGTCAAACACAATTTGCTTTTAACAAATCCGTACTGACTTTCATTTATTAGCCCATACTTCTCGAAATGCCAATTAACTTTGTCCCAGATTATTGTCTCTAAAAGTTTCCCCACCACTGACATTAGACTGACTGGCCTGTAGTTGCCAGGTTCATCCCTCTCCTTTTGTTTTATAAACAGGGGTAACATTTGCAATCCTCTAGTCTTCTGGCACCACCCCCATTTTCAAGGAGAGTTGGAAGATTGTGGCCAGAGCCTCTGCAATTTCCACCCTTACTTCACTCAGTAACCAATGATGCATCCCATCCGGCCCGGGCGACTTTTCTATTTTGAGGACTGCCAAGCTTTTAAGTACATGCTCATCATCTATTTTTATCCTATCCAATATCGCTACTGCCTCCTCCTTTACTGATACATTGGCAGCATCCTCTTCTCTGGTTAAGACAGATGCAAAGTGCTCACTTAGTGCCTCAGCCATGCTCTCTGCCTCCTTTTTGGTCCCTAATCAACCCCACCCTTCCTTTAACTACCCTTTTACTATTTATGGGTTTGTAAAAGACTTTTTTGAGTTCCCTTTTATGTTGGCCTCTAATCTATTCTCATACTCTCTCTTTGCTGCTCTTATTCCCTTTTTGGAGATCTCCTCTGTACTTTCTATATTCAGAAAGAACAAAAGATTGTCTACACCTCCAGAGCCTTGAAAAGAAAGTCACCCAGTCCTCTGTCACCATACAACATGGCTGATTGAGGCTGCATGCCGCTTACCTGCTGGCGGAGTTGGTCGTCATATCGTTGTCTTGCTAGTTTGTCCTGGTACTGAGCTCGCTGCAAAACAAGGTGCCAAATTTAGTTTGAGGACTCGAAACAAACCATACCCTCAGCTTATTTTACCAATTTCGAATAGATACAGAAACAGCCAGCCACACCATCGTATATCAAGAGCAACGTCGGATCAGCTTCGAGATAAATCCCGACCCAACTGAAGTTATTATACCAACAGCGAATGAGTCCCTTTGATAACATCCACTGTTTAGAGTTTGAATTCCTAAGTTTACAGCTTGATCTTTATATTCAGAGGGACACTTTTCACATGTCCACATGGAATTTTGTTGCCACTGTATTACAGCCAGGAACTAAATGTTCCCATGATTTTATTTTCTCCCCATTAAACAAAGCTCGTGCCCACATCGTGCATTTTCCTCAGCTGAGGAAATGACGAGGAGACTGCTCCCAGACAGTGATATAACCTTCTCCCAAGTATCTGCGGATATTGTTTACACCCATCCTTTGGGAGCCAAGCACCAATGATCCAGGGTACCTGCCTATGAACCCCAGTCCTGCTGAGGGACATCAAGCCTGTGGTGTTCCCTCCATGTAGGGATGCTCCCAGCCTCCACTCAGAATGGCAAGAATCAGGAACTCATGGGCACAATCTTTAGGCACCCGTTCCCAGGATCCCATGGCAAATCACGACTGATGGCGCAAAGACTTACTGCCTGGTGCTGCCTGGTTTCTTCAGTCAGTGTTTTCCGCTTCTCTTCTCCCTGCACTTTGATCTGATCACTTCTTAGTTGCTCCACAGCAGCTTCATATTCCTGCAGACAGAATCACAACAAAACTATTCATTCATTGGAACAATTCAGGAACAGATTTGGGGACATCAGCAGATTGGATATTTTCACTAGAAATATAGAAAATCAGAATTAAACGTTCTGTAAATCACGCACACAACTGCAGAAAATCTACTAGACACTTTCTTACACAATCCTCACTTTTCTAAAATACATGAATGATTCATGGGCACAGGGCAACAAGTCACTCTAAACATTACACAACCCTAGGGATAAACCATCAAATTTTAGTCCTCTCTCCCCCCGCCCCAAAAAACAACGATGATTTTAAAATACAAAAACACTTCCTATGAACTGCTCCATTTTTACTTGAGGCTAGTTAGGGTAAACCACATATCACAGGTTAAATCAATCCAAACTGCACTATTGCTGCGACTCTGAAGCAACCATTCCAAAGTCCATACTACAGACCAAAATGCACTTGCGAGCGCCACAAATAAATGAGTAGGCTCTGCTGACCCAAACTCTCCCTCTAATGGAACTGCTGACACGGCAACGAAATAGTAAAATACACCAAGGCGCCACCCACGCAGCCGATACGTCCCCAAACACTCACCAGCAGAGGTACCATGCAGTTAGAATCAGACATTTACAGCACAGGAGGCCGCCATTCAGTCAAACGTGTCTGTGCCGGCCGAAAAAGAGCTATCCGGCCTAATTCCACTTGCCAGCTCTTGGTCTGTAGCCTTGTAGGTCACAGTACTTCAAGTGCATATCCAAGTACTTTTTAAATGCGATGAGGGTTTCTGCCTCTACCACCCTTTCAGGCAGCGAGTTTCCAAACCCCCACCACCCTCTGGGTGAAAAGACATTCTCCTCAGCTCCCCTCTAATCCTTCTACCAATTACTTTAAATCTATGCCCCCTGGTTATTAACCTCTCTGCTAAGGGAAATAGGTCCTTCCTATCCATTCTATCGAGGCCCCTCATAATTTTATACACCTCAATTAAATCTCCCCTCAGCCTTCTGTTCTTCAACCCCTGGAATCGCTGTGCACCCACTGTCCACCTGGCCTTGGACGATTTTCCCCCCAGTCCCTGACTTTCCCCTCCTCTCCCCAAGACCCTGAACCACTGTCTCCCTATATTGTACCATTTCCTCCCTTGGCCCCTGTCCACCCCAGCCCTGTACCTTGATGCGGGTTTGATGCTCCAACTGGACAGTTTGTTCCTGTAACCTCGAGAGCTCCAGAGCATCCTTGGCGTGGTCTGAATAAAAAAAGATTAGTGGGAAATTAGTTAAAGTACCCAGGGGCCGATCCTCCACAATACAAACCCCTCTGACCCACCCCACCCCCGCGGCCCGGCTGCTCTGCCCCCTTTGACGCCCAGGCAGGCTGAAGGTCACAGGCCGCCTCCCCAAGTAATGCAGGCGGGATGGGAGTGAGGTCAGTGTGAGGGCCGCGGGGCTCCCTCAAGGCCTACTGACTCCAGGCCCCGGCCCACTGCGCCCACTCACGGGATGAGTCCAGGTCTCGGGCAGCCTTGGCCGCTCGCTCCAGGCCGGTCGGGTCGAAGTTGCTCCATTTGTCCTTCAGCCGATCACGGTCGGACCCGTCGCTCCCAGCTCCGCCAGGGGGCAAAGCCGCGGGCGGTGTCGGCAGGGCCGGATCGCCGGAGGCCGGCGGGGTCTTCTTATTTAAGCCGAAGATCCAGGACATAGCGGCACCTCCCCACGCGCGCGGTAACCTCTGCCGCACTGCGCGTGCGCGGCGCAGCGTGACCTCCGACCCCGCTCCTCATTGGCCAGCCGGCCGCCCGCTCCATGCGCCGATTGGTTAACGAGCACACGCGCTCTCATTGGTCAAAATGCCGGGCAAGGCTAAAATGCCGATTGGTTGCGGTGTAGCGAGGATGCGGTCTGATTGGGCGTCAACGAGGTCAGAGGTTGGCGATTCCGGCTGCGGCTGGGTGGGTGCCGGATGTCGGGACTGGCTCCGGCGGCTATGGCTCGCAGCGCGGATCGAGCGTTTGTCCTGCATGGGGTCAGGAGTCCGCTGAGGTAGGAGTCGGTGGCCTCGCCTCACGCCGGTTACGGTGGCCAGGCAAAGAAAGGCAACTTTCGGGTCAGCGCGGTGCCTGAGCGTCGCTAAGGGCCGTTGCTGGGGCGGTTGCTATGGACGCCGTGGCGGCTGCAAACTGTTGTGCGGCTGCGATGCAACCGTTTAAATGTAGAATATCCGCCAGAGTGGGGTTTATTCCAGCTTATTAGTACTTATTGACGCTGCACTTCGTGGATACTCTCAGTTCATCTCCCGTTTACTATTATTTGAAGCCAGAGGTTGAGGATTTAACCGGTTAAAAGTAAAATAAAACAATTAGTGTTTTTTAACAGTGCCTTCAGTGTGCGAGTGCAGCCTTCGGTCGCCTGAGGAAGAGAGTGTTTGAAGACCAGGACCTTTGGGTGACCGCTTTGCGGAACACCTCCATACAGTCTGTAAGGGTAACCCCGAGCTTCCGGTCGCTTGTCATTTCAATTCACCGCTCCATTCCCACTCGGACCTCACCGTCCGGGCCTCTTGCATTGTTCCAAGGAAGCTCAGTGTAAGCTCGAGGAACAGCACCTCATCTTCCGATTAGGCACTTTACAGCCCTCTGGACTCAATATCGAGTTCAACAATTTCAGATCATAACCTCAGCCCCTATTATATTTTTATATTTTTTATCCACACTTTTGGTTTGTGCCTTTTCCTTTTTTCTCTCTCTCTCCCACATGCCAGCGCATTTCACACTTCATCTAGAGCCATTGTTTGTTTCTTTACCTGTCCTATTACCATCTTGTTTCACCTTGAATATCTCTTAATGTCTCTTCTTTCATCCCCTCCCCCATTTCCCAGCCCCCAAACTGCCTTTTAATCTGTTTCACTTGCTGCCTTTTTTTTTCTCCGTTCTGTAGAAGGGTTTCGACCCGAAACGTTGACCCTGTTTCTCTCTCCACAGATGTTGCCTGGCCTGCTGAGTTCTTTCCAGCATTTTCTGTTGTTATTTAGTGTTTTTTAAACCGTGTTTCCGTTATTGCGGTTGTAACGGTTTTGGCCAACTCCTACCTCAGTTGGTCTCAGTCCCCGGTCCTGAAGCGGTTCTGCAATCTCTGCACTGCAGCAACTCACCATGGTTACCTCTACCACCGAAAAAGAGAAGAGCAGCAAAGCCATGAGTACACCCTCATTTACCTGTTATAAGCAAGCACGTACGGAACGGCAACTGTACTCAAAATCATTTACTTATTACAAGTAAGCACGCACAGATCATACAAAAAAAAAATTTGTACTCAATTCATTTACTTATTACAAGTAAGCATGCATGAATCTAAATCGTTTACTTTAAGCCACGTGCTAGTAAGAGTACAGAGAACAGGATAGTTAGGCTAAATACGTGGCTTGAGCAGTGGTGTAAGAGGGAGGGTTTTAAATTTTTGAGGCATTGGAACCAGTTTTGTGGTAGGTGTGACCTATACAAAAGGGACGGTCTACACCTGTGCAGAGATGGAACTGATGTTCTCGGGGTAATTTTTGATAAAGCAGTTCGGGAGCATTTAAACTAGTATGGCAGGGGGCTAGAAACCTATGTAGTGAAATAGAGGAAAGTGAAAGGCAGACAGAAATAAATGATAAAAGGGTGAGGAACAAAAAACAAAGGGCCAAACTAATTCATAAAAAATGTGAGCATAAAAAAAGCCTGAGGGTTTTATACCTTAATGCGAGAAGCATCAGGAACAAGGTAGATGAATTAGCTGTGGAAATAGAGGTTAATAATTATGACCTAATTGGGATTACGGAAACATGGTTGCAGGGTGAGCAGGGCTGGGAGCTTAACATACAGGGGTATTCAGTATTTAGGAAGGATCGACAAAAAAGAAAGGGAGGAGGGGTAGCATTGCTAGTAAAAGAGGGGATAAATGCAATTGAAAGGAAGGATATTAACTCAGTTAATACAGAATCTATATGGGTGGAGCTAAGAAATAGCGAGGGGCGAAAAACATTAATAGGAGTGGTATATAGGCCTCCAAATAGTAAAATAGAGGTTAGGGAGGGCATCACGAGGGAAATTAGAGAAGCGTGCAATAAGAGCACAGCTGTCATCATAGGTGACTTTAACTTACATATAGATTGGACTAGCCTAATCAGTAAAAATAATGAGGAGGAGGAATTCCTTGAGTGTTTGAGGGATGGTTATCTGGATCAATATGTCGAGGAACCAACTCGGGAACAGGCTATATTGGACTGGGTACTGTGCAATGAGAAGGGACTAATCAGTAATCTTGTTGTACGGGGACCCTTGGGTCAGAGCGATCATAACATGATCGATTTCTCACTCGAAATGGAGAGCGAAGAAATTGACTCAGAGACTAAGGTCCTGAATTTAAACAAGGGGAATTATGATGCCATGAGACGGGAACTGAGTAGGTCTGATTGGACAACGTTCCTGGGAGGACTGGAGGTAGATAAACAATGGCAAACATTTAAAGATAGAATGACAAAATTGCAAAAATTGTTTATACCAATCTGGCATAAAAGGAAATCTAAAAAGGTGACTCAACCGTGGATAACAGGGGAAATTAGAGACAGCATAAAATCCAAAGATAGGGCGTATAAAATAGCCAAAAAAAGCGCCAGAGCGGAAGATTGGGAACAGTTTAAGATAGAGCAAAGGAGGGCAAAGGGCATAATCAAGAGGGGCAAAATAGCTTACGAAAACAAGCTGGCGGAAAATATAAAAACTAACTCCAAAAGCTTTTATAAGTATATCAAAAGGAAAAGACTGGTGAAAACCAAAGTTGGTCCATTGCAGTCAGATACGGGGGAATATATAATGGGAAATAAGGAAATGGCAGATCAACTAAATGCATACTTTGGGTCAGTCTTTACGAAGGAAGACACAAAAAACCTCCCTGGGATATCGGGAAAAATAGGGACATTGGCAAAGGAGGAACTGACGCAAATCAATATCTCTAAGGATATGGTGTTAAGGAAGCTAAAGGGATTGAAGGTGGACAAATCCCCAGGGCCTGATAACATGCATCCTAGGGTACTGAAGGAGGTGGCCCTAGAGATAGCGGATGCACTAAGGATGATTTTTCAGAATTCATTAGACTCGGGAACAGTGCCGATGGATTGGAGGGTAGCTAACGTTACCCCACTATTCAAAAAGGGGGGTAGGGAAAAAGCAGGTAATTACAGACCTGTAAGCCTTACATCAGTTGTGGGCAAAATGCTGGAGTCCATCATTAAGGATGAAATAGCGGAGCACTTAGCAAATGGGGACAGGATAGGACAGAGTCAACATGGATTTACAAAGGGTAAATCGTGCTTGACTAATCTATTGGAATTTTTTGAGGGAGTAACTGGTAGAATAGATGGGGGAGAGCCAGTAGATGTGGTGTACCTGGACTTCCAAAAGGCCTTCGATAAGGTCCCACATAAAAGATTAGCATGGAAAATTGAGGCTCATGGGATAAAGGGGAAAGTTTTGGCGTGGATAGGGAACTGGCTGTCAGATAGAAAACAGAGAGTTGGAATAAACGGCTCATTTTCTGAATGGCAGGCAGTAACAAGTGGGGTACCACAGGGATCTGTCCTGGGCCCCCAGCTGTTCACAATTTACATTAATGACCTGGATCAGGGAGTCGGATGCAGCATTTCCAAATTTGCAGACGACACTAAACTAGGAGGGGGGGTGGGCTCAGAGGAAGAGACCAGGAAGCTCCAGAGCGATTTGGACAGACTGGGCGATTGGGCGGATAAATGGCAGATGCACTATAATGTGGACAAGTGCGAAGTTATCCACCTTGGGTGCAGGAACGGGAGGGCAAATTATTATTTAAATGGCAATAGATTGGGAGAGGGGGAAGTACAGAGAGACCTGGGTGTTCTTGTACACCAGTCACTGAAGGCGAGCATGCAGGTGCAACAGGCGGTCAAGAAGGCAAACGGTATGCTGGCCTTCATAGCAAAAGGGTTAGAATACAGGAACAGGGATACCTTGCTGCAGCTGTACAGGGCACTGGTGAGACCACACCTCGAGTACTGTGTACAGTTTTGGTCGCCTCATCTGAGGAAGGATGTTCTTGCCATGGAGGGGGTGCAGCGGCGATTCACCAGGCTGATACCAGGAATGGCGGGAATGACCTATGAGGAGAGACTATGTAGTTTAGGGATGTACACACTGGAGTTTAGAAGATTGAGAGGGGACCTCATAGAAGTGTATAAAATTCTGACAGGTCTAGACAGACTGGATGCAGAAGGAATGTTTCCCTTGGCGGGTGAGAACAGAACTAGAGGACATAATTTAAGGATAAGGGCTAAACCATTTAGGACAGAGATGAGGGGGAATTTCTTCACTCAGAGAGTGGTGAACCTGTGGAACTCATTGCCACAGAGGGCAGTGTACGCCAGCTCATTAAATATATTTAAGAGGGAATTAGATATATTTCTACGGGCAAAAGGGGTTAAGGGTTACGGAGAGAAGGCGGGGACGGGATACTGAATTAAAGGATCAGCCATGATCTCATCGAATGGCGGAGCAGGCACGAAGGGCCGAATGGCCTACTCCTGCTCCTATCTTCTATGTATCTATGTATAAGCAACCACATACATACTGACACCAGTGAGAGGTCAATTCAGCGATGACTAGACGTATGTCTTTAACTGGCAACTGACCAAGTTGCCCCCGACCGCAGCCATGAGTGGTCAAGCTACAGCATCATTTATACCCCAAAACTTGGCAACTCGTCCACAGCATTCATGTCCCCAACTGTGTGAATAGTGTTGTTTTCTCTCTCTCTCACTTTCTCCCCTGTCTGTTTTGACGCTTAGTTAACCAAGGCCAGACGTTCAGGGGTTGGAGAAAGTTGTTGAATTTTCAAGACCTTATCTTTTGGAGAGGAAAAAAAACAGCTTGCAAGCACATCGTTTATTTTACAAATGTTTTAGCCAAGCAGCCTTTTGCCCTCAAAGCTTGTCGGTACATTTGGCCACTTTAGATTCAGTCAAGTTTACTGTGAACGGTGTATTGTTACAGTGTCGAGCTTCTTGAGTGCTGTTGGAGCTGCACTCATTGAGGCAAGTGGAGAGTATTCCATCACACTCCCGACTTGTGCCTTGTAGGTGGTGGAAAGACTTTGGGGAGTCAGGAGGTAGACACTTGCTGCAGAATACCCAGCCTCTGACCTGCTATTGTAGTCACCGTATTTATGTGGCTGGTCCAGTTAAGTTTCTGGTCAGTGACCCCCCCCCGGATGTTGGTGGGGTATTCGATGATGGTAAGAAACATAGAAGATAGGAGCAGGAGTAGGCCATTCGGCCCCTCGAGCCTGCTCCGCCATTTAATGAGATCATGGCTGATCATCCAAACTCAGTACCCTGTCCCTCCTTTCTCCCCATATCCCTTTAGCTTTAAGAAATATATCTAACTCCTTCTTGAATATATTTAATGAATAGGCCTCAACTGTCTTCTGTGGTAGAGAATCCCACAGGTTCACCACTCTCTGGGGGAAGAAATTCCTCCTCATCTCTGTTCTAAATGGCTTACCCCTTATCTTTAGACTGTGACCCCTGGTTCTGGACTCCCCTGCCATCGGGAACATCCTTCCTGCATCTAGTCTGTCTAGTCCTGTTAGAATTTTATAAGTTTCAATGAGATCCCCTCTCATTCTTCTAAACTCCAGCAAATATAAACCTAATCGACCCAATCTCTCCTCATACGCCATTCCTGTCGTTGAATGTCAAGTGGAGGTGGTTAGAGTCTCCCTTGTTGGAAATGGTCATTGCCTGGCACTTGTATGGCGTGAATACTACTTACCTCGAAGACACACACCATCATGACTTGAAATGTATTTAATCGTTGCTGGGTCAAGATCTGGAGTTTCCTACCCAACACCTGTGTGGGAACACCGTCATCACAAGGACTGCAGTAGTTCAAGGAGAAGACTCGCCAATACTTTCTCAGGGCAGCAAGAGATTGACAATAAATACGGCCCTGCCAGTATTGCCCATGTATAGAGAATAAATATGAAAAAAGGCAGGTTGTATTACAGAGCAAGCTCCATAGTAGTCAATAAGTGCACACACTCAACTTTTATAGCCCAGTTTGGATTTGCATACTTTTCCTAATAGCTGGGGATGTTTAAACAGTTGAGTACAAGTCTCTGCCTCTGCCTCCGCCTCCAATCAAGTCAGAAATGAGAACAAGAAACACCAGAAATACACAACAGGCCAGAAATCTGAAAGGAAAAGAACAGATTAACATTTTGGGTAGCAGGGGACACCAAGAGGTCAAACATACTAAAATTCAAAACTACTGATTTGTAATTTTCTTGGAAAAATGAACAGAATTATGAAATATTATTCCTAAAACACTGTTTAAAAATCTGAGATAAAGTTCTTAGTCCCAGGTATTAAAAATGGAATTTGCTTTATTGTGTCTCCATAAACTAGTGGACCTAATTATAAATAGATGGAATTTCATTCCTAAGGCGGCATTTAAAAACCGACTGTAACTATTTGCAATACCAAATTTCTGATTAGTCCATTTGGAGGACAAGACACACCCAACAGTTTGTCTGGAATGTGTAATTGATTCTGCCTGCCTGAGTAATCAGGATCTTTGCAATGTGTAATTTGATCCATTCATTGACAGCCAGGCTCTAGAGCTCACATTGCTAACACTACTGCTTTCAGAACAGACAGGGCTAACCCTCCTGGGTTAGGACCTTCGACAACCCCCCCCCCCCCCCCCCCCCCTGCTGCCACCGCCGAGTTCCTGACGTCCTCCCTATCCTCCCTCCCAGAGTTCCTGATCTCTCTCTCCGCCCACCTCTCTCTTTCCCCCCCCCCCCACCACACACAAGTCCCTGAACCTTTTGAGCTGGGCCTACGATGAATAGGCTCCGGGGTTTGAGCTGGGCCTACAGCTGGTGAATGGACTCAGGGCTCTGTGGTTTGAGCTGGGCCTACAGCTGGTGAATGGTCACCAGACTCTGCGGTTTGAGCTGGGCCTACAGCTGGTGAATGGGCACCAGACTCTGTGGTTTGAGCTGGGCCTACAGCTGGTGAATGGTCACCAGACTCTGCGGTTTGAGCTGGGCCTACAGCTGGTGAATGGTCACCAGACTCTGCGGTTTGAGCTGGGCCTACAGTTGGTGAATGGGCACCAGACTCTGTGGTTTGAGCTGGGCCTACAGCAGGTGAATGGGCACCAGACTCTGCAGTTTGAGCTGGGCCTACAGCAGGTGAATGGGCTCCGGGCTCCGGGGTTTGAGCTGGGCCTACAGCTGGTGAATGGGCTCCGGGCTCCGGGGTTTGAGCTGGGCCTACAGCAGGTGAATGGGCTCCGGGCTCCGGGGTTTGAGCTGGGCCTACAGCAGGTGAATGGGCTCCGGGCTCCGGGGTTTGAGCTGGGCCTACAGCAGGTGAATGGGCTCCGGGGTTTGAGCTGGGCCTACAGCAGGTGAATGGGCTCCGGGGTTTGAGCTGGGCCTACAGCAGGTGAATGGGCTCCGGGGTTTGAGCTGGGCCTACAGCAGGTGAATGGGCTCCGGGGTTTGAGCTGGGCCTACAGGAAACGTGGGCACATGCGCGTTTGGAATGACGGGTGCACATGCGCAGCTTTGATGGGTGGCAGGATGGTCATTAGGCCTGCCCCCATACAGTGCGCATGCGCAGAACGACTCACATTTGTTCGTGCAAATAATCACTTTGTTTAAAACCCCCAGAATTCTCCAACCTTGTAATGTCGTGTAATAAAATGAAATTTGACTTGTGTCAGCCTTAGTTCAGTGATTAAAGCTCCACCCCAGGGACTTGATCTAGGCTGACACTTCAGTGTTGTCTTGAAGGAGTGTGGTGCCCACTTTTGGATGAGACGTTAAACTGAGGCCCAGCTGCCCCCTCGTGTGGATATAAAAGATCCTATGGCACTATTCGAAGAAGAGCTGGGGAATTCTCCCAGTGTTCTGACCAGATTTTGTCTCATTCCTGCTGTACGCAAATCGGCTGTCACATTTGCCTACATAACAATGGCTACAGTGCAAAAGTATTTCATTGGCTGTGAAGTGCTTGGGACATCCTAAGGGCATGAAAGGCACATATAAATGCAAGGTTTTTTTTTGCTCGGTCACCATAAAACTGTGTCCTGTGAACGCTTGTACAAGGAGGAGCATTTAATGAGCAGTAAGTCTGATTCTGGTTAGATTGTCATTCGGGTCACCGCTGCCTCCAGAGCATCTGCAGAAACCACCTTTTTAAATAACGAGGTTCCATTTACCTGAGGGGGACGAACTTGAATTGCACAGAACTGGAGAACAGAATAGACTGGAATTTGCCTAGTGCAGGTTAATTCATATTTGGCTCAGCCTTTGGAGCACAATCCTACTTTAAAAAAGGTGCTACAGGGTTAAACGGATTGGTTTGTCAGCCTAGAACCACCAGACTTCAGAGATTTAGGGCCAGATTTTCAGTGTGCCGTGAGGCGGGCTTTTAGGCGTGCGGGGGACAAAAATCCTGAATTCGGGGGTCCTGACACCATCCCGCCCAAAACCCACCTCCACGTAAGTTTCAAGGGAGGCAGGTACCCGCCCCACACTGGGACCCGCCGACCCGAGGCGGAAAGGGATTAGTGCCAATTAACTGCCTGTTAGCAGGTAGTTAACGGGCAGTTTTTAGCCTAATCCCTATTTTGAAGGGTGTCGTGTGGGATTCCCGACGGCTCCAAACCACGCCAGGTTAGAGCAGGCGGGCCGTCGGGTTGAAGGACTTGGAGGGGTCGCGATGTCGGTGTTCAGGTGAGTGATGGGTGCATGAGTGCAAAGGTAAGTATGTTTGGTGTGTCTAAAGTGTGTAAAGAAATTTAAATTACCTGTACTTACCTTAACAGCCTTTCTTCCTCTAGGTTTCGGGAGTCCATCACGCAGCCGGCACTGAAAGCTGAATGGCTGCAATCAGTCAAAAGTGACAGCCTGCAGCTTTCAGTGCCGGTGACAGTTCTAACTGAGTCTGCGTAGAAGGACTCAGGTTAGAAGTCAGACTGTCAGTGTTTGACAGCTTCAAACAGCTGTGAAACACTGATATTTCATCTGTCAAAAACTCTTGACAGATGAAATTTCAGTCTGTGACATCACCTGTTGCCGGGTGGCCCTTAATTGGCTTGCTGTGCCCGCTGAGCGGGCTCAACAAGGTCAATCAAGGGAAAATCATGTCGATTGGCCAGATGTCGATGGAGGCGGGACTAAAACCCGAAAGTTGTAGTCCCGCCTCCTTCCCGACTGTTGAATGAAAATCCAGCCCTTAGTGTTGTATATCAAAGATGGTGGTGAATATATTTGTTTTATTTTTCAGGAAGAAACCAAATGATTATCTCTCAAACTCCCAAAGGACATTCAAAACACACCAGCAAGTACCAAGGGGCCTATCAGCGGACTGGAGACTCCACAGCAGCTCAGCAGACTGGAGACTCCACAGCAGCTCAGCAACAACTCCCATGGATGATAAACTGAAGGGTATGATGTTACAGTATAAGAATTTAAACTTAGACCTCCGTGTTTTATACAAGATTGGACCAGGCCTTCAGAATGCCGGCAATCTGAACAGTGATTGTTTTGGGGTGACAAAATAGCTTGTGTGCGGCTAGTGGAGAGGGAGCAGAAATAAAGGGAGAAGTGGACACAAAGTGAACGACAAGAAAGCTTCACTGTAGGGACATTGCATATCAGTGGCCATCGAGCCAAATCTATGGTACCAGATTTTGCACAACATTCCTACATTAACCTCACCGGCTCAGTATCTAAGTTCTGAAGGATCAACTGCATCTGGTCACAGGTGCGATAGTATTCACTCTTTCTGCCACCTCCATCTAGGCTGATCTCAGGCTGTGCTCCTGAAAGGACCACCTTTCTCTTCAGAACCTCATGCAGCAGGACCTCCAAAGCTGCATCTGGCAGGGTGCCTTTCTTCATCCTGGTCTTGCTGCAGACAGTTCCATTCCTCAGTAACACTCCAGCTTTAAAACGACCAGCATTCCTTCAAGAGTTGCTGGCACCAAGTAATACGCTGTTTGCTTCACGCACCGTGCTTCAGGACCACTGCAATATTATTGCAAAGGAGCTGCCTTCACATTATAGCATGTGGTCAGCTTAAAGTGCTACAGGTGCACATAGCACCAAAGCAGCAGCAGCACCGCTACTGCCATAGCACTGGGACCGCATTATCGGCTGCTATTGTTAATACTGCATTTTATGATGATTCTGTAAAATATCCCAGAATTAAAGCTGGTTTGCAGAATGAGGCCTAATTGCTCAGGTGTACTCTGCAACATTAACATTGCAAAGCACTGCATGTTGGGTAGCGCCAAGTGATGGAGTGCCACGTAACAGAGTGATGGAACTGCCATGAACTACTGAGTAATTATAAAAAAATTTAGTACAATGTGAGGCCATTTATCCTACACTCCCTCCACATCGGAGGTATCTGCTCTACTTCAATTTCTCTGCTCTCTCCCTGTGCTCCTTAATATTTTTCTTTCAAGTGTTTATATAATTCCATGTTAATTGTCACGTATTGGGGCCATCAATGTAAGGTAGTCACCAAGAAATTCAATAGGGAATTCAGAAGAAACTTCTTTACCCAGAGAGTGGTGAGAATGTGGAACTCGCTACCACAGGGAGTGGTTGAAGCAAATAGTATAGATGCATTTAAGGGGAGGCTGGACAAGCATATGAGGGAGAAGGGAATGGAGGCTAATGCTAATTGATTTAGATGAGGAAAGACGGGAGGAGGCTCGAGTGGAGCATAAACACCGGCATGGACTGGTTGGGCCGAATAGCCTGTTTCTATACCGTATAGCCTATGTAATCCTATGAATGTGAACCGAATCATTTTCATTTGGTTTAAGTGATGTTGATTTTGTGTTATTTACTTATTATTTTTATCTTTTAATTAGAGATGCCTTTGTGTGGCAGCAGGAAGGACAGTCCCAGCATTGATGAGTTGGAACAAAGTTTAAGTGAACTGAAGGTGCAGGTGAAAGGTCTGACTGTGAGTCTGAGCCCTGAACTATTGACAGAGTACAAGAGGATGGGAGAGTCGGAGAGCTGCTTCAGATCCAGCAGCAAAAACGGTGACTGGCCAGTCCTGACTGAGACGTTTCCTGAAGAGGATGTAGGTGGGCAAGTAGAAAACCCCGATGAGTCGGAGTGGTTTGTGAGGCCGATGCATTTAGTGCAGTCACTGGGCAGCTATCCAGCGCTTGAAGACCTTGGCGTTCCTGGTCACTCCATGTCGCCAGTTGATCGAGTGGTGGGCCTCACTGGGAGTGAACTCTCCAGCAAAAACTACAGAACCTCCACCATCTCGCCTGTAGACATTGCCTACCGAGAAAGCCTTCCGGTTAGGATGGGCACGCCGCATGTAATTGGAGTCCGGGCTCTGCTTCCTCCTCAGATTCCTGTCCGGCCTCAATCCCCTGAAAGAACCAGATCATCGTTCCTCAAAGACCAATCTCAGACTCTCCGACGCTCCAGAAGCATCCGGTCACGTTCTCTATCCCCAGCTTCTAAAAGAAGTCGTTGGCAGCAGTCCCGCTCCCAGTCTCCTAAACCCGTCTGGAGACCAAGTTCCACTAAAGTAAATGCGTGTGGCCGGCCCCCTCCCCCCATTAACAGGCAGAGGTTAGGGAGCAAGAAAATGACTTCCAACAGACCATCCAGATCATATTCCTATAGACCAGGAGTGCTCAGCTCAAGCTCCCAACCTGCTCCCAGTCAGAGCCTGGATGACAGCCTAAGTTCCTTGAGGACTCCTTACAGTTTAGCAGACCCAGCCGCGGCATCTCTTTCTACTCAGGAAATCAGTGAAAGGTAGGCTTCCTCCTCCAGTCTGTACCATACTGTTGCAAACCAGGTTTTAGAAATTGCACAGCATATCTGTGGTCGCTAACAGGCAGCAGAAGCTGATGGTAAACCAACAAACAGCCGAAAGCCCACAGTCCCAGCTCTGACTATCAGGAATGACAGTCGGGATCTCTTTAGCGATAGACTGGTGTCTCGCCGGTACGCTTGAGTACTTCTGCGACCGGTGGGCGCCGCGGGGACTGGAGTGCATCATCAACCCGGACAACCAAATTTTAATTTGATTTGTTAAGTTTTATTTAAAGTTTTGTTAATTTACAGTTAATTTGTTTGGGTGCTTAATCAAAAGAGTAGACTGGTGTCTCTGTTTGGAGCTGGTTTAAAGATCCATTTCGCTGCCTGAGGTGCCCCAGTTTTAGTTGCTATGATACATTCCATCACTGCTCCACAACTAAGAGGCATAGAAAAGGACAGGACTGGACAAGATCCTGCAGTCAATTTATCCGGTACTAAAAATGAATACCCTTCAATTGCCAACTCCCTCAAATATCTATCCAATTCTCCCTTATCATTTTCCACACTATTTGCTTCCACTGCCTCCCTGGGCAGTCCAATTCACATGGTCACCACCCTTTGCATAATATAGTTAAATCAAATTTGTCTGTACACTTTCCCCCTTCTAAGCTTGAGCCTTAGAGCTTGAACATAATGTTGTGGTTTAATTTATCTATTCCCTTAAGAATCTTGAATACTTGAATAATACGTCTTCTGAGCCTTCTCTTAATCACAGTAAATAACCTCGGGTTCTTCAGCCTCTTCCCCAAAGTTCAGATGCCTTGAGCTAAGTATCAGTTTCAAATGCCCCTTTCTGTACTGCCGCCAATGCCTGGATATCCTTGCTGCAGTACAGTGACCAGAATTATATATGCTGCTCCAGGGGTGGCTGTACCAGTACTTTGTACAGCCTCATGATCATGGGATTACATCGGATATACGGCACAGAAACAGGCCATTCGGCCCAACCAGTCCATGCCAGCGTTTATGCTCCACTCGAGCCTCCTCCCGTCTTTCCTCATCTAAATCTATCAGCAGAACCCTCTATTCCCTTCTCCCTCCCCTCATATGCTTGTCTAGCCTCCCCTTAAATGCATCCATACTATTCGCTTCAAGCGGCACTTACTCATCAATAACCTGCTCACTGATGCCCAGTTTGGGTTCCACCAGGACCACTCGGCTACCGACCTCATTACAGCCTTGGTCCAAACATGGACAAAAGAGCTGAATTCCAGAGGTGAGGTGAGAGTGGCTGCCCTTGACCTCAAGGCAGCATTTGACCAAGTGTGGCATGAAGGCGCCCTAGTAAAGCTGAAGTCCATGGGAATCGGGGGGGGGGGGGGGGAAACTCTCCACTGGCTGGAGTCATACCTAGCACAAAGGAAGATGGTTGTGGTGGTTGAAGGTCAATCATCACAGCCCCTGGACATCGCGGCAGGAGTTCCTCAGGGCAGTGTCCTAGGCCCAACCATCTTCAGCTGCTTCATCAATAACCTTCCCTCCAACATAAGGTCAGAAATGGGGATGTTCACTGATGACTGCACAGTGTTCAGCGCCATTCACAACTCCTCAGGTAATGAAGCAGTCCATGCCCGCATGCAACAAGACCTGGACGACGTTCAGACTTGGGCTAATAAGTGGCAGGTAACATTCGTGCCACAGAAGTGCCAGGCAATGACTATCTCCAACAAGCGAGAGTCTAACCACCTCCCCTTGACATTCAATGGCATTACCATCGCCGACTCCCCACCATCAACATCCTAGGGGTCACCATTGACCAGGAACTTAACTGGACCAGCCGCATAAATACTGTGGCAACAAGAGCAGGTCAGAGGCTAGGTATTCTGTGGCGAGTGTCTAACCTCCTGACTCCCCAAAGCCTTTCCACCATCTACAAGGCACAGCTAAGGAGTGTGATGGAATACTCTCCACTTGCCTGGATGAGTGCAGCTCCAACAACACTCAAGAAGCTCGACACCATCCAGGACAAAGCAGCCCATTTGATTGGCACCCCATCCACCGCCTTAAACATTCACTCCCTCCACCACAGGCGTACCATGGCTGCAGTGTGTACCATCTACAAGATGCATTGCAGCAACTCGCCATGGCTTCTTCAGCAGCACCTCCCAAGCCCGCGAGCTCCACCACCTAGAAGGACAAGGGCAGCAGGCGCATGGGAACACCACCACCTCCAAGTTCCCCTCCAAGTCACACACCATCCTGACTTGGAAGTATATCGCCAATCCTTCATCGTTGCTGAGTCAAAATCCTGGAACTCCCTCCCTAACAGCACTGTGGGAGTACCTTAACCTTCACCACACTGATTGCAGTGGTTCAAGAAGGCAGCTCACCACCACCTTCTCGAGGGCAATTCGGGATGGGCAATAAATGCTGGCCTTGCCAGCGACGCCCACATTCCATAAACGAATAAAAAAAAAAAAAAACACCCTGTGGTAGCGAGTTCCACATTCTCACCACTCTTTGGGTAAAGAAGTTTCTTCTGAATTCCCTATTGGATTTCTTGGTGACTATCTTATATTGATGGCCTCTAGTTATGCTCTTCCCCCACAAGCGGAAACATTCTCTCTGTATCCACTCTATCAAAATTTTTCATAATTTTAAAGACCTCTATTAGGTCACCCCTCAGCCTTTTTTCAAGAGAAAAGAGACCCAGCCTGTTCATCCTTTCCTGATATGTATACCCTCGCGTTTCTGGTATCATCCTTGTAAATCTTCTTCGCACCCTCTCCAGTGCCTCTATATCCTTTTTATAATATGGTGACCAGAACTGTACGCAGTACTCTGTGTGGTCTAACCAAGGTTCGATACAGGTTTAGCATAACTTCCCTACTTCTCAATTCTATCCCTCTAGAAATAAACCCGAGTGCTTGGTTTGCTTTTTTTATGGCCTTGCTAACCTGTGTCGCAACTTTTAGTGATTTGTGTATTTGTACTCCTCGATCCCTTTGTTCCTCTACCCCACCTAGACTCGCACCCTCCAAGTGATAAGTGACCTCCCTATTCTTCCTACCAAAATGTAATACCTCACATTTATCAGTGTTGAACTTCATTTGCCAATTATATGCCCATTCTGCAAGTTTATTAATGTCCTCCTGTAACCTGTTGCAGTCCTCCTCAGTATTTACTATCTCTCCCCACCCCCCAATTTGGTGTGATCTGCAAATTTAGAAATTGTTTTTGATTCCTAAGTCTAAATTGTGAACAGCAGCAGTCCCAGCACTGATCCTTGTGGAACACCACTACCCACCTTCTGCCACTGAATAGCTACCCTTTACTCCCACTCTTTGCTTCCTGTCCTGAAGCCAGCCAGCAATCCATTCTGCTACTTGTCCCCTGACTCCGCATTCTCTGACCTTGTTCATCAGTCTATTATGGGGTACCTTATCGAAGGGCTTTTGAAAAGCCAGATAAATTACATCTACTGCATTACCCTTGTCTACTCTCTCTGTTACCTCTTCAAAAAATTCAATAAGGTCGGTCAAGCAAGACTTTCCCTTTTGAAATCCATGTTGACTATTCATTATTATATTTTTGGACACCTCCAGGGATTTGTGCTCCATTCTTTTGGCTACTCATCTTACAAGCTATGTTGTCTCTTTCAGTGAGCTATCCATCAGTACTCTTGGATCGCTCTCCTGTGCTGTACCCTGTAATCTAGAGCCATTTAATTTATATTCTCAATGTTTACTTCCCCTCCTTCGTCTCATTACCATGCATTTGTCCATGTTTAAATGCCATTTGCCACTCATCAACCCACTATCCCAATCTACCCAGTTTCCTTTGTTTGCATGGCTTGCTTGTTTCCTATTGCTCAAACTTCCCTTTCCCCAAGTTGATGTTACCTGCAAACTTAAGGCAGTCTTGCTTCTGTCCCTGGCTCCAAAACATTTATATACACTGTGAACAGCAATGGCCCCAAGCACTAATCCCTGTGACACCCTGTTTGTGACCCCTTGGCATGTTGACCCAGCTCTATTCACAACCACCCTTTGCTTTCTTTGGTTTAGCCAATTTTCAATCCACCACAGAAACCTGCCTCCTATCCCAGGCCTTCTTACCTTGTGGACCAATTGTTGGTGTAGCATGGTATCAAAAGCTTTGCTGAAATCGAAATATATCACAGCCACAGGATTTCCATTTCCAAGGTCTGTCATTTCCTCAAAGAATTCTGGTAAATTCGATAGGCAACATCCACTTCCTCCTCCTCCTCTACTTTACCTCCTCCAGCTTGTCCTTCTCTCCATGCCACCATTTTACCTTTAATACCATGGGTCTTCATCTTCCCAACAAGTCTTCATATGGCACTTTATCAAACACTTTTTGAAAATCCAAATATATCACATCCACTGCATTTTCTTTGTCTATTTCTTCAGAATTTGATTAAATTAGTCAAGACTGATCTGTCTTAGAAATTTACATTGACTACCCATGATTAACCAATACATTTCTACATGTTCTCTAATGTTATCACTTATTATGGTCCCTGGGTACTATTGGCATGAGACTAACTGGTCTATCATTACCAAATGTATCCCTTTTCCTTTTATGAATCGGGGTATACCAGTCCCCTCCCCCACCCCCAGGCATTTGGTACCGTTCCTCTTTCCAAAGAATTTTTTTAAATTATGTTTTTTTAGTACCTCCTGATATTTCCTCACAAATCTCCTTCAGTTTTCTGGGGTGTAAATCATGTGGGCCTGGTGACTTAATCCAACTAACCCTTTTTAATACAATTATAATGTTAGTATTTCTATCTATTAGTTCCTGCCTCTTCCCACCCTGGTGCTACTGCAGCTCCACTTGCTTTGGTAATTCTGCTCCTGCTCCTCCCTCTCTGATAGTTAGAAAGAAAAAAAGAAACACTTGCATTTCTATAGCACCTTTCACGACCTCAGGACATCCCAAAGTGCTTTGAAGTGTAGTCACTGTTGTAATGTAGGAAACGCAGCAGCCAATTTGTGCACCGCAAGCTCCCACAAACAGCTAGTAAAATCTAGGAGAGAAAATCAGAATATTCAGTGACTTCAGGACATGGTACCTGGTGAGGAAAGAAATGTTTTGTGATGGAAGCACTGTGTGTTAGCTGCTTGGTTTATCTGCTGTCTTGCAGGTTCCTGCAGTCACTGGCAGAGGGCGATGTCAGACAATCATTGGTGGAAATGTCTCCGTACCAACAAGAACTGTCTCGTCTGAGGCTGCAGCGCCTCCGTGTAGAGGAAGAGTTACTCCTGGAAGTGAAACGGCAACAAGAACTGGAGAGAATCCGGGGCCCACAGCCCAAGTGGTAAGAGGGGAGTGTGACAGATGTGAAGCAGGTCTTGTTTTGGTCTGATAGTGGTCCCTTTTCAATTAGGCACAATACAGGAGATTTTAAAAAGCTCCCTGACGTGAAGGTCTCTCGCTTATTGAGGACTGGAGAGAGATTTTGTGGAGGCATAGTAGCTTAAAAGTACTAAATATTTACCCAGATAACAACACCACACTTTAGGAAGATGTCATGGCCTTGGCGAGGGTGCAGAAGAGATTTACGAGAATGGCACCAGGGATAAGGGACTTCAGTTATCTGGAGAGACTAGAGAAGCTGGGATTATTCTCTTCAGAGTAGAGAAGGGTTAAGAGGATATTTGATAGAGGTGTCCAAAATCATGAATGGTTTTGATAGAGTAAATAAAGAGAAACTGTTCCCAGTGGCAGAAGGGTCGGCAACCAGAGGACAAATTAAAAAGCAGAACCACAAGGGTAATAATCTCTGGATTACTACCTGAGCCACGAGCAAATTTGGCTAGGGTAAATAAAATCAGAGAGTTAAATGCGTGGCTCAAAGACTGGTGTGGGAGAAATGGGTTTTGCTTCTTGGGACACTGGCATCAGTACTGGGACAGGAGAGCGCTGTTCCGTTGGGATGGACTTCACTTGGCCAGTGCTGGGACTAGAATCCTGGCGAATCGAATAACTAGGACTGTAGAGAGGGCTTTAAACTAATTAGTGGCGGGGGGGGGAGGTTTCAAGAGAGCGAAAAATAAAAATGTCAGTGGAGAAGGCAATAGAGCAAGGTAGCAGTGGGGGAATTAAAAACCAGAGCGTGTCAGGAAGGGACAGAATATATAAAGATAAAGGTAAAGTAGTAAAGGGGGTAAAAGCAGGAATAAATTGTCACAAAACATATTTAAAAGTTCTTTATCTGAATGCACGCAGCATTCGTAACAAAATAGATGAGTTGGTGGTACAAATAACTACACATGGGTATGATTTGGTGGCCATTACAGAAACATGGCTGCAAGGTGACCATGACTGGGAACTAAACATCCAGGGGTATTTGACTATTAGGAAGGACAGACAGGAAGGAAAGGGAGGTGGGGTGGCTATGTTAATAAAGGATGGAATCACTGCAATAGTGAGAAATTATATTGGGTCAAAGGATCAGGATAGTGAAACAGTTTGGGTGGAGATAAGGAATAATAAGGGGAAAAAGCCACTGGTGGGCGTAGTCTTTCGGCCTCCTAACAGTTGCAACTCTATTGGTCGGAGTATAAATCAGGAAATAGTTGGGGCTTGTAATAAGGGAACAGCTATAATCATGGGAGATTTTAACTTTCATATTGACTGGACAAATCAAATTGGGCAGGGCAGCCTTGAGGAAGAGTTCATAGAGTGCATTAGGGACGGGTTCCTTGAGCAGTATGTTACTGAATCAACCAGGGGGCAGGCAATCTTCGATCTGGTCCTGTGTAATGAGACAGGATTAATAAAAAATGTCCTAGTAAAGGATACCCTTGGAATGAGTGACCATAACATGGTTGAATTCCAAATTCAGTTGGAGGGTGAGAGAGTTGGATCTCAAACCAGCGTACTAAGCTTAAATAAAGGAGACTATGAAGGTATGAGAGCAGAGTTGACTAAAGTGGACTGGGAAAATAGATTAAGGTGTAAGACGGTACATGAGCAGTGGTGTACATTCAAGGAGATATTTCACAACTTTCAAGAAAAATATATTCCACTGAGGAAAAAGGGGCGTAAAAGAAAAGACAGCCATCCGTGGCTAAGTAAAGTAATAAAGGATAGTATCCGACTGAAAACAAGGGCATATAAAGTAGCCAAATCTAGTGGGAGGATAGAAGATTGGGAAGCATTTAAAAGCCAGCAAAGAATAACTAAAAGATTAATTAAGAAAGGGAAGATAGATTATGAATTAAGAAAGGGAAGATAGATTATGAAAGTAAACTAGCAAAAAATATAAAAACAGATAGCAAGAGTTTCTACAGTTATATAAAAAGAAAAAGGGTGGCTAAAGTGAATGTTGGTCCCTTAGAGGACGAGACCAGGAAATTAGTAGTGGGGAACATGGAGATGGCAAAAACGCTGAACAAATATTTTGTATCAGTCTTTACAGTAGAGGACACTAAAAATATCCCAACACTGGACAAACAGGGGGCTATGGGGGGGAGGAGCTAAACACGATTAAAATCACTAAGTAGATGGTACTCGGTAAGATAATGGGACTTAAGGCGGATAAATCCCCTGGACCTGATGGCTTACATCCTAGGGTCTTGAGAGAAGTAGCGGTAGGGATTGCGGATGCATTGGTGGTAATTTTCCAAAACTCCCTGGATTCAGGAAAGGTCCCAGCAGATTGGAAAACTGCTAATGTAAAGCCCTTATTTAAAAAAGGGAGGTAGACAAAAGGCTGGAAACTATAGACCAGTTAGCCTAACATCTGTGGTTGGTAAAATGTTGGAGTCCATTATTAAGGAAGCAATAACAGGACATTTGGATAAGCATAATTTAATCGGACGGAGTCAGCATGGTTTTATGAAGGGGAAGTCATGTTTGACAAATTTGCTCGAATTCTTTGAGGACGTAACAAACAGCATGGATAAAGGGGAACCAGTGGATGTGGTGTATTTGGACTTCCAAAAGGCATTTGACAAGGTGCCACACAAAAGATTACTGATCAAGATAAAAAATCATGGGATTGGGGGTAATATACTGGCATGGGTGGAAGATTGGCTATCTAACAGAAAACAGAGAGTTGGGATAAATGGTTTATTCTCGGGTTGGCAATCAGTAACCAGTGGTGTTCCGCAGGGGTCAGTGCTGGGACCCCAACTCTTTACAATCTATATTAACGATTTGGAGGAGGGTACCAAGTGCAACATATCCAAGTTTGCCGATGATACAAAGATGGGAGGGAAAGCAGTGAGTGAGGAGGACATAAAAAACCTGCAAAAGGACATAGACAGGCTAAGTGAGTGGGCAGAAATTTGGCAGATGGAATATAATGTTGGAAAGTGTGAGGTTATGCACTTTGGCAGAAAAAATCAAAGAGCAAGTTATTATCTAAATGGAGAGAAACTGCAAAGTGCTACAGTACAAAGAGATCTGGGGGTCCTGGTGCATGAAACACAGAAGGTTAGTATGCAGGTACAGCAGGCGATCAGGAAGGCCAATGGAATCTTGGCTTTTATTGCAAGGGGAATGGAGTATAAAAACAGGGAAGTCTTGCTGCAGTTATACAGGGTATTGGTGAGGCCACACCTGGAATACTGCGTGCAGTTTTGGTTTCCATATTTAAGAAAAGATATACTTGCTCTCGAGGCAGTTCAGAGAAGGTTCACTCGGTTGATTCCGGAGATGAGGGGGTTGACGTATGAGGAAAGGTTGAGTAGGTTGGGCCTTTACTCATTGGAGTTCAGAAGAATGAGAGGCGATCTTATCGAAACATATAAGATTGTGAGGGGGGTGGATGCGGGGAGGATGTTTCCACTGATGGGTGAGACTAGAACTAGGGGGCATAATCTTAGAATAAGGGGCTGCCCTTTCAAAACTGAGATGAGGAGAAACTTCTTCACTCAGAGGGTAGTAAATCTATGGAATTTGCTACCTCAGAGAGCTGTGGAAGCTGCGACATTAAATAAATTTAAAACGGAGATAGACAGTTTCCTAGCTGATAAGGGAATAAGGGGTTACGGGGAGAGGGCAGGGAAGTGGACATGAGTCTAGGTTCGGATCAGCCATGATCCTATTGAATGGCGGAGCAGGCCTGAGGGCCGTATGGCCTACTCCTGCTCCTACTTCTTATGTTCTTATGACACAGATTTAAGGTGATTCCCTCTAAGCTACGCGCATGTGCGGCCGTGCAGTAATCTGCAAGGTCCCGCGCTGGCCGCTCACAAGCTTTTATATTGGAAATACCGCGCATACGCAGAAATTTAAAAGGACCGCGCATTGAAAGAAACAGACTGCGCAGAACAAAGCACAGCTTACTGGGAACATTGGTCATGAGGAAACATTTCTTTACATAGCAAGTTGTTGTGATCTGGAATGCACTACTTGAAAGGCTGGTGGAAGCAGATTCAATAGTAACATTTAAAAGAGAATTGGATAAATACTTGAAGGGGAAAAAGACAGTGCTGGGGGAAAGAGCAGGGAAGTGAGATTAATTGGATAGCTCTAACAAAGAGCTGACACAGGCATGATGGGCTGAATGGCCTCCTTCTGTGCTGTATGTTAACCAGGCTGTTGAAGGCGCAGGGAGTTGAGACTTGCCCAGTAAAGTGATCCAAGATACGGGAGCCAAAAAACTAGAATAAAGGGTAGAAAAGACCCAAAGGGTAAACGAGGCATTGCATCACCCAGGGAGACACTGCAGCACCCAGGCAACACTACCCTACCCAGGCCATACTGCAGCACGTAATGAATACAGAATGTAAACCGCATGATTGACTTCTGGCAGTAATCTCCTTGAGGAATTCTGGTGGACCAGAAGGACAAAGCATAATTCATTTGCAACCATCACCACAAGCCAAGGATGCATGAATAGATATACAATATACACTACCATTAATCACAGATATCTGTGTCTGGCTACAGTTTGTTATAAATCACCAGTGTCTGGTCTGATTGCAGTCTGTTATAAATCTCAGATTTCCAGGATTAATTACAATCTGTTATAAATCACCCAGTTACAGTCTGTTCTAAATCAGTTATCTGGGTCTGATTACAATCTGAAAGGAACATTAATACGCTTGTGTTGTAATTAGACGGTTTTCTGTCACTCCTGGTAATGAAATTATGTTGTACTAAATTGAACGCAACAAAACCGGAGTCAGCTGCCATTTTCATTAAGTTCTGCAGCCAAAGAAGTTATTAATAAAAGGGGAGACCAATTTAACAATTGTAATTTAATCTGAGGTTCAGACAGCAGTTATAAATTACTTCATCTTTGCAGTCATGATTTATGGCAGTATCTGAAGCTCTCGTTTAGATTTCTGAAGTGCAATCTCTCGGGGATCCAGTGTGCATTTTATAACTGAGATGGGTTAAGTTGGTTTCTTGTATCCAATATGGATCTGTAACCTTTTGGGATCATTGTTCTGGGATCAATTTGTTTTTGATGAGTTGTGATGAGATTGATTTTTGCATCTTTTCAGGTATGAAATGAAAGGGTCTGGCTTCCATTATGAAGCTCACAAGAACAATGAACTGCTGCGGAACAGCAAGGACTGGCAGTCTGTGTTTAGCTATCGAGAGGACCTGCTCTCAGCATCTAAGGACTTCACACAAAATGGCTGGCACAGAAACCAAGACTCTGCATGAGATTCAACAGTGATCATTCTCCTGGTTCGGCTAAACATTCAGTCACCCAGGCATTGATACAAAATGGCTTTAGCCGTGCATCAACGTGAAAGTGGCAAAATTACTCTGTGCAGTTAGGTCTCAATCAGACACCAGAGCACAATAAAGCAAAAACAGTGCGAGACCTCCACCAGGAATGAGGTCTCACTCAGCTTGGGCTTCACTCTGGGTGAAATATACTCCCAGTGGGAGTGGTGTAGGTTTAAGGAGTAGGCAGGTGTTCCCCAACTCCAGGGTGAAGCCGGGTTAAAGAATTGCTCCGGCGGATTGTTAGATTCCTGGGCACAATTTGTGACTTTCCTGCTATCCAGTAACATTAAATAAAACAGTACTGATGGAGCGGAACTTGGCAATCTGCAGGCAGAGCACGAGTCACAGCTATGTGCAGCCTGCAGCTGGATCTCGCACTGTGCAGCTTCCATTATTAGATTGGTGGCATCGTAACTGCACCATCAAATGACAGGGAAGTTTTAATGTAAAGAATATGAATGATTTCCTGAAACTTTTCTGCTGGAGAGAAGAAGTTTGCTGTCTGATCCTGATTCATTTTGTCCAAGTTGTTTTTTTCCAAACAGGCAAGAAGGCAAAACACTTGAACCCATCAAGCATTGCAGCTTTGTGTGAAGATGCAACATTGATAAGTAGATTTGCAGGCAACATTCCAACTCTTTGCCAGGAGGTGAACGTGTTTGTAAAACCTGTCCATTTTTAGCTGCTGATATACTGCTATTGTTTGTGGGTGTGGCATGTGCAATATCACAGGATATACACAGATGGCGAAGGCCATTTGGCCCATCTTGGCTTGCCCATGCACAAAATCCTTCAGCTGCCAAAGGCGCCCCCCCCCCCCCCCCCAACCCCATCACAGCAGCCAACTGTTTCATCAAAGATTTCAGGGATTTTATATCCACTACCCTACCCAAGTGTTGATCCATCTTCGTTCCTGATATCAGTCCTAAATTTGCCTTCCACTAGTTTAAACCTGCACCTCGTTGCGCTGCTGTCACAACTTAGTGTTTCAGATTTACCTTTTTTTTGTTTCACCATTTATTATATACTGCTTTAAGATTACCTCTCTGTCACCTGCTTTCAAGGCTGAAAGGCCCAAGTTTCTCCAGTCTTTCCTCCTAACTCAGTTGGTCTGACACTATGGGGTCGATTTTCCTGGAGCCGTCAGGCGTGAGGGGGGGGTGGGGGTGGGGAAATCCCGAATTCGGGGGGTCCCGACACCATCCCGCCCAAAACCTGCCTCCACGTAAGTTTCACAGGAGGCTGGGACCCGCCGACCCAAGGCGGGAAGGGATTCGTGCCAATTAACTGCCTGTTAACAGGTAGTCAACGGGCAGTTTTTAGCCTAATCCCTATTTTGAGGAGTGTTGTGTGGGATTCCCAACGGCTCCAAACCACGCTAGGTTAGAGCAGGCGGGCCGTTGGGTTGAAGGACTTGGAGGGGTCGCGATGTCAGTGTTCAGGTGAGTGATGGGTGCATGAGTGCAAAGGTAAGTGTGTTTGGTGTGTCTGAAGTGTGTAAAGAAGTTTAAATTACCTGTACTTTACAACCTTCCTTCCTCTAGGCGTCGGGAGTCCATCACTCAGCCGGCACTGAAAGCTGAATGGCCACGAGCTGTCAAAAGTGATGGCCTTCAGCTTTCAGTGCCGGTGACAGTTCTAACTGAGTCTGTGTAGAAGGACTCCGGTTAGAAGTTAGACTGTCAGTGTTTGACAGCTTCAAACAGCTGTGAAACACTGATATTTCACCTGTCAAAAACTCTTGACAGATGAAATTTCAGTCTGTGACGTCACCTGTTGCCGGGTGGCCCTTAATTGGCCTGCTGAGCCCGCTGGGCGGGCTCAACAAGGTCAATCTAGGGAAAATCACGTCGATTGGCCGGACGTCGATGGAGGCGGGACTAAAACCCGAAAGTTGTAGTCCCGCCTCCTTCCCGACTGCCGAATGAAAATCCAGCCCTATATAACAGTCTCGTGGCTCTGCACCACTTCCAGTGCTTGAATGTCACCCTTGTGCCTTGGTAGCCAGATGTGGTCTGCTTGGAGCATTGGTTCATTATGACTTCCTCCAACTTGTACTCTCTGTTCTGCCCACAATTCATTCAGCATTCTATTTGCTTTGTTGAGTTCTGCTTCACAGTGATTGCACACGTTAAGTGCCAAGTCCATTTGTACAACTAGATCTTTTTCACCCTTCATCACCACTCATGGAGTACTTATGCTGCTTATCATCTGACTGTCTACAATCCACTTGGGATGTCACTTCAAGAAAGTAAAATGGGTTAGTTAGGCAAAATCATCCCCTTCTGTATCTGTTGGCTGCTATTTACTAGATCATTATCAAACCAACAATCCCCACGTTCACTCCTGGCAATCAGTGTATTTATTTTATTCCGTTTTGATGTGATGCTATTATGTCTGTAGTTGTCTGTTTGTCACACCTTTTGAAAGTGGGCACCATGTTTACCTGTTTCCAGTCTAGTGCGATCTCTCCAGAGTTCATCAATTCTCTCATAATGACTAAACACGTCACAAATCTCCTCCCTTTCTTAGTGCATATCAAATGCTTGAGAGTGTGCTATAAGGCTGTAACGGAATCAGGCCCGAGTAAGAAATATAATGATTATTTCCTGTGTACCAATTTTGGCTGTAGTGTAGTGGTTGTTAGTTGCAGTGACTTCTGTGCAGAAATAATTTATCTAATTCATCAAAATGAAAATAAGTTTTGTTGAACAGAACTGATCAGACCAAAGTGTGTCAACTGGATCCTTCCTGGTTTTAAACATAATCCTGCATTTTAATTGATCATGTTTGTAATGTTCATTTTATGTGTTAATATGATTGGGGGAGGTGAGCAGTGTGTTGATATATAATTGACGGAGATCTGTGTGTCAAAATCATTGGGAGGCAGTGTGTTGATGGGGTGCAGTGTGTTGATTATCATTAGTTGGGGGGAGCAGTGTGTTGATTATGATTGAAGTGAACATTTGTCAAAATGATTGATGGGGTAGTTTATCAATCTTATTGGAGAGCAATGTATTGATATCGATGGGCAGTTTGCTGATATCATTGGGTAACATTGATGGGGTTAGTGTGCCAATATCATTAATGGGGTAGTTTGTTGTAGCTCTTTGCACTGCTTCCAGTGTTTGAATGTCTCCATAATGTCTCTGTGATTAAATATCGTCTGACTAGAGCACTGTTTCTGCATGACTTCCCTCCAACTTGTACTTTCTTGTTTGCCAACAATTCAGCATTTTATTAGCTTTGTTGATTTGTTGTTCCACGATGATTGAACATGTTGAGTCACAGGTTTACGTATACAATTGGGAAGGAGTGTGTCGTTATCATTGATGGGAGGCGGGGGGGGCACTGTTGATGGGTGGGGGGAAGTGCATTTGATATCATGGGGCAGCATGTTGATATAATTGATGGATGCATTGTGTCTATTATTGATGGGCAGTGTGTGATATACCTAGAGGGCAGAGTGCGATTTAATTAATGAGCCAGTGTGTTAATGACTACAAGTATGATTTTTCTGAGAATGAAAGGTAATGAATAATAGTGATTAGTACAGCGCTGTTACTGAGGGTGTTTTCCTTGCTATAGTTTTTACTGTGTCTTATTTACTGAAATAACAGGAAGGGGGATGTGTGAGTGCTGATGCACAGAGGACATGTCACTCACCCAGCAGTGCACTCCCATCCCCTGGGAAAGGACCATCAATCAGCTTCACCTTGGAGTTGGTTATTGGTTGCAGTGAAATGCAAAAAAACATAATTTTCCCCTCCTTTCTCAATCAAAGATTAGTCGCTGTTTGATTCTCAATCAAAGCGAGTTTCTACCCTTGATTACAAATGAAAGTTTTAATGTTAATTGAGTCTTAAATGAGTTCAGGATATGAAGTATCTCAGCAAACTGCTTTGGCTTTATGGGGCAGTAATGAACCGTATTGTCACTTTAAAGGGCTGGGCTGCTCTGATTGCATTTCAATAAGTGACCTGATTAACAACTTTCCCACTCCGCTGCTGTAACCTTGTCAGAAGTGCGGCAGAAATCCTGTTTTATATCAGCACCTCTGAGGAAATTCCAGGCTAGCAGATCTTGCATGGTGTTGCTCATTGTGAAGTCACAGGATACATTCTGTATGTTGCCTTTCTTGGGCAGCAGGCCAGGTGGGAAGGGAAGAGGGGCTGGAGACTACAGAGAGCAGAAGTGCTACAGCAAAATAGGGGGAAGAAGGTGACCAAATTTTTGAATGGCCATTAAGACCAGAGAAAAGGTGGAGTGAAGCAGAATGGGGGGCCAAAATTTAAATAGACAGGAGGAGAGGCTAGAGGAGATGGGAAGACTTTGGGGAACCTGGACAGGGCACAAAGAGGAGATGGGAGAAGAAGCGGTTTATTCATTTATGTTTTGGTCGGTGGCAGCAACAGAATTAATTTAGAGGTATTATGTTTTAAAGTTCTTTTATTTGTTCATGGGATGTGGGCATCGCTGGCAAAGCCAGCATTTATTGCCCATCCCTAATTGCCCTTGAGAAGGTGGTGGTGAGCCTCCTTCTTGAACCACTGCAGTCCATGTGGTGAAGGTACTCCCACAGTGCTGTTAGGGAGGGAGTTCCAGGATTTTGACCCAGTGACAATGAAAGAACAGCGATATATTTCCAAGTCAGGATGGTGTGTGACTTGGAGGGGAACTGGGAGTGATGGTGTTCCCATTTGGCTGCTGCCCTTGTCCTTCTAGGTGGTAGAGGTCGCAGGTTTGGGAGGTGCTGCTGAAGAAGCCTTGGCAAGTTGCTGCAGTGCATCTTGTAGATGGTACACACTGCAGACACGGTGCGCCAGTGGTGGAGAGAGTGAACGTTTAAGCTGGTAGATGGGGTGCCAATCAAATGGGCTGCTTTATCCTGGATGGTTTCGAGCTTCTTGAATGTTGTTGGAGCTGCACTCATCCTGACTTGTGCCTTGTAGATGGTGGAAAGGCTTTGGGGAGTCAGGAGGTGAGACACTCGCCGCACAATAGCCAGTCTCTGACCTTCTCTTGTAGCCACAGTATTTATGTGGCTGGTCCAATTAAGTTTCTGGTCAATGGTGACTCCCAGGATGTTGATGGTGGGGGATTTGGCAATGATAATGTCGTTGAATGTCAAGGGGCGGTAGCTAGACTCTCTCTTGTTGGTGATGGTCATTGCCTGGCATTTGAGGATTGTTGGAGTGAGGAAAGACGGTCAGGGTTTGCAACAAAATTCAATGTTGAAAGTAAGAAAATGTTGTACTAAAAGTAATTGAAGTAGGTATTACTGTGCCAGAATTACCCATTGATTCAGTGGACTGGTGGCATGCCAGCATTACTAATTCATGATTATCTGTAAAAAAAATGATATACCAGAATTTCATCTGTTGTGTGTATATATATTTAAATAAAGTGATTTTGTATGCAGTGAACTTCACAATGGACCAGTGTTAAATTGCAGTACATGGTGTTTCAGTAAACATAATGGCTTGAATTAATGTCCAAGACCTTTCATTGTGACATTGCTGAATGTTTAATATGTAACTTTGCAGATTTACAGCGCCAAATGGTGGCACTCTGCTGTAGAGGGTCAGCTTTGTCTCAGTAACATAAAGACCGCAGTTGTTCAGCGAGTAGCTCAGCCACAGAGACTAGAAAGGTCCCAGGTTTGGTTCCTGGTCTGTACTGAGTTATCTGATTTCAACCAAAACCTAGTAGATGTGCTCTAATTAGCCTCAGTGCCTCTGGACAGTGATGGGATAATCAGCCAAGGTTTTGGACTTGGTGTGATGCTCCTCCCATGTTTGAGGAGCCTGTCAAATTGCTCAAAATATACTATGCAAATCAAAATTTGAGTGGAAACAGCACCAAAATTGACCTCAAACTTTATTCAAATGTCAGAGGCCATTAAAAGCTGTCACAATGTTTGAATTTACGGAGCTGGGTTTTGGAGAGTCGAGTTTTCTGCACAGTATGCATTGGCTTGGGGAGCTTGCAGAGAACGCATTATTCAACCTACACATACAAACAGGATTACCTGTCATCTGCGGGAGGAGGAAATCGCTAAGGCACATATGGCTCAAAGCTGTTAAAGAACCCATGTGTGCATCTTAATCAGCACCTTCTACAGTATTCTGGCATAAGATTATCTATTATTTTATTCTCTGGGACCTGAGATTTCCCAATATTTGCAATGTAATAAGTGGCCTCGTACCAATTAGTTTGTAAAAAATGTTGATTTGTGTATAGCTCTAGCTTTTCAATGTAGTTAATCTACTTCTAATCAAGCAAAATAAAGCAATCAAAGCTGGCGGTTTCTAAATATGCTTACTTCACCGAAAACAAATCTGGTATTGCATCCTAGTGAAGGATAATGAAGCCTTCTTGATGATAGTTTGAAGCAGATTCATACTGGGAGACATTAATGGGGGGCATGAAACCGTATTTCAAATGTGACCATAGAACACATTCTGCACGGTTGCGCATTAATGTGGAAATGTGTTATTCATCTTACTCCCATCTGCTCCTTAATGATTCATTTATTTGGTATTTTAGTTAATGTTTACTAACCTATTAAAAGTGAATGTGAAGGAATGCGGGCTTACTGCAAGTGATACTCAATTGCCAGTAGCAACACACCACGGATGCAGTCCAGAACCTTCTGGATGGTTCAGTGAGCCACAAACTCCACATAACTACGAGTGAAATCGAGACTATTAGCACTTATATTGAACAGCAGAGAGATAGTGGGGGACTGAGAGTAGTGTAATTGAAGGGAACGTTTCATCCCGCATGCATGAATCTTTTCGATGAAAGTGGCTTCGCTCTCATTGGTGGATTGAAAAGAAGGACCCTACAACAGCAGCAGCAATTCTGAAACACATGTCTTTTGCTAAAAATTTATTTTGCAAATAATGGATCAATGTTGCTTATGAATGAACATCCAGTTGACAAATTAGCCACTGTTAATATGGAGAGAAAGGATAATAATGGGTGATAAAATTATAAGCGATAATTTATTAGAGAGATGGAAATAAAATATTGAGACATGTTAGCCGAGCCTTTGTGTATGATGGAGTCTCGAGGCTAAACATGTGACTTGGGCCTCCCTCTGACAATGTTCACGATGTATGGTACATACTTTTCTAGCTTCTCCACGATCTCTAATTAACCCGAGAACTATATTGTGCTTTCTAGAGAAGCACCAACAGCGGCTGCATAGTCAGGTCATCAACACATTTACTAATGGGCTTTCACGCCCCCCCCCCCCCCCCCCCCCCGGGACATTGAGAAACTTCAGGTTACTGAAAAAGAACACATAGCTTTCAAAATACACATAAGCTGCAGCCTAATTGCTGGTAGAATCATTTCTTTGGCAATACAATTGTATTCACATTTTAATTTAATACAAGATATGGGTTACGCACATTTAATGATTGTGCGTAGAAACACTGTTAAATTTACACTGAGTTATACTAGGATTAGGGAGTTACTGAACAAACCAGTAAAGTGGAAATATTGCATATTAGCATTTCCTATTTCAAAAAGTATGCACAGATCTGACCAATTCCATGGAATTTGCATTTTTCTTTCAGAAGTATCCATGTAACGTCTCGACCCCTATTTGGTAGAATACAAGATCTGACATTTTGTCTGTTTCACAGAATTTTGTCTTGGTTCTTTACACAACGCACTTTCCAGTGTGAGTCACTGGGATGGTGATCAGAAGAAGGAATCCTGGTTGATTCTTCACCTCCTTGAGGGGCATGAGGCCACTTGCCGCTCCCCTCGCCCATCCTGCCTGAGATCAGCTGGGTCACCGCAGACTGGGGATCAAACCTGGGACTTTCTGTATGGCTCAGTACCACACTGGGCAGCCCAATTACCCACTGAGCTATCAAGCACAGTCGCCCCTTTTCAATCAGTGGAAGCTCATTAACTGTTCAGGAGACTTTCTTAATTTCAAAACATTAAAAAAAAATAGAAGTGCTTTGAACTGCTATGGATGTGAAGCTACCTCTTGGGAGGTGTCTCAGAATACAACCCAGCAGCAGCAGCGCTATATTCCATTTTTGGCATTGGTACTCAAAAAATCTCACAACAGCACTGGTGCCAAAGGTGCAGTACAGCAGCTGCCTCTGAGCCAGAGTTTTGCAGTTCGATGTATAGGAAGGGGGTGGCATCTTGGAAGTGTCACAATTACATGGATCTCAGCCCTGTCCAATAAGAATGTGAAAATGAGCAGAGAATTATCCGGGCATCTTTCCAATCAACCACATTCTCATCAAACTCTACAAACTGAGCACTGTCCAAGATCATCAGACATAAAATGGGAAAGGTTCTGGTGTGCCTGGAACCTGGAATCACAGTACACTAAGTTACTGGGGATTTATACATCTCAATTGCTTGTACAATATGGACACTTAGTGACCATCCCCTGCCTGGACATCATTAAACGCTGCAAATAAGCTGCAGAGAGGTTTTTATTAATCATAGCTAATGTTTCTGGTTTTGGTGAGTCCTCCTGTTGTTTTACAGCTTCCATTATCTTCACGATTTGTTCATCTCTTTTACCAGCACTGGCGATCTTGAATGCAGAATGATTTGGTAGATTGTGTCTCAAATGACAAAGAATCTGAAAAAAGAAAGCCGGCAAGAGTTAGAAAGGCTCATTAATGTCTCAACACTTTGTGTAAGCAAATGAAACTTAAGGATGAGCAAAGGCCATTCAGCTTCAAATACCACCCTCTAGTATCCAAACACATTCATTGTTGCTCATCCCTCTAGTACCCTAATTTACCCATTGATGTTCAGTCCTCTAGTACCCAAAACTCACCTATCAAACCCTGTCCCTCTAGTATCCTAAGTTACTAGTCCATGCTCGGCCATCTAGTATAGCTCACCTATCATAGCATCTCCCTCTGGTGCCCTCTCACTTATGCCTTCATTTCCATAATTCACCTATCACAACCCATCCCTCTAGTGTACCAAGACACCTATCAAAGCCTTTCCCTCCAGTACCCTAAGTCACCCACTGCTGCTTGTCCCTCAAATTCGCAAACTCACCTATCATAGTCTATCCCTCCAGTACCCTAAGTCACCCATCGATACGCATTCCTCCAGTACTATTACTCACCCAGCAAAGCTGGTTGCTATATAATTCTAATTCTCCCATCAAAGCCCATCCCTCTAATACCCTTCTAGTACCTTAACACTCCTTTTGATGCCAGTCCCTCCACAACCCTAACTAACCCATCAATGTCTGTCACTCTAATACCCTGACTTATCCATCAATGCTTGTGCCTCAAATACCCTAACTCTCATACCAAAGATAATCCCTCTATAACCCTAACCTACTCTAATACCCCAACTTGCTCATTAATAATGTCTGTCCCTCTAATACTCTAACTCACCCATCAATAATCATCCCTCCAGTACCCTAACTCTGCCATTACAATACCCAGCTACATTTTGAACGCCCCTAGTATTTATGCTCCTGTTCCGCCTACAGTTACAATTCTGTACTCTGCAAGTGTTCAAACACTAAATTGCAGCAGGGGCTGAGCAGACAACACCACCTGGTCCTGAACTGTGCCAACTCAAACACCAGCTACATCACCTATTCCACCCGGTTCCCTTACGGAGAATCATTCTGACTATCTGCTATGGAATCCAGCTCTTAAAGGTGTTAGTGTTGCAAGCAGCTGTGATGCTTTTATCCGACTGCTACTATTAGGCTGGAATTAAACTGACACCTTCACATCGAGGTGAAGCACTTGTGAATGTTTGTTAGTGCAATGGTGACAGTGTGGTTGGGAGTCAGCTGGGAATCCGACTCCTGAGCGTCGGGTGTGAGCCCCCTTGAGTTAGGGTTTCTAAAGCCAGAGCACTGCCAGTACTAACAGCAGAGGGGCTGATATTGCAGCTGAAAGGTGACTGAGCAGGGAAGGACAAGCTGAAGTTCATTCTCTATATACAGCACATAGGGTCTACAATTAATCAACCCAAGATCTTGGTGAGGTGTGCAATTAAACTAATGACAGTTAGTCGACCCTTAATGAGACAAAGGACAGTGCAGTCCTGCTCTGTATGTTATTTCACAATTATTATTGGATGTTATTGCAATACATTGCAATTGCATGTATTCATCACATAAGTACATCTCACCTGGTTAAATGGCCAGGCTTGGTACCTCTTACTTGCCTCAGTTACCTACCCTGGCGCTGCGGTGTGCGTGCCGTCCTGCACAAGCCTTTCCCTGCACCATTTCTGTACACTGCCTTCACACAAATCCGGTTGTCAGAGCCTGGAATTAGGTCTGTTAATAGCACCCTTCGGACATGTGCTGGGACTGTCCTCACAGATGGGCTTCTTTGATGACGAGTGCAGCGCACCCTGTACTGCAGCACTCTGCCTCGTGCAGGGTCCCACGAAGCTGTTACACTGGTGGGACTGATGTCAATAAGCTTCAGGTCATTGACTTTAGAATTCACTGTTCAGAACAAAAATACAGAGAACAAAAATCACCTGGTATTAGAGATATGACCACAGATTAGTGATGCATGCCCTATGCTTCCATTCCATTCTTCTGTACTTATGCTTGTTAGATTGGGGGGTGGCGGTGGGAGTAGGTAGTGGCTAGGGAGTGACCAGGTTATGGTGCAGACTGTTTCGCTATGGAGCCAGTGCCAGTGTCAGGATTTCATAGCTCAGGTACGATATGTGTCTATTACAATGTACTAAAGCTTTGCTTACATTGCATTTACCACTTGTATTAGTATCCCAAGACACAGCAGAGTGTTGGCTTTGGGGGGAGGGCACATTACTCCACTTTTTCTGGTTGTGTCCAAAGGTTTAGCTGCCCCCAGTGGCAGAAGGTGCCACATGACATCCAAAAGATCACCAAGCACCAGAATGAACCAGACCCGCCTACTGTCCCCTGGACCTCCCCGTGAGGTTTCTCTTGGTCTCCAACATGGGCAATCTCTTGGGTTTCCTACGAACTGCAAACAGATTATTGATCCCACTAAGGAGGCGACAGGATGTCTCTCCACTAACATGCTCGATATGGATTGAGACACCACAGAAGACGGCCTGCCCCCCCAAAAAAAACGCATCTACTACCTTAAGGGTCATTGAAATTTGGATTCATTTCTTTCCTCCTGCCAGCAGCTGTTGGCATGTTGACACCACTCTCTGCACTCCATCCCTCCCTTCTAACTTCAATCTGCTGCTGTGTGTGCAGCAACCTTCACTCTGGGTTTGACACACGTCTAGTGGATATCCTCAGCCATGACCTCATTCACCCTGCAGCCCCACTGCACAGCTCCGCAAGGAATCCCGTCATCTCCCCAGAATCAGGAACTACAGTAAGGAGGGCGTGAAATGATATCTTTGCTGATGAATGCAATCAAATCATGAAAATCCGCTCGTTACATGTTACCTGTTTGACCAAGCTTTTGGTCACCTGCCCTAATTTATCCTTATGTGGATCGGTGTCACGTTTTTTGTCTTAAATTACTCCTGTGCAGCGCCTTGGGACGTTTTACTACGTTAAAGGCGCTATATAAATAAAAGTTGTTGTTGTTGTTGTACCAACTCGCAGACTCAGTTGGAAACAGGAAAAGTTGGAGTGAATGGAAGTGTGGAGGAATCAACTTAAAAGGGAAACCATCTTCAAATGTGTTTGGAAATAAACAATTGTTTATTACATACACAACATGACATGACATAAATGGAGTTGAAACACTGCATTGCATCATTTGTGTGTGACAAACGACACATGGCTCTTTGCGCTCCCCAAAGCACAAAATGGTCACCCTGCTCTTTTTCCATGAATGCCGTCTTCCTTTAAATTTCACTACTCAAGCTGCAAAACTGCATAGAAATAATCCGAATATCTCCTGAAAATGCTCCTCGGGCTGCTTGGCCTGCACTGTGATCATTCCCACAATCTCTTGCTCAGTGAGCTCTACATTTGGACACCTGATCACACCGAATCCATCATTTCCCCTGCACCGTTCAAGCACTATCAGATCAGTGGGGTCACCAGTGCTTCGCAGACCCACCAAGGGCTTCCTGGAGGGTTTGACTACCAGGTGGAATCAATCTAGGGGTGATTGAGAACTTGTGACACGCTCACAGTCTCTAATGCCTCCCAGACATGTCCAAGGCTTAGATTCTGGCCCTTTGTAGGCGATTACAAAACAGAAGGTCCGACCTTGTGTTTGGGTGAGCGGTCTATATGGTTGGAGTTTCACAGAATCACAGAAACCCCACAGTGCAGATAGAGGCCATTTCGGCCCATCGAGCCTGCACCGACACATATCCCACCCGATCCCCGTAACCCCTACACCAACACCTATCCCACCCTATCCCCGTAACCCCACATATTTAATCCCCCTAACACTAAGGGTCAATTTTTTATCATAGCCAATCATCCTAATCCGCACATCTTTGGACAGTGGGAGGAAACCGGAGCACCCGGAGGAAACCCATGCAAACACGGGGAGAATGTGCAAACTCCACACAGACAGTCACCCGAGGCTGGATTCGAACGCGGGTCCCTGGCGCTGTGAGGCAACAGTGCTAACCACTATGCCACCGTGCTGCCAGGCATCAGAACATTTTACCCATCAGAATATGGCATCACTGTAAAGTGGCATTTCTTGGCTGCTGTCGCGGAGCCTCTTACCGTCCTGAGTGCAAGCTTTCGCTGATAATGCTTTTGTTCTGCCAGACTGGTACAAGGCTGACACGGTGACCAGGTAGGTGGTGTTGGGCTCCAAGTTGTTCACGACGGTGGTGTTCTGGTTGCCGTCGATGGTGAGTAGGCTGGGCTCACCCCCCGGCAGGACCCCGTACACAACCTCATAGGAAGCAACACTGAGCGGAGTTGGGGCCCAACTGACCCGAAAACTTGTCGGTCGTGACTCAGAGATTACGACGATCTGTGGGCTGGTCTCACCTGGAGTCACAGACAACAAAATCATTTGAGTTAATTTTGTACAATTAAACTGCTGCAGAAATCCTCGTAAAATTATGCTAGTTAGTGATAATTTTCACATTAATAATGCACCAATATATTAATAAATTAGTATTTTCTAAATTAATGTGATCATTATTTTATGTATCTCGATGTATCGAGGAACACGTCAGTAAATGGTCCTACTTTACTGAAATTTAGGTTCTGGCTGGAGGGATGGTCACTGCTTTCAAGCTCCTGATAAACCTATTCCCAGATCAACTCTCGTTAGGTTGATTACAGTGGAATCTAGTTACAGTGATTAATTTGGCCAAGGTAACAATCCCTGACGTGTGCTGCTGATTAGTTCATTATCAACGTTGGCCGCAAACCACATGGTCCCAGATGTGGGCGGCTGCTCTTTGGATTCCCAAACTGTGCTGTGCTACTGGACAGTGCTGCTTAGCCTCTCCGTACTGATAAATGGACGTCCCACAGCACTTTACAGCCAATGAAGCACTTTTTGAAGTGTGGTCACTGTTGTAAGGTAGGAAACATGGCAGCCAATTTGCACACAGCAAGCTCCCATAAACAGCAATGTGACAATGGCCAGATAATCTGTTTTAGTGATGTTGATTGAGGGATAAATATTGGCCAGGACACTGGGTATAGCTCCCCTGCTCTTCAAAATAGTACCACAGGATCTTTTACATCCACCAGAGTGGGCAGACGGGGCCTCGGTTTAACATCTCATCCGCAAAATGGCACCTGTGACAGTGCCGCACTCCCTCAGCATGGCACTGGATTGCCAGCCTAGATGTTTGTGCTCAAGTCTCTGGAGTGGGATTTGAACCCACAAACCTTCTGACGCCGAGGCGAGAGGTGCAACCAACCGAGCCACAGCTGATGCATTGCTCAGAATGTTGACCTTTTTATTTTATCCCGCTCATTGACTGAAAACTGACATTCTGAGTAAAGAAGTGCTCGAGCTTAAACTGCTGGTGAGTGTGGAGCAGCATTGCAATCACTCATTGTTTTTATATTGGTTTCATGCCATATTGGTGCCACTGGTGTAGCATATCAAGGATGATACCAGAACTGAGAGGTTACAACTATCAGGAAAGACTGAATCGGCTGGGGCTCTTTTCTCTAGAAAAGAGAAGTCTGAGATGTGACCTGATCGAGGTCTTTAAAATTATGAAGGAGGTCGATAGGGTAGATGTAGAGAAGATGTTTCCACTTGTGGGGGAGTCCAAAACCAGGGGCCATAAATATAAGATAGTCACTAATAAATCCAATAAGGAATTCAGGAGAAAGTTTTTTACTCAGAGAGTGGTTAGAATATGGAACTTGCTACCACATGAAGTAGTTGAGGCAATTCAAATCAAATCAAATCAAATCAACTTTTATTGTCATTGTTAGTGCACAAGTGCAGTACAACGAAATGTAGGCTTGCAGCTCCTGAGAGTGTACAATTTGGATTAGGACACTTAAACATTTCAACATACATTTGTACATATATATTAGCATAAATATGACCATAATAAAGTGCATCGGCAGATGTGCAGGCTTTAGTGTTTATTTGTGGAGTTCAGTAGGATTAGCATAGATGTAGATTTTTATCATAGATGTATTTAAAGGGAAGCTAGATAAGTATATGAAGGAGTAGGGAATAGAAGGATATGTTGCTAGGGTGTGATGAAGCAGGGTGGGAGGAGGCTCATGTGGAGCATAAACACCGGCATAGACCAGTTGGGCCGAATGGCCTGTTTCTGTGCTGTAAAATTCTGTGTAATTCTATGTAAGTTTGCACTGGGTTTAGCACTGGCAGCGCCAGACTCGTGCAGTAGAAGCAAGTTGTATTGCGCTGCACAAAGCCAACATAAAAGTAGCTACTGAGTTGTCCTCGGGATCCTTTAGTCAGCTAGTTAAGGACAATTAGCAGCTCCATGTTAATGTAATTACCTGGATAAACAGTGTTACAACTGAACCAATTGTCTTTCAATTATGGGGAGTTGTCACTGAACAACCAAACTGTACATTAGACTCAATCGCAAAACAGTGTTATATGGGTTGTGATTTGGGGAAACAAATTTGAATCATTGTAAGTGAATGGGGCTGGCCAAATGGACCGTAATGGGACTGACCAGATGGTCTTTTTTCAGCCCCAATCACTACAAACAATGACCACAATAACAGGGTTCCACTGTACAGTATTTACAATAGCAGATAGGTATGTGACTTCACAAATTACGTTAATGCTGTGTGCAAATTAAACTCAATATTCAGTTCCCTTCATCTTAACCTGGCACACAGCTCCTGCAGTGTGTGTGTGCATTGAATGATCTCACACTTTGCTCGCCTGATCCCAGGAATGTCCCAGCGACATATCAATGCACTCTGCTCTATCTGGGCTGCCTTCAAAAGCTTTTGAGCTCAACTTCTGAAAGCTAATTTGGCCCCGAACACTCAACAACTGCAGTGCTGAGACGCAGCAGCAGCTTCCATCAAAGACTCACTCAGCTAACTCCTAGTGACAAGGACTTTGGTGGAGAGAAGGCATTGAAGAGTGTAGTGAGAAGGTGGGGCTGACCTATGAAAAAGAGGCAAGCTTATTGCACTCAATTGCCATTTACTGCTCCTGAATATCCTGATTCTGTTTGTGTGAACATGTTTTGTCCAGGGTTGCCAACCCTCCCGGATTGTCCTGGAATCTCCAGGAATTAAACAGTAATCACTGCTGTGAGCAACCCAGGAGAAAAATCATAAGGGCTTAAAAAACATTGTGTGTAATTGACAAATTAATTTCAATATAGATAAGCGTGAGGTGGTGCATCTTGGTAGGAAGAATAAGGAGGCCACATACTGCTTGGATAATAAGAGTCTAAAATGGGGTGGAGGAGCAAAGGAATCTAGGGGTACTGATACTTAAATCACTAAAAGTAGCGACACAGGTTAATAAGGCCATAAAAAAAACCAAGCACTGGGGTTTATTTCTATAGAATGATAGAATTGAAAAGAAGGGAAGTTATGTTAAACTTGTACAGAACCTTAGTTAGACCACACTTGGAGTACTCTGCACAGTTCTGGTCTCCATATTATAAAAAGGATATAGAGGCATTGGAGAAGGTGCAAAAAAGATTTACAAGGATGATGCCACAACTGAGAGGTTATAACTATCAGGAAAGACTGGATAGGGTGGGACTCCTTTATCTAGAAAAAAGAAGGCTGAGAGGTGACCTGATAGAGGTCTTTAAAATGATGAGGGGGCTCGATAGGGTAGACATGGAGAAGATGTTTCCACTTGTAAGGGAGTCCAAAACTAGGGTCCATAAATATAAGATAGTCACTAATAATTCCAATAGGGAATTCAGGGGAAACTTCTTTACCCAAAAAGTGGTTTGAATATGGTACACGCTACCACAAGGAGTAGTTGAGGCAAATAGCATAGGTACATTTAAGGGGAAGCTAGATAATCACATGAGGGAGAAAAGAATAGAAGGGCATGCTGATAGGGTTAGATGAAGAGTGGTGGGAGGAGGCTCATGTGGAGCATAAACGCCGGCACAGACCAGTTGTGCTGAATGGCCTGTTTTGGTGCTGTAGACTTGATGTAACGATATAATGGAGGGGAAGGGGGCCATTACTAATCCCTCTCCCTCCTTCCAGAGACTTGGGGGCTTGCCACTGCTAGCACAGGGACTTGTGCTAACCCTTCTTCTGGTGGTCCCTGGGATTGATGGAGACAGCGGCAGTAAACAGGAATATCCAGTGGTTTGCCGGGCACTGCCACTCCCCTGGAATTTATGTGTGATGGGCAGGGAAAGAGTGTCCAGCGGTTGGAGGGGTTCCTCTGGTTTCCCACCAGAGTTATGGCAGGAGATCAGCACACCACCGCTCCCCCCACCCCACCAGATATGGACTGATCCAGTGTAAGCGGAGTCAGATCCCTGCTACAACTTGGATGATTTTGCTCTCCATAGCAAAGGAACTGGGGACAATTGTGATATCCTTACTGCCACCTTCACTGAGATCAACTAACAGACTTGCAGCCTTCTGCTAAAGATTTTTATCATTTAACAGTGTGTTAATGTTCTTATGAACTGCCCTTTTGATTTCAGATGGTTCAGGTTACAGCACACACATCAGAACTCACCTTCCAGTGTAGTTACCTTTGTCACAAGGGCTTTGTTATAGTTGCTGTTATTTATTGGAGTAAGTTTCACTTCATATGTGGTCTCTGGGAGCAGCTGTCTCAAAACAACACTTGTTTCATCTCCAGTGACGGTTTTCCATGATTTCCTTTGAGGCTCAGTGAGTGGACTGTACTCAATCAGATAATAGTCTGTGTCACTGCTGAGCAGCTTGGGCCACAACAAGCGGAAGCTGCTCGCTGTGATGTCCAATGCTCTCAGTTTTTTAACCCGGATAATCTCTGGAAGGGAAAAAACCCAGAAGAAACAGATATCAGTGAAAACTTTAAACAATTGTGTGTGTGAGAGACATGTAGGAGTGTACATGGGAAGGGTCTCTGTGAAGGAGAGTATGTGTGTGGGGCGTGTAGCTGTGCACGTGTGAACAAACGTGTGCATGTGAGGCATCTGTGTATGTGTCACATATGTATCTGAGATGTCTGTGCATGTGTGTGTGGTATCTGTGCAGGAATATTTTTGTATTTGGCACCTGTGCATGTGCTTGGGGAGTGTGTCAAGTGTGTGTGCACACATACATGTATCTGGGTGTCAAGTTGTGTGTATGTATATGGCGTGTCTGAAGTTGTATGTGTGGCATGGTATGCATATGTAATGTGTGTGTGTACATAGTGTGTGTGTGTGTGGCATGTACTAGTGTGTGTGTGGCATGGTGTGTGTACATAGTGTGTGTGTGTGGCATGTACATAGTGTGTGTGTGTGGCATGTACATAGTGTGTGTGGCATGTACATAGTGTGTGTGTGTGTGGCATGTACATAGTGTGTGTGTGGCATGTACATAGTGTGTGTGTGGGACGCATGTGCATTATAAACATGTTTTCATTCATTTGCTAAACTCATGAAGAACCAAGTTGCACACTGCAGAACACCAACTAAAGTGAAAACAGTAGGACAGAAGATGCAGTAAATCAGGAAGTGGTAATTAGGTGAGATCAAGCTTAGTTTTTAAAAGCCTGCAGGAGAAGGCGAGATTGAGGGCAGGGAGAACTTCCACACTTTTGAGGCGTCATCAACAAATGAGTTAGAGTAGGAGACAGTGTGATGAATCTTGATTTCAACACAACGAGGAAACAGTGAAGAAGAAGAAAGTGCGGGACAGGGTATTTAGAGCTTAGGAGGAACAAAAGAAAACTGACCTTTGCAGTATCAATAAAATTGCAAGGACTGATATTGGGGCTCAAATATGCACACCTTTCAGTGATGGGTTTGCAGGTGAGCCTAAAACCGATGAGATCTTCCACAACAAACCCAAACACTGAGTGTGTGCCAGGGTTTCACTGCCTCCATGTTGCAGCATTAGTTCAGGGTGAGAGGATGCCTAGGCGATGAGATTGGGAAGGGGGTGATGAGGAACGGTGGTTAAGTGATGACACAGACGTAGCCGTTCAAAATTACAAAAGTGATCCTGCACAATTTGTCCTAGGAACGTGCACCTTACATAATATCATATTATGGAATACAAGTGGATAGATGAGTGTGTATCACAATCACCTTGTGTGTTTAAACATCCAGCTAAAGTCTTTTGTAAGCGCATTAAAATCACAGCAAGATCACACGGCAATCCCACAGCAATGGCACAGCAAAGATCACGCAGCACAATGCAGCTGCCAATATAACACTGGGGCTGTTGGCTTCACATCACACTCCGTAGCTGCCAGCCAGAGATCAGCAGCTGCATTTTAACTGCAGCCTGAAAGATCAATTTCTCATTACACCAGGTCAATAACATTGGGTCAAAATCTTGAGTCACAGCACCAGTGATAGATTTTGTCAAATCCTTTCAGTGCGACATGAATAAATGAGATTGCATTTAAATAGTGCTTTTCGCCTCCTTAGGACATTCCAAAGTGCTTTACAGATGAAGTACTTTTGAAGTATAGTCACTGACGTAAGAAAACTACTAGGCACTTGGTCTGAGTATTAAACAAGGCTTTAATCAACTGTTTTTCAACATGGAGATCTAGTTGTGTCCTTCACTAGTTCCTGTTAAAGAATGTCCTGAGCAAGCTGGGCCCATGCCCGAGTATTTATACTTTCCCTGGACAGTGCCACCAGCAGGCTGCCCAGTATATATCTATCTATATATATATATAAAACGGTTGGTTTGTCTGTCTGTCTGTCTGTCCATCTGTCCGTCTGTCTGTCCACTATACACTCAAAAGTTATAGAGCGTACCTACACATATGTTATATCAAAAGAAAGGTTATGATCAGGGGAGTGTCATAGGTATATTTACTTTTTGGTCAGACAAAAATTGTTCCGACAGTATACAAAAAAGTTCAAAAATCCGCTCATTAGCGGTTGACCAACCCTACCACTCATTAGCATTGAGTGACGTGATGGTTGACCAATCCTACAGTTCAGTGACCTGATGGTTGACCAATCGGTGCGACACGGGCGGGACCTAATCCTGCAGCCTCCCGAAACGTCGCCGCCATTTTTTCCCCTGCTTTTCCTCAACTGCGTCGGCCCGCCGGAGCGGGAGGTGAGTTGGGGTCACTCGGGCCGGGCCTCACAACCGCTCGGCCCGATACACACAGCGGGGGAGCAGCAGCAGCCGTCAACCGCGCGGCCCGAGACTGCGTCGGCCCGCCGGAGCGGGAGGTCAGTTGGGGTCACTCGGGCTGGGCCTCACAACCGCTCGGCCTGAGACACACAGCGGGGGACCGGCAGCGGCCGGCCGTCAACCGCGCGGCCCGACACACAAAGCGGGGGAGCGGCAGCGGCCGGCCATCAACCACGCAGCCCGAGACTGCGTCAGCCCGCCGGAGCAGGAGGTGAGTTGGGGTCACTCGGGCCGGGCCTCACAACCGCTCGGCCCGAGACACACAGCGGGGGACCGGCAGCGGCCGGCCATCAACCGCGCAGCCCGAGACTGCGTCAGCCCGCCGGAGCAGGAGGTGAGTTGGGGTCACTCGGGCTGGGCCTCACAACCGCTCGGCCCGAGACACACAGCGGGGGACCGGCAGCGGCCGGCCGTCAACCGCGCGGCCCGACACACAAAGCGGGGGAGCGGCAGCGGCCCGCCGTCAACCGCGCCGCCCTCTAAACTGCCCTGGCAACGCCGGGCCCCCCCTGCTAGTCATTTCATAAGTCATTTCCACATGAATGACAAAATTCATGTCAGTCACTGTTATATAGGTAAGCAATAATCCACGAGCTCACTCCAGCAATATCCCTGTACTTAGTTTTCTACTTCGGAGGGGACATCTAGGTTAGGATTACAGGATGATGGAGTCTGATAATTGCCAGTTACTGTTGACATGAATCCACTCCCTCACCTCACTATTTACCTGATTTCTGAACTACCCCATAAATATTATAATGACGTTTTGTGATGATCGCTGATTGGGATGTTCTGACCTCACCGCCCTCCTGTTCTTTTACCAAGTTTTATTTGTAGTAGAGTCTCTCACTTTCACCTGTGTGTTTAAACTTGGAAATGAATTGTCCACAGATTTGTGAAAAACTCACAAATCAAGAAATTTGCATCAACTTGAAAATCACACAAACTCAAAAGGACAATATTGCGGATGCTGGAAATCTGAAAATGTTGGAAACACTCAGCAGGTCTGTGGAGCGAGAAATAGAGTTAACTTTTCAGGTCGACGACCTTTTGTTAGAACTGGAAGCAGTTCCATCTCCTTTTGCATTGCACCATCATCCCTTTTGTCATTTAATCACTTCTACCCTCCACCACCCTATCACAGACCTCCCCTTTTGTTCTTTCCGCACCCCCCCCATCTTTTCCCTGGTTCTGTACTTGCTTATAAACATCGACCTGAAACGTTAATGCTGTTTCCCTTTCCACAGATGCTGTCTGACCTGCTGAGTGTTTCCAGCATTTTCTGTTTATATTTGAAAAACACACAAATCGCTCAAATTGAATTCATTCCCATTCCCGGTTTTTGTTTTGCAGCCAAAAGTGGGTGGAGCCACCTTCACGGGATCAGCTTGCGCGGTGCCCAGACCTCCCAAACTGAAACTGTAAAATCAGTCACACAGGCCCAAAGAAATCATGGAGACATTACTCTGCGTAGAGTCATCTTCAAATAAGCAAATATTTCCATTTTTAGTACATCCAATGAGTTCATGGTTTCTACAAACAAGGTAAGGGAGTTTGGGTTTGAAATGATTAATTTGTTTTTCCATCTGTACTTCTCAATGGGGCCTGGGGGGGGTTGTTATGTGTATACATTCCAACAGGAGGTGGTTATAGTTTCCCTCTGCACAGTGGCCAAAGGGATTAAGGACTCGTATTTTGACGATCCATGGTTTAAACCTGTGATTGAGAAGTGTGAAAAAACAAACTGAACACACATCAGACCAGCTTCACGCCCTGACTCCTGTAAATTCAAAACCAGGTCTAACAACCTGCAGTTTTAGGCTTGAACAGCATTGCAATATTCAGGAATGCTGCTCTGACATTGGGATGGGATCAAACTTCACTCGCATTTGGGTCAGTTGAGATGTATGATGCAGAGATGACACTCTCCAAATACTTGCACTGTATTCTAAGAACATAGGGACAGGAGTAGCCCATTCAGCCCCTTGAGCCTGTTCCATCATTCAATCAGATCATGGCTGATCTGTACCTCCACTCCATTTACCCACCGTTAATCCAAATCCCTTTATACCCGTACCCAACAAAAATCTATCAATCTTAGTCTTGAACATTTCAATTGACCCAGCATCCACTGCCTTTTGGGGGACAGAGTTCCAGATTTCCACTACCCCTTGTATGAAAAAGCACTTCCTGATTTCACTCCTGAATGCCTAGCTCTAATTTTAAGATCGTGCCCCTTTGTCCTGGAATTCCCCCACCAGAAGAAATAGTTTCTCTGTATGTACCCTATCAAATCCCTTGATCATTTTAAATACGTCAGTTAGACCATTCCACAACCTTCTAAACTCAAGGGAACACAAGCCATGTTTATGCAACTTGTCCTCATAACTCAACCCTTTAAGCCCAGTATCACTCTGGTGAATCTGCGCTGTATCCCCTCCAAGAGTAATATATCCTTCCTAGGTGCGTTGGCCAAAACTGAACGCGGTATTCCAGATGGAGTCTGACCAAGGTTCTGTACAACTGAAGCATCAATTCCACCTCTTTGTATTCCAGAACCACTTAAGATAAAGGCCAACATTCCATTAGCCTTTCTGATTACTTTTGTAACTGCGGTAGCTTTTAGTGATTTGTGTACATGGACACACAAATCCCTTTGCTCCTCCCTTTACAATTCCTAGTCTCTCGCCACTAATAAAATATTCTGATTTGCCACTCCTGTCTTAAAGGATCGAGGGTTAGTAAAGAATCCATTTTGTATTAAGCTGCTAAAGTTAAAAGCCTGCAGAGCTTTGCTGACAGTGGCAGTCTTCATAGAGATCACAAACAGCCTGATCTCGACATTAAACAGCACATTGATTACATTTAGATCTTGATTTTGTCACAATTCATGCATCCTTGCTGCTTATCTGTAGCGTAGCCATAACAGAGTACATTCTATGCCTTGCTAAAGCCTAAACACCAGCATTTTCTGCTAGCCTCCGGGACCACGGACGTCAGATAAATTGACAAAGACTGTGTGTGAAGGGTATGGAATGTGTACGGACTAATACAATTGCAAAGGGTATAAAAAGAGCGAGGTCGCAGTCAAAAGTTGGAAGGTGAAGCAGAAGGAAGAGATCTAGAAAGTTGAGCTCAACGACTGTGAATGTGTAATCTTCTACAGCAAAGCATTGCCGTGTTTTCTATGAGTATGTTCATGTAAGCCTTAATAAACTTGTAACTTGTAAGTCTTTGGGGGGAAAATTCAGTTGTTTGCGCCTCCCATTAGCGCCTTAAGAGGGCGCTAATGGGGCGCAAAGCAACTAGCGCCCGGGCGCGGCGATGTTTGCGCCGCTCACGAAATTAACTAGACATTTTGCGGCAGCGCTAAACACTACCACTACGATCTCCTGCGCCGGCAGATCGTGACGTCAGTTGAGTGCGCAACGCCCCGTTAGCGCCCCGGACCGGATATTGAGTGGCGCCCCCTGCCTTACCGCCTGCCGCTAGCAACGACAGGTTGAGGGGAGCGTTTTGCTGTCAGAAAGGGACTGGGGGAGCGCTATTTAAAGGCGACCGCTTCCTGCCTTTTTTTGTCGGTGACATTTTAGCACCACGCATTCTGAGAGAGAGAGAGAGAGAGACTTCTGGAGAGATTCAACGCTGTGTGAAGGAGTTTTGGGTACTGAGCAGCACTTTGCAGGTTCATTTTGATTTGCCCTTCCTTGCTTCGCCAGCGCTCTGAGGTAGCGCCTCGCTCCTCGGCCTTTGCGCCTTAAGACAGGTGTGAAGCGCCTGATTTAGTGCTCCAATCACCTCCAGGGGCGATAAAAGCCAAGTTTGCCGTCGGAGGCGATAATTAGCGCCAGGCGCTAAACTTTGCACATGGCCAATAATGGCGCCCCAAACGGGGCGATACCGAATTTTTCCCCCTTTGACTTCTGCATTTATAACCCTCATTCCTGGTACATGGACAAACTTGGATCCATAACGGATGACCTCACACTTCCCCATGTTGAACTCCATCTGCCACAGTTTGGCCCACTCAGTTTATTTATCTGTGTCCCTTTGTAATTTCCGGCTCCCATCTACACAACTTGCTGTGCCTTCAGAGTCTGAACCTGATCATGCTGGTAATGTGACCTGATACAGAAGTGAGACCCCAAGACATTTTATTACAGTGAGGTAGGGGGCAACTCATCTTGATTTTTAAAGAAAATATTTTAAGTTTGTTTTATGGGATGTGGGCATCGCTGGCAAGGCCAGCATTTATTGCCCATCCCTAGTTGCCCTTGAGAAGGTGGTGGTTTGCCGCCTTCTTGAACCACTGCAGTCTGTGTGGTGAAGGTACTCCCACAGTGCTGTTAGGGAGGGAGTTCCAGGATTTTGACCCAGCGACGATGAAGGATTGGCGATATACTTCTAAGTCAGGATGGTGTGTGACTTGGAGGGGAACTTGGAGGTGGTGGTGTTCCCATGCGCCTGCTGTCCTTGTCCTTCTAGGTGGAAGAGGTCGCGGGTTTGGGAGATGCTGCTGAAGACACCTTGGCGAGTTGCTGCAGTGCATCTTGTAGATGGTACACACTGCAGGCACGGTGCACCGGTGGTGGAGGGAGTGAATGTTTAAGGTGGTGGATGGGGTGCCAATCAAGCGGGCTGCTTTGTCCTGGATGGTGTCGAGCTTCTTGAGTGTTGTTGGAGCTGCACTCATCTTGAGTTAAGGTTAATGACTGGGCTACCCTGGAGTGAGGTGCACACTGTGAGTGACAGTCTACACTCTGCAATGCTATAATCCCATCATTTGGCACAAAAATGTCTAATTCTTCAGTTTGCTCACCCGTCACCCAGATGACCCAAATTCATCAAAAAAAAAGTAATAACAGCAAAGACACTCTGCAGATCTCCACAGATGAATCTGGGTCCTGATATCAGCCGAACTTGAACAAGTATATTTAGCTGATTGCGGGATCTGCAATCCACCAGCCTGGCATGGAGGCAGTAGCTCTCGGTAAGATTCATTACCGCAGGAGAATTTTTTGTGCAAATTGCCAGTAATGAGCAGATTTCATGATCCCTAAAGATTCTGTACCTAAACCCCAGGAATCCCAGCTAGTTCAAGTCGACCTTTAATACTGAACCAGCTTGTCAAGGTCTTGTTCATCTCCTGCAACAGCCTTTATTTCAACAGTGATGTTTCAGCTAAATTTTGTCTAGAGAGAGAGACAGACAGACAGACAGACAGACAGACAGCGAGAGAGCAAGAGACAGAGAGAATGAGGGACACACACACACAAACTGAGACAGAGAGAGCCCGTGCATGGAGAGACACACACCAACAGAGAGAGACAGAGAAAGTGTGCAAGAGAGAACGAGCCGGCAGATTACGTATACAGAACATAGAGACAGAGAGAGAGGCACACACAGAGTGTTGTTAAAGTTCCACCTTCAAAACAAAAAAGGAAAATCAAGCTCTAAGTGGCACCAGCCAGAACTCATGGCAGCGGCTCCTCAGCAGATGCGCAGACCGATGTTGCATTCTAACCCAGTCCCCTGAAGCAGCTGAAAAATGCTAGCTGGGAGTGGGAAGCAGCAAGTCACAGTTCACTGCAATTAAATCTGAGGGCTCCAGCTGCTACAATGAGTGGTGTGTGTTTACACAAGTATTTACACGTCAACTCAAGAATGTCATGTATAACAACATGCTCTGGAAGCGAGACTGTCGTTATGTCACTGGCCCTCACACGCCTCAAGAATGTAGTCTTTGGCTGGGAGAGGGGAGTGGGTGGAAAACCTATTTCTTTCTGTATAAATGGCTCACACGATCATTACGGATGAGGAAGGTTGTTCAGCCCATCTTAATTTGTCCATCCTGAAGCAACCTACATATCCCGCCCACACCCCCATTGCAACATCCAGTTGTTTCTCAACTGATTCCAGGATATTCATCTCTATTCCATGTGCTGATCTTCTTTATGTGAAGGAGAACTTCCTGATATCAGTCCTAAATTTCAACCTTTGTCCACATGTCCTACCCTTGAAATTTAAAGTGGTGTTGCAGATTCACTTTTGCTATTCCTTTAACTATCTTGTATACCTCTAAAAAAAAATCACCTCTCGGACGCCTCCTTTCCAGGCTACTGGAGGTAATGCTGAGATCAGGAGAAGCCTGGTCTGCAACTGTAGAGTATCAGGATTGTTAAGAAACAGAAGCAAACGGTATTTTTGCAAAACTAGGATAGAACCAGAGGACAGATCATGAACGGAAAAAAACAGGAATTCAATTTAATTTCTAGCATCACTTCTACCGATTTAGAGTCACTGACCTGTAAATACTGACTCATGTGAAGCATTCGAGATGAGTTTCCATTAATTCCTAATTCAACAGGAATTCTACAGGGAGATTGGGTTGTGGCAGGAAATCAATAGAAAATGGTCGGATCATGGTCTTCAAACAAGAGTTGAGGCGGAGCTAGATACTGGGTTGAGCCAGATGATCTCCCAAAGGTAAGTACAGGTAAGGCCCATCTAGCTTAGCTTTCCATTGAAACTTACAATACCCCCATCACAGCAACTAACAGTCTCTTGAATAACCAACGTTTTTCGCCTCCACTCCTCTACCCAGAGCCCATTGCAGGTATTAATCACTGTGATTCCTGACATCAGGCTTAAACTTCCTTTTATCAGTTCTCCCCTTACCCTGTAGTTGTGGTTGAACATTATAGTAAGACTGATTTGGTCAAAGTGGTAGGTTTTAAAGAGCATCTTAAAGGAGGAGGGTGAGGTCAAGAGGCGGAGAGCTTTAGGGAAGAAAGAGCTTAGGGCCTAGGCAGCTAAAGGCATGGCTGCCAATGGTGGAGCAATTAAAATTGAGGATGCACAAGAGGCCAGAATTGGAGGAGCACAGAGATCTCGGAGGATTATTGGGCTGGAGGAGGTTACAGAGATAGGAAGGGGCGAGGCCATGGAGGGATTTGAAAATAAGGATGAGTTTTTTAAATTGAGGCGTTGTTGGACCGAGAACCAATGTAGATCAGTGAGCACAGGGGTGATGGGCGAATGGGATTTGATGCGAGTTAGGGTACGGGTAGCAGAGATTTGGATGAGCTCAAGTTTATGTAGGGTGGAAAATGGGAGGCCAGCCAGGAGTGCATTGGAATAGTCAACTCTAGAGGTAACAAAGGCATGGATGAGGGTTTCAGCAGCAGATTAGTTGAGGCAGGGGCAGAGGCGGGCGATGTTACGGAGGTGGAAATAGGTGGCCTTGGTGATGGCGCAGATGTGTGGTCGGAAGCTCACCTCGGGGTCAAATACGACACCAAGGTTGCGAACAGTCTGGTTCAGCCTCCGACAGTTGCCAGGGAGAGGGATGGAGTCAGTGGCTACAGAATGGAGTTTGTGGCGGGGACCAAAGACAATGGCTTCAGTTTCCCCAATATTTAGTTGGAGGAGATTTCTGCTCATCCAATACTGGATGTCGGACAAGCAGTGTGACAAATTAGAGACAGTAGAGGGGTCGAGCGAGGTGGTGGTGAGGTAGAGCTGGGTGTCGTCAGCGTACATGTGGAACCTGACTTTATGTTTCGGATGATGTTGCCGAGGGGCAGCATGTAGGCAAGATGTAGGAGGGAGCCAAGGGTAGATCCTTGGGGAATCCAGAGCTAAGGGTACGAGAGGGGGGAAAAAAAGCCTTTGCAGGTGATTCTCTGGCTACAAGTGGATAGATAAGAATGGAACCAGGCAAGGGCAGTCCCACCCAGCTGGAGGATGGAGAAGAGGCATTGGAGGAAGATGGTGGAGTAAACTGTGTTAAAGGCGCAGACAGGTCGAGAAGGATGAGGGGGAATAGCTTGTCACAGTTGTAGTCACATAGGATGCCATTTGTGACCTTGATAAGGGCCATTTCAGGACTGTGGTAAGGGATTCAAACATGGAGTTGCGGGAAAGATGGAGCTGGGTTTGTAGAATTTACAATTGTGCTCAGGATTACCCTTTTCTATTCCACTACCATACACACTTATTTATATACTTCTACAGGGTCCCTTTTCATATATCGTCTCTCAAAGCTGAAGAACCTCTCTTACACTTACTAATACAGTATTGCTTCAGGGACTGAAAAATGATTTGCAGACTCGTGATGCCCAACAGCTGCTGTTCAACATTATCGCTGGAACGAATTCTACAGCCTCCAGTTCTTCACACAGTTTAAAAAGCAGTAACTGTTTCAGAAGCATTTAAAATTGGAACTTGTATATTTGGGCGAATGAGGCAGCTTGTGTCAAACCACAGTGTATGAATGTTTTTCATACTTTTGTGTTCTTCACGCATAACTGAATAATTTCATCATGTTTCCTTGCATTAAGCCAAGGCATTGGATTTCACACAGGCTTCACCACTGCCAGAATTCAGCATGTTCGAATGATTGGAAACAGCGTTAATTGCTGCAGCCAAATGAAAGTTATATTTAATTAACTCAATCCGAGGGGAGCTCGCCAGCTGAAGGTGTGATGTCGGAGGAGTAGTCAATAATGGCTTTGGAGCGGTAACACCTGTAGTTTAGGAGAGGGATGAGTGATGGAGAACAGGAGCAGACAGTTCAAGCACCTCCCAATTCATTCACATAGATAAACCGTGGTCTCATAGCAGTGTCCTTGTCAAAACAGCAACCAACAGCTGGTAGTGTGCATTCTAGAGAGGAGAGAATTCATCTGTCACACCAACCAACAGCTGTTATTAAGACAGTGTTTGGCTAATGATTATTGAATCCTGTAGCCAATAGGACTATCTGCCCCTGCAGCTCCCTCTGGAGTCCCCCAAGGATCTATCCTTGTCCCCCTCCCTTTCATTTACATGCTGCCCCTTGGCCACATCGTCCAAAGACATAGGCCCCAATATTTACAGGGAGGCAAAGGGGGCGACTGTTGGAGGCCGGGAAACCTGGAAATACAGGAGAGGTGGAGGTCTGCCAAATTTAACGGCGGGACCTCGTTAGGATTTTAGAAATCAGTTTCACGCCAGCCAGATTGAGAGACTGGCCGCTACCGGGCGAGAAAGCCCACTGTACAAAGCTGCAGCCGGGGAATGGAGAGGAGGATGGGAGGGAGGGAAGAGATCGTGGGGAGGGGGGAAGAGATCGTGGGGGGAAAGAGATCACGGTGGGGGGGGGAAGAGATCTTGGGAAGGAAAGAGATCGAGGGAGGGCAAAAAGATCTGGGGGTGAAAGAGATCGTGCGGGGAGTGAAAGAGATCGCGGGGGGGGGGTGGGGGGAAAGAGATGGTGTGTGGTCTGGACCCAGCAGTTCACATGTCCCTTCAGCTGCCAGTTACCTGAGCCCTGGGACACCTGGCCTGCAGCCGTTAAATCCAAATAGCTGCTGAAATCTAAGGCATGCAGCCTTATTAACATATTATAATTATCGACCCACCTCCCAAGTACTGGTTACTTGCCTGACCCCTCAACCCGCCCCAGTTACACTGGAAGTAGGTGCATTCGCAGCGGTTTGGGGTTGGGTTTCCCATTTTGTACAATTTAAACCCCACCCTCTGCCACTGTCCCACTCGTCCTGGGGGGGTTAAAATCCCCCCCCCCCCCCAACAGGGTCAGCTTCCACATGCACGATGATAACACCCAGCTCTACCCATCCATCACATCCTCCGACCCCTCCACTGCCACTGTGCTGTCAAACTGTTAGTCCAACATCCGGTCTTGGATTAGCCACAATTTCCTTCAGTTAAAGATTGGAAAAACCAAAGCCATCGTCTTCGGCCCCTGTCACAATCTCTGTCCCCTCACCATAGTTTGCATCCCACTCCCCAGACACTCTCTCAGGTTAAACCAGACTGTTTGCAAGCTCAAAGTCCTATTTGACCCCGAGCTGAACATGCTACCCTATACCTTCTTCATCTCAAATATCTCCCACCTCAATCCAATGCTCTTCTGGTTAGCCTCCCATCCTTCACCCTCCAGAAACTTCATCTCATTAAAAACATTGCTACTTGTATCCAATCCTGCGTCATGTCCTGCTCACTCATCTCCCCTGTGCTCGCTGTCCTACATTGGCTCCTGGTCCCCCAACACCAAAATTTAAAGTTTTCATCCTTGGGGGAAAAATTGAGTCGCACCCCCTTTGGGGCGCTAACTTCGTGCCCCGAAAAAATTAGCACCACCACGGCCGAAATTCATTGGTAGCACCCCAAGAGGGAAGCGGGGTGCTACTGGAAGCGCCCCGCCTCCTTCTTAGGGCGCTGCGAGTGAATATTGTGGCGCTATGTGGCGCTGCGGCACGTCGCGCCACGGTACTGCAGGCCTTCCCCACTTATTACAAGGGAGGGGCCTTGCGTAGCGCGACCCGGGGCCCAGCTGGGCCACCAGGGATTGGAGTGCTGGCAAAAGAGCCCGGCACTCAAGAGAAGTGCCGGGCTCACGGAGCGCAGCCAGCACTCCACGGGGGGGCTTCAGAGGCCGGGGACGGCAGAGGGGGCAGGTGCTGGCAGGCGGCCAGCAACAAAAATGGCCGCCCGGCACCTCCCCTTTAATTAGCACCGCCCCGGCCGCAGGTAGGCCCCCCTGACCCCGTCGGACATGGCGTCCGGTGGTAAGTCAGGGGACACTACCGAAGATCGCGGCTGGGGCGTGAGCGGGTCGCTAACGGCTGCCGCTAACCTCCCACTGAATTTCACGGGAGGCATTGGCGGCGCCGCGCCCGGGCGCTAGTTGCTTTGCGCCCCATTAGCGCCCTAAGAGGGCGCTAACAGAAGGTGCAAAGTAACCGAATTTTTAGGCCCTTGTGTTTTAATCCCTTCATGGCCTCACCAATTCCTATCTCTGTAACCTTCTACAGCCCTACAACCCTCCGAGAACTATGTGTTCTTCCAACTCTGGCCTCATGCATCCAGCATTTCCTTCACCTCGCCATTGGAGGTTGTGCCTTCAGTTGTCTAGGCCCTAAGCTTTGGAATTCCCTCCTTAACACTCTGCACCTCTCTCACCTCCTTTAAGATCCTCCTTAAAACATACTTCTTTGACCAAGTCTTTGGTCACCTCTCCTAATAGCTCCTTCTTTGGTGTCAATTTCTGTCTGATTACGCTTCTGGAAGCATGTTGGGACATTCTTCTACATTACTATTTACTGTTGTGTTCTTTTCTCATTGGCCAGTAGTTGAATAGAAGCTGTGTGGGCTTCATTAATGCCCTGGGCCCAACGTCTTTGTGCTGTAAATTCCTTTTGTGTTATATTTTGTTATTCACCGTCTTAAAAAGGTCCTTTTGTTTTGTACACTCAAAATTGGCATAAAACCTGGTCAGATGAGTAAAAGAATTTAATTATCAGATTTTTTGCTCCGGGTACAGGGTGAGCATGGGAGTGGTGGTGGTGGGGGAGGAGGTACAGGGTGAGCATGGGAGTGGTGCTGGTGGGGGAGGAGGTACAGGGTGAGCATGGGAGTGGTGCTGGTGGGGGAGGAGGTACAGGGTGAGCATGGGAGTGGTGGTGGTGGGGGAGGAGGTACAGGGTGAGCATGGGAGTGGTGCTGGTGGGGGAGGCGGTACAGGGTGAGCATGGGAGTGGTGCTGGTGGGGGAGGAGATACAGGGTGAGCATGGGAGTGGTGCTGGTGGGGGAGGAGGTACAGGGTGAGCATGGGAGTGGTGGTGGTGGGGGAGGAGGTACAGGGTGAGCATGGGAGTGGTGCTGGTGGGGGAGGCGGTACAGGGCAAGCATGGGAGTGGTGCTGGTGGGGGAGGAGATACAGGGTGAGCATGGGAGTGGTGGTGGTGGGGGAGGAGGTACAGGGTGAGCATGGGAGTGGTGCTGGTGGGGGAGGAGGTACAGGGTGAGCATGGGAGTGGTGCTGGTGGGGGAGGAGGAATTAAATATCGAATGCTTTAACTCAGCTGAAAACTGGGTAATTACATCATTAACAAATAACCCTTAGAATCCTTTTCACTTTAATTTACAGTAGAAAGTCGCTTTCCTGGAGTGATCCCTACTGGATGACAATGAACCACAATTAAACATCACTAGCAACTCATGGATACATTATAAGGGAAAGGATATCACTAGCAACTTGTGGACACCATAAAGGGGAAGGGGAAGACGATCCTTCTGATGTGAAGTGCTCACAGTTATTACAATCCAAAGGCACTTCAACTTTATCGGTTGATTAGGCCTGGGTGAGCGAGACTCAAGCTGACACTCTTGGGGCTGGATTTTGTCAATGGGGAGCTGTTGGAGGCGGGACTCCCACTTGTTGGGTTTTCGTCCCACCTCCATCGACTTGTGGCCAACCCACGCTATGTTCCCTCGATTGACCTTGTTAAGCCCGTCCAGTGGGCTCAGCAGGCCAATTAAGGGAAAGCCAGTTACAGGTGACATAAGCAAGTGCCATTTCATCTGTCAAGAGCTTTTGACAGATGAAATGTCATCGTTTGACAGCTCTGTGAAGCTGTCAAACACTAACAATCTGTCTTCTAAGTTGTGTCTTCACTCAAGACTCAATTAGAATGCCTTCCTGACCAGAAAGCAGAAGGCTGCAGCTTTTGACGCTTCAGCGGCCATTCTGCTTTCTGTGCCGGTGAGCTGAGGGACTCCCGAGACCTGAAGGGAGGATGCCTGCAGGAAGAAGTAATGATAAGTAAAACTTATTAAAACACTTTACACACACCTCACACACTTACCTCTGCACACATGCACCCATCACTCACCTGCACACTGGACATCTCGGCCCCTCCGACCCCTGCAGACCGACGGCCCGCCTCGCTGACCCTGGCGAGGTTCGGAGCCGTCGGGAAGCCCACACTTCAGGGCTCAAAATAGGGATTAGCCAAAAAGACTGCCTTTTAACAGGCAGTTAATTGGCATTAATCCCCTTCCCACCTCGAGGAGGCGGGACCCGGCATGGGTCGGCTACCCGCCTCCTGGCAAGATGGCATGGAGGCGGGTTGGGCACCCGCCCCTAAATTCTGCCATTTTCCCGGCAGTCCCGCCTCCAAACCCACCTCCCCAGGGCTGGCAAAATCCAGCCCTTGAACTCTGTGCCCCTCTCTCCAATTGCATTGTGATCTGTTGCCACTTTTCCTGTAAGTCCAATTGAAAGCAGAGGCCCATTTTCCTGTGCATGGTATAATATACTATTGCAGACTAACAACAAAGGGAGTGTGAGAGATAAGATTGGTGTGCTGAAAGATGATTACAGTGCCTAAGAAGAAGAAGAAGAAGACAGTGACAGTTGTATTTCTTAAGGCAGTTCAGTTATGTGCAGATTACAAGTCTGTAATTCAGGAATGTAGCTGGGCGTTTAATAATACCTCTATAATACACAGCAATCTCTTTCTCCCTATTTGGTTAGAGTATTTTTCCTTCAATTCCTCACCTCCTCTCATGAAGACACTGACTTCTGCTCGGGTATGTTTACATAGTATTTACTGCACAGAAACAGGCCACTTGGCCCAATAGGTCCCCGCCAGTGTTTATGCTCCTCGCACCCTTCTTCCATGAGCCCAGGGCATGCTCACCCAACTGGCCATTCCTCGTGATCCTAAAGCAGTGGTGGGCAAAATATGGTCCGCAAGCTGCATCTGGTCTGCCAAATCATTCTATCCGGCCCGCTGAACGGGACAGAAGTAGAACGCAAGCCGGAACTTGAGCTGCCCATTCATCACTTTTGCTTCTCGTGGGTCAGAGATGGACCCGAACTGCAGCCAGGGAACACTCAATAATACTTAATTCAATTCATCAATTTGCAAAAGCGATTCTCCCCGCCCTAATCTTAAAAGGATCTGTTCCGCGATTCTGGGCTCCAATGGCGGACATCCGTACCCAGAATGCACTGAGTACTCGAATATGCCCTATCCATTTTAGAGTCGAGTCATGGCTGCTCATCTCCATGACTCTTTCACCAAAGAGACTGGCGCTGCGTCTTTCCTCTCCCGGTACCCAGAGTACAACGGCAGGGGAGTTCTCTTGGAAGGATATACTTGCATTGGAGGCAGTGCAGAGAATGTTCACTAGGTTGATTCCTGGGATGAAGGGGTTGACGTATGACGAAAGGTTGAGCAGGTTGGGCCTATACTCATTGGAGTTTAGAAGAATGAGAGGTGATCTTATTGAAACATATAAGATTCTGAGGGGGATTGACAGGGTGGATGCTGAGAGGATGTTTCCCCTAGTGGGGGAATCTAGAACTAGGGGGCATAGTTTCAGAATAAGGGGTCGCCCATTTAAGACGGAGATGAGGAGGAATTTCTTCTCTCAGAGGGTCGTGAATCTTTGGAATTCTCTGCCCCAGAGAGCTGTGGAGGCGGAGTCATTGAATATATTCAAGGCGGAGATTGACAGACATTTGAACTACGGGGAGTCATGGGGTTTGGGGAGAGAGCGGGAAAGTGGAGTTGAGGACAAGATTGGATCAGCCATGATCTTATTGAATGGCGGAGCAGGCTCAAGGGGCTGATTGGCCGACTCCTGCTGCTGTTTCTTATGTTCTCATCGTCATCTTAGACACAGGAATGGATCCCGGAGCACAAGGACTCCAGGTAGTGACATGCGATTATAGATACTGCGCATGCCCTCATTGCTTATAGAGCAGAGTGTTTAGTCTGCCCATATTTTTGTGGTCAATATTGTTTCTGTTGTAATGGAGGGCTCTTCATGTCAACCTTGCTGTAGCTGGGGGACTGTGATGTGGATTTATTTCTGCTCGCTGGGTCAGTGTTCATGCTAATTGGAACTTCTGTTGAGTCTAGACTGTGCCAGGGGCTGATAAAGGGTTTTGCACACTGAATCATTTCGAGAATAGCCTCATACAGAGGTAGCCTTGAAATCAGATAGCATAATAAGGAACAATGGATACCTGCATGGGGTACTTGAAATAACCTGACAAACGGCCAGCTGCACAGTCAAACATGTAGCCCTTGTATGTTTTCAAAGACACTGCAAATGTAGCTGGTTGGTTTGAAAAGCTCTTGCTCAGGGGTGGCCAATTGTTTGGGCTGGAGGACCACTTAACAATACTGCACACGCAGTATCTTTTCCAGCGGCAGGAGCTGGTAAGTGGCCTGCGTAGGATTGGTCCGTGACCGCACGGCTGCACACCTTCGGGGGAACATTGGTGTGCAGCCCGCAACAGCTCACCAAAACTTGTTAAGTGACCCTCCAGCCCAAATAATTGCCCACCCCTGCTCTAAGGTGTCAGCAGGCTATTTAACGATTATAGTAGTCACTGCTGAATATGATTCTGTCTTCACTTGACAGTGTGCACGTTCCAGCAGTAGTCGCTGAGTAGCAGGAGCATAAACCAAGTCTGATTTTATTTCCCTAGCCCATGGACATTAATGCCAATTGTAGGCCTCTCATCACTATCCCCACTGAGATCAGCTAACGCAGCACATATCATGAGCAACGTTCCCGCTAAGCTGCGCAGCTATGCAGCGGTCTGGAGGTCCCGCGCAGGCCGCTCACTGGCCTTTATATGAGAGAAACCGCGCATACATGAAAATTTGAATGGGCTGCACAGCCAGTTAAAGGGACTGCACACCAAAACAAAAATAAGAGGGAATGTTGATCAAGAGTCTATCTCAATAACATCGCCAAATCCTCCACCATCAACATCCTGAGGGTCACCATTGACCAGAAACTCAACTGAGCCAGCCATATAAATGCCATGTCTACTAGAGCAGGTGAGAGGCTGGGAATGCTGTGGCAAATGGCTCACCTACTGACTCCCTAAACCCTATCCACCACCTACAAGGCACAAGTCAGGAGTGTGATGGAATACTCTCCACTTGCTTGGATGAGTGCAGCTCCAACAACACTCAAGAAGTTTGACACCATCCAGGACAAAGCAGCCCGCTTGATTGTCTGCCCATCCACCACCTAAACCATCCACTCCCTTCACCACCGGTACACCATAGCTGCAGTGCATACTATCTACAGGATACACTGGAGCAACTCGCCAAGGCTTCTTCGACAGCACCACCCAAACCACCTAGAAGGACAAGGGCAGCCGGCACATGGGAACACCATCACCTGTAGGTTCCCCTCCAAGTCACACACCATCCTGACTTGGACACATATAATCATTCCTTCATCGTCGCTGGGTCAAATTCCTGGAACTCCTTACCTAACAGCACTGTGGGAGTACCTTCGCCACACAGACTGCAGCGGTTCAAGAAGGTGGCTAACCACCACCTTCTCAAGGGCAACTAGAAATGGATAATAAATGCTGGCCTTGCCAGCGACGCCCAGATCTCAACAATTAATTTTTTAAAAGCAGGCAGTCGCACAGTTCCAACTCCATACTCATTTAACGGCCCAGAACAGGGGACACTTAATCCAACAGCAGATCACAAGAACCACAACAGCAGATCACAAGAACCACAAAACTCTGGGCCTATCACTGAGAATCTGGGACTTGAAATTTGCAAGAACTATTATGGTAAAGGTCACCATAATCATCCTCTATATAACGCCCCAAGGAAGCTAGGGTGAATCAGCCTGTGAAGTGTCCAGCTCAGGATAGTGAGTTCTGTGCAGGCTATTTGCTCAAAGACTGACTGCCAGCTCCTGTTTGTACTTTAAAAACAGTCCCTGCTCCGTTTTTCTATATCACACAGAACATCGGCTGTACCAGGACCAGTAATAAACAAGAATCATTATCTGCATTTTTCCCCTTTGCTCCTCCTGCTAACCTGGCCCCGCTCCTCCTCATCTCTTTATGTTGACCTGTTCCCTCTCCCTCTAAAGGAGCCTTCCTATTGACACTAAATGAAGGGATTTGATAACATTTTGTGTTGTGATGTAACATTTAAATTGGCTGATACTGTAATGGTGAATTATACAAAACAACACAGGTTACAGAGAGAGCATTCCTCACTAATTCAGATGGTGGCAGAACTATTTGATTAGGATATTCCTGCAACTTTGCACAGAAATATTTCCCTATATAGTTATTTTAAATACTTTTGTTTCTTTGAATACTTTAGTGGGATATGTTATCATAAAAAGATTGGCTCGTGTATCGTTTTACTAAGAGGTACAATCACCTGATTAATGATGTAATGACCTAAAGATATGAATAATTCAGCACTAAATAAACGACTTCAATTAATGCTTTAAACAAGTATTAGCTCCTCATTAACCCACCATTCAATAGTGTGTCCGCCAGTAGATTCTACATTTACTGAAGCATGGATAAATAATCCCAGCGCCCAGTCTGAGCAGCTGTTCCAGACACAGGCCTGTACAAAAACTGCCCAAAAGTACATCAGTAGCCTGTTGAACAGTTTAAGAAGTCTTGCTCACACTTTGTATCAGATATTTTAAACGATAACACAACCTTCAATACAAGAACCGTCATTGATAGAGAAATGTGCAAAACATGCAGGTCATCCCCATCCACCAACCAGCATCTAGCACTAGACGCCTGGGACCTGGTCTCCTTGGCCCTTTGTTGCAGAGCTGCACACACAGAGCCCTGGGATTTGCTCGCCCTCCCACCTCAGTCACGCAGCTGCACATACAGAGCCCTGGGAGCTGCTCGCCCTCCCAGCTCAGTCACAGAGCTACACACACAGAGCCCTGGGAGCTGCTCGTCCTCCCTCCTCAGTCACAGAGCTACACACACACAGAGTCCTAAGAGGTGGTTCCGCCCCCCCAATGACAGATGGTGAAGATAAAGGGATTGGGGGAACATACCTTAACTCCAGCTGAAAACAACTGTATGGAAATAATGACTGTAACATGGACATACCTAGAATTTCATTACGCAGCTCCTCAGTAATAACATACATATCATCGGGATCTACGTAATACAGGTGCCTTTCTGCTGGTTCACTAGCTGCAGTCTTCAGTTCAATGTAATTGCCCCTCCCCGTGCTAACAATGAAAATTGTAACCCCGAGATCCTTGAGGAGCTGGATGGGCTGTGATATGTCGTCTGATGATGCCCCATCCGTCAGCCACACCAGGACCTTTGGGACATCTGGTCTGGCACCTGCTTTCTGTGTGAACATGGTGTCTTTGGCATGAGACAGTGCCTTGCCGGTGTTGGTGTCTCCCAGTTTCTGCTTCATGTTCAGAAGAGCCCACTGTACAGCCGTGTCCGACGTGTACTTATTAAATGGAAACTCCACCACTGGGTCATCGCTAATGTGCACAAAGCCGATCTGCACGTCACTGGGGCCTATGGTGAATGGCTTCAGTAAATCAACAACAAACTCTTTCAATTCGGTGAACTCATAGGGCACGATACTGCCAGAACTGTCCATCAAGAAGAGCAGATCTCCCTCTGCAGCCTCTACAGAGTGCTCAGCCCCTGGAGGAAGGGGAGAAAAACAACAGATTAAATTAGAATAAAGGCATAACAGTACACTGACCTGAAACATTAACTCTGTTTCTCAATTTTTTTTTCACTCAATTTCAATTTTATTTGTCACATAACCAAATACAACAAGTGAAATCCAGTCAGTGAAATGCTTTTTTCTTAACGAGCCGAGCGCACCAAGCAGCAAAGGACACTTAGCTGCTGGTACGCATGGAGCCCGCAAGGACGGCAGCCATCTTCATCGGCGCCATCACTCTGCACGGATGCTGCCTGACCTGCTGAGTGTTTCCAGCATTTTCTGCATTTATTGTGGATTCATTTTACTGTTTGCACAGTCCTAGATTCTATTGACAAATGTTGCAAATGACACGTATATTGATGCGTTGAGATGTGAGAATGATCCTGAGAAGCGTTGGGCTACAAGTCAGGACAAGTTATCCTGACGTTGTAGAGATCAAGTGAGTCCAGTTCTGGAGTATGACTTGCAGCTTTGATCACCCTACCTCAAAAAGGATATTGATACATTAGATAGGGTTCAGAAAAGAGTTACTGGGATGGTTTCAGGCTTTAAGGGGACTAAGTTATAAAGGAAGTTTCAATGACTAAGCTTATCTTTGCTGGAGAAATTACTGAGTGGAAACATGATTCAGGTTTTTAAGATAATGAAAAATGAGGAAGAGATGGAAACAAACAACATGGACAAGAATGCAGGACTGGTGGCATAAGAACAAAATTCACAAGCCTCGAGCTAGCTTAGTGATTAAATTAAACTTTTTTCCCCTACAGGATAGTGGATATGAACCAGATTCCTGAAGAATTGAGTTGATTTGGGGTCAATTAACACCTTTAAAAAGGAGCCGGATCGATATCTCTTGAGAAAGGATTGCCATTAGAGAACTTTTAATAAAACTGCTTGATTTTCCTTTCTCAGTGGCGATAGGGGAAGGAACCTTGTAGTTCTATAACATGAAAGTGATCAATAGGTGGCCTTGGAGGATAGTCCAATAAAAGAATAATCATAACAGGTTCTGGGTGGAGTGGGAGTGTTATAAATTTTGGGTTGCACTAGATATTCTCATTGGTTCAGCGTTACCAGACAATTCCATAAGCGGATCCTATGTTTACCTTTACTGCCCAGTATCTAGTCATATGATAGTGTGATTTGTCATTGTGTGTACTCTATCCTGTGATCGTAAACATGCTTCCATGTGCATTTCTCCTAGTTTTCCGAAGGCGGCCTGATAAACATTCTAGTGTGGCATGGCCAGTTGTGAACCAAGATACAAAATACAGAACTAAACAGAATACAGTTTTCAATGAAATTCAAATTATTTCATGTTACTCCATATGACGTGGAAAATATCAAAGATACCACTCTACCCCATTAACGGGCGAAATTCATTTTACTGGTTAGCAATCCCTGAAACTAGCCAGTAATAACCTTTCTCTTACAAAACATATTTGTTCATATCTTAGCCACAAGACTCTTCGAGGGCGATTTTGCCAATGGGAGGCAGGACTGCTGCTTATCGGGTCAATGTCCCGCCTCCATCGACTTGTGGCCAACCCACGCTATTTTCCCTTGATTGACCTTGTTAAGCCCGCCCAGCAGGCTTAGCAGGCCAATTAAGGGAAAGCCAGTTACAGAGAACATCAGCGTATGACGTTTCATCTGTTAAAAATTGTGTGAAGCTGTCAAACACTGACATTCTCTGTAGTTTGATGAGTTCTTGAATTCAAGGTTCATCAAACCTCTTTCTTTAGCAGAAATTAGATGGTTGTTGCATTGGAGAGTGCAACAGCCATCTGTCATCTCTGCCACGGAGGTGCGAGACTCTCCGCATACCCAACTCTTGAAGCCTGCAGGAAGAAACAAAGGTAAGTAAACTTTTTCTAACACTTTCCACTTACCTCACATACTCACCTCTCCACACTTGCACCCATCATTTACTTTCACAGCGCACTTTTGGACCCCTCCGACCCCCGCAGACCCACTGCTCGCCTCGGTGACCCTGGCAGGGTTCACAGCCTTCGGGAAGCCAGTGGGTAAAATGGGGATAATCCTCTTATCTGCCTGGTAACTACCTGTTAACAGGCAGTTAAGTGGCTGTAATCCCCTTCCCGCCTCCAAGGAGATGGGACCCGGTGCGGGTCGGCTACCCGCCTCCTGGCAAGATGGCACGGAGGTGGGTTGGGCACCCGCCCCCCAAATTCTGTCATTTTCCTGGCAGTCCCGCCTCCACAGGGCTGGCAAGATCGCGCCCTTAATTTCGAATGGGTTAATCAGAAAAAGAAAGCCTTCCTGACTTTCCAAATTCAAACTTGAACAGAATGCCTTTGTTCTAGCTTGAGAGGAAGCCGAGAACTTGCCCAGTGACCTGCCTCCAGCTCCCTGTGTTGGGAACTGGCATGTTAAGCTGTCAATCAGATCTGCTCCCTCTAATCAGAAACCTCACCCCCCCCCCCCACTTAAATGGTCTGTTCAGATATGATCCCCTGCTGTGCGCAATGCAAGGAATTCTAACAGGACTAGACAGACTAGATGCAGGAAGCATGTTCCCGATGGCGAGAGAGTCCAGAACGAGGGGTCACAGTCTAAGGATAAGGGGTAAGCCATTTAGGACAGAGATGAGGAGGAGTTTCTTCACCCTGAGAGTGGTGAACCTGTGGAATTCTCTACCACACAAGGCAGTTGAGGCCAATTCATTAAATATATTCAAGAAGGAGTTAGATATATTTCTTAAGGTTAAAGGGATCAAGGGATATGGCGAGAAAGCAGGGCGACGGTACTGAATTTGGATGATCAGCCATGATCTCATTAAGTGGCAGAACAGGCTCGAGGGGCTGAATGGCCTATTCCTGCTCCTATCTTCTATGTTTCTATGAAGCCATTCCCACAACACATCCAATTTCCTCTCTGAATTGAACGAATTAACCCCATTGTCTCAAACTGATATGGTATGTGAGAAATACAATTCTGTTAGTCCTGGCTATTGGGCCTAATCCCCCTTTCCGAGATAGCATGTGTGTTGTGTGGTTAACCCTTTGCGTGCTGAATTTAAGTAAATAGCAACATCTGAATATAAATAACATGATGGAGACTGATGGCTGACTGGGCTTTCTTGCTCTGGGTTTTCTTATATCTTTATGAAGTAAACTGATGTATTGGAGGAAGTAAACAGCTTGCTGTTAGTTTTCCTACAGTTGCCATTATCAATTCCTATCAAAACATCAGGCGAGGCTTAGGATTCAAAAGGACAAAATGGAAAGGAGTAGCGCACATTCTTTGTTGAGTAAGTTTTTCTACTTTTCAAGTTAGGGGATACTAGGGCTAGGAAATGGATTGTTTCCCATTTTTGGGAACCCAGTGTCAGCAGCAAACATTCCCAGGCCAGGTATGGCACAGATTAGATTCACAGTAAGGTACCTCGACACTACCCATAAAGCACTGCCAGTGCAGAGTAAAGTATTTTCCTCACCAAGTATACTATGGTATCATTGAGTGGGATTTTCAATTTAATACCAATTAATGTCTGCTAAGAACTGGGTTGAGACTGCCCAAACCCATTTCACATTGGATACAGACACCAGATAAAAACTATCATCCCGTCCCATCTGGACTGCATTCCAACTCATGTCCCAGAGGTAACAGACCCACTGTCCTCCCCTGTGATCAATACCGTGGGGGCGGAGAGGGTGTGTACAAAACTCAAAAAGCCGCAGTTTCCTGGCGTCAGCCTTGGCTCAGCGGTAGGACTCTCATCTCTGAGTCAGAAGGTTGTGGCTTCAAGGCCCACTCCAGGGACTTAAGCACATAACACAGGCTGTCACTTTACTGCAGTACTGAAGGAGTGCTTCACTGTCAGAGGGGACTCTTTCAGATGAAATTATAAAGCGAGGCTCCAGGTGAACGTAAAAGATCCCAGAGCACTATTCGAAGAAGAGCAGGGGAGTTCTCCCACTGTCCTGGCCAACCTTTATCCCTCACCCAACATTGCTAACACAGATTATCTGGTCACTTATCTCATTGTTGTTTGTGGGACCTTCCTGTGCATAAATTGGTTGCCTGTTTGCTTACAACAGTCACTGCAGTTCAAAGGTATTTAATTGGCTGTGAAGCATTTTGGGATGTCGTGAGGTTGTGAAAGGCACTATATAAATGCAAGTTCCTTCCGTCCTGCATGATTACACACCTTTAAAAGCAGAAGGGGAGAATACAACATAGCTGGATTTGGTACAGAGGCTGAGATTATGAGTGAGGTGTGCGTTCTGGTCATTCCTCTTGCTGCGATTCCCCCCACCCCACCACCACAACCACAACCATGTTCATTATCACACATGCTGGCTGCAGTTTGACTCATTCCCCTAAATTGTAGCCTGGCATTGTGTAACTAGCAGTGTATTTCCCGCTGCTGGGCACTACACACCTGCGCCATCATGCTATAGTTTGCAGAGTGGGCCTTAAAGAAATACAGAACTCGCAGCTGTAACTTAATGAAATAAAAATGAAATATGGAACAATGAGTAACTGCTGTAGTCTGGCATTCCAAGTGAGGACACACAAACCAGGACTGAGGTAACACAAGCTGGTACTGAGCCTGACTAACAACCACACAAAGCATTTATGTTTGGCCCCAAGCAGTTGTGTAAATGCACAGCAAGTGATTCTATTGTATCTGATGCACAATAATACATGATTCATTCAACTGGAGACAGTCTTACTGTGTACACTGCAGATCAAAGACCGGCACCCCCAGTACACGCGATCTGTTTAGTACCACATTCTTAGTCATAAAGGGCCATACAAGTCAATTTATACAATTAGTAACAGAGCTTAGCACACCCAGTTAGTGAGACAATGTCATCACATCACCGATTTCAGCTGTTACTAAATATTTATTTATAAAAACTAAACATTATCGCGCACTTAATCATGTGGTCGAATACACAGTGTCACTAGGTTTTGGAAAGCACGCTGCAAGAATTTTTGGGGTATTTTTTTCTCTCACCAAGATGAATGTTGTGGGAATGGAGTACTTCCCATTTTGGATATTCAGTGTCAGCATCAAGCACTCCCAGGGCAGGTGTAGAACAGGTTGGATGCAGAGTAAAGCTCCAACTACACTGCCCATCTAACACTCCCAGTTCAGATATAACACAGGTTAGTTATAGAGTAAAGCATCCTTCACACTGCCCGATTAAAGACTCCCACATCAAGTACAGCACAGGCTACATATAGAGTGAAGCTCTTTCTACATTGTCCCAATAATATGCCTCAGCTCAATGCCCCCGACTGCACCTGTGTGACATTTTTAATCTGTGGACTGCTCCAATTTTTTATTTAAATCACAATTTTTAAAAGGTCTTCCCTGTATATTTTTATCTGATTTTATAACCTGGTTCCTTCACATTTTGTGATATTCACACCAGTATGGAATAGAAATGAGGAAGACCATTCAGCCCATCTTAGTTCATCTATCCAGAAAGATCCTAACCTTCCCTCATTGCAGCTTTCAATTGTTTCTTAAAAGATTCCAGAGATTTTTTTCCACTACTCTTCCTAGAAATCTGTTCTATATGTTGATCAATCTTTGTATAAAGAAGAATTTCCTGACATCAGTCCTAAATTCACTTTTTACTAGTTTGGACCTATGTTACCTTGTCCTACTGTCAGTATGTAATGTAAAGTAATATTCCAGATTTACATTTTCTGTTCCCTTAACTAACTTAGCATCCAGGATAGCTTGGCATATGTGCTGGGCTGCAAACTATGATTTATGTTCTGTAACAAAGTACAAGAAGACCTTTCTATTTAAATTCAGTTTTGTTTAATTTCGTGACCACCTCTCAGACACCTCCTTTCCATACTAACAAGCCCAAATTTCTCCAGTCTTGCCTCAAAACTCAGATCTTTGACACTGGGGATCAGTCTTGTGGCTCTTCTCCGCACTGCCACTAGCACTTGAATGTCGCCCTTGTGTATCAGTGACCAAAATCAGATGCAGTACTCAAGGTGCAATCTACTACCAAAGCACTATGCAGTTTGGTCGACTTGTATTTGACTGTTTTTACTATGTTGCTCAACATTCTACTGGCTTTAGTGATTGCTGTTGTGGATTGGTTGAACATGTTGGGGATAAATTTAACTTTGGGCAATTGTGTAAAACGAGTGATATTGAATTGGCCGCCCATTCTAAACCGTTCCAATTTTCCCTTCTATTGACTTAAATGGAAATGGAAATCAAGCATTGCGTACAATTCGATATCACCCATTTTGCACCATTGCCCCGTTGAGTGCCGAGTCTACTAAGAATCCTAGGTCTCTTTCAGCTTCATCGTTAGCTGTTGCAATACCATTTATGGAGTAAATCTGTTACTTATTTTTTCTTTGTATGTGTAGTACTTTACACTTGTCTGCACTAAATTTCATCTGCCATTTTTCTACCCACTAATATATTTTATCCAACTTTTTCTGTAATTTCTGAGCTGTCTCCTCCAAATCTGCTGCATCTCTTAGTTTGGTATGGTCTGCAGATTTGACCACTTTGCATTCAGTTTCTGAATCCAGGTCATTTACATAGATTAGAAATAGCAACGGTCTCAACACCAATCTCTGGGGAATCCCACTTAGCCCTTCCCCACCCCAACATAGCTCCGTTCACAAGTACTCATTGTTTTCTACCCTTCAGCCAATTATTTATCCATTCCCAGGGTTTACCCTGAGTCACTAACACACTGAGTTTAACTAACAGTCTTTTTTGTGGAATTTTGCCGAATACCTTTTGGAAGTCAACGTAGGACTTCTCACAGTTCACTTGGGCCGTCACTTCATCGAAGCAGTTGAGGAGATATGTCAGGCAGGATCTTTCCCTTCTGAATCCATGATGATTGTTGTTTACTAAATTATTGTACAGATAATCCTCACATTTACTCCTGATAATCAACCCATTATTTTATATAGAATGGAATGGGTCTCTTGTTGCCTCTGTCTGTTTTTAAATATGGGCACCAGGTTACCCTGTTTACAAGCTTCTGGTACTTCACTCATGCCCAGTGACTCCCTCATAATGGTTCTTTCAGGTCTCTCTGGGATAAACACCATCCATCTCTGGGGACTTATTTGTTTTGAGTTCTTTTAGCCTGTCTAAAACTTGCATTTTATTTATGTTGAAGTGATTGATTTTGCTTAAGTTAATTCTGTTTGGGGAGAACATTTTGCTTATGTTTTCCCGTCTGAATAGTTTGAGGAAGGAATCATTCAGAATATTTACTATTTTGTGTTCATTTTCAGTTTCAAGCCTGTTTACATATTTTACAGTTTTCCACAACTATTAGCATCTTTAACGTAGAAAAACACCCAAAGGCACTTTTCTGACTGCCCCCTTACTGTTATAATACTGGAAAATGTATATGTTTTTACTGATGTGCTTAGTCTCTGCCTCAATGCGGTTTATCCAGGTTTCTCTTTGTAACTCTGACCACCCTTTTAATGTTGTTGTTTTTGCATTTTTTAAATATTCATTGCAGTGAAACTCTTTGCCTTGCTGCGTGCGAGATTTGTTGAGATTATTTATCCTGTTTATTTTGCTTTCAATTTGTTTGTGAGTCTATTTAGGGTCATATTTGTTTAGACTGAGCTTGTTAATTTTAGGAATGTATTTAACCTTCATGCTCAGCATTATACCTTTAAAGGTGTTCCACTTGACTGCCACTGAAGTGTTGTTGAACAACCTACCCAAAATATTTATTTTAGTTGTTGCCTCATTTCTTTGAATTGAGCCCTTTTAAGGTTACACATGACTTCTTGAGTCCTTGTGCTATGTATATTTGACTTCAAGATCATGTTGGAACTTGATTATTCTGTACTCGCTATTCTACCAGGGGTTCAACAACTTCAATGTCCTGTACATTGCCTGGGTTATTAACTAATACCAGGTCTAGATGAGCATTTCCTCTAATACAAAACCAAAACACTGGATATGCTGGAAATCTGAAATAAAAACAGAAAATGCTGGAAATACTCAGCAGGTCAGGCAGCATCTGTGGAGAGAGAAACACAGTTAAATGTTTCAGGTTGTTGGCCATTCCTCAGAGCATTTCCTCTTTTGGTTTCCTTAATACACTGGGGCATGAAGCAGTTATGCATTACATTTGCCACTACTGACTCTAAACCACATGTTTCCCCAGTTTATATTTGCTTTATAGAAGTATCCCATTAAAATAGCTTTCCTGTTCTCACTTACCCTTTCTATCTTTTCATGGGGCACATTGCCCCTCCCTTCTTATACTGACCTGGAGGTCTGTAGCATGCTGCTCCTGTAAGCTTTAATGTATTTCATTTTTGCGATGTCTAACCAGAGTAATTCAGTTTGAAGCTTTCTCCCTTCCACAGAACCGTTCCTGAACAGCAACTCACATACAGCCTCTGTCCAGGTGTGAGGTCTGTACAGATGGCCAGGAAACCCCAGTGCTGCTCATTGTTTAAAGAAGAGTTACTGTTATCTGCAATGAATTTGAATTCCGAAATGTATCACTGGGACAGTCCACAGAGTGGAAATGGGTGGTTACTGCGGCCGATTAAAAGGTCACTGCGGGTTATCAGTAGCCAGCTTGCGATACCGTTTTAGTTTTAACTGTAAACAGAAGTTTCTGTTGAATTAATGAGCCTTTGTTGCTCTGCTCACTGGGCTGCGATCACTAGGTCAGTGGAGTGTGTGTACATTCCAATAATGCATGGGCTTTGTGTTACAGGGATGGATCACCTAGACACAGTTGGCAAACTTGTGTGGAGCCAAGTCACTCCCAAACTTTGGTGAAAATCTCGTATAAGAGGTTTGAGCTCGCTGCCAGGATTGTAGTTACAGGGGCCCGAGTATTTCAGATTCTATGGGCACCAACTAAGGGTCGCTTAGCATTTTAACCAGGTTCTGCAATGTAACACACATCTCAGCCCGAGGTGACATGCAGCTACCGTGTACTAGTTACCCTGCACGGAGGACCACACACTCAGCTGCAACAACTTCTAACTGCCAGGGAATTCGAGATATTCCTGCTTCTGTAATACACGAACATGTCCCATCTAGGCAGGGAACTGCCTTCTTCCGAACAGCTCCCAGCAAAACCAACCGCTGAGTTACACAGTCAGCAAGAAGCAAATCCTCTTCTCTTCCAGGGAGAACGAGCTAACCTGGCCAAGGGCGGGTGGGAGAGGAGAAGGGTAAGCTAAATAACATTGGACAAGAAACAATCTGAATAACCAGGATTGAAACACACTGAACAGCACCGTGAGTCAAGATAATCAGACACAAAAACAACCCGCAGCCTCAGTTTGCAGGATTTAGTTCTGTGACCAACCGATCCCTTGACGTCCATTACAGGGTCAACCAGTTTCGAGGCACTGCCATTGAGTTTTCCCCAGGCGGTGGGTTTGATGGTGTTGGTCAACACTGACCAGGTCAAGAGCTGGCACCCCCCCCCCCGCTTCTCTCAGTGCCCGATGGATGCCACCTGCCTCTCAGAACTGGCACCATACCCCATCGGAACCAGAGACAGGCACCGAATCAGAAAGAGAAAATCGGAGAGGGTGGGGGGATAGAGTATCAGAGAGCCCACTGCATGTGCCCATCCCAGCTGGGACAGAGAAGCGGCTTTAACTTTTGTAAAAATTCCTTCGGGATTCCCCGCTTCTGCGCTCCCAGTCCCAGAGAACTCCGACTCCGATTTTAAAGTCCAAATTCTCATTCGAATTCCATTTTGCGGTTGGGCTGAATTATCCAAGTATCCGAACAGGGTACGTCGAGCGCCCAGTGCTCAGTCTGTCAGCGGGGGCGAGTGCAATCTAATCCCCCGCTGTAATCTGCAACTCCCACCATGAAAAAACATTGAGGGGAAATTCCATAACCCGCCTCTCTGGGTGAGAGGTCAAACTCTCCGGTTCCAGTTGCAAGCGGTGATTCTACATCGTCAAGACCAGTCCCAAACAGGGACCTGACACCGGCATCAACACCGGGGCTCAGTCCCAAGCTTCAAGCGCCCCAGTCTGTAGCGAGGGCAACAGTTTGCACCTGTCTCCCCATCAGACTTGTTTAAAAAAAACATTTTAAAAACTTGCTGAACACATCTAACCTTTGTTTTTAAAAAAAATGTAATAACAATCTTGCCCCTCCCACACGCTCCTCTGACTCCCTGAAATCTTAACACGTTCTCACTACTAGTGATAAATGTCTTCAAATTCTAAAATGTGACTGGTTCCTCAACCCAAGACATGAAATGAGATGAACCCCCACCCACCCACCCCATCTCCCCGGGGTCCTGCTCCCACCTGTGTGTGACCTGCCTCACCTGTGCTCAGGACCCTGCTCTGGAAAATCCAAAGCACTCGCAGAAGGGACTGCAGACTGATGGCTCGGAGTGCGAGCATGGCGGCTGCAGCTCCCGAATCTCTGCAGACTCCCGCTGTGACTTTGCTCATATTATTCCCAGGAATACGAAGGTGGAAAAGCCGCCGACTAACCGAGCAGGTCCCAGTCACATTTCAATCGGGACAGGCTCTAATTTGCATCCCTCGCTCCCCCCGGCTCTCGAATTCCTTCCTGCGCCCGATCGAGGATTGGAAACGTTCAAGTTGAACCAAAGGCAGTTCTGTGATCAAATCTCTCTGTGTATCGTTGAACGTCGAAAAACCGCGTCAGCACAAAGCTGGCAAGGTGCCTAACTGAAAAGAAAAAAAAACCTTTGAACAAACCCAAAGTTTAACCATCTCATCACTTGGTGTTGGTATTAAATGAAAGCCAAGGTTTCCAGGGGCCCTAACGCCCTTAGTTACACCTTCAACAACCCCATCAACCTTTATAGCAGTCAGTTGGGTTTATGGTAGCATAGTGGTTATGTTACTGGACTAGTATTCAGAGGCCTGGACTAATGATCCAACTGGGGAATTTAATCAATCTGGAATAAAAAGCTAGTGAAACTACCGAATTGTCATAAAAACCCATTGTAAAAGTCGCCTTTACCCGGTCTGGCCTATCTGTGACTCCAGACCCACAGCAATGTGGTTGACTCTTAACTGCCCTCTGAAATGGCCGAGCAAGTCAGCTACCAAACCGCTACAAAGAAGTATACTCACTGTGAGAGTGCCGTCACCTCACGGACTGCAACAGTTCCAGGAGGTGGCTCACCACCACCTTCTTGATGGGATGGGCAATAAATGCCAACAACGCCCACATCCCGTGAATAAATTTTTTAAAAGTTCCTCTCCAAGATCGGTGTAGTGTGTGGCCTGAATCAAATAGTTGTTCTTATCAGAAATTATTATTTTAATGCAGGATTATGCAGATTCAGAAACATTCTGATCATTTAGTTACATTGGCCAGGACAGGCGCAGCTCAATATGGGGTGTAAAAGAACTAGTACTAAGTGTAATGTAAAAGCAATAAGTGTAAAATAAGGAGCAAAAGAGTCTGAGTTAATAAACAGTGTGAGAGAGATCCAGGGATTATAGTGTATGTTAAATGGAGCAGTGAGCTGTTTGCTTAAAGGGACTCTGGGAGGCCGGCACCAAAAGGGTAAATTTGTTACAAAAACCTGAGTGCTCCTGGTTCCATTGCACTGCTGAAGACTTCCGATCACTTCCCCGCACCCTCCCGATCGCCCCCTCCCTCCCGATTGATGCCCCTTCTCAAGACCGCTCCTCCCTTCCAATTGATTCCCCTTCTCCCGGTCGTCCTCTCCCTCCCGATCACTTCCTCGCACTTCCGATCGCCCCCTCCCTCCTGATCATTTTCCCTACTTCCGATCGCCCCCTCCCTCCCGATCGCTTCCCCTTCTCCCGATCACCTCCATCCTCCCGATCATTTTCCTTACTCCCAATCGCTCCCTCCCTCCCGATCGCTTTCCCCTACTCCCGATCGCCCCCTCCCTCCCGATCGCTTCCCCCTACTCCCGATCCCTTCTCCTGATCACCCCCCACTTCCGATCATCCCCTCCCTCCCAGGACCTACCTGAGGGCCCCTGCCGGAGAGGAATCGGCCTGAAATCCAATGTCGAGTCACCCGCAAGCCACCTGCGGATGCCCAGCATGCGTCCGCCGCTTGCTGGTCTTGTTTAAATGAGGTCCAAGGCCCAATATCAGGTGTACCTCGCAACTACCTGTTCTGCCAGTGTCCAGCTTGTGCTGGCCTGCTAGTGTGAACCAATTTCTAGCCTCGTAGGCTGATGCTGTATGTTGAATGGAACAGTGAGACAGCATGCTGATCCTGAGAGAGATCTAAGTATTATATTGTGTGGAATAGAACAGTGCGACAGTGTGCTTGTTACGTGTGGGATTTCTTTTGATAATTTTTCCACAAAAAAGATTTTTAAATGAGTTGCATTTATGGGTTGTGTTTTAAAGCAAAGTGTATTCACACAAGTTTTATAAAAGGCACTGAGATGAAAGATGGTTAAATTGCTAATGACAAGATTTTGAAGTTGTTTCCCTAACAAATGTAAACAATAGGAAATCCATTAACCACTCTGCCGGCACAATTTACACTTCATCTAGAGCCATCCTTTGTTTCTTAACCTGTCCCATTATCATCTCCTTTTGCCTTGAATATCTCTTAATGTCTCTTAACCTCTCCTGCCTTCTATCCTATCACAGACCTTCCCTTTTGTTCTTTCATCCCCTCCCCCTTTCCCAGCCCCCACACTTGCTTAAAAATCTGTTCCATTTCCTGCTTTTTTCCAGTTCTGACGAAAGGTCATCGACCTGAAACGTTAACTCTGTTTCTCTCTCCGCAGATGCTGCCTGACCTGCTGAGTATCTCCAGCATTTTCTGTTTTTAATCCATTAACCAGCTTGGTAATCACACCTATTGTGCAGCCTTTAGTTGAAAAACATGACTGACCTCATGTGTATTTGTCTCTTTTTATCTCCTTGTTTTGGAGGAGAGGGCCCTGCTTGATGACCCCTGCTTGAGCACCTGGGACCAGATGGGACAGAATGCTGACCAGGGAAGAGAGCTAGGGATTCCAGTGTGTGTTAACTGGAACTATGGGACAGGGTGCTGACCAGGACAGAGATCTAGGAGTTTTAGTGGGTAAATCTGTGAATCCATCAGCACGTAGCTTAACTGCAGTTAAAAAAAACCCAGATATTGGGTTCCATTAGAAGAGGGAGAGAGTACAAATCTAAAGATGTTGTGTTGCTGCTGTATAAGATACTTGCCAAACTTCATCCGAAGGTCTAGGTGCAGTCTGGGAATATAATCATAGAAAGGATACTTCTTCTTCTCTTAGGCAGTCCCTCGGAACCGAGGATGACTTGCTTCCACATTAAAAATGAGTTCGCAGGTGACTGATGAGTCCAATGCGGGACCTACAGTCTCTGTCACAGGTGGGGCAGACGATGGTTGAAGGGGCGGGTGGGTGGGGTGCTTGGGTTGACATGCGCTCCTTGCGCTGCCTGTGCTTGGCTTCCGCTTGCTCCCGGTGAAGAGACTCGAGGTGTTCAGCGCCTTCCTGATGCTTCAAGGACACTCTCAAAGGATACTATTGCCTCAGGGAGGATACAGAAGGGAACAACAAAGATTATTTCAGATGTAAGAAATTATGAGGAAAGGCTAAGGAAGTTATTTCATTTGAAAAAGAGGAGACTTCAAGGACTTCACTTTATAAATAATTTACAGCAACTTGAAAACATCCCAAGTCATTTCGCAGAGGCATAATCAGACAAAAATGGAACACTGAGCCAAAGGAGATGTTAGGAGGGGTATACGAACAGATGAACACATGAACAATGACGGACAGGTAAAGACCCTCTGGTCCATCCAGCCTATCCCACACACTTGCGATACCTTGTGTATCACTAGATATATCTCCACCCCACCCAAAACCATGTGATCTCCTGGGAGAGGTGAAAAAACCCAGGCCAATTTTGGGAAAAGAATCTGGGAAATTTCTCTCCAACCCATCTAGGTGATCAAAACGAGTGCAGGAGATCACTTTGGCCCTGAATTCCCTGCAGTACCTCCCTTTTTAAAGAGGTGATGTCTGCCCAGCCAGAAACAGGTCCAACTCTCGCTTGAAGGAATTCAGCAAAGCAGCGTCTACCGTACAAGACGGCAACCTGTTCCAGAGATCCACTATTCTCTGGGAAAAGAACCACCTCCTGACATCTAACCTAGATCTGGCCTTATACAATTTAAAATTGTGATCCCTGGTCCTCCCTAACCTGTTTAATTGGAACAAACTCTCAACTGAGATACAATCTATTCCCTTCATCACCTTATAAACCTCAATCAGATCACCCCTAAGTCTATACTTCCCTAAAGTATAGAGTCCCAACTCTTTTAGCCTACCTTGATAACTAAGATACTTTATACTGGGAATTAGTCTAGTGGCCCTCCTCTGCACCCTTTCCAAAGCCTCAACATCACCCACCATGTGAGGAGACCAAAACTGGACACAGTATTCCAAGTGAGGCCTGACCAAGGTCTTGTACAAGGACAAAATAGTGTGCCTCATCTTATAATCAATTGTCCTATGAATGTACCCCAACACCCCATTCGCTGTAACTATCGCTTCACAGTATTGCTCATGCACCTTTAGAGATGTATGCACTAGAATGTCCAGAGCTCTTTCTTTCTCCACCTTCTTTAATGCTTTTCCCTGAAGGGTGTATGTATGTTGAGCATTCACCCTGCCTACATGCATAACACTGCACTTTTCCAAATTAAACATAATTTGCCCGTCATGAGCCTAATCTCCCAAAATATCAAGATCCGCCTAACGCCATTGAGCATTGTCTACAGTCCTAACACTCACACAGATCTTAGTACCATCTACAAATTTGCAGCTCGTGCCCCCAACACCTACATCTAGATCATTAATAAAAATAGTAAAGAGCAACGGTCTCAATGATACCTGCGGGACACCACTGGTGACCAGTTTCCAGACAGATCCAAATCCATCTAGAACTACTTTTTGCCTACGTCCTTCCAGCCAATTCTCAATCCAGCTCTATATTACCACTAATACCAGAGGCTTCAATCTTGTAGAGAAGCCTCTTGTGCGGTACACTATCAAAAGCTTTTTGGAAATCTAAGTAGACAATGTCTACTGGGCCTCCCTCATCCACCATCTTAGTGACTTCTTCAAAAAATACATCAGATTTGTAAGACATGACCTTATGAAGCCATGTTGGGTGTCTCTGATATGTCCCTCTCTATCCAAGCAATCATATATTGCATCCCTAATGATTCCCTCAAGCAAATTTCCTATTACTGATGTCAAATTAATGGGCATATAGTTACCCAAATCCATTTGTCACCTTTTTTAAAGATGTGGACTACATTAACCTGTTTCCAATCTATGGGAATCATCCCAGAGTGCAGTGAGCTACTAAAAGTATGGGGGTGGCAGGGGGTGGGGGGAAGAGTGCACGTGAATGGGTGTGTGTGTGGGGGAAGAGTGTGTGTGTGGGGAATGCATGGGTGGGGGTGTTTGCGGGAGGGAAATGTTCCAGGGGAGAAGGGTGTCCCTTAAATAAGTAAAGTTCTGACTCAGTTTCAGTCTCAGTCAGGACCTACTCACCATGAAGCTTTTAGAAAACGCCGTGAATACCAAAAACTTATAAAAAGAAACACAAAATCAAGAATGTATCTGTTGGCTTCTGAATAGTCCGCACAGGTGCTGATGTTGACCTGGATCCTGCTGTTTCTTTGCAGCTCCCCACTTTTATCTGATAATTTGAAAGGAGGTGTTCCACTTCAGAGTTACTTACATCGGCAGAAATTTGTCAAGTAGGAGGGCAAAGTATTAGTGAGCATACAGCTGCTGGAGCAGCTGGGCTAACTCCAACCCAAGCGATTCCATCCATCTTTGTTCAATGCTCTCACCAAGAAGCTGCCAGATTTTGCTTCAATGAACACGCAGTGCGAACTGACTGAAGAGTTTAATGAGGAGGCTCCTTTATTTAAATTATTTTGTGAAATCTCTTCAGTGTAAATTAGAGTGTTTCATATCCTATGAATAAGCTGACAAATATGTGAACAGTCAGAGGCCATTTTCAAACCCATTACTTTTACTACTATTATTAATGGGATACAAGTGAAAAAATGTTTTCCATTCAAGGACCTTGTGGAATGAAATCTGTTTCCTGTGTCCTTCCATGGACAGACACTTCAAGTTGAACTTTTACTAACTGCACGAAGGAGGAGTAGGAAGCCTGGTCTAAATCCAGTGTATTTATATTTAAATCTGCTGCATCCGCCTGCTTCATTCAGAGATCAACCACCTGCACTACAAATTAAAACTATGAACTGGAGCTCAGCAGAAAGAAACCTTCAAAGCATATTTATCTGTGGATCCTACAGTCTCTATCCGCATCAGTGTGTTTAAAAATGTCACAGACTTCCTGTTATTTTAAGAACATAAGAAATAGGAGCAGGAGTCGGCCATTTGGCCCTTCGAGCCTGCTCCACCATTCAACAAGATCATGGCTGATCTTCTACCTCAACTCCACCTTCCCGCACTATCCCCATATCCCTTAGTTCCCAAAATTTTATCGACTTCTATCTTGAATATGCTCAACGACTGAGCCTCCACAGCTCTCTGGGGTAGAGAATTCCAAAGACTCACAACCCTTTGAGTAAAGAAATTTCTCCTCATCTCAGTCCTAAATGGCCGACCCCTTATTCTGTGACTGTGACCCCGTGTTCTAGATTCCCCAGCCAGGGGAAATATTTTCCCAGCATTAACCCTGTCAACTCCCTTAAGAATTTTATATGTTTCAATTAGATCACCTCTCATTCTTCTAAAATCTAAGGAATAAAGGTCTAGTCTACTCAATCTCTCCTCATAGGGCAATCCCCTCACCCCAGGAACCAGTCTAGTGAACCTTCACTGCACTCCCTCTAAGGCAAGCATGTCTTTCCTTAGGTAAGGAGACCAGAACTGTATACAGTACTCCAGGTGCGGCCTCACCAATGCCCTGTATGATTGTAGTAAGACTTCTTGGCCTAGAAATTCACTATGGCCCCGCCAGCTGGCTAGCGCCCAAAAGTTAGCCCTGGGCGGGAAGCCTATAGCGATCGTCAGATATTCATTGTTAGCGCCCCAATTCAGAACCGGGCGCTATACCAGGGTGTGCCCGCCTCCGCTTGGGGCGCTGACACTGAATATCAGCGCTCTTGGTGCCGCTGCGCCAGCCGCTGCGGAGCGGCAGGCTGCGGTACTGCAGGCCTCCTCCTTCTCTTAAGGGGGAGCTGCCTGCAACGGGGAGATCGCCGCTGGATAGTGCCGGCAAATGAGCCCGGCACCACGGAGAAGTGCCGGGCTCGCGGAAAGCAGCCGGCAATGCCGCGGGGGGGGGGTGGAGGAGGCCGGGGAAGGAGGTGCAGGCAGGCAGCCGCCGAAAAAGCGGCCGGCCGCACCTTCCGCTTTAAAGCACCCCACTAAGGCAGCAGGATGGCCCTGTTTTCTGGTCGCTGTTTGCGGCCGCTTCGGAGGAGGCGGCCGCAACTAAATATGGGGATCGGGCCGGGTTCGGGGCGGAACCGGGGCACTGCGCACACCGATGACGTCATCGGTGCCGGCGCAGCGCTAACGGCTACCGCCGCCAATACCGCTGCGCTGAATATCTGCGCAAACTCATTTCTGGTGCAAAATCACTCTTTAGGCGTTAACTGGGCGCAAAGCTGGCAGCGCCTTAATGAATTTCTAGGCCCTTTACTCTTATACTCTAATCCCTTTGTAACAAAAGCTAACATACCATTTGCTTTCTTAAATGCTTGCTGTACCTGCATGTTAACTTTCTGTGATTCATGTACAAGGACACCCAGGTCCCTCTGAGTGCAAACATTTTCCAGTCTCTCACCATTCAAAAAATATTCAGCTTTTTTGTTTTTCCTATCAAAGTGGATAACTTCACACTTCCCCACATTATATTCCATTTGTCATGTTCTTACCCACTCAGTCAACCTGTTTATATCTCTCTGCAGCCTCTTTGCGTCCTCCTCCCAGCTTACTTTCCCACCTAACCTTGTATCATCAGCAAACTTGGATACGTTACACTCAGTCCCTTCATCTAAGTCATTAATATAGGTTGTAAATAGCTGAGGCCCAAGCACTGATGTAGCAGCACTGATCCCTGCGGTACCCCGCTAGTTACTGCCTGCCAACCTGAAAATGTCCCGTTTATTCCTACTCTCTGTTTTCTGCCCATTAACCAATCCTCAATCCATGCTAATATATTACCCCCAATACCATGAGTCCTAATTTTGTGTAATAAGCTCTTGTGTGGCACCTTGTTGAATGCTTTTTGAAAATCCAAATACACTACATCCACTGGGTTCCCCCTTATCCATCCGACTAGTTACATCTTCAAAAAATTCCAACAGATTTGTCAAACACGATTTCCCTTTCATAAAACCATGTTGACTCTGCCTAATCATATTATGATTTTCTAAGTGCCCTGTTACCATGTCCCTAATAATAGATTCTACCATTTTACCTACTACTGATGTCAGACTAACTGGCCTATAGTTCCCTGTTTTTTCTCTTCCTCCTTTCTTAAATAGCGAGGTTATGTTTGCTACCTTCCAATCCTTGGGGACTGTTCTAGAATCTAGGGAATCCTGGAAGATTAATACTAGTGCATCCACTATCTCTGCAGCTACCTCTTTTAAAACCCTCGGATGCAGGTTGTCAGGTCCAGGGAATTTGTTGCCACTTAGTCTCATTAATTTCTCCAGTACTATGTCCTTACTTATACTGATTTCTTTAAGTTCCTCATTCTCTCTAGACCCTTGGTTCCCCATTATTTTTTGTGTCTTCTACCGTGAAGACAGATACAAATGTCTCTGCCATTTCCTTATTGCTCATTATAATTTCTCCTGTCTCTGCCTCTAATGGGCCCACGTTTACTTTCACTAATCTCTTCCTATTTACATACCTAGAGAAACATTTACAATCTGTTTTCATGTCTCTTGCTAATTTACTCTCATATTCTTTTTTCTCTTTCCTTATCAATTTCTTGATCCTCCTTTGCTGAATTCTAAAATCCTCCCAATCCTCAGGCTTACTACTCTTTTTGGCAGCATTATAAACCTCTTCCTTTGATCTAATACTATCTTTAACTTCTCATCAGCCACAGTTGTACTATTTTTCCTGTGGGGTTTTTGCACCTTAAAGGAATGTATATTTGTTGTAAATTATGTATTATTTCTTTAAATGCTAGCCATTGCTTGTCTACCTTCATACCTTTTAATATAGTTTCCCAATCTACCTCACTTTCAATCAAACAGACACAGCAAAATTTCACAAAGAGGGACAAAACCAACTCAGTTTTATTATATCCACTGTGTGTCTGGAACTGGCTACAGATCCATCCATTCAACGACCGAGGTCAGGTCCCTTCAGTCGTCCTTCACTCAGATTTTGTACTCAGTACTGCTGTAGGTTGTGGGGTCTCAGGACTGAGGGTCATTCCTTACGGTTTCTTTCACAGTTAGCGGATTCAGAGTACTGTATATAAAAAGTTGAGTGTTTTAGCAGCTGGTCTGGTTTCATGCCGAGCGAGGAGTGCATGTTAGAATTTCTAGTGATTGACCAACAGCAGGAACTCGCTGTTCTTCTACAAATAGTGCCATAAAATCTTTAACGTCCACCTGAACGACTGGAACACAAGACCTTTATTTAATGTCTCAATTGCAGGAGTACTGCATGGTGTCAGCCTGGATTATGAGGCTCAAACCCCTGGTGTGGGCTTGAACCAACAACCTTTTGACCCAACTGAGTGAAAAGACACATAAAGGGACAGTAGTGAATAATGAAACACACAGAAGTACACATACGCAAAGGCAATGATTCTGGGGATAGGGAACGTTATTAATCACTATTTAACTCACTCAAAGTCGTTTCCAGCACTTTCTGTTTTTATTTCAGATTTCCAGCATCTGCAGTATTTTGCTTTGTTCCCGTTTTGATAAATTTTGTACGTGTGGGTTAATAATCCTCCTCCATCGACCAGAGTCCAGAAACAGTGAACTTCATTCACTCAATTGTTTAAACATTTTTGCGGGGGAAGGGATTTTATAATTATCAACCTGCTGGGGACAAATGTCGTGGAATGGAATCTTGTCCAGTTCTGTTGCACATCACACATCATCAATATTTCCTAAACACAATCTCAGAGGTTGAGGATGCGCTGATTGACAAGTGCTTCCCTGTGATATTTTGATTCTCTATATCAGCCATCCAATCCCGTTTCTGTGGTATTGGGTCTTTGCCAGCTCTTGTAGTAATGGAGATGAATAATTTTATATTTCTGGTCTTTCTTGGGCTTTGGCTTCATGTCCACTGGGAATAGGGCTGAAACCATCTAAATTGTTTTCCATTAGGAAAGTTAACAGCATCGGGAAAGGAAACTTTCAGCTGAAATCTCTTGGCTGGAATTCAGCACAAGTAACATAGATGAAACCTTTGTTCTAACCTGCTGCCCCACCTGATCCCTGGTATGTTCCCGCCAAAACTAAAGATAGCACTTTATCTACAATGCGAAAAGGAGAGAATGCTTTGGCAGGACTGCCAGTCGCAGAATGGAATCAGCGCTCTTTATAATCCCTTTCCAACAGTCACAAATACATGCAGCTGATGTGCCTGTGTGCGCATGTATCTGTTTGTCTATATTTGTTTGTTTGTGTGAGAGTCTCTGTGTGTGCCAGTATGTGCCTGGCTGTCTCACTGTTGGTGTGCACGTCTTATCTGTCTATGCGTGTGTTTGTGTCCTTCTTTGTGTGCGTGTACATGTACTTGTGTGCATCTGTCTTCCCATGTGCACATTTGTCTCTCCCTGGATGTGTGTGCGCACATCTATTTCTTCGTCTATGTGTGTGTGCACATGTCTCCTCCATGTGTGCTTATGTGTGCACTTCTAAGTCTGTCTCCACATGGGCACATGTGCATGTGTCTCTTTGTGTGCTTTGGGAAAACAAGTTTTTTCATGTTCATCTGCTGAAAGTTAGTTATCCTGCCACTGTCTGCGTGGTGGAAATGCATTTTTTGATATCTGGGGAACTGGTGTACTGTGTGTTCTGGTGCAATGTTTCAGTTTTAGGAGGTTCTAATTAATTACTCTCCTGAGTAATGATAATTCAGGTAAACGGTTAAAAATTTGCGAAACTATCAGTTTGTGACAGATGAAATACAAGTGGTGAGCAAATTTAAAAAAAGGAACGCTTAAGAACACGAAAAGGCTGTCAGGCCCAACAAACCTGTTGATCCCATTTATACTGTCTGCTTCAATATCCTTTCCTGGTAACTTACCCCGTCATTCGATTACCCTTTGAGTCACTGGTGTCCAATAGAAACTGTTGACTAAGCACAGGTGTGGCTACTGCAATACCATTTTAGCCAAATGCATAATTTTAGTAGAAAGCGCCTTACATACACAATACAGTTAAATGCACTTCACGTGTATATTTACATAACAAATATCTACCACCGTTCTGTAACCAAGGAAGTAAAGCATGCACAATGATCATTTTACCAACACATGCAAAAAACAAATTGTGAATCTATTTTTTGGTGCTGTTGATTGAGGGAGGAATATTGTCAGGACATACTGTGCTTTGAGTAGTGCAATTGGATCTTTAAACTGACCATAAAAGGCAGATTTAGAATCAGTTTAACATTTCATGCAAAAGATAGTACTTCCAGCAATGGAAGTCTCCCTCAGTACTACACTGAAGTGTACGTTAACATTTGTTTTAGTACCTAAGTTTTGGAGTGGGCCTTGAACCCAGAAACTTCCAGCTCAGAAGAGTGCTACCAGGTGAGATAAGCTGGCGCTTATATTAACTACTGTTGCAACTCTTCACTATACTGGAAAAGGGTCTATGCAATGGGAATATAAGATGAATGGTAGTGGATAACAGGACACAAAAGAGAGAGGAATCTGGGGGTACTGGTGGAAGCTATCAGCACAGTAAAGATGAAAAACAGATCCTAAGGGCAGGATTTTCATTGGGCCATGGAGGCGGGATTGGAGGTGTGTGGGGGGTTAAAATCTCAAAATCGAGGGGCACGAACCCATCCCGCCCCCAACCCACCTCCATGCCAGTTTCAAAGGAGGCGGATACCCGATCTGTGCTGGGAGCCGCCTCCCCGAGGCAGGAAGGGGATTAGTGCCAATTAACTGCCTGTTAACAGGTAGTTAACAGGCAGTTTTTAGCCTAATCCCTATTTTTATTCCTGAAGTGTGGGATTCCCGACGGCTCCAAACCACGCCAAGTTAGCGAGGTGACTGTTGGGCTGAAGGACTTGGAGGGTTCGAGATGTCCGGTGTTCAGGTGAGTGATGGGTGCATGAGTGAAGAGGTAAGTGTGTTTGGTGTGTGTAAAGTGTTTAAAGAAGTTTTACTTATCTTTTCTTACCTTTACAGCCTTCCTTCCCTCAGGTCTCGGGAGTCCCTCATCTCACTGGCACAGAAAGCAGAATGGCCGCAAGCTGTCAAAAGTTGCAGCATTCAGCTTTCTGTTCTGGTGAGATCTCTAAATCAGCCTGAGAGGAAGGAATTAACTTGGAGTACAGATTGTCAGTGTTTGACAGCTTCAAAGAGCTGTCAAATGTTGATATTTCATCTGTCAAAAGCTCTTGACAGATGAAATGTCAATCTGTGACATCACCTGTTGCCGGGTGGCCCTTAATTGGTCTGCTGAGCCCGCTGGGTGGGCTCAACAAGGTCAATCAAGTGAAAATCGCGTGGGTTGGCCACAACTCGATGGAGGCGGGACTACAACCACAAAAGTTGTAGTCCCGCCTCCTACACGCCTCCAGAATCAAAATCCAGCCCTTAAGAGTGTACAGCTAGGGGGACAAAGCATAACATCCTGGATAAGAGTGAGATTGTGTACAGCATAGGTCTGTTTACACTGTGTACACTAGCCACTGCACTACAGTGGTGACATCCTGGCTTTGGAGAGGATACACAGGAGGGCAACTAAACTGATAGTGGGGCTGACTTGCTTGAGCAGTGAGGAGAGATCAAGGAAGCTGGGAACGTTTATACTAGAAAGAGGGCAGCTTAAGGGAGGCTTTATTGATGTTTCAATAAAAAAGTATCTTCTAAATATAATAGTCATGTTTGTAATTGTTACATGTCACTAATGATGGGAACTGCCTACACAAACCACCAGCCCAGTGTGTGCAAAATAATGAGAATTAATAGGGAATTGTTAAGCTGAAAACAGAATGTCATAAGAACATATGAAATAGGAGCAGGAGTAGGCCATTCGGCACCTCGAGCCTGCTCCGCCATTCATTAAGATTTGGCTGATCTTCTACCTCAACTCCACCTTCCTGCGCATATCCCTTGATTCCCCTAATATCCAAAAAACCTATTGATCTCTGTCTTGAATATACTCAACGACTGAGCCTCCACAGCCCTCTGGGGTAGAGAATTCCAAAGATTCACCACCTTCTGAGTGAAGAAATTTCTCCTCATCTCAGTCCTAAATGGCCAACCCCTTATTCTGAGGCTGTGATCCCTGGTTCTAGACTTCCCAGCCAGGGGCAACATTCTCCCTGCATCTACCCTGTCAAGCCCTGTAAGAATTTTGTATGTTTCAATGAGATCACCTATCATTCTTCTAAACTCCAGAGAATATAGGCCTAGTCTACTCAGTCTCTCCTCATAGGACAATCCCCCCATCCCAGGAATCAGTCTGGTGAACCTTCGTTGCACTCCCTCTATGGCAAGAGTAAAGATGTTTTACTGCAATTAGGTAAGGAGACCAAAACTGTACACAATACTCCAGGTGTGGTCTCACCAGGGCCCTATATAATTGCAGTAAGACATCTTTACTCTTATACTCAAATCCTCTTGTAATAAAGGCCAACATTCCATTTGTTTTCTTAATTGCTTGCTGTACCTACATGTTAACTTTCAGTGATTTATGTACAAGGACACCCAGGTCCCTCTGAACACCAACATTTCCCAGTCTCTCACCATTTAAAAAATACTCTGCTTTTCGATTTTTCCTACCAAAGTGGATAACTTCACATTTCTCCACATTACATTCCATTTGCCATGTTCTTGCCCACTCACATAGCCTGTCTATATCCCCTTGAAGCCTCTTTGCATCCTCCTCACAACTTACATTCTCACCTTTCTTTGTATCATCAGCAAACTTGGATATATTACATTTGGTCCCCTCATCCAAATCATTGATATAGATTCATGATCTGATCCAGCTGTCATGGTTAGCTAAGTTGGGATCCAAGGTATTTTTACCCACTGTGCAGTAATTGTGAATTTGTGGTTCTAATACTCTGATCTGTCATCTCCTTAAACTACCTTAGTTAAAATTATTCTGTTTCTCTGATATCACTCAGAAACAAGGGCCCTGATAATTACGGGGAAGCGGGGAGGGTACGGGGGAAGCAGAAAACGGAGGTCCTGCCAAATTTAACGGCAGGACCTCATTTTCAATTTTTCCTTCTGTTTCCTGCCTGGCAGCCGGCCAAATTGACACCCTGGTCAGCTGCAGGCGGGAAAACCAGTGGCAGGAGGTGGCAGATGGGGACCCTTGGGGTGGGTCCCCGGCAATCGGGAGGGGGGGAAGATCATGTTCGAGGCTTTTGGGGGAGCGGGGGGAAGGTTGGTCACGATCGCACATGGCGAAGTCGGCGATCATGGAGAGGCCACGATCAGCTGGGGGAAGGCCAAAGGCTTCCTTGAGGGGCCAGGGGGAGCACTCCTGCTCCACCTGGCCCACACGAGTGCTGTAAAAGGCACTTACTTTGAGGATCTGCCTGCTCCTAGCTCCCTTTCACTGCCGGTTTTCCCGACCTCTGGGAAACCCGTGTGGCATCTGTCAAAATTAAATCGGGCTTCCAATTTCACAGTGGGAACCTGATTTAAATATGTTAATGAAGTGTCCCACCTCTCCATGCTGTTGAGGATGAGTTTAATTCATGCTGAAAGATGTTGATGTCACTGTCGCAGGTGTCTTGCTGGCAATGCAAGACTGACTTTAAATCCAAGACACTTAAAGTAAAATGCTTGGCTTGTGAGATTAGGTAAGTAATTAGTACTTTAAAGAAACTTTCACTTTATTATAAACAAATGGGGAACTGTCCCTTTTAAATCAAAATAATCAAAAGAAGGAAAGAAAGATTTACATTTATATAGCGCCTTTTACAACCTCAGGCCGAACCATCTTCAGCTGCTTCATCAATGACCTTCCCTCCAACATAAGGTCAGAAATGGGGATGTTCGCTGATGACTGCACAGTGTTCAGTGCCATTCGCAACTCCTCAGATAATGAAGCAGTCCATGCCCGCATGCAACAAGACCTGGACGACATTCAGGCTTGGGCTGATAAGTGGCAGGTAACATTCGCACCACACAAGTGCCAGGCAATGACTATCTCCAACAAGCAACAGGCTAACCATCTCCCCTTGACATTCAAAGGCATTACCATCGCCGAATCCCTCACCATCAACATCCTGGGGGTCACCATTGACCAGAAACTTAACTGGACCAACCACATAAATACTGTGGCAACAAGAGCAGGTCAGAGGCTGGGTATTCTGTGGCGAGTGTCTCACCTCCTGACTCCCCAAAGCCTTTCCACCATCTACAAGGGACAAGTAAGGAGTGTGATGGAATACTCTCCACTTGCCTGGATGAGTGCAGCTCCAACAACACTCATGAAGCTCGACACCATCCACGACAAAGCAGCCGGCTTGATTGGCACCCCATCCACCACCTTAAACATTCACTCCCTCCACCACCGGCGTACCGTGGCTGCAGTGTGTACCATCTACAAGATGCACTGCAGCAACTCGCCAAGACTTCTTCGGCAACACCTCCCAAATCCGCGACCTCTACCACCTAGAAGGACAAGGGCAGCAGGTGCATGGGAACACCACCACCTCCAAGGTCCCCTCCAAGTCACACGCCATCCTGACTTGGAAGTATATCGCCGTTCCTTCATCGTCACTGGGTCAAAATCCTGGAACTCCCTCCCTAACAGCACACCACACGGACTGCAGCGGTTCAAGGCTCACCACCACCTTCTCAAGGGCAATTAGGGATGGGCAATAAATGCTGGCCTTGCCAGCAATGCCCAGATCCCATCAACGAATAAAGGACATCCCAAAGCACTTTACAGCCAATGAAGTACTTTTGAAGTGTAGTCACTGTTGTAATGCAAGAAATGTGGTAGCCAATTTGCACACAGCAAGCTCCCACAAACAGCAATGTGATAATGACCAGGCACTCTGTTTTAGTGATGATTTTTCAGGGTTAAATATTGCCCAGGACAATCCGACAAGAAATAAAGTAAACCATACCAGTCTGATTTAATCAACTATCCAAAGAGTTCTGAAATTACTGTGCGTTGGCTCCAGTGACCATTGGAATCAATCCAATATAAATATTGAACCATTGAACCCATGTCTAATCTAAATTTCAGTTGAAAAGGTGCCAGAGCCTGGTCCATAAACATAATCACAAACAGCAAGGTTTGCATTGCATTGGCCATCATGTCTCTGGAAGCTTTGGATTAGGAACGCTTGTTATACATGCCAACCTACGAAACTCGGAGGCTGACACACAGCTTCAAAAAAGTTGGCACAGCCCCTGAAAAGCTGACAACACAAAAAACAACTGAAAAGCAGCTCCGAATAAAGGCCTATAACCAAGGCCATTGCTAGAAAGTGGTGGAATAGGTTAAATTCCTTTTTAGAACATTGCATTACAGGATTTCTATTAGTGACGATAGTTCTTGCTTCCAGTACGCAGAGGCGGCTATCAGGGCCAGTATTGTTGGAATCAATCCAAAAGGAAGCAAAGGCAGGCTGGTGCTTTAGCTACTGAACTCTGGAGGAGCAGGCCATGAGGGGGGCTGGGGGGCAGGCTGGTGCTTTAGCTACTGAACTCTGGAGGAACAGGCCATGAGGGGGGCTGGGGGGCAGGCTGGTGCTTTAGCTACTGAACTCTGGAGGAACAGGCCATGAGGGGGGCTGGGGGGCAGGCTGGTGGTGGGAAATGAAGTTACACTGTTTGTTGATTTTGGGGCACAAGTACGGATAAAGTGAACAGGGGTCTCAAACGCTGTCTGTCTGCATGAAAATAGATGGTAGGAATGAATGCTTCACTCCCTGAGATTGGTTGTAATGACTAAGGCTCCATTTTGGTCATGGACGAACTTTAAGAGTTCCTACCTGTTGGTTGAGATTTCTGAATGGCTGTATGTGGTAAAGATAATGAACTGCATTGTTCTCATCTATATTCACACGTTAGTTTATCAGAATTTCGGTTTTATTAAATGATTTCGGGACTTGCAAAGTCTGTTACCTGCACAGCTGAAAGTGTGCACACAACCCTGAGAGTCATAATTTAGGTGTCAGCTGCTATACCAGAGGACATTGTAATTTTGAGTCATATTTGCATAAACCCACAATTAATGACTGCACTTGCCTCCATCCACCCACATTATAAATCCCTAACCACTGATGCATACATGCCAACTGTCTGCTTTACACACAGACATCAGCTGAAAGCAGCAAGTATGGAAAAGCCAGTGTTAGAAATACACTTGTAGAGTCACTAATTTGTTACTTATACAAATTCAATATTCAGGTGAGTTTCAGGGTTGTACAATGTCTATTTCTTATACTTTAACTTTTTCTTTTTTTTTTATTCGTTCATGGGATGTGGGCGTCGCTGGCAAGGCCAGCATTTATTGCCCATCCCTAGGGCTCCTTGATGCCACACTCGGTCAAATGCTGCCTTGATGTCAAGGGCAGTCACTCTCACCTCACCTCTGGAATTCAAGGTTGTAATGAGGTCGGGAGCTGAGTGGTCTTGGCGGAATCCAAACTGGGCATCAGTGAGCAGGTTATTGGTGAGTAAGTGCTGCTTGATAGCACTGTCGATGACGCCTTCCATCACTTTGCTGATGATTGAGAGTAGACTGATGGGGTGGTGATTGGCCGGATTGGATTTGACCTGCTTTTTGTGGACAGGACATACCTGGGCAGTTTTCCACACTGTCGGATAGATGCCAGTGTTGTAGCTGTACTGGAACAGCTTGGCTAGAGGCGCGGCTAGTTCGGGAGCACAAGTCTTCAGCACGACAGCTGGGATGTTGTCGGGGTCCATAGCCTTTGCTGTATCCAGTGTGCTCAGCTGTTTCTTGATATCACGTGGAGTGAATCAAATTGGCTGAAGACTGGCTTCTATGATGGTGAGGACCTCAGGAAGAGGCCAATATGGATCATCCACTCGGCACTTCTGGCTGAAGATGGTTGCAAATGCTTCAGCCTTGTCTTTTGCACTCACGTGCTGGGCTCCACCATCATTGAGGATGGGGATATTCATGAAGCCTCCTCCTCCCGTTAGTTGTCTAATGGTCCACCACCATTTACGACTGGATGTGGCAGGACTGCAGAGCTTTGATCTGATCCGTTGATTGTGGGATCGCTTAGCTCGGTCTATAGCATGCTGCTTCCGCTTTTTAGCATGCATGTAGTCCTGTGTTGCAGCTTCTATTATGTCCGTGTGTAATTGAGACACGGACTGCAGGAGCTGGTTACAACAGGTGTTTACTGAGTGGAGACAAAACTGGAACTACTAGGCAAAGTTACTACACAGGTTTATATACAGGGGTGGTCACTACTGGTACTGCAGTATACAGGGGCTGCAGAATATAGTTCCTTCTGCAAAGTACATAAACTACAATTCCTCCCCTTTTAGCTAAACAGTACATAACATTCGATTAATAAGTAAATAACATATTTACAATTACAGTTGCTAGATACATTAGCTGAAGTTAAGCAATTATAAGTTCAGTCTTTGAGGAGGCTTCCTGATTCTGTCTGGATAACGCCTCTTTGGGGTATCCGGTTCTTCTGGCAAAGTTGATTCGGGATCAACGTCGTTGTTTGGTTCGTCTGCTTCCAATATCACCGATTCTGAGATAGATGCAATTGGTACTTCGGTTTCATCACCAGGTGTATCGGATCGTGGTGTGGAATTGACGTTTTCCAGTGACTCTAGAATCTGGTCAGCATGGCGTCTTACAATGCTCTCTCCAACGTCCACGGTATACATTAGAGGTCCTTGCAGTGTGCAGATCATTCCTGGCTGCCATTTCTCTGTGCGGTAGTCCCGGGCCAAAACTGGTTGACCTATCTTGAAGCTCCTGGTTGGCCTTTCATTCATATTCTGAAACTGCCTGTTCTCCACATCTCTTCTGATGTTTGGCTTAACCAAATCCAAGCGGCATCTTAGTCTTCGATTGAAGAACATCATGGCTGGAGTTTGGTTGGTAACCGCATGTGTCGCAAGAAGTTATTCACCTTGTGTTGTAGGGGTATGTCTTCATTACACATTGCCTTGATAGCCTTCTTGAATGTTTGAACGAACCTCTCAGCCAATCCATTGATGGCTGGATGATATGGGGCGGATGTGTAATGCTTAACACCATTGTTCTTTAAGAACCTCCGGAACTCTTCAGTCACAAACTGTGGTCCATTGTCGGAGCAAATCTTTTCAGGCAGCCCATTTCTGGCGATATGGTTCGTAAGACTGTGATAGTTTTTTCTGTGGTGGTTGAAGACATTTTTATTACCTCTGGCCACTTTGAATGTGCATCCACCGCAATTAAAAACATCGAGTCCATAAATGGACCAGCAAAATCAATGTGCACCCTTTGCCATGAAGATGAGGGCCACTCCCATGGATGTAGAGGGGCTTGTGGTGGGGCGTTTTGGACCTTCTGGCATCCTGTACAGCTGTTGGTCATCTCTTCGATTTCTCTATCGATTCCTGGCCACCACACAAACGCTCTGGCTAAGTTCTTCATTTTTACCCCTCCCAGATGACCCTCATGAAGCTCATTGAGCACTCTATCCTTCAATTTGGTTGGAATTACTACTCTGGATCCACACATCAAGGTTCCTCTGCACACTGACAGCTGTTCTCTTTTCGGCGAGAATGCTGGCAACAGTGGATCGCCATGTGCTGGCCATCCCTTCACCATTAAATCATAGACCCTGGAGAGTGTTGGGTCATTTCGTGTTTCCTTTTCTATGTTTGCATTCGTCACAGGTAGACATTCGACTATGGTCAAGTGGAATATCTCCACAGGATCCACTGCAGGTGCTTCTTCCACCATTGGCAACGGTAGGCGCGACAATCCATCAGCATTCCCATGCTGTTTAGTTCCTTTGTACTCGATGTCATATTGGTGTGCCCCTAGGAAAAGGGACCACCTCTGCAGCCGTTGTGCTGTCATTATCGGGACGCCCTTCTGAGGGTTGAAAATAGGGACAAGAGGTTGATGATCAGTTAGTAGAGTAAATTTCTGACCGTGCAGGTAGTGATTGAACTTCTTCACCCCCCACACCAGGCTGAGGGCCTCTCTGTCAATCTGGGCGTAGTTACGTTCGGCTGAAGTTAACGAGCGTGACGCAAAAGCTATCGGCCTCTCTGAACCATCAAGGAGCTTATGTGACAGTACCGCTCCAATGCCGTAGGGAGGCGCATCACACGCCAGTCTTATCGGTAGTGATGGGTTGTAGTGAGCCAATACTTCTCTTGAAGTGATTAGGTCTTTACTCTTCTGAAAGGCCCGCTTACATTCATCGCTCCATTTCCAAGCTACTCCAGTTTGTAGTAGGGCGTTCAGTGGGTGCAGAATTGTGGACAAATTCGGCAAAAACTTATGGTAGTAATTCACCAATCCTAGGAATGACCTCAGTTGCGACACATTTTCAGGCGCTGGAGCCTTAACTACCGCTTCAATTTTGTCAGGGGACTTATGTAACCCCTCTTCATCAATCACGTGGCCACAATACGATATCTGTTTCTTAAAAAACTCGCACTTGGGGCGATTGGCTCGTAGCCCGTGTTCTCTTAGTCTAGTGAGCACCTGCTCTAGGTTGGCAAGATGTTCACTGTCATTTTCACCTGTCACTAGGATGTCGTCCAAGTAACACTGGGTCCCCGGAATCCCTTGCAGGACTTGTTCCATCGCTCTTTGCCATATCGCCGGAGCTGATGCTACTCTGAATACCAGTCGATTATACTGGTAAAGACCTTTGTGAGTGTTTATCGTGAGATACTTCCTAGAGGATTCTTCAACCTCCATCTGCAAATATGCTTGTGCTAGGTCAATTTTTGTAAAACGCTTCCTTCCAGATAGTGAGGCGAAAATATCTTCTATCCTCGGAAGAGGATACTGTACTGTGTGAAGGACTGGGTTCACCGTCACCTTGAAGTCCCCACAGATGCGAACCTTCCTTGGCTCCTCAGACTTATTGTTTAACATTTTTTTCATGACAGGAACGATGGGTGTCGCCCACTCGCTCCAGTCTACCTTAGATAACATGCCTGCATTCTCCAGATTCTCCAGCTCTGCCTCGACAGCTGGGCGAATTGCATACGGTACCGGTCTTGCTTTGAAAAACTTGGGGATTGCATTCTCTTCTATTTTTATCGAGGCGGTTACGCCTTTAAGAGTTCCCAGTTCTTGATGAAATACCTCTTTAGCGTTAGCTAAGATTTTTGACAATCGTCTAGGTGTGATGTCGTCATCCTTTTTACCAGCCACAGTCAGTGCTTGAATGGAGTGCCAGTCTAGACTTATCTTTCTGATCCATTCACGTCCCAATAACGGTGGTCCACCATCTTGCAGTATGTACAGATACAATTTCTGTATTTCTTTGCCGTTGTATTTGACAGGCACCCTTATTTTCCCTCTGGGGTATACTTTCTGCCCCGTATATGTCTTCAAGACAATGGATGTCTCTTTCAAGGGTATGTGTGAGAATAGCCGCTCATAGTCTCGTCGATTCATGACGGTCAGGGCTGATCCTGTATCCAATTCCATTTTGACTTGGGACCCTGCTATCGTGAGGGTGACCCAAATGGTTCGGTGATCCTCTTTCGCGATTACGTTGTGAAGTTTGAGACAGCTTAGTCTCTTGTTCCCGGATTCACTATCGCTCTTCTGGTCTTCGGAACTACTGTCCGTCATCTTTTGTACTTTCCTGTACTGTTCCTTAGTAGCTTTTTTGTTGTCGTTAGTCTTCTTTCCAGACCTGCAAACTCGTGCAATGTGTCCCATCTTTCCGCATTGCCTGCATATTTTGTCCTTGGACCAGCAGTCCTTCTGGTCATGGGTTGTTCTGCTGCAGCGATAACATTTTTCAAATCCCCGTGTCATTTCATGGGTGCCGTATTCCTGTGGCTTTTGCTGTATTTCCGCAGCTCCCCTTGCTGCTGCTTCGTACGATACTGCCAAGCTGAAAGCCTTATCCAGCGTCAGCTCTTTCTCTGAGAGTAACCTCTTCTGGGTTCCTTCACTCAGGAGTCCACAGACAAATTTGTCCCGTAGAGTGTCTGTCAGTCCTGCTCCGAACTGGCAGTGCTTTGATAGCTTGCGTAGTTCCGTAAGGTAATCAGCATTGCTCTCATCTTTATGCTGATTTCTCCTGTGGAATTTAAATCTTTCTGCTATCAGCAGCGGTGTAGGATTTAGGTGTTCCTGTAGGATAGCAACAATTTCGTTAAAACTCTTCGCCATCGGTTTGGCTGGAGTGATCAGGTTCCGCAATAGGCCGTACGTTCTTGCGCCCATTAAGTTTAGTAGTACCGATGCCTTTTTCTCATTGGCTACTTCGTTTGCCTTGCAATATACTTTGACTCTTTCCACATACGTGGTCCAGTCTTCTATTGCATTATCGAAGGCAGTGATATTGCCAGTCTTCGGCATCTTGGAAATCTAAGGTGGCGCCTCCCGCGCTTTGCCTTCTTCCCCGATTTAACAAAATGGCACCTCCCGCGCTTTGCCTTCTTCCCCGCTGGATTAAGATGGCGCCTCCCGCGCTTTCTGCCTTCTCCGCTGCTGCTAGCGCTGTTGCTGGCGTTTTTATGCCTTGATGGCGACACCCTATGGTCTTCGCGCACTGCCCACCCGCGCTGCTGCTACCCCCGCTCTCCGCGGTCCCCGTGGCAAACTGCAGCTCCTCGCGGCTTTCTGCGCTTCTAATTTCTTTTATTTGCCCATCGTCAGAGCAAACCCTACGGGACACTTTCCTCCCTCTTCTTGAGTCTGTACGCTGCCCGGCTTCGTGGCACCGGCCGCGCCCTGTGTGCTCCACCCTCTCTCTCTCTCTCCTCTTCCCGACAACGCTGCTCGGCCCTGTTGAAAAGCCACCCGATCGAGCTCTAGCCCGCTGCAGCCCAGGAAGGATCAGTGTACTACCTGCCACCAGCCCGATTAGCTGGAACACCATAGACAGGATAACCAAGCCCCGCTCTCGACAGCCTCTCCTGCAATCTTCAAATCCGATGAATCAGAGGCGGTTGCCCACGGTCGACGCTCGTTTCTTCTGTTCGTTTTTTGTTGTTGTTTTTTTTTCTTTTGTTCCTTCTTCCTTCTGGCCTCGACCTCTGACAACTTCGCTTCAGGGATGGATCCCCATGAGGTGGTGCAGACTGTAGGTAAGTTCGGATCTGCTCGTCGCCAGTATTATGTCCGTGTGTAATTGAGACACGGACTGCAGGAGCTGGTTACAACAGGTGTTTACTGAGTGGAGACAAAACTGGAACTACTATGCAAAGTTACTACACAGGCTTATATACAGGGGTGGTCACTATTGGTACTGCAGTATACAGGGGCTGCAGAATATAGTTCCTTCTGCAAAGTACATACACTACAGCTTCCACAGGTTGGCACCTCATTTTTAGGCACGCCTGGTGCTGCTCCTGTCTATACCTACAGATACCAAAGTCTATGCTGTGTAAATGGCACCAATGCATTTTACGACTCAAAACTGTGGGTGCTGGTGTTGTGATAAACATTGGGGCAGATAGTGCATCACCCAGTTACATGTAATATTCAGTACCCATCACAGCAACGATGCACATCATTTAGATAGCCACAATTTGATCTACTGTATGGTAGAGAGAGCAATAACTCTAAACTTCACTCAGACATAAGTATATATTTGAAATCAAAAATGAGACGTACAACGCTATAGTAAACAAAAACTAAAGGGACCTTGAAGTGCATGTCCACAGATCCCTGAAGGTAGCAGGCCAGGTAGATAAGGTGGTTAAGAAGGCATACGGAATGCTTGCTTTTATTAGCCGTGGCATAGAATACAAGAGCAGGGGGGGTTATGCTTCAACTGTATAAAACACTAGTTAGGCCTCAGCTAGAGTACTGCGTGCAGTTCTGTTCACCACATTAGAGGAAAGATGTGATTGCACTAGAGAGGGTACAGAGGAGATTTACAAGGATGTTGCCGGGAGTAGAGAATCTTAGTTATGAGGAAAGACTGGATAGGCTGGGTTTGTTTTCCTTGGAACAGAGGAGGCTGAAGGGAGACCTTATTGAGGTGTATAAAATTATGAGAGGCCAAGATAAAGTGGATAGAAAGGACCTATTTCCCTTAGCAGAGGGGTCAAAAACCAGGGGGCACAGATTTAAAGTAATTGGGGGAAGGTTTAGAGGGGATTTGAGAGGAAATTTCTTCACCCACAGGGTTGTGGGGGCCTGGAACTCACTGCCTGAAAGGGTGGTAGAGGCAGAAACCCTAACCACATTTAAAAAGTACTTGGATGTGCACTTGGGATGCTCTAACCTGCAGGGCTACGGACCAAGAGCTGGGAAGTGGGATTAGGCTGGATAGCTCTTTGTTGGCCGGCGCGGACACAATGGGCCAAAATGGCCTCCTCCCGTGCTGTAACTTTCTATGATTCTATGAAATCCCATAGCTCATGTTGTGTATGAGGTATGGTAAACATGTGCTGCTATAAATTAAAGAATTGCATCACATCTTGGATGTAATGGATACATCCACCTTAATTTCTGTGTTTTAATTCCAGTGAAGCTTTTCATTTTTAATACATAATTTCTGCTTTCTCTCTTGATTTGTTCTGTATCCCACACTTATTTTATTTTTTCTGATCCGTATTACTTTTTAAAAACACATTTTTACACTGTTTTCTCTCTGCTTTTTTTTATGCTGTATGGAACTTTTTGCCCCATTTCATGTACTTATTTGTGTTTCAAAGCTCCCCCCATTTATTTGAGTGCATAGTGTTTGAACCAAAAAACACTCGAGCAGGTTAGTCAGTATCTGTGCAAAGAACCAATGAGTTAACATTTCAGATTAAGAAATGTTCAGGTTGACGAAGTAGTTCTGGTGAAGGGTCTACACCTGAAATATTTACTCATTTGTTCTGTTCACAGATGCTGACTGACCAGCTGAGTGTTTCCAGCAAATTCTTTTTCCATATTTTCAGCATCTGCAGTTTATTTGCTTTTTGTGCATATTGTTGTAATTTACTGTATCTGTCAAAACTACCTGTAATTCTAGTTCTCATGTTTATTCCTTTTTCCCATATTCCATAATTTTCCTTTATTTGCATTGTAATATTTTTGGGTTTACTTTTCGCATTTTTCATTTATTTTGCTTTACATTCTCTTATGCCTTAGTTTCATGTTTTGTTGGTTTTAGCCAGTTTGCTTCTTTGTTCACCCACTTTTTATCATTACCCCTCTCTTTTACTCTCTATAGTTTGTTATAAACTTCTGTTCCTTTCAACTATTTGTCATTTCTTTATGTCCACTTGACTTTATTTTCTATTATTTGTATTTGTCCCCTTTGCTTTGCTATTGTGTCAGCTGTGGCTCAGTTGGTAGCACCCTCGCCTCTGAGTCAGGAGGTTGTGGGTTTAGGTCCCACTCCAGGGACTTGCGATCATAAATCTAGGCTGGCACTCCAGTGCAGTGCTGAGGGATTGCTGCACTGTCAGAGGTGCCGTCTTTCGGATGAGACGTTAAACCGAGACCCCGTCTGCTCTCTCAGTTGGACGTAAAAGATCCCATGGCACTATTTCGAAGAAGAGTAGGGGAGTTATCCCTGGTGTCCTGGCCAATATTTCTCCCTCAACCAACATAACAAAAACAGATTTTCACATTGCTGTTTGTGGGAGCTTGCTGTGTGCAAATTGGCTGCCATGTATCCCACATTACAACTGTGACTACGCTCCAAAAGTATTTCATTGGCTGTAAATTGCTTTGAGATGTCCGGTGGTCGTGAAAGGTGCTATATAAATGCAAGTCTTTCTTTCTTTTTATTTGCTATTTTTATTTCTTGTTTTTCACTTTCTTATTTTCTCCATAGTCTGTGTCTTTTATCCTTGGAATGCTGACACAGTATCAGTATCATCCTAGATTCTTGCTTTGGTCTTTCCTAGGTATTTCTTGGTCTCACTCAAATCATCTTTTCTTACTTCTCAGTGTTTATTCCTCCCTCTTGTCATCAATAGGTTCCTGTAGTCTTCCATATCAATCCTGGCACACTCCAAATTTCACTCACAAGTCCTTTTGTTTCTCCAGCGCTGCAGATCATTCAGGACCTTCAATTATAGCTTTGCTAGCTCAACTGATTTTTCAAGCGGCCCCGTGCTTCTCATTTCACCCTTTTTCACACCTGTCTCAGAAAACAACCCTTGAACCCCTGACCAACTTTCCCCCCATAACACAGAGCCGGTCTCAAAGTGTGAGGCAACATTTAAAGTGCCAAGATCAGAGATCTTGGCCGTGCTGGTGCGAGAAGCGTGGATAGAGGAAGGCAACAGTGATGCAATGCGAAGACACATGAAACTTCCCAATATAAATAAAAAGTATAGTTACAAATGCCATATGCACAAAGATGATGGCCAGTGTTTTCCAAAGGCTCAATTTGCGACTGTCAGTCCTGCTATAATTCCAATCTTGCAACCCCATCCGTGATGTTTAGGCCATAATATTACAGAGTGACTATTGACAACCCCTTTCCAAGTTACTATTGACAATTCATTCACCCGTTTCCATGAAAGAAAGACTTGCAACTACATAGCGTCTTTCACAACCACCAGATGTCCCAAAGCGTTTCTACAGCCAATGAAGTACTTTTTGAAGTGTAGTCACTGTTGTAATGTAGGAAACGCGGCAGCCAATTTGCACACAGCAAGCTCCCTCAAACAACAATATGATAATGACCAGATAATCTGTTTTTTTAAAGTGATGTCGATTTACATCCACCCGAGAAAGCAGACGGGGCCTTCAGTTTAACCTCTCACCTGAAAGACAGCACCTCCGACATTGTAGCACTCCCTCACCACCAACAACCACAGCTTCCTACCCCTTGCAAAAGACTTGCATTTCAAGAAAGACTTGCATTTATATAGCACCTTTCATGACCACCTGACCTCCCAAAGTGCTTTACAGCCAATGAAGTACTTTTTGGAGTGCAGTCACTTGTAATGGAGGAAACGCAGCAGCCAATTTGCACACAGCAAGCTCCCACAAACAGCAATGTGATAATGACCAGATAATCTGTTTTTAGTGATGCTGTTGTAAGACTACTTTGGTCAGCTGTCAAGTCATATAATGATTTTTCAGTGGCGAGGTTGGGGAGTCAGGGTGCCCCCCCCCATTATCCTTGCAAATCAGTATTGTTAACTGAAGCTATGGAGAAGTCTTTTCAATCCTGTTTAATATGTTTTCCTGCACAGACAAACGGAAACAGATACAACAAAGGGAGACATATTTGCACCGTTTGGGGTTTTGGATTGTACATGTAAGAGACCAACTGTGCTTATTTCATGCCCACTTGGTCCTTGTACCTGTCGTGCTCCGCCCGCTCGCCCGTGGCCGCTTCAAATCGCGTTCTGGCGCCCAACTGTCCCCCCCCCACTCGGTGAAGTTCGTAATTAGCCGCCTCTGCGCATGTGCGGCGGTCGCGCGGGAGTCAGTTGGAGCTGGAAAGGCGGTTTGAAGCGGCCACTCGCGAGGTCAGAGGTCAGATCGCCAGCGCTTGGCAACTGTGTCCTTCAACCCCGAGCCACACAGATCAATTGGAAGACAAGCATCGAATCAGCCAGAGAAGCTCGGCGTGCCTTGGTTCCGTATCCCTTAATACCCTTGCCTAAAAAAAAGACTTGCATTTATTTTGCGCCTTTCAGGACCACTGGACGTCCCAAAGCACTTTACAGCCAATTAAGTACTTTTTTTTGAAGTGTTGGAAACGCAGCAGAGCCAATTTGCACACCGCAAGCTCACACAAACAGCAATGTGATAATGACCAGCTATTCTGTTTTAGTGATGTTGATTGAGGGATAATTGTTGGCCAGGACACCGATAACTCCCCTGCTCTTCAAAATAGTGCCATGGGATCTTTTACATCCACCTGAGAGAGCAGGTGCTGCTTCGGTTTAACATCTCATCTGAAAGACAGCACCTCCGACCGTGCAGCATTCCCTCAGTATTACACTGGAGTGTCAGCCTAGATTTTTGTGCTGCAAGTCTTTGGAGTGGGACTTGAACCCACAACTTTCTAACTCAGAGGCAAGGGTGATCAACCCTGACAGCAGGACAGTGCTGAAGAGATGAGACATGTGCAGTGTGGAACTAGAAGAAAAACTGCTGGGGATGTGACTGAGCCGACCAATTATGGAAGTGAAGTCATGATGACTTTCAGACAGTCTTGATATATTGCTGGTGACTTTTTTTATTGTCTGTTTGGTGTGCAGACTGCAGGTGTCATTCCAAGAATCCCTTCCCAGTGGTTGGAGATAGTGTTACAAAGTTGTAGTTTTAATTCTCAGGCCTGCATTCCCCATAAGCATGGCTCCTTATTGGGAGTGCAGGAAGATAGAATGATCCCTATTCTGCCAGATGCCTAACATGATATTTTTTACCCTGATTAACTCAAAACAATTCAAAGTAATCACAGACTGAATTCATTGAATTAGAAGGAAGAACACATTTGCAATTAGATAGCTCCTTGTCATACCCACAAGACCTTCCATCGCACTTTGCAACCAATAGATTACTTTTGAAGTGTAGTGGCTGTTGGGATCTGGCAGCCAATTCGTGCACAGCCAGATCCTACAAATAACGGATGAATGAATGACTAGTTACTCTTTTTTGTGGTGTTGGTTAAGGTAGGAATGTTGGCCCGTACAAGGGGTGAACTCCCTGATCTTCAGATTGTGCCGTGGGATCGTTGCATCCACGTGAGCATGCAGATGGGTACTCAGTTTAACATCTCATCTGAAAAACACCTCCAACAATGCAGCATTCTCTCAATACTGCATTGCAGTGTCAGCCTAGATTATATTCTCAAATTTGGAGTGGATTTGAATCCACAACCTTCTGACTAAGAGGTGCGAGTGCTACCAACAGTCAAACTCAGACATCAACTCAGAAAGACCTCTGATACTGCCTCAGTCTGAAGCTGCCAATGGATCTTTGTCCCCATCCTAATGTAAATGATCAAACAGAGTTTAATGTGTTCTGAGCAGGTGCCAAACTCCAACTTAAAAGGCAGCTGCAAGCTAGTGCAAGAAAAATATCTCCAAAAGCTCAATATAACTTTACCTGAGATCAAGTGAGGATCGCTTCAAATAGCATTTGAAATAGCTGCCTCAGGACTTGTATCGCCCAGGGTTGGTGGGTGGGGAGCAGGAAGTGATGCTCCCCATTTGACTCCGATTTGAATTCATTCATGATCTTCACGTCTGTTTCAGACGGGAGCTCTGGCTTCCAGGATTAACGTCCCCAGGAAAATCAGACCAGCTGTAAAAGCAGTGGTAAGTAGGTATGAGGAACAGACGTTTTATTTTCCACCCACAAGCACCCCATTTTTGAGTGCAAATGGGGTGGTAATGATAAGTGTTCTGCCTTATAATTGCAGGAGTTTCGTTTTGTTGCCGCCAGTAGGTGGCAGTAAATGGAAATGGCCAGTAGGGTCACTCAACAGGAAGTAGTATAGTGATAGCAAACAAAGAGGTCACATCAGCATGGAGCGTGCTGCAAGTTAATCCGCTGTAATCGTACATTGTTACGCCTTCGAAAGCATTGCCTGTGAGTTGAATGGTTTCATTACATATTCATGTTTAGATGTTAGTTATATCTCATGTATGTAACAAGGTGCATTTCTTTCTTTTTTCTTTCTCAGTTTTATTCCAACCCAATGCAACTGATTTGTATTGTTTCATTGACCTCATGCAAGTGTGGCATTATTAAACACCGGAGCTTGGACGCTACATCCTGACTCCCATGTCGTTATTGAAAGGAGTTTGGCTGGCTGTCTAACTGCGTACAGACACATACACGTAGGGAGGACAGTACAGTAAAAAGGCAAGCCATCAGCTGGCGCAACAACCAACATTCACAGTGCAGCACGGTGCAACCATGGACGGCAAGAGCTTCCAAGATGAGCAGAGATCTGTGACCAGCTCAAGAAGTACACGCTCATCTAGATCATTAACAGCCAGTGTAGCAGCAGCTAGAGCCTGGGCTAAAGCTAAAGCGGCATAGGCTCGCGTGACCTTTGCTAAACAGGAACTGGCTGTGAAGAAAGAGAAGGTCCAACTACAAGCAGAGGCTGCTACATTGGAGAAAGAGAAGGTCCGACTACAAGCAGAGGCTGCTACATTGGACGCCATGCTGGAGGCACTACACATTGAGAAAGAAGCAGCTGCCGCTACTGCTGAGGCGGAGATATGGGAAGCGGCACTAGAAGCAGAGGTGGGAGAGCACCACAGCATTGCTCGTCCTGCATCACCTCAAAGCACTGAGAGGCGGACAAGCAACTATGTCCAGGAGCAGGCTAGGACACGCACAGACATCTCCTCCTTCCCAAACTTTGAACCGTTGCACGAGAACACGGAATCGCCATTACCAGCCCAACATGAGGTCACTCAGGTGGATCATTCACGCTACACTGATGACGACCCCTTCCTTGTTATTGACGACTGGTCACACGAAGGAGAGTTTGCAGCACTCCCGAAGAAACCTGTGCCTCAATCCACTGCTCCCAACCACTTGGAAGGTACTCATGCCAAAATTCCACACATCAAAAAAGAACCCTTTTCAAAGGTTAGAACAGGTCACCCAGCATGGCAGTCTCCCATCCAATCGCAGCCCTTCCGATGCGATCATACTCTGGCAACCCATGCACAGACTCCTAATATGACAGGCATTGCCCAATATTTGGCACATAGAGAACTTGTAAGGACAGGTCTCACAAAATTTGACGACAAGCCAGAGCGTTTTAGAGCATGGTAGTCATCCTTCCTTAATGCCACAGGCGGCTTGAGCCTGAGTGCTAGTGAGGAGTTGGATTTATTGTCATCATGGCTGGGCAAAGAATCGTCAGAACATGCCCGTAGGATCCGGTTTGTGTACACAAACGACCCAAGCACAGCCCTTAGAATGATCTGGGCAAGACTCAGGGAGTGTTACTGCGCTCCTGAGGTGATAGAGAAAGCCCTCTTCAGTAAGCTGGAAAACTTTCCTAAAATAGGGAACAGAGACTACCTTAAGCTTAGAGAACTCGGAGACCTTTTAATGGAGTTACTGGCAGCCAAAACAGACGGATACTTACCTGGGCTCTCCTATTTAGATACTGCTCGTGGCATCAACCTAATAGTGGAGAAGATGCCCCACCCTCTCCAAGAAAAATGGATCAACGTAGGCTCAAAATTCAAAGAAGACAACCACATGTGGTTTCACCCATTTTCCTTCTTTGTGAACTTTATCAGCAGAGAGGCCAGAATTAGAAATGATCCAAGCTTTGCCCTGTCCAGCTACTGTAGTGGACCCTCAAAGTATGAGAAGCCCATGTCAAAGTACGTAGGCACAAGAATGCCTATATCTCTGCATAAGACGGATGTCACTGCAAAGACCGACATCAGCATAGATGCAGCAAAGAATGAAGACGATCCTGGAAAACACTGCCCCATCCATCATAAGCCTCATCCGCTCGCGAAATGTAGAGGCTTCAGAAACAAGACCATAGATGAACGCAGAGCCTACCTTAAAGATAATGGGATATGTTTTAGGTGTTGCGCCTCCGTTTCCCACACTCCAAGAGACTGTAGGATAGCGTTGAGATGCAGGGAGTGTGAGAGTGACTGCCACAGCACAGCTATGCACCCAGGTCCTACCCCCCACAACGGAAAAGCCAACCATCAAAGACTCTGAGCTCGGAGACGCGAGAAAGGGAACCCTTACCACTGCACCAACGGTGAGCTCCATATGCACTGAGGTGTGTGGCCAAGGCCTCACAGGACGATCGTGTTCCAACATATGCCTTGTAAGAGTCTACCCACAAGGACAGCGCGACCGCTCAGTTAACATGTACGCAATACTCGATGACCAAAGTAACCGATCACTCGCACGGTCAGACTTTTTTGACATATTTGGCGTCGAGAGTAGCCCAGCCCCTTACTCACTGAGAACCTGTGCCAGACTCTTGGAGATGGCAGGAAGGAAAGCAGATGGGTTCTGTGCCGAGGCAGTGAGTGAAGGGGTGAGCATAGACTTACCGCCACTGATAGAGTGCAGTGAAATCCCGAACAACCGATTGGAGATACCAACACCTGAGACAGCACTTCACCATGCCCACCTAAAGCCCATAGCATCACGCATCCCAGCATTGGATCCAAAGGCCCAGATTCTCCTCCTGCTCGGGAGAGATGTGGTGAGGGTGCATAAGGTGAGAGAGCAAGTTAACGGACCACACGATGCCCCCTTTGCCCAAAGACTCGACTTAGGCTGGGTGCTCGTGGGAGAAGTGTGCCTAGGCCAAGCTCACAAGCCCAACGTAAGCACCTTTAAGACCAACGTGCTAGAAAGCGGACGGCCCTCTTTCCTCACTCCCTGCCCAAGTCACATCCACCTGAAAGAGAGAGCGAGCTACGGCGGGGAGCAACAAGGTGATTTCTCTCACACAGCATGGGGGTGCTCGGCTGACACCAGAGCTGTTGACAAACTGGGGCACACCGTGTTTGAAAAGACAAAAGATGACAACAAAGGTGCTCTCTCCTTCGAAGACGAAGCTTTCATGAATATTATGGAGAAAGAATTTCACAAAGATGAGGCGAACAGCTGGGTTGCGCCTCTCCCCTTCAAGGTACCCCGGCTTCTTCTGCCTAACAATCGCGATCAGGCACTGTCACGCCTCGCATCACTGCGGCGCACATTAGATAGAAAGCCCGAAATGAAGGAACAGTTCATTGCCTTCATGGAAAAGGTTTTCGAGAGTAACCATGCTGAATTAGCATCTCCACTCAAAGAAGGAGAAGAGTGCTGGTATCTCCCGAATTTTGGAGTTTATCACCCCCAGAAACCTAGTCAAATAAGAGTAGTTTTCGACTCCAGCGCTCAGCACTGTGGCATCTCACTCAACAACGTTCTGCTCACGGGTCCAGACCTAAACAACACCCTCCTTGGCGTGCTGATTCGCTTTAGGAAAGAGCTCGTAGCAGTAACCGCAGACATCCAACAGATGTTCTATTGTTTTGTGGTGAGAGAGGACCATAGGAACTATCTGAGGTTCTTCTGGTATCGCGACAACAACATGTCAAAGAACATCACTGAATACAGGATGCGGGTCCACGTTTTTGGTAACAGCCCCTCCCCTGCAGTCTCCATCTATGGGCTCAGAAGTGCAGCCAAAGAGGGAGAACACGAGCATGGAAAAGACACAAGACAGTTTGTGAAGAGACATTTTTATGTTGATGACGACCTCATATCCTTACCTTCAGAAGCAGAAGCCATCAACCTGCTGAAGCGAACTCAAAGCTTCATTAGCACAGTCCAACCTGAGGCTGCAGAAAATTGCCTCAAACAGTGTAGCAGTGATGAAGGCCTTTCCAGCTGAGGATCTCGCCAAGGGCATTAAAGACTTAGACCTCAGCGACAAAACCATGCCAGCCCAGCTAAGCCTTGGTTTACGTTGGGAAATTGAATCTGACACCTTCACCTTTGCAGTGTCTGTAGGTGACAAGCCATTTACACGCCGTGGAGTGCTGTCAACGGTCAACTCGCTCTTTGACCCTCTCGGCATGGTGGCGCCCGTGACTATTCAGGGAAGAGCCCTACTACGAGAACTCTGCACAGACACGAGCGACTGGGACTCTCCACTCCCCGAAGGCAGGTTAACAGAATGGGAGACATGGAGAAAGTCTCTCAAAAATCTAAAAAATCTTCATATCCCACGTACCTACTCACCAGACACACTCTCCAAATCCAAACGCACCGAGTTGTGTGTATTCTCAGATGCGTCCGAGAAAGCTATTGGCGCGGTAGCCTACCTGAGATCCCTGGATGATGAGGGCCAAAGCAACGTGGGATTTGTCCTGGGAAAGGCGAAGTTGACACCCCGGCCAGAGCCCACCATACCACGCCTGGAGTTATGCACTGCAGTATTAGCGGTGGAGATGGCGGATCTCATCCTGGATGAGATAGATTTCAAGCTTGATGCAGTGCAATTCTACTGTGACAGCAAAGTTGTGCTCGGTTACATCTCCAATGAGTCAAAGAGATTCTTCATATATGTACACAACAGAGTTCAGCGAATAAGACAATCAACATGCCCCGACTAGTGGCACTATGTGCCCACAGAGCTGAATCCAGCTGACCTCGCCACCAGGTCAGTGCCTGCCTCCCAGCTCTCCAGTACAATGTGGTTTACCGGGCCAGCTTTCTTACACAAACCTGACCAAGCTGACCATACGGCACAAGAATCATTCAAGCTCGTCAGCCCAGATCTAGATGTGGAGGTCCGTCCTCATGTGATCAGCTTAATGACTCACACCCAAGAGAGCCTACTTACCTGTGAGCGCTTTGAACGCTTTTCAACCTGCCGATCGCTCGTTAGAGCCATAGCTTTCTTAATCCATGTGGCTCGCTCTCACAAGTCCGATCCTGGCAGCTCATCAAACAAATGCAGAGGTTGGCACTGGTGCAGGAAGCCTCGTTCCCCAGACGAGTTGGCTGCAGCTGAGAACATTATCATCAGGTCAGTTCAAGTTCAGGCGTACTCTGAGGAGTACAGAGCACTTGCTGAAAAAAGAACCATTACCAAGACCAGTTCACTGTGGAAACTGAATCCAGTTTTGAATGATGGCCTCATCAAAATTGGAGGACGGCTGACGCATGCAGAACTGAGCTTGCAAGAAAGGAGTCCTGTTGTCCTGCCACATCAAAGCCACATCACAACATTGCCCACAAGACACCACCATGAACTGATAGAACACCAGGGCCGCCAGTTCACTGAGGGAGCCATTCGAGCAGCCGGCTTGTGGATTGTCAGCGGCAAACGGTTGATTGGATCTGTCTTACACCAATGCGTCACATGCAGAAAGCTCAGATGGAGAACGGAGGAGCAGAAGATGGCTGATCTGCCTCCAGAACGACTTAGTTCATCGCCACCATTTTCATACGTCGGCCTGGATTTTTTGGCCCTTGGACTATCACTACTCACCGCACCAGAGGAGGCGCCGCTCATAGCAAACGCTGGGCTATGCTATTCACTTGTATGAGCACAAGAGCTGTGCATATAGAAGTGATCGAGTCCATGGACACGTCCAGCTGCATTAATGCATTACGAAGATTCTTCGCCATCCGCGGGCCAGCAAAGCAGTTAAGATCCAACTGTGGAACAAATTTCATTGGAGCCTGTCGAGAGCTAGAGTTAGGGAATGAACACAACCAAAGGCCAAGCATTCTGACATACCTAAGCCAGCAAGGTTGCACATGGGAATTTAATCCTCCACATGCTTCACACATGGGTGGTGCGTGGGAGCGCATGATTGGAGTGTCGCGGCGCATTCTGGACTCAATGTTGCGACAGAACAGACCACCTCAGCTGACGCACGAAGTGCTGTGCACCTTCATGGCTGAAGTGTCAGCAATCATTAATGCGAGGCCCCTTGTTCCTGTTTCTTCCGATCCAGATTCACCATTCCTTTTGACTCCAAACATGTTACTCACACAGAAGGGCTGTGTACCCACTCCTCCTGGAGACTTCACTGACAAAGACCTCCTGAAGAGCCAGTGGAGAAGAGTACAAGCCTTGGCCAGTAAGTTCTGGAGCCGCTGGCGCACCGAGTACCTTCCCACTTTGCAAAGCCGGCAGAAGTGGAACGAGGCTCGTCGGAGTCTCCGAGAAGGTGACATCGTCTTACTGAAAGAAAGCCAAGTATCCTGCAATGAGCGGCCTATGGGTCGTGTCACCTCTGTCTTCCCCAGCAAAGACGACAGGGTGCGAAAGATAGAGGTGAAGGCCACTGTTCAAGGGACGGTCAAAAAGTTCTTCAGACCCATCTCAGAGGTCGTACTCCTCTTACCTAAGGAGGACTGAGTGTTATTGATTCCACAGTTCTGTATGTTTTATAAGTAGTGGCATCTAATAGACGCCAGGCGGGGAGTGTTCTGCCTTATAATTGCAGGAGTTTCGTTTTGTTGCCGCCAGTAGGTGGCAGTAAATGGAAATGGCCAGTAGGGTCACTCAACAGGAAGTAGTATAGTGATAGCAAACAAAGAGGTCACATCAGCATGGAGCGTGCTGCAAGTTAATCCGCTGTAATCGTACATTGTTACGCCTTCGAAAGCATTGCCTGTGAGTTGAATGGTTTCATTACATATTCATGTTTAGATGTTAGTTATATCTCATGTATGTAACAAGGTGCATTTCTTTCTTTTTTCTTTCTCAGTTTTATTCCAACCCAATGCAACTGATTTGTATTGTTTCATTGACCTCATGCAAGTGTGGCATTATTAAACACCGGAGCTTGGACGCTACATCCTGACTCCCATGTCGTTATTGAAAGGAGTTTGGCTGGCTGTCTAACTGCGTACAGACACATACACGTAGGGAGGACAGCACAATAAGAAAATCGCCCACTTTGTGTTTAGTGTGCAACATGCTGTAATGCAGCTGTAATCATGGAGACAGCGCAATGCACTCCAGGTGTAAATTAATCATTCTATACGATCACAAGAACTTTATATTTAAAAGGCTCAGTGGATGTGTTGGTCTTGATCACAGTTCAGCCATGTTCACTTACTAAAGTTGAAATGCTGAGATGGCCAATACTGCCAGGTAAGAAAGACTACAAGCCGGGATTGCAACCACTTCCTTGCCTGATTCTGCAAGCCAGTGCTTCAATTGTTGCACAGCCACAGGTTGTGGCGGGAGACAGTTTTATTCTAGGTTCTAATGTACCCTCAGTATCAATGGATTGTTCGGTTATTTATTAACTTGGCATTTGCTCCTGTTGCTCTTTATAGTCCTGTTACATTCAGTCCTGCAGGACCAGGAAACATGACAAAACACTGGCTGAAATGCTTCAGTGACCAAGAATGTTAAAAGTTGTGAATACAGAGCCATTGTGTGTATAACCTCAGCATTACCATTACTGCACCTCTCCATTATTTTTTCTACCATTGTTTTTACAAAGATGACTTACAATATGGTCATGTGCAGGAATCGGGCACAAATATGGCTGAACGTTCCAGTCATTGCAGTCTGTGGGGTGAGAAAGGCCCCTGCAGAGCTACGATAGATAGTATGCTGATAAGCACAAAATGATTATGTGTAGATCCCCAGTACTGATAAATGGATTTATATTCCAGTTAAATAAAAGCACTAAGCAAGGCTTGTTAATTATGGATGAACCAGAAAGTAAATCCAGGCAGGGAGGCCTCAGTGAGCAGAAAGGTGTTGCCACCCATGAACGAAGTTTCAATCAAAGCCAGGATCCTGGTGCAGTCATTCACAATAAGGTTGTGGATGCTACGAGCTGTGTTCGGCAATGAATGAACATCATGAAGGGAAATGCAGAGTGCAGCAGATTTGTTGACCTGCTGGCAGAGTCCAAGGTGCGTGAGATGAATGGAACGGACACATGGGGTGGGAAAGATCAGTAAGAGAGGTGGATGTGACAATTGGGGTTGCTGCTCATAAGAAGGCAACAAAGGATGCCTCGATGGACCCTTTGGTTAGGCACCAACGGTACCTGGGGACTTATTCAAGATGGATTAAAGCCTTGAATAGTGTAAGGAGTGGTGATGGGTTGGAATTAGGGGTTAAAGTACCTGAAAGGGGGTGAAATAAAAAGTGGCATGACTGGATGACAGGAAGGGGAGGAGATAGGAAAGAATGGCCCTAATTGGGGCCAAGAGAACAAAGGAAGAAAGAACTAATAGGCTTAGGTCTGAAGCAGCAGCTGAAATGCATATGTGAATGGACACAGGCATGGCAGAGATAAACAGAAGGCAGGGAGGACACGTCCTGCCGCATTACAACACCAACATAATACGTTTTTCGAACTATAGTAATCTGGGATGTTATGATTAAGGTTATCCACCAGGTGGTGCTGTAGCCAATGCTGTTGCTAAGGTCAGGGGTTGCTTCCTGTTAAGGTCAGGGGTTAGCTTCCTGCTAGGTCAGCAAAGGTGCAATGCCTGGAAGCAGGCCTGCCTGGTTGTCTCGCAGTCGTTCAATAAAGTACTCATCTTAATCCTCATACCTCGCCTCTTCGAGTTCCTTGTCTCACTACATGGATTTATCACATTTGGCAACGAGGTAAAACAAGACCTTGAATAAGAGAAGTCTGCCAGGACGTTTAAATAACAAAATCACGAGCTGCAGTTAGCTACCAGTTGGAAGAGAGCATGGCTGCCACGGTAGGAACGGTCTTCGCTTTTGATATTCAAGCACAAACTTGGGAGGAATACTGTGAAGTGTTGGGTTATTTTTTCGAAGCAAATGAAATAAATGATGCCGGAAAAAGGAAAGCCATTCTGCTTAGTTCAGTGGGAAGCCAAACCTACAGTTTGATGAAGAACCTGCTCAGTCCTGAAAAGCCTGGAGACAAATCATTTGTTGAATTAGTGGCTGTGCTAAAAGAACATTTCAACCCTAAGCCTAGTGAGATTGTACAGCGGTTCAAGTTTAATTCAAGGAACAGGAAAGAGGAAGAGAGTGTAATGGACTATGTAGCGGTGTTGCATAAATTGGCACAAGATTGCAATTGTGGGAACAACCTGAAGGAAATGCTGAGAGATTGGCTAGTTTGCGGAATAATGGACGACCGAATGCAGCACAGATTATTATCCGAGACTGGGCTTACTTATGAAAAAGCATTGGAACTTGCTCAAGCCATAGAGACAGCGAACCGAGATGTAAAAGAAATACAGGGTTCAGACAGGGCTAATGCTACGCAAGTTGCAGGTTAGGTTGTTGTGCAGAAGTTGAACATGCGTCAGAAACCACAACGTGAGCATGTGAAGGCATGTTATAGATGCAAGGGCGATCACCTGGCGAGTGAATGCCGGTTTCTGGAGGAAAAGTGCTACAAGTGTGGGAAACAAGGACACATAAAATGAGCTTACAGGGTGAAATCACATGTGGAGGAATCCAAACCAAAAGGGGGAGGACAGCAAAACCAAGGGAGAGAAGTGAAAAAACATGGAGCACACCGCACCAGCGGGGAAGCTGAGTAAGAAGAGGACATGGTCATAATGTATGGCATGTTAGAGAACATTCCAAAAGTGGCTCCTATCACATTGCAACTGACAGTAAATGACTCTAAGATGAACTTTGAAGTGGATACAGGGTGCGGTGTGACCATAATGAACAAGGCAGAGTACTCAAAATTGTGGAACCGTGCAAAAGTTCCAGAGTTAAAGCCTTGCTCCCTGCATCTTAAAACATATACAGGTGAATGAGTAGCAACATTAGGTACAGCTAAGGTAACTGTGCAACACAGGGACACAGTGGAACAGCTACCTGTAGTTATAGTATCGGGTACCGGACCAAACCTGTTAGGTCGGGGCTGGATAAAAGAACTTAAATTAGATTGGGGAGCAGTACATCAAATAGATGCGGGCAAACAGTTGACTTTGCAAGAAGTGTTGAGTGAACATGAGAATGTGTTCAAGGAGGAACTTGGCACATTTAATGGCCCCCCAGCTAAGATTTATGTAGACAAGGAGGCACCACCAAGGTTTTTTAAACAACGACCTGTGCCTTATGCCATGAAGCCAAAGGTAGAGGCTGAGCTGGAGCGTCTATTGAGAGAGAACATACTGGAGCCAGTGAAATGTTCGGAATGGGCAGCTCCCATAGTACCTGTTTTAAAACCGGACAATTCGATAAGACTCTGTGGAGACTATAAATTGACAGTCAATCGGGTGTCCAAACTAGAGCAGTATCCTATTCCCAAAACAGAGGATCTCTTTGCAAACCTGGCTGGAGGAAAGAAATTCACAAAGTTGGATATGAGTCATGCCTACTTGCAGATTACACTGGATGACGAATCAAAGAAGTATGTCACCATAAATACACACAAGGGCTTGTTTACATATAACCGCTTACCGTTTGGTGTCTCATCTAGTCCAGCTATCTTCCAGAGGACAATCGAAGGTGTACTGCAAGGGATTCCACATGTTTCCATCCATCTGGATGACATTCTGGTGACAGGAAGAACTGACCAGGAGCATCTGAGCACTCTGAGAGAGGTACTACAGAGATTGGAGAGGGCAGGGTTCTGGCTCAAGAGGAGTAAGTGCACTTTCCTGGGGAATGAAGCAGTGTTCCTGGGACACAGAGTGGACGCACCGGGCTCCATCCACTCAAGGAGAAGGTACAAGCACTGCAGGACACCCCTGCTCCTACAAATGTGGCTGAGTTAAAAGCTTACCTGGGACTGCTGAACTATTATAACAGGTTTTTACCAAACTTGTCAACTGTGTTAGCACCTCTTCACAAACTACTGCGCAAGGAGACACAGTAGCAGTGGGGAGAGCGGCCCAGAGCCCCGAGAGAGCGGAGAGGTGGCGGACCTGCGAGGGAGCACCAGAGGCGGCGGCGGTATTTAAGGAGCAGCCCCGAGGTGGTGAGCAGCGAGGCCCAGAGCCCCGAGAGAGCGGAGAGGCGGCGGACCTGTGAGGGAGCACCAGAGGCGGCGGCGGTATTTAAGGAGCTTACCAATCCAGGTTCCGGGAGAGGGAAGCAAAAAGTAATCAAAGTGTGACATCACCAAGAAGCAGGTAAGTGATTGGTTGGTGAGTATTTTCTTTCTAAATTTTTCTAAACTTAAATCTTGTGGTTTCTAAGGTCTCTGTTGTGTAGCGGGGACTACTATTAAGCAAGGGCCTTTGAGTATATCATTTAATTGAAGTGAAATTGGTGGGATTCATTTAATTTTAATTAATTAATTAAAGGGTAAGTCATGGCAGGACAGCCCAGTCCCATAGTATGCTCCTCCTGCTCTATGTGGGAAATCAGGGACGCTTCCTGCGTCCCTGATGACCATGTGTGCGGGAAGTGTGTCCAGCTGCAGCTACTGACAGACCGCATTGCGGCACTGGAGCTGCGGATGGATTCATTTTGGAGCATTTGCGATGCTGAGGACGTCGTGAATATCACACTTAGCGAGTTGGTCACACCGCAGGTAAAGGGTGTACAGACAGGAAGGGAATGGGTGACCAGCAGGCAGAGTAAAAGGCGCAGGCAGGTAGTGCAGGAATCCCCTGTGGCCATCCCCCTCTCAAACAGATATACCATTTTGAATACTGTTGGGGGGGATGACTCATCAGGGGAAGGCAGCAGCAGCCAACTTCCTGGCACCATGGGTGGCTCTGCTGCACAGGCTGGGAGGAAAAAGAGTGGAAGAGCTATAGTGATAGGGGACTCAATTGTAAGGGGAATAGATAGGCGTTTTTGCGGCCGCAATCGAGACTCCAGGATGGTGTGTTGCCTCCCTGGTGCAAGGGTCAAGGATGTCTCGGAATGGCTGCAGAACATTTTGGAGGGGGAGGGCGAACACCCAGTTGTCGTGGTGCACACAGGCACCAACGATATAGGTAAAAAAACGGGATGAGGTCCTAAAAGCAGAATATAGGGAGTTAGGAGGTAAATTAAAAAATAGGACCTCAAAGGTAGTAATCTCAGGATTGCTACCAGTGCCACGTGCTAGTCAGAGTAGAAATAGGAGGATATTTCAAATGAATACATGGCTAGAGGAATGGTGCAAGGGGGAGGGATTCAAATTCCTTGGACATTGGAACCAGTTCTGGTAGAGGTGGGACCAGTACAAACGGGACGGTTTGCACCTGGGCAGGGCTGGGACCGATGTTCTAGGGGGAGTGTTTGCTAGTGCTGTTGGGGAGGGTTTAAACTAAAGTGGCAGGGGGTTGGGAACCTGAGCAGGGAGACAGGGGAAAGGGAAACAAGGGAAAAAGCAAAAGACAGGAAGGAGAAAAACAAAATTAGAAGGCAAAGAACTCAACGGTTTAAATCAAACATGGTCACAGTAAATAATAATTCATATAGGTCTGAGAGCGTTAAAAAAACAAGCCTGAAGGCTTTGTGCCTTAATGCAAGGAGCATTCAGAACAAGGTGGATGAATTAGCTGCGCAAATAGAGGTAAACGAATATGATTTGATTGGGATTACAGAAACATGGCTCCAGGGTGGCCAAGGCTGGGAACTCAACATCCAGGGGTATTCAATATTTAGGAAGGATAGGCAAAAAAGAAAGGGTGGTGGGGTAGCATTGCTGGTTAAAGAGGGGATTAACATAATTGAAAGGAAGGATATTAACTCTGATGATGCGGAATCTGTATGGGTAGAACTGAGAAATATCAAGGGGCAGAAAACATTAGTGGGAGTGGTATATAGACCTCCAAACAGTAATATGGAGGTTGGGGATGGCATTAAAAGGGAAATTAGAGAAGCATGCAGTAAGGGCACAGCAGTCATCATGGGTGACTTTAATTTACATATAGATTGGGCTAACCAAATTAGTAAAAATACTGTGAAGGAGGAATTCCTAGAATGTTTACGGGATGGTTTTCTGGAACAATATGTCGAGGAACCAACCAGAGATCAGGCCATCTTAGACTGGGTATTATGTAATGAGAGAGGATTAATTAGCAATCTTGTTGTACGAGGCCCCTTGGGCCAGAGCGATCATAATATGATAAAATTCTTCATTAGGATGGAGAGTGAAGTAGTTGACTCGGAGACTAGGGTCCTGAATTTAAATAAAGGAAACTACGATGGTATGAGACGCGAATTGGGTAGGATTGATTGGGGAATGTCACTCAAAGGGTTGACGGTGGATAGGCAATGGCAAACATTCAAAGACAGCATGGATGAACTACAGAAGTTGTTCATCCCAGTTTGGGATAAGAATAAAACAAAAAGGGTGACTCAACCGTGGCTAACAAGGGAAATTAGGGATAGCATAAGATCCAAGGAGAGGACATATAAATTGGCCAGAAAAAGCGGTAACCCTGAGGATTGGGAGCAGTTTAGGATTCAACAAAGGAGGACAAAGGGATTAATTAAGAAGGGGAAAATAGAATATGAAAGTAAGCTTGCAGGGAACATAAAAACTGACTGTAAGAGCTTTTATAGATATGTGAAGAGAAAAAGATTAGTGAAATCAAGTGTAGGTCCCTTGCAGTCAGAAGCAGGGGAAATTATAATGGGGAACAAAGAAATGGCAGACCAATTAAATGCATATTTTGGTTCTGTCTTCACAAAGGAGGACACAAATAACCTCCCAGAGATGTTGTAGAACATAGGGTCTGATGAGAGGGAGGAACTGAAAGAAATCAGTATTTGTAGGGAAATGGTGTTAGGGAAATTGACGGGATTGAAGGCCGATAAATCCCCAGGGCCTGATAATCTACATCCTAGGGTACTTAAGGAGGTGGCCCTAGAAATAGTAGATGCATTGCTGATCATCTTCCAAAATTCGCTGGAATCTGGAACTGTACCCATGGATTGTAGGGTAGCTAATGTTACCCCACTATTCAAAAAGGGTGGTAGAGAGAAAGCGGGGAATTACAGATCGGTATGCCTGACATCGGTAGTGGGGAAAATGCAAGAGTCCATTATAAAGGATGTAATAGCTGAGCACTTGGAAAACAGTGACAGGATCGGACAAAGTCAACATGGATTTACAAAAGGTAAATCGTGCTTGACTAATCTACTGGAATTTTTTGAGGATGTAACTGGGAAAATAGATAAGGGAGAACCAGTAGCTGTGGTGTGTTTGGACTTTCAAAAGGCTTTCGATAAGGTCCCGCATAAGAGATTAGCGTGTAAAGTTAAGGCACATGGGATTGGGGGCAAGGTATTGACTTGGATAGAGAACTGGTTGGTGGACAGAAAGCAGAGAGTAGGAATTAACGGGTCTTTTTCCGAGTGGCAGGCAGTGACTAGTGGGGTACCGCAGGGATCGATCCTTGGACCCCAGCTATTCACAATATACATTAATGATCTAGATAAGGGAACTAGATGTAATATCTCCAAGTTTGCAGATGACACAAAGCTGGGTGGGCGTGTGTGCTGCGAGGAGGATACCGAGAAACTCCAGGATGATTTGGACAGGTTGGGTGATTGGGCAGAAGCGTGGCAGATGCAATATAACGTGGATAAATGCGAGGTTATCCACTTTGGTGTCAAAAACAGAAAGGCAGACTATTATCTGAATGGCAATAGATTGGGAGAAGGGGAAGTGCAACGAGACCTGGGTGTCCTTGTGCACCAGTCGCTGAAGGTAAGCATGCAGGTGCAGCAGGCGGTGAAGAAGGCAAATGGTATGTTGGCCTTCATAGCGAAAGGGTTTGAGTACAGGAGCAAGGATGTCCTGCTGCAGTTGTACAGGGCCTTGGTGAGACCACACCTTGAGTACTGTGTGCAGTTTTGGTCGCCTTATCTGAGGAAGGATGTTCTTGCCACGGAAGGAGTTCAGCGAAGATTCACAAGGCTGATCCCTGGGATGGCAGGAATGACGTATGAGGAGTGATTGGGTCGATTGGGCTTATACTCGCTGGAGTTTAGAAGAATGAGAGGGGATCTCATCGAAACGTATAAAATTCTGACAGGTCTGGACAAACTAGATGCAGGTAGAATGTTCCCGATGGTCGGAGAGTCCAGAACCAGGGGTCATAGTCTAAGGATAAGGGGTAAGCCATTTAGGACAGAGATGAGGAAGAATTTCTTCACCCAGAGAGTGGTGAAACTATGGAATTCTCTACCACAGAAGGCGGTTGAGGCCAAGTCTTTAAATATATTCAAGAAGGAGTTAGATATATTTCTTAGAGCTAAAGGTATTAAGGGATATGGGGAGAAGGCAGGTACGGGGTACTGAGTTTGGATGATCAGCCATGATCTCATCGAATGGCAGAGCAGGCTCGAGGGGCCGAATGGCCTACTCCTGCTCCTATCTTCTATGTTTCTATGTTTCTATGAGAGGAGCAGGGGGTTTCATTTGAACAGTCCAAGAAACTGATGCTGTCGTCGGATGTGCTGGCTCACTACAATGCAGAGAAAGACATCATTCTCTCTTGTGACGCTTCACCTTACGGGGTGGGGGCAGTTCTTTCACACTGCATGGAAGATGGAACTGAAAGACCAATAGGGCTTATGTCCCGAACTCTAACACCAGCGGAAAAAACTATTCCCAGTTAGACAAAGAGGGGTTAGCAGTAATGTTTGGGTTACAGAGGTTCCACAAGTACATATATGGCAGGAAGTTCACCATATGCACCGATCATAAACCTCTTATCTCTCTTTTCAATGAAATGAAAGCAGTTCCACAGATGGTGTCACCCCGGACCCAGAGGTGGGCTGTGACGTTGAGGGCATATGAGTATGTCATCGTCTACAAGGCGGGCAAGTACCATGGGAACGCAGATGCCTTGAGCCGTCTTCCACTGCCAGGCACACCTATCTGTGCAGCTCCAGAGGACAGAGTGTTGATGTTGGAGGACACGGACACGGCACTTGTGACTGCAGAGCAAGTAAGAACATGGACAGGTAAAGATCCAGTACTGTCTAGAGTTCGAGAATATGTGGTGAGGGGATGGCCACAGCATCCGGAAGGGGCTGACTTCACACCCTACAGTGTCAGGAAAACAGAGCTGAGTGTGCAGGATGGTTGCGTGTTGTGGGGAGCACGAGTGATTATTCCACAGCCAGCATGACAGTCTATCCTAGAGCAATTACATCAGTGTCATCCTGGGGTCTCGCGTATGAAAGCCTTGGCTAGGAGTTACTTGTGGTGGCCAAAGCTAGATGAGGAGATAGAAAATCTAGTCAAGACATGCAGCACTTGTCAGGAACACCGGAAGGCACCAGCAGCAGCTCCTCTCCACCCCTGGGAGTGGCCGGATAAACCATGGAGAAGATTGCACTTAGATTATGCGGGTCCATTCATGGGGAAGATGTTCCTCATAATCATTGATGCACATTCCAAATGGATGGATGTTTATCCTGTAAATTCTGCTTCCGCCACTACTACTATAGACTGCCTGCGTCAGAGCTTCAGTAATCAAGGGCTACCGGAGATCGTGGTAAGTGACAATGCCACTTGTTTTGTGAGTACAGAGACAAAAGAGTTCTTGAGAAAAAATGGCATAGTGCAGGTGACCTCGGCCCCATATCATCCGTCCTCAAATGGACTTGCGGAGAGAGCCGTACAAACATTTAAAGAGATGATGAAAAAAAGTGCAGAAGGGAGTTTAGCAGCCAAAGTGTCACGGGTTCTGTTCAGCTACAGAATAACACCTCAATCCACCACAGGACTCTCTCCTGCTGAGATGTTATTAGGTCGTAGACTACGCTCCACTCTTGACCTTGTCCACCCAGACCTAAAAAGGAAAATGGAAAACAGACAAAACAAACAAAAAGAGAACCATGACAAAAGAACAAAGAGCCGAAGTTTTGGAGAAGGAGATGCGGTCCTTACCAAGAATTTCAGTTATGGACTCAAGTGGATTCCTGGCTTCATAGACTCAATGATCGGTCCCGTTGGGTGATGGTAGGGTAGTACGCAGACATGTAGATCAGATACTTACCAGACAAGGGGAAATTGAAATGAAGGTTCCAGATGCAATGGCTGAGGACAGGGTTGCCCCCAGTTATCCAAGTGCATCTGTGGTGCCACCACCAGGAACAGAGACAATTCCACAGGAACCTATTCATCAAGAGGAAACCATCGTTGCAGAGTCAGATACTCCGAGCACTGCTCAGGAGCAGCTGGTGGCTTCACCACAAACAAGCAGGGACTTTACTGTCAGACGTTCACAAAGGTCTCGCAAGCCACCAGAGAGATTGATACTGACCTGTTAGATTCATCAAGTATGGAACATGGTGAATGGAGACTTCTTATGTGACCCTTAGGAATGGTTGTTTGTTAAGAAATTCATACTGAAATCTTAAGGGGGGAGGGATATAGTAATCTGGGATGTTATGATTAAGGTTATCCACCAGGTGGTGCTGTAGCCAATGCTGCTGCTAAGGTCAGGGGTTGCTTCCTGTTAAGGTCAGGGGTTAGCTTCCTGCTAGGTCAGCAAAGGTGCAATGCCTGGAAGCAGGCCTGCCTGGTTGTCTCGCAGTCGTTCAATAAAGTACTCATCTTAATCCTCATACCTCGCCTCTTCGAGTTCCTTGTCTCACTACATGGATTTATCACACTAACCACCATAGGAAAGGCAGTTATATTTACTTTAAGGTTGGTTTGGCATTGTCCAGAAGTTTGATTTGTACTTTGTCACTATGTACTGTTTCTTTGGCATCTTTTTTAACCTACCTCTTTGACCAAGCTTCAAGCTTCTGGTCACCTGTCCTGATATCTTCTTATGTGGATCAGTGTCAAATTTTGTTTGACAACGCTTCGATATAGGCAGTATATAAATGCAAGTTGTTGTTGTTGATGATGAGATGATAGGAAAGAGTCCAAAGTTAAAGTCTGAAATCTTGTGGTGGGATGAAGTTGACGTGTAAATATGGTGGGGTCAGCTTGGAGCTGGAAATACTGCCTCCCAACTTGTACTGGGCATGATTGGTGGGCAGGAGTAGGAATTGTGGTAGTCAGACAGGCAGAGATGGAAATGGCATTGGGATCTTAATTACATCATTGATCGTTATTTGCATATATGTAAGAAGCTTCTGCCCAATTCAGACAGGGGCTGCAGTCACCAGGTCCACCGAAGAACCAGGACAAATATCAATGCAACGGTAAGTTGGTACAACTACCCGCCACTTGATTTTGGTTCCACTTTGGCTGCCGCCTTTCCTACATTACAACAGTGACTACACTTCAAAAAGTACTTCATTGGCTGTAAAGCACTTTCGGATGTCCAGTGGTCGTGAAAGGTACTATAAAAATACAAGTCTTTCTTTTTTCTGCCGCCCCGTTTTTAAGTGCAAACAGGGCAGTAGCAACACAAAAATTGTCTTATACTATGATAACTGCACCACATCTGTTCGAAACTGGATGCTCAACCATTTTGTTTAAATATTTCGACTGTGATAAAGTTCAGTAATCTGCACGAGGTTTGAACACACTGCGCCTGATCCCAGCATGTTTAACTGGGACTTGGATGTCACCCAATGAATTTGAAGTGGGCGAGTCTATTGCAGACACAGTGATTGACCTCGGAGCCAGCTTCTTTGCTCGTATTTCTTTATGGACAATGGAAACATCAGGTTTCCAAGGAATGTGAAATGAGCTGTGAAAAACTCGGGCATCCGCAATAAGCAGCCAGGTCATGGGGGAGGGTAAGGGGGAAAAATTTGGGCTGGTACCATGTTCAACCTTAATAATTCCCTTAGTGTTCACAAATGTTTTTCTTATCGTTTTGAATAAAGCCATGTTGTGTTTGATTTCCACATTAATATCTGAACTTCGATTAGGGCGCGATCTTGCCAGCCCTGGGGAGGCGGGTATGGAGGCGGGACTGCCGGGAAAATGGCAGAATTTGGGATGGGTGCCCAACCTGCCCCCAACCCACCTCCGTGCCATCTTGCCAGGAGGCGGGTAGCCGACCCGCGCCGGGTCCCGTCTCCTTGGAGGCGGGAAGGGGATTAGTGCTACTTATCTGCCTGTTAACAGGTAGTTAACAGGCAGATAAGAGGATTATCCCCATTTTGCCCACACAAGTGCGGGCTTCCCAAAGGCTCCGAACCCCGCCAGGGTCAACAAGGCAAGTAGTGGGTCTGTGGGGTGCAAAAGTGCGCTGTGAAGGTAAGTGATGGGTGCAAGTGTGGAGAGGTGAGTATGTGAGGTGAGTGGAAAGTGTTAGAAAAAGTTTACTTACCTTTGTTTCTTCCTGCAGGCTTCAAGAGTTGGGTATGCGGAGAGTCTCGCACCTCCGTGGCAGAGATGACAGATGGCCGTTGCATTCTCCAATGCAACAACCATCTAATTTCTGTAAAAGAAAGAGGTTTGGCGAGGCCTTGAATTCAAGAACTCATCAAACTACAGAGAATGTCAGTGTTTGACAGCTTCACAAAATTTTTGACAGATGAAACGTCATACGCTGATGTTCTCTTTAACTGGCTTTCCCTTAATTGGCCTGCTAAGCCCGCAGGGCGGGTTTAACAAGGTCAATCAAGGGAAAATAGCGTGGGTTGGCCAGAAGTTGACGGAGGCGGGACTGAAACCCGACAAGTGGGAGTCCCGCCTCCAAAAGCTCCCCATTGGCAAAATCCAGCACTGTTAGAAATCTCAATTATCAGGAGGCGTATCTGTGGAATACTTCAGCGAAGAGGTGCAGATGGGAACCAACCACCATCAACTTGCAGAGGATCAGAAAGATGCACTTAAATACACGGAAGATGCTTTAAAGTTCATGCACTTCATGGAAGAGTAAAGATGTGAAATGAAAACCCCACAAGAAGCCTGTACCAGAGGCTGTAAAATCCAACACAGATCACAAGTCAGAAAGAAGTCATGGTCTTGAGGCCAGGCAATACAAATTGCAAGAGCTGCTGCACACACAGTCCTTTTAGTTAAACTCCTGGTTTACTCCTGCAAAGGTTGTCAGTTTGTGCTGAAAGACCTCTACTGTCCATTGGGCAGAAAGGACGTAGTTAAATGGGCACCATCCATGAATGGTGTTGAAATAACTAAAGATAAAATAGAAAGAGATCTAGGCCTCAGTGGACTCAATGCTAAACATGTCGAACTAATATAGAGCAGCAACCAACAAGGCTAATATCATGTTAAAATTAGTAGGCACAACAGCTGAATAGAAGTCCAAGGAAGTTCTAATCAAACTGTATAGGTTCTGGTCAAACCACAGATTGAATCCAGTTCTGGTCGCTGAGATACAAGGTATCTTTGAAGTACTGGAGGCAGCGCAGAGAAGAGCCACGAGGCTGATTCTTGGCTTTAACGCTCTAAGCTAGGAGGAAAGACTGGAGGTAATTAGTCTTTTCATTCTTGAATGGAGGTGTCCGAGAGATGACCTTGTAGAGGTATGTAAGATAGTAAAATGGTATGGAAAAGGTAAATCCGGAATATTACTTTAATTTAAATTGTGGGAGTAGGACAAGGAGATACAGGTTCAAACTAATAAAAGGTAACTTTAGGACTACTATCAGGAAGTTCTTCTTCACACTGAGAGTAATCACACTTGGAATGGACTTTCCAGTAGAGTAACTGAGGAGAAAGCTCTGGATACAGTTAAAGAACAATTGGATGCTACAATGGGGGGACAATAGGGTGCTTCCAGATTGGATGAACATATATTGGCCAAATGGTCTTCCTCATCTGTAATTATCTTGTGATTTTCAAGGGAAAACTTTTGCAAAACTTTCCAGACCTCACTGATGTAATTGGGCTAAAACAATCATCACCTCATTCGTAGGTGAGGTAATTGCACATGGAATACATTGCTCCTACTGGCTTCTATCCTCCCACAAATTAAAAGGCGTTGTTAAAATCTTGTCCACGAAGCAGATTCATTCCAGTTTAGGGGTCCCACCTCCATGCCATGCCTTTATTATTCAGCCAGATGCCAATGTTAGGTAGGAAGAAAGAAGCATGGGGTGAGAACATATTAAACTAAGGCTGACACTTACGATGTGTGGGACACCACCTCCCCCCAAAAACTACAGCAACAATGGAAATGATAATGCTCAATGCTGCAAATACCTTGTTACTGTGAATTGCTGCGACAGTCGCTCTGTGTGTGGGAAGAGCAGATGATAGCTGTAATTTCCCATAAACATTTGTCCTGATCACTGAAATAAACACATCAATAAATCAGGATGGAGGGAAAATCAATATTGCTTTATTCATATTAGAGTATAGCATCATGGCCTCTACTACCAGCTGATGAACAGAGGGTGATGATGGGCAATGCTGGGCTCAACTGGCCACATGAAAAGGAGCTGTGGATGAATAAACAGTGAACTAACCTTCAGCAAGAGAATGTCGTCTGCTTAACTCATCTGCTGCCCTTTGGTATGTAACTGAGCGCAATAAGAGTTTCAATTTTATCCAAAAATGGAAAATGTTTCTGAAATGATTGCTGCAAGTAGCAGAAGCAAGTACCACAGGCTGAAAGAATTTAGCAGCTGCTTGTGGGAGTCATTCTTGGCATCATTCAGCTATTAAGATGATAAATTCATTGGCTCAAATTATTAGAACACAGACTGCTCTGCCTTTTATTCATCTCCTTCACTTTGTTTGGTATTTATTTAGTACTAGTAGAGATCCCATGGTGTTGCTCGGTGGCAGTCTGGGACCCGAGGCGCACTTTCTGATATTCAATATGATCCTGCCGCAGCCTAAATATGAGAATGGTTTGTCCATCGCTGTAATGCAGAAAATTTACTAAAGCAATACATTATGAGTGACTCAAGATGAAAATATGACACCCAACAACAACAATTTGCATATATATAACTGTAAGAAATCACACAACACCAGGTTATAGTCCAACAGCTTTATTTGAAATCACAAGCTTTTGGAGCGCTGCTCCTTCGTCAGGTGAAGTGGAGAGATGCATAAAAACACAACTTATATAGTCAGAGAATAATGTCAGATGTTTACAGGTAATCTTTCTAACTGCCATTTATCACACCTTGGCAGAGAGATAATCACAGCAATCAAAGGTGTAAATGGTGTCCAAACAAGTCAGTCAGGAAAACATTACATCAAAGAACAATGAGGTGGGGTCACAAGGGGTCAAATGATGCAGATGCTGGGGTCTGTATGAAAAACAAAAAAACAGACAAAAAACATTTTTTTTGCTGGAAATCACAGCAGGTCCGGCCGCATCTGTGTGGAGAGAACAAGCCAACGACGACTCGAGTCTGGGTGACCCTACGTCAGGTGGGGTTACATGTAGCGTGACATGAACCCAAGATCCCGGTTGAGGCCGTCCTCATGGGTGCGGAACTTGGCTATCAGTTTCTGCTCGACGATTTTGCGTTGTCGTGTGTCTCGAAGGCCGCCTTGGAAAATGCTTACCCGTAAACATCTGACATTATTCTCTGACTATATAAGCTGTGTTTTTATGCATCTCTCCACTTCACCTGATGAAGGAGCAGCGCTCCAAAAGCTTGTGATTTCAAAAAAAACTGTTGGACTATAACCTGGTGTTGTGTGATTTCTTACATTTGTCCACCCAGTCCAACACCGGCATCTCCACACCATATATATAACGCCTTTAATGTAGTAAAATGTCCCAAGGCACTTCACAGGAGTGTTATAACACTGAGCCACATCATGAGATATTAGGACAGGGGGCCAGAAGCTTGGTCAAAGAGATAGGTTTTAAGCAGCGACTTAAAGGAGAAGAAAGAGGTAGAGAGGTTTAAGGAGGGAATTCCAGAGCTTGGGGCATTGGCAGCTAAAGGCACGGCCGCAAATGGTGGAGCGATGAAAATTGGGGATGTGCAAGAGGCCAGAATTGGAGGAGCGCAGAAATCTCAGAGGGTTGTAGGGCTGGAGAAGGTTACAGAGATAGGGAGGGGCGAGGCCATGGAGGGATTTGAAAACAAGAATGAGAATTTTAAAATTGAGGTGTTGTCGAACTGGGAGCCAATGTAGGTCAGCAAGCGACCAGGGGCGATGGGTGAACGGGACTTGGTGTGAGTTAGGATACGGGCAGCAGAGTTCTGGATGAGCCCAAGTTTATGGAGGGTGGAAGATGCAAGGCTGGCCGGAAGATACTGATAGATATGGACCTCCCTTACTGATACTGAAAGATACGGCCCTCCCAGATCTAATACATATAACAATATTTACCTCACACTTTACAGGCCTCATAGAACTAATATTTATAATAATACTTATTTAGCACTTTACAGGGCATCATTGATCTAATATTTATAATCATATTTATATAGCAGTTTGCAGGGCCTCACAGATGTAAGGCCTGATTAGCTGCAGTTCTTCCCGGGCGCACTTTCCCAGTGTAAGTTAGCCGAAGTGTGGAGGATGTCCCACTAATTGGACCAGGAGCCAGATATGCAAGGTCCCAGCCTCCGCTCTAAGTTTCCTGAGAGGCCTGTTTGGGCAGAACCTCTATCTGCCCCAAACATGGCCCCTGATAGTTTCCTTGGCCTTAACCGTGAATCATTTAGTCATTTACCAGGTGTTACTCATAATTATTATTTAGACGTTGCTACCTCAACAATCTTTCCCTGTGTTAGCCCTATAATCATTCACCAGCTGTTAGCACATACTCATTTGCCTCACGCCATACTTTTAATCATTTGCCTTATATTACCCCTATAATCAAGTTAACCATATTATCCAATTACCTGGTGTTACTCATATCACCATGTACTTCATGTTACTCCTGAATTATGAGCTGGTGTTATCACCATAATTATTTACCCAGTGTTATGCTGTATTCCTTTGCCTTATGTTTCCTTATAATCATTTGCCCCATGTGACTGATGTAATCATTTGGCCTGTGTTACCCCTATTGTCATTTACCCAGTGTTTCCCATATTCCTTTGTCTTATAATTCCCTATAATCATTTACCTGGTGCTCCCCCTTTAATCATTTGCCTCATGTTCCCTCATAATCATTTGCCCTGTGTTCTCCCTATAACCACTTACTTAATGTTGCCCCTATAGTCATTTGCTGCATGTTACTCTTATAATGGGAGTGAGCCTTTGGGTAGTGGTAGCATTCCTGCCTCGGAGTCTGAAGGTGAAGGGTTCAGATCCCACACCAGACAGCCCTGTCAAGTGGAGACTAAAATTTGGTCTCTAAACACTGGCAGTCAGTGGGTCTTAAAATTAGGTTTGAGTTTGTCACCCCCAGACTAAACTATTCTGACATTCCACTGGACACCCTCCACCCTCTGTAAACTTCAGTTCATCCAAAACTCTTCGGCCTGTATCCCATCCCACACTGTCTCCCTCACCCATCACCCCTGCCCTTGCTGACTGGCCTACATTGGCTCCCAGTCTCTCAACACATCCAATTTAAAATTCTCATTCTCTTTAATTCCCTTCATGACCTTGCCCCTCCCTTTATCTGTAACTTCCTCTAGCCCTACATCTCCTCCCAAACTCTCCATTCCACCAACTTTGGGCCTCATGCAACCCCCTCCGTTTACTTCACCATTGTCAGCCATGCCTTTGACCATCGAGACTCCACGCTCTGCAGTTTCCTGTGTAAACTCCAACATTTCCTTCTCCTCCTTTAAGATCCTCCTTAAAGCCCGCCACTTTGACCCCTCCTAATATCTCCTTCTTTGGCTTGGCGCCCATTTTTTATTTCTGATTACACCTCTGTGAAGCATCTTGGGTCGTTTTCTACATTAAAGGTGCTATATAAATACAAGTTATTGTTGTAATTGGGTTGTTATATTGCAGATATTAGTCTGTAACAAAACAGCTTCATGCTAATGCTGCATGCTGTGTGTTGTGTGATTGGATGCATATTTAATACTATGTGATTTTCTGTACTCTGAACATTGAAAACATTGTCCACATGGGTACTTGTAAATTTTGGTTTATCAGCGAACTGAAGGCAGACTGCAACACTAACGAATTTAAACTGGTGCGAGATTGTCTCCTGGCGTTTGGGGGTCTGAAGCCTTGTTTTAGTGCACACAGGACCTAATATCTGGGTTATGCTGTGATGTAGTTTTGCATATGCATCAACGAGAAGGTGGCAGTAAAACAGCAGCCTGACTGATGCCTTGGTTATTAACACCAGGCTCGTCCCATTTGTGAAAAATAAATACAAACAGCAGCAGCCAACTGATGTGTGAAAGATCTGTAAATGAATTGCAGTATGGCATCATGGTGTGGCTATCTCATTTACCAGTCTCATTTACTGCATCAGTACCTATTGTCGGCGGTGGTTAGACACGGTTAGTGTGATTTCACCCCCCCATCTTCCTCTGAATTTAACCGCTTCACACAGTCTTGTAAATATTATCCTTTCTCGAATATTCTGTACAATTACACTGTCTTGCTACAGTGTGATTGACATGGTGGAAAAAATTACCAACTCTGTGAATTCCCTCCCCACCTCAGCCCAGAAGGGATTAACCCGCAAATGTGCGGCACCAAAACCTGTTTAACAGATGGAACGATCCTGGATCTGCACCTGAAACAGTTCAACCAGTGAAAGGACAATGGGATCTGCCATTTGCACCTGTTACTTATATCAAAATTAACAGTTTAAATTAAAAGCTCAGCGCTAAATCTCTGTTAAGCTAATGATCCAGCCTCTACTAATTGGTATAACGGTGACAACTTTCTTCCTGTCACTTCTTACTGATTATGTAGCTGATTATGTAGCTCATTTACCGTGCCGTTATAAATAGCATATACTCACGGAACAGAAGCAAATCCTTGAAAACTGCTCACAGCTCCCACTCTGAACAGCACCCCATTCCAGGCAGTCTTGATTCAAGGCAGCCCCATGGTCTGAGCAGCCCTTATTCCAAGCAATTCCCTACAAACCCCCACCCAACTGGACAGCCCCCAACAATGGGCTGCTCTCACACCAGGCAGGCCCAATTACAGGTAGCCCCTTGCTTCAGGGTGTCCCCAATTGTTCTGTCAGCAGTTGTTGGCTGGAAACCTTGAGCCAATGCTGACCCCAGCTAACTGAACTCACAGCCCGCTCCTAAACTCTGGGATCCTGCATTGAAATCAAAGAGAGTGACAAAGATCTGGAGATCCCAGAGTTTGGATCTCTCAAATCATAAAGCTGTTTGAAAAATCAACCCAGTGGCTGGCAGAGAACATTCTTAGCTTCAGGGAGCACAAATTAGAACACAGAATTTTCTAGGAGCTAGCAGCAGCATGGAGCCTCATTGGCAGTGGGCGCAGGTTGAAAAATCAGGCCCAACATTTCCTCTGCAGATGGCTATGAAGTTAAATTGCTATCTTTCAGCCCTTCTCAGCACTGAGTAACGTTACATAACCCTATCCAACAAACAGTGCTGTAAGTCCTGCTCTCATGTTTCCTCCTAGGGACCTGCTAAACTGGGCTCAGTGACTCTGTAAGGTGTGCTTGGTGACCCTCTAAGCTGGACTTGATGACACTGTTAGCTGGCCGTGTCCTATTTCCTAACCTGTCTGTTTGTTCCTTGAGTGGGAGGAATAACTGGGGTGGCAGGTTGATTGATGTGTGGTGCGGCCTTGTTGGGATGGTGATGGCCTTAGATCTTTGAGGAATACAGGGTCATGTGATGTTCCTGCAATAGCTGGTGTCACATCTAATGAGATAGTGGCTGTGAGCGGTGGTAGGAGAAGGGTCTGATGATGTCCAATCAGCTTGAGAGAAGGCCTCCTCACTGGAACCTTATCTTGCCATCTGCTGGCACTGGGCATCTCAGCACGCAACATGAGAGCAGTCCATGGGGTGTCTCAGGAATATTTGAAGCCCATCATTGCTGCTCTTTCTAATCTCCCAGTGTCAGATTCCTGTAACTGGATGTTTATGGTCTTAATGGACCTTAAGCACTCGTGAGAGAACAATACTCTACTCTTGTTTCCTCAATGCTTTGGGATTTTCCTGCAGATAGCCGTGAAGCTGCCGTTTGTTCCAAGGTACAACCCCCACATCCTCTCCATAACAGAGACTATGTACTTCCACCTCCATAACATCTCCTGGCTCCAAACTACCTCAGCCCATCTGCCACCAAAACCCTAATTCGTGCCTTTGTCACCTCCAGACTCAACTACTCAAAAGCTCTTCTTGCTGACTTCTCATCCTCCTCCTTCTACAAACTCTCGGTCATCCAAACTCAGTTGCTCGTATGCAATCCTGCACCATCTTACTTGCCTAGCACCTCTGTGCGCACTAACCTACATTATCTCCTGCTCCGCCAACATCACCAATTTAAAATTCTTGTCCTTGTCTTTAAATCCATCCATTGTCTCATTCCTTCCTACCTTTATAATCTCCTCCAACCGTCCAAAGCTCTTTGTTTGAATGACTCTGACCTCCCTTTGCTTCACTACTGGCAGCTGTGCTTTCAGTCACCTCGGTCTCATTCTCTGGAGTTCCTTCCGCAAACCCCTCTGCCTCTCTACTTTCCGCCCCTCTTTTAAGATGCTCATTAAAACCCATCTCTCTCTTTGGCTTGGTGTTAATTTTTCTTATGCCTCCCTGAAACGACTTGTGACGTTTTTCTCATTATAGGTGCTATGTAAACACAAGTAGTTGTCGTTGTTCATTTGTGCACTGTGACTCGACTAGTGTTCCTTCCTCAAAACTCACTGATTACATTCTTTGAGGTGTGGTGTCTGTCAGGAGTTCTTGATGCAAGCTGCTGTGATGTGCCAGAGTCTGTGGAGCCACCCAGTCTCGCTTGCTCTTAAGAGGAACCTACAGGAAGAGAAAAGGAAATTGATTTACAATGCACATCCAAGACAATGATTTCAAAGAGCAGTAAGGCCATAAAAATGTTGTGCTTCATGCAGCCGTTTAGTGAGTGCAGCTCCTGGGATGAGGAGGAAGAAAGGGTGTCATGGTATAAAGGATCAGAAACTGGCAGCGTGGTGGCACCATGCCTCCAAACTGGTCCTTACCAATGACCACTACAGCTTCTCTTCCAAAAACAGGGAGAGTGTTTCCTCATGTGGCAATAGTTGCCTCATGATGGCTGGTACCTCCTCCGTGGCTCCCATGCCCGCCCCCCCACCCCCCCCTCGTCTTTTCTCTGTGGATGATCCTCTCCCTGTGGCTTCATGTGCCAAACTAGCATCATTTTTAAAAGTGGGATGTCATTTTTGATTCAGTCACTCTTACATTATTGGTCAACAGGTGTTTCTTTTTGTAGCACTTTAGGACTGTGAACCTTAATGGGCTTCTATGAGACGTGTATGGGTATGCCATGTAACTATTTTTTTATTCGTTCATGGGATATGGGCGTCGCTGGCAAGGCCAGCATTTATTGCCCATCCCTAATTGCCCTTGAGAAGGTGGTGGTGAACCACCTTCTTGAACTGCTGCAGTCCATGTGGTGAAGGTACTCCCACAGTGCTGTTAGGGAGGGAGTTCCACGATTTTGACCCAGTGACGATGAAGGAACGGCGATATACTTCCAAGTCAGGATGGTGTGTGGCTTGGAGGGGAACCTGGAGGTGGTGGCGTTCCCATGCGCCTGCTGCCCTTGTCCTTCTAGGTGGAAGAGGTCGCGGGTTTGGGAGGTGCTGCCGTAGAAGCCTTGGCGAGTTGCTGTAATGCATCTTGTAGATGGTGCACACTGCAGCCACGGTACGCCGGTGGTGGAGGGAAGGAATGTTTAAGGTGGTAGATGGGGTGCCAATCAAGCGGGCTGCTTTGTCCTGGATGGTGTCAAGCGTCTTGAGTGTTGTTGGAGCTGCACTCATCCAAGAAAGTGGACAGTATTTCATCATATTTCTTACTTGTGTCTTGTAGATGGTAGAAAGGCTCTGGGGAGTCAGGAGTTGAGACACTCGCTGCAGAATACCTAGCCTCTGTCCTGCTCTTGTTGCCCCAGTATTTATGTGGCTGGTCCAGTTAAGTTTCAGGTCAATGGTGACCCCCAGGATGTTGATGGTGGGGGATTCGGCGATGGTAATGCCGTTGAATGTCAAGGGGCGGTGGTTAGACTCTCGCTTGTTGGAGATAGTCATTGCCTGGCACTTGTGTGGTGCGAATGTTACCTGCCACTTATCAGCCCAAGTCTGAATGTCGTCCAGGTCTTGTTGCATGTGGGCATGGATTGCTTCATTATCTGATGAGTTGTGAATGGCGCTGAACACTGTGCAATCATCAGTGAACATTTCTGACCTTATGTTGGAGGGAAGGTCATTGATGAAGCAGCTGAAGATGGTTGGGCCTAGGACACTGCCCTGAGGAACTCCTGCAGCTGTGATGATTGACCTCCAACTAGCACAACCATCTTCCTTTGTGCTAGGTAGGAATCCAGCCAGTGAAGAGTTTTCCCCCCGACTCGCATTGACTTCAGTTTTACTAGGGCTCCTTGATGCCACACTTGGTCAAATGCTGCCTTGATGTCAAGGGCAGTCACTCTCACCCCACCTCTGGAATTCAGCTCCTTTGTCCATGTTTGGACTAAGGCTGTAATGAGTTTGGGAGCCGAGTGGTCTTGGCGGAACCCAAACTGGGCATCAGTGAGCAGGATATTGGTGAATAAGTGCTGCTTGATAGCACTGTTGATGATACCTTCCATCACTTTGCTGATGATTGAGAATAAACTGATGGGTTCTACTCTCAATCATCAGCAAAATTGGCCGGATTGGATTTGTCCTGCTTTTTGTGGACAGGACATACCTGCAAAGGTTTCTTCAGCTTCTTGTGATCACTATATAACGGAACTTTGTTATAGTTAGAGACAATCAGTAAATTAGAGCTTGCAAACATAAAATAAATACACACAGATATTTTGGGGATTCACAGCTGAGCAGAATGCAAGGTTGTTGCCTTGTGTATTGAGGCTAATTCATGAATCACTAGATTGATGATGAATAATGCAGCTAATTAGTGTTATTTTGGGATAAGGAAAAATTTTCAATTTAATATTTTACTTTGAATGTCAGACAAAATTTATATAAATATTAGCAAGGTTGACTTTGAGAACAGTGTATTTGGGAGGCGCTCAAGGCTAGACACAGGGAAGAAACTTCCCACAAAGGATTGTTTTGCGGCCAAACAAAGCACAGAGGAAAATCCTGTAAAGTGTTTATATAAAACACATAAAAATAATAAAACAGGAAGAGAAGTTATTTGGCTCAGTATTTGTTAAATTGATCTTGCTCCACATATTGCGCAGCCATTGGCCTTGAAGGGTTTGTCCAATCTGCTTATGGAAAAGTACAGATAAAGAAGAGCGATGCAGACACAAGAAGAGTGCTGTAGAGAAGGCTACTATTTGAGACTAGGGAGTTTGCTCTCATATGGCTGCATCTGGGAGAATAGAATATCAGATAAACAGGAAGAGGAATTGTTGGTTGAACAGTGCCTTTGAAGTCGGATAGCAGGATAGCCTGTTTGGGGAGGTTACATAAAACTTGAAACAGACCAGGACGGTGCCAATAGAAACAGCAACCTTTTCTCAAGTCAAAATGCTTTGTCCAATCCGTATAATGCGGCGAAAGGTCAGCAGTGGCAGCAGGTTACATCATTCACAAATAACTAGTAGATCAAACCCTGAGCATTAATATACTCTCCACATATTGTTGAGCGCATGTTTTGATTCCATGCCCTACCTTAAATCCACTATCCACACAGACATCCTTTGGAGTGGAAACTCTGAGATTTCTGTGTGACGTGCTGTACCTTCACTTTTACGCTTCATCCTTCTGCTTACTGTCAAAGCTCCATGATAACTGAGGTACAGTCAGAGTATCTGGCACCCATCTAATTTTTTCCCACTATAACTAAAGGAAGAACTATATAGCATCTTATCACTTCTCTCAGAAATGTACCAAGGTCTTCGCATACAGGAAACTTTCGATTTACCAGCACCTAAATAACCGTAAATCTCAGTTAACCGGCAAAATTCAGGAGTAGGTTCAGGTAACTTTTATTACTTGCCTTCCTCCATGTGTTGCTGTGCAAGGGTGTGGCTGCAGCTGTTGCTAAGCTACAGAGATGCTTGCAACTTGTGGCCATTGTTTTGAAGCAAGCAACAGGGTTTGTTGCTTTATACGGAGCTCTCAGCTCTGTATCTTTTACTATAGCGTTCAGTTATCCGGAATTTTTGATGAACCGGCACCACGTCGGTCCCGTCCGTGTCGGATAAAAAAAAGTTTCCTGTACAATTAATTACTTTGAAATGCAATCACTGCTGCCATTTCTTAAGCAGCAAGATCCCACAAACAGCAGTGTGATGAATAGCCAGTTAATCTGCTTTTGGTGGTGTTGGTTGATAGAGGAATGTTGGCCAGGGATTGGGAAAACTCCCTGCTCTTCTTCAAAAAAATACCATGGAATTCCTTATATCTAACTGAACCACCAGAATAAGCAGTTTAACATATCATCTAAAGGTCATTCCTCGAATAATGCATTACTCCCTCAGTACTGCACTGGAGTGTTAGCCTAGATTATGTCAAGGGTGGTTGGGGGTGGGGTGGTGGTGGGGGTGAGTGGGTTGCTTGAAACCACAGCCTTCTGACAGAGGTGAGAGCGCTAATAATTGAGCGAAACAGGGACACTACCCCAGTGGCAGAGACTTTGGGCGTGAAATTGGGCTCGGTAGCACCCATTGTTTGGGCGTTACAGGTGCCGTTCGGGTACCAAAATGGCGTCCGATGCGCGCGTCCACACTTCTGCCATGAATTGTGCCAGACGCTATCTTGTTGAGGGCGTTAGCGCGCGCAGCTAGCGTCCGCCGGAAGTACGAAGAGCAGGCAGATCATGACGTTAATCAGCAGTGCTCAACGCTCCAGCCGATGCCCTCTCCTAACCTCACACAGGTGAACATGCGTTAAGCAGCAGGAAGGAACCCCCACCCTCCACCACCACCACCAGTGCTATTTAAAGGGATCATCAACTACTTACAGGTTAGTTGCTGATTGATTTAACCTGGCTATTGCTACGATTCTACAAGTGTTTGGTGCTTTCCATAGTTCTTTCAAGTTGCAAAAGGCCACAGGGAGTGGTGTCCTGTGAGGTGGAATACAGCACAGCACTAGCACTTACTCTTGGGATGACGTCATTCTGTTTGTTAGCACAGTGCAAGTGCAACTCTTTCTCCAGCCAGCAGGATGGAAGCAGCAGCAAGTACGCTGAGCTTTCCTCCTACCTTCCAACATGAAGAGGCTGTACCAAGCTAAGAGATAAAACTGTAAAAGAAACTGAATTATAGTCAAATATTAACTCTGGGCTTCATTCAAATTGTTGTGGTTTGATGCATTTTATTGAGAAACCCAGATTAACTCAGGACCAGGGTGTGCTTCCAAGAGAAGCATCGCCGTAACACAGGACACTGGACAATTGGCAGAGAAATAGGCATAGCAAGAGCAGAGGAGAGTGCCATATGCTTACTGTCAATAATTGAAAGCCTAGTGATATCTGCTAGGACACCAGGGAAAACTCCCCTGCTCTTCTTCGAATTAGTGCCGTGAGATCTTTTACCCATGGGCAGACGGGGCCTCAGTTTAACATCTCATCCGAAAGACAAGGATTGAATTCAATTGTATTAAACTGACTCTCCCATGCCAATAACAACACTTAAGCAGGTAGCTGCAGCAGTGACTGATTTCTGTTGTTCATTATTGAGATATTAAACAGTAAAGTATATTGAAGTCAATTTAATGTGAGCTGTTTGTGTCTCTGCTCGAGTTTAGCCAATCTGTTTGCTCTGGTGGATCACTGGTTTGTTAAAAATCCATTGGTACTATTTGAAGAGTAGGGAGTTCCCCCAGTGTCCTGGCCAATATTCTTCCCTCAACCACCAAAAAATAGATTAACTGGTTATTCATCTCATTGCTGTTTGTGGGATCTTACTGTGCACAAATGGCTGCAGTAATGCATGTCAGAGTAATTCATTGGCCCAGAAATTCGGGTTGGAGGCTTCCCGCGGGCGCAAGCCTCCGACCTGCACTTACCTAGCGCGCCGGCCGTTGAGCTGTGGGCCCGCGTGGGATTCCGATCCTGGGCTTCCTCCAATTGCCGGCGCGCAGTGCTTGCGTATCCCAGGGGCGCAGTTAGTTCGATGCGTCCCCTGAGATCACGTGGGCCATGGAGAGCCAATGGTAGCAGGGAATGCTTCATTCATAAGTTTGACAGGAAGAGCTGTCAAACCTATAAATACTATAAGCCCCAAAACATCACTAAAACTTCAAATACATTTTTTTTTAAATCACATTTTTAAAATAACTATGAATTACATGAAATTACTATTTTAAACAATAATTTAAATTTTTGAAAAAATTAATTACCTTTTCTAACGGGTCTAAAAATAAACTTACCTTTCTTTAAAGTATTTAAAAATAAACTTGTGGAAAAAATGTTTTAATTTTAATTAATTCACCACTTACCTTGTTAAAAGCAGGCCTTGCACCTGCTTTTTAAAAGTGTAACTGCTGGAGACTTACCCTCCCGGAGAAACCTGCAAAACAAACGTAAGTTCGATGCGCACGCGCTGCCTCTCCAGCGCACACGTTCCACCTGTCAACCCCTTCTTTCAGGGGAACGGAAGTGCTGGTTTCTCGCGCATGTGCAGTGCATGCACGAAACTGGCACTTTCGTTGAGCCTACGCGTGAGTACCCCATGCGTACTCACGCGTTGGGATCCGAATTTCTGGGCCATTGTGTATGAAGTGCTTTGAGACATTTCTAGCGGCTGATAAGGTGCTAAATAAATACAAGTATTTTTCTTTTAAAATAGTCTGTCAGCCATGGCTTTGTTGGGGTTACAACATCCGTCCACCTTCCTGCTTTGATCTCTGTGGGTAGGACTAAATAGCTACGTCAAGAACTTGCACCACAGAGAAAATAAAATTAATAATTTTTTTTTTAATGTCTTGTTTGGCCTTTCTAATGAAGCTGAAACTCACACTTTAAGTTACATGACTGGAGTAAAGTCTTTCCAATGTGCCCCCATCCCTATGATTAGCGAATCTGGAGCAAATGTCATCCCCTTCCCAAAAGCTGTACAAAGTATGCGTGGTAGAATTCATCCCCCTCTAACAATTTGCAGTAATAGGGAGGAAGGATTAGAGAATCAGAAGTGTTATTTTAACAAATGGTCAGTAACCAGGTTCAGCTCTGGTTTGAGTACGTGTGATCGATATCCTCTTGCCAGTGACCATTGTGCCTTGCCCCCATCAACCTCTCCACAGCGTTTGACATGGCTTATTATGCCATTTTCCTCCAAAGTCGCTCTTCCCATTGTCGAGCCCTTGCATAATGCCATTCCTACCTGTCAGTGTGTCAGCCATGGCTCAGTGGTAGCATTCTCACCTCTGAGTCAAAAGGTTGTGAGTTCAAGACCCACTCCGGAGATGAGCACAGAATCTAGATTGACACTCTAGTGCTGCAATGTTGGAGATACCACCTTTAGGATGAGACGTTAAACCGAGGCCCTGTCTGTCCTCTCAGGTGGACGTAAAAGATCCCATGGCACTATTTTGAAAAAGTGTAGGGGAGTTCTCACTGGTATTCTGGCCAATATTTATCCCTCAACCAACATCACTTTACTGTTTGTGGGACCTTGCTGTGCGCAAATTGGCTGCCGCGTTTCCAACATTTCAACAGTGACTACACTGCAAAAGTACTGCACTGGCTGTAAAGCGCTTTGGGACGTCCTGAGGCCATGACATCATCTGTAGGTGTTGTGTATGTAATAGGTATGTTACTTTAAACCTATGGCCAGGGCAGCACTACTTTGTAGGGCGTAGTGATACCGTAGTACCACTCCTGGCCATAGGGGTATAAATAGTACTGTGGGTACTGATCTCCCCTCAGTTTCCCGTCTGTTGGTATTAAGTAAAGACCTACGTTGAATCTTCCAAGCTGTCTCGTCATTATTGCATTAAGTATAGACACATACTTTATACTGGCGACGAGTAAGGTTCGAACTCACCAGTACATGGTGCAACAAAGGAACGGTAGCAGTACGGAGAGAGAGGGAGAGAGGCTTCTTACCAGCCAGCCTGCAGAGTCCAGCGTCGACCAAAGGAGGCCGCCCAGCACTCCGGGTTCGGGAGGAGCGGCAGCAACGGAGCGCGAGAGAGAGGTTTCCAGCGGAGGCTGCGGCAGCTGAGAGAAGAGGCTGAATGGGCGCTTCAGCCACGGGGCAAAAGTCCACCCAGGGCCAGGTAAACTGAAATCCTTCCCGGGGAACGGGAGCTGCAAGGGCCAGAACGGGCAGGCGATCTGGGGAACAAACGGAGCCACAAGGACTAGTGGGCCACGAGAGGGGAAGGTCGTTGATAATAGCGGCGGTGGCAATAACGGGAGCTGCAAGGAAAAAATAAAAAATAAATATAACGACGCTGGAGAGAGGTCGTTGACAGCAGAGGGAGAAAAGGCGGGAAAAACGCCATCTAGTGGAGAAAGTGGGGAAAGTTTTTTTTTCTCTTCAAAAGTTTTAAATGGCTAAAGAAGGTTCGTTGTCAGCATTTGTTGAGGACACTGAAGAGTGGGATGCCTATATCGAAAGGCATGAACTTTATTGCATAGTAAACAAGGTGGAAGATGACCAAAAGGTAGCAACCTTATTAAATTTTATGGGGGCAAAAACATACGGTCTGCTGAGGAATCTTCTTACTCCAGAAAAGCCAGCAGACAAAACGTACGCCCAAATTGTTGATACGTTAAGGGAACATTTAAACCCTAAGCCACCATTTATAGCAGAAAGGTACCGCTTCTACAGACGTGACCAAAGGAATGATGAGTCGCAGGCAGCCTATTTAGCTGAGCTCAGAAGGTTGTCCAAACATTGCCAGTTTGGAGCCATATTGGCGGACGCGATCAGAGACAGGTTTGTCTGTGGCATGTTAAATGAGAATACACGTAAACGGTTGCTAGCCAAGAAACAGCTCAGCCTAGATCAGGCGATTGAAATAGCATCGTACCACGAAGCAGCAGCACAGGGTGCTGCTCAAATACGACAAAACACAACCGGCTATGACACCCATGAGGTGACATTTCACAAAGGTAAATGCTACCGTTGTGGCAAAACCACCCACGACCAAAGTAATTGTTGGTTTCGTGATAAAATATGCCGGCAGTGTGGGAAAAAGGGGCATATAGCGAAAGTTTGTCGGTCTGGTACGAAACCCAATCGTGGGGGCAATCCGAGCAGTACCAAGGCAAGGACAAAAATACATAAGACGTCTGACAGTAGCTCAGACGAGTCACAGGAAGGCACAAAAGCAGAGCCTAAAGGTCTGGGATGTCTCAAGTTATATGGTGTAGACAAAACGGAGGACCACAGCACAATGTGGGTTAAAATGAAGGTAGCAGGCATTGAAGTTAATATGGAGCTGGACACGGGTTCAGCCCTATCAGTAATTAATGAACAAGATTATAACAAGCTGTTCAAACGCATTCCCTTAAAGGATACGGAAATTAAATTAAAAACATATACGGGACAAAAAGTTTACCCGAAGGGAAAAATGTAAGTAACAGTTAAATACAACGGCAGAAAAGTGCCAGGACTTTATATATACGTCCTACCAAACGGTGGACCACCACTTTTGGGTAGAGAATGGATAAGAAAAATCCATTTCGACTGGAAGTCGATACACGAGTTAAAAGTAGAGACCACCACGGATGATACAACCATTACAAGCAGGCTGTTGAAACTATTGGCAAAAACGCCAGAGGTGTTCCAACAAGGGCTGGGGACCTTAAAGGACATTAGAGCAAAAATAACTATTGCTCAAGACGCAAACCCCAAGTTTTGTAAGGCCAGACCGGTGCCTTATGCCATTCGGCCAGCGGTGGAAGCAGAACTGGATGCCTTAGAGAGTGCAGGTGTCCTTACAAAGATTGAGTGGAGCGAGTGGGCCACGCCCATCGTCCCAGTTATAAAGAAATCTGCAAATAACACACCGGGGGAACCAAAGAAGGTTCGCATTTGCGGGGATTTTAAGATAACTATTAACCCAGTCCTGCACACGGTACAGTATCCGCTGCCGCGGATAGAGGACATCTTCGCATCGTTAGCTGGGGGTAGACACTTTACGAAGATTGACCTTTGTCAAGCTTATTTACAGATGGAGGTGGAGCAGGACTCGAAAAAGCTCCTAACGATTAACACACACAAGGGATTGTACCAGTACAATCGCCTGGTATTTGGTGTGGCGTCCGCCCCGGCAATATGGCAGAGGACCATGGAACAGGTCCTACAGGGCATTCCAGGAACGCAATGTTACCTGGATAACATCCTGGTGACAGGACAAACGGATAACGACCACCTCGCTAACCTGGAGCGAGTACTTCTGCGGTTACAACAATACGGACTCAGGGCGAACAAGCAGAAATGTGAGTTTTTCCAGGAACGTATCTCATACTGTGGTCACATTATAGATAAGGAAGGCCTGCATAAGTCCCCGGAAAAGATCGAGGCAGTAGTGAAGGCCCCGCCCCCTGAGAATGTATCTCAGTTACGATCATTCTTAGGCCTTATAAACTATTACCATAAGTTCCTCCCGAACTTATCGTCCATTTTCACAGAATCACAGAATCACAGAAACCCCACAGTGCAGATAGAGGCCATTTTGGCCCATCGAGCCTGCACCGACACATATACCACCCGATCCCCGTAACCCCTACACCAACACATATCCCACCCTATCCCCGTAATTAATCCCCCTAACACTAAGGGTCAATTTTATCATAGCCAATCAACCTAACCAGCACATCTTTACATCCACTAAATTCATTGCTGCAAAAGGGAGTCTCCTGGAATTGGGACGAAGCGTGTGAGGCTGCTTTTAAAAAGGGTAAACAACTCATTACATCCAAGGAAGTGCTCGCACACTTTGACCCAAAAATGCCAATGAGGTTGGCATGTGACGCCTCCCCGTATGGTATAGGGGCAGTGTTGTCACACAAATTTCCCAACGGGACGGAAAGGCCAATAGCATTTGCCTCAAGGTCGTTAACTACAGCCGAAAGAAACTATGCGCAAATCGACAGGGAGGCCCTCAGTCTGGTGTGGGGTGTAAAAAAATTCCACCACTACCTGCATGGGCAACATTTCACACTACTGACGGATCATCAACCGTTGGTGTCGATATTTAATCCAACAAAAGGGGTGCCCCTGATGACGGCCCAAAGGCTACAGAGATGGTCACTGTTCTTAGGAGCACACCAGTACCTTATCGAATATAAGGGTACCAAACAGCATGGCAATGCGGATGGCCTGTCGCGGCTACCCTTGCCTGCCGAGATCGAAGAGATAGTACAGGACCCCGTGGAAATATATCATACGGCTGTTATGGAACACTTGCCCATCACCAGCCAATGTATCGAGCAGGAAACACGGAACGACTCGACATTGGCAAGGGTTTACGAATTAACCATGAAAGGCTGGCCGGCACAGGGTGACGCATCATTGCCGGCGTTTTCGGCAAGGAAGGACCAGTTGTCCGTCTGCCGGGGCACATTGATGTGCGGAGCCAGGGTGGTGGTCCCTCAAAAATTACAACATAAAGTGTTGCAGGACTTACGCGAAGGTCATCTGGGGGGTGTCAAAATGAAAAGCCTCGCCAGAGCCTACGTCTGGTGGCCCGGCATTGACAGGGACATTGAGGAAGTAGCAAAAGCGTGCCAAGGGTGCCAGATGGTACAGAACGTACCACCACAAGCCCCACTACATCCGTGGGAGTGGCCCTCAACGCCGTGGCAAAGGATCCACGTGGACTTCGCTGGCCCCTTCCTGGATGCGATGTTCCTTATTGTAGTGGACGCCCATTCAAAATGGCCGGAGGTCATAAAGATGTCATCAACGACAGCTGAAAAGATGGTCGCAGTCTTAAGGACCATTTTTGCCCGAAACGGGGTGCCCGAGCAAGTCTGTTCGGACAATGGGCCACAATTTGTGGCAGAAGAATTTCAAGCATTCCTAAAAAGGAATGGAGTGCGACATTATACGTCCGCACCACATCATTCGGCTACAAATGGGCTGGCAGAGCGATTTGTGCAGACTTTTAAAAAGGCCATCAAGGCGATGGGGGAGGAAAGGTTGCTGTTGTGTATGTAACCTGTTCCACCTTAAGAGAGCTTAAGCCTGTTCCACCTTAAGAGATGTACTACTTTCTCAGGCTGCTGTAGACGTAATACCGGGGGTGAACACACCGGTATATAAGCACTGTGCAGTAATCTTGTATTCAGTGTAGTCCCTACCTCCAACCAGTAAAGACCTGTTTTATTGTTACTGATTAAGTCTGAGTATTAATTACTTGAACAACTCACAGACTTAACACTGGCGACGAGTCAGGTTCTTACCCTGCTGCAGTTATTCCACGGCGGTTGAAGAGAGGTTTCAAACCTCACCACCCCACTGGAAGCGACAGGCATTAGGACCCTGAAGCCTCCATCAGCTTGTGAACCGGAGTAGAAGACAGGACTGGGGAAGAGAGAGGTACAGGGTGATAGCGATCGGCAGATAAGGGCCGGGCCGCTTTGAAGTGAGGGGCGCAGCCGGGCCATCGATCGCAATCACCGATAAGGGCCGCACTCGGGCTGAAAGGCGCAGCGTCGGCAGACACTGAAGGCGCGAGAGCCGCGGTGAAAAGCGCGGGCCATCGATCGCGGCGGAGATAAGGGCCGCACTCGGGGCTGAAGGGAGACGGCGTCGGGGGACGGGTGAAGACCGCCAAGCGTGGGAAAACCGCCATTTTGTGGGCGGAGGACGACGGCAAGAGCGGGAAGCCGCCATCTTGGATAGCAGTAAAAAAAAAATCTGAGAAATTGCAAATCTGATAAAGTACTACAATGCCTAAACACGGGAATATTAGCAACTTTGATAGTGACATCGAAGATTGGGCCATATATGTTGAAAGAGTAAAAAATTATTGTAAGGCCAATAAAATTCGTGACCAAGATAAAGCTCTAACATTATTAAATTTAATGGGTGCGAAGACATACGGGCAATTGAAACACCTGTTATCACCAGATGAACCGGCGGATAAGACGTTCGATGAGATTGTTACTGTCCTGAAAGATCATCTAAACCCCACGCCGCTGATGCCAGCGGAACGATTTAAATTTTACGACAGAAGGCAGCTACAGCATGAAAGCAATGCTGAATATTTGCTGGAATTGCGTAAATTAGCGAAATATTGCCAGTTTGGAACGGGACTGACAGATGCACTACGAGACAAATTTGTGTGTGGTTTATTTAAACAGGATACACAAAAGCGACTGCTCGAGGAGAATGAGCTGACGCTTGAGAAGGCGGTCACTATGGCAGCAGCACACGAAGCCGCAGCGAGAGGCACGGCAGTAATGCAGCTACGGTCACCGGAGCTCAGTGCACACAAATTGGGTGTGAGTTCTGTTAAATGTTATCATTGTGGAAAGACAACGCATGATCAGAACCAGTGTTGGTTTAAAAACCAAGAATGCAGAACATGTGGTAAGCTTGGACATATAGCTAGAGTATGCAGGCCAGGGAAGAAGACCAGCAACAAGAAGTCACCGCAAGGGAAATACGCAAAGGTACACAAGGTGGCCAAACAGGAGTCCGATTCAGACGCTAGCAGTAATGAACTGGCTGGCTTAAGCAGTATTGAACTGGCTAGCTTAAGGGTACTCAACATTGGTAAGGGTGCAGACCTCCAGACAATTTGGGTTACTCTTCAGATAGAAGGAGTCCAAGTAAAAATGGAATTGGACACTGGATCGGCATTGTCGGTCATGAATAAGAAAGATTACAGAAGGTTATTCCAACATATTCCCCTACAGGATACGGAGATTATATTGACAACCTACACGGGGCAGAGAGTGTACCCCATCGGGACAATAAAGGTTGCAGTGGCCAACAAGGGCGAAGGAAGTCAAATAATGGACTTATATGTGCTACCGGAGGGAGGTCCACCACTACTAGGCCGGGAGTGGTTTAGAAACATAAATATGGACTGGCATTCGCTAAAAGCCATAAAGAGTGAGAACTCGGTGCAGATAATCAGCCCAGACTCTAGAACTGATGATGGTAAGACCAACCCATGTGCAAAAGACAAAGTTTCAGCACAGAATTCCACTGAGCAACAACAACATAGTTTAACAGAGAATTCTGAGTCTGTCAAGTCTACTGATATGCACATTTTTGAGGGACACTGGGCTCGAACTCAACTCCATTTCAAACTACAACAGCAATTAGAACAAATGATTCGCTGTTTTGAGCAAGAGATGAATGAAATAAAAAAGTTCTTTGTTACAGAGTGGGAGAATCTGGAAAGGCAACAGAAGCAACTGATGGAGAAAATGGAGCAGGAGCACACCAACCATCTGCGCGAGGAGGCCGAACGAATCAAAGCTGATTCAGGTTCTGAAGGTGCGTGCCATAATCTGGTGTCAGAAGAGTTAACGGTCAGCCAACTCCTTCATATGCTGAGGGACAAGACTCTGAAATGGGAAAAACTTGAACACGAGCTGCGATCTTCAAAGGAAAAGGGTTCGGAGCTCTCAAAAGTCATTGAGATGGCTGATGTGACGACACAGACTGAAACGACTGCAACAGAGCAGCCATTGGATGCCAAAAGTACGCTGACTCACGTCAATGTAGAACAACAGACCGCTGAAACAGCTGCTCCGGTAGAGGGATTGCATAGTCCGATCAATCAATCTCCAAAGGAAGTTGAAGTATTAAAATCACAAATGAGGTCACTAGTAAACGACTTGCTGAAAGCCCAGAAAAAGCTGGATGCAGAGGTACACATGAAGAAGTCTCTTCAGGAAAGATGTCTGGATTTGGAACAAGAGCTGGCTAACGTCCAGCTGGGTATGGAGGAAATAGACGACCCTCTCACTGGTCTAGCTCAGGACGACACCGAATATTACCATGACCTGGTGGACGACACCGAATATTACGATGTCCTGTCCTGCCCAGCTTGTAACTTCGACTCCCAAAGTGCAGAAATCATGGAGGAGCACCAAAAGTCTACGGAACATCAGGAGAAGCTGGCTCTACGACGGAAACAGGAGGAAGAGAAGGAGGAACTGCGCATGCAGCTGGCAGCTGTGGCAGCTGACAATGGAGCCCAGAGAGTCTCCAAGAAGCAGAAAAGGAAAAGGAAAAACAGAAGATGACCCATCTGAACCATTATCACCTCTACCAGATCACACACGTGGTCCCTCCGAACGGAGCCAAATCAGTTCGGAAGTTCAAGCTGTTAAATCCATGAAAGGACTATTGAATGAGTAACGTGAACCGACTACACCACAGAGATTGAATCTGTGAACTGTTTTCCGCAGAGACTGAATCTGTGATATGTTACGTTAAACATGAAGTTATATATGTATCTATGTTATTACGTTATGTTAAATGGGGGGATGACTATAAAGCTAAGAAGGGAGGAGTGTTGTGTATGTAACCTGTTCCACCTTAAGAGAGCTTAAGCCTGTTCCACCTTAAGAGATGTACTACTTTCTCAGGCTGCTGTAGACGTAATACCGGGGGTGAACACACCGGTATATAAGCACTGTGCAGTAATCTTGTATTCAGTGTAGTCCCTACCTCCAACCAGTAAAGACCTGTTTTATTGTTACTGATTAAGTCTGAGTATTAATTACTTGAACAACTCACAGACTTAACAGTTGCCACTACAACACAAGGTGGACAACTTCCTATTCGCATACCGTAATGCTGCACATACGGTGACCAACCAGGCCCCCGCCGTCATGTTCTTTAATAGAAGGTTAAGGTCTCGCCTTGAATTGCTCAGACCAAACATTCGGAGAGATGTGGAAAACCGAGTATTTCGTAGGGCTCCTGACAGACAGACACGGAGCTTCGAGGTGGGGCAGCAAGTGTTGGCCCGTGATTATAGGAATGAAAAGTGGCGGTCTGGTACGATAAAGGCCCGCCAGGGACCCTTGATGTACACAGTTGAGACAGGGGAAGGCATAATCAGACGACATGCTGATCAACTTGTGGAGTCCAGAAACCCAACTAATTCACTACCTCAAATGTCTCAGCACATTGTTACAGCGGAATCACGGCCCAGCTCGTCGTTACAGAGGTCTCAGGATTGCGAGGAGTTCAGCACTCCAGTGATCTCCACGGCACAGGATGTGCCATCAGACACCGACGAGTCCAGCGATGAAGGGGTGACGGAAGCACCGCCGCCTACACCGAGACCGACTAGAGAAAGACGTTATCCTAGTCGAGACAGGAGGCCTCCTCAGAGACTGAATCTATAACATGTTTCTGTTTATATATATATAAGTAGACAACTCTTGATGTAAATATGTTATGTATATTGTGTTACCAAATGTTATTAGCCCTAGTTATGGGGCATCTATTGACTTAATTGCACGGGTACATTTTAATTAAAAGGGGAGGAATGTTGTGTATGTAATAGGTATGTTACTTTAAACCTATGGCCAGGGCAGCACTACTTTGTAGGGCGTAGTGATACCGTAGTACCACTCCTGGCCATAGGGGTATAAATAGTACTGTGGGTACTGATCTCCCCTCAGTTTCCCGCCTGTTGGTATTAAGTAAAGACCTACGTTGAATCTTCCAAGCTGTCTCGTCATTATTGCATTAAGTATAGACACATACTTTATAGTAGGCATGAGATTCACTTCCACATCTATGCCGATGATGCCCAACTCTTTTCCTTCACCGCCTCCCTTAACCCCTCCACTGATTGTCTGACATCTAATCTTGGATGAGTCAGGACTTCCTCCAGCTCAACATCAGGAAAACCGAAACCATTGTCTTCAGTCCTTACCACAAATTCCACTCTTTTGCCATTGATTTCTATCTTCTCCCCTACACTGCGTCAGGCTCACCTAGACTGTTTCACCCCTGGCATTCTATTTGACCTGAGCTGAGTTCCAGACCACCTACCCTCTCCATCACAAAGACAACCTCTGCAACACATGTACGTAGACATACACACTGAACACATACACACAAGGACAGATATACATGCAGGTACACAGCCACATACACAGCCACACAGATACAGAGACAGAGATATACGCAGACAGCTGTTTCCTACACAAAGCTGTCCCATGGTTGCTATTTTTGAATTACTTGCAGTGCAGTTCTTAACAGCAGAGAACTGTGGGGCACATCAGTCAGTTAACTCTCTTGATGGGCCACTTCCAGCTTTTTATTAAGAACATACACAATGTAAAGGAACTGATAGATGTTCAGCAAACATGCCAGTAGCTGCTCCTAGTTTTAATGGTGCCACTTGCAGCTTTTCCTTTCTGACAGGTGATGGCAGGATGAGCTCATCAGATAACACCATTGTGCTTGGATGGGGCAGAATGAATAGGAATGAATCCTTACAGTAGGTGATTAGCTGATAATGACACCCGGCATTGATCTGTACTCATGCGTCTGGTGAACCCCCTCACATTAACTGCTTCTGCAGATTTTGATCATTGCAAACCACATGAAAATTCACAGTTCATCTGACGTCAATGATCGCTGACTTTACATTCTACACTGACACTTTATTCTTCTATATTGGTTGTCCGACATTCAGTATTGGATGAGCAGAAATTTCCTCCAATCAAATATTGGGAAGACCGAAGCCATTATTTCCGGTCCCCGCCACAAACTCCGTTCCCTAGCCACCGACTCCATCCCTCTCCCTGGCCTCTGTCTGAGCACAAACTCCGTTCCCTAGCCACCGACTCCATCCCTCTCCCTGGCCTCTGTCTGAGCACAAACTCCGTTCCCTAGCCACCGACTCCATCCCTCTCCCTGGCCTCTGTCTGAGGCTGAACCAGACTGTTTGCAACCTTGGCATCGTTTTTGACCCTGAGCTGAGCTTCCAACCCCATATCCTCTCCATCACCCAGACCGCCTACTTCCACCTCCGTAACATCGCCCGTCTCCATCACTGTCTCAGCTAATCTGCTGAAATCATCATCCCTGCCTTTGTTACCTCTGGTCTCGACAATTCCAATGCTCTCCTGGCCGGCCTTCCACCTTGCACCCTCCATAAACTTGAGTTTATCCAAAACTGTGCTGCCCGTATCCTAACTTGCACCAAGTCCTGTTCACCCATCACCTCTATCCTATCTCTCCAACCTCTTCCAGCCCTACAACTCTCCGAGATCTCTCCGATTCTGGCGTATCCCCGCTTTTCATCGCCCCACCATTGGCGACCGTGCCTTCAGCTGCCGAGGCCCTAATCTCTGGAATTCTTTGCCTAAATCTCTTCACCTCTTTACCTCTCTCTCCTCTAAGACGCTCCTTAAAACCTACCTCTTTGACCAATCAGTCCTAAAATCTTCTTATGTTACTCAGTGTCAAATTTTGTTTGATAATGCTCCTGTGAAGCACCTTGCAATGTTTTACTTTGTTAAAGACACTATATAAATTCAAGTCTTTGTTGTTGTTGTTAACGACCAGCAAATGACAGCGGAGACACATTAATTTAATGCAGTTCAATGTTATGCAGCCAGTTTCTAGCGCCAGCTGACCAAGGTATATTTTATTTTTGGGAAGGACAGAATGCATCTGTGTTCACTGACAGTGCAGACGAGTCTGTGTTTTAGGCAGAGTAGAGCGGAGCCTGGGCCGTAAAGTCGATAGATTGGGCAGGTGTGAGATTAAAAAAATCCGCGAATTAGGTCGGAACCCAGCCACACCTTTGGTTTGTGCCTTTTCCTTTTTTTCTGTCCCACATGGCAGCTGTCTCTCATTCTGCAAGCGCATTTCACACTTCATCTAGAGCCATCTTTTGTATCTTTACCTGTCCTATTACCACCTTGTCTCATCTTGAATATCTTTTAATGTCTTTTCACCTCCCAGACCTTCCCCTTTGTTCTTTCATCTCCTCCCCCATTTCCCAGCCCCCAAACTGGCCTTCTAATCTGTTTCATTTCCTGCTTTTTTTTCTCAGTTCTGAAGAAGGGTTTCAACCTGAAACGTTAACTCTGTTTCTCTCTCCACGGATGTTGCCTGGCCTGCTGAGTTTTCCCAGTGTTTTCTGTTGTTATTCCAGAAATGCCGGGTCCTGGTCTGCACTACAAATTTCTTTAGGAACTTGTTTGCGCAGAACCTCAGTCCACCCCAAACATGGTGCTCTGCAGCAGAGGAGGTATGGCTGGAGGGCCCCTGCACAGGGGGTCTAATGGGTACTTTAAAATTTGCCTGTTTGGTCGAGGTTGTCGGTGTAAATATGAGTGGCTGACCAATGCCATTTCTCCCACAATAACCCCCCTCCGGTGGGCGCCTGAGTTGCGCCCACAGTTGCATGGGCACCCACTAGTGAAATTGAAATAAGGGAACCTCCCCCCCAACTCTAGATACATTTAAATGAGATCAGCAGCAGAGGTTCCCAGTGGGCTTATCCTGACACTTATGCCAAGATCAAATGCCTGCGGATTTTCTGTTTTTAGGGCAGTATAGAGAGAAAATCTGTATTTTAGACAATGTAGACATGAGCTTGTGATTGGACAGCACTGAGGGGACCCTCGACTTGAAATCCCACGGGCGTGACATTCCAGGGTAGTGGCTAGATGCCCCTACTCGTGACCTCTGTTGCTGACCCTGTTAACGTTTGTGGGGTCAGAGAGAGATCACTCAATTTAAATACTGGTGGTGAGCGCTTGTGCCACTAGGGGCGCACCTCAGGTGTCCCCCTGCCCAGGAGTCGCAAACTAGTGGACTGTGCTGGCTTTGGGGTTAGGTGTTGCCAAGGTCCTCCCTCAGATAGAGGATGAGGTTGCTCCCATTGGCGCCATTTGTAAAGGAGTAAAAAGAGAACTTTAAAATGTTTTGCTTCTTTGGGGTCCAGGGCAAGTCCCAGACCTGGACCCCAGGTTGGTACACACACCGCCACTCCAGCAACTGCAATGCCTACTTCCACTCAGCATAATGGCTGCAAATGCTCTACCCAGCGTAGCCCAGGCATAGAAAGTACTGACCTAGAGTCTTCAGTCCTGACACGCCCTTGGCCTTGTTTGGGGCAGGCAGAGACTCCGCCCCCAACAACGGCCAGTAGAAACTCTGGGAGAACACCGGGATCTGGCGTGTCTGGGTCCCGCCTAATTTATGGCACTTTTGGTGTGCTTCTGCCGCAGTTATGACGGAAATGGATTGGGAGGGCTGCAGATTTGCAGCTCCCCTGTGTTTAGGTCAGTGTATTTTATGAAATTGCTCTTCCCTGTGCTGTTGGCACAGGCTCAGCTGCAGGCATGGCACAGAGGGAGAGGAAAATCTAGAACCTCATCACTGCACTGAATCTGCACCTGTTCTTGATTCTGCACCAGGTCAGCCTCATGGCACAAACTTTGTTAAATCCTGTAATAAGGACATTTTGGGCGCGTGCCCAGGCTGCTCCAGAGATTGTGCTACATTGTGTCATTGGTGCAGTGCCAACCAGCAAGAGCAGAAATTGGAACAGATCTTTAACTGAAGCAAAGTTCAGACAATCTCTGAGTTTTCAGGAAACATAACAACAATATGCATTTATACAGCATGACTTTCACATAGAAAAGCAGAATATTGAGCATGTTCCTTCACTGATGAAAGCCTTAACCAGTAAGGAGGTGAATTTCCTCAAAGCTTCTCTTGCCCCGCCACCAAACTTTCACCGATGGAATTCACCCCTAGCTAAGTAAATAATGCATTTATTTTTATATACATACATACACCTGCAGAGGCCAGTTCATTAAATATATTCAAAAAAGAGTTGGATATATTTCTTAAGGCTAAAGGGATCAAGGGATATGGGGAGAAGGCAGGAACAGGGTACTGAGTTTGGATGATCAGCCATGATCTCATTGAATGGCGGAGCAGGCTCGAAGGGCCGAATGGCCTACTCCTGCTCCTATCTTCTATGTTTCTATGTTTCTATGTATTCAGGATCAACAGCAAACTAACATAAACCCAAAAGTGGCATAAATTTTGAGTTAATTTGTTGAATAACAAGTAATTCAAACTCTTCCATCATCTCCAGTCTATTTCAATTCATCATCACACCCAAAATGTGTTTCTCTCTAATTCTGACATAAGTTTCACTCTATCATTAACTGCCAGCCAAAGTGACAGCATTTACTTAAGTCTTGTCACTCTTGACAAAACAAGGTTTTATCAGCAAAGCTGCTAGTCTGGAGAAACATCTTTATCTCAATCCATCACATGCATTTGATAAAAGTGGTTTAAATTATACACTCATTGTTTGACATGTTCCTGAACTGACACCCTCTCTGGGTATCTTAGGTATTGGCTGTCAGACACTGTTAGGCGGCTGATGTGCCAAGTTTAGGACACTAGGACAGGCTGTTAGTGTGAACACTGAAGATAGCGGACGCAGTAAGTGGCTGATGAACTGAATGTCAGACACGGGGAGTGGCTGACACACCAAGTGTCGGACATTGGAACTGGTTGATGTATTGAGTGCTGGACACTGGCAGTATCTGATGTACTGAGTGTGGGACACTGGAAGTGCCTTATGTACCGAGTGTGAGACACTGGATGTGGCTGATGTATTGAGTGTGGGACATTGGGAACTTTAGATGTGGGTCGCTGGGAGTGCTTCACGTGCTGAGTGAGGCCAAACTATCCATGCTGGTGCTGGGTGTACAGACACAGAGGCCGGGACTTTTCTCCTAATTCAGTTGTGCCGGCTGCCTGAGATCCGAATATGCTGAGACGTAAGTCCCACCATCACGGAGCTCCTTTGGCAACAAGTTCAATTTATTCTCTTGCTGACTTGTAGCTTTCCTCCACAACTACCAAGGTCTCCAGTCGGAGATTATTCTAGTGCCCCACAGAGAGCCGGCACAGACTCAATGGGCTAAATGGCCTCCTTCTGTGCCGTAATGACTCTATGGGGGTGATTTTGTGAATGGGGGCGCGTTGGAGGCGGGACTGCTACTTGTCGGGTCGATTTCCCGCCTCCATCGACTTGTGGCCAACCCATGCTATTTTCCCTTGATTGACCTTGTTAAGCCCAACCAGCAGGCTTAGCAGGCCAATTAAGGGAAAGCTGGTTGCAGAGCACATCAACGTATGACGTTTCATCTGTCAAACATTTTTGACAGATGAATTGTCATCATTTGACAGCTCTGTGAAGCTGTCAGTGACATTCTCTGCATTTTGATAAGGTCTTGCATACAAGACCTCATCAACCTTCTTTCTTTTACAGAAATGAGATGGTTGTTGCATCTGAGAATGCAACGGCCATCTCTCATCTGCAACACGAAGGACCGAGACTCTCCGCGTACAAATCGACTGAAGCCTGCAAGGAGAATCAAAGGTAAGTACACTTTTCAAAACACTTTGCACTTACCTCAGATATTCACCTCTACACTCCTGCACCCATCACTTACCGTCACACCACACTTTTGCATCCCCCCGACCCCCGCAGACCCAGTACTCGCCTCGCTGAGCTGGTGTGTTTTGGAGCCTTTGGGAAACCCGCACTTGTGAGGGCAAAAAGGGGATAATCCTATTTTCTGCCTGTTAATTACCTGTTAACAGGCAGTTAATAGGCTTTAATCCCTTCCCGCCTCCAAGGAGACGGGACCCAGCGTGGGACGGCTACCCGCCTCTTGGGAAGATGGCATGGAGGCAGGTTGGGCACCCGCCCCCAAATTCTGCCATTTTCCCGGCAGTCCCGCCTTCATACCTGCCTCCCCAGGGCTGGCAAAATCGCCCTCTATGACTCTTGCACACAGGCATTCCCTCACTTTGCCCCAAATCATTCCACTTATATCCTTCAAAAGCATTTCACTGAAAACAAATCTGACAATCTTCCTACTGCTTATAACCATCATGGCTCCCCTCAGCGGCTACTATTGTGTGCTCTTTCAATCCTAACCTCTGATTTCTCCCACAGTAGCAAGAGGCTCTGAGGTGGCTCTCTGGTGATTTGCAGCAAGAATCTTGGGGGATTTAGGTGGTATTCTTATCTTTGGTTGTGGGCTGTTTCCCCTTTAAGAAAAGAGAGTGTGAGGCTACTCTGTGAATCATCAGATGGAATGTACTCCAGGTGTCAGAAAGCATTCCTTAATGCAGGTGATCACACGTGCTGGAAACGAGATACATATCATGTGGATCTTCTCCTGTTTCCTTCACATTCGGCTATGAGGAAAGAAATACTAGCAGGAGAAGGAAGTGGGTATGAAGGGTGTTGTGGTACCTCCTGAATGTGGCTGGGTAATTTCAGGTGATGTTCAAGGTAGTGAAAACAAGGAGGCTGCAACTAGGAAAAATGTTTATTGTGATGCATTGTTACAGGATATGACTGCATCCTATTACCTTAAATGATCTGGAGAGGTCAGTTAACTTGTCCTGGCATTGAGTAGCCACGTGGGGGGTTACTGGAGGTAGCACTCACAAGCAAGGCCATCTTCTTCCACTCGATCTGGAGCATGCCTGGGTCCTTCTTTGCTGGATTACAGACAGACACCCCAAATGAAGAGTCTTTAAATTTGTGGTCCTGGTGCTCTGAAGAAGAAATACCCTCCGATGTTGCAGTTACACACGCAAAATGCCCCCCATGGCCTTTTCAGCTGCTGCAGTAGCACTAGATTAGGCTCCCCCCTCCCTCAGGGGCAGACTTCCCATTAGAGGGTGCTAATAGTGCCAGGATCCCATGATGAATATGTAATCAAAGTGGACTGAGGAAAATTGGGCTTGGTCTCAGTGGTGTAACACTGGTGGGCAGAAGGGCAATTATGGCACTATTTTGGCAGTAAACAGGCCAAGGAAGAAATTCCAGGCCAGAGACAGGCTTGGCAGAGACAGGTTCGACTCCAGATGCTGGTACATTCAAAGTATTAAACCAGAGACAGGTTCCGCTTCCAATACCAGCAAACTTGGGGTAGTGATACCTGATTGTTGCTTACTAACCTTGCTTGTGTCTCTTTTATATAAACACAAATTAATAATTTAAAGTAAACACGATAGATTTATACTTGAAAGATGGAAGTTTTTCAGCCAGTTCCCAGGGAAATTCATCAGTGGGTTAATTTCTTATTATTTATTAGCAGATTTTGATGTCTTTCTAAATATTGTTCACATTCATTGCAATATGTAAGACAGACATTGAGCGAGACAGAGACAATCATTTGTATTTATTTCATCAGCCCAGTAAAAAAATCTTTTTGTAAAATTGTGAAAGCACTTTTTATAATCAATTAATAATTTATTGAAAAAAAATCTAGTTCTATTCAGTAGAAGTTAACTATTAAAAGCCAGATGACCACAATTTCTTGAACAGGATAAATCAGAATCTGCTGCCCACACTTAGGAGAAGGGGGGGAGTTAAAATGTCAAAAATGGCAAACCCGACCCCAACCCGCCTCCAATACGCCCACTTCCAGTTTTAACGGAGGCGGGCAATCAATCTGCTCTCCGGAGGCGGGTCCCTAATTTAGATATTTTAGTGAGGCTGTGTGCCTCCAATTTTACCTCTGTTTCAGATTTAACGCCTGCAGGCTGGGTTTCCCAGGCCTCGGGATTCCCGGCAGCTGAAGGGAAGCGAGAATGGCTGGATCCAAGAAGTAAGTGTCTTTTTAGCAGTGCTTATGGGCCAGGAGAAGCAGGAGTGCTTCCTCCCGGCACACTAAGCTAACCTGTTAACCTGCCCGCGATCGCCCCCCTGCAATCGGACCCCTACGATCTCCCCCACCACGATCCCTCCGCCCGCGCCCCCCCATCCCCGCTCTCCAGCCCCTGAAAGATCTTTCTTCCTCCCCCCCCCCCCCGCCCAACCAATGTCCCCTCCGACCAATCTCACATAAGGACATAAGAAATAGGAGCAGGAGTAGGCCATACAGCCCCTCGAGCCTGCTCCGCCATTCAATAAGATCATGGCTGAACTTCTACATCAACTCCACTTTCGCGCCCTGTCACTATATCCCTTGATTCCCTTAGTGCCCAAAAATCTATCGCTCTCAGTCTTGAATTTACTCATCGACTGAGCATCCACAGCCCTCTGGGGTAGAGAATTTTCACAACCCTCTGAGTGAAGAAATTTCTCTTCATCTCAGTCCTAAATGCTGACCCCTTATCCTGAGACTATGACCCCTAGTTCTAGACTCTCCAGCCAGGGGAAACAGCCTCTCAACATCTACCCAGTCAAGCCCTCTAAGAATTTTATACGTTTCAATGAGATCACCTCTCATTCTTCTAAACTTCAGAGAGTGTAGGCCCAGTCTACTCAATCTCTCCTCGTTGGACATCCCAGGAGATCACCATGCCCCCCCACGATGTCACGACTCCCCGACTGATCTCACTGAACCCCCCCCCACGATGTCCCGTCCCCCCGTCCGACCGATCTTACATAGTCCCCCCCCACCACGACCATGTACAAGTCCACATGGCTGAATAAAGTGACTAGCTCAAGCTAGCTGTTCATAATAAGAATGTCTATTTATTTATGAACATAACACACTGTTTAGCCAGCTCTGCAGAAAGTACGCTATGGGATTGAATATATGGATTTCCCAACAGTAATCTGTCTAAAAAAGGAAAAAAGACTTGCACTTATATAGCGCCATTCATGACCACCGAACATCCCAAAGTACTTTACAGCCAATGAAGTACTTTTTGAAGTGTGGTCACTGTTGTAATGTAGGGAACGCGACAGCCAATTTGCACACAGCAAGCTCCCACAAACAGCAATGTGATGATGACCAGATAATCTTTTTTAGTGATGTTGATTGAGGGATAAATATTGGCCCAGACACTGGGGTAACTCCCCTGCTCTTCAAAATAGTACCATAGGATCTTTTACATTCACCTGAGAGGGCAGACAGGGCCTTGGTTTAATGTCTCATCTTAAAGACAGCACTGAACTTACTCAGCACTGCACTGGGAGTGTCAGCCTAGATTTATGTGCTCAAGTCCCTGGAGTGGGACTTGAACCCACAACCTTCATGACTCAGAGGCAAGAGGTGCTACCCACTGAGCCATGGCTGGCCCCCTATTCCTGTGTGATGAGGAGAATGGAAGAGGCTAGATTGGAGGATTTTAGAGTGAGGGATCATAGAAGACATCTGTTCCCTACAAGTAGGTACCCACTCACCAAGGTTTACAGTCCAAGAAGGATCCGACATATATTTCTCTACAGCACTGCCTTAGATTGCTGCTCTTCCCTCCAGAGGCTATTAGGGAGATATATCAACTGTTGGCTGAAGATCTGCAGCCCATTTCCACCAGGAGAACAGCATGGTCTGTACCAACGCTGCCTTGAATTTCTTTACCAAGCAGCATCTAGTGATATTTGCCACATTAGTCAGGCAGCAACTCACCATTGTACAAAGAAGGTTATTGAAACTCTCTTCAGGCAGACGGCACACTTCATTCCCTTCCCAATGGAACCAGGGAAACGATGAGAGAGAGAGAGAGAGTATCCAGTTGTACAAATGGCAGGGTTCCCACAAGCGAAGGAGCAATTCACAGAATGTTTGTGGCAATCAAAGCCCCATATGACAAATCTTCTCAATTTCATGAACAGGAAAGGCTTTCATTCTGTTAATGTGCAACTAGTGTACAATGCCTTTCACTGCTACCCAGGAAGTTCTCAGGACACTTTCATCATGCAATACTCTACCATACTAGCCCTGATGATTCAAAGCCCTGTATCAGGATGGTTGAAACAAAAATAGAACATGCTGAAAACACACAGCAGGTCAGCCAGCATCTGTGGAGAGAACACACAAATTAACGTTTCAGGTGTGGCAGAGGGTATGCATAGGCAAATCTTCCACCTGCCTCTCACATTAATGGGGCGGGATTCCTGGGCTACCATAGGAAGTCCACACAGTATGTCCTTATAAGGCCTTAGAGGAACTCTCATCAGCTGAGAACTGGGATGTCCTGTTGAGTGCCTTACGAAGGCCCCAACAGTAAACCAGGGAAAGGTAATCAATCACCTGCAAAAAGCCCACTCACTCCATTGGATGCAGGAGATGTGAGAAGATTTTTTTCTGTTCGGCTTCCTCTCCACCATCAGAGCAGCATGGCACTGTTCTTACGTTCTGACGAAGGGTCACAGACCTGAAACATTAACTCTGTTTCTCTCTTCATGGATGCTGCCTGGCCTGCTGAGTGTTTCCAGCATTTTCTGTTGTTATTTCAGATTTCCAGCATCCACAGTATTTTGCTATTGTAGAAAGACCTGAAATTCTGTGGAGGTTTCCCTAGACTCCCGCTGTTTCCAGGAGTTTCCTCACTGCCTTGTAAGGGATGGATCTTCCACTCACTCCTTACAAGCCAAATGACAGACAAAGGGGCGGAGAAATCCCTACGGCTGGAGTTCCTGCTCCTAATCCTCAATTGGGACCTGGTGTGGTCGTGGTGGCTGGAATGGCAAGTAAATGGAGGTGTACTAACCTCCACAAGGGCATATGTGAGCCCCATCAGTGGGGTCTCGGCCAAGCAAATCGCCTGGATCCCCGAAGTCTACAAAAATGTTGTTTCCCTTTGTCCCATAAAAAACAATTTCAACACAAAAGCGAAACTGCTACCTACCAACAAGTGCAGGGCTGAGCCAGCGTAGGGCCCACAACCTTCACACACAAGTGGTTGGCACTCCATGCATGTGCATATTCACAAAACCTGTAGGGCATTTTGAGGCAACTCAGCCCAAAGTGCTGAAGGCAGTAAAAACAAAGATTTTCATCAGCAAATGCTCACATGCAGACAACACAGTAGAACTGCTTATGTCAGTGTGAAATGCTAACAGTTAGCATATATGAGGATGATGATTAAAGTTCAACCTTTGATCAGTGCAATTATATAGGGCCCTGGTGAGACCACACCTGGACTATTGTGTACAGTTTTGGTCTCCTTACCTAAGGAAGGATATACTTGCCATAGAGGGAGTGCAATGAAGGTTCACCAGACTGATTCCTGGGATGCGGAGATTGTCCTATGAGGAGAGATTGAGTAAACTAGGCCTATATTCTCTAGAGTTTAGAAGAATGAGAGGTGATCTAATTGAAACAGACAAAATTCTTACAGGACTTGATAGGGTAGATGCAGGGAGGATGTTTCCCCTGGCTGGGAAGTCTAAAACCAGGGGTCACAGTCTCAGAATAAGGAGTCGGCCATTTAGGACTGAGATGAGGAGAAATTTCTTCACTCAGAGGGTGGTGAATCTTTGGAATTCTCTTCCCCAGAGGGCTGTGGAGGCTCAGTCGTTGAGTATGTTCAAGACAGAGATTGATAGATTTTTGAATATTAAGGGAATCAAGGGATATGGGGATAGTGCAGGTAAGCGGAGATGGGATAGAAGATCAGCCATGATCTTGTTGAATGGCAGAGCAGGCTCGAAGGGCCAAATGGCCTACTCCTGTTTCTATTACTTATGTTCTTATGTATTGACTGATTCTTACAGCCTCCTGTCATGGGCAAATCCTGATGTACACCATTGATTTCCGTTGTGCCATTGTTTCTGTAGAATTCATCCAAGTAAAACATTTCTAGAGCAATTTATGTTAATTGGAGCATTTAACCTTTGCTGTGCGAACAGAGTGTACTCAACTGTAAAAATTTTATTCTACACATAATCCACAAATACATTGAAGCAAAGTCTAGAAAGAATGCTGAATACTGAGCTTGGACAGTAATCCTGGCTGGCCACTGGTCAGCTGGACAATGAGCTTGGATGATGATCCTGGTCAGCCAGCGTTCACTGGACATTAAGTCTGGACTGGACAGTGGCTGGAGATTGATTCTGAACAGTAGCAGGACACTAACCCTTGTACAGTATCTGAGTCTGGGTGTACAATTCTCTGTGTCAGTGTGATTGGAGTCCTTTAATGCTGCACTTTGTTGTGAATGTTTGGTTTGTTGCTCTGTGTGTGTGAATGTTTGGATTTGAATTGCTTTCCAACCCAAACTCTCCTTCCTGGGCTGGGAGTATGAGAATCAATAACATTTATTATTTGTAAAGATTAATAACAATTTCAGTGAGAAGCTTCCTGACAACTAGAGAAATTAATGGGCACAAAACGCGCACACTTGTGGGGCGAATCGTGCTGGATGCCATATTGATGAGGGTGTTAGCGCGTGTGCAGTGAGTGTCCGCCAGAAGTATGCAGAGCAGGCAGATCATGATATCAATCGGCGTACAACACTGATTTGACGCCAGCGCTGCCATTTTGGAGCTCAGTGCTCCAGATAACGCCCTCTCTTAAGCTCGCACAGATGAACATGCGTTCAGCAGCAGGAAGGACCCCCCACCAGTGCTATTTAAAGGGATCATCAACTACTTACAGGTTAGTTGCTGTTTGATTTCTTCTGGCTGTTGGTACGATTCTACAAGTGTTTGGTGATTTCTATAGTTGTTTCAAGTTGCAAAAGTCTACAGGGAGTGGTGTGGCATGTGCTGAAGGACTTTTTCCTGACTTCGAGGCTTCTGCCACTTGCTGACAGACGTGGGTGCACTAGTAGGAATTCCCCTTGGAATACAGCATGACTCGGAGAATGAACAGAGGCTACGTAGAGCAGGACAAGCTGCTAGAAGAGGGAGGAGGAGGAGGGGGTGAAGGGCACTCAGCAGAAGGCCATATCTGCCCAAGGTGATCAGGGATCAATTCTCCTCACTGAACATCCTCACTGAAATCTGCCACCTGCTGCAGCCACAATTGCAACTTCAGGGCAGGGCAAGGACCCCTTTGCCAGTGGCTGTGAAGGTGACCATGGCGATGAACTTTTATGCGCAGGCTCCTTCCAGGCTGGAGCAGGAGATATTTGTAACATCTCGCAGTTTGCCATCCACTGTTGCATAAGGGAGGTCACCGAGGCTCCATTTCAGCTGACTACTTTTCAGTCTCTCTTGCCAGAGAGCAGCAGGTGGAGCAAGCTTTGCTAAGATTGCAGGCTTCCCCATGATGCAGGGTGCCATTGACTGCATGTACATCGCTTTGCGGGCGCCGCATGTCAACTCTGCCATGTACCGGAACTGAAAGGGATTCCACTCCCTCAATGCCCAGCTGGTGTGAGACCATAGGCAGCGAATCATGCAGGTCAATGCCCGGTATCCTGGCAGCAGTAATGATGCCTTCATGCTGTGGCAGCCTGCTATGCCATCTGCATTTGAGCCACCACAGCAAACCAAAAGGTGGCTACTGGGCAACAAGGGCTATCCGCTTACGACAATGCTCATGACTCCGGTGAGCAACCCACGCACACGTGCGCAGCATGCATACAATGAAAGCCATGCTGCCACACAAAATGTCAAATGTCATAGAGCAGACCATTGGCGTGCTGAAACAACGCTTCTGCTGCTGGGACCACTCTGGAGGAGTGCTGCAGTACTCGGCAGAGCAGGCGTCAAGATTCAAGGTGGTCTGCTGCATGCTGCACAACCGCGCCATCATGAAGGCACAGCCCTTGTCACCAGCGAGCAGCAGAGGAGCAGGAGGAGGAGGAAGAGGAAGGGAGGAGGCAACCTAGACAGCCCCCTCTGGCTGGGCTGTCTGTGAAAATCTCATCTGAGTGTGATACCAGTAAACGCAACCCCAATTCCCCATTCGCCAACAGTCCCACACGTTACCTTCCCCCTGCCACTAACCATCACAGTGTCCACTTGGCCACAAAGTAAAAATAAAAGCCACCGCAAAATAAACATTCCAAACTAAATTTATAAATGAAATAATTGACATGAATCAGTCATTCATGAAAGAAAGACTTATGAAGTCAGGAAATAGTTGGGGCTTGTAATAAGGGAACAGCTATAATCATGGGGGATTTTAACTTTCATATTGACTGGACAAATCAAATTGGGCATGGCAGCCTTGAGGAAGAGTTCATAGTGTATTAGGGACGGGTTCCTTGAGCAGTATGTTACTGAACCAACCAGGGAGCAGGCAATCTTAGACCTGGTCCTGTGTAATGAGACAGGATTAATAAAAAATGTCCTAGTAAAGGATCCCCTTGGAATGAGTGACCATAATATGGTTGAATTCCAAATTCAGTTTGAGGATGAGAGAGTTGGATCTCAAACCAGCGTACTGAGCTTAAATAAAGGAGACTATGAAGGTATGAGAGTAGAATTGACTAAAGTGGACTGGGAAAACAGATTAAAGTGTAAGACGGTACAAGAGCAGTGGTCTACATTCAAGGAGATATTTCACATCTTTCAAGATAAATATATTCCACTGAGGAAAAAGGGGAATAAAAGAAAAGACAGCCATCCGTGGCTTAGTAAAGTAATAAAGGATAGTATCCGACTGCAAACAAGGGCATATAAAGTAGCCAAATCTAGTGGGAGGATAGAAGATTGGGAAGCATTTAAAAGCCAGCAAACAATAACTAAAAGATTAATTAAGAAAGGGAAGATAGATTATGAAAGTAAACTAGCAAAAAATATAAAAACAGATAGCAAGAGTTTCTACAGCTATATAAAAAGAAAAAGGGTGGCTAAAGTGAACGTTGGTCCCTTAGAGGATGGGACCGGGAAACTAGTGGTGGGGAACATGGAGATGGCAAAGACGCTGAACAAATATTTTGTATCAGTCTTTACAGTAGAGGACACTAAAAATATCCCAACACTGGACAAACAGGGGGCAATGGGGGGGGGGAGGAGCTAAACACGATTAAAATCACTAAGGAGATGGTACTCGGTAAAATAATGGGACTTAAGGCGGATAAATCCCCCGGACCTGATGGCCTACATCCTAGGGTCTTGAGAGAAGTGGCGGTAGGGATTGTGGATGCATTGGTGATTATTTTCCAGCACTCCCTGGACTCAGGAAAGGTCCCGGCAGATTGGAAAACTGCTAATGTAACACCCTTATTTAAGAAGGGAAGTAGACAAAAAGCTGGAAACTATAGACCAGTTAGCCTAACATCTGTGGTTGGCAAAATGTTGGAGTCCATTATTAAGGAAACAGTAACAGAGCATTTGGATAAACATAATTTAATAGGACAGAGTCAACATGGTTTTACGAAGGGGAAGTCATGTTTGACAAATTTGCTTGAACTCTTTAAAGATGTAACATACAGGGTGGATAAAGGGGAACCAGTGGATGTAGTGTATTTGGACTTCCAAAAGGCATTTGACAAGGTTCCACACAAAAGATTACTGATCAAGATAAGAAATCACGGGATTGGGGGTAATATACTGGCATGGGTGGAAGATTGGCTATCTAACAGAAAACAAAGAGTTGGGATAAATGGTTCATTCTCGGGCTGGCAATCAGTAACTAGTGGTGTTCCGCAGGGGTCAGTGCTGGGACCCCAAGGCCTAGAAATTCAGTCTGGCCACTTTTGGGGCGGTAAAGTCGGGCGGTCGCTAAAGTTAGCGCCCGCCGGAAAGTGTAGGCCACTTCGCCGAAATTCAGTAGATTTGGCCAAGAGTTTGGGCGAGCGCTGAAACTGGCGTTGCACTGCTATCTTCAGGCGCTAAGCCGGCGATGCGGACTGATAACGCCGAGGCCGGGCGCAGCGCAGGTGCGGTCATGTTTTGATTGACAGCAGACACCCTGACGCCGGCCAGCTCTTAAAGGGGGAAGGGTCGACTTTGACTGCTGCCACGCCCTGCATAGTGGAGCCCTGCAGCTAGGCCTCAACACTGCTGGTGGACCCAAATAGCGCCTGAAGCCATGGAGAAGGCCCGTGAACGAGCGCAGCGCTTCTCCCAGCATGCTTTGAGGGTGCTGGTTAATGGTGTGGAAAAGAAAAGAGAGATCTTGTGCCCGGACAGTGGCAAGAAGGCTCCCAGGAGGCAGTACAGGAGAGCCTGGAAGAAAATCGCCCACAGGGTGTCATCCACCAGCGATGTCCCCAGGAGTGCGGACCAATGCCGCAAGAAGTACAACGACCTCACTCGGATGGTGAAGGTGAGTACCCTTTCCAGTGTCCTCCTCATCCTTGCATGTGCACCTCACATTATGGGCAAAGGGACCTCAAAGGCCTAATGGCCAGCCCTCCTCCCGCAGCTATGGCACTGGCATGATCATCACTAGCACTTTCTGCACTTAACACACTGGCCAAGCTATTCGACCATGGGAGGCAGTGCACACAGCAACAGGGCACCACACTGGCCAAGCTATTCGACCATGGGAGGCAGTGCACACAGCAACAGGGCACCACACTGGCCAAGCTATTCGACCATGGGAGGCAGTGCACACAGCAACAGGGCACCACACTGTACTTAGAGGCCATCCTTTCTCTTGCAGGCCAAGCTGGCACGGAATTTGAGGAGCCAGTCTGCCACCGGGGGAGGCCGTCCCCAGTACCAGGCGCTCAGTGAGCTGGAGGAGAGCGTGGCTCGACTCATGCGTGGCCGGGTGACTGGCCCTGTTGCCATTGGAGATGCGGACCCTGTACTGGGACCCACTGGTAAGGACATGACCGGTTGGACCTCTCTCGTTGCCCTTGCGCTTCAGATCTACATCCTTTCCCACTGTCCGACCAATGCGCATAATGCCACCACTCATGCCTCCCTCGCTGACGCCCTGTCCTCACTCTAAAGCTACTCTTGTACCTTCCTGCTTTCAGCTGGTGAGGAGGAGGTGGTCCCTGAAGCTCAGAGTGCCAGGCCCTTGGAGGAGGAGGACGACGAGGACCAGGAGGAAGGCGGCACATCGGGGGAACCCTCATCCGCGCCAGGGGATGGCAATGGAGGGGAGACGTCTGGCCTGGAGGAGAGGCAGGGGGAAGTGTTGCAGGGGGGTGTAGCTCCTGGGCCCAGTGGGGTCGAGGCACGCGGGAAGGGTCGGGCAGCACGGCGGCCTTCTCCCCAGAGGGGGGAAGTGTTGCAGGGGAGGGCAGTTCCTGGGCCCAGTGGGGTCGAGGCACGCGGGAAGGGTCGGGCAGCTCGGCGGCCTTCTCCCCAGAGGGAGAGTCCGCCCTCCAGTCCGGAGACGGTCCTTGCCCAGGAGGTGCGCCTCCTTGATGAGATGTCCGTGGCGTCGGAGCGGCGCCACAAGGAGTTCATGGGGGTTGTGGGATAGTTGCCTCAGGCCATTGAGTCCCTGGCTCATAGTGTGGTCGCTTTCGGGGAATCACAGGCCAGGGGGGTCGAGCAACTCGCGGCAGCACACGACAGGGGTGTCCAGCAACTCGCGGCAGCGCAGGACAGGGGTGTCCAGCAACTCGCGGCAGCGCAGGACGCGAGTTGCGAGTCCATGAGTGGTGCCGTCCAGACACTGGCAGATCTGATGCGGGCACATACCAGGGCAGTTCGGGCACTCACTTCTGCCACACTTGCTGTGGCGCGGAAGCATCGCCAGGGCACCCGCCGCCCTGCTGCAGCACAGCGGTCTGGCCTCCACCAGATTGCTGCGCTTGCTGCACTGCCAGCCCGGCCGAGTGCCAGTGTCTCTGGCGAACAGCGCGCGCCTGGCATCAGCAAGTTTGCCCCCATTGGTGCAGCCGACACTGCCACTCCCCCAGCCAAGGTGCGACGAGCTGCTGCTGAGACTGATGCTGGCCAGCCACAGCTGCAGCAGTCAGCAGCCGGCCCCTCCCGGGCCGGGCCTCGTCTAGGCCGACCCCCAAGGGCATCTGCCGTCATGCATTGTGGCCCTCATGAGCCTTCCCCCAGCCTTGCCACACCCACAGGGCCCAGGTTGAGGCGGAGCAGCAGGTCGGGCAGGGGCCGGAGAAGCCTGCATAAGGACTCGCCCTCTCGGCACACCCAGTAGAGTGTGGTGATAGCGGTTTTTTTTATATGGGGGTGTTTGTGTTCTGGGGGGGGCTTATTTTGATGGGCAAGTTTTGTTATTCCTCCCCAGGTTGTGGGAGTGACAGATGTTTTTGACTGTTTTTTGGGGGTCTCGTCTGTTTTTCTGTTTCATGTGGGAAGGGCCCTGAGTTTGTAAAATAAAGCTTTTTATTTATTCAGCATGTCCAGGTGTCATGTTTCAAGTGGTTGTTGCGTTAACCGGCTGAGGGCTTGCGGAGCGGCTGCATTCAGGTGCGTTCATTGCCACAGGCCATTCCCTGACAGGGGGCCTAGAAGTGTCGTTCAATAAGCCGCTGGCGGACGGCCCTTGGACCTTGTGGCTCCCTCCTGGGCTGGTACTCCTCCTCCTCCTCCTCCTCCTCCTCATGGTCCTCCTGCTCGTCCTCCTGAGGTGGTGGTGCAACGTCAGGTGGCAGTGCCTGAGTCCTGCGGATAGCCAGGTTGTGCAGCATGCAGCACACGACGACGAACTGGGAGACTCTATCCGGCGAATACTGTAGAGATCCGCCGGAACGATCCAGGCAGCGGAACCGTTGCTTGAGGACGCCAATCGTTTGCTCTATGATGTTCCTTGTGGCTTGATGGCTTTCGTTGTATGCCTCCTCCGCTGGGGTCCTGGGCGCGCGGAGCGGGGTCATGAGCCATGTACACAAAGGGTAGCCCTTGTCCCCAATAAGCCATCCCCTTGGTGGAGGCTGTGCCTCGAACATGTCAGCCACAGTAGTCTGGCGCAGGATAAATGCATCGTGGCTGCTTCCTGGAAAGCGGGCATTGACAGCTAGGATGCGCTGCCTGTGGTCACACACCAGCTGTACATTGAGGGAATGGTAGCCCTTCCGGTTGCGGTAATCCTCGGCATTGTCGATAGGTGCCCGCATAGCCACATGCGTGCAGTCAATGGCGCCCTGCACCATGGGGAAGTCCGCGATCCTGCCAAATCCGACTGCATGCTGCTCCTGCCTCTCTAGGGTCATGGGGAAGGAGATGAATTGGTGTCTCCTCGCGAAAAGTGCATCGGTGACCTGCCGGATGCAGCGATGCGCGGCGAACTGGGAGATGTTCGCTATGTCCCCAGCAGCGGCTTGGAAGGAGCCGCTTGCATAAAAGTTCAGAGCCACCGTGACCTTCACTTCCACCGAGAGAGACGTCCTGCACATCAGCTGTGGACGCAGATCTCTGTGAAGCAGCTGGCAGATCTCTGCAACCACCTCCCTTCTGAAGCGCAGCCTCTTAACACAATGCGCCGCAGTCATGGTGAGATAGGACACCTGCTGCCGGTATTGCCTGAGTGGGTAAGGCCTACGTTGCCGACGCCTGATGGCCCCTCTGCGTCTAGGCATGGCTGGCCCTCTCACACAGCGTCTGCGAGCCCTTCGCACATAATGCTGCAACTGAGGGTTGGAACCCCATACAGCCCCCATAATAAACTTGCAAACAGTGAAATCACAATGATTCAAATGTCAAAGCTCTGGCCAGAAGCCAAAAATACCTCTCCTATGTTGTCCCAAATCAGTAAGCTCTGTTCCTTGGTCTCTGTCCAGAAATCCAAAGCAGTAAAGTCATTGCAGCAAAATGGCTGGGCTTTATAGGTCAGTGTAAGTGCCCTTTAATTAGCACTGCCCGAGGCCCACAGGGCCTCTGTTGCGTTCCACTTCACAGTTCTTAACAGCGCCACGCCCACATTGGGCGGGCGCCACTGAATTTCCGGTTTGGGGCGCACAAACAGCGTTGCACGACAAAATGATGTCATAAGCTGCGCGCGCAGCTGAGCGGGCGCAAACACTTTGCGCCGGCGCTAAATGTCTACTGAATTTGGGCGTAGGCGCAGATCGGCCTGCGCCCGGGCGCTAAGTGCCTAGCGCTGGAAATATACCCCTCTTATGGCGTTAACGGCTGGCAAACGCAACTGAATTTCTAGGCCCAACTCTTTACAATCTATATTAACAATTTGGAGGAAGGGACCGAGTGCAACATATCCAAGTTTGCCGATGATACAAAGATGGGAGGGAAAGCAGTGAGTGAGGAGGACATAAAAAACTGCAAAAGGACATAGACAGGCTAAGTGAGTGGGCAGAGATTTGGCAGATGCAATATAATGTTGGAAAGTGTGAGGTTATGCACTTTGGCAGAAAAAATCAAAGAGCAAGTTATTATCTAAATGGAGAGAAACTGCAAAGTGCTACAGTACAAAGGGATCTGGGGGCCCCGGTGCATGAAACACAAAAAGTTAGTATGCAGGTGCAGCAGGTGATCAGGAAGGCCAATGGAATCTTGGCTTTTATTGCGAGGGGGATGGAGTATAAAAACAGAGAAGTCTTGCTACAGTTATACAGGGTATTGGTGAGGCCACACCTGGAATACTGCGTGCAGTTTTGGTTTCCATATTTAAGAAAAGATATACTTGCTCTCGAGGCGGTTCAGAGAAGGTTCACTCGGTTGATTCCGGAGATGAGGGGGTTGACGTATGAGGAAAGGTTGAGTAGGTTGGGACTCTACTCATTGGAGTTCAGAAGAATGAGAGGCGATCTTATCGAAACATATAAGATTGTGAGGGGGCTTGATCGGGTGGATGCGGGGAGGATGTTTCCACTGATGGGTGAGACTAGAACTAGGGGGCATAATCTAAGAATAAGGGGCTGCCCTTTCAAAACTGAGATGAGGAGAAACTTCTTCACTCAGAGGGTAGTAAATCTATGGAATTTGCTACCCCAGAGAGCTGCGGAAGCTGCAACATTAAATAAATTTAAAATGGAGATAGACAGTTTCCTAGCAGATAAGGGAATTAGGGGTTACGGGGAGAGGGCAGGGAAGTGGACGTGAGTCTAGATTCGGATCAGCCATGATCCTATTGAATGGCGGAGCAGGCCCGAGGGGCCGTATGGCCTACTCCTGCTCCTACTTCTTATGTTCTTATGTTCTTATGAAATAATACTGAGCGGCCTACGGGTGGCGCTGTCCAGGGAGAGTATAAATACTCGGGCATGGGCCCAGCTTGTGCAGGACATTCTTAACAGGAACTAGTGAAGGACACAACTAGACCTCCATGTTGTAAAACAGTTGATTAAAGCTTTGTTTAACGCTTAGACCAAGTGCCTAGTAGTTTTCTTACGTCAATCATGACAAACGTAAACTAATCACCCTTGTGCATTCCCTTAGTGCTTGTCTTCCGTGTACCTTTGCCTGTTCTAGTGCTCCTACGGAGTGCTACCTCAGTGGCTGCAGCATGGCTGGTGGAAGTCTGCTGACTTTCAGTGGAAGAGTCTGGAGGATGACCTCGAGCAGCTCTGGGCCTAGAAAGCCCACTTTGGACTGCACCATCTCAGCATGGGAGGCAGCAGTCTGTGCTGGGGGCTGATGGGCAACAACAAGCACACTGGTAGAGTCCCAGTGGTGGGAGGATGTGTCCATGGAACCACTGTTACTGCCCCAGGGCAGTGCCTCAGCAATCCTAGTAATCTGTTGGAGGCCAGATTGCTGGACTGCTGTGACACTCTGCAAGCCCCTTTGAACACTGGAATCCAGAGCCATGATGGCAGCAATCTGAGCTTCCACTGCAGCACTCTGATGTTGGGTTGCTGCTGCTTGTGCTGCAATGGAAGCTGAGGCATCGGCCATCAGACGCTGCATCATGGTTGGGTCCACAAGTGTGTTAATGGAGTTGGACACCATTTCCATGCTGGAAAGAATGGGTTCCAAGCTCTGCGGAAAGCCCTGTGCCAAATTGGTGCCGGACTCCTCCATGCTCCTTGACATTGCACACAGGCTTTCTGGCAGGCTTCCCAATACACTAAACATTTCATTGTGCGTACCCATGAGCCTTCTTCTGTAGCCTGCCCCATCGAAGCGCTCATCTGAGTCCTCTGCAGCAGAATCGTGTGTGACCTCACCCTCGGGCAAGCTGGCACCAATGTTCCCTCTAAGCTGTGCAGCCACATGGCTGCGCACCAATGGGAATGGTTGCGTGCAGGCCGCTCACCGGCTTCCCCATTGTAAATACCGTGCATGTGCGGAAATTTTAAGAGACCGCGCACTAAAAGAAATCGGCCACGCAGAACAAAGCGCAGCTTACAGGGAACATTGGCTAGCACCTGCACTATCCTTGCCCTTGCCCTGGCTGCAGGGCACTCGTGCCCGGTGTCTCACCACATGCAGATCCTGCCTCTGTGCTATCCTCTAAATTACATGCAGTGTCAGTATCTGAGTTGGTGGCTGCGAGTGTGAAATCGAGTAATGGTGTTTCTTCATCACCACTGTCTTGGCTATCTGAAAGCAGAAAGGTTGTGGTGAGCGGGGGGTGGTGGTGGGGGCGCGAAAGCAAGAGGTGCATGCTTACACCATCTGCAGCTTGTAAATCAGACGAGATTGTGGGTTGAGGGGGAAGTGGGATTTGAGAAGGAGGATTAGGTATGAGGATACTGTTATCTTCTATGGTTTCAGCCCCACTGCTGGCCACGGCCTCAGCAATGGCCATTCCAATAATGGCCAGTACCGTCTCCTCTATGAGGGTAAGAACATGCAGGCACGCCTGTCCCCCACCGGTTAGCTCCTGTTGCCTCCGGTTGTGCACCACCTTGCCCTGCAAGACAGACGGACGTGTGTCAGTGAGTGTCGTACAATGTGTTTTGGTGATGTGGCTGTCATGGTTGAATAGCTGGTAGTGTGTGCAAACTGTGAGATGTGGATATGAGGTTTCCAGCAGAGCTAAGTGTGTGAGGGTGAGGTGAAGCTATAAATGTTAGGTATGAGTCCTGATTGATAGAGATTGTTGGTAGGTGAGTGATGGGGCTGTGATGCATTGAGCAGTGGCTGAGGCTAATGGTGCAGTTGGTGGGATATGGCATTTGAAGATGCATTCACTGACCTTGACCACTCGTGTGAGGTCATTGAATGTCTTGCGGCACTGCATCCTGGTCCGTGAGGCTTGACTCCTAGCATTGACTGCCACGGCTATCTGGTCCCATTGTCTTATGAGCGTGTGTCTGGAGGGCCTCTTTGCCCCCTGTGGATACAGCACATCTCTCCTCCTTGTTACCTGCTCCACCAAGGCCTCCATTGCAGCGTCAGAAAACCTTGGAGCTTGCTCTCTCCCATGTTGAGCCATTATTGAGTGTTTCCCAGGTCAGAATCAGTTGTAGAACGACTTCCAGCATCTGCTCCAGCCACAATGCACCTCCTCTTTAAGAGGTGCAGGCTGGCTTTAAGCAGCACAGGCTAGCTTTAACTGGTGCTAGCCTCTCACAATTTTGAGCCCCTTGCTGGTGCATGCAGCCAATCAACAGTGTGGTTAGTGTGGCTGCACGCTGAAATCATGGAAATGAGCAGGCAGCACAAAGTTGGCGTGCTGCCTGCATCACGTTGAAGTGGCGCAGGTTAATCGCGCATCGCAATCCTGTGCCTGTTCTCAGGGGTCAGGGGCTATCGAATTATCCACCAATGAGTCTTAATTGACCCACTTAGGTAGATCCTAAAATTTAATAAAAGTGATAAAGAGTTTAATACAATATATAGGGCCCACAGTCTGTAATTATTGGAGTCATAAAAGTATCAATCCCGAGTGACAAGTTTCACCCATTTCAGGCCTGATGAGAATGGGCCTCACCAGCTAATGTCTGTAGCTGTAATTGTGCACTGGCATTGTGCATGGTGGGTCTTTGGTCCAATGTTGCCTGAGTGATCAGTAAATTCTGAACACGAACATCCACAGCCTCCATATTGTTGCGGAGCCATGAATGACAACAGGAAGTAATTGCGTCATTTTCATTTGACACTCAATACCTGCGAGTGTTTACATAAACTCACAGCTGGCTGCAGGAGGGCTTACTTAAACTCACGCTGGCTGTGGGATGATTTATTTAAACTCATGGCTGGCTGCCTACCCTTTGCATCCTGTGCTTCCTCCAGCTGTTTAGGCGGATGTAATGTTAGTTCTAAACATTTAGATTTGGAGTTTTATCACAGATCAAAATATTCTTTACAGCACTGGAAACAGTAACAGTAATTAGAACTTACGCCCCTCTGGGGTTTAAAAAAATCCAACCCATTCTCATCAGGCCTGAAATGGATGAAACTTGTCACTCGGGACTGATACTTTTATGACTCCAATAATTACAGACTGTGGGCCCTCGATATTGTATTAAACTCTTTATCACTTGTATTAAATCTACTTAAGTGGGGCAGTTAAGACTCACTGTTTTTCTTCAATTTATGTACCTGGCACTTAGATTCTCATGAGCCTTTGTAGCAGTTGGTGTAAATTCTTTTTGGCCCTTAGCACCACTACTGGAATCAATAGGTTTCCCGACATGTTTCCAAGAAGAGGAGGATCAACAGAGGGATACTAGGTAGATCAGGATGCGTGAGAAGTTGTTTCATGCTCAACCACCAGTACCCTCATTCTGGCTCCTGCAGAAAGAGGTGAACATGCCTCATTTTACCAAATGATTAGTACATGCAGAAGTTCCAACTCTCAAGCTAGGTTGTGACAGCAGGCCCAATGGCACAGATACGTGTCAAGGCCTGACTAACTGTTACTCTGATTAGCTCTGTGGAAACACCCCAATCACAGGAGCCGCAATTTTCTGGGGGGTCAGCTGGTGGGATCGGTGGCGGGCCGGGTGGGAAATTAGATTTTTTTGACAGCGGGTCGGGACCCCGCTGTCATCCCGCCGCAACGCGCCTTTCCCAATGGCGCGTGAATGATCTCCGACCCGACCCGCAGAGGCGGGCGACCCAATTAAACCAATTATTGGGTTGCTGACAGACCCTTAATAATGGTTTTAACCTTACCTTTTAACTTTAACTGCTTGTCCACGGGGTCCACGCTGCTCGGGGACTACGTCTGTGAAACTGAGGCGGGAGTTGAATGGCCATTAGTTGACAGATTCAAATGTACAGTAAAAGCTCCCACCTGACAAAGATCACTTTCCTCAGCCACAAGCTGTTCCTCACTGCTTTTCCACAACAGATTCACCATGCTGTAAGTCTTTCCAGAAGTCTCCACCCAGTCTCACTGTCATAAATCGCAACTTCTACAAGAAGTAACTCGGGAAGTACTACTGGACGGCCAGCTGAAGGCGCCATCCGAGGAGTATAAATACTTGGGTGTGGGCCCAACTTGGCCAGAGACAATCTGGAAACAGGAAGCTAGTGACTACTAACTAGACCTCCGTGTTTTGTTACAAGTCGATTAAAGCCTTGCTTTATGTTCAACCAAGCGTGTAGTGAGTCTTTATTACGCCACTCACCTCATTACCTCTCTCACCATTGACAGATCGCTTCTGTCATCTGTTCTTTACCTGCCATCTATTCCATCAGCATGGGTGCCATTTATACTGTCTCACCTTGGTCCTCAGAATCGGACCACAATGAGCCCCAACAACACCAACCGTCTCTACAATCACCTGATGCTGCACAGGACACAGGGCATCAGCACCCGACCGCATTGCTGCCCGGGAGGCCAGGGATGGCCTCACCACGGCCAGATTTACTTAACTTTACGCTGTACAAGTTGGCACTATCCCACATCAACACCATAAAGCACCCCTACAATAACCAAGCCATTCCTTTCATACTCATCACCATTACTGTTATGTCTCACCATTCACTGCAACTCACTGAGCCACTTCCAAAGGTGCACCCAAATCTGTCCAAGACCAGAAAGCATTGATAATAAAGAGTTCAATGTTTGACAGCACATTAATAGAAACTTTACATAAACATTGGATAAAACACCCAAGTGGCTACCCTTGTGTGTTATTAGTTGGTATGATTGCACTAAGATGAGGGTGAGTGTGAGGGGTGGCTAGTGAGATGGGGATGTGATAATGTAGATAGAGAGGGATGGGTGGAGGTGCAATGTAAGTTGGTGTGAGGAAGGATGTGCAGGAGTAGGGTAGGGAAGGCAGAGTGATGGGGATGTGATGAGTGGCACAACAGGATGAGGTTAAGTGTGGCTTTGCAGTAACGTTTCATGATCTAATAAGATAATTGAAACATTTGTGCCACTGCACCCAGGTCCTCTTGACCACATCTCTGCTTGTGCCCTCCAGTGCAATGTGCAACCAGGCTGTTTTGGTCTCCTGGGGAGGTCACTTCCGCCCATCGGAAGGGAAGAGAACGTCCCTGCGTGCTGTGTCTCCCTCCATAAGCATGGAGGGAGTCATGGGAGAACCTGGGTGCAGCCGTGCACCTCTGTGCAGTGCTGGTCAGTGTTTGTAGCACCTCAATGCTGTAGAGCACTGACAGCACAACCGTCAAAAGACAGGTGGCCACGGTCCCTTTAAGGAAACTGGCTGATGACGCATCATTAATGAAGTCAGCAGACCCGCTTCCTCTAATTGGCCTGGGAAAAGTGCTGGGCGGGCTTAACAAGCTCTATCAATGTAAATTCATTTTCCAGAGTGGGATGGAGCCAGCAGCGGGGCCACGGCCCGCCACCGACATTGCCCGCACCGGACCCATCGAGGTGAGCAAAATCCGGCCAGTGTGATCATCAGCCAGCAAAGCCTGCTTGGTCACACCCGCCAAGATGCTACCAACTATTTTCACAGGCATTACTGCATTTGTGGGTGTCTTCATAGGATCCAGATCAGTGGAGAGACAGACGCAGTGTTGTGACATCTGCTGTAAGGACGCCATAGGGCTGTCTTCTCTTCTTAGGCAGTCCCTCGGAACCGAGGATGACTTGCTTCCACACTAAAAATGAGTTCTCAGGTGACTGATGTACAGCCAGTGACGGTACTGGTCAGCTTCAACTTCAAGCCTGCCTCTATCTTCTTGCAAACATGCTGTAATGTGGACTTATGGGGATAGTGCTGTGGGGCAGCACAGAGGGTCACTCCTATCACAACCACCTCCTGTAGAACCACTTACTTCAGCAATCATCAAACTGGGGATCAAGGGGTAGAAATTCGTCTCGGGTGGTGGTGCCAAACAGGTGGTATCAGATTGGCCGTCCGTTATACGCAGCGCCTGACAGAGTAAACTCTTTCTTATCCGGCACCTACGGGACCAGGATGGTGCCGGTTGATGAAAAAGTCTGGATAACAGAGAGGTAGGCCATTTTTAAAACAAACAAAAATAAAAACCACTGACTAACTCGGCCACTGCGGGAGACTCGGACCCGGCAAAACGAGTGCTGGATGGATTCGGCAAGATTACCGGTTATCTATTTTGCCGGTTATTAAAGTATTCCGGATGATTAAGTGCCGTTTAAACAAGGGTTTACTATATTCAGTTCCGTTTTGTACCATCGCCCGAGATGAATTTCTACCCCCAGGTTTCCTCTCTTATCAGTAGACACGTGGCTATATCTTGGTATTCCCGTTCCTTATGTTTTGCTTATAATTTCTTAATTCTATCACCCTATTAATGGGTTGGGAAGAGTTTTCAACCTTTCTAAGGACTTGCAGAATTTTTGTTACCCCGTTGTGCCACTTTTCTTTAATTATTTCCATCCCTTTAAATTTCACTTACACACAATTTTTCTGCTCTCACAACTGGTGTGCTCCTAACACCTGCCCAAATCTGCACGTGGATCTGTGAATAATTATGCAAATGGTCTAACCTACAAAACTTGAGTGCTATTAGCACTTAAGATCATAAGAAATAGGAGCAGGAGTAGGCCATACGGCCCTACAAGCCTGCTCCGCCATTCAATAAGATCATGGCTGATCTTCGACCTCAACTCCACTTCCCTGCCCGATCCCATATCCCTCGATTCCCCTAGAGTCCAAACATCTATCTATCTCAGCCTTGAATATACTCAACGATTCAGCATCCACAGCTCTCTGGGGTAGAGAATTCCAAAGATTCACAACCCTCTGAGTGAAGAAATTCATCCTTCTCTCAGTCTTAAAAGGCCGACCCCTTATCCTGAGACTATGCCCCCTAGTTCTAGACTCTCCAGTACTTTGCTGTTCTGGTTGGATTAGCACCAGTGTGTGTTATCAGTTGGTATGATTGCACTAAGATGAGGGTGAGTGTGAGGGGTGGCTAGTGAGATGGGGATGTGATAATGTAGATAGAGAGGGATGGGTGAAGGTGCAATGTAAGTTGGTGTGAGTAAGGATGTGCAGGAGTAGGGTAGGGAAGGCAGAGTGATGGGGATGTGATGAGTGGCACAGCAGGTTGAGGCTGAGTGTGGCTTTGCAGTAACGTTTTGTGGTCTAATGAGATCATTGAAAGGTTTGCCAAACCCACGACCTCTTCCATCTAGAAGGACAAGGGCAGCAGGCGCATGGGAACACCACCACCTCCAAGTTCCCCTCCAAGTCACACACCATCCTGACTTAGAAGTATATCGCTGATCCTTCATCGTCGCTGGGTCAAAATCCTGGAACTCCCGACCTAACAGCACTGTGGGAGTACCTTCACCACACGGACTGCAGCGGTTCAAGAAGGCGGCTCACCACCACCTTCTCAAGGGCAATTAGGGATGGGCAATAAATGCTGGCCTTGCCAGCAACGCCCAGATCCCAAAAAGAAACAAATAAAAAAAAAGTTCTTAACCTCTTAGAAATGATTTACAGACAAAGACCTCCCCCTATGACCTCCCGACCTAATACTATTGTGAAAGCACCATCGCCACAAGGACTGCAGCAGTTCAAGAAGAAGCCTCAATCATCTTCTCAGGGCAAATAGGAGGATGTGTAATAAATGCAGCCTTGCTAGCGTTGCGCACATCCCAAGAATTTTTTTTAAATGACATAATTAACGCAACTTTACCGTGAATATTAATTTCCAAATGGTGCTCAGTTGGTGTAAGAACTGACTTTAAAAATTCCTCCAAAGTAGCTTCTGAAAAAGAGCTCCAAACCATCTGTATTAGTGCTCCAGAGATTAAGACAAAAACTGTGAGTGCTGGGAATCTGAAATAAAAACAGAAATTGATGGAAATGCACAGCTAGTCAGTCAACCTCTCAAACTGAAAAGTTTGGGGTGGAAATCCCTTCATGCTATGAGTTCTGTATGTAGCTAGCCCTCACGGCAGTGCAGAAATGTGGATTTACTGTCCTCACTGCTGAACCATGATTGATAAAATTGCAGTCTGGGTAAAGGCACAGGAAATGGGGCAATACTGATGACAGGATATTTTGGGATATGGGACAGCCTGGCTGATGCAGGACGTTGGGAGATATGGGACAATCCTGGCTGATAGAGGAGATTTTGGAATATGCAGTGGTCCTGGCTGCTGCACAGCGCTTCGGGATATGGGATGGCCGTGGCTGTTGCAGGGCTCTTGGTAGAAAGTGAGTGCTGGAAATCATGAATTCCTAGCACACTCATTCGCAGTAAATTGATTGCAATGTACCAGGGTATGGTCATTCTAACTAAATCTAAAGATAAAGATATTCAATCTTAAGTCCCAATGCTTGAATAAAATCTGAGATGCAGGAATCTTTCATCAAAGTGCCCAGCAATATTAAATTGGAAGAATGATGCCTTGCACTAGTAATGCCTAAAGCTGATGGATCCCAAACAAAATCACTGCTCCCAACCATCTGCTTCAGTTTTCAACTCATAAGAATTTTAGATATAAACTGGTTTTCATAAATTATCTTAACTGAGTGTCCAGCTGTGTTATCTCAGATCTGTCCAAAGTTGCAATATTCTACAGGAGTATTAAGCTGCCTCATTGTTTTCTGCTTCGTGTTGGGTCCTTCATTGATGGAATCTGGTTGAGTTTTAAATCTGTGAACCAGCTGATTGCCGAGTTTCTTATTTTAATCTGAGTAAATTATTTCCCTGTCCTAGATACAACAGTGTAGCAATCAGTCTGAACATTTACTTTCCTCAGTGTATCTCCCTCTGACAGCGACGGTCTCACTCTAACCATCAGTGTCCCTTTCTGGCATTGAAGCTCTCCCTCTTAGCTTGAGGGTTTCCATTGTTACTGTGACAGTCTCCCTCTTACCATGGATGTCTCTCTCTGTCTGTGAGAGCCTCCCTTTGGCAGGGAGGATCTGCTACTGATTAAGTGTGTCACACTTTGATGGTGAGGGTCTCCCTCTGGAAGTGACAGTTGCCCTCTAACTGTGGAATTCTCCCTCTGACTATGGATGTTTCCCGCTCACCATGAAGACTCCGTCTGGCAGTGATCCTCTGAACACAAGCTTTAATTCCAGTCTCAAGGTTGAATCTTACCTTTCATTAAATTATCTCTTTTCCCAGAAATATTTTAAAATTTGTCCTCAAAGCCTCCCTTGCTTTCCTTTACATAATCATGTTGATATGAGCAGAAAGTAAGAGAGCAGGATTCTTACCTTGACAACTCTGGTGAGGTCATTGAACTTTTTCCTGTGTTGCAGCCATGCCCTGAGAGCTAAGCTCCTGGCATTAACTTCCTCTGCGGCCCCTTCCCACTGGCAATACAGGTGTTGCCTGGGGGGGCTTTCTAACTCCCAGGAGGAACAGGATCACCCTCCTCCTGTCCACCGCCTGGACCAGGGCTTCCAATACGGCATTGGAGAAATCCCCCCATCCCCCGCCTCCAAACAGGTGCGCAGCCAATGAGTAGCGCTGGTTGTATGCCTCAGTCATTATAATGAGCTTGCAGCACCAATTTAACGTTGTCCCTGCAACCGTGTGAACAGGCATGTGAGCTTGCGCCCTGCCACCTGGCGCAATCTAATTTCTAGGCTTCAGTGTGTTAACTTGGTTCTTCCAGCCATGGTTTTCTCTCTACTTGGGCCTGTTTATCTCCTGGTGAACTTGGCTCCTGTTTCCCAGGTGGTTCTTTGTGAATTATTTTGTACATTGTTATATGCTGAACACATAGAGTCATAGAGTCATAGAGTTTTACAGCACAGAAAGAGGCCCTTCGGCCCATCGTGTCTGCGCCGCCCATCCATCCCTGTCCAGTCTAATCCCATTTTCCAGCATTTGGTCCATAGCCTTGTATGCAATGGCATTTCAAGTGCTCATCCAAATGCTTCTTGAATGTTGTGAGGGTTCCTGCCTCTACCACCCTTTTAGGCGTTGAGTTCCACATTCCAACCACCCTCTGGGTGAAAAAGTTCCTCCTCAAATCCCCTCTAAATCTCCTGCCCCTTACCCTGAATCTATGCCCCCTTGTTATTGACCCCCCTACTAAGGGGAAAAGTTCCTCTTTGTCTACCCTATCTATGCCCCTCATCATTTTGTACACCTCAATCAGGTCCCCCCTCAGCCTTCTTTGCTCCAAGGAAAACAACCCCAGCCTGTTTAGTCTTTCTTCATAGCTGAGGCGCTCCATCCCAGGTAACATCCTGGTGAATCTTCTCTGCACCCTCTCCAAAGCAATCACATCCTTCCTATAGTGAGGTGACCAGAACTGCACACAGTACTCCAGCTGTGGCCTCACCAGCGTTTTGTACAGCTCCATCATAACCTCCCTGCTCTTATATTCTATGCCTCGGCTAATGAAGGCAAGTATCCCATATGCCTTTTTAACCACCTTATCTACCTGTTCCGCTGCCTTCAGGGATCTATGTACATGTACACCAAGGTCCCTCTGACCCTCTGTACTTCCTAGGGTCCTACCACTCATTGTGTATTCCCTTGCCTTATTTGTCCGTCCAAAATGCATCACCTCGCACTTTTCAGGGTTAAATTCCATTTGCCACTTTTCCGCCCATCTGACCAACCCGTTTATATCATCCTGTAGCCTGAGGCTTTCCTCCTCGCAATTTACCACCCCACCAATTTTCGTGTCATCTGCGAACTTACTGATCATACCTTTTACATTCTCATCCAAATCATTTATGTAGATCACAAACAAGGGACCCAGCACCGATCCCTGAGGTACCCCACTGGACACAGGCTTCCAGTCACAAAAGCAACCTTCGACCATCACCCTCTGCCTCCTGCCACTCAGCCAGTTTAGGATCCAACGCGCCAAGGCACCCTGGATCCCATGGGCTCTTACCTTCTTGACCAGTCTCCTATGCGGGACTTTGTCAAAAGCTTTACTGAAGTCCATGTAAACCACATCCACAGCATTTCCCTCATCCACCCCCCTAGTCACCCCCTCGAAAAATTCAATCAGATTTGTCAGACATGTTTATTAATTATTGATTATGTATTGAAAATTATAAATAAAAATGACAAAAAAGCTCTAAAATGTCACAAACCTTAATACTGTTTCATCTAGAGATAATTTCGCGGGTAGCACTTATTATGTCTGTGTGTAATTGAGACACGGACTGCAGGAGCTGGTTACAACAGGTATTTACTGAGTGGAGACAAAACTGGAACTACTATGCAAAGTTACTGCACAGGCTTATATACAGGGGTGGTCACTACTGGTACTGCAGTATACAGGGGCTGCAGAATATAGTTCCTTCTGCAAAGTACATACACTACAATTCCTCCCCTTTTAGCTAAACAGTACATAACATTCGATTAATAATTAAATAACATATTTACAATTACACTTGCTAGATACATTAGCTGAAGTTAAGCAATTATAAGTTCAGTCTTTGAGGAGGCTTCCTGATTCTGTCTGGATAACGCCTCTTTGGGGTATCCGGTTCTTCTGGCAAAGTTGATTCGGGATCAACGTCGTTGTTTGGTTCGTCTGCTTCCAATATCACCGATTCTGAGGTAGATGCAATTGGTACTTCGGTTTCATCACCAGGTGTATCGGATCGTGGTGTGGAATTGACGTTTTCCAGTAACTCTAGAATCTGGTCAGCATGGCGTCTTACAATGCTCTCTCCAACGTCCACGGTATACATTAGAGGTCCTTGCCATGTGCAGATCGTTCCTGGCTGCCATTTCTCTGTGCGGTAGTCCCGGGCCAAAACTGGTTGACCTATCTTGAAACTCCTGGTTGGCCTTTCATTCATATTCTGAAACTGCCTGTTCTCCACATCTCTTCTGATGTTTGGCTTAACCAAATCCAAGCGGCATCTTAGTCTTTGATTGAAGAACATCATGGCTGGAGTTTGGTTGGTAACCGCATGTGTCGCATTCCGGTAGGCAAACAAGAAGTTATCCACCTTGTGTTGTAGGGGTATGTCTTCATTACACATTGCCTTGATAGCCTTCTTGAATGTTTGAACGAACCTCTCAGCCAATCCATTGGTGGCTGGATGATATGGGGCGGATGTGTAATGCTTAACACCATTGTTCTTTAAGAACCTCCGGAACTCTTCAGACACAAACTGTGGTCCATTGTCGGAGCAAATCTGTTCAGGCAGCCCATTTCTGGTGAATATGGTTCGTAAGACTGTGATAGTTTTTTCTGTGGTGGTTGAGGACATTTTTATTACCTCTGGCCACTTTGAATGTGCATCCACCGCAATTAAAAACATCGAGTCCATAAATGGACCAGCAAAATCAATGTGCACCCTTTGCCATGGAGATGAGGGCCACTCCCATGGATGTAGAGGGGCTTGTGGTGGGGCGTTTTGGACCTTCTGGCATCCTGTTCAGCTCTTGGTCATCTCTTCAATTTCTCTATTGATTCCCGGCCACCACACAAACGCTCTGGCTAAGTTCTTCATTTTTACCCCTCCCAGATGACCCTCATGAAGCTCATTGAGCACTCTATCCTTCAATTTGGTTGGAATTACTACTCTGGATCCACACATCAAGGTTCCTCTGCACACTGGCAGCTGTTCTCTTCTCGGCGAGAATGCTGGCAGCAGTGGTTCGCCATGTGCTGGCCATCCCTTCACCGTTAAATCATAGACCCTGGAGAGTGTCGGGTCATTTCGTGTTTCCTTTTCTATGTTTGCATTCGTCACAGGTAGACATTCGACTATGGTCGAGTGGAATATCTCCACAGGATCCACTGCAGGTGCTCCTTCCACCGTCGGCAACGGTAGGCGCGACAATCCATCAGCATTCCCATGCTGTTTAGTTCCTTTGTACTCAATGTCATATTGGTGTGCCCCTAGGAAAAGGGACCACCTCTGTAGCCGTTGTGCTGTCATTATTGGGACGCCCTTCTGAGGGTTGAAAATGGAGACAAGAGGTTGATGATCAGTTAGTAGAGTAAATTTCTGACCGTGCAGGTAGTGATTGAACTTCTTCACCCCCCACACCAGTCTGAGGGCCTCTCTGTCAATCTGGGCGTAGTTACGCTCGGCTGAAGTTAACGAGCGTGACGCAAAAGCTATCGGCCTCTCTGAACCATCAAGCAGTTTATGTGACAGTACCGCTCCAATGCCGTAGGGAGACGCATCACATGCCAGTCTTATCGGTAGTGATGGGTTGTAGTGAGCCAATACTTCTCTTGAAGTGATTAGGTCTTTACTCTTCTGAAAGGCCCGCTTACATTCATCGCTCCATTTCCAAGCTACTCCAGTTTGTAGTAGGGCGTTCAGTGGGTGCAGAATTGTGGACAAATTCAGCAAAAACTTATGGTAGTAATTCACCAATCCTAGGAACGACCTCAGTTGCGACACATTTTCAGGCACTGGAGCCTTAACTACCGCTTCAATTTTGTCAGGGGACTTATGTAGCCCCTCTTCGTCAATCACGTGGCCACAATACGATATCTGTTTCTTTAAAAACTCGCACTTGGGGCGATTGGCTCGTAGCCCGTGTTCTCTTAGTCTAGTGAGCACCTGCTCTAGGTTGGCAAGGTGTTCACTCTCATTTTCACCTGTCACTAGGATGTCATCCAAGTAACACTGGGTCCCTGGAATCCCTTGCAGGACTTGTTCCGTCGCTCTTTGCCATATCGCCGGAGCTGATGCTACTCCGAATACCAGTCGATTATACTGGTAAAGACCTTTGTGAGTGTTTATCGTGAGATACTTCCTAGAGGATTCTTCAACCTCCATCTGCAAATATGCTTGTGCTAGGTCAATTTTTGTAAAACGCTTCCCTCCAGATAGTGAGGCGAAAATATCTTCTATCCTCGGAAGAGGTTACTGTATTGTGTGAAGGACTGGGTTCACCGTCACCTTGAAGTCCCCACAGATGCGAACATTCCTTGGCTCCTCAGACTTATTGTTTAATGTTTTTTTCATGACAGGAACGATGGGTGTCGCCCACTCGCTCCAGTCTACCTTAGATAACACGCCTGCATTCTCCAGATTCTCCAGCTCTGCCTCGACAGCTGGGCGAATTGCATATGGTACCGGTCTTGCTTTGAAAAACTTGGGGATTGCATTCTCTTCTATTTTTATCGAGGCGGTTACGCCTTTAAGAGTTCCCAGTTCTTGATGAAATACCTCTTTAGCGTTAGCTAAGATTTCTGACAACCGTCCAGGTGTGACGTCGTCATCCTTTTTACCAGCCACAGTCAGTGCCTGAATGGAGTGCCAGTCTAAACTTATCTTTCTGATCCATTCACGTCCCAATAACGGTGGTCCACCATCTTGCAGTATGTACAGATACAATTTCTGTATTTCTTTGCCGTTGCATTCGACAGGCACCCTTATTTTCCCTCTGGGGTATACTTTCTGCCCCGTATACGTCTTCAAGACAATGGATGTCTCCTTCAAGGGTATGTGTGTGATGGGCCTTCAATAACCACAAAACTAGAAGTTATAGACTTAAACAAGTTGGCTTTTAATCACTAAGATCAGAGCTAACATCTCAACACGCCGACTGGTTCACAGGAATGAGTCATACAGATCCTGGGATCTTTATGTAAGAGAAGTCAGGGGCGGAGCCAAGAGCCAAGACCTGGAACCTCCCAGGTTAGTCGGGAAAGAGGAAGTGAAACTATACACAGTGGGGGAGGGTAATATACCTGAGTGCAAAACGAATACAGGATCAAGACAAACAGATTTCATTACATTCACCCCTTCTATAGATTTAGTCCATCGGGGTGATGTTTCTTAAAAGTTGGTATAAGTGAGTCTGTCAGGAGGTTTTGCAGTTCTCAGTGATCGGTGCAAAGCCGGTTGGGGTGCCTCTAGGGGAGTGGATTCTGGTTCCTCCGCTGTCCGGGCCTCCGCAGTGTCTTCCAGGTTATCTGCAGTGTCCTCCAGGTTAAAGTTGGGTATTGATACCTCTGGGCGTCCTGTCTCTTTGTAGTGTAGGTCTTCATCGGGTAGTCTCCCATCGTTCTCTCTGCTCCCCGAGGGAGCGAGGTCTTTTATGGAAACAGTGTCCTCTCGCCCGTCAGAGTATTCGATATAGGCGTACTGAGGGTTGGCATGGAGGAGCTGTACCTTTTCCACAAGGGGGTCCGTTTTATGGCCTCTCACGTGCTTCCGCAATAGTACTGTCCCCGGAGACGTCAGCTACGCGGGTAGAGATATGCCCGAGGTGGATTTCCGGGGGAAAACGAACATCTTTTCATGAGGGGTAGCGTTAGTGGCAGTACATAACAGAGACCTTATGGAGTGGAGCACGTCTGGGAGGACTTCCTGCCAGCGGGAGGTCGGAAGGCCTTTTGACTTTAAGGCTAACGTGACAGCCTTCCAAACAGTAGCATTCTCCCTTTCCACTTGCCCATTACCCCGGGGGTTGTAGCTAGTGGTTCTGCTAGTGGCTATCCCCTTCGAGAGCAAGAACTGGTGCAGCTCGTCACTCATGAATGACGTCTCCCTATCGCTATGTATGTAGTTCGGCATGCCAAACATGCAGAATAGATTACAGAGACACTTGATGACCGTGGCACTGGTCATGTCTGGGCAGGGAATGGCAAAGGGGAAGCGGGAATATTCATCAATGATATTGAGGAAGTATACGTTACGGTCGGCAGAGGGAAGGGGTCCCTTGAAGTCCAGACTTAGGCGCTCGAATGGCCGTGTGGCTTTGATAAGGTGTGCACGGTCAGGCCTGTAGAAATGAGGCTTGCATTCCGCACAGATGCAGCAGGCTCTGGTCATTGCCCTGACCTCCTCGATGGAGTGGGGCAGATTGCGGGACTTTATAAAATGATATAGTCGGGTGACCCCTGGGTGACAGAGGTCGTTGTGGAGACCCTGTAATTTGTCCGTATGAATGCTGGCACACATTCCCCGCGATAGGGCGTCTGGGGGTTCATTAAGGGCTCCCGGCCTGTACATAATATCATAGTCGAACGTGGATAGTTCGATCCTCCACCTGAGTATTTTGTCATTCTTGATTTTCCCCCTTTGTTTGTTATTAAATATGAAAGCCACCGACCGCTGGTCGGTGAGCAGGGTGAAACGTTTGCCGGCTAGGTAGTGTCTCCAGTGCCGCACTGCCTCCACTATAGCCTGTGCCTCCTTCTCGACAGAAGAGTGCCTGATTTCAGGTCCCTGAAGGGTTCGGGAGAAGAAGGCCACAGGTCTCCCAGCCTGATTGAGGGTCGCAGCTAAGGTAAAGTCTGACGCATCGCTTTCGACTTGAAAGGGAATGCATTCGTCCACTGCACACACTGCAGCCCTTTCAATGTCCTGTTTAATACTGGTGATAGCCTCCCGAGCTTCAGCTGATAGTGGGAAGGACGTCGATTTAATGAGGGGTTGGGCCTTATCAGAGTAATTGGGCACCCATTGGGCATAATACGAAAAAAATCCTAGGCACCTTTTTAAAGCTTTGGGATTGTGTGGCAGGGGCAGTTCCTTTAGGGGGCGTAATCGGTCAGGGTCCGGTCCAATTACCCCATCTTCCACCACACAGCCGAGGATACAGAGACGGGTTGTGCTGAAGACACATTTGTCTTCGTTGTAGGTTAGATTCAGCTTTAGGGCAGTTTTTAAAAATCTCGCAAGATTTAGATCGTGGTCTTGCTGGATGTGCCCGCAGATAGTGACATTGTCCAGATAGGGGTAGGTAGCTTGTAGTTTACTCTCGTCAACCATGCGGTCCATCTCACGTTGGAAGACCGAGACCCCATTTGTTACTCCGAAGGGCACTCTGAGAAAATGGTAGAGGCACCCGTTCGCCTCAAAGGCGGTGTATGGGTGGTCCTCCGTTCTAATGGGGAGCTGGTGATACGCGGATTTGAGGTCGATAGTCGAGAAGACTCGGTATTGCGCAATCTGGTTGACCATTTCTGATATGCGGGGTAAAGGGTAGGCGTCCAGCTGGGTATAAATATTAACAGTCTGGCTGTAGTCAATTACCATCCATTTCTTTTCGCTATTTTTAACTATGACTACTTGGGCATGCCATGGGCTGGTACTGCATTCAATAATGCCTTCCCGCAGGAGTCTGTCCACTTCCGCCTTGATAAAGTGTCTGTCTTCCAGACTGTACCGTCTACTTTTGGTCGCTATGGGCCTACAGTTTGGAGCGAGATTAGCGAATAAAGAGGGCGGGCTGATTTTTAAGGTTGATAGGCCACAGACTGTGAGTGGCGGCTGGGACCCGCCATATGCTAGCGTGACACTTTCGTGGTGGCACTGGAAGTCCAGGCCCAAGATTACATTAACACAGAGTTCTGGCATCACGAGGAGTTTAAAATCCTTGTAGTCCGTGCCTTTTGCAGTCAGTGTTACCACACAGTAGCCCAAAATGTCCGAAGTGTGGGGCTTAGCAGCCATAGCAATTCTGCTCCGTGTAGGGGTTACCGTTAATGAGTGCCGCCGTACCAGGCTAGGGTGGATAAAACTCTCGGTACTCCCACAGTCAATTAAACATTTCGTTAAATTCCCGTTTACCTGTATGTCCATCATGGATTTTGTCAACGGGTGTGGCCTGGATTGATCCACCGTGATCGAAGCCACTGTTGGGCCCTGGGCGGCTGTTGAGTCGGGAAAAGATGGCGGATCCCAAGATGGCGGCCAGCACGGCACGCACGAGGCGGTGACGGAGTTGGAAATCGGATTCCCCCTGCAGACTTTGCTAAAATGCCCCTTTTTCTTACATTTGAAGCATGTAGCGTCCTTCACTGGGCATCGTTGTCTGGGGTGCTTGGCCTGGCCGCAGAAGTAGCATTTTGGGCCTCGAGACATTGCCGCTGTAGTAGGACTCCTGGGTGAACTTCTGTGTGGGGACTCCGGCGGTGTAGAGCTGGTCTGAGACCTGGATGGGGAAGATGGCTGATTCCAAGATGGCGGCCCCCTCGGCGTGCACGAGGCGGTGAGGGCCGCATGGCCGGAAGAATAAGAGTCAGAGTTTTTCTGGGCCACGTCCAGCGATCGCGCAGTGGCCACTGCCTTTTTAAAATCCAGGACCTCCTTCTCCAGCAGTCTCTGCCGGATATAATTCGATTTGAGGCCCGTGATGAAGGAATCGCGGACCAATTCGTCAGAGTATGCGTTGGCTGTCACGGCCTTGCAGTTACAGTCCCGGACCAGGTCCTTTAGGACCTGTAAGAAATCGTCCATTGATTCCTCTGGTCGCTGCCTGCGTGTAGCCAGCAGATGTCTGGCGTACACTTCGTTTACCGGCCTCTGGTATTGGGCCTTCAGGATAGTGATGGCCTCTGTGTAAGAGGTGGCATCCCGGATGAACGAATAAATCCGATGACTTACGCGAGTAGTCAGTAGACTCAGTTTATCTACCTCGCTAGCAGATGAGGCCCCTGCGAAGAGTTCGAAGCATTTGAGCCAGTGTCCAAATTGATTTGATGCTTCAGCAGAATGTGGATCCATGTCCAGACGCTCTGGTTTTAGGAGTCGATCCATCCTAGTATTCTTTAGTGATTAAAATTGATGGGGCTTCAATAACCACAAAACTAGAAGTTATAGACTTAAACAAGTTGGCTTTTAATCACTAAGATCAGAGCTAACATCTCAACACGCCGACTTGTTCACAGGAATGAGTCATACAGATCCTGGGATCTTTATGTAAGAGAAGTCAGGGGCGGAGCCAAGAGCTAAGACCTGGAACCTCCCAGGTTAGTCGGGAAAGAGGAAGTGAAACTATACACAGTGGGGGAGGGTAATATACCTGAGTGCAAAACGAATACAGAATCAAGACAAACAGATTTCATTACATTGAATGGAGTGCCAGTCTAAACTTATCTTTCTGATCCATTCACATCCCAATAACGGTGGTCCATCATCTTGCAGTATGTACAGATACAATTTCTGTATTTCTTTGCCGTTGTATTCGACAGGCACCCTTATTTTCCCTCTGGGGTATACTTTCTGCCCCGTATACGTCTTCAAGACAATGGATGTCTCTTTCAAGGGTATGTGTGAGAATAGCCGCTCGTAGTCTCGTCGATTCATGACGGTCAGGGCTGATCCTGTATCCAATTCCATTTTGACTTGGGACCCTACTATCGTGAGGGTGACCCAAATGGTTCGGTGATCCTCTTTCGCGATTACGTTGTGAAGTTTGAGACAGCTTAGTCTCTTGTTCCTGGATTCACTATCTCTCTTCTGGTCTTCGGAACTACTGTCCGTCATCTTTTGTACTTTCCTGTACTGTTCCTTAGTAGCCTTTTTGTTGTTGTTAGTCTTCTTTCCAGACCTGCAAACTCGTGCAATGTGTCCCATCTTTCCGCATTGCCTGCATATTTTGTCCTTGGACCAGCAGTCCTTCTGGTCATGGGTTGTTCTGCCACAGCGATAACATTTTTCAAATCCCCGTGTCATTTCATGGGTGCCGTATTCCTGTGGCTTTTGCTGTATTTCCGCAGCTCCCCTTGCTGCTGCTTTGTATGATACTGCCAAGCTGAAAGCCTTATCCAGCGTCAGCTCTTTCTCTGAGAGTAACCTCTTCTGGGTTCCTTCACTCAGGAGTCCACAGACAAATTTGTCCTGTAGAGTGTCTGTCAGTCCTGCTCCGAACTGGCAGTGCTTTGATAGCTTGCGTAGTTCCGTAAGGTAATCAGCATTGCTCTCATCTTTATGCTGATTTCTCCTGTGGAATTTAAATTTTTCTGCTATCAGCAGCGGTGTAGGATTTAGGTGTTCCTGTAGGATATCAACAATTTCATTAAAACTCTTCCCCATCGGTTTGGCTGGAGTGATCAGGTTCCGCAATAGGCCGTACGTTCTTGCGCCCATTAAGTTTAGTAGTACCGATGCCTTTTTCTCATCGGCTACTTCGTTTGCCTTGCAATATACTTCGACTCTTTCCACATATGTGGTCCAGTCTTCTATTGCATTATCGAAGGCAGTGATATTGCCAGTCTTCGGCATCTTGGAAATCTAAGATGGCACCTCCCGCGCTTTGCCTTCTTCCCCGATTTAACAAAATGGCGCCTCCCGCGCTTTGCCTTCTTCCCTGCTGCTGCTAGCGCTGTTGCTGGCGTTTTTATGCCTTGATGGCGACGCCCTATGGTCTTCGCGCACTTCCCCCCGCGCTGCTGCTAACGCTGCTCTCCGCGGTCCCCGTGGCAAACTGCAGCTCCTCGTGGCTTTCTGCGCTTCTAATTCTTTTATTTTCCCGTCGTCAGAGCAAACCCTACGGGACACTTTCCTCCCTCTTCTCGGGTCTGTACGCTGCCCGGCTTCGTAGCACCGGCCGCGCCCCATGTGCTCCACCCTCTCTCTCTCTCCTCTTCCCGACAACGCTGCTCGGCCCCGTTGAAAAGCCACCCGATCGAGCTCTAGCCCGCCGCAGCCCAGGAAGGATCAGTGTACTACCTGCCACCAGCCCGATTAGCTGGAACACCATAGACAGGATAACCAAGCCCCGTTCTCGACAGCCTCTCCTGCAATCTTCAAATCCGATGAATCAGAGGCGGTTGCCCATGGTCGACGCTCGTTTCTTCTGTTTTTTTTTCTTTCATTCCTTCTTCCTTCTGGCCTCGACCTCTGACAACTTCGCTTCAGGGATGGATCCCCATGAGGTGGTGCAGACTGTAGGTAAGTACGGATCTGCTCGTCGCCAGTATTATGTCTGTGTGTAATTGAGACACGGACTGCAGGAGCTGGTTACAACAGGTGTTTACTGAGTGGAGACAAAACTGGAACTACTATGCAAAGTTACTACACAGGCTTATATACAGTGGTGGTCACTACTGGTACTGCAGTATACAGGGGCTGCAGAATATAGTTCCTTCTGCAAAGTACATACACTACAGCACTGATGCAGGGAGAGGGAACCGGCTGATTCGTCATCTGCAGTACTGAGTATTTGAAAAATTAATTTAATTCTCTGGGATCCAAAAGGAAGACATTTAGAATGAGCAAACAATGAGTTTCCCTCTCATACTATGAAAAGGTTAGAAGGTGCATGCTGTTGTCTTGTGTGAGTATTAAGTGTTACAATTCCTTCCCTGCACTCCCACTTATCCAGAAGATTATTCAGTTAGAGCTTCTACAGGACAAACCTGCCAGCGTCCAGCATTTACCAAAATCATCTCAGTTGCCATTTATATTTTCTGAAGTGGAAAAAAAAATGAGTGAAAATTATTTGTGTTGAAAGCTTGATATATTTTAGCATTTGTTGTGAATTTTGCCCTCACCTGGGTGAAGGATGTTAGATATCGATTGTGGTCAGGAGTGGAGTCTTTCTCTCTTTTCCCACTCAATGTTAACTGCTGCACTCACGTGACAGTGACCACCCCTCAGACACTTTGGTTTATGTCATTACCTTGTGTGTTCACAATCAAGTAAAATATATTTTTTTGAAAAGATAATATGTGGGATTTAACCCCAGCGGCGCATGTGAGGCAGGGTGGGACGCACTCCGGCAGAGTCTGACTGCCTCTCAAATATGCCTCCCACCCCCCTTTTCTATTTATGTTTCTGCCTTTGATCCATCTGTCCCACGCCAGCCAGAGCATTGGGCAATTAAGGTAGTTGATGTGGAGCACACAATCTCTCTTTATTCAGCTATCCTTACATCCTACATTACTGGCTAATTAGCCTCACCAACATCAAAAAAAGGCCAATGAAGGAAACAAGCAAAGCCTGAGGTAACATATCAGAAACGAGTGGAGAATGGTTAAGTGGCAGAGGAGGCTGAGGGAGGAATAAGCAGTCGCAGGGTGATGGGGCATTTATGATACAGCTTCACTTATTTAACCGGTCCTGTATTCAGCAGCAATTTATTCAGTCGCTAATTTATTTGAGATTTAACTAAGGTGAACAGTAATTATTCAGGGACTATTAAACTCTGCGATTCAGCAACTTGTTCCGTAACCAATTAATTTCTCAGCCACCAGGCTGTGAGTAATGAGTATAAACAAATAATTCATATTAAAATTAATTTATGCAATGATGATTTGGAAACCTAAGTCATTTTTTGCAATTATTATTTTAGTGTCTCATTAACGTAAACCACCAGGAATTTATTGAGTTCATTTTGATTGTACAATTAATTTGTCTAACAATCCCCCTTACTCAGCCATAGCTTTAAAAAATAATTATTCTCAGACAACTTCTGTTAGCGTTTAATTTATTGGGGCAGAGCTAATCATTGACTGATTTGTCAAGTGCTTATTCATCACCAGTATTGATTTCTAGAAATGTATTCACTGACCAAGGAATATATGTTAATCCAAGGGCCAGCCAGCCTAATTCATCAAAGGAGGTGGATTTGAGTCTGGTAGGGTTTGGAGGGCAGGTGCATTATTCTCTCTGTTAGCTGAAATCCTGAGGTGTCAACCTTGGTTCAGTGCTGGGACTCTTGCCTCTGAGTCAGAAGGTCATGGGATCAAGCCCCACTCCAGAACTTGAGCACATAATCTAAGCTGACACTTCAGTGCAGTAGTGTGGGAGTGCTGTACTATCAGAGGTGCCATTATTCAGCTGAGAGTTATACCGAAGCCCTGTCCACTATTCAGGTAAATGTAAAAGATCATGTGGCACTATTTGAAGAAGAGCGGGGGAATTCTCCCCATGTCATGGGCTACATTTATCCCTCAACCAACAGATTATTTGGTCATTTATCTCATTGCTGTTTGTGGGCTATGTTTTGAGTTTCCTACATTCCAACAGGGACAACACTTCAAAAGTGGTTCATTGGCTGTGATGCACATTGGGCCGTCTTGTGGTTGAGAAAGGCACTATATAAATGCAAGTTCATGCTCTCTTTCTAATTTTCCTCATATTCCAGGAGCTAAACAGCAAAATATGGCCATTGGATTAGGCTGCTTGTTCCTGTAAATGTATTGCCTTTGCACTCAGTCCCAATCAAATCTCCTCATTAAACAATACAGCCTTGAGACAGTACCTGACTGAAATGTTAAAACCAGAAGGCTGGGGCTACTCTCCTCATTACACAGCACAGCCCCAGAACCCAACTGAGGGGGAGGACGAGGAATGGAGATCATGCTGTAAATATATGAATGATTATATAACTAAAAACACTGAATTGACCAACAGGTTAAGAGGCTGTGACTGTGAGGGGCCACCTGTTTAGGTAAAGTGCAGCTCACTGTCCTCTTTGTTTATACACACAAGTCCTGAAGTAACTGGGTACTCGGAGCTGAGCTAATGATGGGGAGCAGGAGTCCTGAGGTATAGTGTCAGGTTTTGGAATAACTGATGCAGTTACAAGTCCTGGGTACAGAGTGGACCCAGTAACTAACAGGGCAGACTAATTAAAGTTGATTCCATTAGCTTCCTAATATTCGCTTCTATTTTGATTTTTAGTTTGAAGTTACAGCTCTGTTAAAGCCACACAGAAAGCATGACGTGCCACTAACACCCTTATCACCAAGTGCCTATTTACACAATACAGGAGATCAGCAATGGTTTATCAACTGTGGAAATTCCGCCTCCCATTTATGCATAATTGAGAAAGATGTCACGATGCACAGGAGGGTGAAGTTGAATAGTTAACCAAAACATTGCAGCTGATTCTGGGAAATGGATTTCTATTGTAAATTTAATCGAATTTTCATTCTTCCCCCAGGATAACAAACAGACTGAGAAATAGTAACCTGCCTGCCTCGGGCAGTATCAGAACCTTGCAGTTTAACAAAGACATCACTAGCGCACAATCTAGATGACTGGACGATGGGAGAGATTTATTGTAGAGGAGCTGATGCAGATTTGGTTCCGCTACCCTCCTTGTGGAGGAAACAATTATTTGAAAATGTTTACAAGCTGATAATAGTACTGCTGGCTGGATGAGTGCACAGTCAGTGCACTTTCATATCTTGCCCTGATTGCGACAGCTACAGAAACACAGACTGTTGATGGTTGATTGAGAGTCAGTTACTCAGAGTTTGGCACAGGAAGATTACACATTTACAGGAAGAATATTACACAACCTTATGAGTGTAAAAAGACCCACAGTCCACACACCAAAGAGGGGCAAGCAAATGTTCATGCATGTAACCAGTCCAATTATCCATTTCTCAAGACCCTGTAGTGTCACTATGTTTAAACTTGTAACATTTTATTGATTTTTTAATATATATATACACTGGCACAAATAGTAACAGATTATGTAGTAATACTGTAACAAAGTTTTAGTGGCTAGTTATAAAAAGATCAAACTGTGTCTTTTGATCAAAGGACCACAGATACAGAGACTGTGCCCTGCCACATAATGCACTGTTGCAGATACAGAGATGCTGATATGGATACCGAGACACAGATACAGAGACACTGGCACAGAGCGAGAGACACTGCTACAGATAGAGACAGTGACACAGAAAGATGCTGCTGACACAGATGCAGAGACACTGACACAGATGCAGAGACACTGACACAGACGCAGAGACACTGACACAGATACAGAGACACTGACAAAGATAGAGCTACCGATGCAGGTAGAGACTGGTACAGAGGCGTTGATACAGATAGAGACACTGGCAGAAATATCAAAACTTGAATATGGATATGGAAACACTGACAGCAATGAGGCATTGACAAGGGGCTGATAATGTGGCCTGCGGTGCCCCATATTATTTGCCATGATTTTAAATCTGCCTGTGAGAAAGCAAAGCAGGGAATCCAGCAGCAACCTGCATGTTATTCTGCTTTCCTCTTGGTTTAGAATCTGAATGCAAACCATGTTCCCCTTCATTGATCTGAACTGGATTGAGTGCCATATATGTGCCAAGACTGTGCTCCTTAACTGCTGCGCCAGCTAACTGCCAGCTCCAGCTTATTGATAACCATTCTTTAACCACAAGTCTATGCAGAGAAAACACAGTTAAATGTGAATAAAGCTGCCCAGTTTGCCTCTGCTGCATTAATGTGCCAGTAGCCCTGTCGTGTTTGTAAACAGCTCTTTCTAAATTATGCTACAAATGTGTTCAACTTTTGCTTCCAGGATTATGCTTGTATTTATTGGATTAACATTTCATTATAGCAAACTTAGCACCTGGCCACAGATAAACCTGGGTAAAATTCAATGGAGATTGAACAGAAGCTGATCCCATGAAGATTGTACTTTATTCAGCTGCAATATAACAGGCAACCCAGAGATTTGGAAACACGTACATAGGAATGAGATAGTGCGCCCATGTTAATGTTCATGGGAATATTCACTGTACCTACAGAGTGTCTTTGTCACCAAGGCATCCATACTAGCGCAAGGAGAGTGTCTGGGTCCACTGACCTAGAGAAAAGAGCTGGAGGTGAGAAACTTTGGTAGTATTGGCGTACCGTGGCTGCAGTGTGTACCATCTACAAGATGCACTGCAGCAACTCGTCAAGGCTTCTTTGGCAGCACCTCCCAAACCCGCAACCTCTTCCACCTAGAAGGACAAGGGCAGCAGGCGCATGGGAACACCACCACCTCCAAATTCCCCTCCAAGTCACACACCATCCTGACTTAGAAGTATATCACCGATCCTTCATCGTCGCTGGGTCAAATCCTGGAACTCCCTCCCTAACAGCACTATGGGAGTACCTTCACCACATGGACTGCAGCGGTTCAAGAAGGCGGCTCACCACCACCTTCTCAAGGGCAACTAGGGATGGGCAATAAATGCTGGCCTTGCCAGTGATGCCCACATCCCATAAAAACAAATTAAAAAAAAGGTAACCTCAGAGAATCTGGGAAGTAAAGGCTGTCCCAAGACTGACAAGCAGAGGATGGTACAGTAGTGTCATAGTTATGGTACTGGTCTAGCAACCCAGAGGTTATGGGTTCAAATTCCAAAATGGCAGGTTGTGAAATGGAATTCAATAAATCTGGCCATTTGTAGGCTGGCACCAGAAAAAAATGACCATGAAACCTGCTAATTGTCATATAAACACAATTCAATTGTAAAAACAGTAGCCCACCTCCATCTTCTCAGGGCAACTAGCGATGAACAATAAATATGGCCTTGCCACTGTTGCTCACATCTGGATTTTTTTTTAAATTTGTTTTTATGGGATCTGGGCGTTGCTGGCAAGGCCAGCATTGATTGCCCATCCCTAATTGCCCTTGAGAAGATGCTGGTGAGCTGCCTTCTTGAACCGCTGCAGTCCATGTGGTGAAGGTGCTCCCACAGTGCTGTTAGGTAGGAAGTTCCAGGATTTTGACCCAGTGACGATGAAGGATCGGCGATATACTTCTAAGTCAGGATGGTGTGTGACTTGGAGAGGAACTTGGAGGTGGTGGTGTTCCCATGCGTCTGCTGCCGTTGTCCTTCTAGGTGGAAGAGGTCGCGAGTTTGGGAGGTGCTGCCGAAGAAGCCTTGGCGAGTTGCTGCAGTGCATTTTGTAGATGGTACACACTGCAGCCACGGTACGCCGGTGGTGAAGGGAGTGAATGTTTAAGGTGGTAGAGGGGGTGCCAATCAAGTGGCCTGCTTTGTCCTGGATGGTGTCGAGCTTCTTGAGTGTTGCTGGAGCTGCACTCATCACACTCCTTACTTGTGCCTTTTAGATGGTAGAAAGGCTTTGGGGAGTCAGGAGATGAGACACTCGCTGCAGAATACCTAGCCTCTGGATAACAATTCTAAAAAGATATTTACAGAAAATTTAGGTTAAGGTCAGACAACATGATGTTGATGCGCTGGGGGCAGCCAGTGCGCTGGGCTGGTTGTGTGCTTATCTGCAGTTGGTAGAACAGGTCATCTCTCTAGTTAATCTACTGACTAATTAGAAAGTAGCAGCCCTCCTCCTTACAGCTCCGGGATGTTTCCTCAGATATTCTGAAGCTCAGCCTACGGGAGTTGTCAGGGTAGCACCCAGTCAAACTTTGGCACCACATCCAAAGTGTGATCCTGTAGAGGATCTTCCAGAGATGGTTTCTGCCAAAGCTTGGTAGCCAGCAACTTCTAAATAATTATAGAACACCAGTGTAGAATGTAATCTATTCTTCAAAAATTATCCAGCTTTAAATAATGCACAAAATACTAAATTTAAAGTATTAATATGGATTGTGCAATTGGATTACAACGGTTTCTGTCTATCAGTTTTATCTCTTGTGCCTTTTTTTTCTCTTGCGTGCAAGTTGTTCTTTACTACTTCAGATAGGGGGGAAAGTCTTGCAGTTTGCTGCCTATCACCTCCTTGGTGCAGATCTTGCAGTTTCTGGGACATTCCGTGCTCTTTTACCTATATTGCATCATGTAGAAGATGATTATCAACTATTACTCAGTTCAAATCTATAAATGATTTCTGTCATAAAACCTTTGCTGAGTGTTCATTCAGAATAATGCAATTATGCAACAGGATGGCCTAGAAATTCAGTGCCCTTAGCGCCGATTTTGCGGCGCTAGAGGGCCTAGCGCTGCAATTGGCGCCGGTTCCTAAATTGCCTGGGGCCCTTCCGCGGCGGTAGACCGGTAGCGCTGCGCCGGCACCGATGACGTCATCGGTGTGCGCAGCGTTCCGGTTGCCGTGGTAACCTGGCCCCAAGCCGAAATTCAGTTGCGGCCGCCTCGCCAGTGGCAGCCGCAACTAAGGCCTAGAAATTGAGTTTGCGCTGCGCCAGGGCTTTAGCGCCGGAAGTTAGCGCCGGCGCTAATTCCCTTTGCGCGCGCCAAAAATTCAGTAGCGCCGCGCCCAAACGGCTGCCGGCGCTACTGAAGGGTTTTAGCGCCTGAAAACTGGCGCAACGCGCCGCATTGCGGTGCTATTCCGGCGCTGCGGCGCCCGCTGCGGTGCGGCAGGCTCGGGAAGTGCAGCCCTCCTCCTTCCGTTAAGGAGGAGCTGGCTGCACCCGGCCGCGGCCCGCGCAAATCTCTGCAAAAATGAGCCCGGCACCTCGGACAAGTGCCGGGCTTGCATCTGTTCCGGTGAGGGGGGGGAGAAGTCCGGGGAGGGAGCTGCGGGCAGGCGGCCGGCGGGAAAGCGGCCGGCCGCCGCGCCTCCTTAAAGCGCCGGCGCAGACTCCGGCAACACTCGTTTGCCGGAGTCTTAGTTGCGGCTGCCACTGGCGAGGCGGCCGCAACTGAATTTCGGCTTGGGGCCGGGTTACCACGGCAACCGGGACGCTGCGCACACCGATGATGTCATCGGTGCCGGCGCAGCGCTACCGGTCTACCGCCGCGGAAGGGCCCCAGGCAATTTAGGAACCGGCGCCAATTGCAGCGCTAGGCCCTCTAGCGCCGCAAAATCGGCGCTAAGGGCACTGAATTTCTAGGCCAATGGCTTTTGCCACAACAGGAGAATGCATCTTCTTGCCGCTAGGAGTGAGAGTTGTGTGAGCCTCTGAGTGGTTGGGATCCCTTGCCCCGACAGCAGTAGGTTGAGTGTGTGTGAGGTTAGGTCCTCATTAAAGCTTGGCCTCCATAACACAGAACGGCCCCACAGCAACATCTCAGGCCTCGACAAAATGTTGCTGAAATTCTCATTCATGCTTTTGTCACCTCCAGACTCGACTACTCCAATGCTATCCTGGCTGGATCCTCTAGCAGCCTCTACCCTCCGTAATCTTCAGCTCATTCATCAATCTAGTGCCCATATCCTAACCAATACCAATTCCCTTTTGCCCATCATCCTTGTCCTCGCTGCCCTATATTGACTCCTAGTATCCAGTGTCTCAAATTTAAAATTGTAATTTTTGTTTTTAAATCCCTCTGCGACCTCACTCCTTCCTATTTCTGTAACATACTTGAACCCTACAACCCCCCAGAACTCTCTATTCCTCTGACTTTGGCCTCTTGTGCATCCTCCATCCCTTCGACCCACCATTGGCAGCCGTGCTTTAATTCGCCTAGGCAATAGTCGCAATACAGTTTCATTATGACTTCCTCTGACTTGTATTCTACTCCCTAGCTAGTTAAAGATTCATATTGACTTCCTTGATTGCTGCTCTCCATTGTTTGAACATGTTGAGTATCAAGTTTTACTTTCAACTTCATTCTGAATTGTTTCAATGCCATTCAGGGACTACTTGTGTTGCCCATTTTCTGCACAACGTGCAGTACTTTACTGGAAATACTCAGCAGGCCAGGCAGCATCCGTGGAGAGAGAAACAGAGTTAATGTTTCAGGTCTGGGACCCTTCATCAGAACCTGAAACGTTAACTCTGTTTCTCTCTCCACGGATGTTGCCTGGCCTGCTGAGTATTTCCAGCATTTTCTGTTGTTATTTCAGATTTCCAGCATCCGCAGTATTTTGCTATTATATGCAGCACTTTACTCTTGTTTGTATTAAGTTTAAATTGCCATTGTTCTGCCCACTTACATATTTTGTCCAACATAGTTTGCAATTTCTAAGCTGCCTCCTCAAATCCAACTGCCCCTCACAGATTGGTATCATCTACAAAATTGACTAATTTGCATTGGGTTATGTGTTCAAGTCATTGATATAAATTAGAAACAGTATTGCTCCCAACACCAATGCCTGGGGCACCCCACTCAGTACTTCCTCTTACCCGGACATATCTCCCATAAGCAACCATTGTTTTCTGCTCCAGCCAATTTTTTATCCATACCCAAGATTTGTCCTGAATCCCACAACATTTGAGATGAACTAATAGCCTTTCATGTGGAACTTTGTCAAATCCCTTCTGAAAATCTAAGTACAACAATATCGTTGGGCTTCCCACTTGTGATAGAAACATAGAAAAATAGGAGCAGGAGTAGGCCATTCGGCCCTTCGAGCCTGCTCCGCCATTCAATATGATCATGGCTGATCCTCTATCTCAATACCATATTCCCGCTCTCTCCCCATACCCCTTGATGCCTTTTGTGTCTAGAAATCTATCTATCTCCTTCTTAAATATATTCAGTGACTTGGCCTCCACAGCCTTCTGTGGTAGAGAATTCCACAGGTTCACCACCCTCTTAGTGAAGAAATTTCTCCTCATCTCAGTCCTAAATGTCCTACCCGGTATCCTGAGACTGTGACCCCTCGTTCTAGACCCCCCAGCCAGGGAAACATCCTCCCTGCATCCAGTCTGTCTAGCCCTGTCAGAATTTTATACGTTTCAATGTGATGCCCTTACCAACTGTGATTGTTGTTAAATAATAGCACCTGGCCACTGATGTGTGGTATCTTTATTTTTCTGTCTGGCAGCCTGTCCTTTCCATTGTGGTTTATAACATATGGATTTAATCTGCTCACTCATCACTTCCAAGGTTGCTGTGTTCACCACTGGAAGCCATGAGATCAATGGTGCTGTCTGCTACAGGAGGAGCAGTTCCACTAATCCTTGTGTGGACGGACGCAGTGTGTTGGCTTCTGACAGCTGCAATTGAACTCTGCACTCCTGTGGACTAAAGTGATAAGACCTCAAAGAGAAGCTCTGCCAAATGAAGTCACTACAGGGTGAGATGCTTCACCGGAAAAATGAGAGACAAAATGGGGGAAATAAAATTAAGAATTTGTTTTGTTGATGGGAGTATGAGAATAGACCCAAGTGTTTAGTTACTCTGTAAAGTTGAAAGTCGGATCTTATACTTATATATTGTAGGAACGTGGGTTCCTAACTAAAAGACTGAGTTCTACTCAGGCGATCAAACAAAACGAACTTTAATGAAACAAACAGGTTTTAACAAGAAACTGCAGGATAACATCGAACGTAGGTCTGCTCTCTTCGGAGGCTCCACGAGGACTGCTCCTGCGGTCCCGTGGCTGACGTCATGACATCATCACGCTTTCCCGCCAGTCAGGGATCACGTGATGAACGGCGTGACGTCATCACGTTTTAGCCGCGCTGTTAAAGTAACCACGCTCTGTACAGTTAGACAGCATAAATAAAGATACAGACTCAGGCTGTAGGTAACATGTTGTTAAAAGAATTATATACAAACGATCTGAGTCCTTTGGTGGCTCCGCCACATGCGCCCCCCCAGAATTGTCGTTAACAGCAAAAGTGAGGCGTCGAGGAGGCCTGACAAGCCTGTCCGAGCGACTTCGGTAACCCTGCAGAGGAAGCTGATGGACGGTGGTCGAGCTGGCGGGCGGCTGTGTTTGAGCTGGCGCGGCGGGTGTGGTCGAGCTGGCAGGCAGCTGTGGTTGATCTGGCGCGGCAGCTACGGGCGGTCGGCCACGTTTCGGCGGTTGAGCGATGACGACTGGACGGTCCAGGTCCAAGTGAGCTGGCTTCAACCGGTCCACTGAAATGTGATCCGGCTTTCCTCCAATGTCGACCGAAAAGGATTTGTCTCCCGATTCGATGACGCGGAAAGGACCAGTGTAAGGGGGCTTGAGCGGATCCCAGTGAGTGTCGTGGCGAATAAATACATACTCGGCGTTCTTCAGCTCAGCCGGCACGTGGGAGCTCTGTAGACCGTGATTTGATGTAGGCACCGGAGCGAAGCATCTGGCCGCTTCCTGGTGGCTGGCGAGTTGCTGGGAGGCGGACCATGGCTTTGTGGGAGAAGGGAGGAAATCCCCTGGTACTCGGAGCGGCTGGCCATAAACGAGTTCCGCCGAGGATAATTGCAGGTCTTCTTTGGGCGCCGTACGAAGACCCAAAAGTTTCCATGGGAGTCTGTCCACCCATCCCGCACCTTGAAGACTGGCCCGTAGAGCGGCTTTAAGCGACCTGTGGAATCGCTAGTAAAAGGCCGTTCGCCTGTGGATGATAGGTGGTGGTGCGATGAAGTTTGGTGCCGAGCCCCTGAGCTACAGCGTTCCAGAGCTCCGAGGAAAATTGTGGCCCACGATCGGAAGAGATGTCCGCCAGTACCCCGAAACGAGCAACCCAACAGGAGATGAAAGCTCTAGCGACGTCTGCTGAAGTGGTGGAAACCAAAGGAATTGCCTCTGGCCACCTAGTGGTGCGGTCCACCATGGTGAGGAGATGCGTATAACCATGGGAAGGCGGAAGTGGCCCCACAAGGTCCACATGCACGTGGTCGAAACGACGCTCCGGAACAGCGAACGTAGCCACTGGAGCTTTTACATGACGCTGGACCTTGGCCTTCTGGCAGATCACGCAGGTGTTGACCCAGTCACGGACATCCAGGTGCATACCCTTCCAGATGAATTTCGCCGACATTAGCCATTATGAAGCCTTCATACCAGGGTGTGACAACTCGTGTATGGCGTCAAACACTTTCTGGCGCCATGCGACTGGCACAATAGGTCGGGGAACGCCCATGGAGACGTCGCAAAGGAGCGTGGTGCCTGCGGCCTGGAAACTGACGTCGGCCACTTGGAAACTAGAGGGGACGGTTCTGTACGATTGGGCCGCTGGGTCCGAGGTCTGATCCGCAGCCATGAGGGCGTAGTCAATCCCAAGGTGAACCACATGGACCGTCGCATGGGAGAGGCAATCCGCTACCAGGTTGTCTTTACCAGACACATGTTGAATGTCCGTGGTGAATTCAGAAATAAACATCAGGTGACGTTGTTGACGAGCTGACCACGGTTCGGCGGTCTTGGCCATGGTGAACGTTAGAAGCTTGTGGTCGACAAAAGCCGTGAAGGGACGTCCTTCTAATAAGAACCGGAAATGGCGGATGGCTAGAAAAAGGGCCAGCAACTCCTGATCGAAAGTGCTGTATTTTCTTTCATTTCTCCATAGTTGACGGCTGAAAAACGCCAGCGGTTGCCACGTGCCGGTCACCCACTGCTCCTGCACTGCGCCAATGGCGTAGTCTGACGCGTCGGTGGTAAGGGCGATGGTGGCAACTGGAAGCGGGTGCGCCAGCATGGTTGCATTGGCCAAGGCGCTCTTGGTGTTGACGAACGCCTGGTCCATCTCGGTCGTCCAGCTGATTGGATCTTTACCGGACTTGCCCTTGAGGGCCTCGTACAAAGGCTGCATAAGCAGAGCCGCCTTAGGGACGAAGCGGTGATAGAAATTGACCATCCCAAGGAACTCTTGCAGGGCCTTGATGGTTGGCGGGCGCGGGAAAGAGGTAACAGCCTCCACTTTCGTCAGTAAGGGGACGGCGCCGTCTGATGTTATGCAGTGTCCCAAGAAATTGATCCGCTGCAGGCCGAACTGGCACTTTGCCGGGTTGATGATCAAACCGTGCTGACTGAGGCGTGTAAAGAGGGTACGCAAATGGCAGATGTGCTCTTCCTTGCTAGCGCTGGCGATGAGAATGTCGTCGAGGTAGACGAAGATGAAGTTTAGGTCTCGGAGCACGGAGTCCATCAAGCGCTGGAAAGCCTGTGCCGCGTTCTTCAAGCCAAACGGCATCCGCAGGAACTCAAAAAGGCCGAAAGGGGTGATGACTGCGGTTTTCGGGACGTCTTGCGGGTGCACAGGAACCTGGTGATACCCCCGGACGAGGTCGACTTTTGAAAAGATGGAATTTCCCACCAAATGGGCCGAGAAATCCTGAATATGTGGGATCGGGTACCGATCAGGAGTAGTGGCGTCGTTCAAGCATCGGTAGTCACCGCATGGCCACAGCCGCCGCCCGGTTTCAGAACAATGTGGAGAGGCGAAGACCAGGGACTATTCGACCGGTGAATAATCCCCAGCCACTCCATCTTGTTGAACTCTGCTTTCGCAGCCGCGAGCTTGCTGGGTTCAAGCCTTCTAGCCCGTGCATAAACCAGGGAGCCAGTAGTGGTGATATGATGTTCAACACCATGCTTCGTGGCCGAGGAGGAGAAAGTGGGCCTGGTCAGCTCCGGGAACTCTCCGAGGAGCCGAGTGAAGTCATCCGGAGATGGGAACGCGCAGGCGATAGAGCGCGACATGGCGGTACCGTGGTGGCACGGAATTGAGTGGAAGGTGGCCGCGTTGATCAACCGGCGGTGCCGGACATCGACGAGGAGGCCATTGGCACACAGAAAATCCGCCCCTTGGATGGCCTGTGAGACTGTGGCCGTGACGAATTCCCAATGGAAGTGCTGACCGCCGAAACACACTTGGACCCGCCGTTTTTGGAAAGTTCGAATGGCTGCGCCATTAGCCACCACGAGGGAAAAGCCGTGGTCCCCAGCTTGCATATCGAGATTCGACGCAGGTAGGATGCTACACTGCGCCCCGGTGTTGCAAAGGAAACGTCGACCCGATAGGGAGTCGGTGATGAAAAGAAGTTTCCCTGAAGATCCGATGGCCATCGCAGCCACGGAGCGCCCGTTAGACCCGGTCCTCCTTCGCCAGGAACGCTGCAGGAGCTTTGTTTTTTTGGGGGGCAAAAAGCTGCAGGGAGAGCGGCAGCGTCGTGCTTTCACGCCAAAACGGGCATGGTAGGAGCACCACCCCGCTGCACGAGGAGCTGGAGCCGCATCTGTGGGGGATGGGCATCTCGTGGCAGCGCAGCACTGCTGGGTTACTGTGAAAATCTTATCTGCTTCGGCAGCAAGCTCTGTGCAGTCCGTGACCTCGGACTTGGCTAGGGCAGCCTGCACCTGCTCCAGCAGTTGGCAGAGGAATAGCTCCCAGAAGAGGAAGCATTCCGGTTCGGCAACTAAGAGCGTGAGCATTTGGCTCATGAGCTCGGACGGTTTGGAATCCCCAAGGCCGGGCATAGCGAGAAGCCGGCGAGCGCGTTCTGACTTCGAGAGCCCGAAGACTTGTAGCAACTGCGCCTTTAACGTATCATACTTGCGGTCAGTAGGAGGACTACCGAGGAAGCTGATGATCCACGAGGCAGTGGCGCTATCGAGGGCGGAGACCACGTAGTAATAACGGGTCTGATCCGCGACGATGTTCCTGATGGCAAACTGGGCTTCAGCCTGGATGAACCACGCGGCTGGTTGTTGCTCCCAGAAATGTGGCAGTTTCAGAGTCACGGCGTTCGTTTCCATGCTGAAGATCTTCCGCGAAAACCGTTCGCGAAAGTTGGGGTCACCAATGTAGGAACGTGGGTTCCTAACTAAAAGACTGAGTTCTACTCAGGTGATCAAACAAAACGAACTTTAATGAAACAAACAGGTTTTAACAAGAAACTGCAGGATAACATCGAACGTAGGTCTGCTCTCTTCGGAGGCTCCACGAGGACTGCTCCTGCGGTCCCGTGGCTGACGTCATGACGTCATCACATTTTCCCGCCAGTCGGGGATCACGTGATGAACGGCGTGACGTCATCACGTTTTAGCCGCGCTGTTAAAGTAACCACACTCTGTACAGTTAGACAGCATAAATAAAGATACAGGCTCAGGCTGTAGCTAACATGTTGTTAAAGGAATTATGTACAAACGATCTGAGTCCTTTGGTGGCTCTGCCACAATATCATAATATCTAGAAAATATATCCTGAGAACTGTAAATGTTCAATGTTAAAAAGAAGAGATGAAAGCACAGAACATTTAGTTATAACATCCTCTAATTAAACTGAAAACAGATTGATGTAAGTTTGGATAGCATAACCCTAAAAGGATTAAAATGAGTGAAAGTTTACACAATTAAAAACAATAGCATTCTGACAGGAGGATTAACTCTAAACTGTATTTATAACCTATTGCTCCTTCTATCCAGTTGTGTCACTCATTCTCCAGTCCAGTGAGGCCCAGAGCTGAATAATTGACTTAGTTGCTCTACTCCTCATGCTCAATCTAATCTGTCTGCCTCTGAACTTGCAGCTTTCTGTTCCCTCATTTCCAACCCTGACATCATCTTCCAATCTACTGATGATGGAACTGTTGTCATATGGCAACTATCTGACTCTCTTATTTCTTTCTAGACTATGACCACTGTATTGAACACACAGCCATCATTTCTCAGACATCACTGACGTAATCTTTTTCGGCGATTTTGTAGTTCTCAACCCCGCATAGTTCATTTTTACCTCCTCCCCAAGATAGACAAACAGGATGTCTCCAGAAGAGTCAGTAGCCTGATTTTAACTCACCAGTCTACCATCACACCCCACTGCCTGACTGAACATGTTCTCAACTTGAACAATTTATCTGTTCGCAACCTCAGTGTCATATTTGACCCTGAAATGAGCTTCCGACCACATATCTGCAGCATAACTAAAAATGCCTGTACTGTCCTCCCTATGTGTATGCGTCTGTACGCAGTTAGACAGCCAGCCAAACTCCTTTCAATAACGACATGGGAGTCAGGATGTAGCGTCCAAGCTCCGGTGTTTAATAATGCCACACTTGCATGAGGTCAATGAAACAATACAAATCAGTTGCATTGGGTTGGAGTAAAACTGAGAAAGAAAAAAGAAAGAAATGCACCTTGTTACATACATGAGATATAACTAACATCTAAACATGAATATGTAATGAAACCATTCAACTCACAGGCAATGCTTTCGAAGGCGTAACAATGTAAGATTACAGCGGATTAACTTGCAGCACGCTCCATGCTGATGTGACCTCTTTGTTTGCTATCACTATACTACTTCCTGTTGAGTGACCCTACTGGCCATTTCCATTTACTGCCACCTACTGGCGGCAACAAAACGAAACTCCTGCAATTATAAGGCAGAACACTCCCCGCCTGGCGTCTATTAGATGCCACTACTTTAAAACATACAGAACTGTGGAATCAATAACACTCAGTCCTCCTTAGGTAAGAGGAGTATGACCTCTGAATGGGTCTGAAGAGCTTTTTGACCGTCCCTTGAACAGTGGCCTTCACCTCTATCTTTCCCACCCTGTCGTCTTTGCTGGGGAAGACAGAGGTGACACGACCCATAGGCCACTCATTGCGGGATACTTGGCTTTCTTTCAGTAAGACGATGTCACCTTCTCGGAGACTCCGACGAGCCTCGTTCCACTTCCACTGGCTTTGCAAAGTGGGAAGGTACTCGGTCTGCCAGCGGCTCCAGAACTTACTGGCCAAGGCTTGTACTCTTCTCCACTGGCTCTTCAGGAGATCTTTGTCAGTGAAGTCTCCAGGAGGAGTGGGTACACTGCCCTTCTGTGTGAGTAACATGTTTGGAGTCAAAAGGAATGGTGAATCTGGATCGGAAGAAACAGGAACAAGGGGCCTCGCATTAATGATTGCTGACACTTCAGCCATGAAGGTGCACAGCACTTCGTGCGTCAGCTGAGGTGGTCTGTTCTGTCGCAACATTGAGTCCAGAATGCGCCACGACACTCCAATCATGTGCTCCCACGCACCACCCATGTGTGAAGCATGTGGAGGATTACATTCCCATGTGCAACCTTGCTGGCTTAGGTATGTCAGGATGCTTGGCCTTTGGTTGTGTTCATTCCCTAACTCTAGCTCTCGACAGGCTCCAATTAAATTTGTTCCACAGTCGGATCTTAACTGCTTTGCTGGCCCGCGGATGGCGAAGAATCTTCGTAATGCATTAATGCAGCTGGACGTGTCCATGGACTCGATCACTTCTATATGCACAGCTCTTGTGCTCATACAAGTGAATAGCATAGCCCAGCGTTTGCTATGAGCGGCGCCTCCTCTGGTGCGGTGAGTAGTGATAGTCCAAGGGCCAAAAACATCCAGGCCGACGTATGAAAATGGTGGCGATGAACTAAGTCGTTCCAGAGGCAGATCAGCCATCTTCTGCTCCTCCGTTCTCCATCTGAGCTTTCTGCATGTGACGTATTGGTGTAAGACAGATCCAATCAACCGTTTGCCGCTGACAATCCACTAGCCGGCTGCTCGAATGGCTCCCTCAGTGAACTGGCGGCCCTGGTGTTCTATCAGTTCATGGTGGTGTCTTGTGAGCAATGTTGTGATGTGGCTTTGATGTGGCAGGACAACAGGACTCCTTTCTTGCAAGCTCAGTTCTGCATGCGTCAGCCGTCCTCCAATTCTGATGAGGCCGTCATTCAAAACTGGATTCAGTTTCCACAGTGAACTGGTCTTGGTAATGGTTCTTTTTTCAGCAAGTGCTCTGTACTCCTCAGAGTACGCCTGAACTTGAACTGACCTGATGATATTGGGGCAGTAATTCCTCCCCAAACGCGAGAGTACGGAAGGGGTACTCACGCGTCTGGCCGGAGGAAATGCCGGTTTTCAGCATGCACAGCGCATGCGCTGAAAACCAGCATTTCCTCTCCTCTAACCCAAGAGTTGAAGAGGCTAGCGCGTGCACTGTAGGGGGCAGCGCGTGCGTCTTGGATTTCCTCTGTTTTGGGCGATTTGCGCATGTCTAAAGGCCTCCGGTCTTTACGCTTGTAAAAAGCACACGTAAGTATTTATTTTTACAGGTAAGTGGTGTTTTAGTGCAATTTAGAATTTCTTTTCAACAGGTTTATTATTTTAAAGAATCTACAATAAGGTAAGTTTAGTTTTAGACCCTTTTTATTAAAAAATTTATTTTTTTCAAAAAAAAAATTATTGTTTAAATAATTTTTTTAAACTTATTTATACTTAATTTAATGATTGGGATGTTTTTTAAATTTTTATTTAAAGTTTAAATAGTGTTTTGGGCCCCCGTAGTTTTCATGAGTTTGACAGTTCTTACTCTCAAACTCATGAATGAACCTTCCCCTCCCCTGATTGGTTGTACAGTGCTCACCTGATCCCAGCCGGCACATCGCACTAACTACGCCGCTGGATCAGGTAAGCACAGCGCACTGACATCTGAACCGGGCCAGTGACAGGAAATGCAAGCAGGCCCGGGCTTCAGATGTCAGCGCGCAGGGTGAGTGCAGATCGGGGGCTTGCACGCGCGGCAAGCCCCCGATCCTAATTTCAGGGCCAATGTTCCCAGCTGCAGCCAACTCGTCTGGGGAACGAGGCTTCCTGCACCAGTGCCAATCTCTGCATTTGTTTGATGAGCTGCCAGGATCGGACTTGTGAGAGCGAGCCACATGGATTAAGAAAGCTATGGCTCTAACGAGTGATCGCCAGGTTGAAAAGCGTTCAAAGCGCTCACAGGTAAGTAGGCTCTCTTGGGTGTGAGTCATTAAGCTGATCACATGAGGACGGACCTCCACATCTAGATCTGGGCTGACGAGCTTGAATGATTCTTGTGCCGTATGGTCAGCTTGGTCAGGTTTGTGTAAGAAAGCTGGCCCAGTAAACCACATTGTACTGGAGAGCTGGGAGGCAGGCACTGACCTGGTGGCGAGGTCAGCTGGATTCAGCTCTGTGGGCACATAGTGCCACTGGTCGGGGCATGTTGATTGTCTTATTCGCTGAACTCTGTTGTGTACATATATGAAGAATCTCTTTGACTCATTGGAGATGTAACCGAGCTCAACTTTGCTGTCAGAGTAGAATTTCACTGCATCAAGCTTGAAATCTATCTCATCCAGGATGAGATCCGCCATCTCCACCACTAATACTGCAGCGCATAACTCCAGGCGTGGTATGGTGGGCTCTGGCCGGGGTGTCAACTTCGCCTTTCCCAGGACAAATCCCACGTTGCTTTGGCCCTCATCATCCAGGGATCTCAGGTAGGCTACCGCGCCAATAGCTTTCTCGGACGCATCTGATTTGGAGAGTGTGTCTGGTGAGTAGGTGCGTGGGATATGAAGATTTTTTAGATTTTTGAGAGACTTTCTCCATGTCTCCCATTCTGTTAACCTGCCTTCGGGGAGTGGAGAGTCCCAGTCGCTCATGTCTGTGCAGAGTTCTCGTAGTAGGGCTCTTCCCTGAATAGTCACGGGCGCCACCATGCCGAGAGGGTCAAAGAGCGAGTTGACCATTGACAGCACTCCACGGCATGTAAATGGCTTGTCACCTACAGACACTGCAAAGGTGAAGGTGTCAGATTCAATTTCCCAACGTAAACCAAGGCTTAGCTGGGCTGGCATGGTTTCATCGCTGAGGTCTAAGTCTTTAATGCCCTTAGCGAGATCCTCAGCTGGAAAGGCCTTCATCACTGCTACATTGTTTGAGGCAATTTTGTGCAACCTCAGGTTGGACTGTGCTAATGAAGCTTGAGTTCGCTTCAGCAGGTTGATGGCTTCTGCTTCTGAAGGTAAGGATATGAGGCCCTCATCAACATAAAAATGTCTCTCCACAAACTGTCTTGTGTCTTTTCCATGCTCGTGTTCTCCCTCTTTGGCTGCACTTCTGAGCCCATAGATGGAGACTGCAGGGGAGGGGCTGTTACCAAAAACGTGGACCCGCATCCTGTATTCAGTGATGTTCTTTGACATGTTGTTGTCGCAATACCAGAAGAACCTCAGATAGTTCCTATGGTCCTCTCTCACCACAAAGCAATAGAACATCTGTTGGATGTCTGCGGTTACTGCTACGAGCTCTTTCCTAAAACGAATCAGCACGCCAAGGAGGGTGTTGTTTAGGTCTGGACCCGTGAGCAGAACGTTGTTGAGTGAGATGCCACAGTGCTGAGCGCTGGAGTCGAAAATTACTCTTATTTGACTAGGTTTCTGGGGGTGATAAACTCCAAAAATCGGGAGATACCAGCAGTCTTCTCCTTCTTTGAGTGGAGGTGCTAATTCAGCATGGTTACTCTCGAAAACCTTTTCCGTGAAGGCAATGAACTGTTCCTTCATTTTGGGCTTTCTATCTAATGTGCGCCGCAGTGATGCGAGGCGTGACAGTGCCTGATCGCGATTGTTAGGCAGAAGAAGCTGGGGTACCTTGAAGGGGAGAGGCGCAACCCAGCTGTTCGCCTCACCTTTGTGAAATTCTTTCTCCATAATATTCATGAAAGCTTCGTCTTCGAAGGAGAGAGCACCTTTGTTGTCATCTTTTGTCTTTTCAAACACGGTGTGCCCCAGTTTGTCGACAGCTCTGGTGTCAGCCGAGCACCCCCATGCTGTGTGAGAGAAATCACCTTGTTGCTCCCCGCCGTAGCTCGCTCTCTCTTTCAGGTGGATGTGACTTGGGCAGGGAGTGAGGAAAGAGGGCCGTCCGCTTTCTAGCACGTTGGTCTTAAAGGTGCTTACGTTGGGCTTGTGAGCTTGGCCTAGGCACACTTCTCCCACGAGCACCCAGCCTAAGTCGAGTCTTTGGGCAAAGGGGGCATCGTGTGGTCCGTTAACTTGCTCTCTCACCTTATGCACCCTCACCACATCTCTCCCGAGCAGGAGGAGAATCTGGGCCTTTGGATCCAATGCTGGGATGCGTGATGCTATGGGCTTTAGGTGGGCATGGTGAAGTGCTGTCTCAGGTGTTGGTATCTCCGATCGGTTGTTCGGGGTTTCACTGCAATCTATCAGTGGCGGTAAGTCTATGCTCACCCCTTCACTCACTGCCTCGGCACAGAACCCATCTGCTTTCCTTCCTGCCATCTCCAAGAGTCCAGCACAGGTTCTCAGTGAGTAAAAGGACTGGGCTACTCTCAACGCCAAATATGTCAAAAAAGTCTGACCGTGCGAGTGACCGGTTACTTTGGTCATCGAGTATTGCATACATGTTAACTGAGCGGTTGCGCTGTCCTTGTGGGTAAACTCTTACAAGGCATATTTTGGAACGCGATCGTCCTGTGAGGCCTTGGCCACACACTTCAGTGCATATGGAGCTCACCGTTGGTGCAGTGGTAAGGGTTCCCTTTCTCTCGTCTCCGGGCTCAGAGTCTTTGATGGTTGGCTTTTCCGTTGTGGGGGTAGGACCTGGGTGCATAGCTGTGCTGTGGCGGTCACTCTCACACTCCCTGCATCTCAACGCTATCCTACAGTCTCTTGCAATGTGGGAAACGGAGGCGCAACACCTAAAACATATCCCATTATTATCTTTGAGGTAGGCTCTGCGTTCATCTATGGTCTTGTTTCTGAAGCCTCTACATTTTGCGAGCGGATGAGGCTTATGATGGATGGGGCTGTATTTTCCGGGATCGTCTTCATTCTTTGCTGCATCTATGCTGATGTCGGTCTTTGCAGTGACATCCGTCTTATGCAGAGATATAGGCATTCTTGTGCCTACGTACTTTGACATGGGCTTCTCATACTTTGAGGGTCCACTACAGTAGCTGGACAGGGCAAAGCTGGATCATTTCTAATTCTGGCCTCTGCAGATAAAGTTCACAAAGAAGGAAAATGGGGGAAACCACATGTGGTTGTCTTCTTTGAATTTTGAGCCTACGTTGATCCATTTTTCTTGGAGAGGGTGGGGCAACTTCTCCACTATTGGGTTGATGCCGCGAGCAGTATCTAAATAGGAGAGCCCAGGTAAGTATCCGTCTGTTTTGGCTGCCAGTAACTCCATTAAAAGGTCTCCAAGTTCTCTAAGCTTAAGGTAGTCTCTGTTACCTATTTTAGGAATGTTTTCCAGCTTACTGAAGAGGGCTTTCTCTATCAATTCAATTCAATTCAAATCGCTTTATTGGCACGACAAGGTACATCTTATGTTGCCAAAGCATCGAAAAACATTTATGGTTGAGCACATAAACACAGATCTATCCATACAGTGTATAAACAGATATATCCCTGAGTGTATAAATATACATTCATATAATTTGTATATACTCTTTTCTTAGATTTAATGGTTGTCCCTCTGTTTATGGCAAGCTGTAACATAGTGTGCCGCTAAGGTTACACAATTTCTCTCTTCCCTTAGTAGGTATGGGAGTTTTTGGTCGTCATTCAAATTTCTGAATTCCGGGCATATATTTGTGAATTTTGGGTAGAAATTCTCCCTTATGCCCTGATATTTTCTACAAGCTGTGAGGAAGTGCATCTCTGTCTCCACCACTCCACCACTATCACCTCAGGAGCGCAGTAACACTCCCTGAGTCTTGCCCAGACCATTCTAAGGGCTGTGCTTGGGTCGTTTGTGTACACAAACCGGATCCTACGGGCATGTTCTGACGATTCTTTGCCCAGCCATGATGACAATAAATCCAACTCCTCACAAGCACTCAGGCTCAAGCTGCCAGTGGCATTAAGGAAGGATGACTGCCATGCTCTAAAACGCTCTGGCTTGTCGTCAAATTTTGTGAGACCTGTCCTTACAAGTTCTCTACGTGCCAAATATTGGGCAATGCCTGTCATATTAGGAGTCTGTGCATGGGTTGTCAGAGTATGATCGCATCGGAAGGGCTGCGATTGGATGGGAGACTGCCATGCCGGGTGACCTGTTCTAACCTTTGAAAAGGGTTCTTTTTTGATGTGTGGAATTTTGGCATAAGTACCTTCCAAGTGGTTGGGAGCGTCGGATTGAGGCACAGGTTTCTTCGGGAGCGCTGCAAACTCTCCTTCGTGTGACCAGTCGTCAATAACAAGGAAGGGGTTGTAATGTATGTACCTTTAAGGGGAGAACTACTTTTTACAGCTCCTGTATACTGTAGTACCGGCAGTGACCACACCTGTATATAAACCCTGAGTAGGGATCTGTATAGTTAGTTCTAGAGTAACCCTCATTCAGTAAACACCTGTTGATCGTTCCCTGCAGTCTCTTGTCTAATTATTGAAGGACACAACATCAAGATACACGGATCTAACATTGGCGATGAGCAGATTCAAACCTACCTGCAACTCTGCATCACCTCCCAGGGATTCGCTCCTGGAGAACAGTGGAAGAAGGCCGAGTCCAGAAGCACGGGCGTCGACCACGGAAAACCCCCCAGTCATCCAGCGGAGATTGGAGCATCGCAAGGGAGGCTGTCGAGAGCCAGGCTTGGTTCTCCAGTCACGGTGGTCCAGCGAAACGGGCTGGCAGCAGGTACTGCGCAGACCCTTCACAGACAGCGGCGGCTAGAGCCGACCAACGGCACAGGAAAAGGCCAAGCAGCGTCGACGGGGGAGAGAGAGAGGGTAGAGCGCACAGGCCGCAGCCGGTGTTCAGGACCGAGCGGCGTCAACGAGAGAGAGCAGAGCGCAGCCGGTGTTCAAGGGCCGAGCAGCATCAACGGGGGAGAGAGGCGCGCAGGAAAACGCGCAGAGCGCAGCCGGTGTTCAAGGGCCGAGCAGCGTCAATGGGGGAGAGAGGCGCGCAGGAAAACGCACAGAGAGCAGCCGGTGTTCAAGGGCCGAGCAGCATCAGTGGGGAAGAAAGGAAAGCATGGGTGACGCCATTTTAAGCCACAGCGGGGAAGAAGGGAGAGTGCGGGAGACGCCATTTTGAGCCAGTCTAACCACACCCAGGGATGCCGAAGAGTGGCAGTGTCACAGCGTTCGGCAATGAAGTCGAAGATTGGACGACATATGTCGAACGCATAGAAGCGTACTGCAAGGCGAATGAAGTGCCAGATGACAGGAAAGTGCTGGTATTGTTGAATTCAATGGGTGCAAAAACGTATGGCTTATTGCGAAACCTAGTAACCCCAGAGAAGCCAGTGGAAAAGGATTTTGAAAACATAGTGTCAATCCTACAGGACCACTTAGACCCCACACCGCTGCTGATAGCGGAAAGATTTAAGTTTCACAAAAGGAACCAGCATAAAGATGAAAGTAATGCTGAGTATTTAACGGGACTGCGCAAGCTATCGAAACACTGCCAGTTTGGAATGGGACTAGCAGATACTTTAAGGGACAAGTTTGTGTGTGGGCTTCAAAGTGAAGGAACCCAGAAACGGCTTTTTTCAGAAAAGGATCTTATGCTGGACAAGGCTTTCAGCATTGCAGTATCACATGAAGCAGCAGCACGGGGTGCGGCAGAGATACAACAGAGACCGCAAGAATATTGCACAAATGAAATGTCATACGGAACAGTGAAGTGCTTTCGCTGCGGCAGAACAACACACGACCATAAGGATTGCTGGTTCAAGGACAAAGTGTGCAGACAGTGTGGAAAAGTAGGACACATAGCAAGAGTCTGCAGGTCGGGAAAGAAATCCAGCAGCAAGAAATCTCCACAGGAGAAGTACAAGAAGGTACATAAGGTGACGGAGAGTAGTTCAGACAAACAGAAAAGTGATACAGACTCCGGAAGCAAGGAGCTGGGTTGTCTGAAACTACATAATGTGATCAAAACGGAGGATCACCAAACTATCTGGGTCACGCTCAAGATAGCAGGAGTCCTAGTGAAAATGGAATTGGACACAGGATCAGCTCTAACAGTCATAAACCGAAGGGACTACAAACGGCTATTCTCACATATACCCTTGAGAGATACAAAGATTGTCTTGAAGACGTACATGGGGCAAAAAGTCTACCCCAAAGGAAAAATAAGGGTGAACGTTATATATAACAGCAAGGAAACACCAAAAATGAACCTATATGTATTGCCAGAGGGAGTACCACCACTACTAGGACGTGAATGGATCCGGAAGATACAGCTAGATTGGCATTCCATACAAGCACTGACTGTAGATGCCAAAAAGGATGACGACGTCACACCTGGACGACTGTCAAAAATGCTAACTGACGCACAAGAAGTGTTCCAGCAGGGACTCGGAACACTGAAAGGCATAACAGCAATGATCAAAATAGAGGAAAATGCAAGCCCAAAGTTTTTTAAGGCCAGACCGGTACCTTATGCGATCCGCCCAGCCGTCAAAGCAGAGCTGGAAGGTTTGGAACGTTCAGGAGTACTGTCCAAAGTGGACTGGAGTGAGTGGGCTACACCCATCGTTCCTGTAATGAAGGGGTCGTTGAGTAATACGCCTGGGGAACCAAAGAAGGTTGGCATCTGTGGGGACTTTAAGGTGACAGTGAACCCAGTCCTTCACACTGTACAATATCCGCTTCTGCGGATTGAAGATATTTTCGCCTCGCTATCTGGAGGGAAACACTTCACTAAGATTGATCTGGCCCAGGCGTACCTGCAAATGGAGGTAGAAGAAGCCTTGAAACAGTACCTCACGATCAACACTCATAAAGGTCTCTACCAATACAACCGGCTGGTGTTCGGGGTAGCATCAGCTCCGGCTATTTGGCAAAGGGCAATGGAACAAGTCCTGCAAGGGATTCCAGGGACCCAGTGTTATTTGGATGACATCCTGGTCACGGGCGAAAATGACAGTGATCACCTCGCCAACCTGTTGTGTCTGTGTATAATAAGACACAGACTGCAGGAGAAACGGTACAACAGGTGTTTACTGAATGAGGGTTACTCTAGAACTAGCTCTACAGATCACCACTCAGGGTTTATATACATTTTTGGGTGTGGTTAGACTGGCTTAAAATGGCGTCTCCCGCGCTTTCCTTTCTTCCCCGCTGCGACTTAAAATGGCGTCTCCCGCGCTGCTGCCAACGCCGCTCTCGGCGGTCCTCGTGGCAAATGGCGAAGCCCTGTGGGTTTCGTGCGCTGCTCCTGCGCTGCTGCCAACGCCGCTCTCTGCGGTCCTCGTGGTAATGGCAGCGCCTCGTGTTTTCCTGCGCGCCTCTCTCCCCCGTTGACGCTGCTCGGCCCTTGAACACCGGCTGCGCTCTGCTCTCTCTCGCCTCTCTCCCCCGTTGACGCCGCTCGGTCCTGAACACCGGCTGCGCCCTGCCCTCTCTCTCTCCCCCGTCAACGCTGCTCGGCCTTTTTCTGTGCAGCTTGGTCGGGCTCTAGCCCGCCGCTGTCTGGGAAGCGTCTGCGCAGTACCTGTTGTCAGTGGTGAACTACTACCATAAGCTCTTGCTGAACTTGTCTACCGTACTACACCCACTGAACACCCTACTGCAAACGGGGGTACCATGGAAGTGGAGTGATGAATGTAAACGAGCTTTCCAGAAGAGCAAAGCATTGATCACATCAAAAGAGGTGTTGGCTCATTTCAACCCAGCACTACCAATTCGGCTGGCGTGTGATGCATCACCCTATGGCATTGGAGCGGTGCTGCCGCACAAATTCCCGGACGGCTCAGAGAAGCCAGTAGCCTTTGCGTCTCGGTCACTAACCTCAGCCGAGCGTAACTACGCCCAGATTGACAGGGAGGCCCTCAGCCTAGTGTGGGGAGTGAAAAAGTTCAATCACTATCTGCACGGGCAGAAGTTTACCTTGCTGACTGACCACCAACCACTTGTCTCCATCTTTAATCCAAAGAAGGGCGTTCCGGTGATGACTGCGCAACGGCTACAAAGATGGTCCCTTTTTCTAGGGGCGCACCAATATGAAATCGAGTATAAGGGCACGAAACAGCATGGAAACGCTGATGGGCTATCACGCCTGCCACTGCCTACTGCGGAGGAAGCACCAGCAGTGGATCCTGTCGAAATATTTCATTCGACTATAATTGAATGCTTGCCAGTAACTAACGCTGGTATAGAGAAGGAGACCCGAAATGACCCGACACTGTCTCGGGTATATGATTTGACAGTGAAGGGATGGCCAGCACATGGCGACTCACTGTTGCCAGCATTCTCATCCAGAAGAGAACAGCTGTCAGTATGCCAGGGGACCTTGATGTGTGGATCCCGAGTGGTAATTCCACCCAAGTTAAGGGAGAGAGTGCTCAATGAGCTTCACGAAGGTCATCTGGGAGGGGTGAAAATGAAAAGCCTTGCTAGGGCTTATGTGTGGTGGCCGGGGATCGATCAGCAAATCGAGGACCTGACGAAAAGCTGCTCAGGATGCCAGAAGGTCCAAAATGCACCACCACATGCTCCTCTACACCCATGGGAGTGGCCCTCATCTCCATGGCAACGGGTGCATATTGATTTTGCTGGTCCATTCATGGACTCAATGTTTTTAATAGCCGTGGATGCGCACTCGAAATGGCCTGAGGTGATCAAAATGTCCTCCACCACCACGGAGAAAACTATTGCAGTCCTACGGACCATTTTTGCCAGGAACAGCTTGCCAGAGCAGATTTGCTCTGATAACGGACCACAGTTTGTGTCCGAAGAGTTTCAAAGATTTATGAAAAGGAATGGGGTAAGGCATTACACATCCGCCCCGTATCATCCAGCCACAAATGGATTGGCTGAGAGGTTCGTACAAACCTTTAAAAAAGCAGTAAAGGCCATGTGTGATGACGACATTCCACTGCAGCATAAGGTGGACAATTTCCTGTTAGCCTACAGAAATGCGACACATGCAGTCACCAACCAGGCCCCGGCCATGATGTTCTTTAACCGAAGGTTGAGATCTTGTCTGGATTTTCTCAGACCAAATGTACGAAGAGATGTTGAGAATAAGCAATTCCAGCACATCAATGAGAAGCCGACAAGAAGCTTCAATGTAGGGCAACCAGTCTTGGCCCGCAACTACCGAACAGAGAAATGGCAACCAGGAACGATATGCACACGGCAGGGGCCACTAATGTACACAGTGGATGTTGGGGAGAACATTGTGAGACGCCATGTTGACCAGATCCTAGAGTCACAGGAACGAGTCAACCCCATGTCTCGCCCATACGTACCTGGTGATGAACCCAACGTACAGGTAGCATCTACCCCAGAAACAGTAGCATCGGAAGCGGATGAACCAACCGACGACAGGGGGCCAGAATCGCCTCTGCACCAAGAGCAAGACACTCGGGAAAGGCGCTATCCAGAAAGGATCAGGAAGCCTCCCCAAAGACTGAATTTATAAATAGACTATTTTCAGTTAATGTTGCATGTTAAAAGTGTAATTGTAATTAGTTTGATATTTAATTGTTAAATGAGTGTTATGGTACTGTTAATCTAAAAGGGGAGGAATTGTAATGTATGTACCTTTAAGGGGAGAACTACTTTTTACAGCTCCTGTATACTGTAGTACTGGCAGTGACCACACCTGTATATAGCACTGAGTAGGTATCTGCATAGTTAGTTCTAGAGTAACCCTCATTTAGTAAACACCTGTTGATCGTTCCCTGCAGTCTCTTGTCTAATTATTGAAGGACACAACATCAAGATACACAGATCTAACAGGGGTCGTCATCAGTGTAGCGTGAATGATCCACCTGAGTGACCTCATGTTGGGCTGGTGATGGCGATTCCGTGTTCTCGTGCAATGGTTCAAAGTTTGGGAAGGAGGAGATGTCTGTGAGTGTCCTAGCCTGCTGCTGGACATAGTCGCTTGTCCGCCTCTCAGTGCTTTGAGGTGATGCAGGACGAGCAATGCTGCGGTGCTCTCCCACCTCTGCTTCTAGTGCAACTTCCCATATCTCCGCCTCAGCAGTAGCGGCAGCTGCTTCTTTCTCAATGTGTAGTGCCTCCAGCATGGCGTCCAATGTAGCAGCCTCTGCTTGTAGTCGGACCTTCTCTTTCTCCAATGTAGCACCCTCTGCTTGTAGTCGGACCTTCTCTTTCTTCACAGCCAGTTCCTGTTTAGCAAAGGTCACGCGAGCCTGTGCCGCTTTAGCTTTAGCCCAGGCTCTAGCTGCTGCTACACTGGCTGTTGATGATCTAGATGAGCGTGTACTTCTTGAGCTGGTCACAGATCTCTGCTCGTCTTGGAAGCTCTTGCCGTCCATTGTTGCACCGTGCTGCAAGTGAATCCGCTGTAATCCTACATTGCTATGCCTTCGAAAGCACCGCCTTTTTACTGTACTGTCCTCCCTACGTGTTTGTGTCTGTACGCAGTTAGACAGCCAGCCAAACTCCTTTCAATAACGACATGGGAGTCAGGATGTAGCGTCCAAGCTCCGGTGTTTAATAATGCCACACTTGCATGAGGTCAATGAAACAATACAAATCAGTTGCATTGGGTTGGAGTAAAACTGAGAAAGAAAAAAGAAAGAAATGCGCCTTGTTAAATACATGAGATATAACTAACATCTAAACATGAATATGTAATGAAACCATTCAACTCACAGGCAATGCTTTCGAAGGCGTAACAATGTACGATTACAGCGGATTAACTTGCAGCACGCTCCATGCTGATGTGACCTCTTTGTTTGCTATCATATACTACTTCCTGTTGAGTGACCCTACTGGCCATTTCCATTTACTGCCACCTACTGGCGGCAACAAAACGAAACTCCTGCAATTATAAGGCAGAACAATCCCTATTTCCACCACTGTAACATTGCCCGTCTCCACCCTTGCCTCACCTCATCCGCTGCTGAAACCCTCGCCCATGCCTTTGTTACCTCTAGACTTGACTATTCCAACGCACTCCTGGCTGGCCCCCCACATTCTACCCTACGTAAACTTGAGGTCATCCAAACCTCGGCTGCCCATGTCCTAACTTGCACCAAGTCCATTCACTGACCTACATTGGCTCCCGGTTAAGCAACGCCTCGATTTCAAAATTCGCATCCTTGTTTTCAAATCCCTCCATGGCCTCGCCCCTTCCTATCTCTGTAACCTCCTTCAGCCCCACAACCCCACAAGATATCGGCGTTCCTCTAATTCTGCCCTCTTGAGCATCCCTGATTATAATCGCTCAACCATTGGTGGCTGTGCCTTCTGTTGCCTAGGCCCTAAGCTCTGGAATTCCCTGCCTAAACCTCTCTGCCTCGCTACCTCTCTTTCCTCCTTTAAGACGCTCCTGAAAACCTACCTCTTTGACCAAGCTTTTGGTCACCTGCCCTAATTTCTCCTTATGTGGCTCTGTGTCAATTTTTTTGTCCTTTAATACTCCTGTGAAGGGCCTTGGGATGTTTTACTACGTTAAAGGCGCTATATAAATACAAGTTGTTGTTTTAATTCCATTCACTTCTTCAAGTTAAAAGGTGTCTCTATGGGAACGCACAAGAGTACCAGCTATGATTGTTTTTAATAGGATATGTGGAACACTCTTTGCTTCAATCTTACTCACGCCCCCCTCCCCTGACCTTCTCTTCCACTACTGTGTTGGTGCTACTTCCTGCTCATGCTCTGATTTGGTGAATTTCGTTAACTAGGCGTCTAAATTCCATCCATCCCTCAAATTCACATGGTCCATCTCTAAATCTTTGCTTCTGCTCCTGGACTTCTCTCTGCCCATCTCTGACAATGGGCTTTCCATAGGCACTTATTACAAGCCCACTGACACCCAGAACTATCTAGGTTACACTTCATCCCAGTTGCTTCCTGTAAAGATGGTTTCACTGTCTCTGTCGTATCTGTTCTGATCTCCACTTTCCTGGCCAGAATTTCTGAAATATCCTTTTTCCTTAGTCAAGATTCACCCTTGGCTGTGGGCAACAGGGCCTTTGGCTATGTCTGTCCCATTTCCTATGCCTTTGTTTACCCCTTCTTCTCCTCTCACATCAAAGACAGGGGCTGGAAAATTGTTATAGCCAAGTGTTTAGACTAAAAATGGTAAATTAGCGCCAGGTGAAAATCGTCTAAGCTGCACGCAAAATTCGTCTTCACTCCTCATTAAAATGATTGGAGCCACATATCTAGTCTAAAAACCCAAGCTCATTGGCGTTACACTGAAAAGATGAACCAATATCCGGTGTAGTCTAAACGCAAGTAATGATTGCTACAGGCTTTTTTCACTGCTTAAAGGGGGGTCCATTGATGCTGTAGCACCTCATTCTCAGCATTGTTGGGTGTACAGCTGCCTCAACAACCATAAGAAGAAGGACAAAGAGAAGTAGCACTCATTTACAAATGCTGATGGCAGATTGCCGCCCCAGGGAGAGAGCCTGGGGGTTTTCCAAGGAAGCTTTGGAGGCCATTGATTTTAGCGGTGGAGAGAAGGCAGGCGGTACTGTACCAATTGGCAGGAGGCCCTCGCCACAAGTCTGCCGGACTATGTGGAGGTAGGTGGCACACCGCATCACCGGCAGCACTGTGGTCCCCAGGTCTCACACCCAGTGCAGGAGGAAGTTTAACAAGCTCACACGGGTGGTCAGGGTGAGTGAAGGCTTCAACAAATGCTACATACCACCATCTGTACCACAAGCTTCACACACTGCTCAATGTACCACACCCCCAACACTCACCCACCAACAATCTGTACCTAACAACACTCACACCCACATCTCACACCTTGCACACAATGGCAGTTTTTCAACTATGGCAGGCACAAGGGTCATTAGTTATTAGAATTCATGTGATATGTGTGATATGTTTATAGATAAATGTATTAATGGTGTTTGGAATAATTTGTGGTCTCTCTCATTTCACCTTGGGCCCAAGAGGACGCTGTGATATGGCATGAGACAGGGATTGTATGATGGGGATGTGGTGAGCTACGGGGATCTGGGATTTCATTCATGTGAATCGGAGTCTGATGAGCTGGTCACGGACAGCCTGTCCAGAAGGCCGATTGTTTCGCTGCCGCCGCCCTCCCTCCTATTCCTCCTCCTCCTCGTCCTCTTCCTCCTTGTCCTCCTCTGCCTTGTTCTCTTTCTCCTTGTCCTCCTCTGCCTCGTCGTCCTCCTGAGGTAATGCCGCAATCCTACAGCCCCATGAAGTGTTGTGAGCAGAAGCCTTTAACAAATAATGAGTGACCTCTGCACTTGAATGAACACTCCCTGTCACCAAAAAATCTTGAAATAACTAAAGAGAGCTTTTTCAGTTGCAGAAAGTAGCAATCAGGGACTGCAACTGCAAAACCCTGTCAGGTACAGCTGATTGGGGATGGTGCCTGACATGAATCTTGTCATTCATGTGGAAAAGACTTATGAAATAATACTGGGTAGCCTGTTGGTGGCGCTGTCCAGGGAGAGTATAAATACTCGGGCACGGGCCCAGCTTGCTCAGGACATTCTTTAACAGGAACTAGTGAAGGACACAACTAGATCTCCATGTTGAAAACCAGTTGATTAAAGCTTTGTTTAATGCTTAGACCAAGTGCCTAGTAGTTTTCTTACGCCAGTGCCTTTAAATAACGCTGCTGCAGCCTGCTTTCTGCTTGTAGGCACCAGCTCTCCCTGTCGCTGTTCTGCGCTGCCGTTAAGGTAAGTGGCTAAATCCAGTGTTGGAGATCGGGCGTCCAGTGAACGTTGCACACTCACTGATGTCACGATCTCCATGGTGGCGAGCTCCCTGGCGCTAGGGTTTACCGGCAGCGCTACCGACACCACTGATATGGTGTGTGGCGCTGGAACCGGCATCAGCTGTCAACAGCATTTCAGCACCATCTCCTGGCACTAATGTGTGGCACAAACCACACAAATTTTTCCCCGTGGATTTCCCTTCTCTCCTCCTTCTAACCCACTAGCATCTGCATCCATCATCCCTACAATATGATCCACCACCAAAGCATACCTGCCCGTCCTCTCCGCTCTCCACTTTCTGAAAGGACTGTTTTCTCTGGAATACACTTGTTCATTCTTCAACCATCCCAATGTCCACCTGTCTTACCCTGGCGCTTTCTGTATAGCTGTAACAGTTTCAACACCTGTTCATTCACCTCCTCCTACAAGAGTATCCAGGCCCCAAACACTCCTTCTATGTGAGATAGCAATTTACATGTCATTCCTCCAACTTACTTTACTGCATTCACTGTTCATGGTGCTGTCTCCTCTGCATTGAGTAGACAAAACACAAATTGGATGACCAATTTGCTGAACATTTCCATCCTGTATGCAAGTATCACCCTAATCTCCCTGTGATTCGCCACTTTAATTCTCCATCCCATTCTGATCGCTCTGTTTTTGGCCTCCCACAGTGTTCCAACCAAGTTCAACACAGGCTTCAGGAACAGGATCTCATCTTCCTGCTGAACACCCTGGAGCCCGCTAATCTGAACATGATTTCAGCAATTTCATACCTTATCGCTCACTCCCATTTTCTGACAAGCAGGGAGGTTTGGGAATGCATAGCAAGTCTGTTGGCATCTAGGGGAGAGGGAAGGTGGATTGGCATTGCTGGCATGGATCCTTCATGAAATGTAGTTCTGGTGGCGGTGGGGAGTAGGTCTACACCTGGGATGTTGGCCTGCCTTATATCTTTGCTGGTGTTGCTGCCTGCATGAATGTTTCCAACATTTGCAGTTTTTAAAATTTCTTTTAGTTTCCCCTTTTTTGTTAAGGTGCTTTTGTATTGGTGTTGGGGGGAGGTGGGGTGCGGGGGTGGGGGCTGTGCAAGGGCCTCATGGGCTGGCGGTGACCCCAGAATGGACTTGACAGATTTGCTGTGGCCGGCTTTTAAAAGAAAAATCAGCCCTCGGTGGCCAGCTTTGATTGACAAGTTTGCTTTTGGGTTGCCATAGAGTGCATGTGACCCACCCGTTGGGGGCTGTTGCCCCTCTATCACCGATACTGCAGCAGCTTTTGTCTGTATCTTTCCCATGCCTTTTCACCTCTTCACTCAGCTATTTCACACCCATTTGTTCTTTCAATACCCTTTCACTGTCTCACAGAGATTATCGCAGTACGTCATCTACAAGTCTTCCACTGGCTTTTCAAACACCCTGCTTGGTGCCATTCAATTTACTAACTCCTCACCGTGTCAGGAGTCAGGACTTCTGGCTTGTGCATTCCACCCTTTTTCTCTGCTTTCCCATTTTGTTCAGCTCAATTAAGGGGCATGCATCTTCCAATTTCCACTTTTGACATAGGTTTGCAGCCAATCAGCTGTGGCTCAGTGGATAGCACATTTGCCTCTGATGTTAGAAGGTTGTGGGTTCACGTCCCACTCCAGGGACTTGAGCACCTAAAGCTAGGTTGACACTCCAGTGCAGTGCTGAGGGAGTGCTGCACTGTCGGAGGTGCTGTCTTTTGGATAAGACGTTAAACCGAGGCCTTGTCTGCTCTCTCAGGTGGACGTAAAAGATCCCATGGCACTATTTTGAAAAAGAGCAGGGGAGTTCTCTCCGGTGTCCTGGCCAATATTTATCCCTCAATCAACATAACAAAAACAGATTATCTGGTCATTATTACATTGCTGTTTGTGGGATCTTGCTGTGTTCAAATTGGCTGCCACATTTCCCACATTACAACAGTGGCTACACTTCAAAAGTACTTCATTCGCTGTAAAGCGCTTTGAGACATCCGGTGGTCGTAAAAGGCGCTATATAAATGCAAGTATTTCTTTATTTCAGGTACTGATGGGCCTGCCACGTGCTATTAGCATTTTATATTTGAATAGACTGAGATCCACGAAGAGTTAAATGCTGCCTTCGTTATTGCCCTGTATCGCTAACAAAAAACACCTCGAGAAATAAACTTTAATAAGCATCCATGTCACAGCCTGTCATTTCTTCCTATGAAACTGTTTCCATAAATTGCTGAGAAACTAATTATTGTTTAAATGAAGACAGAACCTCATGGCAATTAGAGAATTATCTGCCATGGAAACAGTGGGAGACTCACTGGCTGTGACTGCTTTAAGGGTCATGGAGTGGGAGGCTGAAAACAGGACAAGATGAAATGGATGTTTGAGACAAACTCGAGAGTACAAATCACAGCAGGACAACTGACATTTAAATTTACTGCATAACAATTTTTTTTCTAAAACACAAATTGACAGAACTTTATTTTCCAGTTAAAAGTGCAAAGGTCACATTTAGGTCCTTTATTGTAGGAGACAGAGGCAGTAATTCCAAAGTGTTTGGCATTTTGTTGGCTGGGAATACTGAGGGGGAGTTCCTCTTTGAATGTGGAAATGTACTAAAGCAGCATTGTTTTAGCTTGCTGTTTGTAACACACCCAAAGGAACAGGCTGGGCCGATAATGCTGTCACCACCTCAACTCGGCACCTCTGGTTGTAACATTGGCCCCACTCTGAATACAGCGACTCTTGCAAGGAGGTCACTGGAACAATTACAACTCATAAACACATTAGCAATAATGCTGCTGAGCCAAGCTTTAGAAAAACGCCGTTTAACTGGATATAAAATGCACAGAATCCACAGATCCAGCCATGCAGTAGGCAATACAGTATTGTTGTAATGGTGTAGAGGAGGAAGGAAAGAAAGCTCTTTTTAGTGATGAACCCCAGTGGATGGAGGTGCAGAGTGGCGGGTGGAACGGACGGACAGTGTGGAGTGATGGATGGAGTGGTGGATGGAGTGGAGGGATGGACAGAGTGATAGAGCAGAATGATGGAGCAGAGTAACGGATGGAGTGGAGTGTGGGTAGACTGATGAAGTCTGCGATCTCTGCGCTCCTCCAATTCTGGCCTCTTGCGCATCCCCTATTTTAATCTCTCCACCATTGGCGGCCGTGCTTTCAGTTGCCTTGGCCCTAAATTCCCTCCCTAAACCTCTCCACCTCTCTCTTCTCCTTTAAGACGCTCCTTAAAACCTACCTCTTTGACCAAGCTTTTGGTCATCTGTCCTAATTTCTCCTTATGTGGCTTGCTGTCAAATTTTGTTTGATAACGCTTCTGTGAAGTGCCTTGGGACATTTTACTACATTAAAGGTGCTATATAAATGCAAGTTATTGTTGTTATAGTATGGACAAAGTGATGGAGCAAAGTATTGGGTGGAAACTATTTCCTCTGGGAGTAGAAAAGAAAGAAAGACTTGCATTTATATAGCGCCTTTCACGACCACCAGGCATCCCAAAGTGTTTTATAACCAATTAAGTACTTTTTTTTTGAAGTGTAGTCACTGTTGTAATGCAGGAAACGCGTCAGCCAATTTGTGCAGAGTAAGCTCCCACAAACAGCAATGTGATAATGACCAGATAATCTGTTTTACTGAATGTTGATTGAGGGATAAATATTGGCCCAGGACACCGGGGATAACTCCCTTGCTCTTCTTCAAAATAGTGCCACAGGATCTTTAACGACCATCCAAAGGACGGCACCTCCAACAGTGCGGCACTCCCTCAGTACGGCTTTGGAGTGTCAGCCTAGATTTTTGTGCGCCACAAATTAATCCAGACCCAGTAGGCACAATCTTAAAATTAGAACCAGGCCATTTAGGAGTGAACTCAGGAAGAACTTTTTCACACAAAGGGTAGTGGAAATCTGTAATTCTCTACATAAAGGCTATGGCTGTTGGCTCAATTGAAATTTGCAAGACTGAGATTGATAGATTTTGGTTATGCAAGGGTATCAAGGGATATGGATCAAATGTGGGTAAATGGGGTTGAAGTACAGATCTGCCATGATCTGATTGAATGGTGGAACAGGCTCGAGTGGCTGAATGGCCTCCTCCCGTTCCTATGAGTGATGAAAGAGGCACAATGGGAAAGCACAGTGGCATGTCATGTTGACCGCATTCACTGCACACACTGTTACACAAATAAAAAACAACTCATTTTATTGTGGGCTGTAGGCGGTCCTAATGTGCTCATTAGAAAAGCAGCCACTAGCACTGGGAATGGTAACACAGTGTAACGAGGATAGTTGTTTAATTTATTAATTTGCATAACCAGGCTAGTTATTAACTAGTGTAACCAGAATAGTTATTAATTAATGCTCTCAGCATGTTCAGTGTGTTCTCATCTTATCATGTGTGTATTGTCCGTGAGATCATGTTCCTGATGTGTTCTTAGCATGCTCTTAGTATGTTCTGAACAAGTTCTCAGCATGTTAGTGTGATTGTAGTACATACAGGATGTCGTGTGCTCTTCTTTCCTCCATGGGACAGTGATTGGGTTATTAGGCAATGGTTAATTAGTTGCAGCTGCAGTTATTAAAATTGTCAAATTAATTAATTGCAATTCATGCAGCTAATAAATCTAGTGAGCAGCTGTTCCTCTCTATAATGTTCATGTTCAAGCTTATTCCAATCTGATAGCCATTTTCAGCAAATTCTTAACTAGACAGAAAAGATATAATGAAGCACCATCTTCTTAGGCAGTCACTCGGAACCGAGGATGACTTGCTTCCACATTAAAAATGAGTTCGCAGGTGACTGATGAGTCCAATGCGAGACCTACAGTCTCTGTCACAGGTGGGGCAGACGGTGGTTGAAGGGGCGGGTGGGTGGGGTGCCTGGGTTGACGTGCGCTCCTTGCGCTGCCTGCGCTTGGCTTCCGCTTGCTCCCGGCGAAGAGACTCGAGGTGTTCGGCGCCTTCCCGGATGCTTCTCCTCCACTTTGTGCGGTCTTGGGCCAGGGATTCCCAGGTGTCAGTGGGGGTGTTACACTTTTTCAAGGAGGCTTTGAGGGTGTCCTTGAAGCATTTCCTCTGCCCACCTGGGGCTCTCTTGCCGTGCCGGAGCTCCGAGTAGAGCGCTTGTTTTGGGAATCTCGTATCGGGCATGCGGACAATGTGACCCGTCCATTGGAGCTGATTGAGCGTGGTCAGATCTTCGATGCTGGGGATGTTGGCCTGAGCAAGAACACTGACGTTGGTGCGCCTATCCTGCCAATGGATTTGCAGGAACTTGCGGAGGCAGCGTTGGTGGTACCTCTCCAGTGCTTTGAGGTGCTTTGAGCACCATATGATTAAGATGAGTGATGGCCGTATGGAAAATAAAGAGAAGGGAATATAAGCAATGACTCTTTTTTTAACTACCTACAATACATTAAGGGGGAGAAATTCGGTACCTTAGCGCCTCCAGTTAGCGTCTGGTGGGAGTGCTAATGGGCCACTGAGGCAGTAGCTCCATGGCGAGGCAAATCCAGCGCCGCACGACAAATTTGGCCCCCCACCCCCCCTGTAGCGCTGCCGCTATGAGTTAGCGCCGGAGACTTCAGTGCCAGGCAAATCGTGACATCAGCAAGCGTACAACGCTCACTGGGCACCCGATCTGCCAAATTGAGTATCGCCTCCTTAGCGCCTGGTCCCGACAGCGACAGGGAGAGGAGGCATCAAGCAGGCGGATAACGGTCCAGGGGCTCTACTTAAAGCGATCATTAGTAATGAGTCGCAGCTGTCAGGTTAGTGGTGTTTCACTGCTTCCTTGTCAGTTTGAGATAGTTCAAGAGTTGAATTCAGTCATTCAAAGGTTCTTTAGTCTCCAAAGTGTTGCGGCTTCTAAAAATTAGTTACTTTTATTCTCGCAAAATATCAAAGTGCTGCACTTCCTTACATTAATGGGGGTGTACTGGCAGTCGACCTCGTCCTCCAGGATCTACTGCGGAGGGAGAGCAGACAGTGAGAAAGATTAGAACAAGTGGCCAGAGGGAGAAGGAGGGCCATCAGGGCTCTCAACAGGAGGCCTTATCCTCCGAGGGACTTCCGACAGCAATTCTCCTAACTTTAGTTAAGCCAGGAGCAGTGTCTTAGAAGGCTCTGCTTCAGCAAGGAGGTGGCCACGGAACTCTGCCACCTCCTGTAACCAGACCTCGAGCCTCAGAGCAGGGCAAACACGGCTCTCTCAGTCACAGTCAAGGTCACCGTCGCCCTCAATTTCTTCACCAGCGGATCCTTCCAGTCTGCAACAGGAGAAATAGGTTGACATCTCGCAGTTCGCCGTCCATTGCTGAGGTCACTGAGGCTCTCTACAGTAGGAGAAGGGACTACATTTCCTTCCCCATCACCAGAGAGAAGCAGGACGAGCGTGCATGTGGCTTTGCCAGGATAGCGGGATTCCCCATGGTGCAGAGTGCCATTGAATGCACCCACGTGGCTTTGTGGGCACCACATAACACTCCTGAGATCTTCCATAACCGCAAAGGCTACCACTCACTTAATGTCCAGTTGGTGTGCGACCACAGACAGCGAATCCTCAATGTGAATGCCCGCTATCCTGGCAGCAGCCACGATGCCTTCATCCTGTGTTCCAGCATTCTTCCAGCCACCACATCAAGCTCACGGCTGGCTGGTCGGAGACAAGGGGTAGCCGCTCTCCACCTGGCTCATGACTCCCCTCCGCAACCCCAACACTCCTGCACAGAACTCATATAATGAGAGCCATGCTGCCACCAGGAACATCATTGAGCAGCAACGGTTCCGCTACCTTGACCACTCGGGAGGAGCCCTCCAGTACTCGCCGGAGAGGGTGTCCCATTTCGTTGTGGTGTGCTGCATGCTCCACAATCTGGCCATCATGAGGGCCCAGCCCTTGCCAGCAGGGATTGCGGGACCACCTCAGGAGGAGGAAGAGGATGACGAGGAGGACAAGGAAGATGAGGAGGAGGAGGGACAGGAGCGAGGGAGGAGGCAGCCACTCAATCGGTCTTTCGGAACGGCGGTCGTGACCGCCTCATCAGACTGCTGTTTAAGTAAATTAAACCCCAGATCCCCGTTGCTCACCACATCCCCATCATTCCATCCCTGTCGCAGGCCATATCACAGTGCTCAGCTGAAATGAGAGACAGTACAAAATTATCCGAAGTGAATTAATAAATTTATCAATAATCAGTGAACACATTTTTACAACAATATTTACTATTCACCCTTGTGCAATCCCTTAGTGCCTCGCGTTACTGTGCCTGTGCCTACTCTAGTGCTCCTATGAAGTGTTGGCCCACAGTGGCTGCAGCACGGTTGGTGGAAGGCTGCTGAGTGTCCGTGCGGGAGACTTCAGATGGCCTTGCAGGACGCTCTCGACCAGCTCTGGGCCTGGAAGACCTGGCTGTAGACTGCACCACCTCAGCATGGGCGGCAGCAGTCTGGGCTGGCTGGATGACAGGCAGTGACAAGGGCAATGGCAGGGTGACAGCGGTGTGAGCAGGAATGCTATCATCGTGAGAGAGGACAGCAGCTTCCTGCTCCACTGACCCACTGCCACTCCCCCGGGGCAGCACCTCAGCATCCCTAGCAATCTGTTGGAGCACAGATTGTTGGCCTGCTGCGACACCATGAAAGCCCCGGTCGACGGTGGTAGACCCAGCCATGATGGCATCAGTCAGAGCTTGCGTGGCATCAAGCTGTAACTGCATGAGAGCAGTCTGAGATTGAATGGCACCAACCATAGACTGCATTACAGCATTAAGACGTTGCATCGCTTCCGCCTGTGCTGCAGTGGAAGCTGCCAGATTGCCCATTATGCGTGGCATCAGGTCTGGGCCGCCACAGTCTCTCTGGGAGTCTACCACCCTTTGCAGACTGGAAATGATGGGCTCCATGGTGTGCGCAGAACTTTGTGCAATGTTGGAGGCGGATCCTCCATGCTCCTTACCATTGCCGACAAGCTGTCAGGCACCCTTGCCATTGCACCTATGATCTCCGTGTGCATGCCCATTACCCTTCTTGTAAAGGCCTCCCCATTGAGGTCCTCATCTGAGTCCTGTGCAGCAGAATTCGGGCGTAGACTTGCCCTCCGAGGAGCTGGCCCCCGAGCTACCCTTTCCCCCTGGCCTTGCTGCAGCTCACTCGTCCCCGGTGCTTCACCCTGTGCAGATCCCACTACTATACTAGCCTCTAAAGAATGTGTAGCGCCAGTATCTGAGCTGGTGCCTGCGGGTGAGACATGCAGTGACGCGATGTGTTCTTCCTCCTCCTCTTCGCCCGCCTCGCTCTCTACGGTGCCCTCAGGGACAGGCTGCTCTGGTGCTTGCTCATGATCTGAAAGCATAAAGGCACAAGAGATGGGTTAAGGTGAGGGGAGGGGGACAGGAAGGGAGAAATGCATGCATACAGCATGATTAGCTGGAAAGTGCGAAAGGCTTGTGGGGGGAGGAGGAAGTGGAATGTGAGAAGAAGGAGTAGGGATGAACATATCATTACAAAAGCAAAATACTGTGGATGCTGGAAATCTGAAATAAAAACAGAAAATGCTGGCAATACTCAGCAGGTCAGGCAGCATCTGTGGAGAGAGAAACAGAGTTAAGTTACGTTTCAGGTCGATGACCTTTTGTCCTCTGATGAAGGGTCATCGACCTGAAACATTAACTCTGTTTCTCTCTCCACAGATGCTGCCTGACTTGCTGAGTATTGCCAGCATTTTCTGTTTTTATGAACATATCATTGTTGTCCCCAAGGGGGTCAATGTCACCGGTGGCCACGGCGCCCACCACCTGGCGCCCAATAATCTCCAGCACTCTATTTTCCTGCGCTGCCAGTGGTTGGGTATCGGATTGTCCCCCGCCTGAGCACTACTGCTCCCTTCTGTTGTGAGCCACCTTGGCAAGAGAAAGGAAAGTGTGTCAGTGAGTGTGGAGCTATGTGTTTGGGTGATGTGCCTGCCATAGTTGAGTAGCTGTCATTGTGTGCAAGGCGTGAGATGTGGGTGTGAGTGTTGGTAGGTAGAGATTGTTGGTGGGTGAGTGCTGGGGGTGTGGTGCTTTGGCCAGTGTGTGCGGACTGTGGTTCAGACGGTGGTATGTAGCATTTGTTGAGGCATTGACTCACCCTGACCACTCGAGTGAGGTCGTTAAATTTCTTCCTGCACTGTGTATGGGTCCTGGGGACCACAGTACTGCCTGAGACCTGATGGGCAACCTCCCTCCAAATGGCATGGAAGACTTGCGGCGAGGGCCTCCTGCCACTTGCCGGGTAGAGCACCGCCCTCCATCTCTCCACAGCGGACACCAACTCATCGAATGCTTGGTCTGAAAATCTGCGGGCTCTCTCCCAGGGGCGTGGATCTACCATGAGTACAGCTGGTTGAGTCGTCCGGCTCCTTGGGTTTGGCCTGCTCCTGCTTGCTGACACAGGTTCACAGGCAGCAGTGCTGAGAATGAGATTCTGCAGCATGAATGAACCTCCCCTATAAGAACTGGAAAGAGCCTGTGGCAATGATAACTTACGATTAGACTGCACCTGATATTGGTTAGCGCTTTGAGTGTAACACCACTGAGCTAGGCCATTAGCATTTGATTTAGCGCTCCCATCCTTTCTTTGAGTGATGACACTGAATTTTGCGTGCAGCGAGATTCATTAGCACCTGGAGCTAAATCCCAAACTTTTCCAAAGTTAGCGCCCATTCCTGGGTGATAATGAATTTCTCCCCCTAAAAATCTTACACTGCACACACTTTCTGTTTGCCACATCTGGTTCCTGTGTCACAAATGCTGTAGCACCTGGAGTAACACCTGGAGTAATGCCTGGGTACCTCACTTAAACATGTCTAGATACTTAAATCACTTACCGTGCAGTGTAGGCCTCCCAAGAGTTAGTGGTACTGTTGTATCTCCTCTTTCCATCTGCCAGCTAACGTGGTCTCTGGTGGCAGCCTGAACCTGACCTACACCTCTGTTACTGGCCTCGCTGCTTCACCTCCACCTCTCAAGCTCCTCATCCTCGCCTTGCCGCTGGAAGGGCCTCCACCCGTCCCGAGCACCTGTTCATGGCTGCTGCATGCAATGCTATTCCTAACCCACACCTCCGTTAGCAGCCTTGCCCTCAGCCTCCACCTATCCCCTACTCCTCTTTACCAGTTCCCAGTACAAGGCTGAGAACCGGCTTTATTTTTAATCGCTAAAAAGCATTTGAAAAATAGATGATTTTCAACTTTATGGGCTAAAAATTCACTTTGGGGCGCCAAGCTCGCCTGGGCGCCGGAATTACCGCTGCGTGCGGAGCCACTTGCGCCATCTGGATATTCAGCTTCTGCGCCCCAAATGGAAGCGGGCCACTAAACGAGGCTTCCCACGCCCCGCTTGGGGCGCTGAAACTGAATATCGGCGCGCTAAGGGCCGCAGCGCCACCCGCTGCGGCACGGCACGCTGCGGTACTGCAGGCCTTCCTCCCACTGTTAAGGGGGAGGTGCCTGCAACAGCGCGATCCCCGCTCGCGAGTGCCGGCAAATGAGCCCGGCACCAAGGAGAAGTGCCGGGCTCTCGGGAAACAGCCGGCAATGCCGCCGGGGACGGAGGTGCGGGCAGGCGGGCGCCGAAAAAGCGGCCGGCCGCACCTCCACCTTAACTAGCGCCACTACCGCCACAGGTAGGCCCCTGTGTACCGGTCGCTATTTGCGGCCGGCGCTGAGGAGGCGGGCGCGACCAAATATGGCCATCGGGGCGATAGCGGGGCGCTGCGCACACCGATGACGTCATCGGTGGCGGCGCAGCGCTACAGGCTAACGCCGCCATTAGCGCCCCGCTAAATATCGCGGTAGGTGTGGCCAGTGGCGCAAAAGCCACTGAGTGCCCTCTTTGGGCGCAAACTGGTGGCGCAGGACACTGAATTTCTAGGCCAATGACTTTAATGGAAAAGAAAATCAGGCGGCATTTAAAACGGGCTTCCGCCTCACGGACTGCAGCTTTTCAAGAAGGCGGCTCACCACCACCTTCTCAAGGGCAGTTAGGGATGGGCAATAAATGCTGGCCTTGGCAGCGACGCCCACATCCCAGGAACTAATTTTTAAAAGATATCTCCCATTTTGCGCTACTGCTGAAGACAAATTTCACCCCCCAGTTCCCAATTTAGTGCTGGGAACTAGCTTTAATTAGCACATGGTGGCAGAATGTGGGGCTGGGTGGGATAAGGGTTGATGACGTAGATAGGATTAGTGTAGAGTGCATCAAGAGATCTCACATTGCCCACCGCCTTCACTCAGCACCTGCCCTTGTTCTCCTATTCCCACTTTCCAGCGGACTCCACTGCCTCACGCAATGCTGCTCGCCCACTGATTCCCAGCACTAATTTTGGAACCAGCAATTTCTTTTTAAAGCACCTATAAAAGTCGTGAATTTAGCAACACCATAGGAGATCTGCTAATAATATGTTAAATTTCTTGTGTCGCACACATTTCCTGTAGCCTTCACATTTCAGTTGTCACACTTTGTTGATTGGCTCAAAGTAAAACAGCAGCAAATCAGAATGAAGGAGGTAGGGGACGCAACAATCAGAAGCAAGGATAGCCACTAAAAAAATCAGTGGCATTGTACATTCCCGGGCATAACACCCCTATTGGTATAAAACAGCAGGTCCTCTGACTCACTATGCACAATGTCTGCCAGTTTATTGATATGAATGGTGTAAGATGTAACACATGGGCATTACTGAGACACCACTAAACAGCGCAGTACCAAACCTGCCTATGGTACTGATCCCTTAATCCTGTATAGCATCTCCGTCAAACCCACCAAGGATGGTAACACATGTCACCACATGTCCCTCCACTGTTCACAGAGTAAATATCTTCATCTTTTTGAACTAGAAGTTTGTAGCTGCTGTCACGTAAAAGAGCCATTTATAATTGTGAGACGCACGGTTGCATCCTATGTGTTTAGCTGGAACTAGAGCTTCTCGCATTTCAGACATCAAAGAGCAGCTCAAATACAAGAGATTAGTACTGAGTAAACTTAACAAGCCTTTTGTCTCTGGTGGATAACTTGTCAACCATAAAAAATCTGGTAATTCATGCTCCAAAATAAAAAGAACAACCAAAGTGTGGGAAAGCTTAACTCATTGTAAACTGGAAAATGAGAACCTCTCCAGAAACACTCCCATACAGCGAGAGTGGATTGAGGCGGCTTCTAAATGAACCAACAGCAGGACAGAAGCAACTTGTGCTTGAATTCCACCTTTAACAAAATAAAACATTCTGCGGCACTTCACAAAGGAGAGAAAATACCAGAGAGTAGTGAAAGGGTTAGGAAAGGACAGATTGAGGGATAGTGAGATGGTAAGGAGATAATGGATCAAGGGATAGTGGGAATGTTGGAAGAGAACGGATCATGGGATAGTGGGAGTGTTGGAAGAGAACGGATCATGGGATAGCGGGAGGGTTGGGAGAGAACGGATGAAGGGATAGTGGGAGGGTTGGAAGAGAACGGATGAAGGGATCGTGGGAGGGTTGGAAGAGAACGGATCAAGGGATAGTGGGAGGGATAGAAGACCGAGGGGTAATAGAACAATTAGGAGAATTGCCCAAAGTAGTCAAAAAGGTAGGTTTTTGGGGATGGAATTAGCAAAGTAGAGATTTAATGAGGGAGTTCTGGATGATAGGACTTAAATGGCTGAAATCTCAGCAGGAGGCTGGCAGCAGAAGGCACACAAGGCCAAAGTCATAGAATTATAGGATATGGGCTGAAGGGATTGCAGAAGTGGGGTAGGGTGAGTCCGTAGAGGGATTACTAAACAAGGACCGGATTTTGAATTTAGTGCAGCCGGAACCAATGAAGGTTGGCATGGGCATGGGTGATGGGTGAGTGAGACTCAGTGAGGGCAGGGTATGGGTGGTAGGCAAGCTGGAGTTCCTGTAGGGAGGAGTTTGGGAGCCAGCGAGGAGAATGCCCAAAATGTCGAATCTTAAGGCGACAAAAACATGGATAAGGGTCTCAGCATCAGTGGGGGAGAAGCCGGGGTGGAGGTGGGTGTGGGGTTGGAAGCCTGTTTCTGAGTTAAACAGGACACTGAGGTTGCTTAACAGCTGGTTCAAGCTGAGTGAGTTGCCAGAGAGGGGGCACAAAGGAAGCACCTAAACAAACATGTGATAAGAATAGAGAGCACACAGGTGAAATGTCACTGAGTACGGAATTATTAATGCAGCATTCTCATCTCTGTAGGGAGGCTGGCAGTACTTCTGGGAATTATCACTGTATTTATCAAAATTAAGAAGATTAAATATTTTGGTATCCTCCCTGCTATATATCAGCTTCACAGTGTTGAACTTCATTTTTCTGCAGTCATTAAATTAAAGGAACCATTTGTTGATCCAAACTCATGGCAGACAAATTCAGCGGTTATTAAAGTCATTCATTCTATTCCTTGTCTCTGAGGGGCAATTACCATCACCATCACAGGAAGGATATTGGAGCCACGGAAAAACTGCAGTGTAGATTCACCGGTTTGTCACCAGGGATGAAAGGGTATAGTTATTATCTCAAGAAACTGCGGGTATATTCACAGAGTAGGGTTAGGGAAATTTAATGGAACGTTGAAAGTGCTTGAGAGGCTAAATAGTTAAAGATTATTTTTGCCGGTCGGTGAATTAGTAACAAGGGTCACAAGATTAGTACTGGAAGCTTAAAGGGGGAGGTTAGAGGAATTTTTTCACACAAAAGGTTGTTAGAATATGGAATCCATTACCGCAAGTGGCTATTGAAGCTGAGTCAATCACACCATTTAAGAGGGAGCTAAACATTTGAAAAAAAACAGCAGGGAAATGGGACTAGAGTTAATGGCCTTGATTTCCACACACCCCGCCCCCCATAGTGTGAATGCATGTTGGGCGATGCACACTGTGCACCTGCCAGTGTTTCCGGGTTCAGCCAAGTAGCATGATGTCAGGTAGTACCAGGTGGAGCATTCGCACACACATAGGCACTCACCCAGCGGAGGGCAGGAATTTGTTGCGCTCCTGCAAGCCTTAAAGACCTGCAGCAGCTTAAAGTCTCCATCTGAAGAACTTAGATTTGCAGAACTTGAAGTAGGCAGACAGCAATAGGAGAGGCGGCAGTGCCCCCTGTTTTGACGATGAATCAACAGAGATAATACGACAGGAGGTGCAACTAAGCAAAAAAGCTCTTTTTTCCATCTGATCGTCACAGGGCCCCAGAAGGCTGTGGGCCAGAGAGGTGGCTAATGCTGTCACTATTATATCCTCCTTGGACAGATTAGCTGATCAGCTTGTTTGAATGGAGAGAGCGATGATAGGGACTTCAGCAATGCCGTTGCTCCAATGGAGCCTGTTCAGCGCCAGAAGTGGGTATGGTGACTTGGAGGTCGCAAGCAGGGCAAAATGGAATACCAGAGGATAATACGTCTCCCTCTCACGATGGCGCCCACCCCAATAACTTCCCACATGGCAGAAAACAGGCAGGCTGCTCCCACAGTCATGGAAGTACTACAGCCTGATGCAGGGCCATCTGGGGACACATATCACAGAGATGAGAAACCACCCAGGAGAATCCCAGGGGTCTCTCTTGCAGCTCCTGGTCAGCTCAGGGCCTTTAGGCATCAGGGTATCGCTTGAAAAAACTAGATGATTCGGTAATAAATCTCCAAAGCCACACTAAGGACTAAGAGGACTAAGCACTGTGGTAGCAGATATTGGGACAACACTGATTATACATATTGTAAAATAAAAGCTGTTTGTTGAGATTTAGCTGCCTTCAATGACTGGTACATTTTTGTGCTCGGGAAATAGAATTGACATTTCAGAAGTGTATTGTAGCTTCAAGATATAGATGGTGTTTTGACAATGATGGGAATTTTTATTAATTCAGAGGCAAAGAGGAAGATGTTGGGAGGCTTTGAAATGGGAGGCATTTAGGGCCTACTTAGGTGAAAATTCCACTGTCAAGAGTGCCAAATGGTTCATGTAGATGCCAAAAGTACAAGTACATGCAGGGCATCTTCTTCAGGTTTCAAAGTGACATCCTTCACTTGTGGGTGTGACTTTGTATGGCAACTTGTGCAGAATGCAGCAGACCCCAATCCCCAATAATCCTTGAATCTTTGGCTGGACTGTACTGAAGAGCACACCACCCCCCACCCCCACCTATGAAGGGATCAGAGACGTTGCTTCTGCATGCCTATGGTATGCTTTGAGAATGCATCTGGTGGAGGCAGTCACTTTGTTATAGCTTTCTTCTGCAGCTGTCACTGGATTCTGCCGAGAGGTCATGAGGCAAGGTGGCAACTGGTAATCCTGGTCACCCAGCAGCCATCCTCTGACGTTCTGGTAACAACTGAGGCATGGTTTGATTGGCATAAAACAAAGTCATAATGACTGCTGCCAGGACAGTGGGCATTCATGCACATTAATCTGTGGAGATGGTCACACACAAGTTGAACATTGACGACGTGGAATCCCTTGAGCACTGCTGTTTATTGGAGTACATAGAGCTATAGGCATTCCACCAATAATTCCGGGACTTTGGGGAACCCTATCATTTGAAAAAAAAACCTTGCAATCTCTCTCATTGTTCTGTTGTGCTGTTGCTCGGCTGCAGGTCCTCCTGCAGCATGTTACAGAACTCAGTAATGGCCTCAGTGGTGAATCTGAGCCTGAAACAACAACAACAACTTGTATTTATATAGCACCTTTAACGTAGTAAAATGACCCAAGGCGCTTCACAGGAATATTAAAAGACCACCCAGCCTCATAAGGAGAAATTAGGGCAGGTGACCAAAAGCTTGGTCAATGGGGTAGGTTTTAAGGAGCGTTTTAAAGGAGGAAAGAGAGGTAGCGAGGCGGAGAGGTTTAGGCAGGGAATTCCAGAGCCTAGGGCCTAGGCAACAGAAGGCACGGCCACCAATGGTTGAGCGATTATAATCAGGGATGCTCAAGAGGCCAGAATTAGAGGAGCGCAGATATCTCGGAGTTGTAGGGCTGAAGGAGATTACAGAGATAGGAAGGGGCGAGGCCATGGAGGGATTTGAAAACAAGGATGAGAATTTTGAAATCGAGGCGCTGCTTAACCAGGAGCCAATGTAAGTCAGCGAGCACAGGGGTGATGGGCGAACAGGACTTGGTGCGAGTTAGGACACGGGCAGCCGAGTTTTGGATGATCTCAAGTTTACGTAGGGTAGAATGTGGCAGGCCAGCCAGGAGTGCGTTGGAATAGTCAAGTCTAGAGGTAACAAAGGCATGATGAGTGTTTCAGCAGCAGATGAGCTGAGGCAAAGGTAGAGACGGGCAATGTTATGGAGGTGAAATTATGCGGTCTTAGTTATGCTGCGGATATGTGGTCGGAAGCTCATTTCAGGGTCAAATATGACACCAAGGTTGCGGACAGTCTTGTTCAGCCTCAGACAGATGTTAGGGAGAGGGATGGAGTCAGTGACTAGGGAACGGAGTTTGTGGTGTGGTCCAAAAACAGTGGCTTTGGTCTTCCCAGTATTTAATTGGAGAAAATTTCTGCTCATCCAGAACTGGATGTCGAACAAGACCGGGAAGGGGCTGAGAGAAGTGGTAGTGAGGTAGAGCTGGGTGTCGTCAGTGTACATGTGGAAACGGACGCTGTGTTTACGGATGATGTTGCCAAGGGGCAACATGTAGGAGGGGGCCAAGGATAGATCCTTGGGGGACACCAGAGATAACAATGCAGGATTGACATTGCTGCTCTGTAAGATGCAGATAATTGAGTTGGGCGTGATATATTTGGGTCATAGGGCACCTGCGGATAGGATCCCCCTCCTGTCATGTCTTACTTCCTGGGCGCCTTCCTTCAAGAATGCTAAGAAGCTGGGAGACACAAAACTGAGGTGCTACAGTGCCATCTCTGGCAGACGAGTGTAATTATAGCACGACAGGTTTAAATAGGCAGTTTCCATTCTAAAAAATAATTTATAATGGGGAAAAATGGACACCAAAGTATGACAAAAATGTGACAACAGGGAATAAAGTTTTGTAGACAAAAAGTGCATGCAGATGCAATGTTTTTGTGATATTATGGATATTAATATGGTGCAAGAGAAATATAAGGAAAGAGAAAAAGTATTGAGGAATTTTGTGCTTTGGTACACTTTGTTTATTTTCCCAAATCCTAGTCTGGTGTTTATGGTTTGACGATAGTTTCCTTCAGCAGACATCTCTTCTGAACTAAAATATGTCCCTTATGACGTGCCGTACTAGTGTGTAGCCCGGGCCTAACAATTAACCTTTCAATTACTGGAGAATATTTTGGATGCCAGCCACATTCTCCCATCACCTCAGAAGGTGGAAAATACCACATTTCCAGACTCTGCGTACAGGCAAACGACGGACCAGACCTATTCACAGATAAGATACTACACAGAAGCAGAAAGACTCGACACAATACACTAATTAAACTTGCATTGCATACAAACTGTGCTGATTATTTAAAAATGTCTCTGAGGTCCTTACAACTCCCCTCATCCAGTTCTTCAAATTGCATGCTATAGCTGCGCCTACTTTTATCTTGCTGAGCGAATTTCAGCAGAGTGAGCCGAATGCAATGCTTGAATAGTGCAGCTGGTCTCTGATGTAAACTGTCTAGATTTGGAGGTTGGCATTGATGGGACAATCCACACATTTGCAGGTCACGCAAAAATGTACACAGGACCTGGGAATTTATACCAAATAAATAGTTTGCAAGCTGATTCAGATACATTGGGAAAGTGAGCACACGTGTGGCAAATGCCCTTCAATGTTGATAAGTGCAGTGTTATACATTTGGGTCTAGGAAACTCCAGGCTCATGTGTACAAGGCAGGAGCACCTACTAAAGGCTATGGAATGGGAAAGCTGTAGTGTATGTGCCTTTAAGAGCCCCATGTGTACTGTAATGCCGGTAATGGCCACTCGGGCTATATAAGCCTGTATATTGTGTTGTATCAGTTAGTTCCCCTCCAGACTTTGTTTAGTAAACACCTGTGAAACCAACTCCTGTCTTCAGTGTCTCTATCAACACACGGACACAACAGTGGCGACGAATTGGAAACGGACTTACCTGCAATTCGGCAGCACCTCAAGGACATCGATTCCTCTGGCGTCCAAAGTTGAAGAACAATCAAGACAAAGAAAAAGCTGTGGTTTCACCAGCTAGCCAAGCTGGTGGCAGGTACTGCAATAATCCTTCCTGGGCGTCGGGCTGGGGCTCCAGCGGCTGTCTCTACAGCTGGGCCAAGCAGCGAAATCGGAGGCAAGCAGTAACAGACGGGGAGGGAGCACTCGGGAGATGGCCGGCGCCGCAAGCAGGTCGGCGTTCAGACCTAGAGAGTCCGGCGGGAACGAGTCTCCAACTGTAAATAAATAAATAAAAAGAACGGAAACTGCGGGAAACAGCGTTGTCATCGGCAGCAGCGGCGGGGAAGCGCGGGAAGCGCCATTTTTTCTAGGATGCCTAAGTCTGGCAATATTGATGCTTTTGATAACGAGATAGAGGATTGGACCACATATGTGGAAAGAGTGGAGGTATATTGCACCGCAAATGGAATAGAAGATGAAAAAAAAGCTTCAGTACTGCTAAATCTAATGGGCGCAAAGACATACGGGCTGTTACGAAATTTAATCACTCCAGCCAAACCAAAGGACAAGAATTTTAAAGAAATTGTTGATACCCTACAGGAGCACTTAAACCCAACACCGCTGCTGATAGCAGAACGATTCAAATTCTTCAAGAGAAATCAACACAAGAATGAAAGTAACGCTGATTACCTCACCAAATTAAGAAAGCTATCAAAACACTGCCAATTCGGGGCACGACTAGCAGATTATCTTCGAGACAAATTCGTCTGCGGTCTCCTAAGTGAAGGAACACAGAAAAGGCTGCTTTCTGAAAAAGATTTAACACTGGACAAGGCTTTCAGTATGGCTGTATCATACGAAGCAGCCGCAAGAGGAGCTGCAGAGATACAACAAAAGACACAGGACTTCGGCACCCATGAAATGACACAGGGTTTCGAGAGATGTTATCGCTGCGGCAGATCCACCCATGACCAGAGGGACTGCTGGTTCAAGGACAAAGCATGCAAGCAATGTGGAAAGATTGGACACATTGCACGGGTATGCCGATCTGGACAAAAAAAATCCACGGACAGGAAAAAAAAAATCAATAAAGTACAGAAAGGTACAAATGATGACGGACAGTAACTCCGAAGACCAGAAGAGCGATAGCAACTCCGAAAACAAGAGACTAAGCTGTCTCAAATTACATAATGTAATTGCCAAAGATGATTACCAGACCATTTGGGTTACCCTCACGATAGCAGGGTCCCCAGTTAAAATGGAGCTAGATACAGGATCAGCTCTGACCGTCATAAATCGACGGGATTACGAGCGGCTATTTCCGCATATACCTTTAAAAGACACATCCATTATCTTAAAAACATATACGGGGCAGAAAGTATACCCCAAAGGAAAAATAAGGGTGCCTGTTGTATACAACGGCAAGGAAATACAAAAGTTGTATTTATACATTCTACAAGATGGTGGTCCACCGCTGTTGGGACGTGAATGGATCAGGAAAATACGTTTAGACTGGCACTCCATTCAGGCACTGACGGTGACCAGTAAGAAAAAAAACGATGATGACGTCATACCTGAACGATTAAAAGACATCTTGGCCAACGCCAAAGAAGTGTTTCAAGAGAAACTAGGAACCTTGAAAGGCATCACCGCCTCAATAAAAGTGGAAGGCAGAGCTGGAGAATTTGGAAAAGGCAGGCGTATTATCCAAAATAGATTGGAGCGAGTGGGCAACACCCATCGTCCCAGTCATGAAGAAAGCATTGAATAATGATAAATCTGAAGAACAGAGAAAAATTCGCATCTGTGGAGACTTCAAGGTGACTGTAAACCCGGTCCTTCACACGGTACAGTATCCTCTTCCGAGGATAGAAGATATTTTCGCCTCACTACCCGGAGGGAAACGTTTCACCAAAATTGACTTGGCACAGGCATATCTACAGATGGAGGTTGAAGAGGCCTCTAAAAAATATCTCACGATAAATACACATAAAGGTCTGTACCAGTACAATCGACTGGTTTTCGGAGTAGCATCCGCTCCAGCTATCTGGCAAAGAGCTATGGAGCAAGTCCTCCAAGGGATTCTGGGGACTCAATGCTACCTAGACGACATCCTTGTAACAGGAGAAAACGACAACGAGCACCTTGCCAATTTGGAGCAGGTGCTCACTAGGCTGAGAGAACGGGGCCTACGAGCAAATCACCCCAAGTGCGAATTCTTCCAAAATCAAATATCATATTGTGGCCACATAATTAATAAGGAAGGGTTGCATAAGTCACCTGAAAAAATTGAAGCAGTCATAAAAGCCCCAGCACCTGAAAATGTTTCACAATTAAGGTCGTTCCTGGGATTAATAAATTACTATCATAAATTTTTACCGAACTTATCAACTCTTCTACACCCTCTTAATGAACTGCTACAAACAGGAGTAATTTGGAAATGGAGCGAAGACTGTAAACGTGCCTTCCATAAATGCAAAGACTTAATCACGTCCAAAGAAGTTTTGGCTCATTACAACCCATCACTGCCAATCAGACTGGCGTGCGATGCATCCCCTTACGGCATAGGAGCAGTATTATCGCATAAATTCCCTGATGGCTCGGAACGGCCGATAGCTTTTGCGTCACGCTCATTGAACTCAGCTGAGCGTAACTATGCCCAAATCGACAGGGAAGCACTCAGCCTGGTATGGGGAGTGAAGAAATTCAACCATTACCTACACGGACAAAAATTTACCTTGTTGACTGACCATCAACCCCTCATCTCCATATTCAACCCTAAAAAGGGTGTTCCCATTATGACAGCGCAAAGGCTACAGAGGTGGTCCCTTTTTCTAGGGGCACACCAATACAACATAGAATACAAAGGATCAAAACAGCATGGGAATGCTGACGGGTTATCGCGCCTACCGTTGCCAACGGTAGAAGAAGCACCTACCGTAGACCCAGTAGAGATTTTCCACTCTACTGTAATGATATCAGCAAATAGTGATGATATTTGTCTGTGTTTGATTACTTATGCCTTACAGCATATTTGTCTGTGTTTTTGATTACTTGTGCCTGACCAGCAGAGGTCATGTGAGAGACAAGCAGTCCAGAGGAGTTTTACTTTCAGTTTCATTCTAGATGCATCACAGCATAGTGTGTTCTGTAAAAAGCTGTAGAAAGTCTTGAACAAGACTTTAGATTAAACAACATTCTCTTTCACAAATGAGTCTTTATTGAACCCAAAAAGAAATCAGAACATGATGTCAGAAGTGGCTGAAAGAGAAAAAATCTGAAGTTAGCAACTTGATGGGACAGTGAAAGCAGTGGTGGCAAGTAAGCGAAATCAGCTCTCCACATATTAGCAAGACAGAAGAGAACATCGTTGCTTACCATTAGAGAATAGCTAACGAAGTGAAAAAATGGAAGGTTTACTCCCACCGGCGACGCTTCAATTGACAGGTAATGTGGCTGAAAATTGGAGAAGGTTCAAACAACGTTTAGAGTTGTATTTAGCGGCAATCGGAGCTGATGAGAAAAGTGATAAACAAAAATCGTCCGTGTTCTTACATGTCGTGGGTGATGCAGCGCTGGAGGTATATAATAATTTCATATTTGCTGTTGATGGAGACAAAATGAAGCTAGATAAAATAATGGAACAGTTTGAGGCCTACTGCATACCTAAACGCAACGTGACCTTTGAGAGGCACAAATTTTTCACATGTGTACAGAAAATCGGCGAGACTATTGATCAGTATGTGACTGAACTGAGAAACCGGAGCAAATCGTGTGAATTTGGGGGACTCGCAGACTCGCTGATAAAAGACAGACTGGTGTGTGGTATTCGAGATAATGGTCTAAGGGAAAGACTGCTAAGAGAGCAAGATCTAGACCTGGGAAAAGCCATAGCACTGTGTAGGGTTACAGAGACTGTGAAGTTGCAGGCAAAGGAGCTGTTCAGTGACAGTAGCTGCAACGTGGATGCAGTGAGAAAGAACGGATACAAACCGTTTAACAAAGAGAGCGCCAATGTGAAAAAAGAGACGTGGCCAGCAAACGAAAATGAAAGAGACAATCGGAAGTCATGTAGTCGATGCGGTACACAGCATCCACCAAGAAAGTGTCCAGCATATGGTAAAACATACAATAGATGCAACAAAAACAACCATTATGCCCGTTGCTGTAAGAACCAAGCGCAACAAAGCAAGGTCCATACAGTAGATGAAAGTGAGATAGAGGAATTCAATGTAGATGTTGTGTCTGAAAACAAAAAAGAGACTGGACGCTGACACTAAAAGTGAATGACATACACATTCCATTTAAATTGGATACTGGAGCACAAGTTAATGTGATATCAGAGACCGATTTTAAGAGAATTAGACCCAGACCAAAGTTACATGGAATACAAGTGAAAGTGACCAGATACTCAGGTACTGATATACCAGTGAAAGGAAAATGCATTGTCAAAGTAACACACAAGGACAGAGAGCACACGCTAGCATTAATCGTGGTGCCAAAGGATGTGCAAGCCATACTAGGGTTAAAAGACTGTGAGAGACTGAACCTGGTAAAGAGAGTCCTCGTTGTGGAAAGCGAAGGAGAGACAGTCTATGATGAACTCATGAAAGAGTACAAAGACCTATTTAAGGGTCTAGGCTGCATTCCAGGAGAACACACGATTAGAGTAGATAAAAGTATGACACCGATCATACATCCATGCAGAAAAGTTCCATTTGCTCTTCAAAAGCAACTGAAGGCAGAGTTGGACAGGATGGAAAGCCTGAATGTGATTCAGTAGATGAGCCAACTGAGTGGGTGAGTTCCCTCGTCGTAGTGGACAAAAAGAATGGAAAGCTCAGAATTTGCCTGGATCCAAGAGATCTAAACAGAGCAATAAAGAGAGAGCACTTCAAGCTTCCTACACGTGAGGAAATCATGGCACAGTTTGCAAATGCAAAATATTTCAGCAAGTTAGATGCGTCCTCAGGATTTTGGCAGATGAAGCTGGACGAAGCAAGTTCAAGACTGTGCACGTTCAACACTCCATTTGGCAGATACAGATTCCTAAGGTTACCATTTGGCATTGCCTCAGCTCCTGAAGTGTATCACAAGACTATCCATATGATCTATGAGCACCTGGAGGGAGTTGATACATCAATGGATGACATCATAGTATGGGGAACCACGAGAACTGAGCATGACGAGAGACTGAAAAAAGTGCTGGAAGCAACAAGGAAAACAAACCTGAAGCTGAATAGAGAGAAATGCCAGCTCGGGGTGACAGAACTGACATTCGTGGGAGATATTCTTAGCAGTGAGGGCATCAGACCAGATCCCAGAAAGGTGTCCGCCATTGAGAATATGCCAAGGCCACAATGCAAAAAGGACGTGCAGAGGTTTAATGGAATGATCAACTACATGGGTAAATTCATATCCAACCTCTCAGAAAAAATAGCGCCACTGAGAAGACTAACTGAAAAGAACATAGAATGGGAATGGAATCATGAGCATGAGAAGTCATGGAGCGATCTAAAGAAACTGCTCACAGAGGAACCAGTTCTGAGGTTTTATGACCCAGCGAGACCCATCAAGATATCATCAGATGCATCACAGAGTGGGCTCGGTGCTGTTCTTCTGCAACAATATGACTACTGGCAACCTATTGCATATGCATCACGCTCAATGACAGACGCGGAGACGCGATATGCTCAAATAGAAAAGGAGCTGCTCAGCATCACATACGCCTGTGAAAGATTTCACCAGTTTGTGGCAGGACAAGCAATCAGTGTAGAGACTGACCATAAGCCTTTGATTGCATTGTTCCAAAAGCCACTGAATAGCTGTCCGCTTAGAATACAAAGAATGATGATCAGGCTGCAACGCTATACACTGAATGTTGCGTACACACCGGGTAAGCTGATGTATACAGCAGACACGTTGTCCAGAGCTGTTGACCCAAGTGAGCCCGCAAACACCACAATGGATGAAAAAGTGAACGCCTACGTGGACATGATCACAAGTGCACTGCCCATAGCAGATGCAAAAATGGAGCTCATAAAGACTGAGACAAACAAAGATGAAACAATGAGACGACTGAGAAAAAGCATCTTGGATGGATGGCCCAACATGAAGCAAGACTGCTCACCTGATATAGCAGAGTACTGGAACTGCAGGGCGGAACTATCAGTGGTCGAAGACATCATCTACAAAGGAAGTAAAATAGTTATCCCAAAGAGTCTAAGAGAGATGCTAAAAAAGATCCATGGAGGACATCTGGGAATCGAAAAGTGTAAGAAAAGAGCACGAGAGGTGATGTACTGGCCACGAATCAACCAAGATGTGACAAATGAGGTGTCAAACTGCACAATATGCCTGAAATATCGAGCAAGCAATCCGGTAGAACCACTAAAGCCACACCCAGCACCAGACAAACCTTACCAGAAGGTAGGCGCTGACCTATTCGTATGTCAAGGGAAGGACTATCTTGTCGTCACAGACTATTACTCCCTGTATCCAGAGGTTTGTAGACTGTACACCACCACTGCAGAAGCTGTGATAAGAAGTATGAAAGCCATATTCTCCAGACGTGGCGTGGCAAGCAAGGTCTTCACAGACAACGGACCCCAGTTTAACAATGCAAATTTCTGACACTTTGCCAAAGAGTGGGACTTTGTCCACACAATGTCAAGTCCTCACTATCCACAGTCCAATGGACTAGTGGAAAAATCAGTCCAGACAGTGAAAAGACTGATGTACAAGGCAAAAGACAGTGGAACTGACTTCTACCAAAGCATGCTTGTATACCGCACAATGCCGCTCGAGTGTGGTATGTCACCAGCCCAACTCCTGATGGGACGTCGGCTAAGGTCAAACCTACCCATCCCGGAGAACCTCCTGAAAACAAAAGAGGGGGAGAAAGTGAGGAAGTTCAAAGAGCAACAGAAAGAAAAGCAAAAGTACTACTATGACAGAGGAACACAAAACCTACCTGAACTCCACACTGGTGACCAAGTAAGGTTGAAAGACAAAACAAACACATGGACTCAGAAGGGAACTGTCCTGAGTGAAGTTCAACCAAGATCATACACCATTCAGACAGATGAGGGTGCTGTTCTGAGAAGAAATCGTCGAGATCTTCTCATGGGACCAGCCACAGCAGGTCAAGAGACTGATACTGGTGAACAACCTGATCACACAGCTGAGAACCAATCATCTGAGGCAACAACTCAGATTCAAGGACAATCAATCAGAAAATCCTCAAGACACATGAAGCCTCCTGAGAGACTCATTGAGCAAATTTAAGGACTATTGTTAAAGAAGGAAGTAATGTTATCTTATTCTTTCTTCAAGTTCTAGTGTATTGACATATTTCATGTGAACACACAAAGCAAGGGTAAAAAACCTTGATCATGATAATGATAATGTAAGTTCATTAAATGTTGTTAGTTAAAAGTAAAATACTTTTGTTTTAAGAAAGGGAGATGTAATGATATCAGCAAATAGTGATGATATTTGTCTGTGTTTGATTACTTATGCCTTACAGCATATTTGTCTGTGTTTTTGATTACTTATGCCTGACCAGCAGAGGTCATGTGAGAGACAAGCAGTCCAGAGGAGTTTTACTTTCAGTTTCATTCTAGATGCATCACAGCATAGTGTGTTCTGTAAAAAGCTGTAGAAAGTCTTGAACAAGACTTTAGATTAAACAACATTCTCTTTCACAAATGAGTCTTTATTGAACCCAAAAAGAAATCAAAACATCTACCATAGTCGAATGTCTACCAGTAACAAATTCTGCCATTGAAAGGGAAACTAGAAATGACCCGACTCTCTCACGAGTCTACGATTTAACAGTGAAGGGATGGCCAGCACATGGCGAACCACTGTTGCCAGCATTCTCGCAAAGAAGAGAACAGCTGTCAGTGTGCCGAGGAACCTTGATGTGTGGATCCAGAGTGGTGATTCCACCCAAACTCCAGGATAAAGTTCTAAAGGAGCTTCACGAGGGGCATCTGGGTGGAGTGAAAATGAAGAACCTAGCCAGGGCGTTTGTATGGTGGCCAGGTATCGATGGAGACATCGAAGAAATGTCCAAGAGCTGCCTAGGATGCCAGAAGGTCCAAAACACTCCACCACAAGCCCCTCTACATCCATGGGAGTGGCCCTCATCTCCCTGGCAAAGGGTACACATTGACTTTGCTGGTCCATTTATGGACTCAATGTTGATGCACACTCCAAGTGGCCGGACGTAATAAAGATGTCCTCCACCACCACGGAAAAAACCATCACAGTATTAAGAACCATATTTGCCAGGAATGGGCTGCCGGAACAGATCTGTTCTGATAATGGACCGCAATTTGTGTCCGAAGAATTCAGGAAGTTCTTAAAAAACAATGGGGTTAAGCACTACATGTCCACCCCATACCATCCCGCCACCAATGGATTGGCTGAAAGGTTTGTCCAGACCTTCAAGAAGGCCATAAAGGCCATGGGTAATGAAGACATAAAACTTCAGCACAAGGTGGATAACTTCTTGTTCGCATACAGGAATGCAACACATATGGTTACAAACCAAACTCCCGCCATGATGTTCTTCAATAGAAGCCTAAGATGCCAGCTGGATTTGATCAAGCCAAACATCAGAAGGGACGTGGAGAACCGGCAATTTCAAAGCATGAATGAAAGGCCAACTAGAACCTTCCAGATAGGTCAACAAGTTTTGGCCCGGGACTACCGTACCAAGAAATGGCAGCCTGGAACTATCTGCACACGACTAGGACCGCTGATGTATACCGTGGACATCGGAGAAAGCATAATAAGGCGCCATGCTGACCAAATCATAGAGTCATCCGAAAAGGGACAACCTACACCACAACTCTATACGCCTAATGATGAAGTAGAGATACCCATATCTACCTCCGATCCGGTGATACTGGAACCCGATGAACCCGACACTGGCATTCAAGCCGAATCAGCCTTGCCAAAAGAACCTACTACACCACCAGAAACTACTACACCACCGAGGCGTTATCCAGACCGAGTCAGGAAGCCTCCAGAGAGACTGACTTATAATTAATTAACTACAGCAATGTGTAGATTATTTTTCTTGTAACATGTAATTAATGATTACTTAAAATATTATGTACTGGTTGGCTAAAGGGGGAGCAATTGTAGTGTATGTGCCTTTAAGAGCCCCATGTGTACTGTAATGCCGGTAATGGCCACTCGGGCTATATAAGCCTGTATATTGTGTTGTATCAGTTAGTTCCCCTCCAGACTTTGTTTAGTAAACACCTGTGAAACCAACTCCTGTCTTCAGTGTCTCTATCAACACACGGACACAACAAAAGCGACCTAGAGTCATAGTAAATAAATAATTAAAGGTGCACAAGCAACATGACAAGGCCATAAAAGATAACTGTTGTATGTGGCTGCACCATGTCTGCATGGGATGGGCTTGATGGAGCAGATGGTCTTTCCTGGTCCTTTTCATATGTTCGTATGTATTGCATGCGTAGAATGGCTGTGACTGATTTGCCATTGTGCCTGCATGAAGTCCTGGTATCATGATGTCAGCCAGTGAGGAGCGTCTATGTACTGATGTCATGACATTGCATCATAATATCATCACAACGGAATCACATTGCAATTGGAACAGCATGTTTACTAGGCAGGTCAAGTGGCAGTCAGGATCACCCTGTAAAAGTGTATCTTTTTGGTTGCCAGCATTAACAAGTCCAGTAAATTTAGGTTGGGATTACCACTGCTTTGTGGTTAAGTTTAGGTTAGGGTAGTCCCTATTTCTGCGATATGTTTAGGTTAGGGTAGTCCCTATCTCTGTGATATGTTTAGGTTAGGGTAGTCCCTATCTCTGTGATATGTTTAGGTTAGGGTAGCCCCTATCTCTGTGATAAGTTTAGGTTAGGGTTGTCCCTATCTCTGCGATATGTTCAGGTTAGGGTTGTCCCTATCTCTGCGATATGTTCAGGTTAGGGTAGTCCCTATCTCTGCGATATGTTCAGGTTAGGGTAGTCCCTATCTCTGTGATATGTTCAGGTTAGGGTAGTCCCTATCTCTGTGATATGTTTAGGTTAGGGTAGCCCCTATCTCTGTGATAAGTTTAGGTTAGGGTTGTCCCTATCTCTGCGATATGTTCAGGTTAGGGTTGTCCCTATCTCTGTGATATGTTCAGGTTAGGGTAGTCCCTATCTCTGCGATATGTTCAGGTTAGGATAGTCCCTATCTCTGCGATATGTTCAGGTTAGGATAGTCCCTATCTCTGCGATATGTTCAGGTTAGGGTGGTCCCTATCTCTGTGATATGTTCAGGTTAGGGTTGTCCCTATCTCTGCGATATGTTCAGGTTAGGGTGGTCCCTATCTCTGCGATATGTTCAGGTTAGGATAGTCCCTATCTCTGCGATATGTTCAGGTTAGGGTAGTCCCTATCTCTGCGATAAGTTTAGGTTATGGTTGTCCCTATCTCTGTGATATGTTCAGGTTAGGATAGTCCCTATCTCTGCGATATGTTCAGGTTAGGATAGTCCCTATCTCTGCGATATGTTCAGGTTAGGGTGGTCCCTATCTCTGTGATATGTTCAGGTTAAGGTGGTCCCTATCTCTGTGATATGTTCAGGTTAGGGTAGTCCCTATCTCTGTGATATGTTCAGGTTAAGGTGGTCCCTATCTCTGTGATATGTTCAGGTTAGGGTGGTCCCTATCTCTGTGATATGTTCAGGTTAGGATAGTCCCTATCTCTGCGATATGTTCAGGTTAAGGTGGTCCCTATCTCTGTGATATGTTCAGGTTAGGATAGTCCCTATCTCTGCGATATGTTCAGGTTAGGGTGGTCCCTATCTCTGCGATATGTTCAGGTTAGGGTAGTCCCTATCACTGTGATATGTTCAGGTTAGGGTAGTCCCTATCTCTGCGATAAGTTTAGGTTAGGGTTGTCCCTATCACTGCGATATGCTCAGGTTAGGGTAGCCCCTATCTCTGCGATAAGTTTAGGTTAGGGTTGTCCCTATCTCTGTGATATGTTCAGGTTAGGGTAGTCCCTATCTCTGTGATATGTTCAGGTTAGGGTTGCTGCTGGCTCTGTGATAAGTTAATATTGGGGTTACCGCTGGCTTTCTGGTAAGTTTAGGTTGCGTTACAGCTAGCTTGGTCGTAAGCTAAGTTGAAATACCACTGGCTTGGTGGTAAGTTAAGGTTTTGTTGCTGCTGGCTCCATGAAACCCATATATCAAGAGACAGTATTAAAGTGACTTATTATGATTTCCATGCGCAATTATTCTTATGGAGCTCTAAACATGCCCCTTCATGAACACTGAAAGCAATGAAGAAGTCACTGGATTATAAAGATGTTGTTCCACTGAATTTCAGACAATGTTGTGCAGCAGTCAGGTGACTATCAGTTCTATGTTCATTTACAATTTTTTTTAATGAATTAGGTGTATTGGATTCCTCATAGCTGCTAGTACACAAGGTGAGCTGCAGAGAAACAATGATCAGTTGCTGCTCTATCAGTCTCAGCCTTTCAGGAGCAGGGGTCACTGTTATTGGTATATCTGTACCATTCTGAAGGAGATTTATTCCATAGTTTGTGCAGAAATAATAGCGGATTTCTACCGTGGTTACTGTCGCAACAAAGGGTTGTTTGTTAGTCCTTCAAAACATAGAAACATAGAAGATAGGAGCAGGAGTAGGCCATTCGGCCCCTCGAGCCTGCTCCGCCATTCAATGCGATCATGGCTGATCATCCAAATTCAGTACCCTGTCCCTGCTTTCTCCCCATACCCCTTGATCCCTTTAGCCTTGAGAAATATATCCAACTCCTTCTTGAATATATTTAATGAATTGGCCTCTACTGCCTTCTGTGGTAGAGAATTCCACAGGTTCACCACTCTCTGGGTGAAGAAATTCCTCCTCATTTCTGTCCTAAATGGCCTACCCCTTATCCTTAGACTGTGACCCCTGGTTCTGGACTCCCCGGCCATTGGGAACATCCTTCCAGCATCTAGTCTGTCCAGTCCTGTTAGAATTTTATAAGTTTCGATGAGATCCCCTCTCATTCTTCTAAATTCCAGCGAGTACAAGCCCAATCGACCCAATCTCTCCTCATACGTCATTCCTGCCATCCCAGGTATCAGCCTGGTGAATCTTCGCTGAACTCCTTCCATGGCAAGAACATCCTTCCTCAGATAAGGCGACCAAAACTGCACACAAAACTTCAACAAAAACTTCCGCGTGATTCAGGTCCAAGTGGGTTATTCAACAACAATTTTAATATATATTGACTCAACAGTGTTATAATACAGCTGTTTCAGATTACATTGAATGACAAGCAAGTAATACAACCTGGTTGCTAGGCCCGGAGTCTTCAGTATCGTCTCTCTAGGCTGCCAGCTCCGCTGTGGACTTCCGACTGTCCCAACAATTCTAAGGTTTGGAAAGAGAATGCTCGATCTTTAGACTATTCGGCTGCCTTGGGCTGCACGTAGGCATCCTTTGCATTGTGGAGGCTCCCCTCTTATCTGTTCCTCATGGCATTGTGTGTTAGCTGCCTTCGCAGTCTTTCAATGCTATCAGTTACTGTGGTATGTTGGTGTCTTAGCAACTGCACCCCTTATCTCGGTGCCGATTCTCTAGACTTGGGTGTTATCATAGTTTTGAAACTTCAGCATTCTCTGTCTTTTAGCTTCCAAACTTTTTGGTCACACACAGAGACAAGACTCAACTTCCCCCCTCCTACCACTGACACTCGCCCTCCTGCTAAAGTGTCTGGAGCTATTGGCCAAATGAAATTTAGATTAGTTATCGTGTACCTGTTGCTTAAACGAGCCCTTACTAAATTAAAGAGGAACCCAAGGGATCGGGTCTGCAGAGACCTCTCCCAGGTGTGGAGTACAGGGGAACTCATGGACGACTACCAACAAATGAAATAAGGCCATGGGGACTGTTTGATAGATATGTATATGTCATGTGTTTATGTAAAGGTAATATTAGCCAGTTATAGATTTGGGGTGATCTAAGGTAAGGCCAGAAAGAAAGTTAAGGGGTAAAGTGAAAATTCCCATTTGAAAATTGAACCTGAGTGGAACCAGGATGGAATGTTGGAATATTTTATTAAAACGAAATAGTCATCGCTTAGCTTCCCCATTAAAATTAACCCTAAGAGTTTGAGAGGGGGATTGCAGGACTAGAAGAGGTTCCAGAGATAGGGAGAAGAAAGGCCATGAAGGAATTTAAACACGAGGATGAGAATTTTAAATTTGAGGTGTTAGGGGATTGGGAGACAATGTAGGTCATTGAGCACAGGAGAGGTGGTGCAGGACAGGATATGGGCAGTAGTTTTGGATGAGCTGAAGTTTATGAAGGGTGGAGTTTGGGAGGTTGGCCAGGAAAACATCGGAATAGTCAAGTCTAGAGGTGACAAAGGCATGGATGAGGGTTTCAGCAGCCAATACGGTGGCATAGTGGTTAGCACTGTTGCCTCACAGCGCCAGGGACCCGGGTTCAAATCCGGCCTCGGGTGACTGTCCGTGTGGAGTTTGCACATTCTCCCCGTGTTTGCGTGGGTTTCCTCCGGGTGCTCCGGTTTCCTCCCACAGTCCAAAGATGTGCGGGTTAGGTTGATTGGCCATGATAAAAATTGGCCCTTAGTGTTAGGGGGGATTAAATACGTGGGGTTACGGGGATAGGGCTTGGGTGGGATGGCTGTCGGTATAGGGACCGGGTGCTAGGGTTTGGATGATCAGCCATGATCTCGTTGAATGGCGGAGCAGGCTCGAAGGGCCGAATGGCCTACTCCTTCTTCTATGTTTCTATGTTTCTAATACGTTGAGGTAGGGGGCAGCGGTGGGGTATGTATCCTAACACGCACCGAGTCCCATTCACCCCTGTGCTCGCTGACCCACATTGGCTCCCGGTCAACCAAAGCCTCAATTTTAAAATTCTCATCCTCGTGTTCAAATCCCTCCATAGCCTCGCCCCTCCCTATTCCTGTAACCTCCTCTAGCCCTACAACCCTCCGAGAACTCTGGCCTCTTGTGCATCCCCCACTTCCTTCGCTGTGCCTTCAGCTGCCTAGGCCCGAAGCTCTGGAATTCCCTCCTCAGACCTCTTCACCCCTCTAACTCTCTCCCTCCTCCTTTAAGGCACTCCTTAAAACCTACCTCTTTCATCAACTTTTTGTCACCAGTCTTAATATCTCCTACTTTTGGCTCGGTGTCAATTTTTGTCTGATTACGCTCATAGTGAAGCGCCTTGAGATGTTTTACTTTGGTAAGAGTGCTGTATAAATGCCAGTTGTTGTGACTTATTTATTGTGGGGTAATGTGTGGGAACGATTGTTGTTGAGTTATTTATTGTGCAGTAACGTATGGGGCTGCATGTTATTTATTGTGAGGTAATGTGTGGGCTGTGTGTGACACTACTCAGCTGGTTTTATCTTTCATTGACTAGTAAGACGCCAGCTTTCTTACCGTTAGTGTCTTATAGTACAATTGATGTAAACTGGAGATGGAGAAACTAGTACAGGGTAATTCTCGGTTACACTGTACACAGATGATAACATTTTCTAAAGCAAAACACTTTTTATGAAGTTTGCCAATTGGATCTGGTTGTCAGCCTTGCGGGGCACAGCCCCACAGTAAGTGCAAACATTTCCGATGCATTGAAGATGAAACGCAAGATTTAGTTTGCCTGTTAATGAGGCTGATTGGAGATTCGTTATTCAGTGCCCTTGTCACTGTACTGTAAATTGGCATTGGCAATGAATATTATTCAAGCTATGAAAGCCCCAGATGCCACCTCCTGCTGCTTTTCTATCTTGTTGCTTTCAATTTGATTTTAATAGATGCATCTGAATGGTTTTCATGAATCATAATCATGAAAACTGCAACTGCAAACATTAGAAAAGTATTAAACTTTAATTACAGGAGACTGGTTGTCAGCCTTGCGGGACACAGCCCCACAGGAAGTGCTTCTGAAACTCTGATAATATGTCACTTATAACAAAAAAATCAGTCTTTCTGAGTCACTATTGAATTCCTAATTTTCATTCCATTAGCGATCAAAAGGGGGACATTGAGGGGCACCAACAGAACTGCCGGTGTCACCGGCAACTCGAGTTAACGGCCGCCGAAAATGGCCGCAGCACGACCATTGAAAAATTGGCTCTGTGGGTTGGCGATGTGGAGCACTGCGCTAACTTACCGTGCAACGCCCTCCTGGTGGCGTTAATGGAGACCTCCGACCCGCAGTTCCCGTCCACAGTCGGCGTTGCTGCTTCTTACAGCCTCTGGGAGCGAGGCTGTGGAGTCGGCAATTCATTGTGGGCAATTAAAGTGGCTATGAATTAAAGGGGCAATGCATTCAAAACTAATAAAAATTTAAATCAAGTGAAAAAATGCATTTTCAGCCCTTACTGCCTTTCAAAAAAAAAAACCATCAAAAATAATTCCCAAATGGCAGTCGTCAGCTCTTAAAGCTGAATTTTCTTCCACACCTAAAAAAAATGGTAAAAGTGCTTCAGCATTAACACAAATGGCTCAGCAAGCCAGGGAAGGGCACCCAGGGTCTCGCACGCAGCACTCCAGCTTTGTGCAGGGGGTCAACACTGCAAGACAGGCCCTCTACCCACAGGCTGTCAGGAGGCCCTCCGGAAAGAACAATGTGGGAGTACATCACTGAGGCCGTCACTGCCAGCAGTGTCACCCCACCACCTGGCTCCAATGCCCAAAGAAGCTTCATGGCCTCAGACCACAGCTTCAAAATCTGTCTCTTACCAACTGCATCACTAGCCTCACACACTGCTCAACGCATGACTCACCCCACCCACATCACTCACCTACCGACAATCTGTATCAATCACGAGGCACATACCCTATTCCTAGCCTCACCTCACCCCCTTGGAGGAGATGGTGCAGGCCATTCTTGGCAGGGGCATGGCTGAGCTCTTGGCCAGTGGCGGGGCAGACAAGTTACAAGATGGTGGTATCCTCATACGTTATCCTCCTTCTCGCATGCACCTCTTACTTTCCCGCCCTCCCCTCACCACAACTGCACCTTTGTGCCTTCCTCATTTCACACACCCAAGAAATGCAGCCTGCCCAGCCAGTGGGTGAGCAAGAAGAGGGAGAGGAGAGTGAAGAAGAACAAGAAGAAGATTGATTTGACACTCCCAGCCACCAGCTCCTCACGGTCGACCAGCAAGGTCACTTGCAGTGTCTCCAGCAGCCTTCCACCAGTCATGCTGCAGCCACTGGGGTAGCACTATCAGTAGGATAGGCAAAGGCACACACAAGACAGTCACTAACAGAATGCATAAAGGTGATGAGATGATTTCTTGATGTCATATTGGATGGATAGATGTATAAAGTTGGATTGGAAAGTTAGCTTTGTGGTGGCTTTTATTTTGATATCATGGCCAAGAGGATGCTGTGATGGTCAGTAACAGAGGGAAGGTAAGGTGTGGGACTATGACTCTAATGTTGAATGGGGAATTTTGGTTGTGGTCACTGGTGTAATGATCAATAACATGTCATTCTATAGTGGACACTAGGTGGAGCCGTAGAGCTGTGTAGAGCTGTATATAAGACTACACTACCCAGCTGTATATATATTAAGACTACATTACCCATGAGGCACTAGGCTACCCACAAGGCAGCAGTCAAGATGGAAGCCTCTACAGATACTGTACCTAGTCCACATGTGCTCAATAAAGTGTCTAGCAAAAGCTAGCTGTGTTCATAATAAGAATGTCTATTTATTAATGAACATAAGATGGTACCAAGGTGGTGAAGATCTGCTGAAAATTGTGAAAAGCGACATGGAGAATTTGAAGCCACCAGAGCGTTTGAAACTCACAGGAAACATCGACTACAATTGGCAGACTCTTAAACAACAATTCGAACTCTACATTGCAGCCATCGGATTCGGTACGAAGCCAGACGCAAGGAAGATAGCGTTGCTGCTTACGGTTGCAGGCCCACAGGTGATAGAGGTATTTAATACATTTGTATTTAATCCAGTGGAGAACAGAGAAAAATTAGAAGGTGTGCTAAAAAAATTTGATGGACATTGCTCTCCCAAAAAGAATAAGACCTATGAAAGATACATCTTCTGTTCTCGGACACAGCAGCAAAATGAGACTTTTGATAGCTTTATAACTGATCTGAAACTGAAAGCACAGACATGTAATTTCTCTGAGCTCAAAGCATCCATGATTCGTGACCAGATTGTGTTTGGTATTTGATGCGCTATCAATTACTCATAAAAGACTGAGAGTTAGAAGAGTAACTAAAGGCTTTTATTAACAACAGAATGGAGGTCTGCCTCGAGTGGTCGACCGGTCCAGGATACCAAGGGCTGGGGAGCAGTCACCTTTATACTAGGACCTGTGGGAGGAGTCAGCCGAGGCATGTCCAGGCATGTACACAGTGGAATACAAACAGGACAAACAGGAATACAAACAGTGGTTTACCACATTCACCCCTTGTTTAAAATTGAGTCCGGCGGGGTGAAGTGTATTAAAAGTTAGTGTATTGGAGTCTCTCCGGAGGTCTTGTCTGCCGCTGTGATCGGCGTGGCGACGGCAGGGGTAGTGAAGCTTCCGGCGTCGAGTCCAGCGTAGGCTGTGGCACAGGCGTGTCGTCCTCGTAGATGTCGAGCGGGTCGCGGGGCCCAGGCCTGCCGTCTGCTGGGGCTGGATATCGGATCGTGGGGGGGGGGTGGTAGTGGGTAGTGGGTTACTGTGGTCCCCGAGGGTGCAAGGTCTCTTATGGAGACTGTGTCCTCCCGCCCGTCCGGGTATGCGATGTAAGCATACTGGGGGTTGGCGTGGAGGAGGTCGACCCTCTCGACCAGGGGGTCCGTTTTATGGGTCCTCACGTGTCTTCTCAGTAGGACCGGCCCTGGGGACGTCAGCCATGGCGGTAGCGATGTCCCTGATGTGGACTTCCTTGGGAAGACGAACATTTTCTCATGAGGGGTGGCGTTAGTGGCAGTGCAGAGCAGTGACCGAATAGAGTGGAGCGCATCGGGGAGCACATCCTGCCAGCGGGAGGTTGGAAGGCCCCTAGACTTTAAGGCTAGCAGGACGGCCTTCCAAACTGTCGCATTTTCTCTTTCCACCTGTCCGTTCCCCCGGGGGTTGTAACTGGTGGTCCTGCTTGTGGCAATACCCCTAGTTAGCAGGTACTGACGGAGTTCGTCGCTCATAAACGATGAGCCCCGGTCGCTATGGATATAGCTGGGGAAGCCGAACAGGGTGAAGAGGTTGTTCAGACATTTAATGACCGTGGCACTGGTCATGTCCGGGCAGGGGAAGGCGAACGGGAAACGGGAGTACTCATCAATAATATTGAGGAAGTACACATTGCGGTCGGAGGAGGGGAGAGGCCCTTTAAAATCAACGCTCAGGCGCTCGAAGGGGCGAGTGGCTTTTATCAGGTGGGCCCTGTCTGGTCTATAAAAGTGTGGTTTGCACTCAGCGCAGACTTGGCAGTTCCCGGTCATGGTCCTGACCTCCTCAATAGAGTAAGGCAGGTTGCGGGCCTTGATGAGGTGGAAGAACCTGGTGACCCCCGGGTGGCAGAGGTCATTGTGGAGGACCCGTAGTCTATCGATCTGCGCGCTGGCGCAGGTGCCACGCGATAGCGCATCCGGGGGTTCATTTAGCTTCCCGGGCCGGTACAAGATCTCGTAGTTGTAGGTGGAAAGTTCGATTCTCCACCTCAAGATCTTGTCATTTTTGATTTTGCCCCTCTGCTTGTTGTTAAACATAAAAGCAACTGAACGCTGGTCAGTGAGCAGGGTAAATCGTTTTCCGGCCAGGTAGTGCCTCCAATGACGCACAGCCTCCACAATCGCCTGGGCCTCCTTCTCAACAGCGGAGTGTCTGGTCTCCGGGCCTTGGACGGTTCGTGAAAAGAAGGCCACGGGTCTCCCCGCCTGATTGAGGGTAGCGGCCAGGGCAAAGTCGGACGCGTCGCTTTCCACCTGGAAGGGGATGGATTCGTCCACTGCGTGCATGGTGGCTTTGGCAATGTCCTCCTTGATACGGTGGAAGGCTAAGCGGGCCTCTGCCGTCAAGGGAAAAGAGGTGGACTTGATCAGCGGACGGGCCTTGTCCGCATAGTAGGGGACCCACTGGGCGTAATAGGAGAAAAACCCTAGGCACCTCTTCAGGGCCTTGAGGCAGTGGGGCAGTGGAAGTTCCATAAGGGGACGCATCCGGTCGGGGTCGGGGCCGATGACTCCGTGTTCCACAACACAGCCAAGGATGGCGAGGCGGTTTGTGCGGAATATGCACTTCTCCTTGTTATATGTCAGGTTTAGGAGTTGGGCGGTGCGGAGGAATTTTTCGAGGTTTGCGTCATGGTCCTGCAAGTCACGGCCGCAGATGGTCACATTGTCCAGATATGGGAAAGTGGCCTGCAACGCATTTTGATCTACCATCCGGTCCATCTCCCTTTGAAAGATGGAGACCCCGTTGGTGACGCCAAAGGGAACCCTAAGGAAGTGATAGAGGCGGCCGTTTGCCTCAAAGGCAGTGTACTGGCGGTCCTCAGGGCGGATGGGGAGCTGGTGGTACGCTGATTTCAGGTCAATGGTCGAGAAGACGCGGTACTGCGCGATCTGGTTGACCATATCAGCTATACGGGGGAGTGGGTAGGCGTCCAGCAGGGTGTAGCGATTTATTGTCTGGCTGTAGTCGATGACCAGGCGCTGCTTCTCGCTGGTCTTAACGACCACAACCTGGGCTCGCCAGGGGCTGGTGCTGCCCTCAATAATCCCTTCTTTCAGGAGCCGCTCCACTTCGGTTTTAATGAAAACCCTGTCCCCGGCACTGTATCGCCTGCTCTTTGTGGCGATGGGCTTACAGTCGGGGGTGAGGTTAGCAAACAGTGGTGGGGGGGTGACTCTGAGTGTGGAGAGGTTGCACCTGGTGCGCGGCGGGCAATTTGGAAGCTGCTGGCTGCGGACTGTGAGTGGGGGTAGGGGTCCACCGTACGCCATCGTAACACTTTTAAGGTGGCACTGAAAATCTAACCCCAGCAGGACGGCAGCGCAGAGGTCAGGCAGGACCAGAAGTTTAAAATGATCGTACACGGTCCCGTCTACTACGAGTGTCACCACGCAGTAGCCGCCGATGTCCGCCGACTGGGACTCGGAGGCCATAGAAATCCGCTGTTGCGCAGGCAGGACTGGGAGAGAGCAACGCCGCACCGTGTCGGGGTGGATGAAGCTCTCCGTGCTCCCAGAGTCAAAAAGGCAGATTGTATCGTGACCATTTACCTTAATGTCCATTGTGGAACTGGCCAGTTGGTGCGGTCTCGCTTGGTCCAGTGTAACGGATGCCAGCGTAGGGGTCGGTGTGTCGCTGCGGGTATCAGATGAGGCGGTGTCGGGGGCCTGCTGCGTCCCGGCTGTCGTCCAAGATGGCGGCGTCCATGATCCCCATGTGGCTGGAGGCGTCCAAAATGGCTGCTGTACCGGTGATTCGCACACGGCCGGGGAGGTCCAAAATGGCGGCCCGCATGGCCCACACGCGGCGCTGCTGGGGTTCGGGGTGGCTTTGGCCCTGCAGACGCTAGCGTAGTGTCCCTTCTTCCCGCAGCCCGAGCAGATCGCGTTTTTCGCCGGGCAGCGCGCTCTGGGGTGTTTTGCCTGGCCACAGAAGTAGCATTTCTGGCCTTGGGGCACTGCTGTCTGGCCTTGGGACACTGCTGCGGTAGTTGGGCCGTTGTTGGGGTGTGGCTGGGGTGGCACGGCGCTATGAGGCGGTCCTACCGTGTCCCAGGCTGTCATTCCCCGCGGCGTCCACGGTGCAGAGGAGTAGGCATCCATGCCCTGGTAGGCTGCATCCAACGATAGTGCGAGTTCAGAGGCCTTGTTGAGGTCGAGGTTACTCTGCTCCAACAGTCGCTGTCGTGTGTAATTGGATCTGTGGCCCGCTACAAAAGCGTCCCGGATAAGTTCCTCTGTGTACACGGCGGCCTTTACATCCTTACAACCACAGGCCCGGCCAAGCACAGACAGTGCCTGAAGGTATTCCATGGTCGATTCCCCAGGTTGTTGTTTACGACTCCCCAGGAGGTGCCTGGCGTACACTTCGTTCACTGGGCGCGTGTACTGGTCCTTGAGGAGCTTGATAGCATCCGCGTACGAGGTCGCGTCTTGGATGACCGAGTACACTCGGTGGTTCACTTTGGAGGTCAGGACATCCAGTTTGTCCTCGTCCGATTTGATTGCTTCAGAGGCGGTCAGGAATTTTTCGAAACACTTAAGCCAGTGAGTAAACTTGGTGGATGAGTCCGCCTCCCGATGATCTAAGTCCAGGCATGCTGGTGTGAGGATCTTCTCCATTATAAAAATGTTGTTAATAAAATTGATGCGCTATCAATTACTCATAAAAGACTGAGAGTTAGAAGAGTAACTAAAGGCTTTTATTAACAACAGAATGGAGGTCTGCCTCGAGTGGTCGACCGGTCCAGGATACCAAGGGCTGGGGAGCAGTCACCTTTATACTAGGACCTGTGGGAGGAGTCAGCCGAGGCATGTCCAGGCATGTACACAGTGGAATACAAACAGGACAAACAGGAATACAAACAGTGGTTTACCACAGTATTCATGATAAAAAAGTCAGGGAACGTCTGTTGAGAGAAACCGAACTAAATTTGGAAAATGCGGTGAAAATATGCCAAGCCAGCGAGCTAGCTCGAAAGCACGCGAAGACTTTCAGTGAAATCAATAATGATGCGATTGTAATGAGTGATAATGCTGCTGTCGGTGCTGTGTCCTATAAGGGGAAGAAACATGGGCAGAACAGAAATGAAAAGCAATCGGAGGATGAAATTTTTAATTGTAAACACTGTGGTTACAAACACCAGTTAAGACAATGCCCAGCGTTTGGAAAAATGTGCACAAAGTGTAATGGAAAGAATCACTTTGCCAAACAATGCTTTTCAAAAGTACAAACTAAGAAAGGGCAACGAGTTAATGTAATTGAGGACAGTGATTTAAGTGAGACATTTTTTGTAGGAATGGTGTCATGTGACAATATCAAAAAGGATACAGAAAATGTGCAGCCCTCAGAAATGGACAATGCTGAACATAAAGTTAATGCAGTAAAAGAGGACAAATGGATGATCCCACTGCAGGTAAATGGAGCATTAGTTACCTTGAAACTAGACACTGGGGCAAAAGCAAACTTAATCAGTATGAGTGACATTAACAATATGAAAGAAAAGCCCAAAATACAGAAAAAGTCAGTACTACTGAAGGACTATAATGGACAGAAAATAGATAGCTTAGGTGTATGCAGACTTAAAGTGACAGTCAAAGACAAAGTGCATCATCTCATGTTTTCTGTTGTGGCTGAAAGGCTTGATTCACTACTGGGTGACAAAGCTTGTGAGGACTTGGAACTGGTCAAAAGAGTCTACCGTATAAACTGTGCCATAAGCAGACCAGATTGTTATGTTCATTAATAACTAGACATTCTTATTATGAACACAGCTAGCTTCTAGCTAGTCATTTATTCAGTACACGTTCTCTAGGTACAGTATCTGTCGAGATGCTGCATGTGTGCTCCTGTGTGTAGGCTGCCATCTTGACTGTTGCCTTGTGGGTAGCCTAGCCTCATGGGTAATGTAGTCTTAATATATATACAGCTGGGTAGTGTAGTCTTATACATACAGCTCTACTGCTCCACCTAGTGTCCACCACAGAATGACATGTTATTGATCACTACACAGATGACTCGGTGGATTCTGTAGTGAATAATTTCCAGGATGTGTTCAAAGGATTTGGAGTTCTACCATTCACTTACAAGATCCAGCTAAAGCAGGATGCTCAGCCAGTGGTACCTGCTCCACGAAGAGTTCCAGCACCCCTGCGTGACCAGCTCAAGAATGAACTGGACAGAATGACCACACCAGGAGTCATCAGGAAAGTCGAAGAGCCAACAGACTAGGTTAACTCCATGGTATGTGTAAAGAAAAAGAACAATGATCTAAGAATATGCATGGATCCAAAGGACTTAAATGCAAACATAAAACGTGAACACTACCAGATTCCCAAGCGAGAAGAAATCACCAGTGAAATGTCAGGTGCCAGATACTTTACAAAGCTCGATGCCTCACAAGGATTTTGGCAACTAAAACTGGATGAAGAGAGCACCAAATACTGTACCTTCAACACACCATTTGGCAGGTATTGTTTCCTCAGAATGCCTTTCGGGATAATATCTGCATCTGAAATCTTTCATAGAGCGATGGAACACATAATTGAAGGTCTGGAAGGAGTTCGGGTCTATGTTGATGACATCATCATCTGGGGCTCCACACTGAAAGAACACAATGAGAGACTGATTAAAGTGCTACAGAGCATACGCCGGAATGGACTAAAGCTCAACAAAGCCAAGTGTCAGTTTGGCGTCCAGGAAGTCACTTTCCTAGGAGATAATCTATCTGGTAAAGGAATAGAGACAGATATGGAAAAAGTAAACGCCATACTCAAAATGCCCCGACCCACTGACAAAAAAGGAGTGCTACGCATCATGGGGATGATAAACTTCATTGGAAAGTTCATTCCTAACTTGTCAGCCAAGACAGCCTGTCTGCGAGACCTGCTACATAAAACAAATGAGTTCGCATGGACAGAAAGGCATGAACAAGAGTGGATAAACCTCAAAACAGTGCTGACAACCACACCTGTACTCACCTTCTTTGACCCAACAAAAAGAATCAAAGTGTCAACGGATGCATCAAAAGATGGCCTAGGTGCGGTCTTGCTACAAGCAGAGGGTGAAGATTGGAAGCCTGTTGCCTATGCCTCCAGGTCTATGACTGATACTGAGTGTCGATACGCCCAGATTGAAAAGGAATGTCTAGACTTGGTAGTTGGACTAGAAAAGTTTCATGGCTACATATATGGACTTCCCACCTTCACAGTTGAGACAGACCACAGCCCTCTGGTTGCCATCATAAAAAAAAACCTGAATGAGATGTCTCCAAGGATTCAATGACTCATGATGAAGCTGCAAAGATATGACTTTGAACTGATCTACACACCAGGCAAATACATAGTGTTAGCAGATGCACTATCCCGAGCACCCACAATGAGTCATGTGAGCTCCACTGAAGAAGACGTGGATGTTCATGTGAGTATGGTCACTGCTGTGCTGCCCGTGTCAGACACAAAATCAAAGCAAATAGCAGAAGAAACAGTAAAAGATACAGTATTACAAACAGTAATAGAGAACATTCATCATGGTTGGCCAAAAGGTTCCTGTCCAAAATATTTTCACATAAGGTCAGAATTGAGTGTTGCAAGTGGACTATTACTAAAACAGAACAGAATAATCATTCCACAGGCTCTACGTCAAGACATGCTCAAAAGGATTCATGAGGGACACCTCGGAATTGAAAAATGCAAAAGGAGAGCAAGAGACACTGTTTATTGGCCTGAGAACATGATAGGCAAATGTGAGACATGTCAGAAATAGTAGCTGACATACCAACAGCAGCATGGCAAAAGGTTGGTATGGACCTTTTTCATTTAAATGGTAAAGACTATCTAATAGTGATTGACTACTATTCTAACTATCCTGAGATGGCGCTGCTCTCAAGCACCACAGCAAGCAGTGTCATAATGCATGTGAAATCCATCTTCGCCAGACATGGAATTCCTAGGATTGCCATTAGCGACAATGGTCAGTGCTTCAACTGTAAGGAGTGGCAACAGTTTGCAGCACATTATGACTTTCAGCACATCACATCCAGTCCTTTGTATGCTCAGTCAAATGGTAAGGCAGAGAAAGGTGTTCAAGTTCTCAAGCAGCTACTGAAGAAAGCGACAGAAAGCAAGTCTGATCCTTATCTTGCCCTGCTGAGCTACCGAGCCTCACCTTTAGACTGTGGTTCTTCACCTGCTGAACTACTAATGGGTTGCAAGTTGCGCACCACGCTACCCTGCTGTGCAAAAGAACAGCAAAGTGAGGAACTGAGACAGAGACTTCAACTGTTAAAGCTGAAACAGAAATCATACTATGACAAGTCATCCAAAACTCTAAAACCATTGACAAGGGATGATGTTGTCAGGATTGAGGATCCAGATGCATGGAACAGGAAAGCTACAGTTCTTGAGGAAGTAGGACCAAGGTCATACACTGTTAGAACTGAGGAAGGACAGATTCTCAGGAGGAACCGCCGTCCCTCCTAAAAACACAAGAGACTATTCAAGACCAGATTGATGACAATGCCGCAACTGCATCTTGTCATTCACCGCCAGAACAATCTCATGAAGACACATCAGACTTACCCGTGTTGAGAAGATCCACACGTGAAGTAAAAGAGCCTGATAGACTTAATCTTTGAGTACAATGTAAAGCTTTGAAAATGTGTTGACTGTTTTGAAAATGTTTATGTTTATAGAGCACTAACAAAAGTGTTACTGATATTATCTTTATTGTTTTCTTGAAAGTTGATATTGATTTTGTTAAACCTCAAAGGGGGATGTAATGATCAATAACATGTCATTCTATAGTGGACACTAGGTGGAGCCGTAGAGCTGTGTAGAGCTGTATATAAGACTACACTACCCAGCTGTATATATATTAAGACTACATTACCCATGAGGCACTAGGCTACCCACAAGGCAGCAGTCAAGATGGAAGCCTCTACAGATATTGTACCTAGTCCACATGTGCTCAATAAAGTAACTGGCAAAAGCTAGCTGTGTTCATAATAAGAATGTCTATTTATTAATGAACATAAGAACGGGGACCGCAGGCAGATGATTCCATCCCGGATATCGCGGTCACAAAGGGGCTGTCTGGGATGCTTCCTCCTCTTCTGCTTCCTCCTCTTTTGCTTCTTCCTCTTCTGTGTCTTCCTCTTCCCTCTGCGAGCGAATGCTGTAAATCTGAAATGACAGCATAAAATGCTGGAAATACTCAACTGGTCAGACATCATCTCGACCTGAAAAGTGAACTCTGTTTCTCTCTCCACGGGTGTTGCCTGACCTGTTGAGTATTTGCAGCATTTTCTGTCTTCTCAGCGGCCTTCCTTTACCATCCAAGGCCTTGCAAGCGTCCAGCAGCACTCCCCACACACTTAAAAAAAACTTTTAACATCTATTGCAGCAAGCCACTACTTCAATAAAATAAAAAAACAAGTCTAAAAGCTTAAATCCAAACTTAGCTGAAAGATGTGTGTGTCCCTTTAAGAGGTGCTGCTATCACCACTATCAGCCTGCTTGCACGGCAGGTTTACCTGGCATGCTTAGGACCCAGCGCTGAATTTAGCACTGGGGTCGAAGTTCAGAGTGGCGACATTAAGTCGGCTTTGCACACAGATTGACGTCACCACGCCGCTATTTTTTTTTCCAGGGTGCTGCCAGTTAAAAGTTGAGGCCAAGATCAGATCAGCCATGATCTTATTGAATGGCAGAGCAGGCTAAAGGGGCCAAATGACCTACTCCTGCTCCTACATCTTATGTTCTTATGTTCTTACCGGCAGCGCAAAGGGAGGGAGGAAAATGGCGGCCGCCGTGGGACCCACCACCAGTTGGCGAAAGAGCGGCAGTCGCCATTCTTTTGCCATTTCATGACGCTACAGAGTGGCGGTAAGTAGATGAATTTCTAGCCCTGAGTTTTTATACTGTCTTGTGTATAACATGATTCAGCCCAACAATCCCACTGCTTCCCCGGACCATGTACATCCTGCATTGACACAGACAGGGCAATTTTAATTACTGGAAGGGATGGGCAGCAGGTGGAGAGCATTCTCTGCCTGCCCGGGCTCTATTGGATTTCTAAGCCATCAAACCTTATTTTGGATGCGTAGATCTAATTCCTTCAAATTGGTCCATTCAAGCCTGTTCCATGCACTGAACACATCAAACCTGCACCTTCCAGTGACACATTCCTTCAGCTAGACCCATTGCACCTGTTTCTTCCACTGGACACAATGGGATGATTTTGCTGATCCTTATGCCCAATGTAGATCAGTTTCTGGCATGATAGGAGGAGGAAAAAAAGGGCACAGATCAGTAAAGTTGGGTTTGCGCCTCTTTGTGCTTGATGCATGTTGCCTGGGGCACCCCAGGTTGGGCAGGAGGCTCCTACCTGAAATAAGTGGGGGCATTTACATTTTATGTAAATGTTGCAAGAGTGACCTCATAATGACAAGGGCACTGAATATTCTTTTGGAAATTATGCCAGCATCCAGAGGCAAAGAAGGAAATGGGACAGCAGAGATTGCGGGTCTGCTCCTTCTAATCAGAGCATCTGTAAAGGGACAGCTAGTGAACTCCTGGGGACTCCAGAAAGGTAAATTGGCAAATTCTTCATTGCAGCAGTGCTGCACTGTGGGGCTGGAGGCGGTTTGGCAGCTGTTTAAGACAGCAGCCAACGCACCTTCATTTCACTGTCAATTAATACTGCTAACGGGCCTTTAATGCCTGCAGCATTGCGCATCTCTTCTGCCCCAGTTTGGAGTGGGTGCTCATTCCCAGGCAGTAGTCCTGCCTGGTGCTAATCCAAAATACTTAAAACAGCTGAACCCGGATAAACAGCCAGATGTAGCCAAGGTCTAGTCAGGTGTTTCCATAAAATGCACCAGCCGACTCATGCTGAGGTGATGGGCAAGAGGAAAATCAGCCCCAATGAGCTTATTCCTTCTATTGGTCCCATTCAGTGTGTTCCATTCACTAGATCTATAGAGCATGTTGTATCCATTGAACTCACTGGGGTAGAAATTGGGATGTGTTGCGCCTGGTTTTCAGACCTCTGTCCTCGCTGTCTGGGCGTGTGTTGAGTCTAGTCCTTATATTGGATACACCAACATGCTTACTTCTATTGGACAAAAAAGCCTGATCTTTCCAGTGGTCCCATCAAGGCTTTACCTTCCATTGAACTACTAAGCCTAAATCTTCCATTAGATACATTAAGAACATTGAACTGGCTCCTTCCAATGGACCCATTGAGGTTATTCCTTTAATTGGATTCATATTTATCCAATTTTCTCTTAGAAGATGCAATGGTCTCTGCCGCGGCCATTTCCATGCTCTGAAAACTCTCTGCAAAAGAAATCTCCCCAACCTCTCTCCTCACTCTCTTAATCAAAATTTTAAATTGATGATCCTCATCACTCACTCCCCAGCCAAGAGAAATATTCTTTCCCTAATCACCCTATCAAAATGCTCCATCATTTTGAAAAACATTATTAGATCTCGTAACTGTTCTTTTCTCCAGCAGAAATCATCTGCAGTCTCTCCTCATAACTATAGTTTCCCATCCCTTGTATCATTCTGGTGAACCTATGGTGCAGCTCCCCATGGTTTAAAAGTCCTTTCGATAATGGGGTACAGAGAACTGCACACAGTACTCCAACTCTTGTCTAATCATTGCTTTGTACACATTTATCATTACCACTTTGTTCTTGTACTCTCTGCCACTATTTATAAAACCCAACATGTTATTGGCTATTTTTAATGTTTTCATCTACCTGTACTCACACATTCAAGGAATTATAGGGTATAAATTATTATGTGTGATGTAAAAAGACTACTGAGCACTTGGTTTAAGTATAAAACAAGGCTTTAATCAACTGTTTCAAAACTATGAGATTTCTAGTTACATCACTAGTTCCTGGTTACAGAAACATCCTGAGCAAGCTGGGCCCACATCCGAGTATTTATACTCCTTGGACGGCGCCACCAGCCGGCCACCCAGTGTTACTTCATGAGTCATGATAAGATTCATGACAATGTGCATTTCCACCGTAATCCTGGCAGGAGTGAGGTACCACAATTTGGGGTGCAACCTGGATCTGCTGGATTTCCACCCTGTTGATACATTGGCAGGAAATTGTGCTGCGGGAGGAGCGGGTGCTTCTTATGCCACCCAATTCCAATGCTCTGGCACAAACCTGCCGGGAGATACTTTAAACTTTAGGCAGCACAGTACACTCCAGTACACTGCCTGAAAACAGGACTGGCAGTATGAATTTTCAGTCTTCAGCCACTTTGAAGTTTTACCTTTTTATTTATGATGGCAATTATCTCCATAATGAAATCTCCAGATGTCCATTCGTTTTTAATTTTTTTAAAAGCTGTTTGAGTCCAGTGTAAAAATAAGCGAGAATATACTGGAGTGTTACACAATCAAGACTATCATTTTCATTTCTGTATCATTGTAACGGTAGCCTGCCCAATTGCCATGGTGATACCGAGCTAATATTTAGGACAGTAAAACTCTGAAATAACCGTTGGACCTCCAGGGGACTTGATAGAATAAACTCATCGATCCCACGCATCTAACTGGGAGCTGCACCGGAAGGGAGTGTGGATTGAAGTTAATGCTGCAGAATTTGATTGGCCAACATCTGCTCCTTTCAAATGTGGCTTCTAGCTGGGAGCACGGCATTGGTGAATTTACCCCCTAAACCTACTTTTGATTCGTTTTAGTATCTGCGTGTTGGTCGGGAGAGAAGCTGTGTGCGTGTGTCCAAACAGTACCCACCTGACAGAAGGGGACAGTAATAGGCTGCTAATGAACAAATGGTGTGGTATCTTCAAAACTGAGACCTATTCAATCAATATTTTGTGAAAGATGCTTTGCCATGTTGCCCACCAATCTTTACCCTATTAAGTTAGCAGTCTCCGATTGGTTATACTGTAATATGCAGACGACGCTTGCGTCTGCGCTCACTCGGAGGTCGCACTCCAAACCATCGTCAACACCTTCACCGAAGCATACGAGAGCATGGGCCTTACACTAAACATCTGTAAGACAAAGGTCCTCTGCCAACCTGCCCCCGCCACACAGTACTGCCCCCAATTATAAAAATCCACGACAAGGCCTTGGACAACGTGGACCACTTTCCATACCTCGGGAACCTACTGTCAACAAGGGCAGATGTCGATGACGAAGTCCAACACCGCCTTCAGTGTGCCAGTGCAGCCTTCGGTCGCCTGAGGAAGAGAGTGTTTGAAGACCAGGACCTCAAACCCGCCACTAAGCTCATGGTCTACAGAGCAGCAGTGATACCCGCCCTGCTGTATGCCTCAGATACCTGGACCATGTACAGCAAGCACCTCAAAACACTGGAGGGGTACCACCAACGCTGCCTCTGCAAGATCCTGCAAATCCATTGGCAGGATAGGCACACCAACGTTAGTGTTCTCGCTCAGGCCAACATCCCCAGCATCGAAGCTTTGACCACGCTCGATCAGCTCCGATGGACAGGTCACATTGTCCACATGCCCGATACGAGACTCCCAAAACAAGCATTCTACTCGGAGCTCCGGCACGGCAAGAGAGCCCCATGTGGGCAGAGAAAATGCTTCAAGGACACCCTCAAAGCCTCCTTTAACAGGTGTAACATCCCCACCGACACCTGGGAATCCCTGGCTCAAGACCACACAAAGTGGAGGAGAAGCATCCGGGAAGGAGCCGAACACCTCGAGTCTCTTCGCCGGGAGCAAGTGGAAGCCAAGCGCAGGCAGCGCAAGGAGCGCACGTCAACCCAAGCACCCCACCCACCCACCCCTTCAACCACCGTCTGCCCCACCTGAGACAGAGACTGTAGGTCCTGCATTGGACTCATCAGTCACCTGCGAACTCATTTTTAATGTAGAAGCAAGTCATCCTCGGTTCCGAGGGACTGCCTAAGAGAAGAAAACACGGTAATCCTGTATCTACCCAATGATCAAAACTTTAACCTCGTATCTACCCAATGGTGGAATACTGCAGTCCTGTATCTATTCAGTGATTGAATACTGCAGTCCTGTATCTATTCAGTGATTGAATACTGCAGTCCTGTATCTATTCAGTGATTGAATACTGCAGTCCTGTATCTATTCAGTGATTGAATACTGCAGTCCTGTATCTCCAGTGACTGAATACTGCAGTCCTGTATCTATTCAGTGATTGAATACTGCAGTCCTGTATCTCCAGTGATTGAATACTGCAGTCCTGTATCTATTCTGTGATTGAATACTGCAGTCCTGCATCTATTCAGTGATTGAATACTGCAGTCCTGTATCTATTCAGTGATTGAATACTGCAGTCCTGTATCTATTCAGTGATTGAATACTGCAGTCCTGTATCTATTCAGTGATTGAATACTGCAGTCCTGTATCTATTCAGTGATTGAATACTACAGTCCTGTATCTCCAGTGATTGAATACTGCAGTCCTGTATCTATTCAGTGATTGAATACTGCAGTCCTGTATCTATTCAGTGATTGAATACTGCAGTCCTGTATCTATTCAGTGATTGAATACTGCAGTCCTGTATCTCCAGTGATTGAATACTGCAGTCCTGTATCTATTCAGTGATTGAATACTGCAGTCCTGTATCTCCAGTGATTGAATACTGCAGTGCTGTATCTCCAGTGATTGAATACTGCAGTCCTGTATCTATTCAGTGATTGAATACTGCAGTCCTGTATCTCCAGTGATTGAATACTGCAGTCCTGTATCTCCAGTGATTGAATACTGCAGTCCTGCATCTATTCAGTGATTGAATACTGCAGTCCTGTATCTATTCAGTGATTGAATACTGCAGTCCTGTATCTATTCAGTGATTGAATACTGCAGTCCTGTATCTATTCAGTGATTGAATACTGCAGTCCTGTATCTCCAGTGATTGAATACTGCAGTCCTGTATCTATTCAGTGATTGAATACTGCAGTCCTGTATCTCCAGTGATTGAATACTGCAGTCCTGTATCTCCAGTGATTGAATACTGCAGTCCTGTATCTCCAGTGATTGAATACTGCAGTCCTGTATCTATTCAGTGATTGAATACTGCAGTCCTGTATCTCCAGTGATTGAATACTGCAGTCCTGTATCTATTCAGTGATGGAATACTGCAGTCCTGTATCTATTCAGTGATTGAATACTGCAGTCCTGTATCTCCAGTGATTGAATACTGCAGTCCTGTATCTCCAGTGATTGAATACTGCAGTCCTGTATCTATTCAGTGATTGAATACTGCAGTCCTGTATCTCCAGTGATTGAATACTGCAGTCCTGTATCTATTCAGTGATTGAATACTGCAGTCCTGTATCTCCAGTGATTGAATACTGCAGTCCTGTATCTATTCAGTGATTGAATACTGCAGTCCTGTATCTCCAGTGATTGAATACTGCAGTCCTGTATCTCCAGTGATTGAATACTGCAGTCCTGTATCTCCAGTGATTGAATACTGCAGTCCTGCATCTATTCAGTGATGGAATACTGCAGTCCTGTATCTATTCAGTGATTGAATACTGCAGTCCTGTATCTCCAGTGATTGAATACTGCAGTCCTGTATCTCCAGTGATTGAATACTGCAGTCCTGTATCTATTCAGTGATTGAATACTGCAGTCCTGTATCTATTCAGTGATTGAATACTGCAGTCCTGTATCTCCAGTGATTGAATACTGCAGTCCTGTATCTATTCAGTGATTGAATACTGCAGTCCTGTATCTCCAGTGATTGAATACTGCAGTCCTGTATCTCCAGTGATTGAATACTGCAGTCCTGTATCTCCAGTGATTGAATACTGCAGTCCTGTATCTATTCAGTGATTGAATACTGCAGTCCTGTATCTCCAGTGATTGAATACTGCAGTCCTGTATCTATTCAGTGATGGAATACTGCAGTCCTGTATCTATTCAGTGATTGAATACTGCAGTCCTGTATCTCCAGTGATTGAATACTGCAGTCCTGTATCTCCAGTGATTGAATACTGCAGTCCTGTATCTATTCAGTGATTGAATACTGCAGTCCTGTATCTCCAGTGATTGAATACTGCAGTCCTGTATCTCCAGTGATTGAATACTGCAGTCCTGTATCTCCAGTGATTGAATACTGCAGTCCTGTATCTCCAGTGATTGAATACTGCAGTCCTGTATCTCCAGTGATTGAATACTGCAGTCCTGTATCTATTCAGTGATTGAATACTGCAGTCCTGTATCTCCAGCGATTGAATACTGCAGTCCTGTATCTATTCAGTGATTGAATACTGCAGTCCTGTATCTATTCAGTGATTGAATACTGCAGTCCTGTATCTCCAGTGATTGAATACTGCAGTCCTGTATCTATTCAGTGATTGAATACTGCAGTCCTGTATCTCCAGTGATTGAATACTGCAGTCCTGTATCTCCAGTGATTGAATACTGCAGTCCTGTATCTATTCAGTGATTGAATACTGCAGTCCTGTATCTATTCAGTGATTGAATACTGCAGTCCTGCATCTATTCAGTGATGGAATACTGCAGTCCTGTATCTATTCAGTGATTGAATACTGCAGTCCTGCATCTATTCAGTGATTGAATACTGCAGTCCTGTATCTCCAGTGATTGAATACTGCAGTCCTGTATCTATTCAGTGATTGAATACTGCAGTCCTGTACCTCCAGTGATTGAATACTGCAGTCCTGTATCTCCAGTGATTGAATACTGCAGTCCTGTATCTCCAGTGATTGAATACTGCAGTCCTGTATCTATTCAGTGATTGAATACTGCAGTCCTGTATCTCCAGTGATTGAATACTGCAGTCCTGTATCTATTCAGTGATTGAATACTGCAGTCCTGTATCTCCAGTGATTGAATACTGCAGTCCTGTATCTATTCAGTGATTGAATACTGCAGTCCTGTATCTCCAGTGATTGAATACTGCAGTCCTGTATCTCCAGTGATTGAATACTGCAGTCCTGTATCTCCAGTGATTGAATACTGCAGTCCTGTATCTCCAGTGATTGAATACTGCAGTCCTGTATCTCCAGTGATTGAATACTGCAGTCCTGTATCTATTCAGTGATGGAATACTGCAGTCCTGTATCTATTCAGTGATTGAATACTGCAGTCCTGTATCAATGTAGTGAACGAATACTGCATATTTTTGCACAACTGTACCCAGTATTGGAATATTGTAGTCCTGTGTGACTCAGTAATGAAGCACTGCAGCCTTGTGTGTTCCCAGTATTGGAATACTGCCGTGCTGTGTGTAGCCCATACCAGCATTGATAGATGTCAGTATCAACATTGAAGACATAAGTATTGTAATTATATACAAAAAAAATCTTCTTTTGGAGCCAGAAGGAGCAGAAGTTTCCCCCTCCAACTCCACTGGCGTCATGATTGGAACCCCCGCCCGCCCCCCCCAATAGCATGCTCCAACAAACTTCAGCCCACCCGAATGAGATTTACCTGAGGGCCTCTACCGATGAGACAGGTAGCCCGACATTGATCTCTTCGCTCGAGCGAGCTACCTGTGGAGGCGCGACCAGTGCCTGCAGCTCCCGCCGAGTATCTTATTTTGGACGTGCGTTGGTTGTGCAGCGCCGGAGACTGGCCCAGATCAAAATCTACCCCATAATACCAGAACTGATAGGTGTCAGTGTTGCAATGACACAATAGCAGAATTAATGGAAATTGGCATTGTAATGATTCAAGACTAGTATTCATTGACATCAGTATTGGAATTATATATAATATATACAAGCATTGATAGATTTCAGTTTTGTTATGGTATAGTACTAGCACTGATAGACATCAATATTGTAATGTATTAGAACCAGAACTGCTAGATGTCAGTTCTGCATTGATATACCAGCAGTGATAAATGTTCGAAATGTAATGATATAGTAACAGCTCTGAGAAATGTCAGTATTGTAATTATATGGTACAAGCTTTCATAGCTGTCAATATTGTGATATTATTCCAGCATTGATAGATGTAAATATTGCAATATTACAGCACCAGCAATGATAGATGTTGGTATTTCCACCTCCATGACGTTACCCGACTCCTGCCTCAGCTCACCTACTGCTGAAATCCTCATCCATGCCTTTATAACCTCTAGATTTGACCATTCCAACGCACTCCTGGCTGGCCTCCCATGTTCTACCCCCTGTAAACTTGAGGTCATCCAAAACTCTGCTGTCCATGTCCTAACTCGCACCAAGTCCCGTTCACCCATCACCCGTGCTCACTAACCTACATTGACTCCCAGTTAAGCAACGCCTCGATTTTAAAATTCTCATCTTTGTTTTCCAATCCCTCCATGGCCTCGCCCCTCCCTATCTCTGTAATCTCCTCCAGTCCCCCCCCCCAACCCGAGATATCTGTGCTCCTCTAATTCTGCCCTCTTGAGCATCCCTGATTATAATCGCTCAACCATTGGTGACTCTGCCTTCTGTTGCCAAGGCCCTAAGCTCTGGAATTCCCTCCCTAAACCTCTCCGCCTCTCTTTCCTCCTTTAAGACGCTCCTTACAACCTACCTCTTTGACCAAGCTTTTAGTCATCTGCCCTAATATCTTCTTATGTGGCTCGGTGTCAAACATTGTTTTATAACGCTCCTGTGCAGCGCCTTGGGATGTTTTACTACGTTAAAGGCACTATATAAATACAAGTTGTTGTTGTTGTTATTGTAATATAACTCCAGCATTAGTAAATGTTACTATTGTATTGATATATAATACCAGCATTGATAATGGCCAGTATTGTAATTATATTCTACCGGCATGGATAGATGGAGCAGATTCAGAAACTTTCTAAAGATAGTAGTCACACAGTTGCTGTATAGCAAGCCAATGGCAAGGACTGGTCCTGAGCTATTCACTGTACTTGTGCATGGGGATCACTGAAAATATTCTGGTTTGATCTTTATGAAATTTCAAGTAAAGATGTGTCATTCTCCAGGTTTCTGCATACAGCCACATTTATTCCTTTTGCATTTTTTACAAGTTGATTATTTTTAACAGCTTACTTTTCATTATATTGCACTAACGTGTTGCCAAACTGGAAGCAGTTCATCTTGGCATGAACAAAGGGTTAAAATTATCATGTGAATAGATATGATGTCAGATATTGATAACAAAATTATTCCAGCTGAACATTACATCTAGCAATTCGAACGTTATTTTAACAAACGAGCAGTATACATTAACCGTGATTTACACATTCAGAATTAGCTGAGGATTGGTACCGTGGGTGTCACAATTCTGTCAGAGCATCAACAAATATACAAAACCAGGTACTGATATTCAAGCATACTACAGGCGAACATCACCATGATGCCAGCAGCACAGAAAATGAATCTATGATTATCCCTCGTCCAAAAGCATGCTCCATGACTTTCTATACCTGCATTAAATAGGGCACAAAGTTAAGCAGAATCTCTGAGGCGTAGATCTACCTGTCCTCCTGCAATGCTTCTCCTCACACGGGGTTCACACACACACACATAAGGGTCATGAATACAGATCAGCATTTAGGCACTGGGACTGTTTGGATTCAGTGAAGAATATTTCTCAAAACTGCCTGCACCAAAAAAGATTTGGGGAAGTTGCTAACTTCACACCGGAAAATCTTCTCATGTTTATTAATTTGACAAAAAAAGTGTGTCTTTCTCCCCTTAGCAGCCATTCTGTAATTGAGGCGTATTAATCTAAACAGCAGGTGCTGTTCTCTTGTCTGTGCCAGATCTTGTTTCTAATGTTGTTTAAAAGGATGCCCAGATGACTCTGAATCTTGTGATACAATGCTGGTGCGGGGATAAACAGCCCAGATTTTGTGCATTGTGATGAGCAGGCTTATTTTCTTCAAATCTGATTATTTATTTTAAAAGAAATGCAATAAATACTTACAAGAACATTGAATTCTACGGATTTTTCCTTCTGGCTATTTTTGCAAACACTGAATGTGGCAGTTCTGCCACAGAATAGAACAGTGCGTGGTGTTGTGATGGTCCATTAACAGCACTGTCAGCAACAAACGTCCACACAACGGCAGTTAGTGGAACACTGGGCACGCTACATTCAGGTTGGTAAAAGTGGTTTCAGGTACACGTTAATGCAAAGATGGCAGCAGAACGCAGGAGATTACTGAACACACTACAGCAGTGAGATCAACTCACATGATTTAAGTTTGCTTGCTCATTCTGATAAAAGTCATGTTGCTCCTGATAAGGGGGATTTTAATCTCCCAAAATGGGATGTTTGGGTCGGGTGGGATGTAAAAATTTAAAAATCTAAAATCTGAACCCAACCAGCCTCGAATATGCCCACTTCCGGTTTTAACTGAGGCGTGACGGAGCGGGCAACTAACCGGTTCCCAGGTAGGCGAGTTGCTCAGTTAAATAATTTAATTAGGCTGCGTGCCTCAGATTTTATCTCCATTTTAAATTTAACCTGGCAGCTAAAGGGAGGCGAGGACTGCTGTGTGGAAGAGGCAAGTGCCTGTCCAGCATTGCTGTTGGGCCAGGAGTGCTTCCTCCCAGTCCCCCAAGCTAACATGCTTCCCTTCCCACGACTGGACTGCCTCCCCCCCTCCCCGACGATATCACTGACCCCCACCCACGATCAGAACCCCCTTGAGATCACCGACCCCCCCTCACGATCAGAGCCCTCTGTGATCATTGACACACCCCCCCCCCCCCCTCACGATGGGACCTCTCCCCGCGATCACCAACCCTCCCATCTCTACCTCACTCTGTCTCCGACCCCACCGCCCCCCCCCCCCCCGTGATCAACCCGACCCTACAAGCCATGCTGTACCCACCCCTTGCCCCGGCAATCTCTATCCCAAGCAGCATGAACTTACCTGCTCATAGGCTGCAGCCTCTGCTGCAGCGTTCCCCACCCGACAGGCCTGTCAATCAGGCTGGCTTCTGGGCGGGGATGCTGTTTAAAAACTCCACAGGGTTCGGGGAAACCCGGACTGCCGGGTTTCCCGACCAGAACTCCTCCCCACTGCTTGGAAATCTTGCCATCGTAAATATCGGGGCCAATGTTTCTTCCATGTAAGCAGTTGCTGTTTCTTCACTATTCTTGTAGCGCCACGCTGCCTCTGTAACTGAACCAGGGAAATTTTATTCTGGTCTCAACCCATTTGCTTACTTTTCATTTGTCATAGCCGCTCTCCTTTTTGTTTCCTCCTCTCCATATCTGTGCTTCCTTCTGTTCTATATTGATTATTTGCTGTTTCTGTTTAAACCCTGCACTGTATGTTACGCTGCTTCCCATTTCATTGTCTTATTCTGCTCAAGAATCACTCTCTTTAGGCCCCTTGTCACAATCGGGTTTCTTTTCCTGCCATCACAAATTGTTTGCTTTTGTTTTCTCTTTTTCCTCGTTTCTGCACTTATTTTAACTATTTTCTTTGCATTGGCACACGCAAGTCTATCTCCCTTGGTGTTGCACACGGGGAGTGTAGCCTTCAGGTGAAAAGAGGTTAGACACTGGGGGATAATTGGACCAGGACATGTAGATGTCATTCAGTCCCCATTTTAAAGTCATATATTTCTCTCCTTATTTTTATATTTCCATTATAAATTCCTATGTCCACATTTAGCTGTTGAATAGTTTCTGTTACTCCACATTTATATGATGCACATCTATCTATAATATGTTAAAAATCTTACATCTGACTGCATTAAACTGCCTATGTAAACCTGTCACACTGTAATAAAACCTTCCCACCAGTGGGAGTGCTGCAGTATCTCTGCTGGGGGGGGGGGGAGGGTGTCATTACAGTGTGACAAGTTTACTTAGGAAGTTTAATGCACTCCGATGTAAGGTTTTTAATCTATCATTATAGATAGATGTGTACAATATAGGTGTGGAGTAACAGAAACTATCCAATAGCTTAGAGACAGGCAAAGCTATGAAAAATAGTTGAAAATGCATGAGGCTACTAGTCGCATTCAAAGAGACTGCAATAAATATTTTCCTACTTAAAATAATAAAATTAAAAAGAAAAAAGCTGTCATTGCTGGAAATACACAACAGCTCAGAATGATGAGTTAACTCTGATGCACGTCTCGACCCAAAACATCAATCTTTCTCTTCTCTTTACAAATGCTGAGGGACCTGGTGTGTACTTTCAGCAATAGCTGTTTCGATTTAAATATTAAAATGTCACTTAATAATTTCACAATGCAAAAGACAAAAGATGGAACACAAGATTATTATACAAATGCAGTAACAGTCTGCAGTACATTCAGATCATCTAAAACACTGTCAGACCCAAGCCTTCAAACTGCTGTCCCATTCTTTTCCACAGCAACAGCAGCTGGGGTAGTCGTGCCCAGTCCACTTCATCCCTTTGTAGACGGCTCTGGAGTAGGGTACGAAGCAGAGGAAGAGGCGCAGGCGGCGTGCTACGCTGCAGTAGGTCACCATAGCAATCACAATAAGTGGGGACATTAGGACAAAGCCGAGAATGATGAGGGCAGAGGAACTGTTATCATCGAGGATAGTTTTACAGTAGTATGCATCCGAATGAATAACCTGCAGATCAAATATAAAAATGTTACTCTAACTCACACAGACAATGATTATTATATATTACTTGCTTATTGAAAGTTCTACAAATGCGGCTTTTATGCATTTTACTACAACAGAGATCACGGATAATGTCAAATCCCATTTTGTTAAATATTTTTAGCAAATTTTGTGCTCATCAAAGTGTGAAATAGGAATACTGGAACATGACTCAGCCAGTCAGCCCACCGTGTCGGCTCGGATTTTTTTTGTTAATTATGACAATTTTATCTTTTTAATCCTCGATTACCTGATCTTTCTATCTCTCTCTTAATCCCCTTACTTTCCAAGTACTCACTCTGTCCCTGATGATGATGGATTCTAGCAATTTTCCCACTTCTGAGATCAAACTTACTGGCCTGTAGTTAATTGGTTTGTCCCTTCCTCCATTTTTGAATAAGGTTGTAACTTTGGCTATCCTCCAATCCCACAGATTGTTGCTGGTTTTTACCGATTGATGGTTCAATAGATGGTGATAGTTCACCATGTGATTCTCGGGCTGGTCTCTGAATTGACTCTTGTTTCATCTCTTTGATGACTGCAGATTTCTCATGCATGCATAACAATAAAGAAACGTTTCAGAGAATGTGACCACCAATCTGAATAGGTCCTGAATATATTTTCCCAGGTCTTACAGTATTTGTGATTGACATGTTCCGCACAGTTTGCTAAACAGATGCAAAATGCCATTCACTATTCTCAAAAAGACTTCAGTTTTTAGCATCAACAATGATTGATCATGCAGACAAAATAAAGTATCGATTTATCCAAATGTAAATTATACAAGGTAAAGAAGATCTTGTAGCATCAGAACATCAAGTTCTAATGTGTGAGTAGAGTCTGAAAAGGGATTGTGCTGATGATGATATATTTGGGTTGGAGGATGCCCGCTGACAGCAAATACAGCTTCAAAATAGCACAAACAAGCAAAAAGTTCACACGTTAATAATAAGTGTGAAACACAATTATCAGCTCAGAGTCTCTCTGAAAACAACAAAATTATGATTTAAAGCTCCAGGGTTTCTGCTTTCAATCACAATCCAATTATCCCTGCTGAAAATGAACATGTGTGGGCATTCAAAGGGCACAGGGTTAGGCACGACTGTGATGCACCCCCCATTGTTGACAGCCAGTCTACACTCACACATGAAGATCAGCCAATTGAGCAGGATACCAGGGACCAATCAGCATGGTAGTGCCAGCAGGAGAGGAGTAAGGAGAGAAATGCTGAGGGAAAAAGCGAATACAAATTTGCTAAATAATTCAGAGAGGCCATATGAATGGTTGATTAGTGAAATCAAACATCCACCCTCGTTTTGAGGCCAGATTAAAGCTATTTTGTTGGGCAAAGTAGAGGGAGCCTTGCTGAGGAGCCAGCCTAGATTATCTGCTCAAAATCCTGCAGTGCGGCTTGAACCCGTGACATTCTGACTCAGAGGCCAAGCTGGCACTCAAACATCAATCTCAGTACCACTCCCTCACCACGAGCAGACGTAGAGCAGGGGCAACATGACCATCTGTCTCCATGGCTCTCTACTCCACCTTCACTTTATGATACAATATCTATTAGCATTTATTAGCATATATCAGTGTATAGAAACTGCTGCATTGATGCAGTAGATTGGAATAGGCCTAATTTCTTTTTGGATGTCTTTCTGACAGTTGTACGTTTAGTCACTGCATTCCTAACACAGGCAGTGAATGAAGATAAACTGCACATGATTTGCCGAAAGTTCACAAGGTGGGTTGGGATGAAGAAAGTCCTTTGGCCCATTTTATCTCATTCTTCCAGATTCCCAAATCGAACAATCTTCGCAGTACAGCACCGAGTTGTTTCTTAAATGAGTCCAGTGTTCTCATCTCAACCAGTAAGTTAAGAAAGGATCATCAGGCCTAAACTGCTGACCACCCAACTTCCTTTTCTGGCTCCCATGTTAGCTGATATTGTTAACGGTTTTCTCTCCTCAGGTACTGTCCCCCTCTCAATGATGAAAACAAGGGTGAGAATTTTTAAATCATGGCGTTGAGAAGGTGGTGAGGGAGAGAGATGGAGTCGGTGGCTAAGGAACGGAGTTTGTGTCAGGGACCGAAGACAATGTACTAGGATTTATTACAGTAAATGAGCGGTTGGCTTAGTTTAATTGCCTCTAGGTCCAGGCATGTTGGTCTGAGGGCTCGCAGCAGCTCCTGTTGCTCAGCGTTTGGTGCAGCAGCCTGCTGTTCAGCAAATGTCGACATTTTGTTTTTGCTAATAAAATTGATGCGCTATCAATTACCCATAAAAGACTGAAAGTTAAGAGAGTAACTAAAGGCTTTTATTAGCAAAGAACAGAGCATGCCTCTCGTGGTTGACTGGGTTCCAAGAAGGCAGGGGGCTGCAGGTCAATCACCTTTATACCTGGGCCTGTGTGGGTGGAGCCAGCCGAGACATGTTGAGGCATGCATAGGTACAACAGTGTGTAACAACACAACAACAACAAGTGGTTTACCACACCTCTGATGCACAATAATTGGTTTAATTGGTGTGTTATTCATTGTGTATTAATTTATCATATGTTTGTTTAATTCACTGGAATAAAACTGCAATTTGCAGTAATTCCATCGAAAGTGGGGTTACTGCCAAGTTAGCATCCCATTCTATGCAGTAACTGATAATTACATTATCACAGATAGGCCAGTTGGAGCCTTATAATAAAAAGCAGAAAATGCTGGAAATACTCAGCAGGTCAGACAGCATCTGTGGAGAGAGAAACAGAGTTAACGTTTCAGGTCGATGACCTTTCGTCAGAACTGGAAAAAGCTGGAGATGGAACAGGTGTTTAAGCAAGTGTGGGGGCAGGGAAAGGGGGGGGAGGGGAGGAAAGAACATAAGGGAAGGTCTGTGATAGGATGGAAGGCAGGAGAGATTAAAAGACAAAAGGGATGATGGTGCGAGGCAAAAGGAGTTGGTAATGGGACAAGTTAAGAAACAAAAGATGACTCTGGATGAAGTGTAAATGGCACTGGCAGAATGAAAGACAGCTGCCATGTGAGAGAGAAAGAAAAAAATATAGGGGCAGAGGTTATGGTTTGAAATTGTTGAACTTGATGTTGAGTCCAGAAGGCTGTAAAGTGCCTAATTGAAAGATGAGGTGCTGTTCCTTGAACTTATGTTGAGCTTCATTGGAACAGTGTAAGAGGCGGAGGACGAAGAGGTCAGAGTAGGAATGGAGTGGAGAACTAAAGTGACAGGCGACCGGAAGCTCAGGATCATCCTTATAACGTCAGTGTTACCTTGATGCTTTGATTCATGATCCCATTTCTGGTATAAAACTTGTATCACCTTCAGACGAAATAGTGGCGCCACTTATTCATGGCTTACATTTAGCTTGCTCGCCACTTGAACTTGCTTTGCCTTGCTGGGTGTGCCTGACAATGTAAAGCGTTTGTATTCAGAGTGTGTGTTGTGGCTGCAGTGATATCTCCTCTAAATGATGCCAAACATTTTCCTAATATTCTAACAATGAAAAATACAGCAATGCAAAGAACATCCCCATTTGGCAGGGCGCCACTTTATCAGAATAAAGGTTACATTTCCATCAACATGAGGCAATGCATTTTTTGTAGATGAAGTAACAGAATGTCTTTGTGAAGTTTGCTGCTTGTTTTCATTTGTGTGATGTGGTGCTTTAGAAGTAGTTAAATTCTACTGACAGAATAGAGTTATTATACTGGGTATACAGTAAAAATCATAGTGACAGTGGAACTTTTATTATGCTGCTAACTGCAGCATGGTCTGGTGCTGAAAAGATGCCTTGCACTCATTAAACTGGCAACAAGCTCAGTCCTCAGCATCCAGAAACATATTGCTTCACAACACTCAAAGAAAATATCCTCTGGCTTTTCAGTGAATAATACTGCTGTGTTCCTCACATAGAATTGAAAGTAATTTAAAAGCAGGCAGTGTACAGTTTGGATAAACACATCTATTATTTGTACCGGCATCACTCACATTCACTCCAGTTACAGTGAGTCCCTCTTAACGACATGTCGAATCTTCCAAAAGAAAGACTTTGGTGAGAATTGAAAATGTTGGCCAGTGAAAAGTGAACCCGGGCATTTCAGAGCTGGCAATTGCTGAATGGCCGGATGCCCTGAATGAAGCACCAAAGTGCTGAGAAGTAATCCAACTTGCAAATTTGCATTTACAGCCCAGAGCTATAACAAATCGCCCTCAAGGCCTAATTTTCAAAAATGGCTCAATCGATATTCAAAAACAACAGGAATGCAGCAATTCAGATTGTGCCAATTGTAAAATATGAATCCTCCCAAACCTGGCACATCATTAAAGGACTCCCATCACAAACCAATACGCACAGTCAGGGAACTGGTCGGTGATGTGTCTTTATGATTACATTTGTCATTCCAGAAGAAATATTGACCAGAGAACTTGCATTGAATACAGGAAAACTTCACGACTCATTTGTTATAGAGTGGCCGTAGCAATTCCTCCCCCCGTGTTAGGCTATGAAAGGCTATTCCTAGGTTATGCCAAGATGGCTGACAGGCTTCAATCCAATCGAGTTGGCTGATGCTTTGATCTGATGTCAGTGAGGCAGCAACTGGAGAGAATAAATCAGAATTGTTAGGACATGGAATCTCCTACCGGAAACAATAAGAGAACCAAAATCCATAATCGCTTAAAACAGAAGTGGATGAATATTTGAAAGAGGAACATTTGAAAGGGTAGTGTAAGGGGGGTAAGTGGATAGCTCTTTCAGAGAGGCTCAACAGGCACGATGTGGCAAATGACCTCCTTCTATGATGTAGAATTCTATAGCCCCGATTTTAACTCCCGGCTGGGAGCTGTGCAGGCGGAGTCCGAGGCGGATGGCAAACCATCCGACCGCTTGCAGCATGAGGCCCGGGAGATTTTAACTAACTAATATTTTAATTATTATTATCTGAACGGCAATAGATTGGGCGAAGGGGAAGTGGAACGAGACCTGGGTGTCCTTGTGCACCAGTCGCTGAAGGTAAGCATGCAGGTGCAGCAGGCGGTTAAGAAGGCAAATGGTATGTTGGCCTTCGTAGCGAGAGGGCCTTGGTGAGACCACATCTTGAGTATTGTGTGCAGTTTTGGTCGCCTTATCTGATGTTCTTGCCATGGAGGGAGTGCAGCGAAGATTCACCAGACTGATACCTGGGATGGCAGGAATGACATATGATGAGAGATTGGGTCGATTGGGCTTATACTCGCTGGAATTTAGATGAGAGGGGATCTCATTGAAACTTATAAAATTCTAACAGGACTAGACGCAGGAAGGATGTTCCCGATGGCGGGGGAGTCCAGAACCAGGGGTCACAGTCTAAGGATAAGGGGTAAGCCATTTAGGACAGAGATGAGGAGGAATTTCTTCACCCAGAGAGTGATGAACCTGTGGAATTCTCTACCACAGAAGGCAGTTGAGGCCAATCCATTAAATATATTCAAGAAGGAGTTATATATATTTCTTAAGGCTAAAGGAATCAAGGGATATGGGGAGAAGGCAGGGACACGGTACTGAATTTGGATGATCAGCCATGATCTCATTGAATGGCGGAGCAGGCTCGAGGGGCCAAATGGCCTACTCCTGCTCCTATCTTCTATGTTTCTATGTAACTCACAGGCCTCATCTGCATGGGCCCCCGTCCATCTCCCACCCAAACCCGCTAGGAAGCGATAGCTGGCCGGCGGGCAGGAGTGGGATTTTGGGTGGTACCTGAAGGAATGACCCTGGCAGTCCAGGGTAAGAAGTTGGGAGAAGGGTCAGGTGGGCCACGCAGTCGGAGGAGAAGGAGGGAAGCCTGGGGCTGGGGAAGCCCAAGGTTTCCTTGTGGAGCCAAGAGGAGCACTCCTGCTCCTCCTGGCCCACAAGCAAATAAATGAAAATGAAAACAACTTAGCTGTTGGGCCTTCTTCTGGCCCAGGTTCCTCCTGCCAGCAAGTTGGCCTGGTGGGGAAACCACAATGTCTTTCCCGCGCAAGCCTCGGTGAAAATTGTAGTCTGGTCTAAATTATGTTTGATCTGCTTATTTAAATGAGGACACTGCTACCTTGTGTGGGTGTCCTATTCGCCTGCTCATATTGGAACACGCGTAAAGGCAACAGGATCAGTGGGTGTAAGTACAACCAGCCATTTTAATTGCCTGCCACCCGGTTTCTATGGGTAAGTAGAGACGTTAGATGTCAAGTGACTGCCCTTGACATCAAAGCAACATTCAATCAAGTGTGGCATCAAGGAGCCCTAGTAAAACTGAAGTCAATGGGGACCAGGGGGAAAGCTCTGCACTGGCTGGAGTCATGCCTAGCACGAAGGAAGATGGTTGTGGTTGTTGGAGGCCATTCATCTCAGCTCCTGGACATTGTTGCAGGGGTTCCTCAGGGCAGTGTCCTAGGCCCATCTATCTTCAGCTGCTACATCAATAACCTTCCTTGCATCATAAGGTCAGAAATAGGGCTGTTCGCAGATGACTGCACAGTGTTCAGCTCTATTCGCAATTCCTCAGATAATGAAGCATGCAACAGCATCTGGACGACATTCAGGCTTGGGCTGATAAGTGGCAACTAACCTTCGTGCCACACAAGTGCCAGGCAACGACCATCTCCAACAAGAGAGAGTCTAACTGCCTTACAAATGCCATGGCTACTAGAGTACGTCAGAGGCTGGGTAGTCTGCAGCGAGTGGCTCACCTCCTCACTCTCCAAAGCCTCTCCACCACCTATAAGGCACAAGTCTGGAGTGTGATGGAATACTTTCCACTTGTCTGGATGGGTGCAGCTCCAACAACACTCAGGAAGCTTCTTTTCTCCACTACCAACTGTCTACTTAAACCTCTCCCCTCCCCTCCACCCTCACCTCCAACAATGTGCAAGGAGCTCATTGACTTCTTTGCGACTAAGATTGGGATCATCCATTCAACTGCCTCTGCCGCATCCGTCCCTTCTCCTTGCCCTCCAACTAAGCTTTCCCCAAGATTCTTCCTGCCCTAGCCCTGAACCTATCTGTCTATGTCCTCCTGAAGACTGTTACTATCCATCTCATTGTTTACTACATTTCCGAGTTTCATATCATCTGCAAACTTTGAAATTATGCCCTGTACACCCAAGTCCAGGTCATTATATATCAAAAAGAGTAGTGATCTCAACACCGACTCCTGGGGGCACCACTGCACACTTCCCTCCAGTCTGAAAATGACCGTTCACCACTACTCTCTGCTTTCTGACCCTTAGCCAATTTTGTATCCATGCTGCCACTGTCCCTATAATCCCATGGGCTATAATTTTGTTAACAAGTCTATTATGTGGTACTTTCTCAAACAACTTCTAAAAGTCCATGGCCTAGAAATTCGGTGGCGCCGCATTTGAAACATAGAAGATAGGAGCAGGAGTAGGCCATTTGGCCCTTCGAGCCTGCTCCGCCATTCAACGAGATCATGGCTGATCATCCAAACCCTAGCACCCGGTCCCTACACCGACAGCCATCCCACCCAAGCCCTATCCCCATAACCCTGTAACCCCATGTATTTAATCCCCCCTAACACTAAGGGTCAATTTTTATCATGGCCAATCAACCTAACCCGCACATCTTTGGACTGTGGGAGGAAACCGGAGCACCCAGAGAAAACCCACGCAAACACAGGGAGAATGTGCAAACTCCACACAGACAGTCACCCGAGGCCGGATTTGAACCCGGGTCCCTGGCGCTGTGAGGCAACAGTGCTAACCACTATGCCACCGTGCCAAGCTCGCCTGGGCGCCGGAATTTGCGCTCTGGCCAGAGCCGCTTGCGCCCTCCCGATATTCAGTGGGAGCGCCCCAAGAGGGACTCGGGGCACTGCTCGAGGCTCCCCGCGTCCCACTTGGGGCACTCAAACTGAATATCGCCGCGCTACGTGCCACAGCGCCACATGCTGTGGCACGGCGCGCTGCTGTACTGCAGGCCTTCCTCCCCTTCTTAAGGGGGAGGGGCCTGCACCAGCGCGATCACCGATCGCGAGTGCCAGCAAAAGAGCCCGACACCGAGAAGTGCCGGGCTTTTGGGACACAGCCGGCACTGCCCGGGGGGTGGATCAGGAGGCCGGGGAGGGCGGCGCGAGGAGGTGCTGGCAGGCGGCCACCGGAAAAAATGGCCGCCCCGCACCTCCACCTTAATTTGCACCACTACCGCCACAGGTAGGCCCTGTGAACCGGTCGCAATTTGCGACCGGCGTTACAGAGGCGGGCGCGACCAAATATCGCGATCGGGGCGGGAGCGGGGCGCTGCGCACACCAATGACGTCATCGGTGGCGGCGCAGCGCTACAAGCTAATGCCGCCATTAGCGCCCCGCTAAATATCGCGGGAGGCGTGGCCAGTGGCGCTAAAGCCACTGAGTGCCCTCTTTGGGCGCTAACTGGTGGCGCAGCCCACTGAATTTCTAGGCCCATATGCACATCAACCGCATTACCCTCATCAACCCTCTCTGTTACTTCATCAAAGAACTCGATCAAGTCAATCAAACACGATTTGCTTTTAACAAATCCATGCTGACTTTCATTTATTAGCCCATACTTTTCCAAATGCCAATTAATTTTGTCCCGGAATATTGTTTCTATAAGTTTCCTCGCCACTGACGTTAGGCTGACTGGGCTGTAGTTGTTGGGTTTAATCGCTCTCCCCTTTTTTAAACAGAGGTGTAACATTTGCAATCCTCCAGTCCTCTGGCACCACCTCCTATCCAAGGAGGATTGGAAGATTGTGGCCAGAGCCTCCGCAATTTCCACCCTTCCCTCAGTAACCTAGGATGGATCCCGTCCGGACTGAGTGACTCTTCTACTTTGAGGACTGCCAACTTTTTAAGTGCCTCTTTATTTTTATCCTATCCAATATCGCTACTGCCTCCTCCTTGACTGCTACATTGGTAGCATCCCCTTCTCTAGTGAAGACTGGTGCAAAGTATTAATTTAGTACCTTAGCCATGCCCTCTGCCTCCACAAGAATATCTCCTTTTGGTCCTTTATCGGTACCACCCTTCCTTTGACTACCCTTTTATGATTTATGTGTTTATAAAAGACTTCTGGGTTCCCTTTTATGTAATCTATTCACATACTCTCTCTTTGCCCCTCTTCTGGTAATTAAAAAAAAATTGTTCCTGGGATGTGGGCGTCGCTGGCAAGGCCAGCATTTATTGCCCATCCCTGATGTTACAGTGGAGGAGCAGGAACAGCTCGAAGGAAATTCCCAGCCCTGGACTAACCTCATTAAAATGTAATTTCCAACTGTTTTACAGCTACTTCCGGGTGCTTTGTGCCTGTAGGCGTTTTTTTGCTCCAAATTTTAACGGCACACACCAATGGCCTGCTGCCAAGGGCACAACTCCCCTGAATTCCTGGGCAGCAAGGACATGCCCTAACTGATAATGTTTTCATTGACGTAAAAGGTACTTTAATAGTCTATGAGCTAATAACTAAATAGTTCAAATGTGATTTTTTTTCCCTCCTTTTTGGTTTCTGCTTGTTACAAAGCGCACTGCACTGAAGTTAATCACCAACGGTGCAAGGAGGTGTGGATAGTGCGTCACGCTCCCACTTCATTGATACTAGTGTTACTTCATCAGAATTCAGTGCCATTAGAGCAACTGCAGACTGCTAAAGGCAAGGGCTTTGGATGCGGACGTTCTCTATTAAACAATAGAGTAGTATGTGACTGGAAAAATGATGCCGAAAGCAAACCAAAACAAGCAACTCCCTGAATGCACAGCCTGGTGAATTATTGATTCAGTAGCTCATAATGCTATCAAGCCACACTTACTCACCAATAAGCTGCTCAATGACGCTCAGCTCGAGCTCCGCCAGGACCACTCGGCTCCAGACTTTATTACTGCCTCAGTCCAAACATCGACAAAGGAGCTGAATTCCAGAGATGAGGTGAGAGTGACTGCCGTTGCTGTCAAGGCAGCATGCGACTGAGTGTGGCATCAAGGAGCCCTAGTAAAACTGGTGAATGGGGATAGTGGGGTGGGGGGGCGGGGGAACTTTCCAGTGGCTGGAGTCATACCTAGCACAAATGAGATGGTTGTGGTTGTTGGAGGCCAATCATCTCAGCCCCAAGACATCGCTTCAGGGGTTTCTCAGGGCAGCGTCCTAGGCCCAACCATCTTCAGCTGTTTCATCAATGACCTTCCCTCCATCATAAGGTCAGAAGTAGGGCTGTTCGCTTATGATTGCACAGTGTTCAGCTCCATTTTCAATTCCTTAAATAATGAAGCAGTCCATGCCTGCATGCACCAAGACCTGTACAACATTCAGGCTTGGGCTGATAAGTGGCAGGCAATGACCATCTCCAACAAGAGAGAGTCTAACTGCGCCCCCTTGACATTCAATGGCATTGCCATCGCCGAATCCCCCACCATCAACATCTTGGGGGTCGCCATTAACCAGAAACTCAACTGGACCAGTCACATAAATACCGTAGCTATTAGAGCAGGTCAGGGGCTGGGTATTCTGCAGCGAGTGGCTTACCTCCTGACTCCCGAAAGCCTTTCCACCATCTACAAGGCACAAGTCAGGAGTGTGATGGAATACTCTCCGCTTGCCTGGATGAGTGCAGTTGCAACAACACTCAAGAAGCTAGACACCATCCAGGACAAAGCAGCCCGCTTGATTGGCACCCCATCCACCACCTTAAATATTCACTCCCTCCACCACCAGCGCACTGTGGCTGCAGTGTATACTATCCATAAGATGCACTGCAGCAACTCACCAAGGCTTCTTCGACAGCACCTCCCAAACTCGCGACCTCCACCAACTAGAAGGACAAGGGCAGTTAAGTGCATGGGAACACCATCACCTCCAAGTTCCCCTACAAGTCACACACCATCCCGACTTGGACATATATCACCGTTCCTTCATCGTTGCTATTCAAAATCTGGAATTCCCTACCTACCAGCACTGTGGAGGTGCCTTCACCACGTGGACTGCAGCAGATCAAGAAGGCGGCTCACCACCACCTTCTCCAGGGTAACTGGAGATGGGCAATAAATGCTGACCTTGCTAGTGACACCCATATCCTGAGAATGAATCAAGTAGCAGGATACTACTTAGCTTGGGAACAGTGGCATAGTGGTCATGTTACTGGACTAGTAATCCAGAGGCCTGGACTAATAATCTGGATACATGAGTTCAAATTCCACCACGGTAGCTGAGGAATTTAAATCTGGAATAAAAAAGCTAGTATCTGTAATGGTGACCATGAAACTACCGGATGGTTGTGATTGTTGGAGGTCAATCATCTCAGCCCCAGGACATCGTTCAGGAGTTCCTCAGGGCAGTGCCCTAGGCCCAACCATCTTCAGCTGCTTCATCAATGACCTTCCCTCTGTTGCGTCCGTGTATAATAAGACACAGACTGTGGAGAACGGTACAACAGGTGTTTACTCAAAATGGCTCACACTGCAACTGATCTGTACAGATTACTACTCAGTGCTATATACAGCTGTGGTCACTGCCGGTACTGCAGTATACATGAGCTGTAAAACATAGTTCCCCCCTTAAAGGTATATAGAAACATAGAAGATAGGAGCAGGAGTAGGCCATTCGGCCCTTCGAGCCTGCTCCGCCATTCAACGAGATCATGGCTGATCATCCAAACCCTAGCACCCGGTCCCTATACCGACAGCCATCCCACCCAAGCCCTATCCCCGTAACCCCACGTATTTAATCCCCCCTAACACTAAGGGCCAATTTTTATCATGGCCAATCAACCTAACCCGCACATCTTTGGACTGTGGGAGGAAACCGGAGCACCCGGAGGAAACCCACGCAAACACGGGGAGAATGTGCAAACTCCACACAGACAGTCACCCGAGGCCGGATTTGAACCCGGGTCCCTGGCGCTGAGAGGCAACAGTGCTAACCACTATGCCACCAATAGCCTTTGCGTCATGATCACTAACCTTAGCCGAGTGTAACTACACCCAGATTGACAGGGAGGCCCTCAGCCTAGTGTGGGGAGTGAAAAAGTTCAATCACTATCTGCACGGGCAGAAATTCACCTTGCTGACTGATCACCAGCCTCTTGTCTCCATTTTTAATCCGAAGAAGGGCGTTCCGGTGATGACTGCCGGCTATACATTACAATTCCTCCCCTTTTAGATTAACAGTACCATAACACTCATTTAACAATTAAATATCAAACTAATTACAATTAACACTTTTAACATGCAACATTAGCTGAAAATAGTCTATTTATATATTCAGTCTTTGGGGAGGCTTCCTGATCCTTTCTGGATAGCGCCTTTCCCGAATGTTTTGCTTTTGGTGCGGAGGCGATTCTGGCCCCCTGTCGTCGGTTGGTTCATCAGCTTCCGATGCTGTTTCTGGGGTAGATGCGACCTGTACATCGGGTTCATCACCAGGTACGTATGGGCGAGGCATGGGGTAGACTTGTTCCCGTGACTCTAGGATCTGGTCAGCATGGCATCTCACGATGCTCTCCCCAACGTCCACTGTGTACATTAGTGGGCCCTGCCATGTGCATATCGTTCCTGGCTGCCATTTTTCTGTTCGGTAGTCGTGGGCCAAGACTGGTTGCCCTACATTGAAGCTCCTTGTTGGCTTCTCATGGATGTGCTGGAATTGCTTACTCTCAACATCTCTTCGTACGTTTGGTCTGAGAAAATCCAGGCGAGATCTTAACCTTCGGTTAAAGAACATCATGGCTGGGGCCTGGTTGGTGACTGCATGTGTCGCATTCCGGTAGGCGAACAGGAAATTGTCCACCTTGTGCTGCAGCGGAATGCTGTCATTGTACATAGCCTTTATTGCCTTCTTAAAGGTTTGTACGAACCTCTCAGCCAATCCATTTGTGGCTGGATGATACGGGGCGGATGTGTAATGCCTTACCCCATTCTTTTTCAAGAACCTCCGGAACTCTTCGGACACAAACTGTGGTCCGTTGTCGGAGTAAATCTGTTCTGGCAAGCCATTCCTGGCAAAAATGGTCCATAGGACTGCAATAGTTTTCTCCGTGGTGGTGAAGGACATTTTGATGACCTCAGGCCATTTCGAGTGCGCATCCACGGCTATTAAAAACATTGAGTCCATGAATGGACCAGCAAAATCAATATGCACCCATTGCCATGGAGATGAGGGCCACTCCCATGGGTGTAGAGGGGCCTGTGGTGGTGCATTTTGGACTTTCTGGCATCCTGAGCAGCTCTTGGTCAGGTCCTCGATTTGTTTAACGATTCCCGGCCACCACACATAAGCCCTGGCTAGGCTTTTCATTTTTACCCCTCCCAGATGACCCTCATGAAGCTCATTGAGCACTCTATCCCTTAACTTGGGTGGAATTACCACTCGGGATCCACACATCAAGGTCCCCCGGCACACTGACAGCTGTTCTCTCCTTGTCGAGAATGCTGGCAACAGTGAGTTGCCATGTGCTGGCCATCCCTTCACCGTCAAATCATATACCCGAGACAGTGTCGGGTCATTTCGGTTCTCCTTTTCGATACAAGCGTTAGTTACCGGTAGGTATTCAACTATAGTCGAATGGAATATTTCGACAGGATCCACTGCTGGTGCTTCCTCCGCAGTAGGCAGTGGCAGACGTGATAGCCCATCAGCATTTCCATGCTGTTTTGTGCCCTTATATTCAATCTCATAGTGGTGCACCCCTAGAAAAAGTGACCATCTTTGTAGTCGTTGCGCAGTCATCACCGGAACGTCCTTCTTCGGATTAAAAATGGAGACAAGAGGCTGGTGATCAGTCAGCAAGGTGAATTTCTGCCCGTGCAGATAGTGATTGAACTTTTTCACTCCCCACACTAGGCTGAGGGCCTCCCTGTCAATCTGGGTGTAGTTACGCTCGGCTGAGGTTAGTGATCATGACGCAAAGGCTATTGGCCTCTGAGCCGTCGAGAATTTGTGCGACAGCACCGCTCCAATGCCGTAGGGTGACGCATCACATGCCAACCGAATTGGTAATGCCGGGTTGTAATGGGCCAATACCTCTTTCGATGCGATTAGTGTTTTGCTCTTCTGGAAAGCTCGTCTACATTCGTCACTCCACTTCCATGACACCCCAGTTTGCAGTAGGGTGTTCAGTGGGTGTAGTATTGTAGACAAATTTGGCAAGAACTTATGGTAGTAGTTTACCAGCCCGAGGAACGACCTCAGTTGTGACACATTTTCCAGTGCTGGAGCCTTGACTACTGCCTCAATCTTCCCTGGGGACTTATGTAACCCCTCTTTATCGATAACGTGGCCACAATACGAGATCTGTTTTCTAAAAAACTCGCATTTGGGGCAGTTAGCTCGGAGCCCATATTCCTGCAATCTAGTGAGCACCTGCTCCAGGTTGGCAAGGTGATCACTGTCATTTTCGCCCGTGACCAGGATGTCGTCCAAATAACACTGGGTCCCTGGGATCCCTTGCAGGACTTGTTCCATTGCCCTCTGCCAAATAGCCGGAGCTGATGCTACCCCGAATACCAGCCGGTTGTATTGGTAGAGACCTTTATGGGTGTTGATTGTGAGGTTTTTTTTGATGCTTCTTCTACCTTCATTTGCAGATACGCCTGGGCCAGATCAATCTTAGTGAAGCGTTTCCCTCCAGATAGCGAGGCGAATATATCTTCAATCCGTGGAAGTGGATATTGTACGGTGTGAAGGACCGGGTTCACTGTTGCCTTAAAGTCCCCACAGATGCGAACCTTCCTTGGTTCCCCAGGCGTGCTGCTCAACGACTTTTTCATCACAGGGACGATGGGTGTAGCCCACTCGCTCCAGTCTACCTTGGACAGTACACCTGAACGTTCCAGACTCTCCAGCTCTGCTTCGACGGCTGGGCAGATCGCATAAGGTACCGGTCTGGCCTTAAAAAATTTTGGGCTTGCGTTTTCTTCAATTTTAATTGTCGCTGTCATGTCTTTTAGTGTTCCGAGTCCTTGCTGGAACACTTCTTTCGCGTCAGTTAGGATCTTTGACAATCACCCAGGTGTGACGTCGTCATCCTTTTTGTCAGCCACAGTCAGTGTCTGTATGGAATGCCAATCCAGTTGTATTTTCCGGATCCATTCACGTCCCAGTAATGGTGGTCCTCCATCTTGCAATACATACAGGTCTAGTTTTGGTGTTTCCTTACCGTTATATATAACGGTCACCCTTATTTTTCCTTTGGGGTAGACTTTTTGCCCCGCGTACGTCTTCAAAATAATTTGTGTGTCTCTCAAGGGTATGTGTGAGAATAGCCGCTCCAGTCGGTTTATGACTGTTAGGACTGATCCTGTGTCCAATTCCATCTTTACCTGGACTCCTGCTATCTTGAGAGTGACCCAAATGGTTCGGTGATCCTCCGTTGTGATCACATTATGTAGTTTCAGACAACTCAGTTCCCTGCTTTCAGAGTCGTTATCACTCTTTTGTTTGTCTGAACTATTCTCCGTCATCTTATGTACCTTCTTGTACTTTCCTTTGGTAGGTTTCTTATTGCTGGTTTTCTTTCCCGACCTGCAGACTCGTGCTGTGTGTCCTACTTTTCCACACTGTCTGCACACTTTGTCTTTGAACCAGCAATCATTCTGGTCGTGTGTTGTTCTGCCGCAGCGATAGCACTTCTCTGTTCCATATGACATTTCGTTTGTGCCATATTCTTGCGGTCTCTGTTGTATCTCTGCAGCGCCCCATGCTGCTGCTTCATATGATACCGCAATGCTGAAAGCCTTTTCCAGCGTAAGGTCCTTTTCAGATAAAAGCCATTTCTGGGTTCCTTCACTTTGAAGCCCACACACAAACTTGTCCCTTAAGGTATCTGCCAGTCCCGCTCCAAACTGGCAGTGTTTCGATAGTTTGCGCAGTTCTGTTAAATAATCAGCATTGCTTTCATCCTTATGCTGGTTCCGTTTGTGAAACTTGAATCTTTCTGCTATCAGCAGCGGTGTGGGGTTTAAATGTTCCTTTAGTATCGTTACTATGTCTTCAAAACTCTTTTCCATTGGCTTCGTTGGGGTTACTAGATTTCGTAATAAACCATACGTCTTTGCACCCATTAAATTTAACAATACCGACGCTTTCTTGTCATCTGACACCTCATTTGCTTTGCAGTACACCTCTATTCGTTCGACATATGTAGTCCAATCTTCGACTTCATTGTCAAATGCGGTGATACTGCCACTCTTCGGCATTTTGGGTGTGGTTTAAAATGGCGTCTCCCAATGGCTTAAAATGGCGTCTCCCGCGCTTTCCTTCCTCCCCCGCTGCTGCCAACGCCACTCCCGGCGGTTCTCGTGGCAACGGCAGCGCCCTGTAGGTTTTGCGCGCTTCTCCTGCACTGCTGCCAATGCCGCTCTCGGCGGTCGTCGTGGCAATGGCGGCGCCTCGCGAGTTTCTGCGCGTCTCTCTCTCCCTCTCTCCGACGCTGCTCGGCCCCTGAACACCGGCTGCGCCGTGCGCTCTGCCCGCTCTCTCTCTCCCCCGTCGACGTTGCTCAACCCTTTGCTGTGCCGCTCGGTCGGGCTCTAGCCCGCCGCTGTCTGGGAAGGGTCTGCGCACTACCTGTTGCCAGCCCGTTTTGCTGGACCACCTCGACTGGAAAGCCAAGCCTGGCTCTCGACAGCCTCCCCCGCAATTCTTGAGTCTCTGCTGGATGACTGGGCGGTTGCCCGTGGTCGACGCCCGAGTCTCTGGCCTTGACCTCCAATCCACTGATCTCCAGGAACGAATCCCCGGGAGGTGATGCAGAGTTGCAGGTAGGTTCGAACCTGCCTCGTCGCCAATGTTGCGTCCGTGTATAATAAGACACAGACTGCAGGAGAACAGTACAGCAGGTGTTTACTCAACGTGGCTCACACTGCAACTGATCTGTACAGATTACTACTCAGTGCTATATACAGGTGTGGTCACTGCCGGTACTGCAGTATACATGAGCTGTAAAACATAGTTCCCCCCTTAAAGGTATATACATTACACCCTCCAACATAAGGTCAGAAGTGGGGATGTTCCCTGATGACTGCACAGTGTTCAGTTCCATTCGCAACTCCTCAGATAATGAAGCAGTCCATGCCCGCATGCAGCAAGACCTGGACAACATTCAGGCTTGAGCTGATAAGTGGCAAGTAACATTTGCACCACAAAAGTGCCAGACAATGACTATCTCCAACAATAAATGCTGGCCTTGCCAGCGATGCCCACATCCCATGAACAAATATATAAAAATAAATAACCTATGTAGATCACAGAAAGACTTAACAGATAATTAAAGGTTTAAAAAGAATGAATTTGAGAACATGTTGAGAAGTTGAATAGAGTAGTGGTTTAATCGAAGGGTCTTTTCTATTATGGGGGAGAAATTCACTATAGCCCCGTTTGGGGCGCTAAAACTTTGGAAGCGGAAAAATTATCGGCAGGCGCTAATGATGAGAGGCTTCCACGAAATTCAGTTGTAGCGCTCCAGGAGGGAAGTGGAGCGCTAAATCAAGCGCTAACCACTTCCCTCAGAGCGCTAAAGGGAGTGATGGGGCAGGAGCGGCAGAGCGCTGATCAATATTCCGTGCAGCGCTGCCGGATTCGCCGGCTTCTTCCCTCCCGTAAAGGGAAGGGCCAGTGCTCACAGCAGTTAAAGGTAAGGCTGGGGATGGGTCAGCGACGGCACCCGCGATCCGCGAGGAGCAGCCCCACGCTCTCTACGTGAGTGCAGGGCTGATCAATCGCGGCAATGAAAAACTTTTTAAAATATAGCACAAAGGGGTTTGAAATTTTTTTTGGCCTACCTGACCACCAATCCCTTTAATGACCTCTCCCCAAGTGGCCAGCCGAGGTCACGACCCCCTCCTGCAGCTGCCGTTGCTGACGCCCGGCGAATCTGCAGGGGGCGGAAGCGAATTTAGGATCCGGGGCGGTAACAGGGCGATGCGCACCGGATGACATCATGATCTCCGGGGCGCAGGAGGTCGAGGCGTTTTAGCCAGCGCTACCGCGCCCCCCCCCAATTGAATTTTGCGGGAGTCCTTTCTTTCGCTGCGCCCAGTTGGTAAGTCGTTAGTGCCCCATTATTGCCCCCCCCGGAGGCAATAATGGGAGGCGCAAAGGAGGCCAATTTCTAGCCCTATATCTATTATTTTATATATAAAAAGGACGCATTTATCATGTGTTTTGTCCAACTGTCACATTTAAGCTGTCACACTCCCAGTGTCACATTTATGGCGTCACACCTGCACTTGTGCAAATTTCTTTCAAATTTCATGTCCTAAAGCAGCAACAAATGAACAACTGAACATGTAGGATAGATGCTGAGAGGCTGTTTCCCCTGGCTGGGGAGTCCAGAACTAGTGGGCATAATCTCAGGATAAGGGGTCGGCCATTTAGGACTGAAATGAGGAGGAATTTCTTCACTCAGAGGGTTGTGAATCTTTGGAATTCTCTACCCCAGAGGGCTGTGGATGCTCAGTCGTTGAGTATATTCAAGATTGACATCGATAGATTTTTGGACACTAAAGGAATCAAGGGATATGGGGATCGGCTGGGAAAGAGGAGTTGAGATAGATCAGCCATGATTTTATTGAATGGCGGAGCAGGTTCGAGGGGCTGTATGGCCGACTCCTGCTCCTATTTCTTATGCTTCTTATGTTTCTTATGTACCAATAACCAAGTAGCAAGGAGGAGTGAAACCACCAATTATCAAGTTCAAACGGCCAGCGTTGTGGCGAGAAAATTGGAGTGGAGACCCATTGGGCTGGATTTTGTCAATGGGGACGTGATGGAGGCGGGACTCCCACATTTTGGGTTGTAGTCCCGCCTCCATCGATTTGTGGCCAACCCACGCGATTTTCCCTTGATTGACCTTGTTGAGTCTGCCCAGCGGGCTCAGCAGGCCAATTAAGGGACACCCGGTTACAGGTGACGTCAGGGATTGACATTTCATCTGTCAAGAGCTTTTGACAGATGAAATATCAGCGTTTGACAGCTCTGTGAAGCTGTCAAACACTGACAATCTGACTTCTAACTTGAGCCCTTCTCCACAGATTCAGTTAGACAGCTCGCGGCCATTCTGCTTTCTGTGCCGGTGAGATGAGGGACTCCCGAGACCTGAAGGAAGGAAGCCTGCATTAGTAAGTAAAGGTAAGTAAAACTTATTTAAACACTTTACACACATCAAACACACTTACCTCTGCACTCATGCACCCATCACACACCTGAACACCAGACAACTCGAACCCTCCAAGTCCTTCAGCCCGACGGCCCACCTCGCTAACTTGGCGTGGTTTGGAGCCGTCGGGCAGCCCACACTTCAGGGCTAAAAATAGGGATTAGGCCAAAAACTGCCTGTTAACTACCTGTTAACAGGCAGTTAATTGGCACTAATCCCATTCCTGCCTCGGGGAGGCGGCTCCCAGCACAGGTCAGGTACCCGCCTCCTGGAAAACGGGCATGGAGGCGGGTTGGGGGCGGGAAGGGTTCGTGCCCCCCGATTCTGCAATTTTCCCCCCACTCCCGCCTCCAAACCCGCCTCCATGGGGCTTGGAAATTCGAGCCCATTGTGTCAGATCTCCGCCCCATGGGGCTACTCTGGAATTTTTGGGGCTTGCCTACAGTCGGGTTTGGTGGGGGTGGGTTGCCACCCAAAGAGGACAGGAGCAGAAGGAATGTTCATCTTCCTTTCCAGCAGAATCTTTGGCGGAGCAGCAACCAGAAGGCCCGGAGGCCAGCAACCAGGAGAAAGGCTGCAAGGATCTCAGGCCTGCAGTTGCCCTCCTGTTTCCACCTCTGGTTCCCAGCATATGGCCCTGCCAGGGTGTGGGCCTGCGCCAGGATATGCCTGGGCATTGCTAGTAGCCTAGGAGTTGAAATTCAAGCAATTGTAGACCCTCACAGGCATGATGCACTTTGGGTATACTATATCTGTCTGGTGCCCAATGCGAGTGGGAAGAGAGAAAAATTGACTTTTGATATATTTATTATGTGTACCTTTATATATAGAATTGACTTGGTGGGTAGCACCCTTGCTTCTGAGTCAGATTTTGTGCGTTCTAAGTCCCACTCCAGAGACTTGAGCACATAAATCTAGGCTGACACTCCAGTGCAGTACTGAGGGAGTGCCGCACTGTCGGAGGTGCCGTCTTTCAGATGGGATGTTAAACTGAGGTCCTGTCTGCTCTCTCAGGTGGATGTAAAAGTTGCCAGGGCACTATTTCAAAGAAGAGTAGGGGAGTTATCCCCGGTCAATGTTTATCCCTCAATCAACATCACTAAAACAGATTGTCCGGTCAGTATCACATTGCTGTTTGCGGGAGCTTGCTGTGCGCAAATTGGCTGCCACGTTTCCTACATTACAACAGTGACTACACTTCAAAAAGTACTTCATTGGCCATAAAGCGTTTTGGGACGTCCAGTGGTCGTGAAAGATGCTATATAAATGCAAGTCTTTTTTTTTTACTTGAACACATAATCTAGGCTGATACTTCAGTGCAGAAGTGAACATTATCACAGGGATTTTATAATTGGAATTTCTACCAATGGAATAGAGAACAAGACAGTTGTGTAGAACTAGATTTCTAATAATGTGCTGTTTATTTTCCCAATTATTCATCGCTTTATGAAAGATGATGATTGGGTGTTAATTTGATCTCTCCTGTGGACTGGCTGCATGGAGCTCTTTATTATAATTATTACTGATAAGGAAGATGTCAGAATTAGTTAATTGTTGCTGTCAGTCTGTCTGTCAGCAGCCAGCTTCAAAAACCTGCTCAAAGCACCCAGGTTGCTTGGAATCGTTCAAGCAGCAAATTAGAAACCATTCAAATACGGACATCCAATTTCTTTTTAAGGTTATTCATTTGAAATCCATTTTCCTGAGTATTCCACCCCCCCCAAACCCAGTCACAATATTAGTACAGGAGAAGAGTTTGCCAGCTGCTCCCAAGTACGTATCATAACAAATACTCCGTTTCCTACTTAGTTAGCGGTTTAGGCTCTTGTGTGGCCTATTATAGCCTGTCATCTCCTGATCAAATGCTTTATTCAGTCTACAATTCACTGAGATGTTCACACCAAGCATTAGGTAAGTGCCTATAGCAATCACAGTGCTAAATATTTCATCCAGTCTTTGAGGAAGGGAAGCAGTAACGTCTTAAAGTCATAAGAAAATATACTTATACATTCAGAATTACAGAATATTACAGCACAGGAGGAGGCCATTTGACCAATTGTACCTGTGCTAGTCCTCTGAAAGAGCTGTCCATTACATTCCTCTGTCCCTTCCTCATACCTTTTAAAATGTCTATTTTTCAATATTTTATCCACTTCCTTTTTAAAAGCTATAATAATGGATTCCGTTCGATCACAACTTTCTGCATTAAAAAGAAAATCTCCTAACCTCCCCCCTTTCTCCTTTTAGCCGATGTCCTTAAATTTATGCCCACTAGTTACTGACTCACTAATCAGTGGAAATAATTTTCCCCAATTTACTTCATCAAAACCCCTCATAATTTTGAACACCACTCCTCTTAACCTTCTTTGTTCTAATGGAAAGAGCCCCATTTCCTCCTCATAACGAAAGCCTCTCATCCCTGATATCATCTTCATGAATCTCTTCCATACCCTCTGCAAGGCCTTGTCATCATTCTTAAAGCAAGGCATCCAAAACTAGACACAATGGGATAGATTTTCCCCCACACCAGCCGACTGCTCAATAGTCCCAGCGGGAGGCCCGGTCCATTTTGAGGGCCAGGCCTCTTTAGCATTCAACTGTGGGCGGAAAACGGGTGCTCGAGGGCAGCCTGCCGGCTCTGGACCACCGCAATATGGGACAGCCCGCCGGGCCTCCGAGCCAGAAAAACGTAGGTCTGTGAGAGGGGGACAATCTTGGAATGAAGAGGGGCCTCAAGCAGCAGGGGCCCAGGTCTTCTGCTCCCCCCGGCCCCACAGAAATGAACACAAACTTTCCTGTCAACTCATCTTCGTCTGGACTGCCAGCCCCCCTCCACCCAGTACTGTCCTAAAATGGCAAACAGGACCCTATGTACATCATAGGACCCTAATTTGCTTATTAAAAGTGCCAACCACCTGACTCAGGCAGGCGCTCCAGCCGCCCAGTGGTAGACACAAGGAAATATTGCAGCAGCGACAGCGGGAATGGAGCAGCAAGTGGAATTCTGAATCTATTAGTGTAAAATTTATTTGGGTTTGTCGCGGGATGCGGCACCGCACTTGCTCAACTTGTGATTTACGTGGGAGCAGCACTTAGTGGTTTGTGTCCCACAAACAGCCACTCCCTGATATGTTTCCCTGACTTGTTTTAAGATTTGCGTTTTCTCCCCTCTTTTCCCCTTTGTCATTACACAAAGAGGGTACAACATCCTGAGCCAGCTTCTCCATAAACTCTACTGTTACCACTGAACGAGCCTATCCAGGATATCGGGTTTATTTAGTCTCCCAGAATGAGATTTCTACCTGTAAAAGCTGCTTGAAGCCATAGCTAAAACTCAACCTGTTCCAATGAACATTGAGTAAATCAGCAGCAGCTATGGTGAACGAGCCTATCCAGGTCACTTTTGACACCTTACATTCACTGGCGTTGGAGCAGTTGGCGCTTTGACTGATAACACATTTTAATTAGGTTTAATACAAACTGGTGAGGTTGGAAAACTCAGAGGTAGCTGTTGCAAGTTTTAGAGCTGCCTTAGATATGCTCTGGAGTACAAGAGTGCTGGGTGTTGTGTCCGTCAGTAGTAAGACACAGACTGCAGGAGAACGGTACAACAGGTGTTTACTCAACGTGGCTCACTCTGCAACTGAACTGTACAGATTACTACTCAGTGCTATATACAGGTGTGGTCACTGCCGGTACTACAGTATACATGAGCTGTAAAAAGTAGTTCCCCCCTTAAAGGTATATACATTACAATGGGGACTCCTGTAAGAGGTCCCCAAATCTTCACCTTGAATTTCTGTAATTGGCAGCAGCCCCAGAGAAATGATGTTAGCGGCCATTTACGCTCTCTCTTGGGGGGTTCTCCCACCTGGATCAGTAGGTGAATAGGTTGTGTGGTGTCATATTGAGCTGTACAGATTCCTGGACTATGTTGAGTTGGTGGATCTCAGCTGGTGTAGTGGTAGGGATCTGACAATTGGTCTCTGGGCTAGAGAGGGGAAAATTGGCCAGATTTATGATTCCTGATCACTATCCAAAGATTCCTGCTGAAAAATGTACATGTGTGGTCATTGGATGAGAACAGGATCGGGTGCAGCTCTGACAGCAATGCTCAGACATGGAGTGTGCTCACTTTGGTTTCTAAGAAGCCTTACTTTTAGTCTAATAAAGGAGTTGACACCTCCGTAAGATGAATTCCGATGTGCAAGATGCTATTTTGTTGGTCTCCCTGTGACTTTGGAATACAATTGGCACATAAATGTGAATTATATTCTGCACAGCAATAATCAACTTTAAAGAGGAATAACAGTTACTTCATTATGATGCAAAGAATATTCCATAACTAATAAGCTTCTGCATTTGAATTTATGGTTGTGTCAGTCTTCTGTAATTTTTGATTGTAGTGCTGAGATAACAATTGACAAGAAAGCAGAGATAATAATGAGTAACCACATAATCATGTAATAATATAAATCAAACTTATTTGCTGTTGCCACCAAGAAAATAGAAGATGCAAATTGAGCACGTGATGGATGAGTACAGCACCGCTCACAACATTCGATTTAGTGACTGTACTTCTCTAGTTTTTCCATTACTGCTAAGTTTTATAAACCTCTCGGATGATCTCGTAAAACACTATGTGTGATGGTTCTGGGTACAATTACTATGCTGTTCAAGATCTTTCATTTTGCAAATTCCCCACGGGACATTTCTGCCTGACATAGTGGATGGTGTTAATGAACATTGGCTAGAATGTGGGCGAGCATAAAATGAAAAACAGTAAAGTAATGAGAAGCCATCCAGAATCATTAGCACCGTCACAAGTGGAGCAAGGGATCCTTTTTGTTCTCCTCCGACCAGTCGAGTGCAGTAAACTAATTTCTATTGTGAATATGTTGCCGTTTCTGTTCCTCCATCCCTTTTTTTCCTCTTTATTTTCTCTGTTCTCTGATGAAATCCTGCACAAGCTGCGTTGCACTGGTACGCCGATGGACTCGGCTTTGAAATCCATGTAAGGGCGTGAAGTTGCAGTACTTACCCACTAACATGCCAGAAAACGTTAGGGGTGGTGCATTCAGGTGTAAGTGAATTTTTAATGGTATGATAAGTCTCAAACAACTTCCCTGGCACTGAAAATTGAATTTTACAAGTGTGGAGTCTCATTTTTTCAGAATTTAATTATTGTTGGAGATTTTAAAATATATATTTTTTACTTTCTCTTTGTCTCTTTTATCTCTTTCTCTTAATTCCATCTTTCTTTCTGTCTCTTTATTTTGCTTTCTGTACATGATTTTAAAAATGAATTAAATATTCTAATTTTTCTTATTGGTTTAGACTCTGCGTGTCTCAATGAGGATTCTTCAATCTGATTGGTTGAAGAGCTATGCTGTTGCTTTGCCTGCTCACACAAGCCACAGATCCCCTGTAGAGGGCACCGTGCTGGAAATGATCTCTAGGAACTACACGTTGCCGCTCAAAAGCCTGCGGAAAGTCTGTGGACCGCTGGAAGCGTGATGAACGCTAAGCGCCGTTCCTTTGCCACTGACTTCATAATCCGAGTCATGATGTCACTTGTCATTACCGCCTTATTTAGTGACACCTGCTCCTTTTTGGGTGGGCGTTTCCAGCACCTTCATGAAGATGAAACTGGAAGATCAATATGAGCCAGCTAATGGATAGAGATCAGCGGGATAGGTCCCGAGCCCCTGAGAGCCTGAGTTATGATGGAAAACTGACATAACAGAAGAGGAAAATGCTGCCAATTGCTCCTCCTCTAGTGTAGCCTGAGATTTTTGTCAATTTCACATCATCTGATAGCAGTGATTTTGTCTCTTCTTTCAGTCTAGCTCTCACCAACACATTATCATCAGGCATGCTGCTGGCAGGCATAATGTGCCTCAGAAACAGGCCCACACCTGCAGATCTAAAAAGACCTTTAGAGATTCTGGTAGGAACACAATGCATTTTAAAATTCATTGCATGAAGTAAATTTCATATTCTTTAATAGTGATTAACCCACAAAATGTGACTCAATGCAACTTGGATAATAACCCTTTCCCTCCTCCTAGAAGTGTGCTTATAATACTGCCTGCTCAGGTGTCTGTGAAAGATCCCATGGCACTATTCGAAGAAGAGCAGGGTGAACAAATCATTAAAAGCAACATCGCAGGTCAGCAAAGTATTTAAAAATGCTAATAAAGCACTGGGATTTATTTCTAAGGGTATAGAATTCAAAAAGTAGTGAAGTTATGTTAATCTTGGTTTTTTTTAATTCATTGATGGGATGTGGACGTTGCTGGCTAGGCCTGCATTTAGTGCCCATCCCTAATTGCCCTTGAGAAGATGGTGGTGAGCCGCCTTCTTGAACCGCTGCAGTCCACATGGTGTAGGTACACCCACAATGCTGTTAGGAAGGGAGTTCCAGGATTTTGGCCCAGCGACAGTGAAGGAACGGCGATACAGGTCCAAGTCAGGATGGTGTGTGGCTTGGAGGGGAACTTGTAGGTGGTGATGTTCCCATGCGTCTGCTGCCCTTGTCCTTCTAAGTGGTAGAGGTCGCGGGTTTGGAAGGTGCTGTTGAAGGAGCTTTGGCGAGTTGCTGCAGTGCATCTTGTAGATGGGACTCTGGTCAGGCTGCACTTAGAGCACTGTGCACAGTTCTGGTCTCCATATTATAAAAAGGACATAGAAGCACTGGAGAAAGTGCAAGAAAGATTTACGAGGATGGTACCAGAACTGAGGGAATACAGCAATCGGGCAAGATTGATCAGGTTGGGGATTTGTTCTTTAGAAAAGAGACGGTTTAGAGGAGACCCGATAGAGGTCTTTAACATTATGAATGTGTTGCACAGGGTAGATGTGGAGAGAATGTTTCCACTTGTGGGAGAATCCAAAACTAGGGGCCATAAATACAAGATAGTAACAAATAAATTCAATAGGGAAATAAGGATACATTTCTTTACTCAGAGCGTGATTAGAACTCGCTACCAGAGGAAGTGGTTGAAGCAAATATCTTAGATGCATTCAAAAGGAAACTAGACGAGTACATGAGAGAAAAGGGAATAGAAAGATATGCTGAAAAGCGGAGATAAGGCAGCTGGAATGGGAGGAGACCAGCACAAACTAGTTGGGCTGAATGGCCTGTTTCTGTGCTGTATATTCTTTGTAGCTCAACATTAACAATATCTGTTAAATGATTTATCTACTTTTCTTGTTCCTGATTTTGTTTCAAATTGCCTATCTTATCTTCCCTTTGCATGTGTCCCTAACCCTGCTTCTCCATCCTTCCCAGTTAAATTCTCATTTATTTGCTTGTCTGTCTCCATTTGACTTCTCCCTCTTCCCATTATCCATTTGAGATAAGAACCAATTCAACAAATTAGAATTTCTTTATTTTCACCGAGTTCAGTTTTGAATGCTTGTGAAGTGAAGACTTCTCCAACCTCCAAACCAACAAAACACTTGAAGGAATGCCACAAACCTCTCACACAGCAATACTGGTACATGTGAGAGAAGTTGCTTAAAGGACGAGAAGAAACATGTTAATAATTGGAGCCTGTTTCACTGATGGCCTCATATTTGGGAAGCAGTGGTTGGCTTGGAGTGCAACGCAAGGCTGTAAGATGGGGTGAACATGAGTATACTGCCCCAAACTTTTGTAAAATTGGGGGAGGGATAGTAGGGTGGTTTTAGTGGAGGAAAGTGAAGCATGATACCACTCGATGTAGTCCAGCTAGATCTGGTGAGGAATAGCTAGTAGCAATAGATTTATTTCTGGTATAGTGAGTCAATTAGTCTGCGAGTGAAAGTTGAGACATTTCCAATTATTCTTCCTCTCTCCATCCATTGACAAGAGCCAGTGCCTGATCCCTTTAGGATTCTTTATGGCATCAGGAGCAATCCAACAGGGAGGGGAGCAGCATCAAACATGGCCAACGCAACAAGGAGGGAATCAAGGAGGAACATTATGGATGACCCAAGGGGAAGGGAACCAATGGCACTATGACGGATCCAACGGGAAGATAACCAGCAACACTACAGCTGATTCAACGGGGAGTCAATCAGCGACAGCATGGGCCAACCCAATGTGGAAGGAAGTAACAACAGAATTGTTGGAACTGTGACAGAAAGACTAGCAGAGGAGACAGCCTGCTTGGCAGGAGATACAGCAAGACCGGCAGAACAGATAGCGTGGCTGGCTGTACAACAATATGTTGGCCAGAGTGACAACATGGCCAGCCAGAGCAGGCAGCAAACAAAATAGCTTAAATTATAAACTTACTAAATAACTGAATAAATTTACTAAATAACTGAATAAAGTGCTGGTCTGTGAGAACAGAGCAGTAACATGTCCTGGCCAATATTTATCCCTCAATCACCATCACTAAAACAGATTCTCTGGTCATTATCGCATTGCTGCTTGTGGGAGCTTGCTGTGCGCAAATTGGCTGCTGCGTTTCCCACAATACATCAGTGACTGCACTTCAAAAGTACTTCAATGGTTGCAAAGCGCTTTGGGATGTCCCAAGGTCGTGAAAGGCGCTATTACATAGGATATACGGCACAGAAACAGGCCATTCGGCCCAACCAGTCCATGCTGGTGTTAATGCATCACTCCAGCCTCCTCATCTAACTATCAGCAGAACCCTCTATTCCCTTCTCCTTCATATGCTTGTCTAGCCTCCCCTTAAATGCATCGATACTATTCGCTTCAACCACTCCCTGTGGTAGCGAGTTCCACATTCTCACCACTCTTTGGGTAAAGAAGTTTCTTCTGAATTCCCTATTTGATTTCTTGGTGACTATCTTATATTGATGGCCTCTAGTTATGCTCTTCCCCACAAGTGGAAACATTCTCTATCCACTCTATCAAAATCTTTCATAATTTTAAAGACCTCTATTAGGTCACCCCTCAGCCTTCTCTTTTCAAGAGAAAAAGGACTCAGCCTGTTCATCCTTTCCTGATATGCATACCCTCGCATTTCTGGTATCATCCATATAAATCTTCTCTGCACCCTCTCCAGTACCTCTATAACCTTTTTATAATATGGCGACCAGAACTGTACACAGTACTCCAAGTGTGGTCTAACCAAGGTTCGATACAAGTTTTGCATAACTTCACTACTTTTCAATTCTATCCCTCTACAAATAAACCCGAGTGCCTGGTTTGCTTTTTTATGGCCTTGTTAAACTGAGTCGCTACTTTCAATGATTTGTGTATTTCTACTCCTAGATCCCTTTGCTCCTCTACCCCACCTAGACTCGCACCCTCCAAGTAATAAGTGACCTCCCTATTCTTCCTACCAAAATGTAATACCTCACATTTATCTGCGCTGAAATTAATTTGCCAATTATATGCCCATTCTGCAAGTTTATCCTGTAATTTGTTGCAGTCCTCCTCAGTATTGACTATCCCCCCCAGTTTGGTGTCGTCCACAAATTTAGAAATTGTGTTTTTGATTCCAAAGTCTAAATCGTTAATATAAAAATTGTGAACAACTGTGGTCCCAGCACTGACCCTTGTGGAACATCACTACCCACCTTCTGCCACTGTGATTCGCTACCCTTTACCCCTACTCTCTGCTTTCTGTCCTGAAGCCAGACAGCAATCCATTCTGCTACTTGTCCCCTGACTCCGCATTCTCTGACCTTGTTCATCAGTCTATTATGGGGCACCTTATCGAAGGCCTTTTGAAAATCTCGATACATGACATTTACCGCTATATAAATGCAAGTATTTCATTTTTCTTTTACATAGAATTTACAGGCCTTTCAACCCAACTGGTCTCTGCTGGTGTTTATGCTCCACACGAGCCTCCTCCCATCCTACTTCGTCTAACCCTATCAGCATATCCTTCTGTTCCTTTCTCCCTCCTGTCATTATCTAGCTTCCCCTTAAATGCATCCATGTTATTCGCCTCAACTATTCCATGTGGTAGCGAATTCCACACTTTAACCACTCTCTGCGTAAAGAAGTTTGTCCTGAATTCCTTATTGGATTTATCAGTGACTATCTTATATTCATGTTTTGCATTTTATGGCCTTATTAACCTACTTTATAGCCTTGTTAACAGGGAATCACTGGCCTTGGATTGTGAGGCATTAATAGGGAATCGCTGATCTGGGAGTGTGGGGTAGTAACAAGGAATTATTGGTCTGGGTGTGCAAGGCATTAATAAGGAATGAGTGTGGGGGCATTAAAAGGGAATCACAGGAGTAGGAGCACAGGGCAGTAACAGGGAATCTGTGGTTTGGGAGCGCAGGGCCGTAACAGGGAATCTCTGTTCTTGGAGCATATGCCTATTATTCAGGTGCGGAAGAACTCGGACTAAAGCAAGAGTGCAAAGTCTGGAACATGCTCAAAAAGGAATATTTCATTAAGATCAAACAGATTGATGCGCTATCAATCACTCAAAAGACTGAGGTTAAGCGAGTAACTAACAGGCTTTTATTAACAAGAGAATGAAGGTGTGCCTTGAGTGGTCGACCAGTCCAGAATACAGAGGGACTGTGGAGCAGTCACCTTTATACCTGGACTCGTGGGAGGAGTCAGCCGAGGCATGTACAGACATGTACACAGTGGAATACAAACAGTGGTTTACCACATTCACCCCTTGTTTAAAAGTGAGTCCGGTGGGGTGAAGTGTATTAAAAGTTAGTGTATTGGAGTCTCTCCGGAGGTCTTGTCTGCCGCTGTGATCGACGTGGCGATGGCAGGGGTAGTGAAGCTTCCGGCGTCGAGTCCCGCGTAGGCTGGGGCATTGGTGTGTAGTCCTCGTGGGTGTCGAGCGGGTCGCGGGGCTCAGGCATGCCGTCTGCTGGGGTTGGATATTGGATCGTGGGGGGGGGGCGGTAGTGGGTAGTGGGTTACTGGGGCCCCCGAGGGTGCGAGGTCTCGTATGGAGACTGTGTCCTCCCGCCCGTCCGGGTACGCAATGTAAGCATACTGGGGGTTGGCGTGGAGGAGGTCGACCCTCTCGACCAGGGGGTCCATTTTATGGGTCCTCACGTGTCTTCTCAGTAGGACCGGCCCTGGGGACGTCAGCCATGGCGGTAGCGATGTCCCCGATGTGGACTTCCTTGGGAAGACAAACATTTTCTCATGAGGGGTGGCGTTAGTGGCAGTGCAGAGCAGTGACCGAATAGAGTGGAGCGCATCGGGGAGCACATCCTGCCAGCGGGAGGTCGGAAGGCCCCTAGACTTTAAGGCTAGCAGGGCGGCCTTCCAAACTGTCGCATTCTCTCTTTCCACCTGTCCGTTCCCCCGGGGGTTGTAACTGGTGGTCCTGCTTGTGGCAATACCCCTAGCGAGCAGGTACTGGCGGAGTTCGTCGCTCATAAACGATGAGCCCCGGTCGCTATGGATATAGCTGGGGAAACCGAACAGGGTGAAGAGGTCGTTCAGACATTTAATGACCGTGGCACTGGTCATGTCCGGGCAGGGGATGGCGAACGGGAAACGGGAGTACTCATCAATAATGTTGAGGAAGTACACATTGCGGTCGGAGGAGGGGGAGAGGCCCTTTAAAATCAACGCTCAGGCGCTTGAAGGGGCGAGTGGCTTTTATCGGGTGAGCCCTGTCTGGTCTATAAAAGTGCGGTTTGCACTCAGCGCAGACTTGGCAGTTCCTGGTCATGGTCCTGACCTCCTCAATGGAGTAAGGCAGGTTGCGGGCCTTGATGAAGTGGAAGAACCTGGTGACCCCCGGGTGGCAGAGGTCATTGTGGAGGGCCCGCAGTCTATCGATCTGCGTGCTGGCGCAGGTGCCACGCGATAGAGCATCCGGGGGTTCATTGAGCTTCCCGGGCCGGTACAAAATCTCGTAATTGTAGGTGGAAAGTTCGATTCTCCACCTCAAGATCTTGTCGTTTTTGATTTTGCCCCTCTGCTTGTTGTTAAACATAAAAACAACTGAACGCTGGTCAGTGAGCAGGGTAAATCGTTTTCCGGCCAGGTAGTGCCTCCAATGACGCACAGCCTCCACAATAGCCTGGGCCTCCTTCTCAACAGCGGAGTGTCTGGTCTCCGGGCCCTGGAGGGTTTGTGAAAAGAAGGCCACGGGTCTCCCCGCCTGATTAAGGGTAGCGGCCAGGGCAAAGTCGGACGCGTCGCTTTCCACCTGGAAGGGGATGGATTCCTCCACTGCGTGCATGGTGGCTTTGGCAATGTCTTCCTTGATACGGTGGAAGGCTAAGCGGGCCTCTGCCGTCAAGGGAAAAGAGGTGGACTTGATCAGCGGACGGGCCTTGTCCGCATAGTAGGGGACCCACTGGGCGTAATAGGAGAAAAACCCTAGGCACCTCTTCAGGGCCTTGAGGCAGTGGGGCAGTGGGGGTTCCATAAGGGGACGCATCCGGTCGGGGTCGGGACCGATGACTCCGTGTTCCACAACACAGCCAAGGATGGCGAGGCGGGTTGTGCGGAATATGCACTTCTCCTTGTTATACGTCAGGTTCAGGAGTTGGGCGGTGCAGAGGAATTTTTCGAGGTTTGCGTCATGGTCCTGCAAGTCATGGCCACAGATGGTCACATTGTCCAGATATGGGAAAGTGGCCTGCAATGCATTTTGATCGACCATCCGGTCCATCTCCCTTTGGAAGACGGAGACCCCGTTGGTGACGCCAAAGGGAACCCTAAGGAAGTGATAGAGGCGGCCGTTTGCCTCAAAGGCAGTATACTGGCGGTCCTCAGGGCGGATAGGGAGCTGGTGGTACACTGATTTCAGGTCAATGGTCGAGAAGACACGGTACTGCGCGATCTGGTTGACCATATCAGCTATGCGGGGGAGTGGGTAAGCGTCCAGCAGGGTGTAGCGATTTATTGTCTGGCTGTAGTCGATGACCAGGCGCTGCTTCTCGCCGGTCTTAACGACCACAACCTGGGCTCGCCAGGGGCTGGTGCTGCCCTCAATAATCCCCTCCTTCAGGAGCCGCTCCACTTCGGTTTTAATGAAAACCCTGTCCCCAGCACTGTATCGCCTGCTCTTTGTGGCGATGGGCTTACAGTCGGGGGTGAGGTTAGCAAACAGTGGGGGGGGGGTGACTCTGAGTGTGGAGAGGTTGCACCTGGTGCGCGGCGGGCAGTTTGGAAGCTGCTGGCTGCGGACTGTGAGTGGGGGGGGGGGGGAAAGGGGGGGGAAGGGGTCCACCGTACGCCATCGTAACACTTTTAAGGTGGCACTGAAAATCTAACCCCAGTAGAACGGCAGCGCAGAGGTGGGGCAGGACCAGAAGTTTAAAATTATCGTACACAGTCCCGTCTACTAAGAGTGTCACCACGCAGTAGCCGCCAATGTCCGCCGACTGGGACTCGGAGGCCATAGAAATCCGCTGATGCACAGGCAGGACTGGGAGAGAGCAACGCCGCACCGTGTCGGGGTGGATGAAGCTCTCCGTGCTCCCAGAGTCAAAAAGGCAGATTGTTTCGTGTCCATTGTGGACCGGGCCAGTTGGTGCGGTCTCGCTTGGTCCAGCGTAACGGAGGCCAGCGTAGGGGTCGGTGTGTCGTTGCGGGTATCAGATGAGGCAGTGTTGGGGGCCTGCTGCGTCCCGGCTGGCATCCAAGATGGCGGCGTCCATAATCCCCATGTGGCTGGAGGCGTCCAAAATGGCTGCTGTTCCGGTGGTTCGCACATGGCTGGGGAGGCCCAAGATGGCGGCCCGCACGGCCCACACGCGGCGCTGCTGGGGTTCGGGGTGGCTTTGGCCCTGCAGACGCTGGCGTAGTGTCCCTTCTTCCCGCAGCCCGAGCAGATCGCATTTTTCGCCGGGCAGCGCGCTCTGGGGTGTTTGGCCTGGCCACAGAAGTAGCATTTCTGGCCTTGGGACACTGCTGCGGTAGTTGGGCTGTTGCTGGGATGTGGCTGGGGTGGCACGGCGCTATAAGACAGTCCTCCCGTGTCCCAGGCTGTCGTTCCCCGCGGCGTCCACGGTGCAGAGGAGTAGGCATCCATGCCCCGGTAGGCTGTGTCCAATGATAGTGCGAGTTCAGAGGCCTTGTTGAGGTCGAGGTCACTCTGCTCCAACAGTCGCTGTCGGGTGTAATTGGACCTGTGGCCCGCTACAAAAGCGTCCCGGATAAGTTCCACTGTGTACACGGCGGCCTTTACATCCTTACAACCACAGGCCCGGCCAAGCACAGACAGTGCCTGAAGGTATTCCTCGGTCGATTCCCCAGGTTGTGGTTTACGACTCCCCAGGAGGTGCCTGGCGTACACCTCGTTCACTGGGCGCGTGTACTGGTCCTTGAGGAGCTTGATAGCAGCCGTGTACGAGGTCGCGTCCTGGATGACTGAGTACGCTCGGTGGTTCACTTTGGAGGTCAGGACATCCAGTTTGTCCTCATCCGATTTGACCGTTACAGCGGAGGCGATCAGGAATTTTTCAAAGCACCTACGCCAGTGAGTAAACTTGGTGGATGCGTCCGCCTCCCGATGGTCTAAGTCTAGGCATGCTGGTGTGAGGATCTTCTCCATTATAAAAAATCTTGTTAATAAAATTGATGCGCTATCAATCATTCAAAAGACTGAGGTTAAGCGAGTAACTAACAGGCTTTTATTAACAAGAGAATGAAGGTGTGCCTCGAGTGGTCGACCAGTCCAGAATACAGAGGGACTGTGGAGCAGTCACCTTTATACCTGGACTCGTGGGAGGAGTCAGCCGAGGCATGTACAGACATGTACACAGTGGAATACAAACAGTGGTTTACCACACAGATCAAGAAGCACATTTGGATATTTAATGAGAAGAAAAAGAACCCGTACCAGAGAGTATTCAGTGAGCCAAGCACAGACTGATCCACGAATCAATCCCTCACCCTCCATAAATCAAGAAAACAGCAAAATCATCCAGCAGGCAACATTACTGATATCGCCTACTGAATGTCTTTGCACTGGCAGTGCTATTGTGATTTACTACACATGAGTACTAATAGATGTTAAAGCTAATGTTTTGCAGTGAAATGGCACAAAATGAAACTGATCCATCACGCCAACCCCTGCTGCTTACTCATTTCCTCTTCCATTCATTTCATTACCTGTCGACGACTGCCCTTTTCCATTACATCACATGAGCAGATTTTCCATTCTTAATATTTGATGTAATTCTGCATTTATTGATATGGTCCAAAGGCTGGACTAGAGTTTATGAAACACACAATAGACGTGCAGTGACAGTCAAATTACTGATAACTGTCTATCAGATTGTGTTATCTAGCCAGTACTGACTGAGCAGCGATTGAAATTTCTGTCAATAACCCATCGCAATGATATTGAATGTAATAGGCACAGAGCGAACACTGAAATTGGTCAACTCGACACCACAGTCTGACAACTAATTTAACAGTTCCATTCTGCCGAATTTCTTTCACTGGGATACAACCTAAAGTAGATCAGTCATCACCTCCAATCTGCTCTTCCATTGCGATCTGTGTTTTTATTCTGTCAGACAGATTATTTTATTCTGTCAGACAGATTATTTTATATGACCTGGAGACAAATAATTAAATAGAAATCTCTAAGGGCTAGAAATTGGGCTCCTTTGCGCCTCCCGTTAGCGCCTCCGGAGGGGGGGGGCGGCGATATCAACGCCTCCCGCTAAATTCGGCGGTAAGAGGTTGCACCTCAAATCTCATGCACCCAGAGATCATGATGTCCTTGCCGTGCGCAGCCACCCCGGATGAAAAATTCCCTCTGGTCCCCTGCTTGTGTGCCTGCCGTTAACAGCGACGGGTGGAGGAGGCGGCTTTCAGTCGGGTGTCCCCTGGAGGAGGCGGCGCTATTTAAAGGCGTCCACTTCCGGTGTAGTTTTTAAATCGGCCAACAATGCTGCGTTGTTAGTTTCACATCGGCAAAGAGGCCCTTTGACCGATTTGCGCGTTTTGCATTTCAACGAGTGTTCTGGCACAAAAAGATTACCGAGTTTCATTGAGGGGAGATTTGAAAGTGCAATATTTGTATCCTTTCCTGGGGGCTGTACTGGCACTGGACCTCACCCTCCAGCGTCTATGTCAGAGGCAACTGAGGCACAGAGAAAGAGTGCAAAATGTGGCCAGAGGTAGGAGGGCCAACAGGGCTCCAATGGCTGCAGCAGGGCTGGTGGAAGGCTGCTGAGTGTCAGCGCCAGAGACTACAGATGGCCTTGCAGGACGCCCTCGACCAGCTCTGTCCCTGGGAGTGGGAACAGCCAGAGCCATCAAGGGATTCACTGGCTCGCAGGTTGCCTCAAAGCCAGCAATGCTGAAAATGAACATCTGCACAATGATGCAACCTCCCCGTTAAGAGCTGGAAGGAATCTGTGTGAAGGATCAATGCTGAATGCATTGCTCCTGAAATTCAGTCTGCGCTCTGCTGTTAGCACCCCACTAACGTTATTAGCGCTTGATTTAGCGCCTCACTTCTTTCCTGGGGCACTAACACCCAATTTAGTAGAAGTTCAGAATCCTTCGTGCCTGGCGCTAAATTTTCAAAATTTCAAAAGTTAGCGCCCCAAACAGGGCGATTCCCAATTTCACCCCCTCTATCTTTATCACAGTCTGAAATTTGTCCCAGGATACATCTGCTAAGGGATGGGTAAGAAACTTTGCTGCGAACACATAGTTAATCTATAGTACAGTTTGTCTGGCCGAAACTGAAGCACTGACATGTAGTATGTAGCTCCTCTATGATCTTTCCAACAATCCTAGGTCCCAGTCCATGGAAACCTGTCTGAGTCAGTAACCCGAATCTCAAATTTCAGATAATTTAAACAACCAAGAAGGAGTTCCATCTAACGATATGCCTCAGGGAACAGCTCTGTTAGAATTGTCTCTTTTCCATATTGCTCACCAATGATCCTTCTGGGTCAGACTGCCAATTAGGGGAAGATTAGTGCTCTGAACTCATGCCCTGAGTTTCGGACTTTCCAAACTCGGTTCACGTAGAATCCCTGTGACTAGCAGAGAGAGACCTTCATAGCACCAGTCTGGGCTGGATTGCAACCTACATCCCTGAGGTGGAAGATCATAGTTCAAATTCACTGCTCTCTCAAATAATCACCTCAATCAACATATACAGGCTTCACAGAATGAAGCCCCTGATCTTCATATGGTATTTTCCCCATATGGAGGTTTTTCCCCATATGGAGGTTTTTTTAAGGAGCCTATGTTAGAGATATGGGCCTAGATGTGAGGTTGGAATCTCAGCTCAGTGTCAAATGAGACGGCATGCTTGTAAACAGTCTGGTTCAGCCGCAGACAGTTGCCAGGGAGAGGGATGGAGTCGGTGGCTAGGGAATGGCGTTTGTGGCGGGGACAGAAGACAATGGCTTTGGTCTTCCCAATATTTTGTTGGAGGAAATTTCTGCTCATCCAATACTGAATGTCAGACAAGCAACATGACAAATCAGAGACAGTGGAGGGGTCGAGAGAGGTGGTGGCGAGGTAGAGCTGGGTGTAGCCAGCTTTCATGTGGAAAGTGACATTGCGTTTTCCGATGATATTGCCGAGGGACAGCATTTAGATGAGAAATAGCACAATGAAAACTCGGGCTCATGGAACATGGGCAGCACATTGGGGTGTGTGGGAGCAGCCAGTTCCTCAGGACTTAGTTGTCTAACATGTGAAGTGCCGCTCCAAAATATCCCAGCTCGTTTGAACTGTTGCTTATTACACCAAGATGAAGATTAACAGTAGAATTGCTCTCAGTCAGCAAAGTCCAGATTTAATACAGTAATTAACAGTGCCCGTTTCCAACTGAGATAGATGCAGTATTTCTGTGGGAATAAACAAGGATTTGCTTTCTAACTCTCTCACAGTCAGAAGCAGCCACTGCTAGGCTACGGTAATCAATGCTGCTAGCACAAATACAAATGGCAATAAACAGAAATCAATATCCTAAACTACTAACGACGACAATTCTTCCTCACCTCTCACGGAGCAAAGAAATACACCAGAAAAAGCTATTGGTAAGCTTCAAGAAAATAACTGAGAATTATTTATATTATACAAGCACAAAAATAACAGACCCAGCCAGAGCTATAAATAAAACCAGTCAGAGAGTGAAGTTACACCGTGAAATCATATACGGCAGTGGGGGGGTTCATTTGAACTTAACCTGCCAAGCGGGAAACTAATGGTATCGGGTCGGCTGCCTGTTTTACATCCCATTTTTACACCGCACCCAATTTTACTCTTCAGTGACTTCAATAGAGAGTAACATTGGACGGGGTGTAAAATGGGTGGCCAACCCAATCCCGTCGGTTTCCCGCCCAGCAGTCTAGGCTACAATGACCTCCCCATGTCTTTGAAGCTGGGACTGTGGCTGGGTAGCGCCCAGCCTCTGCTTATTGCCTCTGCAAAACAGTGGAGGAAGGGGGAATTGATTTTATGTCTCTCTAGAAGTGGAAAATCTATCCTGTGAGTGGTATAGGTCATGCCTTGTGTGGTGGTGTTAATCTGCTTGGGGAGAATGTTAATCTGCTTGGGAAGATGGTTGATCATTTGGGTATGAGGGCTGATCCCTTGGGTAGGGGATTGATGGGGAGGGGATGATCCTGTGTCTCTCCACTCCACCTTGCAGTGTTTGTGTTGCAATTCATTGCTATATTCTCCCAACTATTTGATTTTTTTTTTTTAAAACAGGAAAGGATTTCCAATGACTGCATTTTGAACACGAGACGCTGACTGATCTTCAATCCCAATAGCAGATAAACAGCAGATACATCACGGAACAACAACAGAAAATGCTGGAAAAACTCAGCAGGTCAGGCAACATCCGTGGACAGAAATTTGAGTTGACGTTTCGGGTCGAACCCTTCTTCAAAACTGGGACCTGGTAAGTACAATGTACATCAATCATCAATGAGCACAGTCATTGGATGAATATTCTGTCCAGCATATCCCCAGTGCAATCAGTACAAACAGAATGAATGGTTTTTTATCTGTGAGGAAAAACCAAGGGGGACAGTGATAGAAGTGAAGGGAACACACTGCCCGGGCACAGTGACATGGTATCTTGTGTTGTCTTCATTATGGTTGCACAAAACATTTACTTTCGGTTTCTTGAGTCCCCTCTCTTTCGCAAGTTGATTGGTGGCAGCGAGGTTGCCAGGGGAACACTTATTAGCGCTGATTTTCCAAGCCCTGGATGAAGGGAAACAGCTGCTTCCAGTTGAAATAAATCAGCACATTTGGCAATGCCCATTTCAGGAACAAAAGTGGTTCTGTGAAAATTGGTTGTGATGGGTTTTTCTTAGGAGCTGACCGATGCCTCCATTCTATGGGAACCACTCACCTGCCCATCACTTAGAAGCATTCAGTGGCACTCACTCGGGTAGTTAGAGCTTCATCCTGCTGTTAAGAGAAGTTTACTCTTTGAATAATCCACACAAACTGAGTCACTCTGACTAGCAGTGAGGCAGGTGGTTTATAATATTCTCTTACTGTGCCTCAGTATTACTGGTGATAGTGGTTTTCACTTTGTTCTCTCCCCCCCACCCCCAAATAGCAGTTATACTGGGAACAGTTTATTCATTTTGAAGATGTGAAAAAAGAGACAATTATAAGAACGAGCTTTGATGAGAAAGTTGAGATATTAGATGAACTTTGGTGGACCAAATGGCAATTTTCTTGATTTTTATTACATTATTATATTTTCTAAAATATATCTATTTGAAGGCAAGCTAGCTGCAGATTCTGCTCCAGCTCTTTTGTGGGACTTAATGGACATTTCTTAATGTGACTAGGAGTCAGTTAGTGAAAGTGTGACAGGACTGAAATTATAGAAGCCATTATTTTGAAGTCATGCATCAATATTCAACAATAGGCTTCTTAAATCTAATTATTTTGCAGAGTGAATTTAATTGAGATTTCCTGATGCCGATCAGTTTTTGGCATCATAGCCATTTGGCCCATCAGGCTATGCCAGGGCTAGCTCTTCAATTGAAGCTGCCCACTTTAATCCCAATTCTCTACCCTTTCCCCATATCGTTTTATATTTTTCCCTTTCCAATATTATCCAATTCCCTTTCAAATTATTTTATATAAGTCACACACCAGGTTATAGTCCAACAGTTTTATTTGAAATCACAAGCCTTCACAAGCTGTTGGCTTGGTCTATACTGCATACAATGCTCTGTTAGTCGTACCATTCAGATGCTGCTTTGACGATTTTGACCTATTTACATTGTGGGGTGACTGCAGAGACCAGTGTGAAGACCAGGTCAGCTGAGCAGATGGAGATCGTGCATGTGCAACTGTTACCAAACTTGTTTGTAATGCTACAGTTCTCCCAGTGGTCTACAACCCAGCAGAAAATAGCAACCCCGAAGGCAAGCAGCAGCAGCACAAACCATTCATCTTTACTACCTCTGGTGCTTTGTAATCAGATGAGGTGGAATTTCTTGCTTCTAGAAGGAAATTACTGCCCCGTTTATATTACAGCATTGGCTCCAAAGACCAGGCACTGCCTCCCAGCAGATGTTCAAAGCCGCTGGGTCCATCCGCCACCAGCCCAGTTGTCTAAATCGCCTGGTGTTGGGAATTTCGACGGGAATTAAGTTCCCAGCAGAGGAGTCCTGCTCCACCATTGTTAGAGGCGGAGCAGGAGTGCAGATCTTCGGTCCCGGTGTCTGTTGTTACTGAAGTTATGCTAAATATTTAAACTTATCAATGAGCGTAAACGGAAATTAAACTCAACCGCACAATTCTGGGCTGACACTGTGATGAATGCACATTGTAGGTGATGGTGCGGACAACGCCTAACTGCAGACTAACACTTTTGCAGGTTACAACCGAACTCCTTAGAGAAACAGTAGCTTCAACAGCCCCCTTGACATTACAGGAGTGCGGTGGCCACAGACGGCGATTCCCCATCCATCAGCAGCACCCTGCAGTTCGGGGACCGCAAAATATGGGTCTACGCATATAACACCGGGTAAAGCTGTGTGGACAAGGAGTGTAAGCGAGGAGTGCTGCTCCCTCCAGCCTGCACTCTGCTCTGTAAAATAGTGCAGTGCATCTACAGAATCCCCCAATGCCAAATGAAAAAGGGGAGAGGGGCAAAAAAAAAGCCGTCTGGTAAAAGCACCTGGAGGCAAGCTCTCCGGTCCCAAAGGAAACGGTTGAGGTATATAAAATATTAAATGGTATAGATAAGGTCCGACCTACACGTTTAACGCAAGTAAAGCAGCAATCAATGTAGGCGGACACTTCAGTGCAGTACTGAAGGAGCGCTGCACTTTCAGAAGAGACATTAAACCAATATGGAATTCCAAGATACCAGGGCACAATTCCAAGAGCGGGGAGGGCCTCCAGTGTCCTGGCCAGGATTTCTCTCTCAAGCGACACCCCCAAAAATAGATGATCTGGTCTTTGTGGAACTTTACTGTGCATAAATTGACTGCATTTCCAGACATTGCAACAGGAACTACACTTTTAAAAAGTACTTCATTGGCTGTGAAGCACATTGCAGCTTCACGAGGTCATGGAAGGCGCTATATAAATGCAAGTTCTTGATTACTTTATACGAATTAATAGTTAAGAAAAAAAGCAAAGTTAATACAGACATTAGGAGGCGCTTCTGTACTCTGAAATAATCTAAAAGTCTTCGCATTGTCCGGGCAGGGGGGAATAATTTAGGGCAGAACCCGTTTCTACCAGATTTCTGTCCTTTCTTGGCCCCAATAGGAAATGTTGACCAGGGAGTGGTGGACCTTTCTTGCTCCCGCCCCTCATTATAACTTGATGGGCACCACAAGGCCGTTTGGAGCGTGGCCAATCGCCAGGGACACCACTGAAAGTTTAAATTGCTAAGCTGTAAGACTTCAGCCAGACCGGCCTCCACCTGCCCCCCGACAAGGTGACACCCAAATCCGTCTGTTTCCGCCAAATGCCCCAGTGTGGCGCCAGAGCATCAAATCAGGTTTAACCCGTGACCCCAGAGAAGCGAGACAAAACCACGGTCCCCGCACTGGCCCATGTTGTGCTGCACTGGCAAAGTGAAATCTTCGTTTTATATCCTGTCCCGACCGTCTCCCGTGGCACTGCGGCAGAATCTGGGCTGAGACTGTTTTAGGTTTAAGAAGGCACAAAGGCTCAAAACTCTTTCATTCTCTGGTGTGGTTTGCAAATTAAGTTAATTTTACATCTAATCTTCAATCAAACCAGTGGGTTTTTTTTAAACTATGAGCTTTATTGATTTTTCAGAAATGGAGGGTAACTTATTAAAACAAATTGGAATTTTTTTCACTGACTAGTTCACTGAAAATAATGAGATTCTGACAGACTCGATAGACTTTAAATCCTTGACCATAGAGCAGTTTTAAAAAATGCTAATCATTTCTGTTTATTCTCTCCTGTTTTAAGTTTTCATGTCTGGGAATGCAGACAGGGAAGTAACTTGTTCCCAGATCGCCACCTACACCAATTCCTGGGATATACACAAGAGCATGGCTCTGCGGGCGAGTTGTCTGCCCGTCTCCCTCCCCTTGATAAATCAGACGTATGTGCCCATCAGTCACCAGTTCCCCCCAGCTTGGTGGAGATTGGGATCTTGGCACCGTGTTAATTAAAGGTACAGGCACCAAGCCTGTGCCTCCATGTTCCCCGGGACCCAATTTTAAACATCACAGTAGCCTGAGTTTGTATTTCATAAAGATGGGTCAGGGTGTCCTTATGTTGTCCTTGTTTTCATTTTCAGACAGAGTATTTTTCAAAGAAGGTATTGTTAGGAAAATTCACAATAACTCATATTTCTTAAACGTAAACCCTTCCATTCTCTTTCAAGTGTGAAAGATCAAAACCTTTAGTTTTCTTGCCACAAAAATGTACACAATCTACCTTTAGCGGAAGTTAATTTTAAAATATGAAGGGTGCAGAAAGTAGCTTACTGCATCCGTTGACTCATGTTGCTGGCTGTATTGTTACAGCGTGATTCACAGCCCAGGCACCACATGCAGCTGAGCAGTACCCCAGGCTCACTCACTGGCATTGCTGACAGAATTGGACCATTGTTCCACCATCCGTTTACACTCAAAACCTTTGGGAGTTTTCATTTATATCATACAAGCACTGTAACGCGCTACTTCAGCACCGAGCAGGTCATCATTAATAGGAGTCTTCTGCCACTCAGATGGCGAAGAGCTACATTTGGATCAACGTGAAAGGAGTGCATCCCCTCTCTATAATTTACGATGGCTGCATTTCTATCATTTAGCATTGGTCAGTCAAACTCAGCGCCTAAACTGCATTTATTTTAATGGAAACCGCAATTCACGCAGTCTTTACAACCTTTTAACTTTAGTCAGTAATATCTTTGGTCCAGACAGGCCACTCACATCCACCATTACAATTTCACAGCTCCTATAAGCAGCAAAGCAAACAGAGAATTAGCATACTTACCCTGGAGTGACACTGAAACCCAAAGTACACCACCACAATGGTTGGCAGCAGCACAATGCAAAACACAGTGCCCATAAGGACAAAGTTCAGGAGGAACAGCACAAAGTTAAAGGCAGTGACCAGTAAAGCCCATCCCCAGCACTCGCATATGCTGCGTGCCTCTAGTGGCCATGGCTGGTCGTCAATGCTGTACGGTGGTGGGTGGACATGATTGAGCATGTAGGCCGTGTCTGACACACTGTCCACATCAAAGTCTTCAATTTCTTGCTCTGCCATTGTACCACTGCAGATATTTCCCTTTTGATTTGTTTTCCACAGTTAATTGATTTTGCTGCAGTTCCCAGCTTCAGTGTTCAGGATACAAAGAGTTACTGGACCAGGCTCCAATCCACACAAGTAGTTTCCTTGTCGGTTATCCTGCTACTCCCACATTAACGTTGCCCTATCCTGTAATGGATATGAATCACTTTCGGTGCTGAGATTTGATGAGGAGCCCAGCCTTACCCGAGCAGCATCCACAACGACAGCTGATTCGATCAGCCTTTGACACTAAGCCAGTTACTCGAGATTAACAAGCTGCCTGAAGATGCAGTCCTTCCCGCCACGAACCAATCCCCTTGTGCTGCATCCCCATCCACTGAGCATGCACCACCCAGATCAGCACCTGGGTATCAAACAATCAGCACAAACTGCAGCAGCTGCCGCCAGGTAACTGCTGCACACACACACACACAAGGTGCAAAACCTAAACCAGACCGTGGATTTTGTCCTTCTGAACTGGCAGTAGACGAAACTGTGACGTCTTTCAAACCTGCAGTTAGTAAATAAATAGTCTTTGTATTCTAATGTAACATTAAGAATAATTCTTAATGTTACATTAATAGCATTAATAGCATTCTTAATGTTAAATTAATAATGTTTTGCAATACAGCAGCATGCAGTATTTAAATTTCACATTGCATTCTGCTTCATCTCAGGTTCCATAAATAAATAGAACTGGAGACCAATAAATCGTCTTTACATCAGATTTCACAGCTGACAATACATTAAGAATAGGTAACTGGAATAAAATTCAAGTAGAATTCTGGTAACTCTATCCCATGCCTAACAATGTATTTAAACATAAATTGTTAGTTCCAGAGCTTAAAATAAAGCACATTAAATAGTTTAATTGATGATGGGTTGTATTTTTTTTTACGTATTTGTTCATGGGATGTGAACATAACTACTGTGCTACCACACCCCTGTATCTATTCTATCATTATTTATACAAAGGATTTGAGAGTTCTTAAATCTGCTCCCATTCTCTTTTACATATCCTGCCATCAACCTTATGGCAAATAAGTTTGAACAGTGTCAACCCAGTTCCCAGTAGATACGAAACACAGCAGAAAATTGCCCCAAATTGGCATTAACAGGCCACAACCTGCATCTGTGTCAGCATAAAGGATGGCTTTGCAACACTTCAGTTCAGCCTGAAGTGTGTGGCAGCTCCAGGATTATCTGCAGCGGAGACACCTACCACAGAGGCCCGAAGAATAATGATGGCTTCTGCTATGGATGCTCAGACTGCTGCCATGGAGGCCTTGGCTGCCAGAGTGGATAGGGCTGTCTTTTCCAGCTGTGACAGGTTACAGAAACCATCCTTCAAAGCCACAGTGGTCTATATTCCCACAGATCAGTGGCCATACAGAGCGAGTGCCCAACACGAGTTGTATGGCAGGACTGCATTCACATGATGCTGCTGTCTCCAAGGATAGCAGCACACACATGTCCTCCCACCAGCCCCTTCAGATGTCTGCACATGTGGCAGAAAGGAGGCAGGGCCAGGCTGCCTTTGCAGCAGCACAGGAGATGCATCTTACAGCAGTTCCATTTGAGGACTTAGCTGCCTTCAGACAAGGACTATCTCAAGAGGTTGCGAGAGGAACAACAGCAGCCAACCACGTCTCATATTCCTGCTGCTCAAGTAACACTTAGTAGAAGCACAGGCTAGGTTTTAGAATCACACACCAAACACTGACACCAAGGGGAATACAAGGGAAAGAAAAGTTAGACACTATTTTGATTATAATTATGGTTCCAGTAAAGGTGTTGCACATGCAGACATTGTTTTTGACAATTATCTCATTGCTGTTTATGGAACCTTGCTGTGTTTGCCCACATTACAACAGTGACTACACTTCAAAAGTACTTTGTTAGGTGTAAAGTGCTTTGGGACATCCTGAAGGTCAGAACTGACGAAAGGTCATCGACCTGAAACATTAATTCTGTTTCTCTCTTCACAGATGCTGCCTGACCTGCTGAGTATCTCCAGCATTTTCTGCTGTTAATTCTAACCTTGCCGATCAGCACCAAGTTCGACCAGTTCAAATATAAATTGGAGTTAGGCTGATTACCATTGCTGCCCCTCCTGATAACACATGAATAAGATCTTGCCGCTGCATAGCAACAACGCCAGGGCTGCCACTAAAACCTCGATAACGTCGATCAATCCACACGATTCTTTCATGTCCTCTGTCAGCACGTGTCCCTTCTTGTCCTCTTGGCACTTGAAGCTCGAGAGCAGCTGATTTCAGGCTGGCTGAAGTCATCCTATAAGCCAATGGGGCGCAACTCTGCTATGCATGCAGTCATGTATGAGCAGAAGAGATAAGCCATGGTGCCTCATAGGGTGACTTCAGGGAGCTTGATAGCAACTGTTTTTCCAGCCTCCAGCCCAAACAGGGGCTGGAAAATCTGACCGTCCACACGAAATGTGGCTGGTTGGCATGTATACACACCCCTTAATTTGGTATCATCAGCCAACCTTGATATCATTCAATTTGTACGCATGCCCAAACCATTTACATAAATGAAAAAAGGTCCCAGCCACAGCCCTGGGGCACACCATACCCACACCCTGCCTGACGTAAGAAAACTACTAGGCACTTGGTCTGAGTATTAAACAAGGCTTTAATCAACTGTTTTTCAACATGGAGATCTAGTTGTGTCCTTCACTAGTTCCTGTTAAAGAATGTCCTGAGCAAGCTGGGCCCATGCCCGAGTATTTATACTCTCTCTGGACAGCGCCACCAGCAGGCCACCCAGTATTATTTCAAGTCTTTCCACATGAATGACAAGATTCATGTCACTGCCAATCCGAAAACCATCCTCTTACCCGTGACTCTCTGCTTGCCGTACCTAGTCACCGCTCTAATCACGCCATCATAGGTTGCTGTGGCAGTTATGGGATTACTTCAGCCTGTTCCAGATTATTTTTCTGTTTGAAGAGATAAGACAGAACGCCTCATCAGAAATGACGCTTTATAATTGCAGCAAAACCCAGCGCTGGCGCAAAACGACTGCAGTGGAACCGAATCTCAGGCGCTGCGTATAACGGGCGGCCAATCCGATACCGCCCGCTTTGCATCACCGCCCGAGACGAATTTGTAGCCCAATGAGTCTGTGGGCTGCAACAACAGTGCCTCAAACACAAGAGGAAAGCCAGCCGATGCCAGCGGATACAGTTCTAGGTATGGCACAGTTTTTTTTGGTTTTACCTTAGTTTCCTGTGGGGTTTTGCCACTAAACTGATAAAATATCGATTTGCATTTTAATTTGTGTCGACATTTGAAGTACCGAACTGAATTTCTGCAGAAAATTTGGCTGAGTGCTCGTAAACACTGAATGAAAATTTGATTTTATATTTTTACTCTTATCTATCATTTTGTCAAGTACCATTAGAAACAACCTTAGAGTGAACCCAGCTGTTCCTATGGTTACTATCTCAAAAGAGACAATAAATTTGTCCCTGGGCCTTATGAATTGTATTTATTAGTCTGTTGCTCTTTTAAATACTTATTGACCCTAAAAATCAATGGCCATTCTGACGTATTCTCTCTGTAACGTCAATGGTCGTCTGCTTATGTTGCACGTATGTTGGAACCGTCAGAAACTTGCTGGGACCCAGAAATTACATGACGTCATTTGATTTCCTTAAAGGGACCATGTCCACAATCATTTTGACAGTTGTGCTGTCAGTGTTCTGCAGCATTGAGGTGCTGCAAACACTGACAGCACTGCACAAAGATGCACAGCTGCACCCAGGCTCTCCCATGACTCTCTCCATATGCTTATGGAGGGAGTCACAGCATGCAGGGAGGTTCTCTTCCCTTCCAGTGGGCAGAAGAGACCTCCCCAGGAGATCAACACAGCCTGGTTGCACATTGCACAGGAGGGCACAAGCAGGGATGTCGTTAGGAGGACCTGGCTGCAGCGGCGCAAACCTTTCAATGATCCCAATCGATCACAAAACGTTACTGCCAAAGCCACACTCAGCCTCATCCTGCTGTGCCACTCATCACATCCCCATCACTCTGCCTTCCCTACCCAACTCCTGCACATCCTTACTCACACCAACTTACCTTGCGCCTCCACCCATCCCTCCCTATCTACATTATCACTTCCCTGTCTCATTAGCCACCCCTCAGACTCACCCTCATCCTTGTCCAATCATACCAACTAACAACACACAAGGGTAGGCAGTTGGGTGTTTTAGCCAATGTTCATGTAATGTCTCTGTTAATGTGCTGTCAAACATTGAAATCTTTATTTTCAACACTTTGCATTCCTGGACAGATCTGTGTGCACCTTTGGAAGTGGCTTAGTGAGTTGCAATGAATGGCGAGACATAACGGTACCTCCCCCTCCCCCCCAATGGTAATGAGTATGAAGTGAATGGCTTGGGGATTTTAGGGATTCTTTATGGTGTTGGTGTGGGGTGGTGTCAACCTGGCGCATCATGTGGCAGCCAGGGTGTACAATGTCAAGTGAAGTAAATCTTGCCATGGTGAGGCCATCCCTGGTCTCCCGGGCAGCAATGTGCTTGGGCGCTGATGCCCTGTGTCCTGTGCAGCATCAGATGATTGCGGAGAAGGTTGGTGCTGCTGGTGTGCCTGGTGATGTTGGTGTGCCTGGTAATGTTGGTGTTGGTGCTGATCGTGGTGGGATTCTGAGGACCAAGGTGAGATTTTTTCAAGGGCACCGCTGCTGATGGAATAGATGGCAGCTGAAGTTGAGATGACAGAAGCGATCTGTCAATGGTGAGAGGTTGCTCCAAGGAGGTGACACTGGATAGAGAGTGGTGAACCTGTGGAATTCTCTACCACAGAAGGCAGTTGAGGCCAAATCATTAAATATATTCAAGAAGGAGTTAGATATAGTTCTTAAGGCTAAAGGGATCAAGGGATATGGGGAGAAAGCAGGGACAGGGTACTGAATTTGGATGATCAGCCATGATCTCATTGAATGGCAGAGCAGGCTCGAGGGGCTGAATGGCCTACTCCTGCTCCTATCTTCTATGTTTCTATGTTTAATGTGCTTTCTTATACAGTGCCCAAAACTGCATATACTACTCTAACTGTAGCCTGATCAATGTTTTGTACCAATTTATCATTATGCTATTTTAATTGAGGTACTGGTCCATTTAAAATAAACACTAAAATAACATTGGGCGATCGGGAGCCAATGAAGGTCAGCGAGGACAGGGATGATGGGCAGGCAGGACTTGGCGCAGGTTATGATGTGGGCATCAGAGTTTTGGATGAGCTGAAGTTTATGGAGGGTGGAGGATGGAAGGCCAGCAAAGAGATCATCCACAGCGCCTGGGAAGATACAAGGAAGTACTGTCTGATTTAAAGAAAAGTTGCAAAGTAAGTAAGAAAGATGGCTGCCTATAATTTTATACTGACCTGATCTGCAATGTTAGCTAGCTATTTATGGTCATTGCACATATTTGTCTTACACTGAAACCAATGGCAATCCAAGGTGTAATCTGTGGTTTGATGATTAGTTTCAGTACTGACAGTATTCTTAACCTGACTTTATCCTCTAACATGGTGCAGCATTGGAGGCAGGTAATGAAGACACTACACACACTTGGGTGTTCCTAAGCTCTCTAATAGGGTGTAGCCCTATAGAGAGAAAGAGAGAGACTCTGCACTCTGTATCAGGCAAACAGAAGTTTTACATGTCTGGAATTCCAATCAGAGACTCTTAAACATGATAATGGGGCTCCACACATGTCAGATACCCAGCTGACAAAAAAAGGTAGTCAAATCGGTGAGCAGCAGCAATAAATAAAGCAAATAAAATTATAAAATCATAACATATTCCAACACAGAAATAGTCCAAGTTGTAGCTGACCAGAGCTTCATCCCCAACTATCTGAAAGGAGTCAATCTGTAACTGGCGAGATAGTTCACTGTATAATTCAAAAGGTAATTACAAACGAAGAAGGCATCTTAGTTCAATTCTCTGTAACTAGCTGTATTTACAATGTGTTGTGGTGTATAATTCTTTGTTCCAGCTATATATACAATGTGGTGTAGCCGTTGCTGTATAATTCTTTGTTCCAGCTATATATACAATGTGGTGTAGCCGTTGCTGTATAATTCTCTATACCCAGCTGTATACACAATGTGGTGTAGCCATCACTGTATAATTCTCTATTCCCAGTTGTATACACAATGTGGTGTAGCCATCACTGTATAATTCTCTATTCCCAGTTGTATATACAATGTGGTGGCCATGGTTTTTCTCTCAAACATTTCTGCTTCTTTGCAGAAAAAGGTGGCATTGAACTGGCGACATCTGGTATCAACTGTTGGGGTTTGTGAAACAGGAAACACCTCACTCCTAATGTGGATGGGTATCATGTAGATAATCAGGTGGGAGATATTACATGGCCTGGGTTTGTGCAGACCCTAACATTCAGGCTTTGTTCTATGTTAATTACATATATTAATTGTTTTAATGATTTTCACTTGAACTTTGTTACCTCTAGACTTGACTATTCCAACGCACTCCTGGCCGGCCTCCCACGTTCTACCCTATGTAAACTTGAGGTCATCCAAAACTCGGCTGCCCGTGTCCTAACTTGTACCAAGTCCCATTCACCCGTCATCCCTGTGCTCGCTGACCTACATTGGCTCCCAGTTAAGCAACGCCGTGATTAAAAAATTCTCATCCTTGTTTTCAAATCCCTCCACGGCCTCGCCCCTCCCTATCTCTGTAATCTCCTCCAGCCCCACAACCCCCCAAGATATCTGCGTTCCTCTAGTTCTGGCCTCTTTAGCATCCCTGATTTTAATCACTCCACCATTGGTTTGGTGGTCAACACTTCAGCTGCCAAGGCCCTAAGCTCTGGAATTCCCTCCCTAAACCTCTCCACCTCGCTACCCCTTTCCTCCTTTAAGAAGCTCCTTAAAACCTACCTCTTTGACCAAGCTTTTGGTCACCTGCCCTAATTTATCCTAATGTGGTTCGGTGCCAAATTTTGTTTTATAACGCTCCTATGAAGCGCCTTAAAACGTTTTACTACATTAAAGGCGCTATATAAATGCAAGTTGTTGTTGAACCATTCCAAATTGACTAGAGAGGAATGGCCGCGATTTCCCCATCCTCAGCGGGACTGTGGTGGGCGATGTTGGTGGCGGGTCCCGACCCCGCGGCTGGCTCCAGCCCGCTCTGTAGAATGATTTTACGTTGATTGGGCTTGTTAAGCCAGCCCAGCGCGTTTTCCGGCCAATTGAAGGAAGCGGGTCTGATGACGTCATTTGATGATGCGTCATCAACTGGTTTCCTTAAAGGGACCATGCGTAAATTTATTTTGACAGTTCTGCTGTCAGTGTTCTACAGCATTGAGGTGCTGCAAACACTGACATGCACTGCACAAAGGTGCACGGCTGCACCCAGGCATATGCTTATGGAGGGAGTCACAGCACGCAGGGCAGAAGAGACCTCCCCAGGAGACCAACGCAGCCTGGTTGCACATTGTACAGGAGGACACAAGCAGGGATGTCATCAGGAGGACCAGGCTGCAGTGGCGCAAACCTTTCAATGATCTCAGTAGATCACGAAACGTTACTGCAAAGCCACACTCAACCTCATCCTGCTGTGCCACTCATCACATTGCCATTTCTCTGCCTTCCCTACCCTACTTCTGCACATCCTTACTCACACCAACTTACCTTGCACTGCCACTCATCCCTCACTATCTACATTATCACTTCTCCATCTCACTAGCCATGCCTCACACTCACCCTCATTCTAGTCCAATCATACCAACTAACAACACACAAGGGTAGGCACTTAGGTGTTTTAGCCAATGTTCATGTAAAGTTTCTGTTAATGTGTTGTCAAACATTGAAACCTTAATTTCAACACTTTGCATTCTTGGACAGATTTGTGTGCACCTTTGGAAGTGGCTTAGTGAGTTGCAGTGAATGGTGAGACATAACGTTACCCCATGCAATGGTGATGAGTGTGAAAGGAATGGCTTGGTCATTGTAGGGATGCTATATGGTGTTGGTGTGGGATGGTGCCAACCTGGTGCATCATGTGGCAGCCATGGTGTACAACGTCAAGTGAAGTAAATCTAGCCATGGTGAGGCCATCCCTGGTGTCCCGGGCAGCTATTTGGTCGGGTGCTGATGCCCTGTGTCCTGTGCAGCATCAGTTGATTGTGGAGAAGGTTGGTGTTGTTGTTGGTGCTGCTGGTATGCCTGGTGCTGCTGGTGTTGGGGCTGATCGTGGTGGGATTCTGAGGACCAAGGTGAGATAGTTTCAAGGGCACTGATGCTGATGTAATAGATGGCAGGTGAACTTGAGATGACAGAAGCGATCTGTCAATGGTGAGAAGGGTTGTTACAATGAGGTGACACTGGATAGAGAGTTTGCTCCAAACACTTGCAAACTGCATAAAGCTCAATCTGTCTTCCAAATGCAGTAAGCAACAGCTTCTGAGCTTTGAGAGTGAACAGCTGTGAGATGGGAGCTTTTATAGCACATTTGCAGCTGTCAAGAAATGAGATGGTTCCATGGTCATATAACTCCCGACCTCCTTACCTGACATGATCCCCGAGCAGCGTGGACTCTGTGTGCTGACCTCATAAAATGGTACGGTGAGCTCAAAATACTTTTTAATGGGCTGTTGACAAGGCCATAATGACCTGAATTGCCTCCCCCACCGCTGCATGACGGGTCTGTTCAGCGTTGACAGACCCGACATCTGGGAAAGTCGCGTGATGGCGGGTTGACAGCAGAGTCCCGACCTGCAGTAAAAAAAACATTTTCCCACCCAACCCGCCACTGAACGCACCCGCTGACCCCCCGATAAATTCCCCCCAATAAAATTACCAGAACTTCAAAATAACATTTGATTGAGGATAAAGAATTATTTGAAGCAGAACAAAGGAAACAATGACTATCTGTTAGGAGGATGGTGTTAAGGTGGGAAGGAAATTCGGAAAGGATCGCTACTATTTTTAATCTACTCTCTTGGATGACTGGATTCAGAAAAAAATGCAAATTGGTTAAATTTGCAGATGATAATGAACTGTGGGCAGTTAGGTCTGAGGAAGCAGTCAAGGGCTTATAAAAGGGGTTAGATATAAGCTGTAAATGAGCAGAACTGTGCCAGATAAATTTAATTACAGATGAGTGCAAGATACTGCATGTTGGAAGGAAAAGTGGCTGAGAGGCGTGTGGAATGGATGGTGGAGAAACAATGAAAGGTGACCTGGAAAGTGAGCTGGAGTGACAGGAGACTCATTTCCCTCTGTAAGGTTTCTGTCCCTTGTTTGTATTAAAAGGTGTTGTCTGTGTGGGGAGAGACCAGGTCATCCAGTACTTGATTCAGGCAGGTTGGCAGTGCTCCAGGGCAGACTGGCTCACTAATGGAACCTGGAGGGGTAGATCTGTCAGTGAGGTTAGGATCCTTCCCACTCAGCTCCAGATAACCATACAAGCCAGTGTCCTAATACTTGGGGTGATCCCAGCTGGACAAGCAGTTTGAAGCTTACCAATGATCTGTACTGGTAAACTGCAGGACTTTAACTGGTTAAACCTTAGCAATACCTACTTGGGAATCCGTTGGCACAGCCAGCCTGCGCCTAAGCTCTCTAATGGGGGGTGTATCCCGATTCCCTCTCTCTCTCTCTCTCTTTATATATATAGATATATATATATATATATATTTATTAGATATAAATATATATAAATAAGAGAGAGAGAGAGAGAGTGTGTGCACTTAGTATCGGGCAAATAGCAACAACAACCAGCATTAATATAGCCCCTTTGACGTAGAAAAACTGCTTCACAGGAGCGTAATAAGAAATAAAAAGCAGGCGTTCTGCCTGCGTGGAATCCTCAGCTACTTCATTCAGAAACTCTTAAACATGGTTATGGGTTTCCCAACATGCTAGATACACCACTGACAAAAGAATGGAAGAGTTGGCCCTTAACGGCAAATCAGTGAGGGGCAAAAATAAATTAAACAAGTAGGATTATAAAATCAAAGAATGTTCCAGCAGAGAAACAGACCACTCGGCCCATCAGGTATGTGCCAGTGTTTTATCTCCACATGAGCCACCTTGTCGAACCCCACTCTCATGCTCACTCCCGCATCCTTTGATATTCCTGCTTCTCAAGCATCTACCGAATTCCTTTTAAAAATAATTTAGGGACTCTGCTTCAGCAATGGTTTGTGGCAGAGAGAATTCCACATTCCAACCACTCTGTGTAAAGAAATCTTTACTAATCTCCCTTCTAATTCCTTTTGCAATGATCTTAAATGTGTGCCCTTTTGTCACTATCTCACTGATCAATGGAAACAATCCATGCCATTTACCCTTTCATTAACCATCATAAGTTTGAAGACCTCCATCAAGTCACCTTTTAACCTTCTCGCTTCTAATGAAGAAAGCTTTAATTTCCCAAGTCCCTCTTCATAAGATAAGTCCTTGGTAACATCCTAGTGAATCTACGGTGGAGGGGTCGCCGTTAGTGGCCCCGTGAGCACTCACCAAACTCACTGGAAATCCCACCGAGACCCCACCCAACAATATGTAAATTAGCTAACTCGAGGAAAATCGGTTTTAGTCAGTAGTAAGGGAAACTTTCAAGCCATGGAGGTGGTGCTGAGAGGAGCCACGAAAGGATTGAGTTACAAGGAAAGATTGGGGAAACTGAGCTGTTCATTCCTGAAAGATGAGGGGCCTAGAGAGATAGACAGGATATTCAATGGGGTACACAACAACAACATAAGGTAAACCCAGAGCACTGTCATGACACCAGAGGGTGAAAACAATTTAGGAGTGATGTTGGGAAGAACTTCTTCAGACTAAGAATGGCCAACACTTGGAATGGTTTCTGGGTAGGATAGTGCAGGCGAAAACCTTGAGGTTCTTTCCAGGTTTGGTTAGATGACAAGATCGGGAGGGGGAGGAGGGACCTGTAATTTTTTGGGTTGCCTGAATAAGTTAAAATGAGCTGAATGACCTTCAGTGCAAAATCTTACTAGACCCAGGCTGGCAGTTGGAGATTGCTAAAATACCATTGTGCGAGTTCCCTGACTGTGGTGCTGTGCCGTGTGGAACTGTGTGCGATTACCTGTAGTGTTATTCCAAAATAGGGTTTCGAAATTCCCATAGAGTTATCTCCAGAAGAGCAGGGGAGGCTCACAAGCTCAACCCTGAGGAGCGCCACCGGCGCCGTCGCTGAGTGCATCGCTCATGTTATTTGAAGCTTGGCCCAGAAACAGACACAGTTCGACAGTGATTGATAAGTTTGATGGCACGTGAGAAACCAGCAGAGGTGGGTGGGTGTAGGAGGGCAGATTCTTGCCGAGGCCTTGGGACCTCCCGAGTCACTCTTCTGATTCAGTCCTCAAGGGGTCGCCCATTAAACCTGGGTTATTCCATTAGTAAGAGCAACTGAACCAGTCCCTTGTTCTGTGCAAGCTGGAAAGAGTTCAGGATTGTGCCGCTTCAGCTCTTCTTTGCAAACTACCGCTGAACAACTGGCACCGTCTACAGGAGAGACTTGGCCACTGCGTAAGGTGAAAGTCGAAGAGCAGCATCTGCCAGGAATAGTCTTACTGCTGTAGATCAGAGTTTGAGGCTTCGGCTCAACTATTGATAAGATGATGATGGGGCACCCTGGAGGCAGGATCACACGATGCTCTGCCCAAGAACATGTCCCACCCCACACATAGTACAGCCCAGGCACAGAACCTAAACAACACAAGCCTTTGCTTAATTTCTAGTTCTTGAACAAACTGTTGCCTGATTCAGTAGTTCCCAAACATTTTTGGGCTGGATCCCACCAAAGAACTCTCAGATTTAGCAGCCCTCCAAGTAAGGATGCTGTTTATTATGTCCGTGTATAATTGAGACACGGACTGCAGGAGTTGATTATAACAAGTCTTTACTGAATGGAGACAACCTGGAAACTGAAACTACAGAAGCCTGCTAGGGCCTTTTATACAGGGGTGGTCACTGCCGGTACTGCAGTCTGAGACCAGTTATTCCCTTAAAGGTACATACACAACAATTCCTCCTCTTTTAGATAAACAGTACATAACATTCATTTAACAACGAAATAATAACTAATTACAATTACAGTTGCTAGATACATTGGTTGAAGTTAAGCAATTATAAGTTCAGTCTTTGAGGAGGCTTCCTGATTCTGTCTGGATAACGCCTCTTTGGGGTATCAGGTTCTTCTGGCAAGGTTGAGTCGGGATCAATGTCGTTGTTTGGTTCGTCTGCTTCCAATATCACCGATTCTGCGGTAGATGCCATTGGTACTTCGGTTTCATTGCCAGGTGTATCAGATCGTGGTGTGGAGTTGACGTTTTCCAGTGACTCTAGAATCTGGTCAGCATGGCGTCTTACAATGCTCTCTCCAACGTCCACGGTATACATTAGAGGTCCTTGCCATGTACAGATCGTTCCTGGCTGCCATTTCTCTGTGCGGTAGTCCCGGGCCAAAACTGGTTGACCTATCTTAAAACTCCTGGTCGGCCTTTCATTCATATTCTGAAACTGCCTGTTCTCCACATCTCTTCTGATGTTTGGCTTAACCAAATCCAAGCGGCATCGTAGTCTTCGATTGAAGAACATCATGGCTGGAGTTTGGTTGGTAACCGCATGTGTCGCATTCCGGTAGGCAAACAAGAAGTTATCCACCTTGTGTTGTAGGGGTATATCTTCATTACACATTGCCTTGATAGCCTTCTTGAATGTTTGAACAAACCTCTCGGCCAATCCATTAATGGCTGGATGATATGGGGCAGATGTGTAATGCTTAACACCATTGTTCTTTAAGAACCTCCGGAACTCTTCAGACACAAACTGTGGTCCATTGTCAGAGCAAATCAGTTCAGGCAGCCCATTCCTGGCGAATATGGTTCGTAAGACTGTGATAGTTTTTTCTGTGGTGGTTGAGGACATTTTTATTACCTCTGGCCACCGCAATTAAAAACATCAAGTCCATAAAGGGACCAGCAAAATCAATGTGCACCCTTTGCCATGGAGATGAGGGCCACTCCCATGGATGTAGAGGGGCTTGTGGTGGGGCGTTTTGGACCTTCTGGCATCCTGTACAGCTCTTGGTCATCTCTTCGATTTCTCTATCGATTCCCGGCCACCACACAAACGCTCTGGCTAAGTTCTTCATTTTTACCCCTCCCAGATGACCCTCGTGAAGCTCATTGAGCACTCTATCCTTCAATTTGGGTGGAATTACTACTCTGGATCCACACATCAAGGTTCCTCTGCACACTGACAGCTGTTCTCTTCTCGGCGAGAATGCTGGCAGCAGTGGTTCGCCATGTGCTGGCCATCCCTTCACCATTAAATCATAGACCCAGGAGAGTGTCGGTCATTTCGTGTTTCCTTTTCTATGTTTGCATTCGTCACCGGGAGACATTCGACTATAGTCGAGTGGAATAACTCCACTGGATCCACTGCCAGTTCTTCTTCCACCGTCGGCAACGGTAGGCGCGACAATCCATCAGCATTCCCATGCTGTTTAGTTCCTTTGTACTCGATGTCATATTGGTGTGCCCCTAGGAAAAGGGACCACCTCTGTAGCCGTTGTGCCGTCATTATCGGTACGCCCTTCTGAGGGTTGAAAATGGAGACGAGAGGTTGATGATCAGTTAGTAGAGTAAATTTCTGACCGTGCAGGTAGTGATTGAACTTCTTCACCCCCCACACCAGGCTGAGGGCCTCTCTGTCAATCTGGGCGTAGTTACGCTCGGCTGAATTTAACGAGCGTGACGCAAAAGCTATCGGCCTCTCTGAACCATCAATGAATTTATGTGACAGTACCGCCCCAATGCCGTAGGGAGACGCATCACACGCCAGTCTTATCGGTAGTGATGGGTTGTAGTGAGCCAATACTTCTCTTGAAGTGATTAGGTCCTTACTCTTCTGAAAGGCCCGCTTACATTCATCGCTCCATTTCCATGCTACTCCCGTTCGTAGTAGGGCGTTCAGTGGGTGCAGAATTGTGGACAAATTCGACAAAAACTTATGGTAGTAATTCACCAATCCGAGGAATGACCTCAGTTGCGACACATTTTCAGGCGCTGGAGCCTTAACTACCGCTTCAATTTTGTCAGGGGACTTATGCAACCCCTCTTCATCACGTGGCCACAATACGTTATCTGTTTCTTAAAAAACTCGCACTTGGGGCGATTGGCTTGTAGCCCATGTTCACGTAGTCTAGTGAGCACCTGCTCTAGGTTGGCAAGGTGTTCACTGTCATCTTCACCTGTCACTAGGATGTCGTCCAAGTAACACTGAGTCCCCGGAATCCCTTGCAGGACTTGTTCCATCGCTCTTTGCCATATCGCCAGAGCTGATGCTACTCCGAATACCAGTCGATTATACTGGTAAAGACCTTTGTGAGTGTTTATCGTGAGATACTTCCTAGAGGATTCTTCAACCTCCACCTGCAAATATGCTTGTGCTAGGTCAATTTTTGTAAAACGCTTCCCTCCAGATAGTGAGGCGAAGATATCTTCTATCCTTGGAAGAGGATATTGTACTGTGTGAAGGACTGGGTTCACCGTCACCTTGAAGTCCCCACAGATGCGAACCTTCCTTGGCTCCTCAGACTTATTGTTTAACGGTTTCTTCATGACAGGGACGATGGGTGTCGCCCACTCGCTCCAGTCTACCTTAGATAACACGCCTGCATTCTCCAGATTCTCCAGCTCTGCCTCGACGGCTGGGCGAATTGCATATGGTTCCGGTTTTGCTTTGAAAAACTTGGGAATTGCATGCTCCTCTACTTTTATCGAGGCGGTTACGCCTTTAAGAGTGCCCAGTTCTTGTTGAAATACCTCCTTGGTGTCAGCTAAGATTGTTGACAATCGTCCAGGAGTGACGTCGTCATCCTTTTTACCAGCCACCGTCAGTGCCTGAATGGAGTGCCAGTCTAAACTTATCTTTCTGATCCATTCACGTCCCAATAACGGTGGTCCACCATCTTGCAGAATGTAGAGATACAATTTCCGTATTTTCTTGCCGTTGTATTCGACAGACACCCTTATTTTTCCTTTGGGGTATACTTTTTGCCCCGTATACGTCCTCAAGACAATGGATGTCTCTCTCAAGGGTATGTGTGAGAATAGCCGCTCGTAGTCTCGTCAATTCATGACGGTTAGAGCTGATCCTGTATCCAATTCCATTATGACTTGGGACCCTGCTATCGTGAGGGTGACCCAAATGGTTCGGTGATCCTCTTTTGCGATTACATTATGAAGTTTGAGACAGCTTAGTCTCTTGTTCCCGGATTCACTATTGCTCATCTGGTCTTCAGAACTACTGTCCGTCATCTTTTGAACTTTCCTGTACGGTTCCTTAGTAGCCTTTTTGTTGTCGTTGGTCTTCTTCCCAGACCTGCAAACTCGTGCAATGTGTCCCATCTTTCCGCATTGCCTGCATATTTTGTCCTTGGACCAGCAGTCCTTCTGGCCATGGTTTGTTCTGCCGCAGCGATAACATTTTGCAAATCCCCGTGTCATTTCGTGGGTGCTGTATTCCTGTGGCTTTTGTTGTATTTCCGCAGCTCCCCTTGCTGCTGCTTCGTACGATACTGCCATGCTGAAAGCCTTATCTAGCGTCAGCTCTTTCTCTGAGAGTAACCTCTTCTGGGTTCCTTCACTCAGGAGTCCACAGACAAATTTGTCCCGTAAGGTATCTGCCAGTCCTGCTCCGAACTGGCAGTGCTTTGATAGCTTGCGTAGTTCCGTAAGGTAATCAGCATTGCTCTCATTTTTATGCTGATTTCTCCTGTGGAATTTAAATCTTTCTGCTATCAGCAGCGGTGTAGGATTTAGGTGTTCCTGTAGGATAGCAACAATTTCGTTAAAACTCTTCGCCTTCGGTTTGGCTGGAGTAATCAGGTCCCGCAATAGGCCGTACGTTCTTGCGCCCATTAAATTTAGCAATACCGATGCCTTTTTCTCATTGGCTATTTCGTTTGCCTCGCAATATACCTCGACTCTTTCCACATACGTGGTCCAGTCTTCTATTACATTATCAAAGGCAGTGATATCGCCAGTCTTTGGCATCTTGAAAATCTAAGATGGCGCCTCCCACGCTTTGCCTTCTTCCCCGATTTAACAAAATAGCGCCTCCCGCGCTTTTGTCTTCTCCGCTGTTGCTCGCGGCTTTTTGCGCGTTTAATTTTAATTTTTTTTAATTTCCCCATCGTCGGAACAACCCTGCGGGACTCTTGCCTCCCTCTTCTCGGGTCTGTACGCTGCCCGGCTTCGTAGCACCGGCCGCACCCAGTGTGCTCCACCCTCTCTCTCTCCTCTTCCCGACAACGCTGCTCGGCCCCGTTGCAAGCCACCCGCTCGAACTCTAGACCGCCGCAGCCCAGGAAGGATCAGTGTACTACCTGCCACCAGCCCGATTAGCTGAAGCACCATCGACAGGATAACCAAGCCCCGCTCTCGACAGCCTCTCCTGCAAATCTTCAACTCTGCTGACTCAGAGGCGGATGCCCACGGTCGACGCCCGTTTCTACTGTTTCTTTCTTCCTTCTGGCCTCGACCTCTGATAACTTCGCTTCAGGGATGGATCCCCATGAGGTGGTGCAGATTGTAGGTAAGTTTGTATCTGCTCGTCGCCAGTATTATGTCCGTGTATAATTGAGACACGGACTGCAGGAGTTGATTATAACAAGTCTTTACTGAATGGAGACAACCTGAAAACTGAAACTACAGAAGCCTGCTAGGGCCTTTTATACAGGGGTGGTCACTGCCGGTACTGCAGTCTGAGACCAGTTATTCCTTTAAAGGTACATACACAACACTGTTGATGGTAAATCGGAGAGAAAAAATCTCTCTCTTCCTCCATTTCTGTCTCAATCTCCTCCTTCAGCTCTATATTCAATCTCCTTCACTTCCGTGTCTCCCTCTCTCCACCTCTGTTGTTTTATTCTTCTTCACTTCTGTTTTTTCTTACTTGTGTTCCTCACTTTCTCCCTCACTTCCGTCTCTCTCCACCTTTGCTTTTCGCCTCCCTCATCTTTGTCTCTTCCTCCCCCCCTCAGTTTTCTTTTTTTGCCTCTTATTTTTCTGCTTTATCTTTTTATCATCGCTCTCCTTTTTTTGCTTCTTTGTCAGTTTTCTTTCCCCTCTTGGAGCTCCTGTGTGGGGAGCTCCTGTGTGGGGAAGATGAGGGAGCCTGGTGGGTCCGTCAATCAGCCAAGGAGCGCGATTCAAAAAGAGCAGAGGCACTAGATTATTGGGGGTAGGGGGGGAAGGGGGAAGTGGGAGACGTTTAAAAAAAGCAAGGAGTGCGCAGATTGTAAAAAAAACAGTGGGAAGGGAGAGGGGGGGTTAAAATAATCAGCAGGAGCAAAGCTTCCAAAATGGATGGGGAACAGGGATTCCAAAAAAAGCCGGGGAGCGGAGATTTAAAAACAGCCGGGAGTGGGACCTTAAAACAAAAGCGGGAGCGGAGCTTCTGCTCCGTGTTGGTCAGGATTCTCCCAACCACTCCAGGTGCTGCTCATGTTGTGTTTAATAATCGCTCCTGTGAAGCGTCTTGGGATGTTTTACTATGTTGAAGGCGCTATATAAACGCAAGCTGTTGTTGCACCAGTGCAATGAGGCCATTCGCCATGTAAATCAGTCTGTGCTGCCATCAGCCAGTAGGCAGCCTCCAGCAGGGGCACACAATAACAATACAATACAATACAAATCGCTTTATTGGCATGATAAGGTACATCTTATGTTGCCAAAGCATCAAAATACATTTATGGTTGAACACACACTGAAACACAGCCTCCAGCAGGGGCACACACTGAAACACAGCCTCCAGCAGGTAACGTTGGAGTCGCCACCGGTCTTTTAATAGCACCGATGTCTGGGTAAGTGACAGCAGCAAGCATGCAGGCCCCCGTAATCAGAAACAAGGCCAATTCTGGCTCACAGGCAGACTATTGAGGTAGCTGGGCCGGGGAATTGTAACGAAGTTTTTGAAACAACTCTCAGGAATCCACGACCTCTACACATGGAAGTAGAGTAGTAGACACAATATCGGAACATAGTACAGGCAATGGGTCAGCACAGTAGCACAAAAACAGATTGCTAAACGGTCAGCAGTGCCACCTGCTGCCATGTAGCAGTACTGCAGCTATATTTGTTTTTATTCGTTGATGGGATGTGGGCGTCGCTGGCAAAGCCAGCATTTATTGCCCATCCCTAATTGCCCTTGAGAAGGTGGTGGTGAGCCGCCGCCTTGAACCGCTGCAGTCCGTGTGGTGAAGGTACTCCCACAGTGCTGTTAGGGAGGGAGTTCTAATATTTTGACCCAGCGATGATGAAGGACCGGTGATATACTTCTAAGTCAGGATGGTGTGTGACTTGGAGGCGAACTTGGAGGTGGCGGTGTTCCCATGCGCCTGCTGCCCTAGTCCTTCTAGGTGGAAGAGGTTGCGGGTTTGGGAGATGCTGCCAAAGAAGCCTTGGCGAGTTGCTGCTGTGCATCTTGTAGATCATACATACTGCAGCCACAGTACGCCGGTGGTGGAGGGAGTGAATGTTTAAGGTGGTGGATGGGGTGCCAATCAAGTGGGCTGCTTTGTCTTGGATGGTGTCGAGCTTCTTGAGTGTTGTTGGAGCTGAACTCATCCAGGCAAGTGGAGAGTATTCCATCACGCTCCTTACTTGTGCCTTGTAGATGGTAGAAAGGCTTTGGGGAATCAGGAGGTGAGACACTCACCGCAGAATACCTAGCCTCTGACCCGCTCTTGTTGCCACAGTATTTACAATGTGGCTGGTCCAGTTAAGTTTCTGGTAAATGATGACCCTCAAGGATGTTGATGGTGGGGGATTCGGCAATGGTAATGACATTGAATGTCAAAGGGCAGTGGTTAGACTCTCACTTGTTGGAGATAGTCATTGCCTGGCACTTCTGTGGCGCGAATGATACCTGCCACTTATCAGCCCAAGCATGAATGTCGTCCAGGTCTTGTTGCATACGGGCATGGACTGCTTCATTATCTGATGAGTTGTGAATGGCGCGGAACACTGTGCAGTCATCAGCGAACATCCCCATTTCTGACCTTATGTTGGAGGGAAGGTCATTGATGAAGCAGCTGAATATGGTTGGGCCTAGGACACTGCCCTGAGGAACTCCTGCAGCGATGTCCTGGGGCTGTGATGATTGATGTTCAACCACCACAACCATCTTCCTTTGTGCTAGGTATGACTCCAGCCAGTGAAGAGTTTTCCCCCCGATTCCCATTGACTTCATTTTTACTGGGGTTCCTTGATGCCACACTCGGTCAAATGCTGCCTTGATGTCAAGGGCAGTCACTCTCACCTCACCTCTGGAATTCAGCTCCTTTGTCCATGTTTGGACCAAGGCTGTAATGAGGTCGGGAGCTGAGTGGTCTTGGCGGAACCCAAACTGGGCATCAGTGAGCAGGTGCCGCTTGATAGCGCTGTCAATGACACCTTCCATCACTTTGTTGATGATTGAGAGGAGACTGAAGAAGAAGGGGCGGTAATTGGCCGGATTGGATTTGTCTTGCTTTTTGTGGACAGGACATACTTGGGCAGCTTTCCACATTTTCGGATAGATGCCAGTGTTGTAGCTGTACTGGAACAGCTTGGCTAGAGGCGCGGCTAGTTCTGGAGCACAAGTCTTCAGCACGATAGCCAGGGCCTTTGCTGTATCCAGTACGCTCAGCCGTTTCTTGATATCACGTGGAGTGAATCGATTTGGCTGAAGACTGGCTTCTGTGATGGTGGGGACCTCAGGAGGAGGCCGATATGGATCATCCACTCGGCACTTCTGGCTGAAGATGGTTGCAAACACTTCAGCTTTGTCTTTTGCACTCACATGCTGAGCTCCACTATCATTGAGGATGGGGATATTCATGGAGCCTCCTCCTGTTAGTTGCTTAATGGTCCACCACCATTCTCGACTGGATGTGGCAGGACTTTGATCTGATCTGTTGATTGTGGGATCGCTTAGCTCGGTCTATAGCATGCTGCTTCTGCTTTTTAGCATTCACGTAGTCCTGGGTTACAGCTTCCCACCTCATTTTTAGGTACACCTGGTGCTGCTCCTGGCATGTTCTTCTGCACTCCTTATTGAACCAGGGTTGGTCCCCTGGCTTGATGGTAATGGTAGAGTGAGGGATATGATGTTACAGATTGTGGTGGAATACAATTCTGCTGCTGATGGCCCACAGCGCCTCATGGATGCCCAGTTTTGAGCTGCTAGATCTATTCCATTTAGCACAGTAGTAGTGCCACACAACACAATGGAGGGTGTCCTCAGTGTGAAGACAGGACTTCGTCTCCACAATGACTGTGCGGTGGTCACATGCATCATGGACAGGTAGATTGGTGAGGACGAGGTCAAGTAGGTTTTTCCCCTCATGTTGGTTTTCTCACAGGCCCAGACTGGCAGCTATGTCCTTCAGAACTCGGCCAGCAGTGGTGCTACTCGTCTCCCACCCAGACAGAGTACATTCTGTGCCCTTGCTACTCAACATGGAGGAGTACTGATTCATCAGCTGAGGGAGGGCAGTAGGTGGTGATCAGCAGGAGGTTTCGTTGCCCATGCTAGACCTGAAGCCATGGGTCCAGAGTCAATGTTGTGGACTCCGAGGGCCACCACCCCTGGTGGGTCTGGGACGTTGGCTGAAAGGTATGATTCTGTGAGTATGACTGTCAGGCTGGGACAGCTCTCCAGATGTTGGATGAGGGCTGGTTGTTGACTGGGCTGCCATGTCCATAGCCAGTGCCGAGGTTGCTCGCTAGGCCATTTCAGAGGACAGTTAAGAGTCAACCACATTGCTGTGGGTCTGGAATCACACATAGGCCAGGCCAGACCAGACCAGACCAGGTAAGGATGGCAGATTTCCTTCCCTAAAGAACAATTAGTGAACCAGATGGGTTTTTACAACAATCTTGACTAGTCTGTGGAACAGCTCTCCCAATTTTGGCACTAGAGATAGTTTCAAATTCATCATTACTGATACTAGCTTTTTATTTCAGATTTATTTTATTAACTCAATTTAAATTCCCCAGCTGCCGTGGTGGGATTTGAACTCACTGGATCATTAGTTTAGGCTTCATTGGATTACTAGCCCAGTGACATTACCACTATGCTACCGTGCCCTTAGATATGATGTGAACACTATTAATTACATTAACATTGCATTCTTCCACAATTTTATTTAAAATTTAAGAGTGACTCCTGCGGGAATGGTTCCTGCGTTATGGAGTGCTCAAAGGGCGCCACTTTGATCAGGGTGAGAGTGAGGTCATTGCAGAACTGTGCCAGCTGTACAGAATAATGGTCCTGAAATTGCAGTCGGAGGCATACCTCTGGAGTACACCTCCGACCCGCGAAACATTTCCGCACCTACCTGCTGTCGCCCAAGCTGCGGAGAGCTCGGGCCTCGAGGCGGACGGCAGCGGAAAGGCCCACGGATCACAGGGACACAGGCGGTTCGGAAGCATCCCTGGGATCACGTGGGCCCGGTCCTCCAATGAGAAAGGAGGATTCCATTGCAGTCATTTCCGAACAGGATCCTCTAATGACAAGCAATGGAATCCCCAAATAATTAAACAATTTAGACAATTCTAATAAATATAAATGTTCTGAATTCCAATTTTATTCCTAACTCCCTTTCATTACACCATATGCAATAAAAATTTAATTTTTTGAAAAATTATTTTAAACCTTTTAATCCAGGCCAATATTTGCATAAACTAATTTTAAGTGTTTCACAGAATCACAGAAACCCCACAGTGCAGATAGAGGCCATTTCAGCCCATCGAGCCTGCACCGACACATATCCCACCCGATCCCCGTAACCCCTACACCAACACATATCCCACCCTATCCCCGTAACCCCACGTATTTAATCCCCCTAACACTAAGGGTCAATTTATCATAGCCAATCAACCTAACCCGCACATCTTTGGACTGTGGGAGGAAACCGGAGCACCCGGAGAAAACCCACGCAAACACGGGGAGAATGTGCAAACTCCACACAGACAGTCGCCCGAGGCCGGATTCGAACCCGGGTCCCTGGCGCTGTGAGGCAACAGTGCTAACCACTATGCCACCGTGCACCGTGTTTGTGCATCATTTTTTATTTTTAAATGTTTAATTTAAAATTTATAATAACCCTTACGCTGATGAAAGCAGGCCCTATGACTGCTTTCACCAGCCTTAAGAGTTTCGTGGCCAATTGCTGGGCAGTTGTTGAGCAAATAGCCCAACTCTGCGCCATTGAAACTGATTATATTTTTGGTTCATTTGATCTGTCAAAGCGCATGTGGAAACCCGGAGGTTGCGCAGCTTTTCAGAAGGATTATGCTGAGCATACGCCGTCAAAGACACTGTAATTTCAGGGCCAATGAAGTCCTCATCATGGCCAAGGAAATGGACAATGCAAAATTTTTAATAGAATCACCTAAGACCTATCCCAGACATGACCTCTGTAAAACAAGAGGTGGTGCTCTGAGTACCCTCTGGCAGTGCTTACTATGTCACTCCGCATTCAGCTACAGGGTTTGCACCTGTGTTTTGTATTATCTGGGTCTGTCAGTAGTCCTTGTCTATCTATAAAAGCCCTTTTCAGTGCAGGGAAGAGACGAAGAGCAAGTCAAATCAGTGAGTGGCTCTTGGCCTATCAAAAATGGTCCAACCTTGGGCGGAGGAGAGTGTGGCCAGGTGGGGGAGGGGTGTTTCCTCTTGGTTCACGCGGTTGCTGAATTTGGCCACCGGATGGCGCGTACCCTGATCTGGGAAGAATGCTTGTTTCCCGCACAGAGAGGTGAACTGGAGGCTATGCCAGAAAGCCCATTGTAGGACTCTTGGGCCAACACAGAGGGCCACCACTTTTCCGATTGTATTTGTTTGTTTAAATATCTTAATAAAAACAGGACGCTCAAGCTTAAGTGGGAAATATTATTTTGGTAAAGCTGGGCACACAGCCCAATTATTAAAGTACTAAAGTATTAAAAGCAAAGTCCCCTGCTGGGATGTGACTGGATCAATCACTGTGGGAAAGGCTGCAGTTTCTGGCTAGTGGCCAGCGCTATTTTATCGCTGCGATGGCTCGACTATTTAATGCCCATTACATGTTACACAGAATTTTACAGCACAAGAACAGGCCATTCGGCCTGACAGATCTGTGCCGGTGTTTATCTGAGGAAGGATGTTCTTGCCATGGAGGGAGTACAGCGAAGATTCGCCAGACTGATACCTGGGATGGCAGGAATGACGTATGAGGAGAGATTGGGTCGATTGGGCTTATACTCGCTGGAGTTTAGAAGAATGAGAGGGGATCTCATTGAAACTTATAAAATTCTAACAGGACTGGACAGACTAGATGCAGGAAGGATGTTCCCGATGGTCGGGGAGTCCAGAACCAGGGGTCACAGCCTAAGGATAAGGGGTAAACCATTTAGGACAGAGATGAGGAGGAATTACTTCACCCAGAGAGTGGTGAACCTGTGGAATTCTCTACCACAGAAGACAGTTGAAGCCAATTCATTAAATATATTCAAGAAGGAGTTAGATCTATTTCTTAAGGCTAAAGGGATCAAGGGATATGGGGAGAAGGCAGGGACAGGGTACTGAATTTGGATGATCAGCCATGATCTCATTGAATGGCGGAGCAGGCTCGAGGGACCGAATGGCCTACTCCTGCTCCTATCTTCTATGTTTCTATGGTATGCTCCACACGAGCCTCCTCCCACCTTATTTCATCTCAGCCCAGCAGTGTGAAATCTTTGTCTCATGACATGGCTAGCTGTTTAAGGAGAAAGCTCTGGGCCTTTGCAGCTTTACAGTGTGATTCACTTATAACTTTAGTTCACGTTGTTATTTTTCTATTTAGGTTCTAAAACCTAAAGGGGGAAAAATTGAGTCGCGCCCCCCTTTGGGGCGCTAATTTCGCCGTTAGCGCCCCCGTAGCCAAAATTGAGTGGTAGCGCTGCGAGGGAATATCGCGGCGCTAGGTGCCGCAGTATTGCAGGCTTTCCTCCACTTCTTAAAGGGGAGGGGCCTTGCGTAGCGCGACCTGGGGCCCAGCTGGGCCATCGGGGATTGGAGTGCTGGCAAAAGAGCCCGGCACTCAAGAGAAGTGCCGGGCTCATGGAGCGCAGCCGGCACTCTGCCGGGGGGCGGGTCAGGAGGCCGGGGACAGGAGCGGAGGCAGGTGCTGGCAGGCGGCTGGCAACAAAAATGGCCGCCTGGCACCTCGCCTTCAATTAGCGCCGCCCCGGCTGCAGGTAGGCCCCCCGACCCTGTCGGACATAGTTGTAATGTTCTCAACACACGGACACGGACACAGGATGTATTCCATCAGCCCTCAACACGAGGCTTCTTTATTCATTTCCTCTCTCTGTTTACTCTCTGTCGCCCCCTACTGGGGCGGAGGGTAACTCTCACCACATCTCCCTTTCTAAACAGACTTTGAATACTATTCCTTTACTATTAACATTTCAAATGACCTTCTTTCAAATCATTACTTTTTTACTGTGCTTAAGAAATAACAAACTCTAACAAACATAACATCTCTAATGCACAATGTATCTCTTTTTTTTGAGAAACACGAATAATGCAAGCAGAGTAAGCTTGGAGGGACAAGGTGATTGAACCCTCCACCAAGTACCTCGGGTATTATTCTGACCCAATGAGGTGTCTTGGTTCTTAAGCTATTCATGTTGCAAAGTCCTGGAGGTATGAAGGAGGATTGCGGACCCTTTCAGGGTATCGTCTGGAACCCGATGGAGGTGGGGTATCCATTGTGGGTGGAGGAGATGGAGGTGGGGTATCCCCTGTGGGTGGAGGAGTTCCAGGACCCGCATCCCCATTGTAGTCATCGGGAATGGAAGGCTCATCAGCAGTGTCTGGGGGCTGCTGGGTAAGTGCGAGGTGTCTGCGGTTCCTGCGAACAATCTGGCCCTGGATATCAACCAGATACGATCTTGGGGTGTTGGCCTGTCCTTGCACAATGCCTCTTTTGCGGGAGTCACGTATCCACACATAGTCACCTGGAAGGAGTGGACACAAGGGCTTAGCTCTGTGGCGACTGTTAAAGTTGGCCTGTTGTCTTAGTTTAGATTGTTTGTCCTTGTCTGTAAAATTCTGGAGGTCGGGCCAGCCTGGGGTCAGGAGTGATGGTATAGTTGGCACGGTAGTACGAAGTTTTCTGCCTTGTAGCAACTCAGCAGGGCTGAATCCGCTAGAAAGAGGTGTGGCGCGGTATGCAAGGAGTGCCCGGTATGGGTCAGGTGACTTTTTAAAAAGCTGTTTGGCTGTCTGGACAGCGCGCTCGGCAGCCCCATTGCTTTGAGGATACAGAGGACTGGATGTGACATGGGTGAAGTCCCAGCTGTCGGCAAATGAGCGAAAGGTGTCCGAGGCAAATTGGGGGCCATTATCTGTTTGAACCAGCAGAGGGACCCCTAGGCGGGCAAAGCAGGATTTCATACATTCAACGACTGCATGAGAGGTGGTGGAGAGGAGCTTGATAACTTCAATGAACTTAGAGAAGTAGTCAAACATTACCAGGTAAGTTGAGTTATCCAAATTAAATAGATCAGCCCCAACCTTCTGCCATGGGCCCTCAGGGGTGTCATCTGGAATCAATGGCTCTGGTGGTTGTTGTCTCATTTGGGTGCAGCTTGGGCATTGTTGTACTTTACGTTGTAGTTGACCGCTTAATCCAGGCCACCAGACAGAACACCTGGCTCGTGTTTTGCATTTTGTGACCCCTTGATGGCCATCATGCAGTTTGTCCAGAATGTCTTTCTGTATTGATGCTGGAATGACCAACCGGCACCCTTGTAGCAGCAATCCTTGTGCAATAGTGAGGTCACCTGAAACGGCCGCGTAAGGTCTAAGAGCGTTGTCAAGTTTCGCATGATCTGGCCAGCCCTCATGGCAGTATGTGAAGACCTGACGAAGTAGTTCATCCATTTCCTGTTCTTGATGAAGTGCAGCCAGGCGTTTCTCGGTAATGGGCAGTGCAGTGAGTATTGAGTGTACAAAATTCTCTATGCACTGCACCTCAGGGGAATCATCCACCGGCGGCTGGTAGGGAGCCCTGGAAAGGACGTCGGCAGTTGCTAGGCTCTTCCCCGGCACATGTGATATAGTGAAGTGAAAGTGCATGAGTCGCATCCGAAAGCGCTGAATGCGGGGGGACAACTCGTCCAGGTTTTTAGATCCCAATAGTGTAAGGAGGGGCTTGTGATCTGTTTCGACCTGGAATGTCATGCCTATTAGGAAGTCCCTATAGCGCTCACACACCCATGTAATGGCCAGGGCCTCTTTTTCAAACTGCGCATAGCGCTGCTCTGTTTTTGAAAGGGCTCGTGAAGCATAGGCTACAGGGCGCCAGTCAGTGTCAGGTCTCTTTTGTAAAAGGACTGCACCCAAGCCAAACGATGAGGCATCAGCTGACACTTTAGTGAGTGCATTGGGGTCATACAGTGCAAGGCCTGGCGGGGTGGTTAGCTCCGTCTTTATCTCAGTGAAAGCTTGGGACTGCTGGGGTCCCCAATACCATGAGGTCTGCCTGTTGAGGAGATCCCGGAGTGGCTTGGTTTTATCGGCTAGATGGGGTATGTATTTGCCCAAGTGATTGACCAGGCCCATGAAGCGGCGTATTTCAGATACATTCCTTGGTGCGGCCATGTGTGCGAGGGCCTTGACTTTGTCAGGATCTGCTCAGACACCGGTCCCATCGATGACCTGGCTGAGAAATTTCACCTGCGTTTTGGCAAATTCACATTTGGAGTTAGGAGTAAGTCCAGCTTGCTGTAGTTTACTGAGAATTGCAAAAAGTCGCTGATCGTGCTGTTCTTGGGTTGCGCCAAACACCAACACATCATCCATTTGGCATAAGACACCATCAAGTCCCTCAAGGAGGCGGGACATGCGGCACTGGAAATGCTCAGGGGCGGAGGATATTCCAAAGGGCAGTCTGTGGAAACAGTAACGTCCGAATGGCGTGATGAACGTGGTGAGACGTTTTGACTCCTCTGACAAGGGTATTTGCCAGAAACCAGATTGAGCGTCAAGCTTTGTAAAAACCTTTGCATCTTTCAGCTGCCCCAGAGTGTGCTCTACGCAGGGTAAGAGATGCAGCTCTCTACAGACACTTTCATTGAGTTTTGTTAGGTCTACGCAGATTCTGATTTTTTCCGTTGGGTTTTGGGACTACAACCATTCCGGAGCACCAGGCTGTGGTTCCTCAACTCTTGCAATTATCCCCAGTTGCTCCATGTGGGTGAGTTCCTCCTTAACTTTGGACATAAGGGGGAGCGAGACACGTCGGGGTGTAGAGAGAGCAAAAGGTTTAGCATCCGGCTTGAGGCGAATGTGATACTCTTCTTGCAGTCGCCCAATGCCTTGAAACAGTCTGGGGAACCGTTGTCTGACCTCCCGTTCGAGGTCCGTAGATACTGTCTCTGCTACCTGTGGGTCCAACCTGGACACCAGATGCAGGGAAATGATGGCGGGGCGACCGAGGAGCGCTGTTCGTAGACCGCGTACCACATACACGTCCTGTTTTGTAGACTGTGGACCACGGGTCAGGGTAGCTGAAAATTTTCCTCTGACATTCAACGGGACTTGACCAGGCCCCTGAAGAATCTTAGTGGTGCTCTGAAGAGCCTTTTGACCTAGGTCGTTGTAGAGGCACTCTGGGATGACAGTGACATCAGCCCCTGTATCGAGTTTGAATTCAGTCATGTGACCACACAAGCTTAGGGTGATGGTCCACGGCTGGTCCTGCCCATCTCCAATTGATCCCAGGAACGCTATCTCATTGTCGTCGTCCTCTGATATTTCAGCAACCGCAGGTGTGGATCGGCAAACTGCAGCAAAATGTCCCTTTTTCTGGCAGTTCCTGCAGCTAACATCTTTGGCTGGACAGATTTGTCCATTGTGTGCCTATTGTCTGCAACTCTGCTTTTGTGGTTGGAAATGTGTTCCAGTTTGAGTTCCAGTGCGAGGCCTCTGTACATATTCATGTGAGGCAGTTTGTCTTGATTTGGTAGAAAAATGTTTTTGGGGGGCTGATTGTCGGGGGGCACTTATGGTTTCAATGGCATTACTATCTTTCTGAAGCATTGATTGCTGTTTCTTTATTGCTTCACTTTGGAAAACCTGTGTTTTTGCTTTGTCAACTGTGAGGTCTGGATCCATCTGTAATTTTTCAGAGAGCTTAAGATCCCTTAATCCAACAACCAATCTGTCACGAATTAGTTCGTCCCGCATAGCTCCATATTCACAGTGTTCTATGAGCTCATATAGCATTTTGATGAAGCTATCACCCGATTCCCCTCGCTCCTGCACGCGCCTATGGAATCTTGCGCGTTTGAATGTCAAATTCCTCCGCGGGATGAAATGATTAGACAACTCCGTTTTAACTGTGTCATAGCTTTTCAGTTGATCAGCCGTAATATTCCTGCACCGGACGATCGCTTCAGCCTCCGCTCCCATGGAATATAATAGCGTGTTGACCTGTTTTTCCTGTGACTGTTTATCAAGGCCTGAAGCCTGTCTGAAGCGTTCAAATCTGCTGCGCCACAACAGCCACTCTTCCGGCCGTGTAAAATCAAATTCGGAGGGGGGAGAAATCTGAAAGAATGCAGGACTTTGAGTGGCCATGATAGTAAGCAACGTGGGGTAAGTACACTTTTTTTTTTCAGTCTCTCTTGTTTATCTCCGTCCTAGCTTTAACTAGCTGCTATGCTACACCCGTATCGTAAACTTTCACTCACTGGGAGCTGACTAGTTTCACTGGGAAAGTTAGTTCCATTGACGCGGGCAGTCTTTAAGATGGGTATTTCGGGTACTTGCCACTTCTGTCACCATGTAATGTTCTCAACACATGGACACGGACACGGGATGTATTCCATCAGCCCTCAACACGAGGCTTCTTTATTCATTTCTTCTCTCTGTTTACTCTCTGTCGCCCCCTACCGGGGCGGAGGGTAACTATCACCACAATAGTGTCCGCCGGTAAGTCAGAGGGCGCTATCTAAGATCGTGGCCGGGGCGCGAGTGGGGCGCTGCGCACAGCGATGACTTCATCGCCGGCGGTGCAGCGCTGCGGGGCACTAACGGTTACCGCCGCCGCTAACCTCCCGCTGAATTTCGCGGGGGGCGTGGCGCCCGGGCGCTAGTTGCTTTGCGCCCCATTAGTGCCCTCTTAGGGCGTTAACGGGAGGCGCAAAGCAACCGAATTTTCCCCCAATCTGTTTTAATATTGTTATTAAAAAATTGGAAAACTTGAAAAGGGATCTGTAATTTAAAAATACTTAATGCAAATAAAATAATCTTGGAAAGGAGGTACTATTTTAAAACTTACAAATAAATTGCACTTTTACAAAACTAAAAAAAAAATGCAATTTTGGGATATTTTCATGTTGATATATTAAAGTGAAAAGGATGGAAGGTAATTCTGTAACAATTAGTTGAGCTGTTTGTAGATGATTCAATATCTGGCCAAACGAGGAGTAGGTTTTCATCTTCGCCGCCTGGACAGAGCAGAATGGATGCTCTTTATAGAGCCCGCCTGATCTGTCGATCCAACAGTAATGAGTTGCTGGCGTACAGCTCTGTCTGTAACTGATGTTGCAGACCTCCCCTTGCTGCTGCATCCTCTGGTCCACTGGCTTTCTCCTCTTCATGCAGCGGATGGTCCTCTTCATCTGCCGCCAATAGTAACTCTCCCTGTTGCAGGGCAAAGTTATACAGGAGGCAGCCCATCACCATGATCCTCGACTCTAGACTGCGCTGTAGGAAACTCTCAGGACCAGTCCTGGCAGCAGAACCATTTTTTTCAGCTCCCTCATGGACTGCTTGCTGACTGCTCTTGTTCCGCTGTGTCTGCTGTTTCATCTGGTCTCCATTGGCGTCCTTGGGTTTCAGAGTGAGCTGATCAGGCAAGTCTGGCTTGTCTCCCAGCCTGGGATGCGTTGCTCCTTGTCAAAGAGTGGGACAATTTTTGGACTGCTGCAGGATGCAGGCATCGCAATGGCTACCTGGAAAACAGCCACATGCCATGGGAAGCTGATGACAGCCCTGGTAAACAGCACAGCTGTAATCTGCTTTATGGAGGAATGCATTGCAGTCTGACTGATGTTACCTATGTTTCCAGCTGCAGTCTGAAATGACCCCGCTGCATGGAAATTCAGGGCTGTGACAGCGTTAAATGCCAACGGCAATGCAGCGCCATCTGTGGTAGTGGGCTGCAACATTCTTCAGATATCTACAATGGACCATCGTCAGAAGACCAACCTCCTTCTGCACTGCTCCTCACCGTGGTTCAAACTGCTCAGTCTGGGCCCGTAGACCCTATGTGCAGGGGAGGCCACCTGCAGGCAGCCCTCCTCCGTCCTGGATTCCTTGCAGGGCCATGTGCAAGTCCCTGAAGCTCCCTCACATGTTGCTGCTGCTGCTCCTGTTCCTCCTCATCCTGTAGCCAGTAAAGGGTGACCAACATCACTCACATTTTAAAATGAAAACTGAATTATGTCTGCACATAATTATCCACCGCTCTCAAACCACACTTTAACTAAAGACTACACGGGGGCCTTCACCCCCCTCCCCCCATGGTTTTTTTAATTTGTTCATGGGATGTGGGTGTCGCTGGCAAGGCCAGCATTTATTGCCCATCCCTAATTGCCCTTGAGAAGGTGGTGGTGAGCTGCCTTCTTGAACTGCTGCAGTCCGTGTGGTGATGGTACTCCCACAGTACTGTTAGGGAGGGAGTTCCAGGAATTTGACCCAGCGACGATGAAGGATCGGCGATCTACTTCCAAGTCAGGATGGTGTGTGACTGGAGCGGAACTTGCAAGTGGTGGTGTTCCTGTGCCTGCTGCCCTTGTCCATCTAGGTGGTAGAGGTCGGGGGTTTGGAAGGTGCTGTCGAAGAAGCCTTGGCGAGTTGCTGCACTGCATCTTGTAGATGGTATACACTGCAGCCACGGTACGCTGGTGGTGGAGGGAGTGAATGTTTAAGGTGGTGGATGGGGTGCCAATCAAGCGGGCTGCTTTGTCCTGGATGGTGTCGAGTTTCTTGAGTGTTGTTGCAACGCCATGGGAGATCAGCTAATTATAAATTAAATTTTCTTTATCGTACACTTTTCAGTTCTACTTTATGAGTTCCCTCCTTAGTGGCTTTGCAGATACGATGAGAATGGGTAGATGTGCACAGTTTGAATGTTGAATAGATGCTGAAAGGGTTAACGATGCCCAGTAAGCTCATAATGATCCCATCTCAGTCACATGTAGTATTTGAAGGGTATCATTTAGCAGAGACTCTCAGCAAGTTCCTACTTGTCGGGATTATATGACAAAGGAACTACACAATGGCCCCATTGTACATCACAGGCAATGTTTCCAAGACCGCATCAGCTCACTTCAAACAAACAGTGAACTATTTACACACTCGCCCAGTAGTGCAGCATACACACCAGTGATGGCTGTTCTTTACATCTCAAGATTGAAGATGATGGAAACGGAATAAATTGTTCGTTTTTGTATCCTTCACCAGGTATTGGTCTTACATTTTAAACGCATTTAGTGATTTTATTCTAAAACAATGTTTTAAAGTTCTATAACATTCTTTCAAGATTTGCGTCACAATTTGGAAAAGAGAGTTACTTTTTATTTTGTTTCCTTGCATTTACCAGATGAAACTCATTTGTCAAGAAGCTTTGTTTTAGCAACTTTCAGATTCACTTCACTCGCACCAGATTGGAACCAATGATCGATTAATAGTCTGGTGCCTTGTCTTGTCTCGGTTGAGTCGGCAAGTGCTGTACTCCGCCAGCTTTGTAAGGGGTGAGGTCACTGGGCGAGCGCAACTGCGAAATTACTCATTCAAATTCTTCAGTTTATGTTTAACTGTGTCCGCTGACCTTGCAGTTACTATTTCGTTATCTAACTGGCTCCAGTCGACGACTGTTTGCGGGGAAAAAGCTGAACCTGCGAACGTCTTTCTTGACCAGTCGTCTCATTAGTTTCTGGCTAATCCCCCTTGTTGATCTGTTGTTCCGTGCAAGCTGCAGCACACTTTCCATTCTGATTCCAGTTAGTCCACTGGTGATTTGATACACCTAGTGGAGCCTAGAGTCCCTCCTCCTCCTCGCAAGTATTTCCCACTCTCGGGCTGTCAGCATTGCGGTAACGCTACTGGTCTGTTTGTAATCGTTCATACAGAATCGAACAACTTTCCTCATGTTTTAATAAATAATTCATGATTTATTGTATCTTTAAGTATTACATTTTTTTTAAACTCCCGGGGGGGGGGGCGGAGTTGCGATCCCTGGGTGGGGGGTGGAGTCCGATTACATAAGAACATAAGAAATAGGAGCAGGAATAGGCCACTTGGCCCCTCGAGCCTGCTCCGCCATTCAGTAAGATCATGGCTGATCTTGGGTTCAAAGCCATTTCCCTGCCCGCCCCCATAACCCTTCACTCCCTTATCTTGCAAATATCTGTCTATCTCCACCTTAAATGTATTTAATGACTCCGCCTCCACAGCTCTCTGGGGCAGAGAATTCCACAGATTTACGACCCTCTGAGAGAAGAAATTCCTCCTCATCTCCGTTCTAAAAGGGCGACCCTTTATTCTGAAACTATGCCCCCGAGTTCTAGATTTCCCCACGAGGGGAAACATCCTCTCTGCATCTACCTTGTCGAGCCCCCTCAGTATCTTATATGTTTCGATAAGATCACCTCTCATTCTTCTAAATTCCAATGAGTATAGGCCCAACCTGCTCAACTTTTCTTCATAAGTCAACCCCCTCATCTCCGGAATTAACCTCCTGAATCATCTCTGAACTGCCTCCAATGCAAGTATATCCTTCCTTAAATAAGGAGACCAAAACTGTACGCAGTACTCAGGGTGTGGTCTCATCAATACCCTGTACAGTTGTAGCAGGACTTCCCTGCTTTTATACTCCAACTCTCTTGCAATAAAGGCCAACATTCCATTTGCCTTTTTGATTACTTGCTGTACCTGCATGCTAACCTTTTGTGTTTCATGCACAAGGACCCCCGGGTCGCTCTGAACTGTAGCATTTTGTAATCTCTCAACATTTAAATAATAATTTGCTTTTTTATTTTTCCTGCCAAAGTGGATAACCTCGCACTTTCCCACATTATACTCCATCTGCCAAATGTTTGCCCACTCACTTAGCCTGCCTATATCCCTTTGCAGATTCCTTGAGTCCTCCGCACAACTTGCTTTCCCACCCATCTTTGTATCACTGTCCTCGGGTGGGTGCGGGCTGCTGGTGTGGGGGAGCTTGGGGGAGCTTGGGGGAGCCGGGAGGAAGCACTCCTGCTCCTCCTGGCCCACAAGGATTGCTCCCCGATGTTATGTTCATAAATAAATAGACATTCTTATTATGAACAGCTAGCTTGAGCTAGTCACTTTATTCAGCCATGTGGACTTGTACAGCATCCATCTTGACTACTGCCTTGTGGGTAGCTTAGTGCCTCGTGGGTAGCCCAGTATTTAAACATACAGCTCCACCTAGTGTACCATTCTAGAATGACATGTTACTGATCATTACACCCGAGGCTGTGGCCGCCTCGTTGCAGCTGCCGGGAATCCCGAGCCCCAGGATCCCCAGCCGCCTGCAGTTAAAGCAGAAGCGTCAGGCCTCATTATCATACTTAAATAGCCTACCCACCTCCTGGCAGCGGGTTGGGTGCCCATCCCCACCCCACCTGAGTAAGAGGTGAAAGTGGACGGGTTGGAGGCGGGTTTTAGATTTTTCCAACTTTCACTTCCCCCCCCACGCTGCCCCTCCAACCCACCTGTTTTTTTTCTGTGAAAATCCCCCTCCCCCCCCCCCCACCCCCCGTATTTTGCTGAGGTGTGTGAACCTCATTAAAGGGTCAAAAATGATGCAAATTAGAGTGAGTCTCTCTCTCTCTCTTGCATATCTTGCTGATTTTTCCTCAAACATAACATAAAATAGCTGCACTTGCAAATGGACTTCCTGGCCTTCAGAACTTGGGTCCCTAAAGCTGCAGACTGGGATTTCCTGCTCTGTGGTTGCCAACCTCCCGATCTTCTCATGGTGTAAATTGCTGGTGAGCGCACAGACGGAAGCTCCCCCCCCCCCCCCCCCCCGGCCCTGTGATCCTCCCTGCTTTTTGCAAGTGACAGTGAAGTAGCAGGGGTTTCAGACTTGTTAGATAGTTCTTGCTGCCTTTTTGTAGGTTTAACTATTTCTTAAGCAATGTTACGTTTTACTGGCCGCAGCATTGGAGAGCTGGCTGTGCAGCCAAAGATTTGTGAAACTTTCAAAGAATTGCTGCATTTCTAAGCACCGGTCTTTGTAAATTCCCTAACAGCCTTCGTAATGCTGGAGGTCAGGGACACACAGTCATCCTTGCACACAGTGTTGCTGGGGCACACATGGCAGGATTATCTTGTATTATCCACCTATCCCAAATACGTCCAAAGATTTTTAAGAGGGGGAATAAAAAGGGACGGGGACCTGCAAAGACCAGGTCCCACAACCAGATCCCACCCCAATTTCCGCCTCTACCTGCCCAAATTTTGCTCCATTTGCAGCCCTAAAGCTGTGGAAATGTGATTGCACGCAGTTTTTAAGTATTAAAAAAGTACCCCACAAAACACTCAAAAGCTTAATTTTTTTTGCAGTTTCCAAGTTTTGAACTTTTTTTTTAAGCTCACTGACTCTGGACACATGATGACAGCAAAGTTGTTGCGGAGGCTGGTGGATATCGGTGAAGACGTCAATGAGGGGGAAGATTATACAGCAGGAGGTGGCATCCAGCTGGGCAAATGGACTGACCTTCATCAGGCAGCTGGTAGTGGCAACACCTGCCTGGTAAAGACACTGTTACAGCATGGTGCTCTCATAGATACCAGGTAAGACGCTGTTGTTGGTGGAAACAGCATTCAGCTGGAGCAGCAGCATGAAATAACATGACTTACATACCATAGGAGTCAGTGGCATAGGATTATGGATAGAAGAGTTTGCAGACTGTTGTCTGGGCAAGAGCAGTAACACAGCTTCTCCTTCAAATCCTCTTATTACTTAAAGCTCGGCCTGGCTAGCCTGGCAAGCATCACCCCCAGCTGCTCTTCCACACGCTGCCTTCATCAACCTTCTTCCACCTCCTCCTCCATCCTCTTTTCTGACGGCGGGTATGAGGAGTTTGTGAATTTCCTTGTCTCTAAAATTTAGCCTAGCCACTTGGCTGCCTCATCTTCTGAACTCAAGAGGTTGCATCAAATAAGCAAAAAAGCATTAAATTAACGATGGGAGGGGCTAGGTGAGACACTGAGCTTTGAGTCCCATTCAAGGCCACACTAGTGGGATGAAAGCCAACTATTAGCTATAATGGATCCGATATAAACGAGTTTGGGCAGTGTCAACCCATTTAGTAATGGGTGTGGGCCCACAGGAGAAAACTGCTCAGTCTCGCACAAATTAGATCTTGGGGGGGGGGGAAGATTCTGCGTCTGTGGTCCCAGCACATGTGTATCATAAAACTGTGCACAGTGCGCAACTTATTCCTAAACTGCCAATTATTAGTCAGTGAAGCAACAGGATTGTCAGTGTGGGAGATGGAAAATCTCCCAACTGAGCGGTGGTGGGCATTATGCCAGTTATTCTGGTCCTGTGTGTGTTGGAGGGGGGAGGGTCAGGTTATCCCTTCTGGCTGTGCCCCAGGTATGTCCTGTACAAGTACATCCCATTGTTGGCATCACTAGCATGAGTTACTAGTCATAACTTTGGAGTACTAATTGAGCCAATTTAAAAAAAAATCACCTGAACGGACATCACACAAACTGTGTTAACCAGGATAAACCTTTGTAATTTTCAGTTGTACTGTAAGAAAATGACAAATAGTATTAGACAAATATCTGGCTAGAATGGAGACTGAGAGTTCTGAGGATACGTACAGATAGAGATGATTGAATTCTGGATAGAATAGGATAGTTCCGAGGCTGCTGGGACAAGGGAAATATCAGGCCAAGGAAGGCAACTGGTCAGAGATGAATAATGGAACAGGTTCGGATTGAGGACCAATATGGCTGAAGCTCTAAATGAATACTCTACATCTGTTTTCACTATGGAATTATGGTCCAGTTAATTTGGCATTGGTTATAGGAAAGATGCAGGGAGGCATTATAAGTAATGGGTTCAATTATCACATTGAGAGCTATTAGAGAATCCCAGCGTGATTTAAAGAAATGGAGGTCCTGCATCACTAACCTGATTGGATTATTTGAAGTGACAAGGTTAATGGATGATGGTACTCCTGTTAATGTTATATACTTGACTTCCAGAAAGCATTGGGCAAGATTTCATTGTGTAGGACTAACAGTCAGATTTGATGCTGGATAGGGAATTGGTTGCCATCTCATAGACAGCGGTCATCAATGGAGGTAAATCTGCATGGGCCAAGTCATGAGTGAAGTCCCGCAGGGATCTATGTTGGGACCATTACTGTTCATCATCTTCATAAATGATTTGGATGAGGGCATTAATAGAATCATTCACAAGTTTACAGATTATAGAAAACTGTGCTTGGGAGTTGGGGATTTAGATCAAATCATTATGATACAGGCTGATTTGGATTTGACAGGGGAATGGGCACATGTGTGAGAGGTGTCCTTCAATGTGGATAAATGGAGTGGATTTGGGAAACTCCAGGTATGTATGTACAATGCAGGGATAGCTGCTAAAGGTTACAGAGCAGGAGAGAGACCTGGGGGGTAATGGTAGATAATACTGAAGGTCCACAAGCCATGTGGGGAGGACATTTGGAAAACAAACTTTGGGTGGCATTGCTAGCACAGTGCAATATAAAACTAAGAATATTATAATTAGGTTATACAAGGCTTTAGGACATTTGCAATTGGAGTATTGTGTCCACTTTTAGTCCCGTGTTTGGAGAAGGACAGAGGAGGGCAACAACAATAGCTTGCATTTATATAGCACCTTTAACGTAGTAAAACGGCCCATATTGCTTCATGGGAACGTTACCAAGCCACATAAGGAGATATTAGGACAGGCAAACCAAAATGTTATCCTGTTTTGAAGCTCTTCGCTATCGAGATAAGCTCAAGAAGTTGTTTTTAAATGTAGTGTCAGAGGAGATAAGATTAAGATTTTCAAAATGAAGAGATTATATTCTGTTCAGTTGGATAAGTTACTTGAAATAAACAGGGATGGGAAAACTAGGGGGCATGAGTATAAACAACATAATCAAGGAGTTAGGTTCGATGTTAGGAAGTATTTTGCCTCACAGAAAGTCGTTACCCCCCGGCACACATTACCATGCTTTGAATATGGATTCCCTACAGTCAAGAGGAAGTGGGTCAAGTTCCTGAGAGAGGAGAACATTTCAAGTTACAAAAGGTTGGTTATGGGGTAGATGGGAGTAGTTACCATGGCCTTCTGTAGCTTGCTTGAAAGCCTTGATACATAGGACAGTTTTCTTTCCTAAATTTGCCATAGTTTGTTTTGTCTTTTTCAGGAGATTATGTGACCTGTGGGAGTGGATCGATGGTGTACGGTCTGGCTTGATAACCAGATGGTCTTTCCCTGTCCTTTTTGTATGTTCGTATGTTAGAAAGAGATTCTAGAATTTTACATGATTTACTTTTGGTAATGGAGGAGAGAAGTTTTGTAGAACTTTTTCTCAGAAAATTAAATATATTGGGTACAATCCATGACAGAGCAGATTGCACACAGTGTGTGGGAGGAGTCGGGCATTTGGTTGTTTTAACATTGTTACAGTATCCTGTTATTTGCAGGGATGAATATGGCTGGACCCCGCTGCATCATGCTGCATTTAATGGCTTTCAAGTGCTCATTAAACTTCTTGCTCACCGCGGGGCACCAATCGATGCCACAGACAAACATGGCTGGACTGCTCTTCACCGAGCCGCGTGGAATGGACACACCCAGACTGCCGAGCTCTTGCTGTGCCGTGGAGCTTCGACTGCTGCGTGTACCCGATGTGGGATGACAGCCTTGCACTGCGCAGCTGCATGCGGGCACACGCTGACCACGCAGCAGCTCCTGAGCCATGGCGCAAGCACAGATGTGTCCGATACAAGATGCTGGACCCCACTGCACTGGGCAGCTGTGAGTGACCAGCCACACATAATCGAGCTCTTACTCTCTAACGGAGCTTCAATTGATTGCACCACATGTGGCAACATGACACCCTTGCACTTAGCTGTGGAGGTTGAAAACAGACAGGTAATTCAAGTGCTGCTGGGAAACGGAGCCTGCATCAATGCTGAAGATGATGTGGGAAGGACTGCAGTATCAATTGCTGCTGCTAATGGCCACGAAGAGGTAAGTCTAGACAATGATCCAGTGATAACATTACAAACAATACATGAAGGCCGTGTTCATGATACACCGAGAGAGACAGACCGCACGCAAGCTTATCCTCTTTCTGTATGATGTGCCAGAACTTCTAGCACACAGAACAAACAGCCTGTTTAACATACCACAGCCATGCTCACCAATAATTTGTACATCAGTAAAGAGCGACAATGTGCCAAATGTAAAACTCTAGCCCCTCTTAGATCACATGAACAAAGACTTCTCTTGAAAGTTTGGAATGGGAATGTGTTACAAATTCAGATGTCATAGATACCTTCAAGGGTTCAGTGGCATCATTCACTTCTGTAAGTGATCAGTGCACCTTGCATTTATGGGAATTTACTCACACTGCCCTTATAAGAACATAGCCCAGAGATGTAACAAAAACCTTGCAAACTGGATATTGGATAGAGGTTTTATTTTTGGGGAGTCTAGGACTAAGGGGCATAGTCTAAAAATTAGAGCTAAACCTTTCAGGAGTGAAATTAGGAAACACTTCGACACACAAAGGGTGGTAGAAGTTTTGAACTCTCTTCCGCAAACGGCAATTGATGCTAGATCAATTGTTAATTTTAAATCTGAGATGGATCGCTTTTTGTTAACCAAAGGTATTATGGGCCAAAGGCAGGTATATGGAGTTAGGTTGCAGATCAGCCATGATCTCATTGAATGGTGGAACAGGCTCGAGGGGCTAAATGGCCGACTCCTGTTCCTATGTTTCTATACTTGTGTAATTTGCATGTTTGTTTCTTCAATCTCTCCAAAGGTGGATTGAGTTAACAGTAGAAGAAGTGAAGTTTGGTTCAAATGATAAGCTGTTTTGTCTCACAGTAAGCTGAAAGTTATAGAGCAATAGGTGTGATCAGAGTCACCTAGCTCATTTGGTACAAGTTATATTCGCATAAGAATGTAAAATAAAGAACACACAACGTTACCCCCATTTCAGTAGGTCGTCTTATTTAAACAAAAGGTTTTTAGCCGATCATCCAACTTTTGTGACCACTTCACCTCAGTAAAGATCCTCAGAGCATCTGACTTAACTAAAGACAGAATGCCCTTGTAACGCTGCTGTTCCAAAAGTCTTTTTAGTGTCTTTATTTCACTTTTTAAAAGCCTGACTCCAGTAACAGCTTTTAGTCAAAACTAATATTACTCTAATATCTGCCAATTTATCTTGCTTCTGTGTACTTTTACATCATATAATAAATACATTGCATGTTCTTTTTCCACCTATTGGAGAGAGCAGGAGTATATGGTGGACATCCCATACATCTTTCCAATGTGTCACTCAAGAAAAGAGTACTTGTTAATCCCCTGGCACATTAACCCATTCACTCCATGCATCAGATGTTTAAGTTTCAGTCTTCTGGAGGTCTGTCTATGGTAACTGCTTTGTTGCTGTAAACACAAATAGAGAGTGTTGGTAAAAGCCCAAAATATAGCACTTCTCAGTAAAGTACAGCAGAGATACTGTGTAAAATGAATGTTTTGTTTTTTGTTTCCTGTAGGTAGTGACAGATTTACTCGCACACGGGGCTGTGGACAGTAACAGAGCTTCTGCTCTCCAGGCTGCAGCAACGATGGGTCATATCAGAATAATGGAACTTCTGACACAACGAGGGGCCAGTGTGGACATCAGAGATAGCCTGAACATGACTGCACTTCATCGAGCAGCAGAGAGAGGAGACACAGGAGTTGCAGAATACCTGATAGACCATGGAGCTGACATTGAGGCTAGAGGCTGGCTCAAGAAAACTCCACTCCACTTAGCCATGGAAAAGGGCCATGAGCAGACCATCCTCTTACTGCTGAACAAAGGTGCAAATGTGTACACCACAAGCCAGTGGGATGAAACACCTCTTGACATAGCATCAGCACGAGCCTTTGAAAATGCTTTTTGCCTATTTGAAAAAAAACCTTTCTGAAATACAGAATTGATTCTACTTTCTGGCTTTAAACTGAAAACAATACTGTACCCTGTACAACACTATAAGTCATACACCACTGTACTTTGTACAACACTATACCTTGAATAGCATCATACTGTGCACAGTAACGTACATTGCACAGTAGCATACCTTGCACGCCAATATATCTTGTATAATGCCATACCATGTACAGCAACATACCTTGTACACCACTGGACCTTATATCACATTTACCTTGTATAACACCTTACCTCGTCCTAAACACCCCAACCCCAGAATGTGGGGTGGGGTCAGAAATACAAAAAGAAAGAGGCAGTGGAAATCCCACTCCAATGCAACCTGGTGCCATTGTGGCAGAGAGGAAGTGGCTGGTAAACTCATCTCAAGAGACCAGGGCAGTGGGATTATTTTTGGATTGAATGAGGAGAGACTTGGCACAGTCACAGTGGACAAAATAGTCTCTTTCTGCCCTGTAAACTTCCATAACTCAATCACCCTTTCCCACTAAATAGCAACAGGAGCATTCCTTGCTGACCCAGTGCCAATGTACTCCTGTATTTCCTAACTTCCTTGATGGCAACCTGCAAATTCCTGCACCTCTTCTGCCCTTACCACTTGTTCCTTTTCACCTGTGTCCTTCAACTCACCTAGAGCTACTTCCCCAAACTCATTAGCAGCATCCTCTGAGGCATGTGGAGCTGTGCTTAGTTAGAGGTTTACAGTGTGCCATGAGGCGCTGTTTTGCCCTGCCTCACTGGTAGTGTTGGAAAGCTGACTATGACGGAAAAATGACTATGATTAAAATTATAACCCGTAGCTGCAGTTTTGCCTTCTCTGTGGGATCTCAGTGTGATTAAATTAACTGCTTTGGGATGGCCTTCCTCCAATTCAGGTCTGCTCCTTTGTATTAGGTGCCTTATTATTTGCAAGCAGCGAAGTGGTCTTGACATGTCGTAACTTGGAGGAGCACATGGACAGTGACAGGCATGTGCTGAAGCTGCAGTCCATCATGAGTGTCATTAAGCAATCATGCATCACAAAGCTAGGTCGTTTTACAGCATTTTGATATGTGAAACCCTTTTAAGATGTTTAGTGTGCTAAGGTTTCTGATTTTAAATGAGTTATACTGTAATACGTGCCCTATGGATATGCATGGTCAACAATGAAAGAGCGGCAAGTTTGTGTGGCATAGGGCCTGCAGTAAATGTTCAACAGACTTCCCGGCAACACTGTCTGGCATGCTTAGGTGAGCCATAAAGCTAGTAAATTGGACTGTCGGGTGTGCTGCCCTTGGCCACTTTGTTAAGGTGTGCCATCGTCTTCCATGTCTTTGCTTAGCTCTGGTGGGTGCTTAACAGCATTGAGCTTGGAGCCACTTCTTGCCAGTCATGCTGCCCTGGTATCCTCTGGAGATTCCTGGAGTGGCTAACAAGGCAGTCCTTATTGTGCCATCCTCCACTTTGCCAGCCATCAAACGGGGAGCTCAAATGTTGTTACTTCATCACTTGCCTTCAGACTCCATTTCCTACTCCACATTTATTGTGCTAGACAGAGTTTTGCCAGCCACTTTTTGCACCAAACAGCCTTTGGAAAGGCTGAAATATCTATTTAACATAGTTGCAGCCTTTTAAAGGCTAACAATAATTTTCAAAGGGCTGCGCATACGTAATTCTCCCTCCCCTCACCCCAGCTCCCAATGGCAAATTGAGCCCGGAAGTTGTCTGTGTAAATTAAGATAAGCAAAATCAACTTACCACCAGAAATCCCGGGAAGTTCACTTGTGAACAAAGTAGTGATCATAAACCCGACACACTCCGGACTCGCAGCATTAGCATTGGGACCAGACAATTTACACTACATACAGGAAACTGTTTTTTATCCGGCACGGACGGGACCGTCGTGGTGCCGGTTCATCAAAAATTCCGGATAACCGAACGCTATAGTAGAAGATACAGAGCTGAGAGCTCCGTATAAAGCAACAAACCCTGTTGCAGCTTCAGAACAATGGGCACAAGTTGCAAGCGTCTCTGTAGCTTAGCAACAGCTGCAGCCACACCCTTGCACAGCAACAAATGGAGTAATAAAAGTACCTGAACCTACTCCTGAATTTTGCCGGTTAACCGAGATTTCCGGTTATTTAGGTGCCGGTAAATCGAAAGTTTCCTGTATAGTCATTAGGAATGAGACAATAATGTGGGGATAATACTATGGTTAACATTCATGCATTTTTGGTTGGAAAGCTCATTTTTGTGGCAGGCTGTTTATTTTTTAATGTAAACTGGGAAGCAAAATTTAATTTTTTGTTTATTTTCTAGGTCATATTCTGTTTCAGGGTTTACAACCAAAACTCCTCCAGTGAATGAAGCACCAAATTCTTACTATTACACTGTTTAATGACCTATTGAATAAAGTGTGTAACTCTTTCTTGGGTTCGACTGTTAATGTATTAGAGATAAAATGTATTCATTGTGTTTGGCCTCGCCAGTTGAGCCCTACCAAAGGTCTCTAGAATTTGAATCGATTTGAATCCCGTTCCCGCACCATTATCTCTGGTGTCCCCCAAGGATCTATCCTTAGCCCCCTCCTATTTCTCATCTACATGCTGCCCCTTGGCAACATCATCCGGAAACACAGCATCAGTTTCCACATGTACGCTGACGACACCCAGCTCCACCTCACCACCACTTCTCTCGACCCTTCCACTGTCTCTAAATTGTCAGACTGCTTGTCCGACACCCAGTACTGGATGAGCAGACGTTTCCTCCAGCTAAATATCGGGAAGACCGAAGCCAAACTGAAGCCCTCCACAAACTCCGTTCCCTGGCAACTGTCTGAGGCTGAACCAGACTGTTCGCAAGCTTGGTGTCATATTTGACCCTGAGATGAGCTTCTGACCAAATATCCACGCCATTACTAGGACCGCCTATTTCCACCTCCGTAACATTGCCTGACTCTGCCCCTTGCCTCAGCTCATCTGCTGCTGAAACCCTCATCCATGCCTTTGTTACCTCTAGACTGGACCATTCCAATGCACTCCTGGCCTGCCTGCCATGTTCTACCCTACATAAACTTGAGGTCATCCAAAACTCTGCTTCCAGAGTCCTAACTCGCACCAAGACCCGTTCACCCATCACCCCTATGCTCGCTGACCTGCATTGGCTCCCGGTTAAGCAATGCCTCGTTTTAAAAATTCTCTCCATGGCCTCGCCCCTCCCTATCATTGTAATCTCCTCCAGACCCACAACCCCCCGAGATATCTGCGCGCCTCTAATTCTGCCCTCTTGAGGATCCCTGATTGTAATCGCTCCACCATTGGTGGCCGTGCCTTCAGCTGCCGAGGCCCCAAGCTCTGGAATTCCCTGCCTAAACCTCTCTGCCTCACATTCCTCCTTTAAGATGCTCCTTAAAAACCTCCTCTTTTCATCTGCCCTAATATCTCCTTATGTGGCTCGGTGTCAAATTTTGTTTGATAACGCTCCTGTGAAGCGCCTTGGGGCGGTTTACTACGTTAAAGGCGCTGTATAAATACAAGCTGTTGTTCTTGTTCACTGTTCTTGCACTAAAGTAAATGCTCAACTTTTATTAAACTAATTTGATATAAAGCTTTCTCACCTTGATTGTACCGTTGAAGTTGAAATATAATGTGAAAAGTAAAACACTTCAATACCTAATCATAGAGAAATCATAGTAGGAACATTAAGGCAGTATATTGTTTAAACCTGAAAGAAAAACAGTTAAAATAGGAAAACAAAGCCTGATACGAGTGCTTTAAATAGTGTAAAGAGTCCAGTAAAAGTCGATTTTATTATATATCAGTGACTTTTGGTTTACTGCAACAAATGCTTATTTTCTAAACCGAATGCTCACTGTACCTGACAGCGGTGGTCTGACCTCAACCAAACCAATAAAAAGCTTTAACTGTACCTGGTTGACTCTGCACCTAATTGTATGAGTGCGTACTTTTAAAAAGGAGTCAAAAACCTGCCTGGAGATTAAAAAATGGTGCAAGTAGCTTATTGTGTGCTAAAAAGTCAAGCAGCGAGGAATCTGGTTATAAAACCCCTCGCCTAGTCACTTAGACTGCAGCAAAGAAAGAGGCAGAGATTTCAAACAAATACATCACATTCCAAACGCCTTTACTACTGCACTGGAGTGTCATCCTAGATTTTTTTAGGGACTTGAGCACAAAAATCTAGGCTGACACTCCTGTGTAGTACTGAGAGAGTGCTGCACTGTCAGAGGCGCCGTCTTTCAGATGAGACATTAAACCGAGGTCCAGTCTGCCCTCTCGGGTGGACGTAAAAGATCCCATGGTACAATTTCGAAGAAGAGCAGGGGGAGTTATCCCCAGCGTCCTGGCCGATATTTATCACTCAATCAACATCGCTAAAAACCAATACCTGGTTATTACCACATCGCTGTTTATGGGAGCTTGCTGTGCGCAAATTGGCTGCTGCGTTTCCTACATTTCAAAAAAAGTACTTGATCGGCTGTAAAGGGCTTTGGGACGTCCAGTGGTCGTGAAAGGCGCTATATAAATGCAAGTCTTTTATATGTTTTAGAAAATTCTGCGCTGTTTAAAAGAGAACTAGGCCAGACAGCAGCTATGGTAAGTAAATTTCCATTTTAGGTCTATATTTAGAGAGAAAGCAAGTGGTGTCTTTATTATTTCATTTATTGAGGTGGGTAGAGAAATATATATTTCATTGTGCAATACTGCTTACTGTTCATTCATCTGCCTTATGAAAATAAAACCAAAGACTTGGTTTGGTAATAGCATGTATCCAATCTGCTTTCGAAGAGAGAAGAATTGCATGGTGGCATGTGATACATTCCAGGAGCTATATAAATGCAAGCCTTTTTTTCTGATATCCCCAGGACAATGGCCAATAGTAATCTCTCAATCAACATCACTAAAACAGATTATCTGGTCATTATCACACTGCTGTTTGTGGGAGCTTGCTGCGCACAAATTGGCTGTTGCATTTCCTACATTACAACAGTGACAACACTTCAAATAGTACTTGATTGGCTGTAAAGTGCTTTGGGACATCCAGTGGTCATGAAAGGTGCTATATAAATGCAAGTCTTACTTTTTTTTCAGATCCCTCCATGGCCTCATCCCTCCCTATCTCTGTAATGTCCTCCAGCCCCACAAGCCCATGAGATATCAGCACTCCTTCAATTATGGCCTCTTGAGCATTTCTGATTTTAATCGCTCAACCATTGGTGGCTGTGCCTTCAGCTGCCTAGGCCCCAAGTTCTGAAATTCCCTTCCTAAACCTCTCTGCCTCGCTACCCCTCTTTCATCCTTTAAGATGCTCCTTAAACCTACCTATTTGATCTGCCCTAATATCTCCTTATGTGGCTTAGTATCAAATGTTGTTTTATAACACTCCTGTGAAGCACCTTGGGACGTTTTACTACATTAAAGGTGCCATATAAATACAAGTTGTCGTTGCTGTTTAGACTGTAGTTAAGAAGCAGAGATTGCAAACAGATACATTGAGCACAGTGAGGAACAATGAACAGTGAGGATAGTGACAGACTTCAGGAGGACATAGACAGGCTGGTGGAATGGGCAGACACATGGCAGATGAAATTTAATGCAGAAAAGTGCTAAGTGATACATTTTGGTAGGAAGAATGAGGAGAGGCAAAATAAACTAAAGGATACAATCCGAAAGGGGGTGCATGAACAAAGAGACCTGGGGGTATATGTGCACAAATCATTGAAGGTGGCAGGGCAGGTTGAAAAAGTGGTTATAAAAGCATATGGGATTCTGGGCTTCATAAATAGAGGCATAGGCCCCGATTTTCGGGCAGCTGTCGGGCGGCTTTTCATGCGGCCGTGGTCCGAAAATCGTGGAAAAAGCGGGTCGGGACCCCCCCCCCGCCTGATTCCCCGCCCCGTCCGACTTTCGGACCGCTGTTTCCACGCGCCCCGCTTCCGTCCTGCCCGCCGCTGGCGGGACTGCTCGTCGGCACACTAATCACCAATGATCACCTTGTTAAGGACGATTTTCCCGTGCCGTTGCGACTTTAGGGCTTTCCCCACCTGAAACCCGCCTGCGGGGAACCCCGCCGATGAGAGCTGGCGTGAAAACAGCTGGCTTGCTTGCTTGCAGCAGTAGGTCGCTGAGGGCTGAAGAGATTTAAAGAGGCAGCATTTGCAGGCTGCAGGATCTTGTTGATCAAGGCTTGGGGGAACTATTTGAAGCCTTAGGAGCAGCTGCAGAAAGTTGGAGCCTCACACACTTCTTCAGTGTGAGCTCCTGGGAAGCCCCTCTCACCACCCTAACTCAGGACCTCCTCAACCGAGGCATCTGCTAGAAGCATGGGAGGCCTTTGGCACCTTCCCTTCCTGGCATTAGAGGATCTCCAACAGCAGAGGTGGCAGCAGCAGAACCAGGAACAGCAGGATGATTACCAGGAGCACCAGGCTGCTGCTCACTCACCTGAAGCTGCACAAGCCAGAAGGGGCCAGCGCTTGGAAGTGGCTTGAGAGCACCTTGCTGCGCTTTAGGGGGCCAGTGGGACCCGTTTCTGCACTGGCAGTCCTACTCAGAAGGACTTCCATGAAGATCTGGTTTCTCTGTTCAATAGATGGCCAACGCTCCTCAAGAGATGTCATTCTCTTATGAGCACTCACCATGTTTTCCGTATGCTGGCGAGTTATCTCCTCCATGGAGGTTGCCAACCTTTCCATGGTGCTGCGTTCATGCACCAATGACTCCACAAAGGCTCTGCTCATGGTCGCTATGGACTCCTCCATTTGCTCCACACCCTGGAGACAAAACCTGCCAGAGACTCCTGCATCTGTGCATGGAGATCCATCACCTCTTCTCTTGCGGATGGACCCAGAGGCAGACGGTCGAGATGCAGCGCAGCTGAGCTGAGCTGGCAGAGCCCTGCGCCCTCCAACGAGGACTCTCCACTGCTGTCCCTGTCTCCAGAATCTGCTGAGGCTCACTTGTCAGCTGTGAAACACCAGGTGACAACACTACTCTATGTCCCAAAGGTCCCCCCGAGGTGTGAGTGTCTGCGCTGGTGCTGGGTGCGCTTACTTCTGCTGACGCTGCACCCTCAGAGGTTGGAGCTTCCTCTGAGGAGTCTGGCTGCACAGCCTCTTCCTCCTCCACAGTGAGGACGGGGGCTCTGGATGGTACTGTGGGGGAGTAAAGGAAGGAGTTACAGATGTAATGCCAAGGTTCCTCTGGTGACTCCCAGCGAGTTGGCATCTGCTGACACCTGCATCCATGCAGCATTGGTCTCAGTGGGAGGCCTCTTCCTCCCTGACCAAGGGAAGAGGACCTCCCTGTGGGCCCTAACCCCATCCAATAATGCCTGCAGTGAAGCCTCGTCGAATTTGAAGGCAGCTCGGGGTCTGGCACTGGCCACAGCTGCTGCAGGCTCCTCTGCCATCCTGTATGGTTCATTTGGAAGCCTTCAGAGGATGCAGTGCTTGCCATGGACCTTGAAAACACCACGAATGATGACATCATACTGTGGGGATTTCTGACTCGATTTAGACAATTAGCAAGGCTTCCCACATGCTGGGAATTAATTGGCCAATTGAGGGAAAATTGTGTGGGGCTGGCTGACACTTTTTTATGTGTGTCAGAAACCCCACATTCGGGGAAATCCGACCATTTCCCACACAAGCCGAAAATCGGGACCATAGAGTACAAAAGCAAGGAAGTTATGATGAACCTTTATAAAACACTGGTTCGGCCTCAACTGGAGTATTCTGGGCACCGCACTTTAGGAAGGATGTGAAGGCCTTAGAGAGGGTGCAGAAAAGATTTACGAGAATTGTTCCAGGGATGAGGGACTTCAGTTACGTGGATAGACTGGAGAAGCTAGGGTTGTTCTCCTTAGAGCAGAGAAGGTTGAGAGGAAATTTGATAGAGGTGTTCAAAATCATGAGGGGTCTAGACAGAGTCGATAGAGAGAAACTGTTCCCATTGGCGGAAGGATCGAGAACCAGAGGACACAGATTTAAGGTGATTAGCAAAAGAACCAAAGGCGACATGAGGAAAAACTTTTTTACGCAGCGAGTGGTTAGGATCTGGAATGCACTGCCTGAAAGGGTCCTCTTTTTATTGAACCAAATTAACTGTAAATTAACTGTAACTTAATAAAACTTTAAATAAAACCTAACAAATTAAATTCAAAATAACAACAGAAATTGCTGGAAAAACTCAGCAGGTCCTGCTGAGTTTTTCCAGCAATTTCTGTTGTTATTTCGGATTTCCAGCATCTGCAGTATTTTGCTATCAAATTAAATTCAAATTTGGTTTGCCAGGGTGATGATGCACTCCAATCCCCGCGGCGCCCACCGGTCTCGAAAGGCCTCGAGTGTGCCGGCGAACACCGCGTGCTCCATCTCCAGGACTGCATGAAAGGGTGGTGGAGGCAGATTCAATCGTGGCTTTCAAAATGGAATTGGATTAAGTACCTGAAGAAAAACAAATTTGCAGGGCTATGGAGAAAGGGCCCGGGAGTGGGACTAGCTGAATTGCTCTTGAATAGAGCCGGCACGGGCTCGACGGGCCGAATGGCCTCCTTCTGTGCTGCAACCATTCTATGATTCTGTAAATGCAAGTTTTTTTTAAAAGGAGTCAATCAGCTGCCTGGAGATATTAGACTGTAGCAAAGAGGCACAGGTTGCAAACAGATACATGACGTTTCTGTCATTGAGACTTTGACCCAGGCCCCACCCACCCGAGGAGAGCGCAGTGCGCAGGCGCCGCCCGGTGTCTGAGCAAGCACAGAGCGGGGCCCCGGGCAGCGAGCACCGCCTCTGGCCGCCGGCACTACCCAGCGCCCCGGACCGCGCCTGGCCTAGTCTGTGATATACTCGGTGTAAGGGAAGGGGGAACCGAGCCTGTAAGGCCGGGGTATCGAGCACCGCCCCGGGATCCGGGCCGAGCCTCCGACACACGCGGGCGGACGGTCAGTGATCGGAGCGCAAGTCGACGCTGATGGTTTTCCTCTCGCTGTCCCGCTGGATCCGGAGCCGCGGGCCCGACCGCTACTGGCGGGTCCGGGAGGTGCTGCAGCACGCACGGGTGAGGCTTGAGGCCCCGGGGGGAGAGGGAGGGAGGGTCTGTCTCTTGACACTCAGGCCCGGCCTGACCGGACCACCTTCGGGCCGCAGCCCAGTCTGCTGCTGACCTGGGCTGGGGTCGAGCAGACTCCGGGTTGGGGATTTAATGCGAGCGGATGAGCTCCAGGCCTGGCCCGCTGCCGGATCCCCGGGCTCGGGTGGGCCGCTCCCTGTGTGAACGGGCTGATTCTCATGTGATTTTTATTTTATTCCCCCCCCCCCCCCCCCCCCCCCCACGTTTTCGCAGCATTTCCGAGGCAGGAAGAACCGATGCTATAGCCTGGCGGTGCGGTCCGTGCGGAGAGCGTTCCTCTACTCCACCAAAGCCAAGAAAACCAAGAAGCGGAACATGAGGACGGTATAAAAAAGAGAAATATCCCAACAGCTGGGGGTTATAGGGTGGCACAGACCAGGCAGGGGATGCAGTAATAGGTGGGGGTTATAGGGTGGCATAGACCTGGCAGGGGATGCAGTAATAGGTGGGGGTTATAGGGTGGCATAGACCAGGCAGGATATCTGGCAATAGCTGGGGGTTATAGGGTGGCACAGACCAGGCAGGATATCTGGCAATAGCTGGGGGTTATAGGGTGGCACAGACCAGGCAGGATATCTGGCAATAGCTGGGGGTTATAGGGTGGCACAGACCAGGCAGGATATCTGGCAATAGCTGGGGGTTATAGGGTGGCACAGACCTGGCAGGTGATGCAGCAATGGCTCGGGATTATAGAGAAACGTGCGAGGTAGGCAGGATATTGAGCAGTAACCCTGGGGGCGTATAATGTGGTGTGGTGTGGGTCGGGTAGGATACCGAGCAGTAGAGCTGGGCAGGAGGTCTAACCATTGTCGAGGTCATGGCGTGAGAGAGGTCGACTGAGTGGCGCACCCAGTGCTTGTGGGGGCTGCAGGATTATAGCGTGGTGCGATGGGGCAGGATACCCAGTAATAGCCAGAGACACTTGGAGCCCTGGAGGTGGGCAGGATATCTACCAATAGCCAAAGTTATGGTGACGTGCGGACTGGGCAGGGTATCCAGCAATACAGTGGACTGTAGAATGGCTTGGGCTAGCCATTGTAATCCAGCAATGGTTATTCCAGAGAGGGATGGTCAGTCAGTCAGGATAACCAGGGATTGGCGAGAAACTGCAGAAAACAAAACTTTTAAACAGTGAAATTGGGGGATTTGAATGGCAGAGATTTTGTGCATCTGTAGGATTGGGAATGATCTCGGGATAGGTCAATTGATACATTCAAGAAGCAATTGGATGGTACAATGGTTAAATGCAAGGCTTCTGTGCAGAACGAGCTTGATGGGTCGAGTGGTCACCCTCATCTATATTTTTTTTGTGATTTTATGATGAAATGTAGCTATAATATAGGGTTTCTGCTCATGTAGTTAATCCTTCAGGGTTAGTGCTCTATATGTTCCCCGGAACAGTAACTGGGCAGGAACTGTTCACACTACTGAAATACTGTTCCGGCTTCATAAAATAACTAATACTAAAACAGCCGACTAGTTGAAATGAGTGCCCCACAGTTGTCACTTTTCCTAACCAGGTAGCTGTTAAACAGAGTTCCTGGTTATTCTCTGTTTTGAGAGTGTGGGTGATTTTGTGTCCTCGTGGCAGTCAGCTGCGTGCCACATACTTAATGGCTAAGATGCTAAAGTAGATGACTTGCTGAAAGCCTTTCAGTAACCACTGTCGGAAGATGTGGAGACAGTCCTGGAATGACCCAGCCATTCGTTTTTGTCTCTTAACTCTCCTGGTATATGTATAATCTACTCTAGATCTTCCCAGAATGTGCAAGCTATTTTTGTGTATCCCATCAATCTGTGGCACAAGGCTGCCCCATTGACTTTATTCTGCATCTATATGCAATAAATGATGTATGTAGCTGCCCTGTTCTAATGTGTTTACTTTGGTGTTTACCAACCTGAAGGATTGAACTATATATAAACTGAACCCGGATGAACCCAAACCCACATTAAGGATACACTGCATCTTAAATCATAAAGACAAGTACAAATGAAGGAGGTGATTCAACACCTCTACTTCCATAGAATCTACCTGCCCTAAACAGCCTGTGCTTATAATAAAGGTCCTGGTTGGAAGAAGAACATGAATGCTTTGTTTTGTTTCAGCTTTGGATCAGCAGGATAGCAGCAGCTTCCCGTGAGCATGGACTGAAGTATCCTACGCTGATCAGTAACCTAGTTAAGGTGAGGGTGCGATGTATAAATATTTCAATGGACTTGACTGCCTTTATCAAATTCCAAAGAGCAAACTATTTAAATTTCACTATGCTGTGAGGGATTCTCTTGACCTGTGCATTAAGTTTGGCTTGGTTGTTAGCAGTCCCCTCCGAGTCAGAAGGAGGTGGATTCGAGCCCCACTTTAGGACTTGAACACCTAATCTAGGCTGTCTTTTCAGTGAGGTTGTGTCAGAGGGTGCTGTCTTTCGCATGAGGTGTTAGACAGAGGCCCCATCTGACCGCTGGTGGACTAAAAGATCCCATGACACGATCCGCAGAAGAACATGGGAGTTCTCCCAGTGTCCTGCCATCACCCACCCACCCTTCAAACAACCCCACTAAAACAGATTAACTGGTCGTTTATCTAATTTGCTGTTTTGGGACCTTGCTGTATGTGAATTGCGGCAATGGTTATTTACCTAGCAACAGGGAGTACACTTCCAAATAAAGTCATTAACTTGCTGTGACGTGCTTCAGCGTGTATTGGGACTATGTAAATACAATGTCTATTCCTAGTAGTTCATCTTCCTGTCACGTGAAATCGACAGGGTGTAGGAAAATTATAACTTTACACTAGGGAACCATGACTTATTTTGAAATAACAACAGAAAATGCTGGAAACACTCAGCAGGTCAGGCAGCATTGTGGAGAGAGAAACCGAGTTAACGTAACTCGATGACCCTTCGTCATTGACCTGAAACGTTAACTCTGTTTTTCTTTCTCCACGGATGCTGCCTGACCTGCTGAGTGTTTCCAGCATTTTCTGGTGATGTTTCAGATTTCCAGTATCCGCAGTATTTTGCTATTGCGTGACTTGTTTTGTATATTTCTGTAAAATCCCAGGTCACGCTGGGTGCCATCAACATTACAGATTTTTGAAGCCTGGTGCCATAGCGGGTGTGCATATGAGAAATTCCCAGTCTCGGTTTGGAAATCAAGATTAAAATCTGGCCCACAGATGAATTATTTCAGTTCCCTCTCTGGCTTCTGCCAGTTGGTTATAGAGCAACACTTGGAACAGATGGGCTACTAGGCCTCTTGGGATGGGATAAGTTTCTTGGGTTTGGGGGGGTCTACAGTTGAGTTAATGCGAACAAATATAAATATTAAGTTGCCCAAGGCATAGTCCACAGAAAGTCCTGTGGAGGCCCAAAGTACAGCAAGCCATCTCCAGGTAATGGATGCCGAAGCGGAAGTGCAGCTCCGAGAAATCTGCAGTCGGGCCAGGTTCGGGGCTCCATTGGCAGCTTTCCAATATTATGAGCAGGGCAGAAGTTGGGCTTTGACTAAGCTTGACACAGCAGTTTTCTAGGCATTTTAAAATAGAAAGCCTCTAGACTTGACTATTCCAACGCACTCCTGGCATTTTCTACTCTCCAGAAACTTGAGGCCATCCAAAACTCGGCTGTCCGTGTCCTAACTCGCACCAAGTCTCGTTCACCCATCACCCCTGTGCTCGCTGACCTACATTGGCTCCTGGTTAAGCAACGCCTCAATTTCAAAATTCTCCTCGTTTTCAAATCCCTCCATGGCCTTGCTTACCTCTCCCTATCTCTAATCTCCTCCAGCCCCAAACCCTCTGAGATATCTGCGCTTCTCTAATTCTGGCCTCTTGAGCATCCCTGATTTTAATCGCTCAACCATTGGTGGCCGTGCCTTCAGCTGCCAAGGCCCTAAGCTCTGGAATTCCCTCCCTAAACCTCTTGGCCTCTCAACCTCTCTTTCCTCCTTTAGGATGCTCCTTAAAACCTACCTCTTTTCATCTGCCCTCTTCTTTCGTATGGTGGTAGCAAAGCAAATCAGATGTCAATGTCTAAGTCAGATATCCAGGACAAAGCTTCCGGTGTAACAGCGTGGAGACCTTGTAGGCTGCCTGTGAATTTCCTCTGAGGGCAGTGCTCAATGATATGCTCCAGGGTCTGATTAGGAGCTCCACAGCTGCATGATGGGGATGCTTTAATCTTCCATCTATGGAGAAGGTGGCAGCATCTACCATGACCGGTTCTGAGGCGGTTGATGGTTGTCCGCTGTTTGCGAGGAAGGTTTGATCTTTCAGGTTGTACTGGGGGGTCCTCTATAAGGAATCCATTCAGTATGTCACAGTTCGTCCAAGCATTTCGCCATCGGTCATCAAGGCTGAGGGGAGATCGCTGAAGGGCTTCAGTGACGGTCCAAAATGGCCTTCTAGATTTGAGACGGGTTGGTGGTAGGTTGTTCAAGTCAGCCTGGGTTGGCATGTCTTTGCTGGTGTCACGGTTGTAATCTCTGGAGACTGCATATTCGCAGCGTAGGTGTGGTGGGGCGATGTTTGCAAGCACGGGCAGCCAAGGTGTTGGTGTCGATAAAAATGTACTGATTATAGTAGAATTCAGCTGGACATCAACGGATTTGACATGCGGACTTGATGCCGGAGAGCAGTACTCCGCTGTAGAGTACACCAGGGCGAGTGCTGCCGTGCGGAGGGTTTGAGCGTCTGCTCCCCATGTGGATCCGGCCAGTTTCTGGATCAAGTTGACCCTCGTTGCCCTGATATCGCCTATGTGGCTCGATGTCGGTTTGTATTATAACGCTCCTGTGAAGCACCTTGAGATGTTTTACTACGTTAAGGCAAGTTGTTGTTGTTGTAGAATGTTGCAATCCACTCCGCATGTTTGTTTAATACGTATATGATATACCTATCAATTCATTCCATGAAAAGCGATGAGTTAAGATAGTAACTATAGGTTTTTATTGGCTAAATAAGAGCCCACCCTCGTGGGTGATCGGTTCCAACAAGGAAGAATACTAGCCAAGCGGTCACCTTTATACCTGGGCAAGCAGGCGGAGCCATGAGCGGAGTCAGCTGAGGTATGCCTAGGTATAACAGCGTGCGTGGCAAGAGGTAACCTTGTGTAGTGATAACGACAGTGTGTGTAGTGATAACAACAGTGTAAACAGTGATAACAACAGTGTAACAATAGTGAACGGTAACAGTGGTTTACCACATTCACCCCTTGTTTAAAATTGAGTCTGGCAGGGTGAAGTGTACTACCAGTTCGTGTATGTCAGTCTCTCAGGAGGCCTCGTAAGCCTTTCTGATCGGCGCGTTGGCAGTGTTGCAGTATCCGATGTTAATGCTGGTGTCTGCGTGGTCGACGAAGGCTCCTGGGGTTCCGGCATGCCATCTACAGGAGCTGGATTTGGGGGAGTGGTGGGGGGTAACGGTGGTATCTCAGGGGTGCCCGAGGGTGCGAGTCTCGCAAGGAGACAGTGTCCTCCCGCCCGTCTGGGTATGCCACATAGGCGTACTGGGGGTTGGCGTGCAGGAGGTCCACCCTCTCGACCAGGGGGTCCATTTTATGGGTCCTCACGTGCTTCCGCAGCAGGACGGGCCCCGGAGAAGTCAGCCATGTTGGTAGCGAGGTTCCTGTAGTCGACTTCCTGGGGAAAACAAACATTCGTTCATTGGGGGGTGGCGTTAATGGCAGTGCAAAGCAGTGACCGGATGGAGTGGAGCGCTGCCGGGAGGACTTCCTGCCAGCGAGAGGTTGGGAGGCCCTTAGACTTTAGGGCTAAGAGGACGGCCTTCCAAACTGTCGCGTTTTCTCTTTCCACCTGGCCGTTCCCCAGGGGGTTGTAGCTGGTGGTCCTGCTCGCAGCAATACCTCTCGCGAGCAGAAACTGGCGAAGTTCCTCGCTCATGAAGGATGCGCCCCGGTCGCTATGTATATAGTTCGGGAACCCGAACAAGGCGAAGAGGTCGTTCAGGCATTTGATGACCGTGGTACTGGTCATGTCTGGGCAGGGGATGGCAAAGGGGAAACGGGAGTACTCGTCAATAATGTTGAGGAAGTACACATTACGGTCAGAGGACGGGAGGGGCCCCTTAAAATCGATGCTCAAGCGCTCGAAGGGGCGGGTGGCCTTGATCAGGCTTGCTCTGTCCGGCCTATAGAAATGCGGTTTGCATTCGGCACAGGTTTGGCAGTTCCTGGTCATGGTCCTGACCTCCTCCGGTGGAGTAGGGCAGGTTGCGGGCCTTAATGAAGTGGTAAAGTCTGGTGACCCCGGGGTGGCAGAGGTCGTTGTGGAGGGTCCGCAGTCTATCAACTTGCGTGTTGGCGCATGTACTTCGTGATAGAGCATCTGGGGGGTCGTTGAGTTTACCAGGCCGGTACAAGATATCGTAATCGTAGGTGGAGAGCTCAATTCTCCACCTCAAGATCTTGTCGTTCTTGATTTTGCCCTTCAGCTTGTTATTAAACATAAAAGCAACCGAACGCTGGTCGGTGAGGAGGGTAAATCGTTTGCCTGCCAGGTAATGCCTCCAGCGTCGTACCGCCTCCACAATCGCCTGGGCCTCCTTCTCGACAGAAGAGTGTCGGATCTCAGGACCCTGGAGGGTCCTTGAGAAGAAGGCCACAGGTCTCCCCGCCTGGTTAAGGGTTGCAGCTAGGGCGAAGTCGGATGCATCGCTTTCCACTTGGAAAGGGATGGACTCATCCACTGCGTGCATTGTGGCCTTCGCAATGTCTCCTTTTTATGAGGGAGAAGGCTGCGCCTGCTTCTGCTGTCAGGGGGAAGGAGGTGGACTTCATGAGGGGTCTGGCTTTGTCCGCATAATTGGGCACCCATTGGGCATAGTAAGCGAAGAGCCCCAGGGTTCTCTTCAGCGCCTTTGGACAGTGGGGGAGGGGAAGCTCCATGAGGGGGCGCATTCTTTCGGGGTCGGGGCCGATGACTCCGTTCTCTACTACGCAGCCGAGGATGGCAAGGCGCGAGGTGTTAAACACACATTTCTCCTTATTGTAAGTGAGGTTCAGCCGTTGGGCCGTACGGAGGAATTTCTCCAGATTAACATCGTGGTCCTGCTGGTCGCGGCCGCAGATGGTGACGTTATCTAGATAAGGGAACGTGGCCTGCAGCGCGTTCTGGTCAACCATCCGGTCCATCTCCCTTTGGAAGACCGAAACCCCGTTGGTGACGCCGAAGGGAACCCTAAGGAAGTGGTAGAGGCGGCCATTCGCCTCGAAGGCGGTATACTGGCGGTCCTCAGGGCGGATAGGGAGTTGGTGATAGGCCGACTTGAGGTCGATGGTGGAGAATACCCGGTACTGTGCAATCTGGTTGACCATATCAGATATGCGGGGAAGGGGGTATGCGTCCAGCTGGGTGTACCGGTTTATGGTTTGGCTGTAGTCGATGACCAGGCGGTGTTTATCGCCGGTCTTAACGACTACGACCTGGGCACGCCAGGGGCTGGTGCTCCCCTCGATGATGCCCTCCTTCAGGAGTCGCTGCACCCCAGAGCTAATAAAAGCTCTGTCCCCGGCGCTGTACCGCCTGCTCTTGGTAGCGACGGGTTTACAGTCACGGGTGAGGTTAGCGAACAAGGAAGGGGGCGGGACTTTGAGGGTGGAGAGGCCGCAGGTGGTACGCGGCGGGCGGTTTAAATTTTGCTGGTTGCAGACTGTGAGTGGGGGGGGAGGGATCCACCGTAAGCCAAAGTGACACTTTGAAGGTGGCTTTGGAAATCCAGCCCTAGTAGGACGGCAGCGCAGAGCTGGGGCAGGACGAGAAGTTTAAAGTTTTTATATTCCGTGCCCCTAACCGACAGGGTCACCACACAGTAGCCGCTGATGTCTGTTGAATGGGACTTCGCCGCCATCGAGATCCGATGGCGCGTTGGCCGGACAGTGAGGGAGTAGCAGCTCACCGTGTCTGGGTGAATAAAACTCTCCGTGCTTCCGCTGTCGAACAGGCAGGTCGTGGCGTGGCCGTTTACTTCGATGTCCATCATGGACTTGGACAGATGATGCGGGAGAGCTTGGTCAAGCGTGACGGAGGCCAGTGTATGGCTGAGTGAGCTGCTGTAGTCTGCAGGTGAGGCGGTGGTCGGGTCTGGAGACAAAACGGCGGCCGAGTGCGGCGAACAAAATGGCGGTGACCATGACGCGGATCCCCACGAAGTTGGACAAAATGGCGGAGAAGATGGCCACCCCCCACAACTCACGAGGCAATGCTGGCATCGGTGGCCTTGATCAAAGATGGCCGCCCCACAACTCACATGAGGCACTGCTGGCGTCTGTGGCTTTCCCCCTGCAGGCGTTTACGAAGTGGCCTTTTTGCAGCCGGAGCAGGTCGCGTTCCTTGCAGGGCAGCGCGCCCTTTGATGTCTCGCCTGGCCACAGAAGAAGCAGCTGGCGGCCCGATCGCGGAGGTCCGCTGCCGCAACAGGTCCCGGGGGTGGCGGTCCCGATCGATTCCGGGACACCGACGCCGTAGTAGGTCCCAGGGGCGGCGATGCGAGGGGTATTGCTGCCGGAGTCGGGCCCAAGTCCCAGGGTCGCGCAGCACTGTACCTGGAGTACACCTCGAGGTCCCGATGGGCCACTTCCGGGGAGCGAGCGAGGGCTGCAGCTGTTTTCAATTCGAGGTCCTTTGATTCGAGCAGTCTTTGCCGTGAGTAGTCGGACCGAAGGCCTTTCACGAAGGCATCGCGGATATTTCCTTCAGTATTTTCTGCAGCCGTTACAGCTTTAAAGTCACAGTCCCTGCCGAGTGTTTGTAGCGCCCATAAAAATTCATCTACAGACTCTCCTGGCTGTTGCGAGCGGGATCTTAGGAGATGTCTGGCATACATTGAATTTACTGGGCTCCGGTACTGCTCTTTTAGCAGGTTGAGGGCGTCCTCGTATGTAGCAAGGTCTCGGATGAGTGCAAATACTTTAGGGCTCACCTGGGCGGTCAGGACTCTTAGTTTGGATTCCGGAGGCACGCCGGAGGCTCCCAGGTAGGATTCGAAACAGCTCAGCCAGTGTTCGAAGTCGAGGGCTGAATTCGCTGCCTGTGGGTTTAGATCAAGGTACGGCGGTCGGAGGGCTCGCAGCCAGGTCGGCTGCTGGGGCTGTTGTAGCTGGCCGTTTGGCTGGTCGTTTGGCTGCTCCGATCCACTCATTTCAAAATTTAGCCAATAAAATTGATATACCTATCAATTCATTCCATGAAAAGCGACGAGTTAAGATAGTAACTATAGGTTTTTATTGGCTAAATAACAGAGCCCACCCTCGTGGGTGATCGGTTCCAACAAGGAAGAATACTAGCCAAGCGGTCACCTTTATACCTGGGCAAGCAGGCGGAGCCATGGGCGGAGTCAGCTGAGGTATGCCTAGGTATAACAGCGTGCGTGGCAAGAGGTAACCTTGTGTAGTGATAAAAACAGTGATAACAACAGTGTAACAATAGTGAACGGTAACAGTGGTTTACCACAGTATATATCAACTAATATTTTCAGTTTATTTGACTGGAGGGCATATGAATCCATTCCAATAAGCCATTTTGGATATTTACAGCCTGAGACTTAAAGCCAAGAAAAAAGGTTCTGAAAATTGAGATGCTTTTTGATAATTAAAATGCTTGTTTATATTTGATAGAGCCAAGTGGTGCTAAACAGGAAGGTTCTCGCGGATCTGGCCATATACGAACCAAAGACATTCAAGACCCTAGCAGCGCTAGCAAAGCGAAGGAGAGAAGAAGGCTTCCTCGATGCACTGGGTGATGGCAAAGAACCCACTGGAGTATTTTCACGCATTGTGCATTACGACTAAAGGAATGAACGTGAATAATTGCTGTAAATACTTCTCATCTGTCTTATAACTGACTGACGATGCTGCCATTTTAACCAAACGTTTACAACAGACTTTTTTCCCGAGTCAGTTAATCAAAAGACTTTGGCAGTGCTCTGTAGATTATTTGAGAAGATTTTTTCATTACTGTGCATGCTTGACTCTAATGAATGATAATTGTGTGTGAAATTCTTCAATAAAGCTTTTTGTAGTGAAATGCCGTAACTGCAAATTATAGTGCTGGGCAGGGGAGAGGAGGCTGGGGTGGAGCATCACTGGCTGGAGGAGAGTGTGTGTATGTGGTGTCCCCTGAGGAACTTGGTCCATTCTCAGTAAATTAGGGTTGAGTGTGTGATTGATTTTCTTGTACTGTAGAATGATTGAATATATTTGATCACATTTAAAAGGTAAGGTAATCGGTTCCATTCTCACTAAAATAGCACAAACTGGAATTATAGTTTCCTGCTATGGGTGGCATAGCAACCATAGATCAGTAGAAAAAGGGATTTAATGAGAAGCCAATTTGTAAAATCACAGGCATCCTTGCCCAAGTCCTTCTCATCTCTCTTGCAGTACTGGTTCCAGTTTACTGGACCCAAACTATAACTCGTTATTGGCCCACTAAATCACTTGCTGTTATTTTATAATGTATGATATGTTCTTAGTCTACCTAACACAATGTGGTTCACTATGATATCTCACATAGTGCAACTCAGCTGAAACACTGCAGCCGTGTGGGAATGGTGCACTATTAAGGTCGGGGCTTTTTAAACTATTGTTCAAATAGCCTGGCAATACTTTCTGTAATGGAGCCATGACCCTTCTGGTCTTAAGTAGTCCACTTTCTCTTTATGTAGAGATAACTCAGCCCGGCTCCAATAATTACCCATGATGGTGCGCTGGCAAGTGGGTCGGTAACCAGAGGTCACAGATTTTAAATAATTGGCAAAAGGACTAGAGGGGAATGAGAATTTCTTTTCCCCACAGAGGGTTGTTAAGATCTGCAACGCGCTACCTGTGGTAGAAGCAGATTCCTCGGAACTTTCAAAAGGCAATTGGACATCCACTTGAAGAGGAATAATTTGCAGGATTATGGAGAAAAGGCTGGGGTGTGGGACTAAGTGGGACAGCTCTTTCTAAGACCCCCCGCAGGCATGACGGACTGAATGACCTCTTTCTGTGCTGTAAGATTCTATAATTCTAACTTAATTACTGGAATTTGCAGAGATTGAAAACATAGGAATCCTATCAGATGGCTAAAAGTGTTGCATGTTCCAAAACAGCTCAGATACTCTTTCCTCTTTCAATCACCCCCGCCACTGGTGGATGCTCACTCTCTATCTGCCCTCACGGGTGTGCGTCTTCTCTCCCTCTAGTGTTCCACCCCATGCGCTCCTCCGTCTGTGTCTACCCTCTGTTGCTAACCTCTTTCCCCCAGCTTGGCCCTTATTCCATTGCCCACTTCTGCCTCTCCCCCTTTCGTCCCTCCCCCCACCCCGTCTTTTTTCTGTCGACCTTTTTCCCTCACTTTCTCCTGTGCTCTCTTCTCTTTACTCTTGCTCTCTATCTATCTGTGTTCCCCCCCCCCCTCAATATGATGTGCACCAGTTTGGAAAATATCTTTCCCTCTGGGAGCTGGAGATCAAGGTGGATTTCCAGAGGATTCAACAGCGAAACACCTGCCTGTACGTGAAGTAGGCGCCACCGAACTATCATTTGCTCATACAGGCTGGCCCACAGATCCTGCAGGACCTTCCGAGGCTTGTCACAGGAGACTTGACAAGGGAAGCTGCTCTCCTGGCTGGGATTCAGAGCTGAGGGTGGCATCCGATTATCCGCGCTGCAAAGTCGTCTCAGGTGATTGGAAGTTGAAGGAGCACATGTACCGTGGCAGATGTGCACAAGCTGCATGTCAGTAAGTGACTACATCACACAATTTGGCTGTTCTAAAGTGACGAGGTGTGCCCTTGAAAGATGTGAGGGTGGCAAAGTTTCTGATTCCACATTGCAGATGGAAGGCCTGCCATCTAGAGGCACAGGTATGCGATGCAGAGAGCAAATGTAAGGTTCGGTGAAGGCTTGGCATTGGTGCGATGTAGCAAGCAGCCTTTGGGCTATCCGGGAGACGTAGAAACATAGAAGATAGGAGCAGGAGTAGGCCATTCGGCCCCTCGAGCCTGCTCTGCCATTCAATGAGATCATGGCTGATCATCCAAATTCAGCACCCTGTCCCTGCCTTCTCTCCATATCCCTTTAACCTTAAGAAATATATCTAACTCCTTGAATATATTTAATGAATTGGCCTCAACTGCCTTCTGTGGTATAGAATTCCACAGGTTCACCACTCTGGGTGAAGAAATTCCTCATCTCTGTCCTAAATGGCTTACCCCTTATCCTTAGACTGTGACCCCTGGTTCTGGACTACCCGACCATCGGGAACATCCTTCCTGCATCTAGTCTGTCTAGTCCTGTTAGAATTTTATAAGTTTCAATGAGATTCCCTCTCATTCTTCTAAACTCCAGCGAGTATAAGCCCAATCGACCCAATCTCCTCATATGTCATTCTTGCCATCCCAGGTATCAGTCTGGTGAATCTTTGCTGCACTCCCTCCATGGCAAGAACATCCTTCCTCAGATAAGGCGACCAAAACTGCACACAATACTCAAGGTGTGGTCTCACCAAGGCCCTGTACAACTGCAGCAAGACATCCTTGTTCCTGTACTCAAACCCTCTCGTTATGAAGGCCAACATACCATTTGCCGCCTTAACCACCTGCTGCACCTGCATGCTTACCTTCAGCGACTGGTGCACAAGGACACCCAGGTCTCGTTGCACTTCCCCTTCTCCAAATCTATTGCCGTTCAGATAATAATCTGCCTTCCTGTTTTTGCCACCAAAGTGGATAACCTCGCATTTATCCACATTGGGCAAATGCATGGTAGATGCAGTATAATCACCCAACCTGTCCAGGTTGGATACTGTTTCCTTGTCAGAGTCCTTTGTGTTCTGATTTCCCCATCTGGTCCCAGGTCCTGCAGGCAGTGTGCACAGCATCGAGCATGCTGCTGCCATGAATGCTGCCCTGGTGTCCTGGGATGAGCGGGCTGTCCTATGATGAGAGATTGGGTAGAATGGGCCTATACTCTCTGGAGTTTAGAAGAATGAGAGGTGATCTCATTGAAACATGTAAGATTCTGAGAGTGCTTGTCATGGTAGATGCTGAGAGGCTGTTTCCCTTGGCTGGAGAGGCTAGAACCAGGGGTCATAGTCTCAGGATGAGGGGTCGGACATTTACGACTTTGAGATGAGGAGGAATTTCTTCACTCAGAGGGTGGTGAATCTTTGGCAATCTCTACCCCAGAGGGCTGTGGAGGCTCAGTCATGGAGTATATTCAAGGCTGAGATAGATTTTTGGACTCTAGGGGAATCAAGGGATATGGGGAGCGGGCGGGAAAGTGGAGTTGCGGTCGAAGATCAGACATGATTTTATTGAATGGCGGAGCAGGCTCGAGGGGCCGAATGGCCTCCTACTGCTCCTAGTTCTTATGTTCTTGTGTTCTCTAGTGCCAAATTGTGCCACCCTTGCCTCACCCACCTCATGCAGCTAAATGTTCATTTATCTGTCCCTGACGAAGGATCGGCGATATACTTCTAAGTCGCCAGTTACATCCTTATGCTGAATGCAAAAAATCAGCTTCCATTTAAATCAAGCCCTTTGAGTTTAATGGCTAGAAATTCCACTTACCCCTTTGGGTTGGCTCCCTGCACAGGGTCAAAGCTGCATTGGTAGCTCTGCATAATTATTCCAGTGAGCTCGGGTGCAAATTTCAGGGCAATTTCACTTTTACTTTGGAAATGCAACACAAAAATCTCCCCCTGATTGGGACTATCTGAGGTGATTTAGGGGCTGGTATTTTCCTTGTTGCATCTATTCTGTTCCCTGTTGTTTCCATTTAGTTCCCCTGCACTGTATCTGTTCTGTATGCTTTTTGTTATAAACAGGAAGGGGGAGTGTGTTTTGGCAGGAACTGATTGAGCTTCTGAGTACACTGTGACGTTTGCACATGTTTGTGTGCATACACCACAACTTCTCGACTTGCTGCCCAATTTATTACCAAGGTTCAGTGCTCAATTTGCCTACCCAAATTCATCTAAAGTGCCCAGAATATGGGCAGGTGAATTGAAATGCTGTGCAAATGTCCGAAGTATATCACCGGATGTCTTTTCCATCACTTGCATCAATGCAAGGCTGCCTGTTTGTCCCTGGTGTAATGTATTACTATGGGTGATGGAAGGGCCATTAAAATTTAAATGACCAAAAAGCTTCTGCACTCGATCACAGATTAATTAATTGAATAGGTTTAGGCAACAATTTTTTTTTTTTTTAATATTACTTTTTAATAAAATTCGAAGGCAGCACAGGCCTGTGTCTATGCTACACCTCTGGCCAATCTCCACTTCCTCCCCTGGTGGACGCCCCCTGATTAAGGGTTGAGGTGAATAACTTGAGAGTTGTGGTCAGTGTTCATCTATCAGAGATCTGGAGAGCACAAGGCATCTTATACTACATTCCGTGAGCGTATCGAGAGCACAAAAGGTTTATTGTGTGCTACATTAGTAGATACTTTGTGCCTATGTTTCCGCTTCAGTTCATAGGAAGCAAGGGCTTGCCGATGGAAGCTGATATTTGAATTCAGCATAAGGATGTAGCTGGCGAATGCCTGAATCAACAACAGCAACTTGCATTGATATAGCGCCTTTAACGACCCATGGCAATTCACAGGAGCGTTATCAGGCAAAAGTTGACGCCAAGCCACATAAGGAAATACCAGGACAGGGGACCAAAAGCATAGCCATAGAAACATAGAAAATAGGAGCAGGAGTAGGCCATTTGGCCCCTTGAGCCTGCTGTGCCATTTAATGAGATCATGGCTGATCATCCAAATTCAGTACCCTGTCCCTGCCTTCTCCCCATATCCCTTGATCCCTTTAGCCTTAAGAAATATATCTAACTCCTTCTTGAATATATTTAATGAATTGGCCTCAACTGCCTCCTGTGGTAGAGAATTCCACAGGTTCACCACTCCCTGGGTGAAGAAATTCCTCCTCATCTCTGTCCTAAATGGCTTACCCCTTATCCTTAGATAGGTAGGCTTTAAGCAGAATCTTAAAGGAGAGAGCGGTTTAGGGAGGGAATTGCAGAATTTAGGGCCTAGACAGCGGCCAATGGTTGGGGGGGGCGAAGGAAATCCTAACTTGCACCAAATCCCATTCGCCCATCAACCCTGTGCTCGCTGACCTACATTGGCAAAAGGGAAGATGCACAAGAGGCCAGAATTGGAGGCAGGCAGAGTTCTTGGAGGATTGTAGGGGCTGGAGGAGGTTACAGAGATAGGGAGGGGCGAGGACACAAAGATCAGCATGTTAAATGGTCAGATTAAGAGGCGCCCGCTAGAGTGGCTGTCGGGGGCTCTCAGACCTGCAGCCGCCCCCAGGGCAGTGACTGGGCGGCTGGTGAAGCGCCGGGAGCCGCCGCCAGAGGGGGCCGGCGAGCGCCGAGCCGGAAGTATTTGAGTGCTGCACCAGCTCGGCCCGCGGCCGCCATATTAGCGTCGCTCTGCCTCGCCGCCGGACCGGGGGCACAGCTCAGCTCAGCTCCGCTCACTCGGGGGAAGGCGTGCTGGGGAAACTCCAGCGGCACTGTCCTTCAGCTGCTCGCCCAGGATCCGGGGTCCCGATCGGAAGGTGTCGGACGGCTTTGATGTCGAGGTAAATTTCGCGGCCCGTGTGTGTGTGTAGGCCGGGACTCGCTGCTGGGTGAACGCGGGCGGGGAGCGGGGCTCAGGCCTGTGGGGGGTTGCAGCCGCCCGGGCACCGGCTCCAGCGGGCCCCGTTGAGGGAGGACTCTGGGGAGGGAGTCCGGGCCTGGCTTCGAGCCCCGGGTGCTGGGGAGCAGCGAGGGATGGAAGCCGGATGGAGGGGGTGGTGCTGAGAGACCCGGGGAATATGTTCATGGAGAATCAGTGATACCTGGAGCTCCCACTGGACTGAGAACCAGGCACAGCCCACAAACCAACCACAGACCCATTAACCTCATTCCAGTGACTGTGTTCATTGGGAACAAACTTGTACAATTTATACAATAACCCTGGAAGTGGCAGCCAACACGCTTTCAGAAGGGGCAAAACCTGACATCCCAACCCTTGATCCTTTTGAGCAAGTGGTTTTCCCAATTGGGTGTTGGAAAGCTCTTTGATCTGGTGTACATCGACTTTCTGAAAGCCTCTGATAAAAGTCCCACATTAAAGATTGCTCCACAAGCCTAAGGCACTGGAATTAAGGTTAACTTGGATGCAGAGGTGGTGAGAGGGGAAGCAGCAAGAACTGGTTAAGAGAATGATGTTGGGCTGGAGCACTGAATGGAGTGCCTCGGGGATTGGTGCTGGGGCTCCTACTGTTTTTGGTGTACATAATGTGGATTCAGTGTATGTTAGGCCAATTTGTAAATCTCAAACTTGTGGGTGTTGGGGGGGGGAGTTACTGGGCAGGTCGCAGAGTATGATGTAGTCTACAGGAAATGATGCAGGAGAGCTGGGGATTTTAAGGGAATACCTTGCTAAACATCGACACAATGTGCTGCAGTGGCGATGAGGGCAAACGGCATCTTGGGATGTATAAAGAGCGATAGAGCATAAGCCCAGAAAATGGAAAATGTACAAATCATTGGTTCTCCTCCATCTTAAGCATTATGTGCAGTTCAGGGCACCATAACAGACTTTGAGGAAGTACTAAGTTCATAAGTAGTGCCTGAGATATGAGAAAAAAAACAAGATGCTGCATTTATTGAAGAAAAGATGGTTTAGGGATGATCTTGAGAGGCTTAAGATCTTAAAGGGAATGAACAGATGGAGGAAGGATGTTCCTGATGGCGGGGGAGTCCAGAACCAGGGGTCACAGTCTAAGGATAAGGGGTAAGCCATTTAGGACAGAGATGAGGAATTTCTTCACCCAGAGAGTGGTGAACCTGTGGAATTCTCTACCACAGAAGGCAGTTGAGGCCAATTCATATGGGGAGAAGGCAGGGACAGGGTACTGAGTTTGGATGATCAGCCATGATCTCATTGAATGGTGGAGCAGGCTCAAGGGGCCGAATGGCCTACCCCTGCTCCTATCTTCTGTTTCTATGTAAACATGGTGCACAGAGTAACAAAGTATTTAATTACAAGTAGCACGGGTTGTTTGAGCTCGGCACCTCTGCCTCACCTGATTGATTGACCAGGTTAAACAACCTGGCCTGCGTACCCAGACAAAACTGTCTCCAGCATAATCTTGTAAATAATAGGGCAAGATACTTCCATCTAGCATTGCTAGTCCACAGTCATGCAGTTTTCTCAAATGTAAGGGTGCACATTCCACTCTCCCTTACAAAGGCAATTGTGCTGCCGTGGTGAAGATGGCTAACCAGCCCCCCCCCCCCCCCCCCCCCTCAGCAAGCAATCACACAAAGCCACTTTACGTTTGTCCACTTAGATCTAGCTAAAATGTTACATTAATGCATAGTTCACATTTTATGATTAGAACTGAAACAGATCTCATTGCTGTGGGATTGTTGAGAACCATTTGTTGCTGTCCTGTTCTGGGAAACTACCTAGAATGACTGGCAGGATTTCAGTGCATCAAAAAAATGTGGAAACTTCCTTGAAAGACCTGCTTTTGCTGTACCTAGCACCTCCTTATGCCCGTCGCACTATGTGGCAAGTGTCATTTGTGGTGGATGGCTGGCGTTGTACAGCTTGTGTTTGCTCTTCAGTCTGGTGATTTTGCATCGCGACTATTGTTGGATGACAGTGGCTGAAAACGTTTGTATTCTATGCCTCTTTATAAAACCTATGATCCCACATATGCCCTTACAGTTATATCAAGTTGTCCCCTCACTTTTTAAAAATTTGTGTATCTGAATCCCTTAGTCTCTTTACCATTTAGTGTACAAGTCCATAATCTTGCCAAATTGCATTACCTCACATTCTCTGCATTAAACTTCATCCACCATCTATCTGCCCAATCTACTAACTTATCTAAAATAACAACAGAAAACGCTAGAAAAACTCAGTCGGCCAGGCAGCATCCGTGGAGAGAGAGAAACAGTCAACGTTTCAGGTCGAAGACCTTTCGTCAGTTCTGACGAAGACCCTTTGACCTGAAACGTTAACTCTGTTTCTCTCTCCGCGGATGTTGCCTGGCCTGCTGAGATTTTCTAGTGTTTTCTGTTATTTCGGATTTCCAGCATCCGCAGTATTTTGCTATCGCACTAACTTATCTAGTTCCTCTTGAAATTGCTTACTCCATGCTCCCTGTTTTTGTATTGTCTGCAAATATTGGTATTGTGGCCCCTACACTGAGTTCAGATAATTTGAGAGAAGAGGCAGTGGCCCCAGCATTGATCTTTGAGGAGCACCACTGTCCACATCCCTGCTACCTGAAAAACATCCATTAACCATACTCTGCATTTCCTTTCTCGGTACACTAATATTTCTTAAAAGAGCCGTCTAAAATATGTCAGACATGACTTGCCGTCTACAAATCCATACTGCTGTCCTTAACTAAGCCATGTCTTTCTAGATGAATATTAATTATTTGCTTTATTTTGGCCTCTAGAGGCTTACCCACTACCAATATTAAGCTGACTGGTCTATAGTTACCTGGTTTATTATCCCTTTTTTGACAAAATTGATACATGTGCAAGCCTGTAGTCCTGTGGCACAACTTTCATATTGAATGATGTTTGAGAGATTGTGGTCAGCGTTCCCTCAGCATTCTAAGGGGCAATGCTCTCGGGACAAGTGCCGTTTCCTCTTTTTTCAGTTCCACTAATTTTTTTTCAGTACTGCTTCCTTATCTATAGTTCTCCCCTGTGATTGTTCCAGCATCTCCTCTTGGACCCTTTCATTCTCACTATCACACTGGTACGAGCAAACCAAAATAAAGTACTTATTTTGTATCTCCACCAATGCTACATGCTCAATAAGATGTTTTTACTTAGGATTACATAGGATATACGGCACAGAAAAAGGCCATTCGGCCCAGCCAGTCCATGCCGGCGTTTATGCTCCACTCGAGCCTCCTCCCGTCTTTCCTCATCTAAATCTATCAGCAGAACCCTCGATTCCCATCTCCCTCATATGCTTATCTCACCGCCCCTTGAATGCATCTATACTATTCGCCTCAACCACTCCCTGTGGTAACGAGTTCCACATTCTCACCACTCCAGGTAAAGAAGTTTCTTCTGAATTCCCTATTGGACTTCTTGGTGACTATCTTATATTGATGGCCTTGAGTTATGCTCTTCCCCACACGTGGAAACATTCTCTATCTTATCACTTATCACTTGGAGGGTGCGAGTCTAGATGGGGTAGAGGATACAAAAGGATCTAGGAGTACAAATGCACACTAAGTCTAAATCGTTAATGTAAATTGTGAACAACAGTGGTCCCAGCACTGATCCTTGTGGCACACCACTTCCCACCTTCTGCCACTGTGAACAGCTACCCTTTGCTCCTACTCTCTGCTTTCTGTCCTGAAGCCAGCCAGCAATCCATTCTGCTACTTGTCCCCTGACTCCACATTCTCTGACCTTGTTCATCAGTCTTATTATCGAAGGCTTTTTGAAAATCTAGATAAGTTACATCTACTGCAGTACCATTGTCTATTCTCTCTGTTACCTGTTCAAAAAATTCAACAAGGTTGGTCAAGCAAGATTTTCCCTTTTGAAATCCATGTTGACTATTCATTATATTTTTTGTTTCTAGATGTTCTTCTATTTTCTCCTTTAGTAGGGGTTCCATTATTTTTCCTACCACCGATGTTAAGCTGACTGGTCTATAATTCCCTGGACATGTCCTATCCCTCTTTGACTTATTTTACTTTTTATCTGTTCTTCCAAAATTAATTGCCATTTCCTTTAATGTTCTCTGGCAGTCTTCATATTTTTTCGTCGCCTTTCTAATCTTTTTTTGTTTCCTCCTCTATTTTCTATACTCTGGATTTTCTTCCATATTGTTAGCCCCAGATTTGACCGAATGCATGTTTAATTCTCATTTTAATTTGAATTTCTTTCCTCTTCCAAGGAACTCCAGTTTTTGTTGCGCCACATTGCCTTCTGGGAACATGCCTCATTGTCTCCATTTTGAAAGTTTCCTATTCTTCGTGTGCAGTCTTGGTTGCTAACTTTCCAATTTATCTGGGGTTTTTATCTCGTTGAAATCTTCATTTTTCCTGTCCGGTACCATTATCTTTGATGTTTTCTCTATCTTTTATTAAATTCTATTTGCAGTTTTCAGATGACTTCGACCCTTACATTACTGACTGGCTTCATGTCATTTCCTAGAGCTTGATCCAATACTGTTAGACTAAAATTATCTCCCCTCGAAAGCTGTCCTGGACACATTGTAGAAACGACTCTCCTTCATTGCCCCCTTTCATTACTCTTACCTCAGACTATCTTTGAATAACTAAAGTCACTTATTATGGCCTTGTTATTTCTGCATCTTTCTCTAATTTGTCTAAATATCTCTTGCTGTACCCTTCAGCGGTCTATAGTAAACTTGCAGTAGTGTAAGAGTTCCCTTAACTAATCAAATAGATTCAGGTTTTCCATTATTGCTAGGCTCTAGTGATGTAATGGAATCCTTAATTAGAGCTCCCGGTTGCCTATCATTTTAATTCTCCAGACTGCTCCCACTCTGACTGCTCTGTCCTCGGCCTGCTACACTGTTCCAATGAAGCTCAAGGAACAGCATCTCATCTTTTGATTAGGCACTTTACAGCCTTCTGGATGCCACGTTGAGTTCAACAATTTCAGGCCATAACCTCTGCCCCCATTTTTTCAGACGGCAACTGTTGCTGATGATTCTAATGTTCCCATTTACACCTCCTCTGGACCCATCTTTTTGTTTCTTAACTTGTCGCATTACCATCTCCTTTTGCCTTGCGCCATCATCCCTTTTGTCATTTAATCTCTCCTGCCTTCCATCCTATCACAGACCTTCCCTTTTGTTCTGTCCTCCCCCTTTCCCTGCCCCTCTACTTGCTTAAAACCTGTTGCATCTCTAACCTTTTCCAATTCTGACGAAAGGTCATCGACCTGAAACGTTAACTCTGTTTCTCGCTCCCCAAATGCTGCCTGACCTGCTGAGGATTTCCAGCATTTTCTGTGTTTATTTGATTTCCAGCATCCGCAGTATCTTTTGCTTTAACTAATATTGCTGTCCCTTCTATTTTTCCTACTGTAACCCGCCTGAATATTTTCTAACCAAGAATGTTTAGCTCGCAGTCCTGCCTTGGCTTAAGCTGCATCGCTGCTAATGCTGTTGAGTGGTTTTAACTGTCCCAGATAGACGGGCATAAATGTAATGCATGTGGTCTTAGTGGAGAATCATTTTTAGAACGCATCCTAAATCCGTATGTTTCCAGTCCAACAAGGAAAAAAGCATTACTGGATTTAGTTTTGGGAAATGAAGTCGGCTAAATAACTTGTGTGAGAGTAGACGACCAATTGGGAATGAATCACCACATTGTTAGGTGCAGTGTAAATACAGAAAAAGGACAATGAAGCCAAAGATAAGGGTGCTGGGTTGAAAAAGGCAACATTTGGTGTGGAAAAATCAGATCTGGCTCAAATTAAGTCAACAGAAAAGTTCGCAAACAGGATGCCTGATCAGTGGGCAATCTTCAAATACGAGACAGATAGATTTAAGACAAAACCCATCAGGAGGGCACAGAGCCTGCAAAGGGATATAGCCAGGTTAAGTGAGTGGGCAGTAAGGTGGCAGATGGAGAATAATGTGGGGAAATGTGAGGTTATTCACTTTGGTAGGAAGAATAGAAAAACAATTTTTTTAAATGGTGAAAAACTATTAAATGTTGGTGTTCAGAGAGATTTAGGTGTCCTCGTACAGGAAACCGAGTTAGCATGCAGGTACAGCAAGCAATTAGGAAGGCAAATGGCATGTTGGCCTTTACTGCAAGGGGGTTGGAGTATAAGAGTAAGGAAGTCTTGCTACAATTGTACAGGGCCTTGGTGAGACCACACCTGGAGTACTGTGCACAGTTTTGGTCTCCTTATCTAAGGAAGGATATACTTGCCTTGGAGGCGGTGCAACGAAGGTTCACTAGATTGATTCCTGGGATGAGAGGACTGTCCTATGATGAGAGATTGTGTAGAATGGGCCTATACTCTCTGGAGTTTAGAAGAATGAGAGGTGATCTCATTGAAACATACAAGATTCTGAGGGGAATTGACAGGGTAGATGCTGAGAGGTTGGTTCCCCTATCTGGAGTGTCTAAAACTAGGGGCATAGTCTCAGTATAAGGGGTCAGCCATTAAAACTGACATGAGGAGGTATTTATTCACTGAGGGTTGTAAATCTTTGGAATTCTCTACCCTAAATGGCTGTGGATGCTGAATCGTTGAGTATATTCAAGACTGCAATAGCTAGATTTTTGGACTCTAGGGGAATCGAGGGATATGGAGTTGAGATCGAAGATCAGCCATGTTCTTATTGAATGGCGGAGCAGGCTCGAGGGGCCGTATGACCTACTCCTGCTCCTAATTCTTATGTTATCAAAGAATAGAGTTCAGTGGGAAAATAAATAAATTAAAAAGAAACTGAAATGGTAAATACATGATAAAATTAGGGCTAACTATTAAAGCAAATCATGGGCAATATAGCAAAGGGCGGAGAAAGGAGTGATTTAGGAGGGCAAGAAGGAATATGAAAAAGGCTAATGGGTAACAGAGCAAAACAATGAGGCCTGTTATAAGCATATTTAAAAAGTAAAAGAATAGTTCGAGAAAGGGTAGGAGCGCTGAAGGATGAAGAGAGAAATCCAATTTTGAAGGATGGCAGAGCTGTTAAATATTTGGTGCCAGTTTTTACAAAGTGTAGATGTACCAGAGGAGGATGTGGAACAAATCTTGAGATAGCTGCAGGAAAGGAATTGCTTCTGAAGAAGTTAGCAGACCTCGAGGTGGACAAGTCACTGGGCCCTGATGGCACGCACACAAGGCTGTTGAAGGAAGTCGGAGAGACGATAGCAGAGGTTCTGTCCACTGTCTTTCAGTCTTCTCTATATATGCAAATTATGCGGTGGACTGAAGGGTAGCCAATATAACCCCTCTGTTCAAGAAGGGAGAGGAGGAAAAACCAGGTAACTATAGACTAAGTTAGTCTAATGTCAGTTGCAGGCAAACTCGTAGAATCCATCATTCAAGATAAAATTAGTGAGCATTTAGAAATGTATGGTTTAATTATGAGCAGCCAGCATGGATTTGTTAAAGCAAGTCGTGTTTGACAAATTTAATAATTTTCAGAAGACATGTTCGATTGGATTGATAAAAGGAATGTAATAGATGCAGCGTCCATGGATTTTCAGAAGACATTTGATGAGGTGTCTCAGGATTCAAGAGTATTGTATAAGAGAAGATGATGGACAAGAAACAAAGGGTTAGTGTTAATGGGTGTTGCTTCGATTGGAGACAGGTTGGAAGTGGTGTACCTCCGGGGTCAGTGCTGGCTGCCATTTTGTTCCCTGAATAAATAGATGATTTGGATTTGCGCATAGGGAAAATATTGAAATTTGGTGGTGACAAGAAATAGCAGGTTTACAGTGAGGAGGATTCTAAAAGATTTCAGGAGGACATAGGTAGGGTTAGCGTAATACACAGACTTGTGGCAGATATAATTTTATTACAGATGAACGTGAGGTAGTACAAGGTTGAAGAAGTAATAAACTTGTGCGAGACAATGGTTTGGCCACAATTAGTCTTGTGTGCAGTCTTGGGCCTGTTGTCCCAGAAAGGACATTAAAGCCATAGAGAGCAAACCGTGTCGATTCACCAGGATAATGACAAGGTTGGAAAAACTATAGTTATTAGGGGAGCCTTCAGATATTGGGACTACTCACATTTGAGTAGCGAAGGCTAAGTGTGGAGATTTCATAGAATGATACAGCACAGAAGGAGGCCATTCGGCCCATCGTGCCTGTGCCGGCTGTTTGGTAGAGCTATCCAATTAGTCCCACTCCCCCGCTCTTTCCCCATAGCCCTACAATTTTTTTCCCCTTCATGTATTTATCCAATTCCATTTTGAAAGTTATTGAATCTGCTTCCACCACCCTTTCAGGCAGCGCATTCCCGATCATCATAACTCGCTGTGTTTATAAAAATAAAAAATAAAAATGTTTACTTATGTCACCTCTGGTTCTTTTGCCAATCATCTTAAATCTGTGTCCTCTGGTTACCGATCCTTCTGCCACTGGAAACAGTTTCTCTTTATTTACTCTATCAAAACCGTTCATGATTTAAACACCTCTATCAAATCTCCTCTTAACCTTCTCTGCTCTAAGGAAAACAACCCCAGCTTCTCCAGACTCTCCACATAACTGAAGTCCCTCATCCCTGGTACCATTCTAGTAAATCTCTTCTGCACTCTCTCTAAGGCCTTGACATCCAATACTCCAGCTGAGGCCTAACCAGTGTTTTATAAAGGTTTAGCATAACTTCCTGGCTCTTGTACTCTATGCCTTTATTAATTAAGCCAAGGATCCCGTATAAGGAAATGATGACATGCAGAAAGTGTCTCCAACTGCGTGCACTTGAACTCGAGTTTAAGGAGCAGCTGGGGGCACGTGTCACGTGGGGGGTTAAGGGTTCTCCAAGTGCACATTCCTAATTGGTCACTCTGCAGGCAATGTGAAGAAGGGAAGTGGATAACCATCCATCGGGACAGGAAGGGGAAGCATTGCAGGGATAAAAAGATACTCCGTATTGAGTACCTGTGACGATGGCAACAAGTGGAGGCGGCCTACTATGAGCAATGCTATGGCACTGTAGAACACGTAGTGTCTAAAGGTGAGAGTGAAGTGCGAGATGCAGTAGTAATGGGGTTGTTCCATAGTCCAAGCAATAAATGGGTGCTTTCATAGTCACAACCAAAAGTCTTGATTGTGTGTTGCCTCACAGCTGCCGGGGCAAGGATACAACTGCGCTAGTACAAAATAATTTAGAGAGGGAAGGGGAAACAGCGAGAAGTTGTGGTTCACATTGGAATCAAGAACGTGGAAGGAACAAAATGGAGGTCCTGCAAAAGGGAGTTTAAAGAGTTGGGAGTTAGCTTAAAGAGCAGGACCTCAAGGATAGTAATCTCCAGATTACTTGTGCTGCACATACTAGAAGGAAGGACTGTGCATTTATGTAACTCCATTTATATAGCACTTTTATCATGTCCTCAAGACATCTCAGAAGTGCTTCACATCCAATTAATTTTTGAACAGTAACATGGAACTTACTATTGTCCTCTGTCTTATCAATTCTTATGAAGACCACCACAGTCACCTTTACAAAAGCAAAATACTGCGGATGCTGGAAATCTGAAACAAAAACAGAAAATGCTGGAAATACTCGGCAGGTCAGGCAGCATCTGTGGAGAGAGAAACAGAGTTAACGTTTCAGGTCGACAACCCTTCGTCAGAACTGGGGAAGGGTTCTGACGAAGGGTCATCGACCTGAAACATTAACTCTTGTTTCTCTCTCCACAGATGCTGCCTGACCTGCTGAGTGTTGCCAGCATTTTCTGTTTTTGTTACCACAGTCACCTTGTCTGGAACTGACCTTTGTGTATATTCCTTTAGAGAAATAGTCTGTGCAATCCTGTTTTAATCCCTTATATGCTGAATCTAGCGATACAAAAATATAAGTTTAAAAAATTCAGCACAGATTTTAAAGTCATCGATTTTTGTCACCACTGCAGTCATTGGTGTAACTGATCCCTGTGCTGGTGCTGCTGCTGGAGGTAATGTCGACCGGCACGAAGAACTTGCAGCTGGTGTGGCCGATAGCAACATCATGTATCTTGCTGCAAGGCTGCTGGCAGGGCGAATGGCTAAAGTTGTTTTGCAATCGCTGTAGAGAATTGGCTGCTAAATAGTCAAAAAAACAACCACTTTAAACTCTGCACATGCAGTTACTTTAAAATGGAATCGATTGGCTGTAGAAATTCCTGCATGGTACAAACCGAGCTGGGGTGCTTCAGGAAGAGTGATCAATCTTTGGAATAACGTCCCAGTCAGTTTAGTAGAAACAAATATATTGGGGATGTTCAAAATGAGTTTTAGTTGACGGAATTTTATCATAGAAGATAGGAGCGGGAGTAGGCCATTCGGCCCCTCGAGCCTGCTCCGCCATTTACAGTAATGAGATCATGGCTGATCATCCAAATTCAGTACCCGGTCCCTGCTTTCTCCCCATATCCCTTGATCCCTTTAGCCTCAAGAAATATATCTAACTCCTTCTTGAATATATTTAATGAATTGGCCTCCACTGCCTTGTGTGGTAGAGAATTCCACAGGTTCACCACTCTCTGGGTGAAGAAATTCCTCCTCGTCTCTGTCCTAAATGGCTTACCCCTTATCCTTAGACTGTGACCCCTGGTTCTGGACTTCCCCGCCATCGGGAACATCCTTCCTGCATCTAGTCTGTCTAGTCCTGTTAGAATTTTATAAGTTTCAATGAGATCCCCTCTCATTCTTCTAAACTCCAGCGAGTATAAGCCCAATCGACCCAATCTCTCCTCATACGTCATTCCTGCCGTCCCAGGTATCAGTCTGGTGAATCTTCGCTGCACTCCCTCCATGTCAAGAACATCCTTCCTCAGATAAGGCGACCAAAATCAGATAAGGCGACCATTGCTGACATATCCTATATTCTTGGGTATGAATGCGCTATGAGTTCTGCTTATCCCTTGTTCAAATGTGAATAGGCTGTGGTTTTTGTGCTAAACTGGCGAGAAATGGCTGCATGTCTCATTTTATTTTTTAACTTTGTTGCAGTATTTCTGGCTAGTTCACAGATGATTTGATTTTAATTTTCAGTTCTGCTTTCCGTCATTTTTTAAAATATATATATGCCCGTTTAGTCTAAGAATGGCCGGTTGGATTTGGCAATAAGAGCACTGCCCAACGCCTGTAAACTGTCTAATGAGAGAATTTGTTTTTACTTCTTTATCTTAGATGAGCAACAACAGTAACAAGCGAGCTCCAACAACGGCAACACAGAGACTGAAACAGGACTATCTTCGAATAAAGAAAGACCCAGTGCCTTATATCTGCGCCGAACCTCTTCCATCTAATATTCTTGAATGGTAAGTGTGAGTATATAGTGTTAAATTTGCTTAACCGGTTGTATGTGTAGATTGGGATGGGCAATAAATACTGGCGTTGCCAGCGACACCCACGTCCCATGAATGAATAAAAAAAATCTCAATCGCAAAGTGGTTACAGATGAGGAAGCTCATTCAGCCAATCTTGGTTCACACATGCTGAATGACCCTGAAGTCACTGCCCATTGCAGCATCCAATTGGTTCTTAATTCATTTATGAATTTCCGCCTCCACTATTCGATCAGGGAGTCCATTCCATGTATTGATCACTCGGGAAGACCTTCTAATACTAAATTGAACATGCGGTCCCATGTCCAACTGTTACAATTTAATTTTAAATATTTTTTCAAATTTACCGTTCCATAACATTTACTATCTTGTATGTCTCTAAGGTAACCTCCTTTCAAAGCTGGAAAGCCTAAGTTTCTCCAGTCTTTTCTCATAACTTAAACCCCTAACACCAGGGAACAGCCATGTGGCTCTCTTAATTGCCTCCAGTGCTTGAATGTCTCCCTTGTGTCTCGGGCACAGCACGCGAGGTGTGGTCTGTCTAAAGCACTATACATAATAAAAACAGAAAATGCTGGAAATACTCAGCAGGTCAGGCAGCATCTGTGGAGAGCGAAACAGAGTTAACGCTTCAGGTCGATGACCTTTCCTCAGAACTATACCGTTTGCTGCTGACTTCCTGTGACTTCTATTCGACTGTTTTGGTTTGATCGTTCAACGACTTATTGGCTTTGTTGATTGCCGCTCTGCATTGGCTGGACATACTGAGTGTTCAATCGAATGAGCCTTTGGGGGGTTTTTTTCAACCTCATCTGTAGCTAATTTAACTCCTTTCGTGGTTTCTTTAAGTTTGCACTTAATTTTCAATTATTCCCTTTTGATACTTTAAATTTTTCATGTGAGAATGGTACAGCCAGCATGCAGTTTCGGTCATGCTGACGCCGACACACTGTCTATATGTGGATTTCTGTGACACACTTTCACTTGCTTTGCTCCAATTTTATACGAAGTAGTGAAGAATCGGCCCCGTGGTTATGCGCACTGAGCAAAATAAACCACTAAGGAAAAATAAACTGAACCCAATCTAATTGCATTAAAAAAAAAATTCTACATCCTTTCGGCTGCAACAGATCAGATCTGTAACTGAGAAATGCTGAAATTCTCAGTCAAACAAACAAAATGAACCTGAACTGATCAAATTGCGCAAAATGCTTTTTCAAAAGCCATTTACCTGTCACTTTTCTTATTTTAAATATGAGATTCAAAATAAAGCTGCTCCCCTAGATTTAAAAAAAAATGTTTTTGTTATGCCTGGTGCTGCTCCTGGCCTGCCCTTCTAAACGCTCTTCATTTAACCAGGTTTGTCCCTGGGTTTGATGGTGATGGAGGAGTACGGGATGCGGTGAGTCGTGAGGTTACAGGTTGTGGTGGTATATAGTTCTGCTGCTGTTGATGACCCACAATGCCTCATGGATGCCCAACTTTTGTGCTGCTGATTGCAAGATTTGCTCTAATTTATCGAAGTGACTGCTAACCAGCCTCCTGCAGCTCTTTTTTGCCTGTCGTGTGAGGGGTAGATTGCACACTTCTGATTGTTGTGAACTAGAATGCCTACAGGCAGCACCATGTTTGGAATTAGATAACGTGCTTACCGCTCATTGGGATTCTGTGGGATTTTCCACAGGCATATTTTGTGAATTCATGCCAGTGTGAGGGATGGGTTGATGTGTGTTATGATGAGCTAATGGAAATTCAGCTAAGTTCCCGTGATGAGACAGAACTCCCTTGCCATCATCCCATTGTATACCAAGGTGCAAAGGATGTTAGCGTTCTGTTTGCTTTGCCATCTTCAAGACTGCTTCTGCATTAAAAGGGAGCCAGTGTAAAAGTATTAGAAGAGTGGTCATTTGTTATGGCCATGTACCATTGTACATTTAGAGATATATACAGGAAACTCTTTTTCATCCGGCACTGACGGGACCGGTGTGGTGCCGGTTTATCAAAAAGTCCGGATTACAGAGAGTTATAGTTAAAAGGTACAAGAGCTCCGTACACAGCCACAAATCCAGGCTTCCCTGTTGCTTAGCAACAGCTGCAAGAAGCCCGGCCACAGACCAAGCGTCCCTGCAGGAACCCCCGATTACACAGCCAAGAATCAAGAAACGGCCACTAATATGAAGAAATACTTAACTGAACTCCTGAATTTTGCCGGTTAACCGAGATTTCCGGTTGTTTGGGTGCCGGTAAATCAAGAGTTTCCATATCCATTTCATAAACAGCACTTATGTACTTACACCAGAGACCGTCTTTCCAAGACTTTACCAGAGCAGCTGGGAGAACAACCAAATCTTTCAAGCATTTCACCCAGTTGTATGCAATATAGATTTCCAATTGTACTGTACAGTACTTTGCTCATTATTCTATTTCTAAAGAACCAGTTTAATCATGTATCAGTAGTTTAGCCTGCACAAAACAGTCTTGCATTGTGAATGTTTTCTGCCTTGCGGATCGACAGAAGAAACAGTGGGAATCCTGCAGCACCACAAGCAATTTGTTTAGCTCGAGGTCAATTGCTTTACCTAGGCCAGTGCTGTCCAATCGAAACTGCTGACTAGCACAGGCGTGGCTACATCAACACTGTTTTAGCCACATGGACTAATTTTAGTTGAAACTCTGTACAGTACAGGTGAATGTACTTCATCATGTGTATATTTACTTAAAAAACAAGTTTAAAGTGCACATGCACACACTGTGCAAATGAGTATTGAGATCACATGCCCAATTAAGGAGTCTCTATTACTCCTTTTGTTTACTGATCTAAATTAGCCATTTCTGGATTCCCAATTGGCCACGTGTGACTAGTCGTTAACATATTGGACAAAACTAACCTAGGCCGCACCACCTCACTGCGGCAGAAAGTAAAAGCTGCACCTTTCAGTTTGTAAAAGGCACTATCTGTTTCTGGAAAATGTTTTCAAGCTACTTGCAAGAGAAAAATGTGTTGGAAAAAGTCAGTAATTTGTGACCCGTGATTTTTGTGTAAAATAACTGACAGCCAAGCCCTTTTATTTTCCATAAAAATATCAGGATAGTAAAAATGGAAGTTTCTTAGCAGGTCTAAATGATAAATCGCTTGCTGTATCCCCTCATCCACTGGGGTAAAATTGCTGTAACAATGCTCTGTAACGAGCAGTTTTACTCTGATGTGATTTAATTCCCCACCATCACTGTCAATCTCTTGCTTCTAATTTTATGTTCAGGCATAAAAATGCGAGTCAAAGGTTTAAAAACGACAACATTTACAAGTAAAGGCTTCCGAAACACTATAGGATTGTGCCAGAATACAGCAAAACTATTGTATTATTAAATTGCAAAAGACCATGTGCATGCTAAATTTAAGCACAGAACAGCCTTATTTAGGAAGCAGAGCATGGAAAATTGTGGTTTCCTTAACATTTGCCATCTCTTGCTAGGCATTACGTGGTACGAGGCCCTGAGAAAACACCGTATGAGGGTATGTATTGGCATTCCTGTATATTCTGATTTGATAATTGATGGCTGGTATATTAATGTCACTCTCTTTAATTTATCACATTCTTTAGTCATGCTTATTATTCCATAATAAACTGGTTGCTGCACAACATGCTAAATATATACCTTTCTGACTGATGAGCAGTTGGGCAAGATTTAAATTTACGTTTCTTAATGACAAAGTTCTAAGTATTGTCATTTCATTATTTATCCGCTGTGTATCGAATGCAATGTACAAGTTGTGTGATGTGCAATTTTCCGTCACCAAAATTTTACTGAACATTTAAAGTATGGACGAAGAACATTCTCATGGTAACAATGCATTTTAAAGTCAATTAGTGAATGGATTCACTGTTTAAAAAGGAGTTTGATAAAACTTCAGCTTAAAAGTTTAATGGCAAAGTTCTGCTGCCACCCTGCTGGATACAGATGAGGTACTGCAAGCCGATTGGCTTCTCAGCAGCAAGAAGAGCGTAGAGACTATTCAAATATAAGGCGGTAACATTTCTGAAATTTGTAGAAATGGGGGGTGTTTATTTGTTTTTAAAGACCATTGCATCTCCCAAGTTAAGAAGCAGAGGTTAGGAAGTGAGTGGGAGTCCGGGGTGGAAGCGGAACAGGAAGCAAGTGGCAGGTAAGGGCCAGAAGCCTGTCACAAAACGTGAAACCTTGGAGAGTGAGGGAGAGGGGAGGGTGGCTGCCCTGAGGAGCGAGTTACAGGTTGGGAAGGTGGAGGGTCTGCCAGTGAAAGAGCAGGTAGGACCGTTGTGGAGGTATTTTACAACTTTGAATTACCCCTTTTTAAAAAAAAAAAAAAAAAAACTTTGCTGGGCTGTAAATCGGGACCTTTGTGCGATAAAGAATGGTATATTTAAAGTTTTGACTGCTGAATATCTAAAAGTGAAATATACATGTATTCTAATGGTGCTCTTGTTTTCTGTTCTAATCTAGGTGGTCTTTATCATGGAAAGTTGGTCTTTCCCAGAGAATTTCCCTTCAAACCCCCTAGTATTTATATGATTACACCAAATGGAAGATTCAAATGCAATACACGGTAAGAGATTTTGTATATGATTTCAGGTTTTCATTAGTAATGTGAAAGTAAGAGAACTTGTAGCGTGCAGTAGCATAAAAGGTTCTGCTGTCATCGGTTTTTCCCCTTCCTACAGCCTTTACCTCAGGTTATTCACATTGATCTAGCATTTACATTTGCTGGGTTTAGGCAACAACGAATCTAGCGTTTCCAGTTTCTGGCACATACCTGTCCTCAAACCCTACAAAATTGTCTGCGCCAATCTCAAGGAGGCATTAAAAAGCAACAATTCAGATAATGGTTTCAAAATTGGTGCAAGTCCAAAGGCTAAACTGTTTTAACTATCCCCTAACCAGAGATGCTAGAAATATTTGCAATTTTTGAACATTCATTTGAATGACTAGAAGGGTATGTAATACTTTTTGTCAAGGCTCACCATGAGCATGAAGGAGTTCTTGCAAAGCATCATTTTTTTCATCAGCCACAGAGGATGTCAGTGTTACAATTCAGCCATTCTCCAGGCACACACACAAATCCGCTCCATAAGCAAGCCCTTGCTTCTAATGAACCGAAGCGTTTCCTTACCTGGAAAGTATCCGATAATATAGCATGTTCACGGGGGCGATAAACTCATTTTGCTGCTGATAGGCTGACTGGAAGATGCCTTCGTATTCTCCTGATCTTTCTGACGGACTGTATTTCCCAGGCTCTAAGCTATAAATCAAGTTTATTAAAATCGAGCAAGAGCAAACAGCAGATTTTACTAGATCACAGTAAAATAATTTCTCCCCAACACTGCAAATCTATTTTAAAACGATAAATGTTTCAAAGGGTTAATAATGCTCCTAAGTTGGAACACACATCTGTGAGGAAAAGCTCATATGTCAACTTAAATATTCAGAGCATTTGACTAGTCCCAGCTTGTCAATGTTTGGCAAAGCAGAAATTCATTAAACAAACCTTGGTTTGGGACCCGAAGTAAGCCATTTCTTTATTTGGCAGTCTCAATTCAATCACAGTAAGATCAAGTGTCTTCCGCACTCAAAAAAAAAACACAGGTGTCAAATCACAAATGGGTTTTAAAGCCACACAGTCTGCCTGACAGGTTTTCCTAATAATATTTACCTCGTGAAACAAAACAAGTTGCCTGCAGGGAGTGATAGTTTTTTCCTCAGTTGGCCAGCAATCCCGTAAACGATTAGCTGTCTCCTTCTCACAGCCTGGTAAACAATATTAATTGTTTCTAACGCCTCTGTCTACCATTCATCAGTTCGTCTATCGAGCTGAGGTAACTCGTCTGTCTCTGAAGTGATGTACCAGCCAGTAATGTGAATTCATTATACTTGCAGACAGGCTGATCCCAAGAAGCAGTAAGCAACTTAAAGTCATCACTAGCTGGCTAGCTACCAAACTCCCATAAAGAATATTAAAAAGATTCCTTTATTATTTGAAGCCAGACGGATTTCCGATCTGCCATTGAACCCCAGTCAGTGGCCTGACACGGGCCATTCCTAATCTTAGTTAAGCTATTGAGAGGCGCAGGGTGAAGTCATTCCGAGGTGTCGTTGTGCACACCTCCCACTGGCTTACTGTAGGGCAGCAATGACAGTGGTCTGGGCTGGGGTTCATTGCCTCGCTCTTGCTGGTGTTTGGTGTGTGGAATGAGGGGAGAGGCAGCTAAAGGTGGGGGAGAAAATAAATTGGAAATAGGAAGAAAGAATAGAAAAGTGAAACAAGCTATAGAATGTTTTCTGCAATTGATGAGCCGAGGCCATGGAACACACTGTCTGAGTTGACATGAACTTTTTCTCGCAGGCGTGTGTTCCAACTTATGAGCATTATTAAAGGTTTGAAACATTTATCCTTTTGAAATAGGTTTGAAAGGAGTAGAGGTTTTTATACCCAACTGTTGTATCATTTGGCGTTTTCAACTTACTGGCTTATCTTAAAGTCTGTACCTTTTGAACACACTTTGTAATTGTTTTAATTAAGATTATAAATTGCTTTCATTTTTGATTGATGTAAACCGAAATTACTATTCTTGCTGTGCTAATGTGACGATGTTACCTGTTGTGAGTAGCATGCTGTGTGCTGCTGAAACAGCCAAATAGTGGCGGGCTTCCTGCTGATTTTTCTGAATGGTATACTCTGCATTTATTACAAAGCTAGAAGTCAAGCTGTAATGCCATTTTCCCCCAAAAAAATCAAGGCTCATTAGGGCGTTTATTTTGCAGATCCGCTGATTGATCATATCATTCCTTGATCCGTATTTGCATGCCTAGTGGTGTCTTAATATTTCCCAAGTCTTTTTGCCAGCCACTTAGACTTTGATGTATTGAGATTTCACTGTTTTTCATTTTCCTCTTGTACCCATATCCATTCAGAGACAATTTCTCTTGCTATTTTTGGAACATCTCTTGTAAAATACAGGAAACTTTCGATTAACCGGCCACGAAATAACCGGAACGCTCTATCCACCGGCAAAATTCAGGAGTCGGTTCAGATAACTTTTTTTACTTTTTTTTTTACTCCCATTTGTGGCTGTGCAAGCGTGTAGCTGAAGCTGTTGCTAAGCTACAGAGACGCTTGCAACGTGTGCCCATTGTTCTGAAGCTAAGCAACAGGGTTTGTTGCTTTATGCGGAGCTCTGAGCTCTGTATCTTTTACTATAGCGTTCGGTTATCCGGAATTTTTGATGAACCGGCACCAGGTCAGTCCCGTCCGTGCCGGATAACAAAAAGTTTCTTGTAGCTTGTTGCCGAAATGGTAATTCTGTAGTTTTATAACGTGATTGATGCCTTTAGTCAGCAATCTGGTCATTTGTTTCCAGCCGCCTGACTTTGCAAAAATATTATAAAACAATAACTAATAACCTGATGGCAGCACAAAAACTGTCTTTGGATAGTCATCTATATAATTGTTATATGTTTAAGTAATGGTTGTATGTGACAGGTGCGCCATAATTTTATAATCTGGAGATCTATGCATTTTGCAAAGGATGTGTGAACTTGAGTATTTTCACCAGAGATAACACAAATGTGAAGTTTACCAAAAGCTACATGTTGTTTAAAATCATTTAATTAAAACTCATTTTTAAGTGCCTTTGCACTGTGCAAGAATCTTTAATGCATTTACTTTGAGCTGACCGACAAAGTCTTAAATGAAGAATTTCTGTTGTGGCGCAAGGAATTTCTAAACGTTACATCCATTAAAATCTTACATTATTTATTTTCCACAGTTTTAGTTCCTACATCTTCCATTCTATTCCTCCCTCAAAATCCAGTACACCTCTGCTCAATCAAAGCTTTATAGTTGATCTTCCAGAACTTTGCTAATGCTTCGTAACTGGTCACTGGGGGATGCTTTCTTCCCTCCCTGTCCGGAGTCACATCATTGCCTCTCTGAGGCCCCCGTCTGAGATCAGGATCACACTATGTGAGATATCATAGACCGACATCCAGCCGCATTGTTAAGTATTGCCTTAAAATTAATACCGTTAAATTGTATAGATTGAGAGTTCCAAAGGGAAATATATTTTTGATAAATTGCCTAAAATACACAGTGAGAATGCTATTTACCAGTTCATTGATGTGGGATATCTGTGGGCTAAGTGATTTGAGGAGTTGCATAAAACTCGTCGAAAAAAGAACCATAATTTTAGTAAAGACCTTTTCTTGCAGGTTATGTCTTTCAATCACTGATTTCCATCCAGATACCTGGAACCCAGCCTGGTCTGTCTCTACAATCCTGACGGGTCTCCTTAGCTTCATGGTGGAGAAAGGGCCTACATTGGGCAGTATTGAAACTTCAGAATATACAGTGAGTTCCTTCCATTCATTACTAAAGAGAAGGCTTTCATTATCATGTAGGTTTTTTGAGGTTTGAACTGAATGAAGAGCGCGCCTTTCAAATTGTATTTTTATCCTCCTCCACTCCACTTTTCTTTTCTTCTAGTCTCCCATTCTCCTACATCAGGAGGTTAGGATTGTCTCTCTCTAATTTCTCCTTGTGTATTGATCATAACTTCCCCAGCCAGTGGAAGGTGCAGTTCAATTGGAGTGACTTTGTTTTGGTGATCTGGGCAAAGACTAACAACTCACTGACTAAAGCAAGTGAGTTTAGATAACTGGCAATTCTGGAACTCTACCGTGCAATTTTCTGTTTTGAAATCAAGTGCTCAACTACTAAAGCTAGTGCCTCGTGGAACCTTTCTTGAACAGAGCAAAGAAGGATAAATAACTACTCTTTCACTCTTTTTCCAGCTCTGTGTAACCTTTGTCTTTGTTAAAATGTAATGTTTCTAAAATCACCTGAACTTGTTTTGTGTTCCTTTTGATTCTTCCTTATTAATCAGTCTCCATTTACAAATGCATTGGGCTGACCTACAAGTGGGTCGAGGGCCCCTCGGCACTATTTGAGTTTGGTACCATATGGGAGTTATATTGACCACTTTTCACTTCTGTATTTCGGGCTGCATTCTGAAAATATGAATTCTTTCTGTCACTGGGAGCAGTTTGTTCTGTTATCAGTATACTGGGAAAACAAACTCATCTTCAGTGTTTTGTATCTTAACACATTTAGTCATTTTAATAGCCGTTACCTTTTGCTATTTATTTGTAAAGGTTAACATTTTTGAAGTTTCTGGTTTCAGAATATTTGATGTTGATATTTAAGTTCAATGGTTGTGATTTGTTTTGCTTCGGTTGCTGTCGGTGCTTGCTTTTAAAATCTCTTCGTCTTGCCACGTAGCCTTTCCAAAAATGTTTGTCTGCCGACATCACATGCTCTGTAGAGGTGTGCAACCCGTTCCAAGTTTTACAGCTGGGCTTATTGTGACCATTCAGTGTACTGGAAAGCGATCCTGCTAGCTTGGATGATTTCATTTAATAGATTCAGAGATGCTTCTGTTGTTAGCTTGTCAAAGAAGTAGGCCTCTAACTCTTAGAGTCCCAAGAATGCTCCAAAACAACAACACCAGTTGAGTTGTGTTCTGTATGAATTCAAAGCCAGGGAGGAGGCATTGGCGGCACTCTGGGAGTTGGATAACCTGCTCCAATTCAAGTGCTGACTTTGCAAACTAATGTTGCTCTAATGTCCTGGCACTGGAACATTAGAAAAAACCATTACGCTGACAAGTGTTGAAATTGATGCAAACTCGTTTGAAGAATGTTGGCTAACTATCAGTCTCACTCTTGTGCGAGTTGATACTGAATCATTGGTGGAGTTTGAATCTATTTCTTTCTCACTTGCTGAAACCATGAGTTTTCAGAATGCTATTCCCATAAATGCCAGTCGATGACAAAAGTATCCTTCCTTTCGAAGCTTCTGAAATGTAAAGCTTTGACTCCATTTCCACAGCTTTGCAAGATCTCTTTTGCTGCTGTTGGTACTGATACTGATCAAGTCTTTAGCCAAGGCAGTAGTCAATGATTCAACTGTTTTAACAGCATTCTATTGCCACCAGGTGCCAGCATTGATTGAATCCACTCCGCCACGGCCCAATCGTTGGTAAAAGCAGATGGCAGTTAAAAATAGTCTGTACATTTGAATCTGAGATTTTTGAGGAAAGCCATGAGTTTTTAGTTGGACAGCATAGCGAAATGTCCCATTCCCTAGATTCTGGGATCTTGTTGCATTTTATTTGATATTTCGATCTGCTTTCGAGTGTGTGTCTTTCTGTTCAAGAAGCTTTACCACAAGTGAGGATACACTCTTGAGCTTAGTGGATTTATCAACCAAGTTTTGTTATCTGGCCACCAATGTAGACATGCACTAAAAATGTTTGAGAAAGCATATGTGCCATTGTAAATAAAGTAGTCCCCAAAACACACTCTACGCACTCCATTGTATCAGGATGTGGAATAAACGGGAGCTAGTAAATACCTCGATTGATAGTGTTAAGACCAGCATACTGAATAGGAGCTACAAGCTCCTCCATGGTAACTAAAGCATTGCTTGCGCTAATGTGCCACATTCAAGAAACATTTGCCCAAATGTAAAAGGACACTGATTGTCTGAACAGACAACACCATTTGTGTGGGTTGTGTTGGACGTGTCTCAACATTGTGCAAACGTGGCACTAATTATTAGCATACAACCATCATCCTGCACAAAGCCTTGAGGGCACAGAATGTCATAGCTGATATCTTGGACAGGCGTACGGTCCAACCATGCAAGTGCCCCATTCACCTGGAGACACCCCAGATTATCTTTGATGTACGGGATTATCTATTGCTAGTTTTCAAAACAAGTGATTGCAGGTGCCAAGATATTCATTGCATGGCGCAATTCTCTTCTGCCTTGCTAGGCTTTCCTTTGCTGCCCATGATTAGTCACCAGATTCAAGCAGATCAGGCAATTACAGTAACTCCATCCACACTTATTGGTAGTATTTACTAACTAATTGTCTATCACCTGGTTTGTTAAGAGTTTGTGACAGCCATTGCAGCCAATTACCCACTTCTGTTTAGTTGGTGAACATTCACTGGTATCCAGTTACCTGAAAGGTATTGGGAGCATTACATTTCTATAGCCAGTAATGCCTACATGGGGTCTGAATCATGTTTTCTACATGCGTCAAACCAATTTGAACCTAGGCTTCACAACGTCTTCTGGTAGTTTTATCTTCACTTGGGGTCTACGTCTCAGGAGAATGATATATACATGCGCTGCTGCCTGTGTTTACAAAATTAGCTAATTCCGACTTCTGTGTGGGGCGGATACATAGTTCCCCATTGCACCGTGACATAAGCATGCTGGTGTGCTGAACAATTCGGTGTTTACAAGGCCGACTGGGGTCATAGTACTGGTGGGAGATGAGGGGGACCAGCTGAAAAGTAAACCTCTAGCCATTGGTCATGTGGCGGCAAGTGTCATTGACTGCAGGAGACCTGAGTATTGGGAATTGATGGCACCGCAGCAATGTAAGAACACATTAGCGTACTCCTACTTTCTTAAAAGAAACTAATGTCCTTGAAACTGGGCACTAGACTGTATCTATGTCTATTAGCTAGCTGTTTCTCTAGGTATAGTGAAAGCTTGTTCTACTCATGCTGTGGCACTTTTAGGGCCAGTATATGAACATTTCTCTCTACGCTCCGTGTGGTGAAATTTCCATATTTTCACAAAACATTCACTTTTTCACAAGAATATCCTCTTGGGTTTTAATAACTTGAGATAAAGGTCTAATTGTTGTATTGTTCTAAACTTCCCTCTTCTTCCGCTCTCCAGCTCTCTTTCTGTACTACTTCAGCATTGCTGCATTTGTTTGTGAGTTTGAATAAGGAGAAATGTTGGATTATCTGCTGCAAGTATTGTCCTCCTCATTCTTTGGGATGGTGCAAAGTTCCTTCTCTATTTGCCTTTTTTTAAACTTTGATGTACTTGGTGATTTGTTCATTTGTGAGACCAGATTCCATTGCATGTTCTAAAATGTCCCCAAAACATAATGTTGAATATAAGACTAGTTGCACATGTGTCGTCGAGTCCAATTAGAATTTTTAGGTCAAGTACGGTTAGAGGGTGGGGGAAAGGGGCGAAGAAGGGGGCAGGGGAGCTGAGGTGGGGGGGGGAGAAGAGGCGGTTATGGATCAAAAAATCTTGCTTAGTAGGGGCAATGGGATTTGAGGGCCACAATCTAGCACTGTGTTTGGGAGAGAGGGGGGAGCGCAGGCTGAAAACAGTTCGCTGGCGGGCATAAGGGCTTATTACATGCTCTGTGGGGCGGGGGGGATATTGGGGCTGAAATCTGAGTCAGTTGGGGGGTCAAAATCTCGCTCTTTTTTTTGGGGGGGGGGGAAATGAGAGCTAAAAATGTGCTCGGTGGGGGTTGTGGGGTGAAAATCTGCCCAGTGGGGAGGTAGTTGAGGCGGAGAAAACTTGCTCAGTGTGGGGAGGGGGTGTTCAGGGCTGGAATTTAGCTGTGGGGGAGGGTCTGTTTTTATCCAAGTGACTGACTGTTCTGACTACTCATTTGAGGGGCCATCACAACATTTGGTTCAACCCTGTTGTAATCAATTGGTCATGACTTGTTTCTGCTTGTACTGCCATCTACTGGGGCAATGCCATTAGAGTCTTAAGACCATCCATCATTTTTAAGATTTCATAGATAATAACTTGTACTGAATAGTGCATTCCATCATAAAAATGAGCTTTTGATGCAAAGATTTTACTGCAGTCTTTGAAAGGTCACTTGTGAATTTGTTTTGATAATGTATGCTGAAGTGTTTTATTTTAATTGGCAAAATAATTCAATTAAAACTGTCTTGGGGCAGCTTATACTGATCCTTGAATGAATCGAAAGTAATGCTAATATTTTGAATCTTTACTTCTTGGCAGAAAAGACAACTTGCTGCCCAAAGCAGTGCTTTTAATCTAAAGGATAAAGTGTTTTGTGAGCTCTTCCCAGATTTAGTGGAGGTAAGTGTTCATAAGCAGTCAAGTTGTATCGACCATCTTGAGCACTTGCTATTTTATTTTAGAATGTATAAAGATGAGCCGGCCAATCGTATTGTAAGCAAAATCTTGTGCCTGCAGATATCAAAATAGGCAGCGGTAATAATGAGAAACAATGAAACCAGATTCAGAAGCATTTGGATCCTTCGGTTGACTGGGCAAGTCGAAGCAAGTTTCATTTAGTGTGACTGGGTGCAAAGGAATTTTTAGAATGAAGTAAAAATCAGAAGAGGGAGTAGCTATTAAATAGAACAGGGGTGGTGCATGTTGACCAGGAAAGAGATCATTGTAGATAAATCTATGAAACCGTCATAATGTTTAGCTTCAGTAAATAAAGCTGAATAAACTACAGGATCACTTTAATAGAAGGATAGAGTACACGTCATAAGAGATTGTGTTGCTGTATATGATGTTGGTTAGTCCTGCATCTGGAGTTCTATGGGGTGTTCTGGCCACCTAATTATCGGAAGGATAAATATTGGGCGGGTGAGCTATAGCCAGTTTTCTACTAACACTTGAGGCTGGCATTGGTGAGCGGCTCCCAAAGTCTACACTAAATCTGTCTTCCTTGCTTCAGCAGCAGAATCGTTGACACGTTTTTCTGTCAGTCTATGATTCTGCCACCAGGATAAAGGAGTCCGATTTAGTAATATAAATGCCAGGAGGCAGCTCATGAATGCTGGTCTCTTGGAATGTAATCTACGCAGGTGCCAGTAGAAAAGTGGTTAAAGATTACTCCGCGTACGAGGAATTTAAGATGTCCTTAAGGGTTAAGTACAGGCCGCAACACTGAAACAATACTCTTGAGCAGGAGTCTTATGTTAAAAGAGAGTGGAGTTTGAGGATACCTTGCAGTCAAAAGTTTTGCAGTTGCTTTCTGTTTCCTTGTGCTACACTGAAGTTTGTTGAACTAAAGGGTTTCTAATAGGTCGTAACACCATTCTCACTCCACGGTGTCATCAGTCACCTTATGTAGAGTGTTCTAGGTCAATATTTTTCTGGGTTGAGGATTCATGAGATGAGGTTAGGATTGAAGGGACAGAATATAAGGAAAAGAAACAACCAGGAGCTTTCAAACAAAATAGATTTAACGACATTAGTTTTGTTCTCCTGTGCCTCTAGGAAATAAAAGAAAAGAAACGAGCACAAGAAGAACTAAGTAACAGGGCTCAGGCCCTGCCTCTACCAGATGTTATCCCTGATGGTGAAGTGCACCAGAATGGTATGCCGCTTCTTAATGGCCATGCAGTGCTACCAGCTGCCAACCACCAAGGCCATCAACAGGCCAACCGAAACCATGGACTCCTAGGGGGAGCTTTAGCAAACTTGTTCGTCATTGTTGGTTTTGCAGCCTTTGCCTACACAGTGAAGTATGTGTTACGAAGCATAGCACAGGAATAAAGCTGCTGAAGAGACCAAATCATTGCAATCTTGCAAGCAAATCGGACTCCTTTTGGGGAAGCGTTGCAGAAAGGGGAAGAGTAAGACTGGAGTGATGTAATTAAAATTACATTTGTATATGTACAAAAAGTGACCAACTAGAGCCTATGGTTTTCTTTCACAGATGTATGGATCAACGGAGCTAACATAGTTCAAGAATATGCAGAAGGTTCAGATTTACTGTGCAGGTCATGCATATTTTACAGTGGGTGACCAATATAATGCCTCTTAATTATGGTGAATCTGAAACTAGTGCTATTTCTAAAAAAAAGGAGCGTGTTTTGCAGCAGCATTTTCAGATTTTAATTGTTTACTTCAGAATGATTAAAAATCTATACCCCAACATAAATATGACTTTTTAATGTATTTATATTACTGTTGTATTTAGGATATATTGGAAGCATTTCTGGAATAAAATACAAAAACTAAACGCTAAGCGGGATAAAACTGGGTGTGGACGTCAAATAACTTTTTTTTAAAGTGCTTCTTTTTGTTTTAGCAAAATTGGGAAAGGTGAGAGTGCCACGTTGGCCGTCCAGTGTAAAATAAATGACCACATGCGAAATCGAGACCTTGTGCACATTCCTACAAACTAATTACAGGCTTTTCCTCATTAGGTTTTATGGGTAACCCCTTGGCAAAACGGTTGCAGAAACCATAATTTATAAATGAGTTTTCTTTTTTGTAATTTATCTCCATAAAGGAAAAGATGCTCAAAATGCACCACTTGTATCGCTGGAAGCAATGGACAATAATTTGCTGCTTAATCAGTTATTTCTGGTTTGTCTTTCCTCTTACACAATATCTTTAGAATTTTGCAGTACATTTTTCCAACAGAAGAAACCTGTGTAAATCTTTAATGGGCTAACACAATTGCAAACTGTTAATGGCAAGATCTTTGCAATGCCTCATCCTAGTTTTATGGGTGGCATTAAATGTTACAATAGGATATTTGGAATACTGTTAAATGTCATTTCTAACAAGCAATAGAAGTTAGACTAGATTTTCACTTGACTGAAGAACACACAGTGTCATTTTGCCAAATTAAAATAAATCCCTGGAAACAGTTATACCTGTCCCACTCGGCTATAAATCTGAAATGAGCATGTTGTGCGTAATAGCAATGACTGCTTTGTAAATTGACTCTCAATAAAATTTACAGGATACCTTCGTAATATCATCGCTTCTCTTTAACGTCATTGAAAAATCTTCCAGAATACGTTGTTACTTATTTTCCATGAAGAGACTGATGTTACCGTAGGCATAAAGTCCACAATTTTATTCTGAGCGTATTGAGTAGGGAAATGTCTGTCATTCATTAAGTTTCTACAGTTCTACTTTATAATGTACAAAATATTTGTCAAGCCTTTGAAAAAGTGTGCTTCTTGAAACCTGCATTGGAATTGAAAAAGTGTTGGTGACTTTGTATTTTGCAATTATTGAAAACTGAACAATGGAAAAACAATGCAAATTCATTAAACTGACGAGCATAAAAGTTATTACTTTGCAAGGCCTCTCCACATCATCCGCAAGATTATTAAAATTAAAGATTTTTTCCCCCATTAAAGTACAGTATGAGTAAAGCTACAAACCTCAACCTAAATGATGTTAATGAACTTTGCCCGGAAAGATGTATTTTGATCTTTAAAGAAAAAAGTTGACTTCAATATACAGTAGGTTTATGTTCTGATGTGTTTCAGTTTTTAAAATCAATAAATTCTTTATCACAAATGAAACAAGTGGTGCAGCTGATCCCTTTTGTACCAGATTTTTCTCCATTCTGTCTCCTCGCATCTCATCGTTACCCTTTTGAGGTCACTGCCAGATGCCTGTGGTGGTGGCAGGACGCAGAGTGTAGAGATAGTTGGATTGGTGGAATGTGGGTAGTGGTGTTCCTCCCCAGCGATCTGTGCCGAGCAAACACTCTCGTTTGGCATTTACATAAATAATTTGAACATGGGCAGAAGTAGAAATTAATTTGAAGTTTGCTGGTGAAACCAAATTAGTGACCTGGCAAATTGTGAGCAAGAATGAGGGCGATTGCAGGCAAACATGGACAGGTTAGAGGGGGCAGATTCAGTAATTCATTGCAGCGAAATGCAGAGTAGTACTTTTTGGAGGGAAGTAAAAGGAAGTATGCCTTAAATGTTAAGATTCTTAATAGAGTGCAGGAGCAGAGGTTCTTTAAGACTGGAGTACAAGTAGCAAAGGCCATAAAAAGCTAAATGAGATTTTTATGTTAAATTTGTAAAAATAATGGTTAAGTCACAGTTTTGGCATTCTGGGTATCTTGTGCAAGGGTATTTGAGCCTTGGAAACAGACCTGCAAAGGCCCAGTAGTGAAATTCAGGAGTAATGGTTATGATAGCATCAGAAAAATGTTGACTTTTTTCATTCCAGAGGATCTAATAGGTAATCAAAATAGTGAAAGATTGTTTACTGCTGTTTAGTGAATTTTGTTTTTCAGTTATATCTGTACAGGTTTCTCAGTCCGTCCCTCAGGAAGATTGCTCTACTTTGGCTGTGTTTCAGTCCCTTCTGGGAATACCTGTACGCCAGGTTAGTAATTCACAAGTAACTTTCGCTACTTTTATATTGTCCCAGGTCAGGTACAGCACAGATTAGATGCCGAGTAAAACTTGATCTGCAGGGTCCCATTAAACTTGTTGCTGATTCTGTTGCCACCTGTTTGGCCTTGTAGTCCATGGTGTCTTTCTGGAGTGACTATAAACGAGCCATTTCCTTTGCCTTCTCCTTGAACTTGGTTTCCTGTTTTTCGAGAGATCACAGTCACGGGGGTAGAAAAATGTCAGCTTCCAGTGACTTGCTGGCAAATGCGCTGTGTGAAAGTCAAAAAAGATCAGAATTGGGCTCAGCCTCCCACGTGCCTGACTCTATTTACAGTGCCCCGGTAAGGCATTCTTGCCATTACAGGAATCAGTAAATGAGCAAAACAAAGAAAGGAAAAATAATTTGCATTTATACAGCGCGTTTCATGACCTTGGGATGTCCCAAAGCGCTTTACATCCAATGAATTAATTCCTTCTACCCTGTCACAGGTCAAGCACTGCAGGTTATTGCAAAGCTCACACTGCACTGTCCCAACAAACACCAAGCTAAACTTGTGTGTTTAGCCGTGGCTTAGTGGTAGTGCACTCTCATCTGAGTCAGAAGGTTGTGGGTTCAAGTCCCACTCCAGAGACATGAGCATAAAATCTAGGCTGACACCCCAGTGCAGTATTGAGGGGGTGCAGCACTGTTAAAGGTGCAGCACTCTTTCAGATGAGACATTAAACCAAAACCCTGTCTGCTGTATCTGGTGGATGTAAAAGAGCCCATGGAACTATTTCTTAGAGCAGGGGAGTTCTCCCTGGTGTCCTGGCCAATATTCATTCCTCCACCAACATCACTAAAAAACATCATCTGGTCATTTATATTGCGGTTTGTGGGAGCTTGCTGTGTGTAAATTGGCTGTCCTACATTATAGCCACACTTTAAAAGTACTGTACTTACTTGGCTGTAAAGCACTTTGCGTCACCCTGAGGTTGTGAAAGGCACTATATAAATGCAGATCTTTCTTCAGTTCATGTACAGCATAGGTTAGATGCAGAGCAAGCTCCGTCAACTTTGCTGCTCTTGTACTGAAATGCTTTTAATCTCGGTCTTCTCACATGTTCTTGCTTGCCACACTCGCATTCCCTAGACTTGCTGACGGCTCGGACGTCCATTTCATTGCTTCCCACACAAATGCTTGATCATCACATTCACACGCTCAATTACCATTAAACCATTCCTGTGGGTCATTCAGCACTCATTTCTCTTGTATTGCAACTCCCTTATCCGTAGTTCTTTTGGATGAGATATTAAACCGAGGCCTGATCTGCATAAGATCCCAAGCCACTATTTGAAGAGTAGGGCGTTCTGTGTCTTGGCCAATATTAATCCTTCAACCAATATCATTGAAAGATTATTTGGTAATTTCTCATTGCTGTTTGTTGGACCTTTCAGTGTGCAAATTAGCTGCTATGTTTGCCTACATTACAATGCCTACAACTGAAAATTAATTCATTGGATGTAAAGTGCTTTGGGACATCCCAAGGTCATGAAACGCGCTGTATAAATGCAAATTATTTTTCCTTTGTTTTGCTCATTTACTGATTGCTGTAATGGCAAGAATGCCTCACCGAGGCATTGTAAATAGGGTCAGGCACGTGGGAGGCTGAGCTCAATTCTGACCTTATTTGACTTTCACACTGCATTTGCCAGCAAGAGTCACTGGAAGCTGATCATGAGCTTGTGTTGTGGCTGATTTTAGCCTACTCCCTATCCCAGAGATACTTGAGGCCACTGGTAGCACCCCTGCTGTCACCCTGACTGAAATGAGCTGATGGTACAAACTGGGAATTGCAACTGAGACCTTCCTGGCCTGTGTGCTTCAGTACCACACTGGGCCCTGGCTTGAGCATGGGAGAGGGGGCTCAAAGGGGGTGCTGAAGACTTTTCATCCATTCCGTGTGCAATTGCAAAATGTGGCAGCATGCATTGTTGCATCAAGGATTTACCCTCACAAACATTTTCCCCATGACAATCGCCTGTTTTAAATACATAAAAAGTAATGGGGCACATGTTTCACCAGATTTTCATATGAAGTTTGCTTCGATTGGAATCCATTACAGTAACAATTTTACCTGTAGGTGGCACTGTAATAGAACTTTTTAATGTTGCGGGTATCGACAGCTTCACCCAGATGCATCCCACACAGTAGGTGCTACTTTATAGAGATGATGATGATATGGCAAAAATACTTTCCTATTGTATATTAAATTTGCTGAGTGATCCTAACATTCTTGTGTGGCACTGTAACATGGAGTGTAAAATCTGCTATTCATTATAGCTACTTTAAAACCATACTTGTATTAAGTGAAGTTGTAGGGCTCTGTGTGAGGCTGCTGTGCGTGGAGACAGGACGGTGTGTGATATCTACATGCGTTATGTATTGTTCAGTAGCCATGTGTGGTTCCATGAATGGGAGAGGACACTGGAAGAGCTCCTTCAAATAGTGCCATGGGATCTTTTACATCCACCTGAACAGGCAGGCAGGGCCTTGGTTAAACATCTCATCTAAAGGACAGCGCCTCCAGCAATGAGGAGAGATCTCAGTATTACACTGCCGTGTCACCCTAGACTATGTCCCAGGAGTGGGAGTTCAACCCGCGACCTCTGACTTTTGAGGTGAGAGTGCGACCACTGAGCCACATTAATACTTAAACTCCATGACCTTGTATTGCCTGCTCTCTTTTTTCTGCATGCCTGAGAGAATATTGCCATGTTTTGCAGTTTCCAGGGGCAGATGTGGTTAGAGATAAGCGTGGATCAGGAGGGTGATGTTACCAGGATTAGCACATCAGCCACCAAAAATCATCTATCAGTTGTAGACGCAAAGCAAACACTGGACATGTTGGTAAGTTGGTTTATGATTTAAAAGTTCTTATTTTTTAATTGTTCTTAAGAGTTAACATTCGTTTAATGTCATTTCATGGCAGACGTCGCGATTTCAGAGGTCTGCCCAATATTCACATCTGATGAACTAATCATCATCTGTGCCTAACTAATTCATGCTCAAAAATGCTGCTGGGCTGGGCTCTTGGGACAAATTAGGATCATAGACAGAACTTCCAGAACTCAATTAAAGGGGTTACTAATTGGTCCCAAATAACAGAAATGTAACCTCTTTGAGCCGGCTCCACGCGGTCTGAAGTAAAAATTCCCTCGTTTCTTGTGCCAATCTCCCAAGCCAGTTCTCTCATCAACTGCAGATCAGTTCTCAGTTCCAATTATGGCACTGGAAATGCAAGTTACCGATAGAAAAAGAACTCGAGCCAGAGACATGTAGCTGTTGCATATTTGAACTGGAATTTTGTCACCACAACTCTACAAAGTATGTTGGAATTCACACTGGTTCCTGTGCCGAATTGTACCTTGTGTGATTCAAGAAAATATCACAAAGCGTCTTAGTAGTGCTAAGAACGCTGATACTTAGTAACAAAAATTATTGCTGGGATTGTGCAATTGTTGGAAATTCATACATAAAAATTTAATTTAAATGTGTTGCATTTTTGTTGTCGACTCTTCAACCAATACCCGTGCCATGGTTACTGGCGTCAGTTCAGGTGTTACAACCTGCTCATGTAATGACAGTAAATGTCCCTGATCAACACCGAGCACCAGTGGGCGGTTAAGTAACCTGGCCACCTCCAGGAAGTGCCAGCGGCAGTTGAATGCCTGGAGGAGGATAGTGAGAGCCTTGATGGAGGAAGTCCTATCAAAAGGCGGATGAACGAATCCTTGAATTAGCGAACGACATTCGCAACCTGCAAGCCGTGACGCAACGGCAGTACATAAGTTAATGAAAGAGAAACCCTGGGACAGTCTGAAACACAGCGAAGTTGATCAGGTGGATAGAGAGAAACTATTTCCTCTGGAACACGGGGGCTTAACCTTAAAATTAGAGCCAGGCTGTTTCGGGGGGTAATGTCAGGTAGCACTTCTTCACACAAAGTAGTGGAAATCTGGAAAACTCTCCCCCAGCAGGATAAAGTAATTGATACTGGAGAAGATCAATTACTTTGATCAGAAGTGCCACTGGCTCCATCACCTTCTAAAACCATTCACCCTTTGATAATTTTGAAAACAGCTATTAGGTCGTCTGTTAACCTTCTCGGTTCAGTGGAAAAAGCCCAATTTTTCAAGATGATCTTCAGAACTATGTTATCACTCTCTGGGCGTGATCTTGCCAGCCCTATGGAGGCGGGACGGCTGGGAAAATGGCAGACTTTGGGGGCGGGTGCCTAACCCATCTCCATGCCATCTTGCCAGGAGGCGGGTAGCCGACCCGCGCAGGGTCCCGTCTCCTTTGAGGCAGGAAGGGGATTACAGCCACTTAACTGCCTGTTAACAGGTAATTAACAAACAGATAAGAGGATTATCCCCATTTTACCCACACAAGTGCGGGCTTCCCGAAGGCTGCGAACCCCGCCAGGGTCACCGAGGCGAGTAGTGGGTCTGCGGGGATCGGAGGGGTCCAAAAGTGTGTTGTAAAGTAAGTGATGGGTGCAAGGGTGGAGAGGTAAGTATGTGAGGTGAGTGGAAAGTGTTAGAAAAAGTTTACTTACCTTTGTTTCTTCCTGCAGGCTTCAAGAGTTGGGCATGCGGAGAGTCTCGCACCTCACCGGCAGAGATGACAGATGGCTGCTGCACTCTCCACTGCAACAACCATCTAATTTCTGCAAAAGAAAGAGGTTTGGCGGGGTCTTGAATTCAAGAACTCATCAAATTACAGAGAATGTCAGTGTTTGACAGCTTCACAGAGCTGTCAAACGATGACAATTCATCTGTCAAAAATTCTGCTGACGTTCTCTGTAACCGGCTTTCCCTTAATTGGCCTGCTAAGGCCGCTGGGCGGGCTTAACGAGGTCAATCGAGGGAAAATAGCGTGGGTTGGCCACAAATCGATGGAGGCGGGACATTGACCCGACAAGCAACAGTCCTGCCTCCAGCGCGCCCCCATTGACAAAATCACCTCCATAGTATAATTTGTGAATCTTCACTACTGTTTCCGCTGCTCTGATAGCATTTCTATAATGGGGTTCCCAGAACTGCATGCAGTACTTTAACTGTGACCTAATCAATGTCTTCTATATTATGTCAACATGTTCCTTGCTTTGTATTCTTTGCCCCATCTGTAAAACCCAGAATTCCATTTGCTTAATTAACTTTTCTACCCACACTTTACAGGTATCTATCTACCTGCACCTGTTGCTACACTCTGTTAAGAATCTCATCCCAACTTAACATTATACTTCCTTTTGCTGTTCTTTCTCTCAAAATCTACTTTTCATGGTCAATCTCCCCAGTGTTGGCTTGGAGTGCAGCCAACAGGAGCAGGCAGGTAGGCCCAAGCGCACTTGGCCCTCTACTTTCGATTCCGAACAAGAGGAATTTGTTGATTTTGTTGAGGCCACCCTACAAGCGTGCTCATTACTTTCACAAAAGCTGTTGAGTAATAGAAAGAATTCCCTATGGTCTAGTGCTCTGGGTTCACTGTACATCTGTTTAAAATGGGTGTTGTGGGGCCTCCCTAATGTTCGCTGCAGAATGCCAATTCTTAAATTCTTTGGCTATTTTATTCACGTTGGATTTTTGCTGCTATTTTGGACGAAACCTGCTGTTTTTCTCCATAATTCCTTGTGCAATACTGTTGTCTTACTGTTTACCACTTTTTTTTTGCAAAACAGGACTGCTTTAGTGCTTTTTCTTGGTGCCACCAGTTGCCAAACTCGGGTGCAATTGCACTGCTCAGCACAGGCATTCTGTTGCGACTGCCAATGGCTGCCCTGCATTTGGAGGAGGGAGAGTTGTTCCATCAGAAGAAGGCGACATATACAGATCTCACCTTTGCATAATTGCCTTGGTAACCTTGCACTGCCCAGCCTTTTCTTCCAAATAGGGTCAACCTTTGTTGCAGGACCTCCAACATTGGATGGCTGAAAGGCGCTGTTCTGCCCCCAACCATTTTGCATATCAAACGGGAGCACAGTTTTAAAGATAGCCGACTGCCCTCTGAGAGTGTCTGGAACTGGAGATTCCGCTCCTGACCGCCCTAATGCTCCCAGTGAGCCGTGCGCTAAGCAAAACTGTCGAAGTAACAAACCTTGCAGTCCGGTGTTAGGTTCGCTGTTTCCTCCTCACCCCTGCTGTTTGCACAGCATCTGATGCGCAGGCTCAGACCACATTATTAGTCCCAGTATAACTCTGGATTGGATGTTCACATCATCCATGGACAACTTACTGTCATGAAGGCCTTTATTGGTCTGTGCAAAAACTATGTTCTAGCAAGGATATTTTAACTCCTTGTGGACTGATTCTACCTTTTTACTGTTTTGGATATTCTTCTTAGGCAGTCCCTTGGGAAAGCAGCAACACTTAAAGGACTGCTGCAGTTCTTAAAGTAAGACAGCTGTTTTTGGGTAACAGTTAGGTGTTACTGTACAACATAGCTGGAGGGCACTTCCCGCCACTCCGGAACTGCCACCTTCACGGAGGAGAGAGGGTATAGGTTTTACTGGCTGAGATAGCCCTGAGGAATGTGGCATTTTTTTATGGGGCAGATAGTAAACCTGCCCCGAAATTGGAGCCGGTGCACAGTAATCATGGCGGGAGGTGACCAATCAAGCGAAGGCTGTCCTCTGTCACACACATGAAGAAAAGGCTCTCTAGACAGAGGAAGAGCATCAAGTTAGGGAAGCCTGAAAGGTTCCCACTCAAAGCAAAGGGGTTGGCTGTACTAAGCATGCACCAAGTGCTTAGCCCACAGTATGCTGGCACATCTGCAATGCCCTCTGCAACCCCATCTTTCACTTCTTAGACCTAAATATAATTTTCTGAAGCGCTACCTCCAAATTAGACACTTCCAAAAGGAAAGACTTCCTTTGACTCTCAACACCAGCATGTTTTTGCACCAACTCACTATTTGCACGCTGCCTGCTCATTGTTTCACACCAGGATGTATTTACGCTGCTCATTAGATTGTTCCTTTTTTGACCACCTCATGCTGAAAATCCGTTTGTTTTCAAAGGCAAAGGCTGTGCACCTCCTGAGCAGAGAACCCGCACTGGTGGCCCAGCCGTCCTGCAACATCTCATCTGCTACGGAAAGCGGGCCCCCATAATTATTATTTGGAGGCCATCAAGGGAGTGGGTGTGAGCCAGCTTGGTGGCCTGTTGACAGCCCATAAAGTAAGTCTTGTCTTTGGCTTCTTGTGCGTGAAACACAAAAAGTTAGCATGCAGGTACAGCAAGTAATCGAAAAGGCAAATGGAATGTTGGCCTTTATTTCAAAGGGGTTGGAGTATAAAAGCAGGGAAGTCCTGCTACAACTGTACAGGGTATTGGTGAGACCACACCTTGAGTACTGTGTACAGTTTTGGTCTCCTTATTTAAGGAAGGATATACTTGCATTGGAGGCGATTCGCTAGGTTAACTCCAGAGATGAGGGGGTTGACTTATGAGGAAAGGTTCAGCAGGCTGGGCCTATACTCATTGGAATTTAGAAGAATGAGAGGTGATCTTATGGAAACATGAGATACTGAGGGAGCACGACAAGGTAGATGCAGAGAGGATGTTTCCCCTCATGGGGAAATCTAGAATGCGGGACCACAGTTTCAGAATAAAGGGGCGCCCTTTTAGAACTCAGATGAGGAGGAATTTCTTCTGAGGGTCGTAAATCTGTGGAATTCTCTGCCCCAGGGAGCTGTGGAGGCTGGGTCATTAAATACATTTAAGGTGGAGATAGACAAATGTTTGCAAGATAAGGGAGTGAAGGGCTATGGGGAGTGGGCGGGGAAGTGGCTTTGAGCCCAAGATCAGCCATGATCTTATTGAATGGCAGAAGAGGCTCGAGGGGTCAAGTGGCCTATTCCTGCTTCTATTTCTTATGTTCTCACATAGGAACAGCAGTATAGACCATTCCACCATTCAATTAGATCATGGCTGATCTGTGACTCAACTCCACTTACCTGCCTTTGTTCCATATCCCTTGAATACCCTTCCCAAGAAAAATCTATCAATCGCAGTCTTGAAAATTTCAATTGACTCAGCATCCACAGTCTTTTGTGGGGTTTTTTGTCGCCCTTTAAGCTCAATCACTTGTTTCGTATAACGGGAAAAGCTTATAATGGGATGTCTCGATCGCTAATTAGCAGGCCATCAACAGAATGGCACCCTAATGGCCATGCTCCTGTGCATGACCCCATTTATCACATACACCTTGCTAACACAGCTTCCTTTCCTCTTTGATGATGTGGCTCGAACAAGGGAGGAACAGGATATGAACCCTCACACCAATACCCACTCTGGTGCTTGTTTTTTTAAATCTTTAAACCCCACTCTGTTATTTGTTCTTTAAATCCCATTCTGATGTCTGTTTATTTTTTAAATCTCACTCTGCTCTTTGTTTTTGTGCCCATTTGGTGGTTTTTTTTCCCTAAACTGCTTTGCTTTTATGTTCCCCTCTTGTTATTAATTTTTTAACTCCAGTCTTATGGTTTTTTTAAGGCACACTCGAGTGTATGTGTTTTAAATCCTGTTCTGTTGTTTGTCTCACTGTCACCACTTTTCTAAAAAGGTCCCTTGCCCCTTCTCTTTTTAGAAGTCCCACTGCTATCTTAAATTCTAAAGCTTGTTTGTTCTGTAAACAATGACTCTTAAAAGAAATAGAAATATTGCAGAATTATGATGTGCAGAATGTAATGTTCTTGCACTGTGCTGACAGATTTGTGTAGCATGTATGGTTTGGAAGACACTAGGATTAACTGCTGATTTCCAGTATTAATGAGGGAGCCACAGGCAAAATGCATGATTTCAGCAAATGCTGAATAGTAAAACATTACTGTAATAATGGTAAACCAGTATATTACAGAGGTTTTTTTTTCTCGAGGGCTATCCATTCAGGCAGAAGTGAATTAAATGGGAGGATTAAAGACTTTGCTTCCCACTTGTAGGTTTAAGATATAAACCCAGGGATTATGACGTCAGGAAAGGAGAAATTGAGTTGAGAGAGCAGAGTGCATTGGTAATTCGCCATGATCTGAAACGGCCGGAGCCAATGCACTTTTCATTGCAAATATCCCGTGATCTAAACCCCGAGGCGGATTCTACAACATTTTATTGAAGATAGCTTCGCCTTCAGTCAACGACGAGTAAAACACGACGCTGGGTGAGTTTCCTGTTGATAATGACAGGGAGAAATGTGAAAAATGAAAGTTATTTTCTTATAGCAAGTCGATACTCTAAAAATGCAGCGGTTTGCCATATTGCAAACTCCAGTCATTTGGATCTGAGCGTTAAAGAGATGGTAATGCTTTTTGAGGTGAAATGTAATTAGAAAGCTAATAACGTGATTACACAGTGAGTTATGGAACTGCAAAATAGCAGCAGATAATGGGTTGGCTGAACGGCTGATGAATGTTCAGGCTTAGAAGCAATTTTTTTTTAAAAATTTTATAAGAGCTATCCACGTGATATTCATGTGATTCATGAATCGAAAGCATAGCTTGTCCTGCTCTCCAGTATCAGCTCCTATGCAGTTGGGGTGGAGAGGAGAAATAAAGCCTACACATTTTACAACACGTGTCTAATCCCTGTACATGGGCCATACGGTGGCAGATGTGAGGGGATGCTTAGTTTTTTTTATCCAGTGTAGACAATAGGTGTATTTATAGTGCTAGTGTTTGTAATACATTTTAAAACTGCTTGCTGATTTACCTCATCTTGCCTTCACTCAGTGACCTTCACTCTTCATCTTGGCTTCTTATTAAAGAACATAATACGAGGTGGCAAGAATAATATTACTACTAATTGATGTTGTATCTGCTTCTGGTTAACATAAGCAGTTGGAAATTTAATGGTGAAGCTTGAGCCAGTGTGTTGTCTTGCGGTACATTTCACTATTTTTGGAACTACATTTGGTGAAATCCGTTCTTGGCATCCATCTAGCAGTGTTCAGCTAAAGTTAACTGAATGGAGGATGATTGGTGATATTGAGGCTTTGAAAAGGGTGCAGAGGAGGGCCTCAAGATTAATTCACAGTTTGAAGCATCAAGATAGGTTAAAAGAGCTGGGACTCTAGTCTGTAGAGAAGCATAAACGTAAAGGTGATTTGATCAAGGTTTTTAAGACGATGAAGGGAACAGATCATGTTCGAGCTGACAGTTTGTTCCAGCTAAATAGGTTAGGGAGGACCAGGGGTCACAATCTCAAGTCATGCAAGACCAGGACTAGGTTAGATGTCAGGAGGTGGTTCTTTTCCCAGAGAATAGTGGATCTCTGGAACAGGCTACCGGCTCGTGGTGGATGCTGATTCGCTGAATTCCTCTGAGCAAGAGCTGGGCTTGTTCCTGGCTGGGGTGGAGATCAGCTCGTGCAAAAGGTTGGTACTGCATGACAATAATCTGGGCCAGAGTGATCTCCTGGACTAGTTTCGATTGCCTAAGGGGGTCGGAGAGGAATTTCCCAGAATTTTTTTGCCCTGATTGTCCTGGGTTTTTATCAGGTTTTTCACATCTCCCAGGAGATCGCATAGTTTCGGGTGGGGTGGGGATTCTGGAGTATATACATGTGATGCACAAGGCATCGCAGTTGTGTGGGACCAGCTGGATGGACCAGAGGGTCTTTTTCAGTCCGTCATTGTTCGTATGTCACAAGGTCACAAATTACATCCTAATTGACTGCGGCGAAGGTAATCTATCCCTTCTCGTCCTCCTGGACCTGTCTGCAGCCTTTGACATGGTTGACCACAAAATTCTGCTCCAACGTGCCTCCACCGTTGTCCAGCTGGAACTCACCTGGTTTCATTCCTATCTTTTCAGCCGTACCTGCAATGGCTTCTCTTCCCGATCCCACACTGTCACCTCTGGTGTCGCCCAAGGATCTATCCTTGGCCCCCTCCTATCTCCCATCTTCGTGCTACCCCTCGGTGACATCAATCGGCAACACCGTGAGTTTTCACATCTACGCTGATGATACCTAGCTCTACCTCTCCTCCACCTCTCTCGAACCCTCCACCATCTCTATACTATCAGACTGCTTGCCCGACATCCAGCACAGCATGAGTAGAAATATTGGGAAGACCGAAGCCATTGTCTTCTCCACGTCACAAATTCCGTTCCCTTTCCACTGATTCGATCTCTCTCCCTGGCAACTGTCTAATGCTGACCAAATCTGTTTGCAATCTTGGTGTCATATTTGATCACAAATTGGGCTTCCTACCTCATCCATTCTATCACATTTCCACCTTCACAATATTGCACGTCTCCGCCCCTGCCTCAACTCATCTGCTGCTGAAACCCTCACCCATGCCTTTATCACCTCTAGACTTGAATATTCCAACACACTCCTGGCCAGCCTCCCAAGTTTACCCTCCATAAGCTTGAGATCATCCAAAACTCTGCCACCTGTTGCTAACTCGCACCAAGTCCCGCTCGCTGACCTACATTGGCTCCCTATTAAGCAACCCCTCGATTTTAAAATTCTCATCCTTGTTTTCAAATCCCTCCATCGCCTCGCCCCTCCTTATCTCTGTAATCTCCTCCAGCTCTATAATCCCCCCAGACCACTGCGATCCACCTATTCTGGCATTTTGAACATCCCCAATTTTAAATGCTCCACCAATGGATTCAGCTGCCTAGGTCCTAAGCTCTGGAATTCCCTCCCTAAATCTCTATGCCCCTCTACTTCTCTTTCATCCTTTAAGACGCTCCTTAATACCTACCTCTTCAACCAAGCTTTTGGTCATCTTACATGGCTTGTTATCAAATTTTTTTTTGATAACACTCCTGTGAAGCACCTTGGGACATTTTATTACGTTAAAGGCTCTATATAAATATAAGTTGTTGTTGTATGTTCTCCACAGATTCTGTTACATAGTACAGCTAAATTAGGCTACTTGCTGGAAGATAAGTATTGTCGCTGTGACTCACAAGAGGGGACCCGTTTTCACATACTGTGCACTGATGCAATGATGTCCACACATCAATCATTTATGCGCTCCTGTAAGTCAAACTAATCAAAAGAATGCATTACAGAACTTTGAAGTACATCAGACCCCTCCATTCCATCCCACCAGCCACCTTAATAGATAGCGTTTTCTCAGCAGAAGAAGGAATGTACCTTTTCCTGCCCAATATCTATGGAAGCAATAGTGAGACCCAGGGATCGTAACAGAGATCTCTCACTTTGTACACCAGCTACTGGAATGTATCACAGGCCACCACGCAGTTCTTCTCTCTTCGAAAGCAGATTGGATACATGCTATTACCAATCCGAGTCTTGGAACAAATGGGTTTATTTTCATAAGGCAGATAAATGAACAGTAAGCAGTATAACTCAATGAAATATATATATTTCTCTACCCACCTCAATAAATGAAGTAATAAAGATGCCATTTGCTTTCTCTCTAAATATAGACCTAAAATGGAAATTTACTTACCATAGCTGCTGTCTGGCCTAGTTCTCTTTTACACGGTGCAGAATGTTATAAAACATACAGCTTTGCAACTGTTGGCCGCAACACTCAAGCACAGGCTGCAGACTGATTAAAATAATTCTGTAATAGGATGTCTCTGAGCTACCCATCAAAGAGAACATCAGCCAATCAATGCTCCTGTCCCCTTCTGACAGGAATCATAGAATGTTTACAGCACAGGAGGAGGCCATTCGGCCCGTCCCAGCTCTCTGCAAGAGCACTTCAGCTAGTCCCACTCCCCCGCCCTTTCCCTGTAGCCCTGCAAATATTTTTCCTTCAGGTACTTATCCAATTCCCTTTTTGAAAGCCACGATTGAGCCTGCCTCCACCACCCTTTCAGGCAGTGCATTCCAGATCATAACCACTCGCTGCGTAAAAAAGTTTTTCCTCATGTCGCATTTGGTTCTTTTGCCAATCACCTTAAATCTGTGTCCTCTGGTTCTTGACCCTTCCGCCAGTGGGAACTGTTTCTCTAGACCCCTCATGATTTTGAACACCTCTATCAAATCTCCTCTCAATCTTCTCTGTTCTAATCTTCTGTTGCCTAGGCCCTAAGCTCTGGAATTCCCTGCCTAAACCTCTCCGCCTCGCTACCTCTCTTTCCTCCTTTAAGACGCTCCTTAAAACCTACCTCTTTGACCAAGCTTTTGGTCACCTACCCTAATTTATCCTTATGTGGATCGGTGTCAAATTTTTTGGTCTTAAAATACTCCTGTGCCGCGCCTTGGAACGTTTTACTACGTTAAAGGTGCTATATAAATACAAGTTGTTGTTGTTGTAAGGAGAACAACCCCAGCTTCTCTAGTCCAGCCATGTAACTGAAGTCCCCCATCCCTGGAATCATTCTCGTAAATCTTTTCTGCACCCTCTCTAAGGCCTTCACATCCTTCCTAAAGTGCGGTGCCCAGAATTGGACCCAATACTCCAGTTGAGGCCGAACCAGTGTTTTATAAAGGTTCATCATAACTTCCTTGCTTTTGTACTCTATGCCTCTATTTATGAAGCCCAGAATCCCGTATGCTTTTTTAACCACTTTTTCAACCTGCCCTGCCACCTTCAATGATTTGTGCACATATACCCCCAGGTCTCTCTGTTCATGCACCCTCTTTAGGATTGTACCCTTTAGTTTATATTGCCCCTCCTCGTACTTCCGACCAAAATGTATCGGGAGCCTTTTCTTTGATCTCTGTCAAGGTGGCTTGGAGCCACCTCCATCCCGAGCGATCCTGAAACTAAAGCAGTAGATCAATTATTATGTTAGATCAAACAGCTATTCAATACTGAATGTAGGCAATCTTTGACACTGACAAAATTGCTCGTGACTCATTGCAATAGGCCTGGGTTCACGGTACACTTCTAAATGCTGTAAAAAGTGTCAGAAACCAACATTTCCTGGGAGGAGGGCATGCTCTCAGAACACCTCGAAAATAAATTTAGCACCTTCAGAATTCACGTTCCCCTTTCTAAATCCAGTCCTGCTAAATTTGCACTTTTATGTACTTCAGTTTTCCCTATAATGTGAATAATTGGGTATACCTGCAGCACAAATCATGACAAGTTCACCTCTCTCGGCACTCCCATTGTAACTACTTCTTTTCATATATCATGCGTGAGGTAATTGGGTTTTAGTTTTCACCCAAAAAACAAATTGAATTGTGGAATGCAAAAAATCATGAGCTCCAACGTAATAAAAAGTCACCTTGAACTAGCGGCCTTGGTCATTGGCCTTTATTCGGGGCTGCTTTAAACCTGTACATTGTTTTTTGAGGTGTCAGCTTTTTGGGTTGTACAAGCTGTTTTGAAGCTGTTCGTCAGCTTTTCCGAGTTTGGAGGTTGGCAGATATGAATCCGTATTATCACTGGGCATACCTAAGCTGCAGCCTCCCGTTTATTCATTCTGATGGGAGGCGTTCCTTTCATTTCATTTGCATAAGAAGTGTACGAAGCTGTGCAAAGTGCCAAATATGTGTACGCTTGTCCAAATAAAGAGAGGCTGACTTGACCTTTATCAGTCATCCGGTGGTTCAATGGCATGTCAGTGACATGTAACAAGTTGACCCTTGCTACACTGGATTATTTATTTCTACTACACAGCAATCTCAGGCAGTCGCTGCCGTCCACGTAGTGAGGCTAAAGACTGCTGTGAACTTTTGAACTTGTCACTAGCAAGTAGTTCTGGAAAGCAAGTACACTTCCAGATCCTATAGGAGTTTCCTTTAGAATTTAGAAATACAGAAATGTGCAGTATACAGTAATTGGGTACTCGCCTACAGAATGTTGTGTTAAATGGATGGTGGAAGATGCTTGATTAAGTACAGTACTGCCAGTTGAGGGTAATCCATAACTCTCTTAATTACTTAACAGTAAAACAAAACTTATACAGTAAACGACTGTATACAGTACTGTAGCGCCAAGAAGCCGAGTAGTGGCAGTTTGGAGAACTACCCCCACTGACTAACTCGGACTCGGCAACATTTCCGGTTATTGAGTTGTTGTTCTCGGAGTATGAATTTTACCGGTTAATAGAGAAATCCGGATATTTAGGTGCCATTTAAACGAGAGTTTCCTGTAGTAGGAATGTTATCATCCTAATGTAGTCGTCAGCCATGCAGGATGCAATAGGAGATGTGTTTATAATCTGTGTTCTTGTTTGGCAGCAGTGTCCTGATGGGCAAGGTGTGAGGACAGGCCTCGTTATGGATTTAAAATGGCCACATCTTGGAATGGCTTTCTTTATACTCGTCTCCATCACCATGACTTGCTGCTTTGTGTGGCAGTACAAACTTCCAAAGAAAGACACGAGTAAGTGAAAGGAGGTTGGTCAATTATTTGGAGCTGAGGTTTAGTATCGCCATTAGTGTTGTTACAAAAAAGAAAAGAAAGTCTTGCATTTATATAGCGCCTTTCACGACCCCAGGATGTCCCACAGTCAATGAACTGCTTTTGGAGTGTAGTCACTGTCGTAATGTGGGAAATGCAGCAGCCAATTTGCGCACAGCAAGCTCCCACAAACAGCAATGTGATAATGGCCAGATAATCTGTTTTAGTGATGTTGATTGAGGGTATAAATATTGGCCAGGACACCGGGGATAATCCCCTGCTCTTCTTTGAAATAGTGCTGTAGGATCTTTTACGTCTCAGTTTAACATCTCATCTGAAAGATGGCACCTCCAACAGCGCAGCACTCCCTCAGTACTGCTCCCTCAGTACTACCGGAGTGTCAACCTAGATTTCTGTGCTCAAGTCTCTGGGGTGGGACTTGAACCCACGACCCTCTGACTCAGAGGCAAGAGTGCTACCAACTGAGCCACAGCTAACGAGCACAATAGGGTACCAGTTTCCTGCCCACAGTTGTCTCAGACAGAAAGCCTAGGTAACTACTGAGTTTTCCCTGTCACTACCTCCATTTGCTCCTCTTCACTTGTGAGCTGTCCTCCACCACTGCCCCATCCTCAAGCTGAATACTTACTTGAATGAAATATTGTGTTCACTGCTCAGTTAACAATGTTATTTTCTCGGAATGTCAGTCCTCAAATGACTATTGTCTAAAATTAAATCTCCCTCGCTGTGTTATTTTTCTGTTTACTTCAGGTGAATTTACTTTGTCTAAAGAGCCCAAACCAGTCCAAATGTGCCCTAGGCATCCCAAACCTGTGCCGTTGGTGCATCCCATGCCGATTCTAAAAGAAGCTCTAGAAAAGGTTAGTAAATAACAAATAGTACACCTGGCGTTAAAAGAAATTTGGAAAATCTAGAATGGAGGGCAAGATTCTGGTCAACTTAGAATTTCACACTAACTGCTCATCTTTGGAAGGGTGCTCATTTTTGGCAGAATAACACAAAGTTGAAACAATAGCCAGAAAGAAGCAAAAACAAAAAGAGAGAGAAAACTGTGTGTTCAATCACATTTCCCAGTGAAAAATTAGAAATTAAATTTTAATTAGATGGGGATTTTTTCAACATGGAAAGAGTTGAATTTAACTTACCAATTTATATTTTACACACAACCTCAGATTTGTAAAAAAAAATAACAGTAGAAACTGTTGCTTTAGGAATTATCATTCTGTCAATTACCTTGAAGATTTACATGTGGCATGGATTGGAACTACTGTATTGCAGTGGATGTGGGGGTCACTGTTACTGACGTGACTCAGCACATCCTTCTGATCTGCAAGTGGAGGTGGTGGGCGGGTGAGTTTATTTTTTTTAATCTATTTCTTTGGATGTGGGCAACACCAGCAAGGCAGCATTTCTGGCCCATCCCTAGTTCCTTGAGGGCATCAAGATTCAACCACATAATAACATAACCCTGAAGGAAATGAATCAGTCGGGTTTTCACAACCATCCAGCATCTTTCATGATCACTTTTATTCTGGTGCTAACCCACAAATTACAACATTTATTCAATTCAGTTTCACAACTTACTACAGTGGGATTGCTAGTCCAGTATCAGGACCACTAGGCCATTGACCCTGTAGAAGGCGCTGTGCAATCAAGATTCGTGTATGAAATTCCTAAGTCTATCTACTCCTTTACTCCTTTCAAAGTTTTACCTTTAAGTGTATGTTTCTTCTTAATATTCTCTGGAGTTTAGAAGAATGAGAGGTGATCTCATTGAAACATAAGATTCTGAAGAGGATTGACAGGGTAGATGCTGAGAGGTTGTTTCCCCTGGCTGGAGTGTCTAGAACTAGGGGGCATAGTCTCAGGATAAGGGGTCGGCCATTTAAGACCGAGATGAGGAGGAATTTCTTCACTCAGAGGGTTGTGAATCTTTGGAATTCTCTGCCCCAGACGGCTGTGAATGCTGAGTCTTTGAATATATTCAAGGCTGAAATAGATAGATTTTTGGACTCGAGGGGAATCAAGGGATATGGAGATCGGGCGGGAAAGTGGAGTTGAGGTCGATGATCAGCCATGATCTTACTGAATGGCGGAGCAGGCTTGAGGGGCCGTATGGCCTACTCCTGCTCTTATTTCTTATGTTCTTATGTAAAATATATTAACTCACATTTTTCCACATTAAATTTATTCCGATATCTATCTGCCCAGTCAATTAACCTGTTTGTCTTTCAAAAGTCACGTACAATCCTCTTCACAGTCAACCGTGCTTTCTATTTCTGTCTCATCTGTAAATTTTGATATCCTATACTCAAGTCCAGGCCATTTATTTATACAGTGAGAAGAGCATTTGTCCCAACATTGATGCGTGAGGAACACCACAATTTACATCCCTCCTGTCCATAAAACATTCATTAATCACTGCTCTCTGTTTACTGTCCCTTAAAACTCCCATCCACGGTATCACATTCCAATTGAAATTGTCTGCCTTAATTTTATCAAGAAGCTCTCTTATGTAGCATCTTCTAAAACGCCTTTAGGCTGACACTCCAGTGCAGCACTGAGGGAATGCTGCACTGTCGGAGGTGCCGCCTTTCGGATGAGATGTTAAACCGAGGCCCCTTCTGCTCTCTCAGGTGGACGCAAAAGATTCAACGGCACTATTTGGAAGAAGAGCAGGGGAGTTCTCCCCGGTGTCCCGGCCAATATTTATCCCTCAATCAACATCACTAAAATGGATTATCTGGTCATTACCACATTGCTGTTTGTGGGAGCTTGCTGTGCGCAAATTGGCTGCCGTGTTTCCTACATTACAACAGTGACTACACTCAAAGTACTTAATTAGCTGTAAAGCGCTTTGAGACGTCCGGTGGTCGTGAAAGGCACTATATAAATGCAAGTCTTTCTTTTCGAAAATCCATACACACAGCATCAACTGCATTTGCTTCATCAATACACTCTACCATTTCCTCAAAAGGACTCCATTAAATTTATCAGACACAACAAACGTATCCAACAAGTGACAGAGGCCTTGTTTGTAAGGGGCAACATCACATTCCCTGTAGAGAGGAAGCAGCAGATAGACAGGACGCAGAACTTTTCCTGGGAGACAGGGTTCTCGAAAATGAAGAGTATTGTAGGTGGCAGCCATGTGTTATACAGACAGTTACATCTGACCACCACCTACTGCCAGACATGTTGCACTGCTGTCATCTGGGGTGGCTGCACTGCATTGCCAAACAGGGTAACCCTCCCTACACCCACTTTATGCTCCATTTCACCAATCATAAAATGGGAGGCCACGTTCTGCACCGCCCCATCTCTTGCCCATAGACTTAATTTCATGTCTACATATTTGCTTTCCTTTCATTTTTGCCTGGTATTTGTTACCCTCTCCCCCCACCCCTTGCCGTACAGCTTTGGCAAGGGCTGAGGAATTTTTCAAACCCATTTTGAAGCTTAATAAAGACTGAAACAATATTTGGCTGCCTGTTCAGCCTTTACGTGGGCATGTCCCTTTAAATTTGAGTTGCTAGCCAGATTTACTCCACGTTCATTAGGTTTTTAAAAATTTGTTCCTGGGATGTGGGCATCGCTGGCAAGATCAGCATTTATTGCCCATCCCTAATTGCCCTTGAGAAGGTGGTGGTGAGCCGCTTTCTTGAACCGCTGTAGTCCGTGTGTTGAAGGTACTCCCATAGTGCTGTTAGGGAGGGAGTTTCAGGATTTTGACCCAGCGACTATGAAGGAACGACGATTCTTCCAAGTCAGGATGGTGTGTGACTTGGAGGTGATGGTGTTACCATGAGTCTGCTGCTCTTGCCCTTCTAGGTGGAAGAGGTCGCGGGTTTGGGAGGTGCTGCCGAAGAAGCCTTGGCGAGTTGCTGCAGTGCATCTTGTAGATGGTACACACTGCAGCCACGGTACGCTGGTGGTGGAGGGAGTGAATGTTTAAGGTGGTGGATGGGGCGCCAATCACGCGGGCTGCTTTGTCCTGGATGGTGTTGCTGGTACAAAGAGCCTATACCAATTATTCATATGAGTTCAACCCACACAAATGTATGCAGTCTGCACAATGTGCTGTGGGCTCACTTTGCCTTGGCACAAGTTTTGTTGGAAGCACAAGATTGGGACTAATACTTGTGAATGATATGGAACTGTAATAGTGCTGTTATATTTGCCAATGACATGAAGCTATGTGAGTAGATAACAAGTAAAATGCAAAGATTTATTATGTAACTGGGTTGCGATATGGCAGATCGACTTTAAAAGCAAATATAAGTATAATATGAAAGGGTTCTGTTTTTAGTTAGGTTAATGGAACTTTGCGATTGAGATAACATGAAAAAGTCTCTACCGGCAAAGGCTGATAAATAAAAGGATTGGGGAATGTTCATAAATCATTGCTTGAAAGCATCTAGTCAATGGAAATCACAAAAGGATTTGTTGGAAAGGATTCAGAGAAAGGTGAGCAGGAGGAAAGAAGACTGAGGGGAGACATGATCTAAGTCTTTAAAATAATGAAAGGTAAAACACTTCAATGGAAATAAAAATGGGGAAAGATGTAAAACATTCTGTTGACTCGCCATCACCCGTTTTACATTGTCGCAGAGTCAGGATCTACCCCATTCACTCGGGAGTTATATTTTTCATTGCACGTTATTACCAAAATTATATTTCTCTTTGAATATTCACAAATAAAAGTTAGGCAAATATGGACTCTCTCTTTCAGGTTGACTTTCTTTTACGCCATCAACTACATCCAATGAGTCTGCCATCCATTTCAGCTATTGTAATCTATAATGATACTGTGCTGTGGACTGGAAATTTTGGGAAAAGAAATGCATCAGACGAATTTTCACCTCCACCAAATGAATATACTGCTTACAGGTAACTTTACACATCCAGCTGTGCTATCTGACACCTTGGACCAATCTTACTTTCCATGACAAATGATCCAGTGCAGAATTCCATTCGCTTATTTAAGGTGCCTTTACCTGTAGCAACTCTAAGTGTAAAGGTGCTGTTTTATTTAAAAAGATTGTTATTTCACAAATCACAAGATGGGTTTGGATGAAGGAGGTGCTTCAGCCCACTGGTCTCTCAGAATACCAACCCTACCATCTTCCCATTGCAGTACCAGCTGTTTCCTAAATGAAACCAGTCGTCTAAAACCATCTTTTGTGACAGCCCCTCGCAGCTTCTTGGCATTTGTGCTAAACTTGCCCTTCAGAATCCTGAACCTGGTCCCTCTTATCCCACGGCCATGTTGTATCTTAAATTATTGTTCTGGGTTTACTTTCTCTGTTTTGTTAATGATCTGATATACAGTGTTCTGGCCAGGACTCGAGAGCAGCTTCACACCTCTAGAATGTCCCCTTCGCGCCATTCCGTTTTGAGGTTGCAGAGCCATTATCTCATCAAGTCATTGTATTCAGTTCAGGTTTTTTTCCCCCCTCACATTGCTTGTATGCAATGATTGACAATTGCCCCCCTGTCACCACCACCCCCCACCCCCACCGCCACGTTTGCTTCAGCTTTCCGTCGGCAGGTCCTTTTTCCACCCAAGTAGTCCACCTACTTTCTGTTTTTTTCTGTCTGAATGTATTGAACTTCATTTTCCTTTGATCAGCTGAAGCTCGTACCCGGTGGAGCTCCTGAGGCCACAGCGCGCCCTGGCTTGGTGTCATCTGTGCACTTAATTAGCTTGATGTGAGACGTCACATCCAGGTCACTTCGGTATACCAGAGAGAGAAAATCACAACAAAGATCCCCGGGGAACCTCACTCAATATCTCCTTCCATTTTGATCCATCCCCTCTTACAACCAACCTCTGCTTCATTCTCTTTGGGCAGTCACTAATCTGCATCCATGTATTACCTTTGATTTCCATTGTAAGTAATTTGTAAAGAAATGTCATGTGGCAAAGCTTTTCTTTATCCTTCTTTTCATTTTCCTCCCTTCTTTTCTATCTTGTGTTTCTTTTTCCACTCCCTCTGTGGCCAGGACCTGTTTTCCCCACGAGGTGCATTCTCAGACTATTATGCGCTGTGACTCATGCAGCAATGAGCAATACTATTCCCTGCGGTGCTCTAATTGCCATTCACAGTGTTACTTAACACTTATTACATTAAGTACAGTATCATTCTGTTTCCTGTAAGTTAATTTACTGCTGGTAAATGAAGGTGAACAATCTGAATGTTTGCAACAATCGTAATAATCATTCTATAAAGTTACTGTAGGGTGATATTGGATGTTACAGTTGCAGACAAAATGGCTAACTGAAGCCATGGTGTAACTACTGAACTCACATCGATTTGAAAGAAATAAGGATTTGCATCTGTAAAACACTCTCATTTATCAAAAACATCTCAAAGCATTTTACACACAATCAATTACTTTGAAATGCAGTGACTGTTATAAGAAAGAAAGAACTTGTATATTTATATATAGCAGCACCTTTCGCCACCCCCGGACGTCCCAAAGTCAACTAAGTACTTTTGAGGTGTAGTTACTGTTGTAATGTAGGAAATGTAGCAGCCAATTTGGTCACAGCAAGGTCGGGTGTTGGGTGAGGGATAAGTGTTGGACACCGGGAGAACTCCCCTGGTCTTCTGTGAATAGTACCATGGGATCTTTTACGTCCATCTGAGAGAGCAGATGGGAAATCAAGCCCCACACCAGAGACTTGAGCACATACTCCAGGCTGACATTTTAGTGCAGAGCTGCACTGTCAGAGGTGCTGTGTTTTGGATCAGACATTAAACCGAGGCCCCGTCTGCCCTCTCCGGTGGACGGAAACAATCTCATGGCATTATTTGAAGAAGATCAGGGGAGTTCACCTGGTGTCCTGGCCAACATTTATTCCTCAACCAACTAAAACAGATTATCTGACCATTATCACATTACTATTCGTGGCACCTTGCTGTGTGCAACTGGCTGCCGCGTTTCCCTACATTACAACAGTGACTACCCTCAAAAGTACTTAATTGGCTGTAAAGCATTTTGGAACATCCTGAGGTCATGAAAGGCGCTATAGAAATGTAAGTTCTTTTTTTCCTTTAAATGTGATACATTAAAAGAATTTGGCAGATGTCCGACAGGGCAAGTCAATGGTAGAAGCTGACAACTGCTCAGAAGAAAGTTTCTATATTGTTCTCTGAGGTAGTCGAATTCTGCAAGTGATTCCAGAAGATCTAAGAATATGGTTGCTTGACTAGGAGCATAAGACTGAAGCAGTTAGGTGAATGAGCAGACCACTATGCCACATTACAAGTGTTGGGGTCCCAGCGACTGGAGAGGAGACAGTTGGATGTGTGTCCACAGCTTCAAAATCCAGGAGGTGTGCCAGAGCAAGACCCCATGGGGTGAGACCTCAGGTACTCCAGCTATAGCACAATATGGCACAGTACGAGCAACTGCTGGTCCAGGCGTGGGCCAGATCCCAATTAGGAAGGCCAAACCCAACTCCGAAGACATGAAACTGGGGTGCGTGCAAAGGCATACGATAGCATTCCTGGGCTCAGTGTTGATAAACGATCCACCAAAGGACTACATGATATTGGGTGCACCCTTACACTGGTAAAACCACCCCTGGTGCAGGACGACTAACACCTAGAGAATAGGCTGGCTCATGCTCGCTCATGGTCTCACTGGGTCAGTTGGCCAGTGATTGATCAGAATACCACTCGTGGTTGGTTGTGGAAGTAGTCACATCAACACCTATACCATTTCTGCTGGGAAATCATTTGTATGATGAGCATGTTGTTGCTAATTTGGTTATAGAAGAGAAAGCTTGAGTGGTGACTCGGAGCCAGGCAAAGGCTGTGGTGTCCGTACAGTGTGAAAAAAGGATGGACATACAGATGTTGTGGGTTCCTTGAACTGTCAGGAGTCACTCTGGGAATGGTACATATTAACCATGATAGACTACACACCTGGGTATCCAGATACAGTAGCTCTTATGCCCATGGCCGCAGATACCATAACCGATGCATTGTTAGAGATGTTTGCTCATCTCGTGTCCAAATTAGAAGCAAATCCTTTTCCTCCTCATCAGAAGAAAAAGATGGGGAAAAAACAAACTTAATTCGACTTCTTTTGCACACTTTCATTTTTAAAATATGTACTTATGGTGAGATTCCTTCTTAATCTCAGTAAATGTGAAATGTTTTGTGGTATTGAATTCAGTGAAAATCCTAATCAAATTCCTCTTGTTTCAGGATCGCAAGCATTTCCAAGATATTCCCTACTATAATGCTGTACAAACTATGGCAGGAAGGAAAAATTACATCTCTGGATGACCCACTAACAAAATATGTCGAAAACTTTACAGTTAAAAACCCACTGGGCAACTCGAAAGAATTAGAACATAAATATGAAGCAGGCGGCCTGGTATTTCTTGAGAGAAGGAAATCTGCTACAAAGGTAGCATCTGTGACATTGAAAAGAATGGCCAGTCAGCTGTCAGGTGAGGAAAGTATTTTACAAAATATATTCTTGAACAAAATATAGATTAAACTGTTGTCTAGTTAATAATTTTAGAAAGTAACAACGTTATGTCAAGAAATAGAGTTAGCGTGGAGTAAGTCAAAGAAAGAGTGTAGTGAACACCTAAGCTAATTATGAGCAGGTTTTACACATTTGCACCTGTGCAGTTTTACAAGCCAGGAACGTATATTGGAAATTTGGGCCTGGACTTCAGGAAGTATTCATTAAATATATTCACAATTCAGGAAGTATTCATTAAATATATTCACAATTCATTAAATATATTCAAGAAGGAGTTGGATATATTTCTTAAGGCTAAAGGGATCAAGGGATATGGGGAGAAAGCAGGGACCGGGTACTGAATTTGAATGATCAGCCATGATCTCATTGAATGGCGGAGCAGGCTTGAGGGGCCGAATGGCCTACTCCTGCTCCTATCTTCTATGTTTCTATGAAGTCCCAGAATATTTTCCATCCTGCGAAGCCTGCTGACCTATGGGCCCACATTTGCTGTATGCTCTCCCAGTGAACTAAATATCTTAACACCGAATTTAGAAAGTATCACAAAACATCAAATTTTATAACTCTCATCTGCATACAGGCCAACCCACAAACCTCGGAAAAGCTCACAAATAACTTCAAAAAAGCTGACACCACCCCAAAAAGCTGACAATTCAAAAACAGGCCTCAATCGAGGCCTATGACCACGGCCACTGTTTCAAGGTGACCCAATGTATTCAGCGAAAGACAGTGAAACAGCCAAGTAAACTTGGCCACATAATATTCAATTATGTGGAGAAATCAAGTTTAAAAAATAAAAAATAATTTCTTTATCTGTCGCCTTTTCACATTCTCCAACTTCCCAATCATGCTTTAGTGTACCTTAAGGTTTTGATGGCTTTCAGTTTGAGATCAACTTCTAAGGACTTGTAATTGTTGACTTTAGTTGCAGAAACATTTAAATGTTGTGTGAAATGGTTTGCAGGGTTACCCAGGCGACTCAGGTCAACTAGTCTGCTGTGGGAAGGAAACACTGAGATGGCACTGAATCTTCTGCAGGACGATTTACTTGTTGCGGATCCTGGCACAAGGTTGGAGTTCAACTTTTATATCACCCTGCAACGCTGACAAAAAGTAGCGCGGAATTTCAAACTTTTTAAAGAATTGCTGACCAATTAGAACTTCTAGCTGTCCCTTGATTTTTTTAAAACATTTATATGTGACGAACCATCCGTACCCAATTAAGTATTCCAATCTTTCTTTATTCTATACAAATAGTTGGTGAAACCGTTCATGAGAGTAGCACAAGGGGTCTGGCTTCAACCCACCTTAAACAAAATGGTGGGAAGATCGCTCATCTCACTGCAATAACAAGTAAGGACAGTTTTAATCTGGTTTCCATCACAAAGACTGCCTCAAAATATATTTGATTGGTATTTTGCTGCCATTATAACTAATCTGGAAGGCGCCAGCGTGATTACGCTGACAGACAAATGTCCAGAGCGTGTGAGGCGGAGCGGGTGTTATGCTTCTACAGTGGGGGGTTGCATCTTAGATGAGAGTTATGGTGCACTTATGGATTAATGTTGCAACTAACCCACATCCGAGACAAATTGAGTTAAAGCAGAAGAACATTTCAATTATCAGTGCTATTAGTCCTCTTTGTCTTAGGAAATTTTCTGAGCACTGACTCACATTACTGTAACAGAACAACATCTGAGAAATGTTGTGAGGCCACACCCGCAGCTTGAGGCCGCCTCATTAGCGGAAGCAGGTGGGGAAATCGGGAACGGAATTCGGTGCAATTTTTTTTTTTTACTTAGCAGATGCGATTTTACGACATGGTTTTGGGGGCTTGATAGCTCGGCTGTGCTACCAGCATGTGCGGGCTTCATAACTAGTGTTACTTTACCTATTATAACTGGGCATATGACTGCTGAGCTGATAAGAACTGCTTAGTCAAGCTTCTTAAAGTTAGGCTTTGGTATTTCTGTGTAGTGCTGCCTTTTTTGTTCAAGCCTTAGTTTTGCTGGGCTGCACTCACATTTACAGTGTTGCAATCCTGCTGCAGTACAAGTGATGCCTAAGGGGGTTGGGAGCTGTATCAATGCTCATACTGTTCCATGATTTGGAGGAGGAAGACTACTTCATGAGAGGACATTATCTGCAGGTGTAAAGACTCCCCAGGCAACACGAGGACTACCTAAAGGCTTCCTGCGATCCCTGAACGATGGTACTTGGAAGATCTTGGAAGTCACTCACCATCATTGTCTCCAAACAATCCCCCAAGACCTGGCACTCAGTTGTTACTGCATCCATGTTGGAGGCACTGACCAGTCTCTGTATTTGGGGGGGGGGGGGGGGGGGCAGATGAAGATGTTCCTGGAGCTGCCGCTCATTCTGCATGGATGAGAAGCCTTCCCTGATCGTAGCGCAGAGAATGGTTTTGGACTCCACCATGACCCCAACCATCTGCTGTGCATCCTGGGAGAGCCTGTGCAGTCCCTCCACACATGTGTAACGCTCGGCCAGCATTCTTGTTTTCATGGCCGGACCCCCTGAAATCTAATCTGCAGCTTCCTAAACCTGTGCTCGGCAACCTTAGGCTATTTTTCCACTGCTGCCTGCTCTGACTGCCTTATGCCCTGTGCATCGCCGGTGCAAAGTCTCCATCTAAAATGTCTCTTCACCTCTGCATGGGGGTTCTCTGGGCTGGTGGTGGAGAGCGAGATGGTGAATGATGAAGTGGGTGGTGATGTGGTGGTGTATGTAGAAGTTGAGAGGCCTGCTACTACTACTTCCTTCTACACGTTCTCCTCCTCTTCCTCCACTGCTCCCTGCTGTCTTGCATCTAGAAGGAAAGTACAGGCTGATAGGTTAGAAAGTGTGCTGGACAAAGTAGAAAAATGCCTGTCGCAGAGAAATGAATAACAGGAGCCCCCTTGTACTCCACCCCTGGCTGTGCTCCCACCATAGAGCAGAGAAAAGCTGCAGGAGGTACAGGACACACAGAGCCTCTCACTTCTCTAACAGTCACAGTCTGGGTTGAGTGCCTCCCCAGGAGGGATGGGCCCTCTTCCTCGTGAGGGGTCTGGACTCAAATCTTCCCCCCTCTCCCTCCAACCCCACCTTCATGCCCCGTCTTACCCTGGAATTTCGGGCAATCTTCTCCTGAAGGAAGAATGTTGAACAATGTGAAATGCATATGGGTGACAAAATCCTATTGAGCCCATGCAGTCAGTATTCAAATTGAAGGGAAAGATAGGAGCTGAAAGGAACTAAGCACATGGGAAGGGAACATTAAGAGGGAGGTCTATGAGTGAAGGTATCTACTCGGGTCATGTGGGTGAAGACTGGGACTTTGGATGACTGGTGCACTAAGCAGCCCCGTAAGATAATGGGTGAACACTGAGGCCAAGGAGTGATATATCTTCACATCACCCTCTGAAAACTTTGCTGCCCTGTTTTGGTCGTGGTGATGCTGCTTACATAAGAACATAAGAAATAGGAGCTGGAGTAGGCCATTTGGCACTTCAAGCCTGCTCTGCCATTCAATAAGATCACGACTGATCCTCTACCTCAACTCCACCTTCCTGCACTATCCCCATATCCCTTAATTCCCTTCATTCTCAAAAACTTATTGACCTCTGTCTTGAATATACTCAACGACTGAGCATCCACAGCTCTCTGGGGTAGAGAATTCCAAAGATTCACAACCCTTTGAGCAAAGAAATTTCTCCTCATCTCAGTCCTAAATGGCCTACGCCTTATTCTGTGACGGTGATCCCGTGTTCTAGATTCCCCAGCCAGGGGAAACATTTCCCAGCATTAACACCGTTAAACCCCTTCTACTGTCACTGACCTCTTTAGACTCTTTGCCCCATCTCTCAAATTTTCCTGCTCCTACACCCCCCCCCCCCCCCCCCCAACCCCACCAGGGGAACAAGTCAACCATTGATGGAACTGAGGTCCTTGTCCTGCCCAGCAATATTTAAATTAGTTGACTTTGGTATTTCTGATTGGTCCACCCATGGGTCAGTCGGTGGTTAGAAGCCTCACTCTGCTGTATTTTCAGCAATGGTTCAGGGACCCATGAATTTGTTACCAAGGAATAAATATAATTGGATTTTCAGAAACCATTTAAGAGAATTGGGGAGACCTGGTAGCCAGATTATATAATCAGTGACAAATTTACAGAAGCATCTCCCAATATAAAGGCAGATTTAGGACTTTATAATAGCAAAAAATTGGCACACACAAAATCACAACAGGAAGTGCATGCAGCCAAATGTATATTCTAGGTAAATAGATAGATGCTTCCTAATTTAGGTTCTATTTAATGTTTTTATGTAAGGAAGCATTTGTGCAATGGCAACAACAACTACTTACATTTATATAGTGCCCTTAACGTAATAAAACGTCCCAAGGCGCTTCACAGAAGCGTTATCAGAAAACAAAATTTGACACCTAGCCGCACAAGATGTTAGGGCAAAAGCTTGGTCAAAGAGATAGGTTTTAAGGAGCGCTATTATAATATTATATAACAAGAAGTGTTATAATAACTGAATGACACTTACTATTCTGTCTTTCTTAGATGCCATTACAGTAATTTGGCATTTTCCCTCCTGGCTCACATCCTGGCCAATAAAGTTGTTGGATCAGACTATCAACGCTGGATTACTGAGAATATTTTAACTAAAATAGGAATGGAGCACACTGGATTTGAGTTTACACTATCCGTCCGATCTCAGCTAGCGGTCGGTGTTTACAGCAATGGCCAACCAGCCCAGCTTTACGACCTTGGCTGGTACCGACCCTCTGGCCAAATGTATTCGACCGCTGCCGATCTGGCAAAGTTGGCTATGGTGCTTTTGGGAGCTATTCACAAACACCTTCTGCAGCCTGACGCCATAAAAATGATGCTTACGCCGGTATTCAGGTGTTCTGAGGATTACTTTGCCAGCAAGACAGGAACACCGTGGGAAATCAATGAACTATTTGGTTATGATATCATTAAGAAAGATGGCGACTTGGACGGTTACTCGGCTACGTTTTCCCTGGTTCCTGAACTCAAATTAGGATTCATTATTTTGATGTCAGGTTCCCGACCCCAAGAGGAAGACTTGACTGCGGGAGTTTATAATTATCTAATACCTGCGATGGAGTCTGCCTTCCGACAAAGCAACAAGGTTCTTTCTCCGCCTCCTCACTCGAAGCCTTATGTCGGTTACTATACATTTGCAAACTTGACCTTTTATGAGATAAAGAAAGATGAGAATGGAGTATTAGTGATGCAGCAGTTTGGCCCTCATATTGAAACCTTGATACCTGAGAGATATAGGACTATCAAGCTATGTTATTTAGAAGAGAGGGTATTTCAAATTGTATTTGAAAAAGAATATCCATGTGTCTTGAAATTCAGCACAGCTTCAGTATCACTTGAAGCTCAAGATGGACAGCTGTTTAATTTTTTTCAGTTCAATAGAAAAGGCCTATCTACTGGCTTTGATGCTCCGGGTCTCAATACATATAATATCCTCCGAATAAGTCGGAAACCAAGATTTTGAGATTTGACAATAGACTGTGGAGCCATTATGGGAACATTTGAAAAGCCACTTTATTTATAGAGTTGGGAACATAAGAAATTCTCGAAAAAGGGCCATTTGGCCTATCGCACCTCCTCCATGCAGAGACCGTTTATGCTTACTCTATCGTGGGCTGCCACCATCTGTTGGTCCCCTATTTTACAGAACACACTGGCTTGGAATTTCCTCGGAGCAGCTCCCGCCCCCCCCCCGACGTGACTTCGGGTGAAGTAACAGCGGTGGAATAGCAGCAACGCCCAGCAGGAAATTCCCAGCCTGTATCTCTTTCACTTCCTCCTCAGGTGAAAAGTGCTGCTAAAATCTGTATAACCATCGAGCATTATTCTCAACAGATATCAATCTGGCTCCCTCTTAAATGTGTCAATTGGTCCTGAATCAACTACCATCTCTGGGGGTCTGTTCCAAGTAGACAGCAAATGAACACTCCCAATGAGCATAAGCTTTCTCTTTGTGCTTGTCTTTTAGTGTCATTTTGTTCTGCAAGGTAAGTCATGATAGGTAGTAAAATAGTGAAGTTTGGCTTTAAATACCACTGCTTGTAGAGTACCTTTGGCTAACAGAGGATCAAATCCATTCCCATTTGTGCTGGTGCTCTCACTTGCAATGGTCAGCACATTTTCATTGTAAACCATCAGATTCAAAGTAAATTTTCTTCAGTACTTCACAGGCAGCAAGCAGCTCCACAATTCGCTGTGCATATCTCAGCTACACAGTAACATGGTAATGTTTTGGGCAGGAGAAGATCAGTGTCTCCCGATCTAGCCTACCCTTCCAAACCTCCCATCAGATTTCTTACTGTGATTCTATAATGAATTACCCTGAATCCTCTAACTGCGAACAGGAATTCATCCAGTTCTTTTTAAAACCTGCCATGGTTTTCTGTTCAACTCTGCTGGTAATCTTGTCCACATTTCTACCACCCTCCTACTAAAAAAAAATGTTGCCTAATTTCTTTTGATACCCTTAACTCTAAATTGTGTTCCTGATGCGCTATCAATTACTCATAAAAGACTGAGAGTTAGAAGAGTAACTAAAGGCTTTTATTAACAACAGAATGGAGGTCTGCCTCGCGTGGTCGACCGGTCCAGGATACAAAGGGCTGGGGAGCAGTCACCTTTATACTAGGACCTGTGGGAGGAGTCAGCCGAGGCATGTCCAGGCATGTACACAGTGGAATACAAACAGGACAAACAGGAATACAAACAGTGGTTTACCACATTCACCCCTTGTTTAAAATTGAGTCCGGCGGGGTGAAGTGTATTAAAAGTTAGTGTATTGGAGTCTCTCCGGAGGTCTTGTCTGCCACTGTGATCGGCGTGGCGACGACAGGGGTAGTGAAGCTTCTGGCGTCGAGTCCAGCGTAGGCTGTGGCACAGGCGTGTCATCCTCGTAGATGTCGAGCGGATCGCGGGGCCCAGGCCTGCTGTCTGCTGGGGCTGGATATCGGATCGTGGGGGGGGGTGGTAGTGGGTAGTGGGTTACTGCGGCCCCCGAGGGTGCAAGGTCTCTTATGGAGACTGTGTCCTCCCGCCCGTCCGGGTATGCGATGTAAGCATACTGGGGGTTGGCGTGGAGGAGGTCGACCCTCTCGACCAGGGGGTCCGTTTTATGGGTCCTCACGTGTCTTCTCAGTAGGACCGGCCCTGGGGACGTCAGCCATGGCGGTAGCGATGTCCCCGATGTGGACTTCCTTGGGAAGACAAACATTTTCTCATGAGGGGTGGCGTTAGTGGCAGTGCAGAGCAGTGACCGAATAGAGTGGAGCGCATCGGGGAGCACATCCTGCCAGCGGGAGGTTGGAAGGCCCCTAGACTTTAAGGCTAGCAGGACGGCCTTCCAAACTGTCGCATTTTCTCTTTCCACCTGTCCGTTCCCCCGGGGGTTGTAACTGGTGGTCCTGCTTGTGGCAATACCCCTAGTTAGCAGGTACTGACGGAGTTCGTCGCTCATAAACGATGAGCCCCGGTCGCTATGGATATAGCTGGGGAAGCCGAACAGGGTGAAGAGGTTGTTCAGACATTTAATGACCGTGGCACTGGTCATGTCCGGGCAGGGGAAGGCGAACGGGAAATGGGAGTACTCATCAATAATATTGAGGAAGTACACATTGCAGTCGGAGGAGGGGAGAGGCCCTTTAAAATCAACGCTCAGGCGCTCGAAGGGGCGAGTGGCTTTTATCAGGTGGGCCCTGTCTGGTCTATAAAAGTGCGGTTTGCACTCAGCGCAGACTTGGCAGTTCCTGGTCATGGTCCTGACCTCCTCAATAGAGTAAGGCAGGTTGCGGGCCTTGATGAGGTGGAAGAACCTGGTGACCCCCGGGTGGCAGAGGTCATTGTGGAGGGCCCGCAGTCTATCGATCTGCGCGCTGGCGCAGGTGCCACGCGATAGCGCATCCGGGGGTTCATTTAGCTTCCCGGGCCGGTACAAGATCTCGTAGTTGTAGGTGGAAAGTTCGATTCTCCACCTCAAGATCTTGTCATTTTTGATTTTGCCCCTCTGCTTGTTGTTAAACATAAAAGCAACTGAACGCTGGTCAGTGAGCAGGGTAAATCGTTTTCCGGCCAGGTAGTGCCTCCAATGACGCACAGCCTCCACAATCGCCTGGGCCTCCTTCTCAACAGCGGAGTGTCTGGTCTCCGGGCCTTGGAGGGTTCATGAAAAGAAGGCCACGGGTCTCCCTGCCTGATTGAGGGTAGCGGCCAGGGCAAAGTCGGACGCGTCGCTTTCCACCTGGAAGGGGATGGATTCGTCCACCGCGTGCATGGTGGCTTTGGCAATGTCCTCCTTGATACGGTGGAAGGCTAAGCGGGCCTCTGCCGTCAAGGGAAAAGAGGTGGACTTGATCAGCGGACGGGCCTTGTCCGCATAGTAGGGGACCCACTGGGCGTAATAGGAGAAAAACCCTAGGCACCTCTTCAGGGCCTTGAGGCAGTGGGGCAGTGGAAGTTCCATAAGGGGACGCATCCGGTCGGGGTCGGGGCCGATGACTCCGTGTTCCACAACACAGCCAAGGATGGCGAGGCGGTTTGTGCGGAATATGCACTTCTCCTTGTTATATGTCAGGTTTAGGAGTTGGGCGGTGCGGAGGAATTTTTCGAGGTTTGCGTCATGGTCCTGCAAGTCACGGCTGCAGATGGTCACATTGTCCAGATATGGGAAAGTGGCCTGCAACGCATTTTGATCTACCATCCGGTCCATCTCCCTTTGGAAGACGGAGACCCCGTTGGTGATGCCAAAGGGAACCCTAAGGAAGTGATAGAGGCGGCCGTTTGCCTCAAAGGCAGTGTACTGGCGGTCCTCAGGGCGGATGAGGAGCTGGTGGTACGCTGATTTCAGGTCAATGGTCGAGAAGACGCGGTACTGCGCGATCTGGTTGACCATGTCAGCTATACGGGGGAGTGGGTAGGCGTCCAGCAGGGTGTAGCGATTTATTGTCTGGCTGTAGTCGATGACCAGGCGCTGCTTCTCGCCGGTCTTAACGACCACAACCTGGGCTCGCCAGGGGCTGGTGCTGCCCTCAATAATCCCTTCTTTCAGGAGCCGCTCCACTTCGGTTTTAATGAAAACCCTGTCCCCGGCACTGTATCGCCTGCTCTTTGTGGCGATGGGCTTACAGTCGGGGGTGAGGTTAGCAAACAGTGGTGGGGGGGTGACTCTGAGTGTGGAGAGGTTGCACCTGGTGCGTGGCGGGCAGTTTGGAAGCTGCTGGCTGCGGACTGTGAGTGGGGGGAGGGGTCCACCGTACGCCATCGTAACACTTTTAAGGTGGCACTGAAAATCTAACCCCAGCAGGACGGCAGCGCAGAGGTCAGGCAGGACCAGAAGTTTAAAATGATCGTACACGGTCCCGTCTACTACGAGTGTCACCACGCAGTAGCCGCCGATGTCCGCCGACTGGGACTCGGAGGCCATAGAAATCCGCTGTTGCGCAGGCAGGACTGGGAGAGAGCAACGCCGCACCGTGTCGGGGTGGATGAAGCTCTCCGTGCTCCCAGAGTCAAAAAGGCAGATTGTATCGTGACCATTTACCTTAATGTCCATTGCGGAACTGGCCAGTTGGTGCGGTCTCGCTTGGTCCAGTGTAACGGATGCCAGCGTAGGGGTCGGTGTGTCGCTGCGGGTATCAGATGAGGCGGTGTCGGGGGCCTGCTGCGTCCCGGCTGTCGTCCAAGATGGCGGCGTCCATGATCCCCATGTGGCTGGAGGCGTCCAAAATGGCTGCAGTACCGGTGATTCGCACATGGCCGGGGAGGTCCAAGATGGCGGCCCGCATGGCCCACACGCGGTGCTGCTGGGGTTCGGGGTGGCTTTGGCCCTGCAGACGCTAGCATAGTGTCCCTTCTTCCCGCAGCCCGAGCAGATCGCGTTTTTTGCCAGGCAGCGCGCTCTGGGGTGTTTTGCCTGGCCACAGAAGTAGCATTTCTGGCCTTGGGGCACTGCTGCGGTAGTTGGGCCATTGTTGGGGTGTGGCTGGGGTGGCACGGCGCTATGAGGCGGTCCTACCGTGTCCCAGGCTGTCATTCCCCGCGGCGTCCACGGTGCAGAGGAGTAGGCATCCATGCCCTGGTAGGCTGCATCCAACGATAGTGCGAGTTCAGAGGCCTTGTTGAGGTCGAGGTTACTCTGCTCCAACAGTCGCTGTCGGGTGTAATTGGATCTGTGGCCCGCTACAAAAGCGTCCCGGATAAGTTCCTCTGTGTACACGGCGGCCTTTACATCCTTACAACCACAGGCCCGGCCAAGCACAGACAGTGCCTGAAGGTATTCCACGGTCGATTCCCCAGGTTGTTGTTTACGACTCCCCAGGAGGTGCCTGGCGTACACTTCGTTCACTGGGCGCGTGTACTGGTCCTTGAGGAGCTTGATAGCGTCCGCGTACGAGGTCGCGTCTTGGATGACCGAGTACACTCGGTGGTTCACTTTGGAGGTCAGGACATCCAGTTTGTCCTCGTCCGATTTGATTGCTTCGGAGGCGGTCAGGAATTTTTCGAAACACTTAAGCCAGTGAGTAAACTTGGTGGATGAGTCCGCCTCCCGATGATCTAAGTCCAGGCATGCTGGTGTGAGGATCTTCTCCATTATAAAAATGTTGTTAATAAAATTGATGCGCTATCAATTACTCATAAAAGACTGAGAGTTAGAAGAGTAACTAAAGGCTTTTATTAACAACAGAATGGAGGTCTGCCTCGCGTGGTCGACCGGTCCAGGATACAAAGGGCTGGGGAGCAGTCACCTTTATACTAGGACCTGTGGGAGGAGTCAGCCGAGGCATGTCCGGGCATGTACACAGTGGAATACAAACAGGACAAACAGGAATACAAACAGTGGTTTACCACAGTTCCCTCGTCCTTAAATTCTGTACCTGACACAAGAAGTTTCTGGATCTAATTTCTCGCTATCCCTGAAAATTTTACGGACCTTATCAAGTCCTCGCTCATTCTCCTCTTCACAAGACACTAAAGTCCCTGGGTAGACAATCTTTCCTCATAAACCAGCTCTCTAAGTTCAGGAATCAGCCTCGTGCCTCCCCGTCCCCTGGATTTCCTCAAATAACTCCCTATCTTTTCTGTAATGTGGAGAACAAAGCTGAATAAAATACTTCAGATGAAATCTCACCTGATAAAGCACCCCTGCCACTATCCCAACATTTTATTTGCTTTCTTAACTGACTACAAACACTGAACTGGCAATTTTAATTACCTAAATGAAAGAATGAACTTGTATTTATATAGCGCCTCTCGCGTCCTTGGGACATCCCAAAGTATTTCACTGCCACTGTTATAATCACAGAATCAGAATCACAGAAACCCCACAGTGCAGATAGAGGCCATTTCGGCCCATCGAGCCTGCACCGATACATATCCCACCCGATCCCCGTAACCCCTACACCAACACATATCCCACCCCTATCCCCGTAACCCCACGTATTTAATCCCCCTAACACTAAGGGTCAATTTTATCAACCTAACCCGCACATCTTTGGACTGTGGGAGGAAACCGGAGCACCCGGAGGAAACCCACGCAAACACGGGGAGAATGTGCAAACTCCACACAGACAGTCGCCCGAGGCCGGATTCGAACCCGGGTCCCTGGCGCTGTGAGGCAACAGTGCTAACCACTATGCCACCGTGCTGCAAGCACTAATCCGCCAAAACTCCCAGATCTGCTGGTTTCCTGCTCTGTTACCTCAAACACGTTAACATTAAGTATTAACATTTCTACTTAGTCATGACTTTACACTTGTCTCTGTTGAACTCCATTTGCCACCTCTTCTGTCCATTAATCCAACTTGTCCAGCTCCCTATTATTATCAAACACTGCTTTGCATCATTGGCCACTGCACACAGTTCAGGGTTGTTTGCAACGTTAGACACCTTGGGCAATGTTCTCTTTTCTAAGTCACTTATATAGAAGTTATAAACAACAGTGACCCCCCCCCAACACCAATCCCTGTGAAAATCCAATGGCATACCTCCCTACACACCACCACTCTGCTGTCCACCTTCCAGCTACGCACAAACCCAGCCTAATGATTTGCCAGTTAGCCCACGGGCTTGCACCTTGTCTGTTATGTGCAACTCTGTCCAGTAGCTGCAGGTAAAGTATTTAACAGCTGGTGGGAATGTGAATTTGAACTGCATTCACCTGCCGTAGCAATGCAAAGTTGTGTGGTGCGTCTTTCTTTTCTCCTGGACAGCACATTTTGCAGAGCGTTCTTTGCTGATTTAAAATACTCGATGGAGCCCCTCTGTGTTGCCCTTGCAAAGCAAAGTGGAGATTTTTCAGGATGTTGAGACAGTGATTAAAAACTAGTCAAAGAGATCTGGTGAAACATTTTAAAATCCCATGGTCCACATTGTCCAACCTGATAAACAACATGGTCTAACATTATGAATGACTGCCTGACTAACCAGAACCCAAGCTGGATGGTGACAAGCCAGGCGTTGATTTCACACTACTCCACTGCACACACAATGCCACTTTGGACATTTAACACTTGTCGTCTCATTCTCCAATGTGTTTGTCATCTGTGGTGTTTGTAGCACTGTACTGATTTATGTCAGTGAATAAAATTGATTAAAACTTGTGATCAACTGGATGGAATGATCAAACTGAGGGCTGCCCAAATCAATCATTGCAACTGCTTTGCACTTTATTAAAAGAATTAATGGGAGTTGAAGATAATGGCCCAGAAAACATGCGGGCCTGTGATCTCGGCAATTCTGTTGAGATTGCGCCGGGCGGTGACCTCTGCTGTTAACCCAACCAGAATATGTGGGGTCAGGAGATGGTCACCTAATTGAAATGTTCTCGGCAGGCACCCAGGCCTTTATTGGGTGTCTGCCTCCCATAACGGAAACTGTGGCATATAGTCAGTCGTAAGGAGACTGATGGAAAAAAATCTCCACTATTGATCTGAGGTTCCAGGCCACAGCCCTTTGCCTGGACCTCCAAGGTGGGCCCCAAAAAAGCCATTCAGCAGGCTCTTCTCACTGGGAGCACTGGCTGCCAAATCTACCCTAAATCCTAGGCCGGAGATACAGGAACTCCCAGCACAGGAAATCCCTGCCCTGGGCCCAGCCTTCTTTGACACCATTGGCCTAGTATGGGGTGGGCAGAGGCTTTTCCCTATGGGAACTCCGAAATTAGGCTGTTAGCCAGCTTACCTGGTCCTAGTCTAATTTCTGGCTCAATAGCAAAATACTGCAGATGCTGGAAATCTGAAATAACAACAGAAAATGCTGGAAACACTCAGCAGGCCAGGCAGCATCTGTGGAGAGAGAAACAGAGTTTCAGGTCTGGGACCCTTCATCAGAGCTGGAAAAAGTTAGGGATGGAACAGGTTTTAAGCAGGTGCAGAGGCTGGGAAAGGCGGGAGAGGAGGAAGGAACAAAAGGGATGGTCTGTGCTAGAATGCAAGGCAGGAGAGATTAAATGCTGCAAATAGGGATGGCAGAATCATCAACAGCTGCTGCCTGAAAAAATGGGGGCAGGGGTTATAGTCTGAAATTGTTGAACCCGATGTTGAGTCCAGAAGGCTGTAAAGTGCCTAATCAAAAGATGAGGTTCTGTCCCTCGAGCTTACGTTGAGCTTCTTTGGAACAGTGTAAGATGCCGAGGACAGTGAGGTGGGAGTGTAGCGGAGAATTAAAGTGACAGGCGACCGGAAGCTCAGGGTCACCCATACGGACTGAACGGAGGTGTTCCGCAAAGCGGTCACCCAATCTGCGTTTGGTCCTCCAGGGGCCAATAAGTTAGAAATCTGGAATGGGCTACACCCCAAATATTGTGAGAGATTAGCAATGAAATGGCTAACCATTATTTACCATTTTATTTTTTAGAAATAGTAATTGTACCAACAGACTGGAATGTACTGCATGTTGAACAGCTAATCATAAAAGGAGCAAGTGGTAAGCCAGTTAGGCTCAAGCTAATAGTAGGAAACCTGTTGGAGACCAAATAAGGAAAATATTAGCAAACACTTATAAAGACATACGCTAATGAGGGTCGGTCAACACTGATTTGTAAAGAGATGGTCAGCTTGACTAAGTTAATCGAATTCTTTGAGGAACTCACCAGATGTATCGACAAAGGGAACATAGTGGATGTGGTTTATTTGGATTTTCAAAATATATTCGATAAAGTGGCACAGAAGAAATTGCAAAAATGATTAAGGCCCATGGAATTAAAAGTAAAGTGGCAGAGGAAACTTGACCTATTTCAGCCTGGAAAGGAGAGACCTTATGGGGGTTTGCAAGATAGTTAAATTAAAATTTTAAAAGTAGAACAAGGGGACACAGGTTCAAACTAGTAAAAGGTAATTTTAGGAAAGGTTTGGGGAAATCCTTCACACAAAGCGGGATCAATATGTGGAATAGTATTCCAGATAGAGTCGTGGAAGCAAAAAGCCTAGAAGCATTTAAGAAACAATTGGATGCTGCAATGGGGGACTTTAGGATCTTTCCACATGGATTAATTTAGTTAAACCAAATGATTTTCCACATCTGTAACTATATTATGATCTTGTGAGAAGAGAGAGATCAAGGCTGTGTCTTGGACCAGAGGTGGAAGCCCAATGCCAGGGATGGAAGCAGGCAGGCCCGTGTTGGTGATGGAAGGTGAGCTGTGGCTCTTGGACAGCCAGGCCGGTCTTGTTGGAGATAATGACCAAGACGTCGCTTGTTGGAATAAGCCGGTGAGGCCTGGGCAGAGTGAACATCCTCATTCTCATACTCCTGTTACTGGAGGCTCCCTGGGTCCCATGTGGTTCAAACCCAGACCTGTAGGCCAGGACAGCAACCAAGCAAGAGGAAATCTTAGTACTGCCATGGTTCCCATTGTCTGCATGGCACCAACAACCTGGAGCACTGGAACCCAGGGGTGGGCGAGCACTGATGTCTGGAGCACTGGAATCCAGGGGTGGGAGAGCACTGATGTCTGGAGCGCTGGAACCCAGGGGTGGGAGAGCACTGATGTCTGGAGCACTGGAACCCAGGGGCGGGCGAGCACTGATGTCTGGAGCACTGGAATCCAGGGGTGGGAGAGCACTGATGTCTGGAGCACTGGAACCCAGGGGTGGGAGAGCGCTTAACGTTGCCCTCAGAGTTGTAATCAATCTCTGCTATCACATTAACGGTGACTGATTTCACAAACCAATCAGATCTCAGACAATGGGCAGACATGGAGAGTCCAATGATTAAAGATGGATTTGGGGAATTCTGATCTGTTGCATTCGTAAGTTGTGCATAGAATCAGACAGCACAGAAGGAAGCCATTCGGCCCACCGTGCCAGTGCAGGCTCTTTGAACGCGCATGTATTTCCTTTTCAGGTATTTATCCAATTCCCTTTTGAGTGTTACTATTGGATCTGCTTCCACCACCCTTTCAGGCAGTGCATTCATCATAACTCAGTCAAAGAAATCCTCCTCATCTTCTCCAGGTTCTATTGCCAATTATTTTAAATCTGCGTCCTCTGGTGACCGAACCTCCTGCCAGTGGAAACAGTTTCACCTTATTTTCTTGCGTTTGGAGATTTGATTACTTTACAATGTAATAATACAGTGGGCTGCACGGTTACTTGTGCGTGCCCTGTGCGTTTTGATTTCAGTCAGTAGATGGCACTGGTTGTTAAATATTCTCTCCTCCCACCTCGTGGCTGCCTGTTGGTTTTTATTTGTTTCAAGAAGCAATGCCGGAACTCGGGCACCTTTCTCCGCAAAGATAAAACTAAGGTTTAAATCGAGAAACCATCCTTCAGCACCCAAGCAATGAAAAAGGCAGAAACCGCGTTCTTTTCCAAATCTTGTAATATTGAATTGCAGATAATATTTGAATTCATTGGCAAGCTCCAGTGATGGGAAACGTGCCGTCGGCAGCTATCAGGGGGCGGTAGAAATGAACTTAAGGCTGTTCATCATCATCGAATGGCTTCTATCGCCAGTTTTATAAATAAAGCTACAGAGACTCGATCGCTCCAGAATCGCCACCGTACCAAACACACACAAATCAGCGCCGCGAATTTCAATTCTGCCAACTTCTCACTGCCTGTAAAACAGAGCGCTGGATTCTGGTGTGATTCATAAAATGTTTTTTAAATTATTCCAGGATTTAGGAGAAAAATAATATATATTCCAAAGTTGTGCCTCCTGGAACAGTGCCGCTGATTTGGATTTCAATGGCGAGAGCGCCCAGCCTTGTGGAATAGTTGAGGGGGTGTCAGATACACTGATGCCCATTTAATGTTTGTTAACCTGCTGTTCTGAATCTTGTAAAATGTGCTCAGCGCAAACGTCCTCACAGGTACAGGCAATTTAATATTCCCGTCCTGCTGAGTTAATATTTTTCTTCTTGTGGGGAATTTTTGTCCTTTTAGTCTTCGACGACAACACATCAACAACACGTTGCATTTATATAACGCCTTTGATGTAGTGAAGCATCCCAACGGGCTATTTGTGATCGGGTTTAATGAGGACTTATTTGGAGGACTGGTTGCTCTCGGGTAACTTTCAGTCAGAAAACAACAATCGCAGCTCCCTCCCTTCCCCAACCACGTTTCAATGCATCAAATCAAGTAAAGGAACAACCACACATAGTCCAACCTAATGCAATCATCCGGGACCGGATTTTTACCTAAAATCTATTTATTCGGCAGCAATGGCTGCGCTTTGGTGTTGGGCACTGTTAAGAATATCGTGGATCGTGCATTTAAAGATTGGATTAACATGAGTTAATACGTTTCCCCTTACTCAATTGCTTTATACTGTGATAAACTAGATGGCTACACACTTAGCTGTATTACCCTATTCACTTAGCTGTATTACCCTATACACAGCTGTATTACCCCATTCACTTAGCTGTATTACCCTATTCACTTAGCTGTATTACCCTATACACAGCTGTATTACCCCATTCACTTAGCTGTATTACCCTATTCACTTAGCTGTATTACCCTATACACTTAGCTGTATTACCCTATTCACTTAGCTGTATTACCCTATACACAGCTGTATTACCCCATTCACTTAGCTGTATTACCCCATTCACTTAGCTGTATTACCCTATTCACTTAGCTGTATTACCCTATTCGCTTAGCTGTATTACCCTATTCACTTCGCTGTATTACCCTATACACAGCTGTATTACTCTATTCACTTAGCTGTATTACCCTATTCACTTAGCTGTATTACCCTATACACAGCTGTATTACCCCATTCACTTAGCTGTATTACCCTATTCACTTAGCTGTATTACCCTATTCACTTAGCTGTATTACCCTATACACAGCTGTATTACCCCATTCACTTAGCTGTATTACCCCATTCACTTAGCTGTATTACCCTATTCACTTAGCTGTATTACCCTATTCACTTAGCTGTATTACCCTATTCACTTAGCTGTATTACTCTATTCACTTAGCTGTATTACCCTATTCACTTAGCTGTATTACCCTATACACAGCTGTATTACCCCATTCACTTAGCTGTATTACCCTATTCACTTAGCTGTATTACCCTATTCACTTAGCTGTATTACCCTATACACAGCTGTATTACTCTATTCACTTAGCTGTATTACCCTATTCACTTAGCTGTATTACCCTATACACAGCTGTATTACCCCATTCACTTAGCTGTATTACCCTATTCACTTAGCTGTATTACCCTATTCACTTAGCTGTATTACCCTATACACAGCTGTATTACCCCATTCACTTAGCTGTATTACCCCATTCACTTAGCTGTATTACCCCATTCACTTAGCTGTATTACCCTATTCACTTAGCTGTATTACCCTATTCACTTAGCTGTATTACTCTATTCACTTAGCTGTATTACCCTATACACAGCTGTATTACCCTATACACTTTGCTGTATTACCCTATTCACTTAGCTGTATTACTCTATTCACTTAGCTTTATTACCCTATACACAGCTGTAATACCCTATTCACAGCTGTATTACCCTATTCACTTAGCTGTATTACTCTATTCACTTCGCTGTATTACTCCATTCACTTAGTTGTATTACCCTATTCACTTAGTTGTATTACCCTATTCACTTAGCTGTATTACCTATTCACTTAGCTGTATTACTCTATTCACTTAGCTGTATTACTCCATTCACTTAGCTGTATTACCCTCTCCACTTAGTTGTATTACCCTATTCACTTAGTTGTATTACCCTATTCACTTAGCTATATTACCCTATACACAGCTGTATTACCCTATACACAGCTGTATTACCCTATTCACTTAGCTGTATTACCCTATTCACTTAGCTGTATTACCCTATTCACTTAGCTGTATTACTCTATACACTTAGCTGTATTACCCTATTCACAGCTGTATTACCCTATACACTTAGTTGTATTACCCTATTCACTTAGTTGTATTACCCTATTCACTTAGCTGTATTACCCTATACACAGCTGTATTACCCTATACACAGCTGTATTACTCTATTCACTTAGCTGTATTACCCTATTCACTTAGCTGTATTACCCTATTCACTTAGCTGTATTACTCTATACACTTAGCTGTATTACCCTATTCACAGCTGTATTACCCTATACACTTAGCTGTATTACCCTATTCACAGCTGTATTACCCTATACACAGCTGTATTACCCTCATCACAGCTGTATTACCCTATTCACTTAGCTGTATTACCCTATTCACAGCTGTATTACCCTATTCGCTTAGCTGTATTACCCTATACACAGCTATATTACCCTATACACAGCTGTATTACCCTATTCACTTAGCTGTATTACCCTATTCACAGCTGTATTACTCTATACACTTAGCTGTATTACCCTATTCACAGCTGTATTACCCTATTCACAGCTGTATTACCCTATACACTTAGCTGTATTACCCTATTCACAGCTGTATTACCCTATACACTTAGCTGTATTACCCTATTCACAGCTGTATTACCCTATTCACAGCTGTATTACCCTATACACAGCTGTATTACTCTATACACTTAGCTGTATTACCCTATTCACAGCTGTATTACCCTATACACAGCTGTATTACCCTATACACTTAGCAGCTGTATTACCCTATACACTTAGCTGTATTACCCTATTCACAGCTGTATTACCCTATACACAGCTGTATTACCCTATTCACAGCTGTATTACCCTATACACAGCTGTATTACCCTATACACTTAGCAGCTGTATTACCCTATACACTTAGCTGTATTACCCTATTCACAGCTGTATTACCCTATACACAGCTGTATTACCCTATACACAGCTGTATTACCCTATACACAGCTGTATTACCCTATTCACTTAGCTGTATTACCATATATGTAGTCAGCCAGTGCCTCAGTAGGTAGCACCCTCATCTCTGAGTCAGAAGGTTGTGGGTTCAAGTCCTACTCCAGAGACTTGAGCACCTAATCTAGGCTGACACTCCAGTGTAGTGCTGGGGGAGTGCTGCACTGTCGTAGGTGCCATCATTCGGATGAGACGTTAAACCGAGGTCCCGTCTGCTCTCAGGTGGGCGTAAAAGATCCCATGGCAGTATTTTGAAGAAGAGCAGAAGAGTTCTCCCCGGTGTCCTGGCCAATATTTATCCCTTAATCAACATCACTAAAACAGATTATCTGGTCATTATCACATTGCTGTTTGTAGGAGTTTGCTGTTTGCAAATTGGCTGCCGCCTTTCCTACATTACAACAGTGACTACACTTCAAAAAATACTTAATTGGCTGTAAAGCGCTTTGGGATGTCCGGTGGTCGTGAAAGGTGCTATATAAATACAAGTCTGTCTTTTACACTTAGCTGAAGGGTCCCAGACCTGAAACGTTAACTGTTTCTCTCTCCACGGATGCTGCCTGGCCTGCTGAGTATTTCCAGCATTTTCTGTTGTTATTTCAGATTTCCAGCAACCGCAGTATTTTGCTATTATATACTTTACACATTTGGTTTCAGGTGCCCTATACTTTGGGCTAATATACCTTTCACATTCGTTTTTTTACCATATACACTTGAATTAATTTACCGTACACACTTGGTTGTATGTACCCTGCATAACTTGGTTTTATGCGCCGTATAGACTTGATTTCATGTAACCTACACATTTGGTTGAATGCCCGCTGTACACGTGGTTTCATTCCCCCTATACACTCGATTTCCTGTAGGCGACACTGTTGGTCGTATTCCTTCAATCTCTGGAGGTTGATTCCTGTTGTTTGTAGGATTACCTTTCAGGATGTCAGTTTTTAGTAATGCAGCCACGTTACAATAAATACATCGAGTTCCAGCGCATTTTAAGTCTTTTGTGTAAAGGTAGTGCCCAATTTCGAACAAGTTGCACTCGTCACTTTGACATTTAAAATTTTTTTGAATGCAATATGAACGCATTTAAAGTGTTCTAATGTTTGGAATAGGTCACGCAGTTTACCATAGCTTCACACTCCGCCAAGAATCCAAATAAATCCCGGATTAAATGCGGACTCGGCCTCACAAAATCATCGATACTTACTGAAATGACCGAGAATAATTTGTGAAGTCGTTTTAAAAAATCAATCTAGTTCTACATAAATGTTAAGAGTTGAGAAACACGAAATTGTGTTGCGCGTCACATTTTGAAGCATTTATTAAACCGACGCCGGATAATAATAACCAGCTTATGTTTACATTGTATGCAACATGTTTTTGCAAATGATTTGTGATGTAAGAGGATAAATCCGCTCTCAAAGTCGGTCTCATGATCAACATTGGTAAAAATAGAGAACTTTTAGGGGGGAAATGCTTGACTATCTGACGTGCTTTGTATGTGTTTAAAAGTTAGAGAACCATCATATTTATCCGGCACGGTACCAGCGAGGTGTGATTCGCTGATGGTCAGGGGAGATCTAAAACTAAATTGGCCCGCCGTACAAAATAAAATAAGCAATCGGCAGGGGAAAGGCCGAAGGATGGCCGAGGGACTGTCGCAAGCCCGCAGCCGAGGGGATCTTTCATCCTTTCCCCGCGGCGTCCCATGAACACGGAGCTCGGCTGCAAGGGACGGGACTGTTAATGCATTAAACAGGCTGCAGCCTCGGTGGGTGTCAGCTCGCTTCGCCCGCCCCCCTCCTCCTCCTCCTCCTCCCCGAAGAAGCGAGCGATCGAGGCATGTGAGAAATTCTTCACCACCCTCTTAGGAGTTGACGTGTTAAAGTGATTCTAAGCCTTGCTGTCAGTGTATTCGGATCCAACCCGTTGACATTTAATGGGCAATTTCCTTTGAAAGGTGGATTAATGTTCGGAGGCAGATTATTATTTTAAAATATCTCCCTCCTCCATCACCCCCCTCCCTCCCTCCTTTTCATTTCTCTCTCTAAGGTCGTTTGAGCAGGACTGAAAGGTGCAAAAAAAAAAGGGAATTCGAGGCACCCACTGCTCCCGGCCAGCGGACTCGGCAGCAGTGCGGGGACTGACCGGGCGAACCGACCGCTCAAAGCTGGGGGGAGGGAGAACAATTTCCGCCCGCAGCGGGTTAACTGGCTGCGGACAGTCAGCAGAAACCTGGAGGGACATCTTCACATGTGTGGCGGGAGCCTGAGCAGCTCACACAGCAATGTGGACACCGCGCATCTAACCGGGGCTTAAACCCGGCAGCTTGCTTAGAACTTCCAACATTGTTTCCAAGTTTTCTCAAACGCGTTATTTTTTAAATTTATTTACTGTTATCGTTGGGTTTTCGAAGGTCGACTCGGCTGTTTTTTTTTTTAGCCATCTGATGCCTCTTCACCCACGTGTAAGGACGGCTCGTCGCTGAACAGTTTTCTCTCTCTCTCTCGAAACCCCTTCTTTTGAAGTGTTTTGTTTTCAAAAGCCGATCGACGATGAAAGGCTGGAGAGTGGCGATCGTGACCGTCGTCCTGTGGCACCAGCTAGCCCTCTACAGGCAGGCGACGGCCAAGCGATCCCTGAGGATAAATCAGCACACCGAACCCTACAACACCACCCTGACCAACAGCGAGGAGGTGAGTGCAAGCTGCTCACTCTGACTGCTTGGGATGTTGCTGGGGGGTTTTTTGGTTTGTTTTCTTTGCCTCTCTCTTTCCGAGCTGCACCGCTGCTTTCCTTGATCAATTTCTTAAATGTTAATATCTAGCCCGGGTTCGCAATCCGTTCCCACAAATGGAGCATGTCCAGGTTACTGTTTTTGTTTAAAAAATCGTCTTTAAATGTCAAGTATTTAAGTGACAGGTTGGCTCAGTTGGTCGCACATTCTCCCTGCGTCAGGAGGTACTTGGAGCAACAGACTTGGAGAAAGTGGAATGCAGATTTCCCAGGATGATTCCTGAGCTGAGGGGTTCTGATGAACAGTTAGAGCTGTTCCAAGAATAACCCGAATAAACAAGGCTCACCTAGATTATTCCATTTGTGGGTAAATTGAAGATCTCAAGATGAATACTGGATACATAGAGGGGCGATTGGAATGAGCTTTTTTGTGCAGTTCTCAGAATGGATGCTTTTCCACAAGAGGTGATGGGTGGTAAATTGATTCACAGCATTCCGAAAGGTACTGGATAATGAGTTCAAGACTATAATAGGGCACCGGGAGATAGCAGGGAAATGGGATGGTGCCAAATCAGCCTCTGAGAGCGGTCTTAAGTCAGTAAAGGCAAGAATGGCTTCCTGTGTGAACATCTCTATGTTACATAATAGAATGTAGGCGTGTCCTGATCCAACTCCAGGGAATTGAGCACATAAAGCTAGGCTGACACTCCCAGTGCAGTGCTGAGGGAGTGCTGCACTGTTGGAGGTGCCGTCTTTCGGACGAGACATTAAACCGAGGCCCCGTCTGCTCTCCCAGGTGGACGTAAAAGATCCCATGGCACTATTTTGAAGAAGAGCAGGGGAGTTCTCCCCGGTGTCCCGGCCAATATTTATCCCTCAATCAACATAACAAAAACAGATTATCTGGTCATTATCACACTGCTGTTTGCGGGAGCTTGCTGTGCACAAATTGGCTGCCGTGTTTCCTACATTACAACAGTGACTATACTCCAAAAGTACTTCATTGGCTGTAAAGCGCTTTGAGACGTCTGGTAGTCTGGTAGTCATGAAAGGCGCTATATAAATGCAAGTCTTTTTTCCCTCAGAATTTAGCTTTTGTCAAAGGGTTCTAAAATGTATTGATGTAACAAAAAAATCTAATTTTTGTACATTTGTTTGAGATTTTTTTCTAAAATAAAATCTTAATCTGTAGGGAGCACCTGCTTGTGACAGCAGAGTGATAACCATCGGTAGCTGTGCTGCAGGATCACGTTTGCCCATTGGGAATAAAAGGGTTGAGTTTCTGGTTGTTTCCGCTAGTTATATCAGCATAATATAGAAGATAGGAGCAGGAGTAGGCCATTTGGCCCCTCGAGCCTGCTCCGCCATTCAATGAGATCATGGCTGATCATCCAAATTCAGTACCCTGTCCCTGCCTTCTCCCCATATCCCTTGATCCCTTTAGCCTTAAGAAATATATCCAACTCCTTCTTGAATATATTTAATGAACTGGCCTCCACTGCCTTCTGTGGTAGAGATCCGAGCAGAATCGGCCAAACTAGCGCAAAAGATCGGGGAATTTCAAACGTAAGTGAGTTGCGCACAAATCCTCTTGCGTCGTGTTTGCCGCAATCTTTAGCGCCGGTTCAGGATTCAATTGGCCCGGATCAGGCCCCGCCCACAAAACTGCCCCCCCCCCCCCCGGTCGGAATTGAGAGATTCCGCTGATTGAACTGGTTCGGGAAGGCTTTTCAAATTGCGCCCATTTTCTTAGGCGCACAGGCACGTTTTAAAAGTTTATTCACATCAGCAATGATTTAATTTACTGAGAAACTGACTAGTGTACACCAATGAAACTATTACGTGGTTCAGTATTTTTTTTAAAGTCATTTTCAGTGATTTTTAAATCTGGTTACTCACGGGTGGTGGACTGGACATCCTTATTAAAAATGCTTATTTTTGTGATAAATCCATTTTCAGCTGTATTAATAAAACTGCACCAGGTTACCACTGTTCAATACACCCAGGAATACTTTTTAATGGAAAGGGGAAAACAATTATGTTCTATAACACTGCCCGATAGCGCTGGTTCATGGAAGATTTTACGTTTGTGATTATGCAAATTAATTCTAGTGCAACCATCTTCAGCCAGAAGTGCCGAGTGGATGATCCATATCGGCCTCCTCCTGAGGTTCCCACCACCACAGAAGCCAGTCTTCAGCCAATTTGATTCACTCCACGTGATATCAAGAAACGGCTGAGCGCACTGGATACAGCAAAGGCTATGGGCCCCGACAACATCCCGGCTGTCGTGCTGAAGAATTGTGCTCCAGAACTGGCCGCACCTCTAGCCAAGCTGTTCCAGTACAGCTACAACACTGGCATCTATCCGACAATGTAGAAAACTGCCCAGGTATGTCCTGTCCACAAAAAAAGCAGGACAAATCCAACCCGGCCAATTACCACCCCATCAGTCTACTCTCAATCATCAGCAAAGTGATGGAAGGTGTCGTCGACAGTGCTATCAAGCAGCACTTACTCACCAATAACCTGCCCAAGGATGCCCAGTTTGGGTTCCGCCAGGACCACTTGGCTCCAGACCTCATTACAGCCTTGGTCCAAACATGGACAAAAGAGCTGAATTCCAGAGGTGAGGTGAGAGTGACTGCCCTTGACATCGAGGCAGCATTTGACTGAGTTTGTCATCAAGGAGCCCTAGTAAAACTGAAGTCAATGGGAATCGGGGGAAAACTCTCCACTGGCTGGAGTCATACCTCGCACAAAGGAAGATGGTTGTGGTGATTGGAGGTCAATCATCACAGCCCCAGGACATCACTGCAGGAGTTCCTCAGGGCAGTGTCCTGGGCCCAACCATCTTCAGCTGCTTCATCAATGACCTTCCCTCCATCATGAGTTCAGAAGTGGGGATGCTCGCTGATGATTGCAGTGTTCAGCTCCTCAGATAATGAAGCAGTCCATGCCCGCATGCAGCAAGACTTGGACGACATTCAGGCTTGGGCTGATAAGTGCCAGGTAACATTCGCACCACACAAGTGCCAGGCAATGACTATCTCCAACAAGCGACCGTGTAACCACCACCCCTTGACATTCAATGGCATTACCATTGCTGAATCCCCCACCATCAACATCCTGGGGGTTACCATTGACCAGAAACGTAACTGGACCAGCCACATAAATACTGTGGCAACAAGAGCAGGTCAGAGGCTGAGTATTCTGTGGCGAGTAACTCATTTCCTGACTCCCCAAAGCCTTTCCACCATCTACAAGGCACAAGTCAGGAGTGTGATGGAATACTCTCCACTTGCTTGGATGAGTGCAGTTCCAACAACACTCAAGAAGCTCAACACCATCCAGGACAAAGCATCCCGCTTGATTGGCACCCCATTCACCACCTTAAACATTCACTCCCTCCACCACCGGTGTACCGTGGCTGCAGTGTGTACCATCTACAAGATGCACTGCAGCAAGTCGCCAAGTTTTCTTCGGCAGCATCTCCCAAACCCGCGACCTCTACCACCTAGAAGGACAAGGGCAGCAGGCGCATGGGAACACCACCACCTCCAAGTTCCCCTCCAAGTCACACACCATCCTGAGTTGGAAGTATATCGGCCGTTCCTTCATCGTCGCTGGAACTCCCTCCCCAACAGCACTGTGGGAGTACCTTCACCACACGGACTGCAGCGGTTCAAGAAGGCGACTCACCACCACCTTCTCAAGGGCAACTAGGGATGGGCAATAAATGCTGGCCTTGCCAGCGATGCCCACATCGCAGGAACAAATATTTTAAAAAACTTGAAGTGTAACTTAACCAGCGCAATTTCAAGCGCATTGTTGGTGCAATTTCCCGATTGCGCCCAAAGCGGAAACTCTACCCCAAAGATTACAAGTTTCTGACACTGGAAATAATTTGCCGAAGCTATTGGTGAAATACCAATTAAGGGTGTTTCTTTTTTATTCATTTACAGTATGAGGGCATCGCTGGCAAGGCCAGCATTTATTGCCCATCCCTAATTGCCCTTGAGAAGGTGGTGGTGAGCCGCCTTCTTGAACCGCTGCAGTATACTTCTTTGTAGCGGTTTGGTACAACTGAGTGGCTTGTTCGGCCATTACAGAGGGCAGTTAAGAGTCAACCACATTGTTGTGGGTCTGGAGTCACATATAGGCCAGACCAGATTCGGACGGCAGATTTCCTTCTACAACATAAGAACATAAGAATTAGGAGCAGGAGTTGGCCGTACGCCCCCTTAAACCTGCTCCACCATTCAATAAGATCATGGCTGATCTTCAACCTCAACTCCACTTTCCTGCACTATTCCCATATCCCTTAATTCCGCTGGAGTCCAAAAATATAAATATCTCAGCCTTGAATATACTCAACGACTCAGCATTCACAGTACTTTGGGGCAGAGAATTCCAAAGATTCACAACCCTCTGAGTGAAGAAATTTCTCCTCATCTTAGTCTTAAATGGCCGACCCCTTATCCTGAGACTATGCCCCCTAGTTCTAGACTCTCCAGTCAGGGGAAACAACCTCTCAGCATCTACCCTGTCAATCCCCCTCAGAATCTTATATGTTTCAATGAGATCACCTTTCATTCTTCTAAACGCCAGGGAGTATCGGCCCATTCTACACAATCTCTCCTCATAGGACAACCCTCTCATCCCAGGAATGAATCTAGTGAACCTTCGTTGCACCACCTCCAAGGCAAGTATATCCTTCCTTAAATAAGGAGACCAAAATTGTGCACAGTACTCCAGGTGTGGTCTCACCAGAGCCCTGTACAATTGTAGTAAAGGCCAACATGCCATTTGCCTTCCTAATTGCTTGCTGTACCTGCACGCCTGCTAGTTACATCCTCAAAAAGCTCTAATAAATTTGTCAAACACGATTTCCCTTTCATAAAACCATGTTGACTCTGCCTAATCATATTATGATTTTCTAAGTACCCTGTTCTCTAAAGGACATTAGTGAACCAGATGAGTTTTTACAACAATCCAGTAGTTTATTGACACTAGCTTTTTTTAATTCCAGATTTATTTAAGTGAATTTAAATTCCCCAGCTGCCATGGTGGGATTTGAACTCACGTCTCTGGATCATTAGTCCAGGCCTCTGGATTACTAGTCCAGTAATGTAACCACTATGTTACCGTACCCGCCAGGGGTTGATTTGTGGGTGACACTTGAGGGGTCTGTAGACTTGTCACCTCCATATCCAGGTCAGAGATGGCAGTGAGAGGACAAAGCCTTTATCAAACCCAGTAAAAGCAGAACAACATGGATTGTCCTCTTGCACTGCCCGTCCTTGTCCCGTCAGCTGAGTAGCAAGATAAACTGAGAGAGCACACAAATGCCTAACTCTCAGAAGATGACAATCTCCCATAGAAAAGAGCTATGGGACGGAATGTTTTATCATTCTAGTTTCTGGGGGCATTAGCTTTTCCACAGAGATGCAGAGCGACAGATGCAGAGGTAGCAATAATCTACTGTAATTTTAGGTCATGTGTGTCATCAACCGTAAAGGCTTCCATTCCATCAACATGGAGTTGGTCTGCGATACTTAGAAAAAATCCAATACCCCATTCCCAGGATCAACAGATGACTCCTTCACCCTCAGCAACCCTTGAATGGCTGCAGGCCTGATTGCAGGACATCTGGTTTCTTGTGTTGCTCAGTTCCTGGGGTAATGAGGTCTCTATTTCAGCTACCTTCAGTAATGATGTCGCCCCTTATCCTGGACTGCATGCTAATTTAGCATATTATGCATCTCAGAGAGTACGTTATTCGTCTGGGAGATGGAGCTATTTATATCTGGGCTATCCTACTCAACCTGTCATCCATTTACAAAATCAAGTGAAATTATAGGGGCTGATTGTTCTGACCATTGTCCCTGAGAAATGTTCATTCCCTGAGTGTCAAGCTCAGGGAAAAGGGGGCATAGACCAGTTCCATTTGGTCGTTACCCCAGGAATCTAGAGAAACATAGAAACATAGAAAATAGGAGCAGGAGTAGGCCATTCGGCCCTTCGAGCCTGCTCCGCCATTCAATGAGATCATGGCTGATCATCCAATTTCAGTACCCGGTCCCTGCCTTCTCACCATATCCCTTGATCCCTTTAGCCTCAAGAAATATATCCAACTCTTTCTTGAATATATTTAATGAACTGGCCTCCACCGCCCTCTGTGGCAGAGAATTCGACAGGTTCACCACTCTCTGGGTGAAGAAATTCCTCCTCATTTCAGTCCTAAATGGCTTACCCCTTATCCTTAGACTATGACCCCTGGTTCTGGACTCCCCAGCCATCAGAAACATCCTTCCTGCATCTAGTCTGTCCAGACCTGACAGAATTTTATAGGTTTCGATGAGATCCCCTCTCAATCTTCTAAACTCCAGTGAGTATAAGCCCAATCGACACAATCTCTCCTCATACGTCATTCCTGCCATCCCAGGTATCAGCCTTGTGAATCTTCGCAGCACTCCCTCCATGGCAAGAACATCCTTCCTCAGGTAAGGTGACCAAAACTGCACACAATACTCAAGGTGCGGTCTCACCAAGGCCCTGTACAACTGTAGCAAGACATCCTTGTTCCTGTACTCAAATCCTCTCGCTACGAAGGCCAACATACCATTTGCCTTCTTAACCGCCTGCTGCACCTGCATGCTTACCTTCAGCGACTGGTGCACAATAACACCCAGGTCTCTTTGCACTTCCCCTTCTCTCAATCTATTGCCATTCAAATAATAATCTGCCTTCCTGTTTTTGCCACCAAAGTGGATAACCTCACATTTATCCACATTATAGTGCATTTGCCATGTTTCTGCCCAATCACCCAACCTGTCCAAATCGTACTGGAGTTTCACGACATCCTCCTCACAGCTTACCCTCTTACCCAGCTTTGTGTCGTCTGCAAATTTGGAGATATTACATCCAATTCCCTCGTCCAGATCATTAATATACAGTGAACAGCTGGGGTCCTAGGACCGATCCTTGCGGTACCCCACTAGTCACTGCCTGCCACTCGGAAAACGACCCGTTTATTCCAACTCTTTGCTTTCTGTCCGCCAACCAGTTCTCTATCCAAGTCAGTACCTTGCCCCCAATCCCATGTGCCTTAACTTTGCCGCTAATCTCTTATGTGGGGCCTTATGGTGCAGAGCCAACATATGGAAGTGGGGGGGGGTGGGGCTCCCCTTCAGTATCCTGTTTTGGGCAATCCAGAGTCAGTCAGCTGCTGTGGGGGCTTGTGTTGGGACATCTTCCTCAGATCAGATGAAAAGCAATTTGGCCTATTTTTTTAACTTGCTGGGACTGGAGGCCTTCTGGTTTCATTCTTCAACAGCAGCCAGAAGGCCTTCAGGGCACGCCTACTCCTCTCTCTGGCTTCGATTCCCGGTGTAAGGTCCATTGGGCCTGCATGTTGTGAACTGGGCGATGCTGATGGCACTGACCACCAAAACTGGGTGGAGCTTGGCCTAGAGCATGTACTGTGCACTTTGGGTGTGCAGTGTGACGTAATAAAACTCACTCCGCACTTGGTTTGAGTATAAAGCAAGGCTTTAATCAACTTGTTTCAGAACATGGAGGTCTAGTTGTACTTCACTAGTTCCTTGTCTTACAAAATGTCCCTGGAAGCTGGGCCCACGCCCGAGTATTTATACTCCTTGGACGGCGCCACCAGCTGGCCGTTCAGCGTTATTTCATGAGTAGTTTCTTGATGAATGATGAGATTTATAACACAGTGCCTGTCCAGTGTCGGGGCAAAGAGTTGCCAAGAAAACAGGCCCCATGAAATAAAGCAAATCAAACTAGGCAAGAAAACTGGGATTTCTAACATAGTTCATTAGAACTCTCACCAACCTCCTCCACAGTTAGACTGGTCTCTTGGAATTAAAACAATGTCTTGGCGGGGGGTGGGGGGGAGGGGAATGGCAAAGTACTGTGAACTGGCACTGTGAATGTTAATAGTCCAGTCTTCTCATGTCCTTCAGTAACAGAATGTTGTTTCAAACCATATCATTAAGTAAGGAGTTCACATGAAATATGAATCACATGCTTGCGGAGCTCTTTTGTCTGAATGACCTTCACAGTCCAGCAAGAACTGAGGAATCGACAGATAGATCCTATTTCTATCTACTTACTTTTTTTGACAAAGGGAAGCTGACATTTTAAAGATGCGTTGCCAAACAAAAATGCAATAAAATAAAACTCGTAACTTTAGGACCATCCAGAGCAACATTCATGCGCGCTAGCCATTTTCAACACACAACCACATTTGAGCCTGGCATTGCATAATGATAATTCAAATAAACAGTTGCTGATTATGAATTGAATGGCCATGAATAATATATACGAACACCTGTAAATGCAAGACCGAGCATTTATATCTAGCACTTTAGTCTAGCTAAGCTAGTTTCCTAGGAATGAACTCCGTTTGTTTTTAGCTTTGGGTCTAAGATGTCTACTACTCACTAGCCTTTTCGAAATCCCCTTCAGCTAGTAGAGCTTCTCCACCTCCTCCGTTTAGTGAATGATTTAGTTCTGCTGGCTCAGTAACTTGCTCATGTAGCTCTGCGCCTGGGCTGGTGCCTGGTGGTTGACCATCTTTTGGTTTGGCATGTTATGCTATTTGTGGCTTGACCTAGGTCACTCATTGGGTGGATGAGGCACTTTGGTAAATACCTCTTCCAAGAGAGCCTCCCATATGTTTCTAGCTGTTTACAAAAGTGATTCAATAAGATAATTCGTCTGGTTCCTTATTTTCCTCTTGCCCGGTTTATTCGTTGAGTGTGGGTGCTTCCTTCCCCATCTACTCCATGCCACTTTGGATGTCACACTTGTGGAACACAGTGTGCTGATCTTGCCGACCTTGGTTTGAGTGTATATTGTAGAAGGCCCTCTGATCTGGCCAGGTATTTGCAGTGCTGCTTCAAGATGCCTGTTATAAATCTCATCATTCATCAAGAAACTCCTCGTGAAATAACGCTGGACGGCCAGCTGGTGGCGCCGTCCAAGGAGTATAAATACTCGGGCGTCGGCCCCAGCTTTCCAGGGACATTTTGTAAGACAAGGAACTAGTGAAGTACAACTAGACCTCCATGTTCTGAAACAAGTTGATTAAAGCCTTGCTTTATACTCAAACCAAGTGTGTAGTGAGCTTTATTACGTCACGGCCCATTGTGAATTCAATGATTACCCTGATGGTTGAGTGCACCTCATTGTACCAGCACTCTGTTGATGTTCTTGGCTGTTGGCGGTGTCCTGAGCCACAGCTCGAGAGTGTTGTCTTGGCCTCCCAGGTGCCAACCTTGCACTCTTCTTTTTGGCTTGAATAATCCTGTCTTGTGATGAAGGTGTCATGATTGGAAAGCAATAATTCATGTGGCTTTGATAAGGTAAATCAGGAAAAAACTATTTCCACCAATTGGTGAGTCAGTAACTAGAGGGCATAAATTTAAGATCATCACCAAAATGTTGGTAACAGGCCAACTCCTTGCTGGAAACATCCTGTGATCCCTGAAATACACTTTTCTTGTTTCATGTGTTAAGGTTAAGGTCACTTTAAAGGAGGGTAAATCACCTCAGTTTAGGTGGACCATCTAATTTGTGTTCATTGCCAAGTCCACATAGATGACAAAAAATACTTAATGACATGGCTGTGAGAACAAGCCCGAGATAATCAGTTTTGATTGCCAGTTCATTGAGGGCAAATCAGACTTCGCTCTGTATGAAAGTTGCTTTGTGTAAACATTGTTCCAGGCAATCCTGTCAGGCCACAACTTGTTGCCGTTGAATCCTATTTTCGATTGACAACCTTTTCTATTGTATCTTTTTATTTTTGTCCCATTTCAAAGCCCACGAGCGGGGTTAGTGAATATCTGCTCCACTAGGCAGCTTTCGAGCTGAGGCTAGCGTTTTCTCACAGATGCAAGTTCTAAGTTAAGGGAATTATCAGTGTTTCATGATATTTATTGCTTTTAAAGTCGGTTTAAAGAACTAGTGAGAAATCAAATATTCTTTTATTGTAATCTAGTGAAATCTGTGTTTTCTGTTCCTTCTGTTTAATTTTACTTAAATGGGTGTGTCAGTATGAGATGGGCGTGTCAGTACGGGGTGAGTGTGTCAGTATGAAGTGAGTGTGTCAGTGCGAGATGAGTGTGTCCGTACGAGGTGAGTGTGTCAGTACGAGGTGAGTGTGCCAGTACGAGGTGAGTGTGCCAGTACGAGGTGAGTGTGTCAGTACGAGGTGAGTGTGTCAGTACGGGGTGAGTGTCAGTGCGAGGTGAGTGTGTCAGTGCGAGATGAGTGTGTCAGTATGAGATGGGTATGTCAGTACAAAATAAGTGTGTCAGTACGAGATAAGTGTGTCAGTACGAGTTGAGTGTGTCAGTGCGAGATGGGAGTGTCATTGTGAGATGGGTGTGTCAGTACGGGGTGGGTGTGTCAGTACGGGGTGGGTGTGTCAGTGCGAGATGGGAGTGTCAATAAAAGATGGGTGTGTCAGTACAAGATAAGTGTGTCAGTATGAGTTGAGTGTGTCAGTGTGAGATGAGTGTGTCAGTGTGCAATAGGTGTGTCAGTGTGAGGTGAGTGTGTCAGTACGAGGTGAGTGTGTCAGTATGGGGCGAGAGTGTCAGTACAGGATGGGTGTGTCAGTACGAGATCAGTGTGTCAGTACGAGATCAGTGTGTCAGTACGAGATGTGTGTGTCAGTACGAGGTGAGTGTGTCAGTATGAGATGAGTGTGTCAGTACGAGATGAGTTTGTCAATGTGTGATGAGTGTGTCAGTATGGGGTGGGTGTGTCTGTATGGGGTGGGTGTGTCAGTGCGAGTTGAGTGTGTCAGTACAGGGTGCGTGTGTCCGTGCGAGGCGAGTGTGTCAGTACGGGGTGGGTGTGTCAGTACGAGATAAGTGTCAGTACAAGATGTGTGTGTCAGTATGAGGTCAGTGTGGGATAGTGTGTCAGTGTGTGCTGAGTGTGTCAGTACGAGGTGGGTGTGTCCATATGGGGTGGGTGTGTCAGTAGGAGGTGAGTGTGTCAGTAGGAGGTGAGTGTGTCAGTAGGAGGTGAGTGTGTCAGTATGGGGCGAGTGTGTCAATACGGGGTGAATATGTCAGTGCGAGATGAGTGTGTCAGTATGAGGTGAGTGTGTCAGTACGGGGTGCGTGTGTCCGTGCGAGATGCATGTGTCAGTATGGGGCGAGTGTGTCAGTACGAGGTGAGTGTGTCAGTACGAGGTGAGTGTGTCAGTGTGTGATGAGTGTGTCAGTGTGTGATGAGTGTGTCAGTACGGGGTGGGTATGTCAGTACGAGGTGAGTGTGTCAGTATGAGATAAGTGTGTCAGTACGGGGTGAGTGTGTCCGTACGGGGTGGGTGTGTCAGTACGAGATGAGTGTGTCAGTGTGAGATGAGTGTGTCAGTACAGGGTGGGTGTGTCAGTATGGGGCGAGTGTCAGTATGGGGTGAGTGTGTCAGTGCGAGATGGGTGTGTCAATATGGAATGGGTATGTCAGTACGAGATGAGTGTGTCAGTACGAGATTAGTGTGTTAGTACGAGGTGGGTGTGTCAGTACGAGGTGGGTGTGTCAGTGTGAGATGGGTGTGTCAGTATGAGGTGAGTGTGTCAGTATGGGATGGGTGTGTCAGTACGAGATGAGTGTGTCAAAGTGTGAGATGAGTGTGTCAGTACGGGGTGGGCGTGTCAGTACGGGGTGGGCGTGTCAGTACGGGGCGGGCGTGTCAGTACGGGGCGGGCGTGTCAGTACGGGGCGGGCGTGTCAGTACGGGGCGGGCGTGTCAGTACGGGGCGGGTGTGTCAGTACGGGGCGGGTGTGTCAGTATGAGATGGGTGTGTCAGTATGAGGTGAGTGTGTCAGTATGAGATGAGTGTGTCAGTGTGAGATGAGTGTGTCATTACGGAGTGGGTGTGTCAGTACGGAGTGGGTGTGTCAGTACAGGATGGGTGTGTCAGTACGAGCTGAGTGTGTCAGTACGGGATGGGTGTGTCAGTACGGGGTGGGTGTGTCAGTGTGGCGTGGGTCTGTCAGTACGAGGGGAGTGTGTCAGTACAGGATGGGCGTGTCAGTACGGGGTGGGTGTGTCTGTACGAGATGAGTGTGTCAGTATGAGCTGAGTGTGTCAGTACAAGGTGAATGTGTCAGTACAGGATGCGTGTGTCAGTACAGGATGCGTGTGTCAGTACGAGATGAGTGTGTCAGTATGAACTGAGTGTCAGTACAAACTGAGTGTGTCATTATGAGATGGGTGTGTCAGTACGGGGTGAGTGTGTCAGTGTGCGATAGGTGTGTCAGTATGAGATGAGTGTGTCAGTACGAGCTGAGTGTGTCAGTATGGAGTGGGTGTGTTAGTACGATGTGAGTGTGTCAGTACGGGGTGGGTGTGGCAGTACGAGATGAGTATGTCAGTACGGAGTGGGTGTGTCAGTACAAGATGAGTGTGTCAGTACGGAGTGGGTGTGTCAGTACAGGATGGGTGTGTCAGTACGAGCTGAGTGTGTCAGTACGGGGTGAGTGTGTCAGTACTGGGTGAGTGTGTCAGTACGGAGTGGGTGTGTCAGTACAGGATGGGTGTGTCAGTATGGAGTAGATGAGTGTGTCAGTACAGGATGAGTGTGTCAGTACAGGATGAGTGTGTCAGTACGGGATGAGTGTGTCATTACGAGTTGAGGGTGTCAGTACAGGGTGGGTGTGTCGGTACGAGCTGAGTGTGTCAGTATGAGCTGAGTGTGTCAGTATGAGCTGAGTGTGCCAGTACGAGCTGAGTGTGCCAGTACGAGCTGAGTGTGTCAGTACAAGGTGAGTGTGTCAGTACAGGATGGGTGTGTCAGTACGAACTGAGTGTGTCATTACGAAATGGGTGTGTCAGTATGGGGTGGGTGTCAGTGTGAGATGAGTGTCAGTACGGGGTGGGTGTGGCAGTGTGAGATGACTGTGTCAGTACAGAGTGGGTGTGTTAGTACGAGATGAGTGTGTCAGGACGGAGTGGGTGTGTCAGTACGAGATGAGTGTTACAGTACGGAGTGGGCGTGTCAGTTCAAGATGAGTGTGTCAGGATGGAGTGGGTGTGTCAGTTCAAGATGAGTGTCAGGATGGAGTGGGTGTGTCAGTACAAGATGAGTGTGTCAGTACGGAGTGGGTGTGTCAGTACGAGATGAGTGTCAGTATGGGGTGGGTGTGTCTGTACGAGATGAGTGTCAGTACGGAGTGGGTGTGTCAGTACGAGATGAGTGTCAGTACGGAGTGGGTGTGTCAGTACGAGATGAGTGTGTCAGTACAGAGTGGGTGTGTTAGTACGAGATGAGTGTGTCAGGACGGAGTGGGTGTGTCAGTACGAGATGAGTGTTACAGTATGGAGTGGGTGTGTCAGTATGAGATGAGTGTGTCAGTACGGAGTGGGTGTGTCAGTACGAGATGAGTGTCAGTACGGAGTGGGTGTGTCAGTACGAGATGAGTGTCAGTACGGAGTGGGTGTGTCAGTACGAGATGAGTGTGTCAGTACAGAGTGGGTGTGTTAGTACGAGATGAGTGTGTCAGGACGGAGTGGGTGTGTCAGTACGAGATGAGTGTTACAGTATGGAGTGGGTGTGTCAGTACAAGATGAGTGTGTCAGTATGGAGTGGGTGTGTCAGTACGAGATGAGTGTTACAGTACGGAGTGGGTGTGTCAGTACGAGATGAGTGTTACAGTACGGAGTGGGTGTGTCAGTACGAGATGAGTGTTACAGTACGGAGTGGGTGTGTCAGTACGAGATGAGTGTGTCAGTACAAGTTTATATTTTCTAGGAAGTATAGAATTGGTTGTGAAATAAGTCGTTTGTTTTGGTCGGGAGAAAGTATCTAGGATCACAATTCTTGCCACTCTTAACCTTTTATCAAATCTCTCTGTATTCCCTTGAAGTCTGGACCTTTAAAGTAAAAATTTTTTTGCATAAGCATATCAGTTTTTTAATTAAAAGGAGGCAAAGTTACATTATTTTAAAAAGAGGGAAAAGTTATATTAATACATGTTTCAGAAGGTTCTCATCCATCATTTGTGAGCACAGTATGAAATTTTCATGAGGTTTATAGGAGGATGTATGGAACTTTACTTTTTTGGCACAGTTATTTCTGATGAGATTCATGCAAGCTTGATAGTCAAGTCAGATTGAGTGTGTCCTCTGGGGTTCAGGTGGGCTGGAGGTTGTGACAGTCTTGCCTATGCCATTGGTGACTATGTTGGCTTTGATGTTGTCCTGGGTTTGGCTTTGGTAAGAGTGATTTAGGGGACTTATATCCTGTAGCTGTCTGTCTATGCTCTTCTAATAAGGTCATGGGAGTTGTACACGCCCAGGAAGAGGCCCTAGACTGCCTGGTTTGTCCCCAAGTGTACCAGAGGCCATACATTACACATTTAGACTGACATGGGGCACTTCCATCTGAAGAAGGGATGGACCAGTTCAGGAGATGTGCATTCCCTAATCTGATACATTGCTTTAGAACCAAACAATTAGGAAGTACAAATGTCAACAGATGAACAGGGATAACAAAAACTAAATTGAAATACAGAACCTAAGCAGCATCTCAGCATATTGACTACACAAGTATATTATGAAGCAAACCTATGATAAAAGTGGATGCATCAGACACACAAGCAATGTAAAGTAATTCAGTAAGGTAGGGAATTCTAAAGTGTGGTTCTGTGATCCAGCACTCCAAGTGGAGAATGGTGTTCTTAGGGAGCGCATCTCAGGAAATTCTGGGCATACAGCCGATGATTTTCCATCCATTGAAACTAATGGATTGAAATTCCCAAGGTCGGCTCACTGCAAGCACCGGCATCACCAGATCAAGGAATCACCCTTAGACAGAGCCTCACTGGGAAGCCACTCAGTGGCGACTGTCTGTTGCCACATCCAGCAGGGAAATACAGTTCATCAATCTGACAGGGTAAGTAATTGCAGAGGGAAGGAGAAAAAGGAGGATATTAAACCTGCTCGAAGGAGAAAATGCCAGAGTAGAGCATCCAAGGTGCTGGGAGGGATTGCTCCAAGCAGAGTGCGAGAAATAGGGAGTTACTTGTAAAATGAGATTGTGTCACGACGTAAATGCAGGAAAGGACCTCTTTAAACGTTTGAGTATCAAGGGGGAAATATTCAGTTGGTAGCGCCTCCCGTTAGCGCCTTAAGAGGGCGCTAAGTGGGGCGCAAACCAACTAGCGCCCGGGCGTGGCACTGCCCACGCCTCCCGCAAAATTCAGCGGGAGGTTAGTGGTGGCGCTAACCGGTAGCGCCCTGCGGCGCTGCGCCGCTGGCGATGACGTCATTGGTGTGCGCAGCGCCCCGCTCACGCCCCGGCCACGATCTTCGGGAGCGCCCCCTGATTTACCGCTGGACGCTATGTCCGACGGAGTCAGGGGGGCCTTTCTGCGGCCGGGGAGGCGCAATTTAAAGGCGAGGTGCGGGGCGGCCATTTTTGTTGCTGGCTGCCTGCCAGCACCTGCCTGTGCTCCCGTCCCAGAACTCCTGAACCCCCTCCCCCCCCCCCCCCCCCCCCCGCGGAGTGCCGGCTGCGCTCCAAGAGCCCGGCACTTCTCTTGGGTGCCGGGCTCTTTTGCCGGCACTCCCGATCCCCGGGGGCCCAGCTGGGCCCCAGGTCGCGCTGCACAAGGCCCCTCCCCTTTAAGGAGGGGAGGAAGGCCTGCAATACCGCATCGCCCCTCTTGGGGCGCAACCACTCAATTTCCGGTGCGGGGGCGCTAATTTTTCCGGGGCGCTACTTTTAGCGCCCCGGCGAAGTTAACGCCTCAATTGGGGCACTACTCAATTTTTAGTCCCAACTCTCCTGGATCTGCTGCTATTTAGCTGTTTATAAAATTTCCAAAAGGAGTCCAAATTTCATCAGTGTTCAGTTTGTTGACACTAGCCACAGACAGCACACTATCATTTTAAAATTTATTCTTGGGATGTGGGCATCGCTGGCAAAGTCGGCATTTATTGCCCATTCCTAATTGCTCTTGAGAAGGTGGTGGGTGGAACTTTTTCTTGATCTGCTTCTTGATTCAGCGATCATGAATAACGGCGATATATGTCCAGTGGGATGGTGTGTGACTTGGAGGCGGTGGTGTTCCCATGCACTAGGTGGTGGAGGCCGCGGGTTTGGGAGATGCTGTTGAAGAAGCTTTGGCGAGTTGCTGCAGGGCATCCTGTAGATGGTACACACTGCAGCCACGGTGTGCCAGTGATAGATGGAGTGAATGTTTAAGGTGGTGGATGGGGTCTCAATCAAGCGGGCTGCTTTGTCCTGGATGGTGTTGAGCTTCTTGAGTGTTGTTGGAGCTGCACTCATCCAGGCAAGTGGAGGGCATTCCATCACACTCCTGACTTGTGCCTTGTAGGTGATGCAGAGAATTTGGGGAGTCAGCAAGTGAGCCACTCGCTGCAGAATACCCAGCCTCTGACCTGCTCCAGTAGCCGTGGTTTTTATGTGGCTGGTTCAGCTGAGTTTCTGGTCAGCGGTGACCCCCCAGGATGATGATGGTGTGGGATTTAGCGATGGTAATGCCATTAAATGTCAAGGGGAGGTGATTAGACTCTCTCTTGTTGGAGGTGGCCATTGCCTGGCACTTGTGTGCCGCAAATGTTACTTGCCACTTATCAGCCCACCCTGAATGTTGTCTTGGTGTTACTGTATGCGGGGCATGAACTGCTTCATTATCTGAATTGCAAATGGAGCTGAACACTGTGCAATCATCAGCGAATAGCCCCACTTCTGGCCTTATGACGGAGGGAAGGTTATAGAATCAGAGAAACTTACAGCACAGAAGGAGGCCATTCGGCCCGTCGTGCCTGTGCTGGCTCTTTGAAAGAGCCGTCGTGCTCAGTCCCACTCCCCCGCTTTGTGTCCGTAACCCTGTGAGTTGCTCATCCTCGAGAACCCGTCCAACTCCCTTTTAAAATTATTCATGGAATCAGCTTCCACCACCTCTTCAGGCCGAGCGTTCCAGATCCCGACAACTCTCTGAGTGAAAAGAATTCTCCTCATCTCCCGTCTCGATCTTTTGTCAATGATTTTAAATCTCTGACCTCTGGTTACTGACCCACTCACCAGAGGGAATAATTTTTCTCTCTCTAATCTATCAAAACCTCTCATCATCTTGAAAACCTCTATTTAGGTCACCTCTTAACCTTCTCTGTTCCAAGGAGCACAGTCCTAACTTTTCCAACTTCTCCTCATAACTGAAGCCCCTCATCCCTGGTAACATCCTGGTAAACCTCCTCTGTCCCCTTTCTAAGGCCTTTACATCTTTCCTAAAGTGTGCTGCCCAGAATTGTCCACAATACTCCAGCTGAGGCCTAACCAGTGATTTATACATTTCGAGCATGATCTCTTTGCTTTTATATTCTAATCCTCTATTTATAAGCCCAAGTAAACCATATGCTTTTTTGACCACCTCATCAATTTGCCCTTTAAGGATTTGTGAAAGTCATTGATGAAGCAGCTGAAGATAGTTGGGCCTACGCGCTGCCCTGAGGAATTCCTGCAGCAATATCCTGGGGATAAGATGACTGGCCTCAAACAACCACAACCATTTTCCTTTGTGCCAAGCATAACTCCAGTCACTGGATAGTTTTACCCCTGATCCGCATTGACTTCAGTTTTACGAAGGCTCTTTAGTACCACACTTGGTCAAATGCTGCCTTGATGTCAAGGGCAACCACACTCACCTAATCTCTGGAGTTCAGCTCTTTTGTCTATATTTGGACTAAGATTGTAATGAGGTCTGGAGCCGAGTGGTCCTGGCGGAACTCAAACTGAGCATCAGTGAGCAGGTTATTGGTGAGTAAGTGCCGCTTGATAGCACTGTCGACGACACCTTCCATCACTTTGCTGATGATTGAGAGTAGACTGATGGGGCAGTAATTGGCTGGGTTGGATTTGTCTTGCTTTTTGTGGACCGGAAATACCTGGCCAATTTTCCGCATTGTCAGCAGATACCAGTTTTGTGGCTGTACTGGAACAACTTGGTTAGAGGCACGGCTAGTTCTGGAGCACAGGTTTCAGCACTGCAGCCGGCATATTGTCGGGACCCGTAGCCTTTGCTGTGCCCAGTGCACTCAGCCAATTCTTGATATCATGCAGAGTGAATTGAATTGTCTGAAGACTAGTATCTGTGAAGGATGGGGACCTCGGGAGGAGGCCGAGAAGGATCATCCACTTGGCGCTTCTGGCTGAAGATGCTTGTGAATGCTTCCAGCCAATCTTTTACACCATCCTAAAGTGCTGACACATAAAATGTTTTAAGTGCTTCACTTTATGCTAATAGCAGCATCCACTTCCTCTTCAATTGCCGTCCCCTTCAATCTTTCACAACCCTCATCACAATGTGCCGTACCCGCTGTGTTGGAACCATTTGTGTGTGTGTTTGTGTGTATATATATTTAGATTTGGGCACGGGGTAAAATGTCAAAATTTGCTGATACATGGCTCACTGTGAAGAGGACTGCAATTGACTCCAGGACATAAGCAAGCTAGTAGATTGGGCAAATAAATACCAGATAAAATTTAATGTGGAGAAATGTGAGGTGATACATTTTTGGAGGAAGTATAAGGAGAGGACTAATACACTATATGGTAAAACTTGAAGTGGACCAGAGAGACTGAGGGGCTCAGATACACCGATCTTTAAAAGTGGTAAAAACAGTTAAGAAAGATCCTTGCAACTACAATTCCTCTGATATCTAGATTCAAATGGACAAGTGGGGATAAAAGCTCTATAGCCAAGATGAAAAGCAATGGGGAAAGGATACTTAGAACAGTTCGAATGAAGAAGAAGCCACTCCATTAGTGATTGTAGAAGAGGCTGTGGGTAGAACGTAGATAGAACATGGAACTGGTTTCCAATATCACGTTAAGAAAAGGCTGCTCAACTTTTATCAAAAGCCATTTGAAAGAGAACCACACTGAATTTGGCAAAATGAATGGGTGTAATATATATTATCATTCAAAGTCATTCAACCAGTGAACTTCATCTGATCAAGATATGGGTTAATTTGAAAGTCAAATCCTTCAAACAGGGAGGTAAGATCTTGGAAAAGATCCTTTTTATCACAATTTAAAAGGTTAATAGCCTGTTGGAGCATGATCTCAAAAGATCTTTTCCCCTTTCTAAGAATAAGTGAGATGGTCTCAGGTATAAAACACTTAGCAAAAGAAAAGACTAGTGTCTGGTAAAGGTTAGCCTGATGCCTTGCACGTCCAAAACAGATCATACCACTTTGAGGATCTTACCTACGATTCTGGGTTTATCCAGGGCGGTGCTCTGTGTGTGAGATCCAGGCTGGATTGTGGCAGACCATTGAGATACTCGCACATCGATTTCAGGAGAGGTCATTGTCCCAGCCTTGTAGAGGTTCAGGTAAAATTGGCAGAACTCCCTGTTAATATCTTCACATAGATTACAGTTTAACCAATTATGGATTTGATCGATAAAATAATCCAACCGCTCTACTGCTTATTCAAAGCATAAGCCAATGGGCAACTTGACTTGCCACCACACTCATAAAAATGAGCGCCAGTCAAATTATTTTATCGAACAGTATTTATTACTTTGAAAAACAACACTAAAAGGAGAAGTCAGGTCACAAATGGTATATTTTTTCTCATTCACTGTTCCCATGCTATGTGTTTATATGCTTAATTTCTCTACAGAATGATGCCTCGTTGGCACATCATTATTTGAAATGTATAAAATTCTGACAGGGCTAGACAGACTGGATGCAGGGAGGATGTTTCCCCTGGCTGGGGGGGGTCTAGAACGAGGGGTCACAGTCTCAGGATACCGGGTAGGACATTTAGGGCTGAGATGAGGCGAAATTTCTTCACCCAGAGGGTGGTGAACCTGTGTAATTCTCTACCACAGAAAGCTGTGGAGGCCAAGTCACTGAATATATTTAAGAAGGAGATAGATAGATTTCTAGACACAAAAGGCATCAAGGGGTATGGGGAGAGAGTGGGAATATGGTATTGAGATAGAGGATCAGCCATGACCATATAGAATGGCGGAGCAGGCTCGAAGGGCCGAATGGCCGACTCCTGCTCCTATTTTTCTATGTTTCTATCATGTACAGAATTTCAATGTAGATATCTGCCAATGATGCAATTTATTAGCAGCTTATTTAATTCTAGTCCCACGGAATAAAATTTTCATATGTTAATACACCAAATAATAATGTAATAAATCTTTAAACAGTGTGCAGACTGCCTCAGGCACGATAATTCTGTTTGTGTGGTGACAGACTCTAAACCACAATGCCAATGTGATTGGAATGTATGTTGCACCTTCTCTGTACAGGAAGGAACATGTGCTGTGAGTGTCAAGCCATGCTGTTTTCCTGCTTACAGTGTAACATGGATTGCTTACATTGAAGTACTGTAATAAAGGGGATTATGTAAAATGTTCACATGGCATGTGTTTTCTATTCAGCTGTGAGACAACAATCATCGCAATGCTAATGGCCCACATACTGTCTGAGTTCATAAATAAGAGTGTGTGTGTGTGTGGAGGATGATGTTAGCTGTCTTGTGGATTGTGATCATTTAGTTCCATACTTATGACAGTATAATTGGAGGGGGGTCAACTGTACAGGGAATATATAAAAACACCGGCAGGAACAGACTTTTGCTTCTGTTGAATATTCCTTCCAGTTTGCTTTTTTATTACTAGTCCTTCATTCAGTTTGTACAAATGTAACAACTTAGTAAAGCAAATTGTTAATAGGAATAATATTGTATAATCTGTAAATTAATACAAAATACATATAGCCAGATTGTGAATAATGTATTGGGAATAAGTGTTCAGAACTTTACTAAGCTCTGGAATTCCCTCCCTAAGTCCCTCCGCCTCTCCAGTTCTCTTTCCTCCTTTAAGACGCTCCTTAAAACCTACCTCTTTGACCAAGCTATTGCTCATCTGCCCTAACATCTCTTTATATGGCTCGGTGTCAATTTTTTTTTTTGATAACGCTCCTTTGAAGCACCTTGGGACATTTTATTATGTTAAAGGTGCTATATAAATGAGTTGTTGCTGTTGTTATTGTTCCAAGGTCTTAAAATTCAGATATTCATGAATGAAACTGGCCTTCCATTGAAAACATATATTAGGGCTGGAGAGCCGATATCAAACACATCAAAGTTAGTCGCAAGTAACACTATTTAGGTTTTATCTTTCTGACTAACCCAAGACAAGTTTTCTTTCACGTTGATCCCCAATTTTCGACACACTAATCGGACGACCTGTCTGATAATTAAATGCAGAACCCTCAGCAGCGTAAATCTGCCATCTGTTTATTGGCCCGGATATTCCGATCCCTACGGGTGTGTACACGCTGAAAACCGGCATTTCCGATCTGTCAAGAATCCTGTTGACAGATCCTCTGGCTGCCCCGGAGCAGGGCCTCTGCGGGTGGAGAGTTCCGCTTTTTGGAGACCCTCCGCCCACAGAAAACACTTACAATCCTTATGCCTGGTAAAAGCAGGTGTAAGACTTGCTTTTACCTGAATAAGAATTCAAAAAAGTAAAAAAAAAATTTTTTCACTGATTTGTCATTTAAAAATACTTTAAAAAAAGGTAAGTTTATTTTTAGCCTGTAAAAAACTTCAATTATTTTTTCAAAAAATTAATTTTTTTGTTTAAAATACTTAATTTATTGTCATTTTAAAAATGTGATTTAAAAAAAATATTTAAAGTTTTACTATGTTTTTGGGATGATCTCCATTCATATATTTGACAGGTCTTCCTGTCTAGGGTCCTAAATTTAAATAAAGGAAACTACGATGGTCTGAGGCGCGAGTTGGGTAGGATTGATTGGGGAATGTCACTCAAAAGGGTTGACGGTGGATAGGCAATGGCAAACATTCAAAGACCGCATGGATGAACTACAGAATTTGTTCATCCCAGTTTGGCATAAAAATAAAACAAAAAAGGTGACTCAGCCGTGGCTAACAAGGGAAATTAGGGATAGCATAAGATCCAAGGAGAGGACATATAAATTGGCCAGAAAAAGCAGTAAACCTGAGGATTGGGAGCAGTTTAGGATTCAACAAAGGAGGAAAAAGGGGTTAATTAAGAAAGGGAAAATAGAATATGAGAGTAAGCTTGCAGGGAACATAAAAACTGACTGTAAAAGCTTTTATAGATATGTGAAGAGAAAAAGATTGGTGAGGTCAAGCGAAGGTCCCTTGCAGTCAGAATCAGGGGAATTTATAATGGGGAACAAAGAAATGGCAGACCAATTAAATACATATTTTGGTTCTGTCTTCACAAAGGAGGACACAAATAACCTCCCAGAGATGTCGGGGAACATAGGGTCTGATGAAAGGGAGGAACTGAAAGAAATCAGTATTTGTAGGGAAATGGTGTTAGGGAAATTGATGGGATTGAAGGCCGATAAATCCCCAGGGCCTGATAATCTACATCCTAGGGTACTTAAGGAAGTGGCCCTAGAAATAGTAGATGCATTGCTGATCATCATCCAACATTCGATGAAATCTGGAACAGTACCCATGGATTGGAGGTTAGCTAATGTTACCCCACTATTCAAAAAAAGGTGGTAGAGAGAAAACGGGGAATTACAGACCAGTAAGCCTGACATTGGTAGTGAGGAAAATGCTAGAGTCCATTATAAAAGATGTAATAGCAGAGCACTTGGAAAACAGTGACAGGATCGGACAAAGTCAACATGGATTTACAAAAGGTAAATCGTGCTTGACTAATCTACTGGAATTTTTTGAGGATGTAACTGGTAAAATAGATAAGGGAGAACCAGTGGATGTGGTGTATTTGGACTTTCAGAAGGCTTTCGATAAGGTCCCGCATAAGAGATTAGCGTGTAAAGTTAAGGCACATGGGATTGGGGGCAAGGTATTGACTTGGATAGAGAACTGGTTGGCAGACAGAAAGCAAAGAGTTGGAATAAATGGGTCTTTTTCCGAGTGGCAGGCAGTGACTAGTGGGGTACTGCAGGGATCGGTCCTTGGGCCCCAGCTATTCACAATATATATTAATGATCTAGACAAGGGAACTAGATGTAAAATCTCCAAATTTGCAGACGACACAAAGCTGGGTGGGCGTGTGTGCTGTGAGGAGGATGCCGAGAAACTCCAGGATGATTTGGACAGGTTGGGTGATTGGGCAAAAGCATGGCAGATGCAATATAACGTGGATAAATGTGAGGTTATCCACTTTGGTGGCAAAAACAGGAAGGCAGATTATTATCTGAATGGCAATAGATTGGGAGAAGGGGAAGTGGTGCAATGAGACCTGGGTGTCCTTGTGCACCAGTCACTGAAGGTAAGCATGCAGGTGCAGCAGACGGTTAAGGCAAATGGTATGTTGGCCTTCGTAGCGAGAGGGTTTGAGTACAGGAACAAGGATGTCTTGCTGCAGCTATACAGGGCCTTGGTGAGACCACATCTTGAGTATTGTGTGCAGTTTTGGTCGCCTTATCTGAGGAAGGATGTTCTTGCCATGGAAGGAGTTCAGCGAAGATTCACCAGGCTAATACCTGGGATGGCAGGAATGACGTATGAGGAGAGATTGGGTCGATTGGGCTTGTACTCGCTGGAGTTTAGAAGAATGAGAGGGGATCTCATTGAAACTTATAAAATTCTGACAGGACTGGACAGACTAGATGCAGGAAGGATGTTCCCGATGGTCGGGGAGTCCAGAACCAGGGGTCACAGTCTAAGGATAAGGGGTAGGCCATTTAGGACAGAAATGAGGAGGAATTTCTTCACCCAGAGAGTGGTGAACCTGTGGAATTCTCTACCACAGAAGGCAGTAGAGGCCAATACATTAAATATATTCAAGAAGGAGTTGGATATATTTCTTAAGGCTAAAGGGATCAAGGGATATGAGGAGAAAGCAGGGACAGGGTACTGAACTTGGATGATCAGCCATGATCGCATTGAATGGCGGAGCAGGCTCGAGGGGCCGAATGGCCTACTCCTGCCCCTATCTTCTATGTTTCTATGTAAAATGTATGAAGGGAGATTCCCTTCTGTGATTGGCTCCCCACGTGATCCCAGGGACGCTGCGAACTACATACGCCCCTGGGATATGTGAGCCCTGCACGCTTCAAGTTTGGAGAGCCCAGGAGCGGAAGTGTGTGCGTCCCGGGAGCCCTCAGGTAAGGGCGCAGATTTTTCCAGATCGCAGGCCTCCGCTTGCGGAAGGCCTGCAATCGGGAAATACGGGCCATTGTCTTGGCGTAGTCAGTGTGACAAAATGAAGCAATTTGTCTCCAATGTATCATGGTATTATAGAATCATAGAATACTACAACATAGAAGGAGGCCATTCAGCCCATCGAGTCTGTGCCATATTAGTTAGTTTCTTTCTTTCCTTCTTTCCTTCCTTCCCTCCTTCCTTCCTTCCTTCCTTCCTCCCTCCCTCCATTTTGTGGCTCAAACTAATTGACTCACTGCAGTATCTGCAACCGGTGGTTCTGCAGGGCACTGAGTCCCAAATATACTCACCCTTCAGTTTGAGAGCTGGCAAAGGAGGACCCAGCTTTTTGGCCAGGAGGTAAGGAAGCCCATAAAGGAGACCCAGGCCCAGTGGGAGGATGTGGCCTTGGCAGTGAGTTCCAAATCCAGCAGCCTCACATTGCTACTCAATGCCGGAAGAAGATCCCTGTCCTTTCCAGGGCAGCCTAGGTTACAGGCAGCAGTCATACTTTGTAACCGTGCACTGTAATAAGCACACTTCCCATTCCTAGCCACCTTGCCCTCACTGCATTTTTCACCATCTGCAACTTACCAGTAATTTTCAAAAGTATTTCTAAGCCTGTCTTGTTCAAGTTGTCTGAAGCCATCAGCGAGAGGCCAGTAGGCCAGTGACGGTCCATGGACAGTAAGCAACAAAGTGCCATTTAAAAGCTAATATTCAAAGCCCTTAAATCCAGAGCAGTTTACATTGCAGCTTATCACAGCAGCTGGGACTTTATTTTTTAACTCCATTCCAACGAAGGGTAATTAAGTCAGTAACTACTGTAAATCTACAATGTGTCATTACATCTGTTCATCTTACACATGTACTGTTTTTAGTAAATTTGTTTGGCAATTTATAGCCTAAGCCTTTCAAAATACCGTTGGCGCCACTTCCACTAGGACGAGCTCCTGGAATATTATTTACACCTGCTTCACACTGGCCTGTGGAACTGGCGGGAATTCTGGCAACCGATGTAGTCCTGACTCTTTCAGTGACGTCGGGACTGAAGGGGGGTGGGTACAAGAAGCACCACCCCCACTGCCGGCAGTAACACCAACGCAGAGCACAGACCCAGCGGATTATGGGCCCCATTTTTTTCTGAACCCTCGCACCCTTTGTCCGTCCCAAATAATGTGTCGTCATGCCAACTTGCATGCAGGTTTTCAGGGTCCTTAATGTTCCGCCCTAAAATGAGGTCTTTTATTGGACTGGAATGGTGGTCCTTTTTTTTTGAGGAGTTTCGAATGTATATGAAATGAATGTTGGTTCTGAAAGTGAAATCGCCCCTTTATACATGGCAATTGAATTTTTTTTCTTTTTTTTTCAATTTATTCCTTTTTTTATTTATTTTCTCCCTCTTTCCATCTCAAGGGTTCTTCCCTCCAGACCCCCTCCTCCAGCCCGGAGGGTGGAAGACTTCTTCATGACTTCCGACGCCAGTGCCAATCCATGGTCAGCCAACAGGTGGCACCCTTGTTACAGGGTGAGACGACCCAAGTGAGTTTTTCCTCTTCACCGGGTGCATGAGGCGCCATCACTCGCCCCCACTGCCCTCCTCCCTCCTCCATCCCATGGCGGCCTGGCAACAACACAGCTGGTGGACTGGAGCTTCAAGCTCCTAGAAAGAACAGGCTTGGGTTTTGTGCATAAATCAGAATTTGGACTTTTCAGCCCGTGCTCTGGTCACATTTTCTTTTACCATATTGGGGCTAGATTCCACAGCGTATCTGATTTTTAAAAAATCAGTTTTCATTCCAATTTTGTTAAATTATTTTGCAACAATATTCTTTAACTCATTGCCCCTGCAAAAAAAAAATCTCATGCACTTGAAAATAACTTTTAGAAGATGGTCGTTTCCCGACAAGGACAGTTTGACTCATTTCTCAATGTCTTGCTAAAAGTCTTGTAGCTGCATACACTTCCTGTCTACAAAGGCTTACTTCTTCTTGTTACTTTTTTCCTCACCCTTTCCTATGCCAATATTTTTCAATGATAAATTCCTATCTGCATATTTACACGGGTTCATTGCAGTTCAAACAGTCTTTCTCAAGTTTGCTATCTAGCCGGCCAAGTTGCACATCAGATTCAAACTGCAGGCAGCCGAGAATATAATCAGATTGAATATAATTAGAGCAAAGAAGGTTGAGGGGTGATTTGATAGAGGTGTACAAGATTATGACGGATTTGGATAGACTAGACGGGGAAAGGCTGTTCCCACTAGTTGATGGTACAAGGACTAGGGGACACAGATTTAAGGTTTTGGGCAAGAGATACAGGGGGGATGTGAGAAAAAAAAATTTACGCAGCGAGTGATGAGGACCTGGGATTCGCTGCCAACGGAAGTGGTGGAAGCAGAGACACTCAATGTTTTCAAGGGGAGGCTGGATAGGCAATTGAGGGAAATAAACTTGCAGGGCTACGGGGATAGAGCGGGGGAATGGGACTGACTGGATTGCTCTGCAGAGAGCCGGCACGGACTCGATGGGCCGAATGGCCTCCTTCTGTGCCTCTGTGACTCTATGATGAAACAGTCTCAGGGCCACAAGATTTTTGTGATTGTATAAAATACTGCTGCACCATCAACTTACGGATCTCAACTTGCTGTTCACTTGTGATGTAGTGGAACTCATCATTGAAAAGAAGATTTGGTTTTAAAAGGGTTTCCACTCTTTGCTGCTCGTACAGTGAAATCATCCTTAGGATTGAAGGAAACTTGTTGTTTAAGGCTACCAGGTCGAGATGAAATATTGTGTACCAAATTGAACTAAAGTAGCAACAATAGGGCAAGAATTAAGCCTGTTTAAATCTGACTCACAAATTGAGATGTAGGTTTAATTCAGCTCCATTGTTATAATCTCAGCTGACACCTCCGTGCTGTACTGAGGGAGTGAGGTACTGTGGGATGAGACATTAACTTACCCCCTCAGTGGGTGTAAAAGATCCCACGGGACTGTTCAAAGAAGAGCACGGGAGTTTCTCCCGGTGTCCTGGTCAATATTTATCCCTCAACAAATATCACTAAAACAGATAATCTGACCATTATGTCATCGCTGTTTGTGGGAGCTTGCTGTGCGTAAATTGGCTGCCACATTTCCCTACATTACAACAGTGACCACACTTCCAAAGAACTTCATTGGCTGTAAAGCGCTTTGGGACATCCTGAGGTGGTGAAAGGCGCTATAGAAATGCAAGTTCTTTCTTTTACCCACAACTGCCATTAGCTTGGCAGGTGGTTGATCCATTTTAGAAGATATTAAAAATCTTATGTCTATGTGCACTTCCTGCCCAGAAAACCTTACTTCTTGTTGCCACAGTGTGTTTTTGTCACACTTCTGTGTCAACATTCCCATTAAGGAAACTACCTATGTAAACTTGTCATGCTGTAGTTACCATCCTGCCAGTGGTGGCACTGTAGCACTCAGCTTGTGCTGCAATGATACTCCTCAGCTCCAACCAACTCTGTCCCAAACTGCTATAGGCTTTGTTGTCTAAGTATAAATAATATGCTTTAGTTTTATATAAAAATAAGGACAAATTGTACTACTTTAAAATGGGATTGAATATCTATTTTATTAGAAATCTTACATATTAATGCCTGGATATCTCTTGCCCCCCGCCCAAACCCCACTTCACCTGAAGATTATACTTGGTCTTGACTCCCTGTATACAGCACCACAGAATTTAGACTAGTCAGCAAAAAATGTATTTCCAAATAAAAGAAATGGCAGTTTAAAACCGAAAAATTTGGTTGATTTGCGCCTCCCATTCGCGCCCTAAGAGGGCGCAAAGCAACTAGTGACCGGGCACGGTGCTGCTAACACCTCCTGCAAAATTCAGCAGGAGGTTAGCGGCGACGGTATCCGTTAGCACCCCACGGCGCCTCCGGGGATGACGTCATTGCCGTGCGCAGCGCCCTGCTCGTGCCCCGGCCGCGATCTTCGGTAGCGCCCCCTGACTTACCGCCGGACGCTACCTGCAGCCGGGGCGATGCAAATTAAAGGGGAGCTGCCGGGCGACCATTTTTGTTGCTGGCCGCCTGCCAGCACCTGCCCCCGTTGCTGTCCCCGGCCTCCTGTGCAGCCCCCCCGCGGAGTGCCAGCTGCGCTCCTCGAGTGCCGGGCTCTTTTGCCGGCACTCCGATCCCTAGTGGCCCAGCCGGGTCGCGCTTCGCTCGGCCCCTCCCTTTTAATTAGGGGAGGAAGGCCTGCAATACCGTGGCGCTGCTGCACATAGCGCCGCGATATTCACTCGCAGCGCCCCAAGAGGGAGGCGGGGCATTTCTTCTTGAGGCACTGCCAGTGAATTTTGGGTGCACAGGCGCTAACTTTTTTGGGACGCTAAAAGTAGTACCCCGGCGAAGTTAGCGCCCCAAAGGGGGCGCGACTCAAATTTGTCCCATGGCTTTTAGTGAAAGAATCCACAACATGTAAAATGTTACATATTTTGCTCCTGGCAAAAAATTTAATTTGTCGTAACAAAGAGTTTTAATGGATGAAAACTGGGACCCAGATTCGCTCCCAGCCATTCGCTAATCCAGGTCCTTAGCATTAATCTTTAAATCTGCCCCACGGAGGTTTTGACTTGCAAGACACACTTACACGAACAATAATAAAGAGGAGTGCCTTGTGCTTTAGATGGGGAAATAAAAGGTGCGAAGCTTTCCTTAAATTCCATAATATTTCTTGATACTGGGGCCCCATGGATGCTTAATGGGTAAATGGATCGCATGTTGTGATGCAGAGTTAGAAAGGCCAAGAAGGTCATTAATCTGTGCTGAGTTGTGGCGTCAGGAGCACTAGAATTGGCCTGAGCCCCTGGATCAGGGAGAACAGCTGCTGGTCCTGTTCACCATCCAGTGACCCGTGCTGAAAAACGTATCTGTGTGGACATTGGGTGAGGACAGCAATGATCTTGTAGTCAGTAGCTTGTTGACTCTTGCGGTTTAGGCTCATTCATTAAGAATGACCAGTTGGTTAAGGTAGCAAAAGGCTGCCGGTGCCTGTGGAATCATACCTCAGTAATGTTGCCTTCATGGGTTCAACAATTTCAGATCATAACCTCGGCCCCTATCATATTTTTATATATTTTTTATCCACACTTTTGGTTTGTGCCTTTTCCCTTTTCTCTCTCTCTCCCACGCGGCAGCTGTCTCTCACTCTGCCAGCGCATTTCACACTTCATCTAGAGCCACCCTTTGTCTCTTTACCTGTCCTATTACCATCTCGTCTTGCCTTGAATATCTCTTAATGTCTCCTCACCCCTCCCAGACCTTCCCTTTTGTTCTTTCATCCCCTCCCCCATTTCCCAGCCCCCTAACTTGCTTTTTAATCAGTTTCATTTCCTGCTTTTTTTGTCAGTTTTAACGAAGGGTCTTCAACCTGAAATGTTAACTCTGTTTCTCTCTCCACGGATGTTGCCTGGCCTGCTGAGTTTTTCCAGCGTTTCCTGTTGTTATTTTGGATTTCCAGCATGCGCAGTATTTTGCTATCATAAAAGTGTAGCAAACTGTGTATATACAATGCATCTCTGAACAGTATCTTGCAAGATTAAGTGGCATCGTTAGCACGTGTGGATCAACGGCTTGTAGTTTCCTGTTTTGATTACTTTACAATGTTTTTTTTGGCAAACAGCAAAGTTTTCTAGTCTGGCAACAGCTGATAAAATGGCAGACAGGGCTCTAGCAGCAGACAGGCTACCCTACGTGCCTGGAGAAATAATTTGTTTGTTTATTCCTAGCTCCCGGAAAATCGAGAGCATCGTCCGGTGGATCCACATTCATCCTGGATAAAATTTGTGCAACGAGATGTCAAGAAAAACAAGAAATGCAAGCCCAACCGGAAGAAAGTATTGGTATTTTTAATGCTTTTTTTTTTCTTGACATCAGTTTCTTCCATCCCTCCTCTCCTCCCCAGACAGTGACTCCCTACTGGGATATGGCTCTATGGGCGCCATTCACCCCAACATGTATGAGCTATGACAGTAACTGCTGACACAGTATCACAGCGTAACCCAGTCCTGGCCTTGCCCATGTCCACATGTACACACATTCAACAGGAGGTAACTGGGAGTGGGAACCCTGGCCCATTTTCTTTCTTTCCCCCCTCCGTAACCCAGGGGTGCAGTGACCAATGCTAAGACCTGTAGCTGTGAGAGATGAGCTAACCCAGCATGGATCAAATTCGGGATCTTTTAGTCTCTTGTATGCTGCTTTTATCAAGAGAACTTATTGTTATGTTGAAAGATGCACCCATCTTACTAGTTTCCTAATATAAATTGCAGTATATGAAGAGGAATATAATGTGATTATCATTTTGAATTGGTCCGGGGACAATTCTAAACTAATTCGCCCTTCGAGAAGCTGGATCGGGTGCAACGCCTGTTTTACAACCCGCCTGATTTTACTCTCCATTGCAGACACTGGAGGGTATTATTGGACGGGGTGTAAAACCGGCTTTCCACCCGATTCTGTGGGTTTCCCGCCCGGCGAGTTAGGCTAGAATGATCCCAGTTACTTTGCTTTTGCTAACGCTCATTTACTTTTGACTTGATTAGAAACATTTTCCGTACGATGACGATTCTACTTGTCTTTTCCCAAGCCCAGCCTTTCTGGCCCGCCGGGACCTCCGGGGCCACCAGGACCGCCCGGGCCCGCCGGAGCTGAGGTCACTCAAGAAATACTGCTGCGGGAATTTAAAGATATGATAAGAGGTAAGCTGTGAAAGTGTCCGATATGGGTACTTGGAACAGAGAGATTGCTTCAAAAAAAAACCCACTAATAAAGCGGTGGGGGTAGAAATTTGTCTCGGGTGGTATCGCATGGGCCACCCGTTCTATTCAAGGCAACGGAGCTGAATAGCGGGCTGGGCGTATAACAGGCGGCCTAGGCAATACCGCCCATGGCCCAGTTCTACCTCTGGTATGATAACACGTGGAGGATGCAAGATGTAGATTTACAACATGGGCTGGAGTTTATGGGCTCGATTTTCCAAGCCCCGAGGTGGCGGGTTTGGAGGCGGGAGTGGTGGGAAAATTGCAGAATCGGGGGGGGCAGCAATCCATCCCGCCCTCAACCCGCCTCCATGCCAATGTCCCAGGAGGCGGGTACCCGACCTGTGCTGGGAGCCACCTCCCCGAGGCGGGAAGGGGATTAGTGCCAATTAACTGCCTGTTAACTGGTCGTTAACGGGCAGTTTTTTGCCTAATCCCTATTTTTAGCCCTGAAGTGTGGGCTTCCTGACGGCTCCAAACCACGCCAGGTTAGCGAGGCGGACCGTCGGTCTGCAGGGGTTGGAGGGGTCGAGATGTCCGTTGTGCAGGTGAGTGATGGGTGCATATGTGCAGAGGTAAGTGTGTGAGGTAAGTGTAAAGTGTTTTAATAAGTTTTACTTACCTTTTACTTTCTCCTGCAGGCTTCCTTCCTTCAGTTCTCAGGAGTCCCTCAGCTCACCGGCACAGAAAGCAGAATGGCCGCTGAACTGTCAAAAGCTGCAGCATTCTGCTTTCTGGTCTGGAGAGCTCTCTAACTGAGTCTGTGTAGAAGGACTCAAGTTAGAAGACAGATTGTCAGCGTTTGACAGCTTCACAGAGCTGTCAAATGCTGATTTTTCAGCTGTCAAAAGCTCTTGACAGAAGAAATGTCAATCACTGATGTCACCAGTAACCAGGTGTCCCTTAATTGGCCTGCTGAGCCCGCTGGGTGGGCTTAACAAGGTCAATCAAGGGAAAGTAGCGTGGGTTGGCCACAAGTTGATGGAGGCAGGACTACAACCCAAAAAGAAGGGAGTCCCGCCTCCAAAAGCTCCCCATTGACAAAATCGAGCCCTAAGAAGCTGCATTACCCTTCATTAGCAATTGTGGAATTGTGTAGGAGCAGAGGGCTACTTCTTAAGAGTTCCCTGTTTGTTGAACTGAAGAGGCGACGCTACGATTTCTGTGCCACCCCCCCCAGTGGAAGATGATTCAGAGAATGGGGTTTAAACCTCCACTTCTCTGATACAACACATTAAAGTATTCCTCGTGGGGGAATCTAGAACTCGGGGGCATAATTTCAGAATAAGGGGGCAACCTTTTAAATCAGAAATGAGGAGGAATTTCTTCTCTCAGAGGGTTGTGAATCTTTGGAATTCTCTTCCCCAGAGAGCTGTGGAGACAGAGTTATTGAATATATTTAAAGCGGAGATAGACAGATTTTTGAACGATAAGGGAGTCAAGGGTTATGGGGAGCGGGCAGGGAAGTGGAGTTGAGGTCGATGATCAGCCATGATCTTATTGAATGGCGGAGCAGGCTCGAGGGGCCAAATGACCTACTCCTGCTCCTACGTCTTATGTTCTATCCCATTGTGATTATAATAAATCCATCTGCTATCCAAGATTGTTCATCATAGAGAATCCTGCACAGATGAAATGATAAAAGTTATTTAACAGCGTGGATTTTTAAAACTCGGATCGGGTTTCCAGCGGGAAACGGGCCCGACTACTTAGCTTCCCGCCTGTCAGAGGCAGCAGGAGGCCACGCCGATTTTAACCGCAGGGCCTCATTTAAATGGGTGGGAAGAGGGCGCAGAGCGGCTGTCGGCAGTGGAAGATCCAGTGGCCCTTGGCCATCTGCTGGATTCCAGGTAAGTGGAGAAGAGGCGGTTTCGGGAGGGTCCCGTAGGAAGGAAGTGGCCGAGTCTGGAGTGGGGGGAGGCCGCGACTTTCATCCAGGCCCCACAAAGGACAGTTTTTTTGACTTAGCTGGACGGCCTCTTCGTCCTTCTCACCAGCTGCTGGCCTGCTCCAGCCTGGCGGGAAAACCATGACCACTTCCTGGCTCAGGTCCCGGCTCAAATGGCATCGGGGTCCTAGTGAAATAATAGGACTCCAATTTGCATAAATTCATGAGGCTCCCTCCCCCCCTTCCTCCCGTACTCCGTTTTAGGTGGCTGTCTCATCAGCTTGCAGAACCTGGCAAGTTAATATCGGAGATGATGGGAAAGGGTTGAGGTCAAAGCGGGCAAGTGACCTCACTTTTAACTGTCACCCGCCCATTTTATGCCAGGTGCTTCGGGTTAAAACCGACCCCATGGGCAGGATTTTCATTGGGCCGTGGAGGCGGGATTGGAGGTGTGTGGGGCATTAAAATCTCGAAATCGGGGGGCACGAACCCATCCCACCCCCAACCTGCCTCCATGCCAGTTTCAAAGGAGGCGGATACCCGACCCGCGCTGGGAGCCGGCGGGAAGGGGATTAGTGCCAATTAACTGCCTGTTAACAGATAGTTAACAGGCAGTTTTTAGCCTTATCCCTATTTTTATTGTTGAAATGTGGGATTCCCGACGGCTCCAAACCATGCCAAGTTAGCGAGGCGGGCCGTCGGGCTGAAGGGCTTGGAGGGGTCGAGATGTCCAGTGTTCAGGTGAGCGATGGGTGCATGAGTGCAGAGGTAAGTGTGTTTGGTGTGTGTAAAGTGTTTAAAGAAGTTTTACTTACATTTACTTACCTTTACAGCCTTCCTTCCTTCAGGTCTCGGGAGTCCCTCATCTCACTGGCACAGAAAGCAGAATGGCCACGAGCTGTCAAAGTTGCAGCATTCAGCTTTCTGTCCTGGATCAGCCTGAGAGGAAGGAATTAACTTGGAGTACAGATTGTCAGTGTTTGACAGCTTCAAACAGCTGTCAAACGCTGATATTTTATCTGTCAAAAGCATTTGACAGATGAAATGTCAATCTGTGACGTCACCTGTTGCCGGGTGGCCTTTAATTGGCCGGGCTGAACAAGGTCAATCAAGTGAAAATCGTGTGGGTTGGCCACAACTCGATGGAGGCGGGACTACAACCCCGAAAGTTGTAGTCCCACCTCCTACATGCCTCCTCAATCAAAATCCAGCCCCATGTCTCTGTTTAAAACGTTACCATGATTTCTTGCATTGAAAGCCACAAACTCTTGATGAAGCATCAGTGGCAGCATCTTATCATTGCCCGCCATTGTTGGTTTAGTAAATGAATAGTTGTGGAATATCTGATGCCTAACTTATTATAACAATTTTTGGGACAATTCAAAATGTGCCGTTCAGATAAAAGCTTCGTACGGATGGTAGGCTTTTGAAGCTGCATCTGCCCTCACCCAATAGGAGTCACTGGACAATAATCCTCACTGCAACTAACTAACTAATAACATAGATCAGGGGTCAATCCTGGGCCCATTCTGACCTCTGTTGCTCAGTAGCATGTATCATTGCAGTACACCGACCCACTGACCTGTCTGGGAAACTCCAATCTTAATAATTATACTGTTTCCTTAACCCACATGGGTTGAGCTGGTGTCTTTTAATAATTGCGGCATTACCTGTATATTAGGTGAACAGTCTTCACTATGTTTTCCATTCCAGTTATGAGGGGAATTTATAGATAATAACATGTTCCAGCATATTGTGTTGTTTTCTACTGTGAGCACAATGTTCTTCCAGCTGGAGTGACTCACTCTTCCCATCTGAAAGGAAGCCACAAGCTTCATACTTGGCACCCCTACAACTGAAATCAAAAACCTGGCCACAAGGAATTATAGGTTTGAATCCATGTCCCGCTGCTCTGCAGCACGTGGTACGGTTTTTAAAGTGGCTTGGTCTGCCCAATGCTCAAGGGTAACCGTTCAAATTCAAGTTGCGGTCTCAACCGATGTTCAAAATACTTATCCTCAGTTGAGCCATTAGATGGAGAACTTCACATTGACAAAGCTCTTGGGGTTATGAAGGGAAGGAAGAGAGAAACCTAACCACCACTTAGGCAAATCACAAAGTTGAACCGATGACAGCTGTATAGGAATTCTTAAGACCCTGCCTTCCTGAATAGAACAGAACAGGTGGAGAAGCTCTGAGGTTAATGGGTCTGAAAGTAGAAAAAGTTACTGGGCCCAAATGGCAATCATCCAGGAGTCTGAAGAAGGTTTGGGAGGAGATCACGGAGGCAATGGGCTGGATTTTCATTGAGGAGGCGGGTAGGAGGCGGGACTACAACTTTCGGGGTTGGGCGGGCTCAACAGGCCAATTAAGGGCCACCCGGCAACAGGTAACGTCACAGATTGATATTTCATCTGTCAAGACAGCGTTCGACAGCTGTTTGAAGCTGTCAAACACTGACAATCTGTACTCTAAGTTAATTCCTTCCTCTCAGGATGATTTAGAGATCTCTCCGGAACAGAATGCTGAATGCTGCAATTTTTGACAGATCGCGGCCATTCTGCTTTCTGTGCCGGTGAGATGAGGGACTTGCGAGACCTGAAGTAAGGAAGGCTGTAAAGGTAAGTAAAACTTCTTTAAACACACCAAACACACTTACCTCTGCACTTATGCACCCATCACTCACCTGAACACCGGACATCTCGACCCCTCCAAGCCCTTCAGCCCGACAGCCCACCTCGCTATCTTGGCGTGGTTTGGAGCTGTCGGGAATCCCACACTTCAAGAATGAAAGTAGGGATTAGGCTAAAAACTGCCTGTTAGCTACCTGTTAATAGGCAGTTAATTGGCACTAATCCCCTTCCAGCCTTGGGGAGGCGGGTCCCAGTGCGGGTCGGGTACCCGCCTCCTTTGAAAGTGGCATGGAGGCGGGTTGGGGGTGGGATGGGTTCGTGCCCCCCGATTTCGGGATTATAACCCCCCACACGAACCCAATCCCGCCTCCACGGCCCAATGAAAATCCTACCCAATGACTGTTCAGAAATTTTTGGAGGCAGGAGTTGTGTCAAAGCTCAGGAGGGTGGTAAATATTAAACCGTGTGCAACAAAAGGAAAGGGGATAAGCCAGACCATTATAAGAGAGTTAGGGCTGGATTTTGTGAATGGAGGTGAGTTGGAGGCGGGACTGCTGCTTGTCGTGTCTGTTGTATCCGTGTGTTAATGGAGACACGGAATGCAGGAGTTGGTTTCACAGGTGTTTACTGAACAAAGTCTGGAGGTGAACTAAAAGATACAAGACACTATACAGGCTTATATAGCCCGAGTGGCCACTACCGGCATTACAGTACACAGGGGCTCTTAAAGGTACATACACCACAATTCCTCCCCTTTTAGACAACCAGTACATAACATTTTAAGTAATCATTCATTAACATGTTTACAAGAACAATAATCTACACATTTGCTGCAGTTAATCAATTATAAGTCAGTCTCTCTGGAGGCTTCCTGACTCGGTCCGGATAACGCCTCGGTGGTGTAGTAGTTTTCGGTGGTGTAGTAGGTTCTTTTGGCAAGGTCGATTCGGCTTGAATGCCAGTGTCGGGTTCATCTGGTTCCAGTATCACCGGATCGGAGGTAGATACTATGGGTATCTCTGCTTCATCATTAGGCGTATAGAGTTGTGGTGTAGGTTGTCCCTTTTCGGATGACTCTATGATCTGGTCAGCATGGCGCCTTATTATGCTTTCTCCAATGTCCGCGGTATACATCAGCGGTCCTAGTCGTGTGCAAATAGTTCCAGGCTGCCATTTCTCGGTACGGTAGTCCCGGGCCAAAACTTGTTGACCTATCTGGAAGGTTCTAGTTGGCCTTTCATTCATGCCTTGAAATTGCCGGTTCTCTACGTCCGTTCTGATGTTTGGCTTGATCAAATCCAGCCGGCATCTTAGTCTTCTATTGAAAAACATCATGGCGGGAGTTTGGTTTGTAACCACATGTGTTGCATTCCTGTATGCAAACAAGAAGTTATCTACCTTATGTTGTAGATTTATGTCTTCATTACCCATGGCCTTTATGGCCTCCTTGAAGGTCTGGACAAACCTTTCAGCTAATCCATTGGTGGCGGGATGGTATGGGGCGGACGTGTAGTGCTTAACCCCATTGTTTTTTAAGAACTTCCTGAATTCTTCGGACACAAATTGCGGTCCATTATCAGAACAGATCTGTTCAGGCAGCCCATTCCTGGCAAATATGGTCCTTAATACTGTGATGGTTTTTTCCGTGGTGGTGGAGGACATCTTTATTACCTCCGGCCACTTGGAGTGTGCATCAACCGCGATTAAGAACATTGAGTCCATAAATGGACCAGCAAAGTCGATGTGTACCCTTTGCCATGGAGATGAGGGCCACTCCCATGGATGTAGAGGGGCTTGTGGTGGGGTGTTTTGGACCTTCTGGCATCCTAGACAGCTCTTGGTCATTTCTTCGATGTCTCCATCGATACCTGGCCACCACACAAACGCTCTGGCTAGGTTCTTCATTTTCAGTCCACCCAGATGCCCCTCGTGAAGCTCCTTTAGCACTTTATCCTGGAGTTTGGGTGGAATCACCACTCTGGATCCACACATCAAGGTTCTTCGGCACACTGACAGCTGTTCTCTTCTTTGCGAGAATGCTGGCAACAGTGGTTCGCCATGTGCTGGCCATCCCTTCACCGTTAAATCGTAGACTCGTGAGAGAGTCGGGTCATTTCTCGTTTCCTTTTCAATGGTAGAATTTGTTACTGGTAGACATTCCACTATGGTTGAGTGGAACATCTCCACTGGGTCCACTGTAGGTGCCTCTTCTACCGTTGGCAACGGTAGGCGCGATAACCCGTCAGCATTCCCATGCTGTTTTGATCCTTTGTATTCTATGTCATATTGGTGTGCCCCTAGGAAAAGGGACCACCTCTGTAGCCTTTGCGCTGTCATAATGGGAACGCCCTTTTTAGGGTTGAATATGGAGACGAGGGGTTGATGGTCAGTCAACAAGGTAAATTTTTGTCCGTGTAGGTAATGGTTGAATTTCTTCACTCCCCATACCAGGCTGAGTGCTTCCCTGTCGATCTGGGCATAGTTACGCTCAGCTGAGTTCAATGAGCGTGACGCAAAAGCTATCGGCCGCTCCGAGCCATCAGGGAATCTATGCGATAATACCGCTCCTACGCCGTAAGGGGATGCATCGCACGCCAGTCTGATTGGCAGTGATGGGTTGTAATGAGCCAACACTTCCTTGGACGTGATCAAGCCTTTGCATTTATGGAAGGCACGTTTACAGTCTTCGCTCCATTTCCAAATTACTCCTGTTTGTAGCAGTGCGTTAAGAGGGTGCAGAACAGTTGACAAGTTCGGTAAAAATTTATGATAGTAATTTATCAATCCCAGGAACGACCTTAATTGTGAGACATTTTCAGGTGCTGGGGCTTTTATGACCGCTTCAATTTTTTCAGGTGACTTATGCAACCCTTCTTCGTTAATTATATGGCCACAATATGATATTTGTTTCTGGAAAAATTCGCACTTGGGGCGATTTGCTCGTAGGCCCCGTTCTCTCAGCCTAGTGAGCACCTGCTCCAAATTGGCAAGGTGCTCGTTGTCATTTTCTCCTGTTACAAGGATGTCGTCTAGGTAGCATTGAGTCCCCGGAATCCCTTGGAGGACTTGCTCCATAGCTCTTTGCCAGATAGCTGGAGCTGATGCTACTCCGAAAACCAGTCGATTGTACTGGTACAGGCCTTTGTGTGTGTTTATCGTGAGATACTTTTTAGAGGCCTCCTCAACCTCCATCTGTAGATATGCCTGTGCCAAGTCAATTTTGGTGAAACGTTTCCCTCCGGATAGTGAGGCGAAAATATCTTCTATCCTCGGAAGAGGATACTGTACCGTGTGAAGGACCGGGTTTACAGTCACCTTGAAGTCCCCACAGATGCGAATTTTTCTCTGTTCTTCAGATTTATCATTATTCAACATTTTCTTCATGACCGGGACGATGGGTGTTGCCCACTCGCTCCAATCTATCTTGGATAACACGCCTGCCTTTTCCAAATTCTCCAGCTCTGCCTCGACTGCTGGACGAATTGCGTATGGCACCGGCCTTGCCTTGAAAAACTTGGGAATTGCCGCATCTTCCACTTTTATTGAGGCAGTGATGCCTTTCAAGGTTCCTAGTTCCTGTTGAAACACTTCTTTGGCGTTGGCCAAGATGTCTTTTAATCGTTCAGGTATGATGTCATCATCATTTTTTTTCTTACTGGTCACCGTCAGTGCCTGAATGGAGTGCCAGTCTAAACGTATCTTCCTGATCCATTCACGTCCCAACAGCGGTGGACCACCATCTTGCAGAACGTATAAATACAACTTCTGTATTTCCTTGCCGTTGTATACAACAGGCACCCTTATTTTCCCTCTGGGGTATACTTTCTGCCTCGTATATGTCTTCAAGATAATGGATGTGTCTTTCAAAGGTATATGTGGAAATAGCCGCTTGTAATCCCGTTGACTTATGACGGTCAGAGCTGATCCTGTATCTAGCTCCATTTTAACTGGGGACCCCGCTATCGTGAGGGTAACCCAAATGGTCTGGTAATCTTCTTTGGCAATTACATTATGTAATTTGAGACAGCTTAGTCTCTTGTTTCCGGAGTCGCTATCGCTCTTCTGGTCTTCGGAGCTACTGTCCGTCATCATTTGTACCTTTCTGTACTTTTCCTTATTGATTTTTTTTCTGTCAGTGGATTTTTTTTTCCCAGATCGGCATACACGTGCAATGTGTCCCATCTTTCCGCATTGCCTGCATGCTTTGTCCTTGAACCAGCAGTCCCTCTGGTCATGGGTGGATCTGCCGCAACGATAACATCTCTCGAAACCCTGTGTCATTTCATGGGTGCCGAAGTCCTGTGGCTTTTGCTGTATCTCTGCAGCTCCTCTTGCTGCTGCTTCGTATGATACAGCCACACTGAAAGCCTTGTCCAGTGTCAAATCTTTCTCAGAAAGTAGCCTTTTTTGTGTTCCTTCACTTAGGAGACCGCAGATGAATTTGTCTCGTAGAGAATCTGCCAGTCCTGTCCCGAATTGGCAGTGCTTTGACAGCTTTCTTAATTCGGTGAGGTAATCAGCGTTACTTTCATTCTTGTGCTGATTCCTCCTGAAGAATTTGAATCATTCCGCTATCAGCAGCGGTGTTGGGTTTAAGTGCTCCTGTAGGGTATCAACAATCTCCTTAAAATTCTTGTCCATCGGTTTGGCTGGAGTGATTAAGTTTCGTAACAGCCCGTATGTCCTTGCGCCCATCAGATTTAGAAGTACCGATGCCTTTTTATCATCCTCTACTTCATTCGCTGTGCAATATACCTCCACTCTTTCCACATATGTGGTCCAATCCTCTATATCACTATCGAAAGCAGTAATATTGCCAGTCTTAGGCATCCTGAAAATCAAAAATGGCGCCTCCCGCGCTTCCCTTTCTTCCCTGCCGAGGAAAAAATGGCGCCTCCCGCCGCTGCTGACAAAGCTGTTCTCCGTGGTTTTTATTTACACAGATATTTTTAATAGTTGGAGACTCGTTCCCGCCGGACTCTCTGGGACTTTTCCCTCCCTCTGCTTGGTCCAAACGCCGACCTGCTTTGCAGCGCCGGCCGTTTCCCGAGTGCTCCACCCTCCGTCTCTGTTTGCCTCCGCCTTCCGACTCGCTGCTTGGCCCCGCTGCAGAGCCACTCGATCGAGCCCCAGCCCGCCGCCCAGGAAGGATTAGTGCAGTACCTGCCACCAGCCCGGCTAGCTGGTGAAACCAGTTTTTTTTTTTTCGTTTTTTTTTTTCTTCGACCTTCGTCTGAGGAATCGATCTCCTTGAGGTGCTGCCGAATTGCAGGTAAGTCCGTTTCCAATTCGTCGCCACTGTTGTATCCGTGTGTTAATGGAGACACGGAATGCAGGAGTTGGTTTACAGGTGTTTACTGAACAAAGTCTGGAGGTGAACTAAAAGATACAAGACACTATACAGGCTTATATAGCCCGAGTGGCCACTACCGGCATTACAGTACACAGGGGCTCTTAAAGGTACATACACCACAGTGTCAATGTCTCGCCTCCATCCTCGCCTGACCATTCAGAGGGATTTTCCCCTGATTGAGCTTGTTAACCCTGCCCTGTGGGCTCAGCAGGCCAATTAGGGAAGAAGTCACTGACAGATCACGTCAACGTCAGACGTGCTATCTGTCGAGACTTCTTGAAAGAAATGACAGCGTTTGACAGCTCTGTGAAGCTGTCAAACACTGACATTCTCTTTAGTTTGATGAGACTTTGAGGTGAGGACTCATCAATCATTGCAAATTTGTAGATTTCAGATGTCTGATGGATCGGAGGGTCCATCAGCCATTACCTGAAATTGACAAGCAGGATGTCCGCTCACCTGATCCTCCGCGGCTAAAGGCTATGGAAGGAAAACAAGGTAAGTGAACACTTTTTTTAAACTTATCACTCACCTTGCATACTTACCACTCCACACTTGCACCCATCACTCACCTCTACACCTTACTTCCAGGTGCCTCCAACCGCCGCAGACCTCCTCCACGTCTCCTCCAACCCGGCGGGGTTCTCTGAGGTCGGGAAGCCTTCACCTGTGAAGGTAAAATGGCACTAATCCTTTTTTTTGCCTGTTAACAGGCAGTTAAAAGGAGTAAATGCCTTTCCCACCTCCAGGAGATGGGACCCGAAGCTGCACATCCTCCCGCCTCCTGGCAAAAGGGCACGGAGGCGGGATGGGGGCAGGTTTGCCGTCCGCCCCCACTTTCTGCTACTTTACCGGCAGTCCCGCCTCCATGCCCGCCTCCTCGAGGCTGAGAAAACCCAGCCCTTAGTCTCGCCTCGATTGGAGGTAAGCTTTGAGTCCATATACATGGGATGAAATTAGCGAGCGCTTTAAAGACGGGGCAAATCGGAGAGAGTCAGCGTGGATTTGTATCAGGCAGTTTGTGCTTGACTAATTGAACTGAAGGTAAAGGGAATGTAGTGGATGTGTGTGTGTATGGATTTTCAGGAGGTATTTGATTTGTGTATGTAAGAGAATCATTGATCCCAAAATTCCAATTGGGGCCTGGGCGTATCTCGGGCGGAAAGATCCCAGCGGGAGACGAGAAAATAGAAGACAACCAGGTTTTGCCTGGATTCAACCCTGCATTTATGGTCCAGCCATTTTCTGGGGGAGCCACAGGCAGATCTGTGTGTGTGTGTAATACAGGTTGAGCGTCCCAAATCTGGAGTTCCGGAATCCGGACTCCGGGACGATTGGTGGCAGGGGTTCCGGAATCCGTAAAATGTTCCGGAATCCGGACCCCCCCCCCCCCGAGGGAGGCTTACCAAAAACCGGAAATAGCGCAACCTGGGCCCAGGCCTTTCCGGACTCGGCACATGTTTCCGAAGTCCGGAAATATCGCAACCTGGGATCGGGCGTTTCTGGACTTCGGACACCAGAAACACGTTCCGAAGTCTGGAAAAACCCGAAAACCGGCCCGGCCTCGGTCCCGAGGTTCCCGGATTCGGGAAGCTCAACCTGTATAAAAAATGTTTCACAAACTCCATATTGAGCTATATTTTATACTTTTCTACACACTTTTATATTTTCACTAGTTATGGAAATGCCTCCTCAGGGCCCCACAAGGGAAGTTTAGTTTCCCTTGTCCCGGATACCCTTCCCCCTTTCCCTCCCACTGGACCCCCTCCCCTCCCCCCCCAAACCCCGAACCCCAATCCGCACAATTACCCGAGTTCCTTGGCCGCCCGGTTTTCTCCAGGCCCAGGAGCTGCTTTCCGCCCACCTAAAAGGAATGGGGAAAAATTGAAAAAACTAAATTCAATGAACAAAATGCAACAAAAGCAACCCACCAATTCTCCCAAAAAAAACCCAATTAGTCAGTCACTCCCAAAATAAGTCAACATACCTTTAAGAAAACTCACTCTCGGAGGGCAGGGAGTTAGGTTTTACTTGGATACAGCAATGTTGTTACTGCTCCGGGCCTTATGAAATGAAGGGTAGGGAAGCCCCACCCTTATTAGAATTCTGGAGCGTCTAATGAGCTTGTGCTGTGATTGGAGGCCTCCAGTGGTGGCAATGTAACCCAATCGCAAAAAAGCCAGCCTGCATGGTCCCAGAGATGTAAGGCCAAGTCACTGAATATATTTAAGAAGGATATAGATAGATTTCTTGACACAAAAGACATCAAGGGGTATGGGGAGAGAGCGGGAATATGGTATTGAGATAGAGGATCAGCCATGATCACATTGAATGGCGGAGCAGGCTCGAAGGGCCGAATGGCCGACTCCTGCTCCTATTTTTCTATGCTTCTATGAGTAGGTGTAAGATCTAACCCTGCCATTTTATGGCCTGCCCAGGCCACTCGTATATATTTGCAATTGGCTCGTTGCATTGCTAAATTTCCCTTTGTGACCCCAATATATAAAATGAAAAAAAAAACTAATAACCTCAGAAGTCACGTTATGACACAAGCATGGTCATGATGGATCCCATCTTTTCAGTTTCACACCCAATAGAAATAAAAATGGGGAGCGATGTAAAACGGGCTGCCGACTCACTTGACACTATCACACAAGCCAAGATCTACCCCAATCAATAATGGATCAAACAGATAAGATCACACAATGTGACATAATAAAACTCACTACACACTTGGTTTGAGCATAAAGCAAGGCTTTAATCAACTTGTTTCAGAACATGGAGGTCTAGTTGTACTTCACTAGTACCTTGTCTTACAAAATGTCCCTGGCAAGCTGGGGCTGACGCCCGAGTATTTATACTCCTTGGACGGCGCCACCAGCTGGCCGTCCAGCGTTATTTCATGAGTAGTTTCTTGATGAATGATGAGATTTATAACACAATGCTTTAACCACAATTTGATCCTGTTCTTTTTGAGGTGATCTGATCGGGCTTTCATGCTTCGGTATTTTTCCTTGCCTTTCTCAGAAGCAGCAGAGAGACGGGCAACTGTGCTGACAGAGGTACATGCAAGTTTGAGTCCACCACCTTCTCTCTCGTTTGATGACAGCCGTCCATACAAAAGAGTAGAGGAAGCTTTTCACTGCAAACTGAAGGGGATGGTTATTGTGGACAAAAGGACTCTCTTAGAGCTGCAGAACTTCCAGACGGTAAGAAAGTCTAAAGCCCTTTGTTTCGATATCGCACACCTGGAATCAAAGGGCTAAATAGTATCAAAGTGCAAATAAAGTCCCTATGGACCAAGAAACTATTACGATGTATATGAAAAGTTAAGAGAATTTAAATTGAGAGAAACAGAAATCTTGCCTGTAAACAAAACAGACACTGAGCTCTAAATCTACGACGGTGAATTGAACTTTTCTGAGCAACTGAGTTGTGGCTGTTTGGGTCAGATTAGATTCTTTAGCTTGTTCCCAGCTGGAATTGGAACACACCTGGAGTCACTGGGCAACTGAGACCAAATAATTACCTGCCCAGCTCATGGGGGCAGTTTCACACCCACTAGAAATAAAAATGGGGGAGAGATGTGAAACGGGCTACCGACTCGCTTGACACTGTCAGCTGTGGCTCAGTGGGTAGCCCGCTCCCCTCGGAGTCAGAAGGTTGTGGGTTCAAGTCCCACTCCAGGGACTTGTGCACATAAAGCTAGGCTGGCACTCCAGTGCAGTGCTGAGGGAGTGCTACACTGTCAGAGGTGCCGTCTTTCGGATGAGACGTTAAACTGAGGCCCTGTCTGCTCTCTCGGGTGGACATAAAAAATCCCATGGCACTATTTCGAAAAAGAACAGGGGAGTTATCCCCGGTGTCCTGGCCAATATTTATCCCTCAACCAACATCACTAAAACAGATTATCTGGTCATTATCACATTGATGTTTGTGGGATCTTGCTGTGCGCAAATTGGCTGCTGCATTTCCTATATTACAACAGTGACTACACTTCAAAAGTGCTTCTATTGGCTGTAAAGCGCTTTGAGACGTCCAGTGGTCGTGAAAGGTGCTATATAAATGCAAGTCTTTCTATCACGCAAGTCAAAATCTCCCGCTAAACAGCGCGGCCGCGCAGCCGTCTGGAGGTCCCGCGCAGGCCGCTCGCCGGCTTTTCAATGGAAATAACCGCGCAGGCGTGAAAAACTGAATGGGCCGCACTGCTCGTTAAAGGGTCCGCGCACCGAGAAAAATGACAGGGAACATCGACCCAAATCGTTTTTTTTATTTCTGTTGTGAATCGGAATGAAAATACAAAAAAAAACTTAGCTAAAGCTAAGTTTTATCCTGTTGAATTTGCCAGCCATATTATCTTAACTAGGTTTGTAAAAACATTGGGGAAAGAGTGGAAACAGAATTTGAAGTAGATAGATTTACTGCAGAGATAACATAAGGAAACGAGAGAGACCTGCAGAAATTTTGCAGAATATATAGGTGTGATGAAATTAAGGGATTAAGGCAATAGTTTGAGCTATTCCCATGGCGATGAATGAAGTTAATGACAGGACATTCACCTCACTACATGGAAAGGATTTAGTTGTGTTTGTATAATCAAGTTTGTTGTCTGACTAACTTGGAGAAGCCATCACATTAAGGAGGAACTTTTGTGATATAAATCAAGCTGCATTCTAGAAATACGATGAATATTAAATGGTTTCATGTTGTGAAGTTGTTAATGAGCGGATTATGAAATAAAATGGTATGATAATAACTGGGTTTCACTCTATCGTATTGCACTTCATTGTGGAAGGAAGCTCAAGTTAATTACACTGCGATGGTCAAGGTAATGAGATCTGCTGGAAGTCTGGTACAAACCTGCCTTCTATTGTCCCCAAGAGTTGACAGGATGATCTCCAGCAGTTAGTCAACAGTACAGAAATGTGTCAAAGCAATTATGGTGTCTAGAAAATTATACCATTCTGATACCATACACATGTAATATAATACGATTTTTGTAAAGTAGTGTGTAATTTTCTTCCCACACTCCAATTGGATGCTTAGAAAGACACTGCGGGCTTGACCAAACAAGAATAAACACATTTATAAGCAGCTTACTTTCACTGGTCAATAATGATTTAGTAAACCTTACTTCCACTGTACATTTTTACAGTTAGGCGAATAAGGCAAACCTGCTGGATGCTTTTTGTTCCTTTACATCCAGTGACTCCACTAAGGCATGTAGGTGAGGTGTAGGAGAAGACCCAGCGACAGACTGCAGCATCTAGGCTGCTGCCAGGGCAGTCTGGCCCAGCTGGCTGTCTGGCACCATGGCAGGCCTTGGTTGATATACTGTTATCCTGAGAGAGGGCAACATGTGCCGCTCCCATTGCGCTGTTGACACTGCCATAGGGCTGCGGCTCAACACTTCCACTGATCTACGGGGTGGGGTGGGGGCGGGGGAGCAGGCTGCAGCAGATCTGTGAAGCACTGAAACCCCTATCTATGCGGTTCCTCCACCCTGTCCGAGGCAGAAGGAGATGGTGGAGCCCAGAGTCTTTGTGGCGCCAGTATCCATGAGAGGTGCTGCTACAAGGAGAGTCCAAATGCAGCATTCCATTGAGGGGACCACACTCGATGGTTGACTTCAGAGTGCTGATGTCATGCGCAAGAACCCCACCCAAGTTGGTCGTGGACTCCTCCACATTCACCAACACGTTGCGGAAGCTCCCTGGCAGGCAGTCCCACGCATTCAGCAATTGCTGGCACACGGAAAGCATTTTCCTATTGAAGGCTGGATGTCTAAAGTCTGCACCTGTGTCCTCTTCAGCAGAGCTGGGATGTGAGCTTGTCCTCCGGTGAACCCTTTCCTGGGCTGTCTTGTACACCTGCATCTGCTCCTGCTCACCTGGGATCAGTGCGTCACTCAGTGCACACCCCTCCAACTCATTATCTGTGCCATGTGGGGTGGGCTTAATGTCCTGGTACCTGGAAGCGCGAGAGTGGGTGATGGTGTATCTTCGGGAGGTTTCTCCTCCCTTAGCCTGTGCGCCTATCGGTCCTGAGTTGTCTAAAAAGCCTCAAAAAAGGGCAGCTGGACAATTGTTAGCGCATAATGGCAAGGGTAAGCTGTAGCAGATGAGCGGCAGTGCAGTACAGCACCAGGTTGTCATGCTGTCTGTGTGTGATTGTTTGAGGAGAGAGAAAGGTAAGGGAAATAGCCAAATGCCGTTCTACACGTAGCCTCCAGCCTCGTCATCTTCACCGCTGCGTGTCTTCCTCTGCATATCATGTCCATGGCAGATTCTCCCAGTGGAGTGAGGGCTTCGAGGTTAGCCGGACCCCCCACTGGCTCGGGTCCTCTCCTGCAGGACAAGCTAACAAGCAACAATGGGAAGAGTGGGAGTGAACTCGGGAGTAGCCCTTGAAACAGCAACAACAACTTGTATTTATATAGCGCCTTTAACATAGTAAAACTTCCCAAGGCGCTGCACAGGAGTATTTTAAGACGAAAAAATTTGACACCGATCCACATAAGGATAAATTAGGGCAGGTGACCAAAAACTTGGTCAAAGAGGTAGGTTTTAAGGAGCCTCTTAAAGGAGGACTGATACCTGGAATGGCAGGAATGACGGATGAAGAGAGATTGGGTCGATTAGGCTTATAGTCGCTAGAGTTTAGAAGAATGAGAGGGGATCTCATTGAAACTTATAAAATTCTAACAGGACTAGACAGACTAGATGCAGGAAGGATGTTCCCGATGGCGGGGGAGTCCAGAACCAGGGGTCACAGTCTAAGGATAAGGGGTCCATTTAGGACTGAGATGAGGAGGAATTTCTTCACCCAGAGAGTGGTGAACCTGTGGAATTCTCTGCCACAGAAGGCAGTTGAGGCCAATTCATTAAATATATTCAAGAAGGAGTTAGATATATTTCATAAGGCTAAAGGGATCAAGGGCTATGGGGAGAAGGCAGGGACAGGGTACTGAATTTGGATGATCAGCCATGATCTCATTGAATGGCGGAGCAGGCTCGAGGGGCCGAATGGCCTACTCCTGCTCCTATCTTCTATGTTTCTATGAAAGAGAGGTAGCGAGCTGGAGAGGTTTAGGCAGGGAATTCCAGAGCTTAGGGCCTAGGCAACAGAGGCACGGCCACCAAAGGTTGAGCGATTATAATCAGGGATGCTCAAGAGGGCAGAATTAGAGGAGCACAGATACCTCAGGGGGGTTGTGGGGCTGGAGGAGATTACAGAGATAGGAAGGGGCGAGGCCATGGAGGGATTTGAAAACAAGGATGAGAATTTTGAAATCGAGGCGCTGCTTAATCGGGCACAGGGTGATGGGTTGTGCTGATGTGTGAGGCGGCTGCAGATAGTGTGCGTGCTGGGAGGGGGAAGCAGAAAGTTGTGAGCAAGAGGTGGTCATGTATAAGTAAAAGCCTCCAGTGTGAAAGCAGTTAGCAGAGCCTTGAAATGCATTCCAGTTGTAACCAGGTCACAGCAGAGTGTAGTTTGTGCCATTTCTGAGGGCAGTAGCAGGCGGTGAGTGTGTGATTGTAAGCAGAAGGAGGTGTGGTGCATTGTGACATTGTGGAGAAGATCCATGTGCAGTGGAGGATTGAAGAATTGGGAGTGCTTGGGGGGAAAGTATAGTGTTGCAAGGCATCATTCAGAGCAATAGATGGATAGAGAACTTGCTGTTCGGGTAAAGTCACTGGAGTTTTTGTGGCAACTTTTATAGATTAGTAGGATTCCCCCAGGTACAGGGTGTCATTGGTTGCTGTGTCAGCCGTGGCTCAGTGGGTAGCGCACTCGCCTCTGAGTCAGCAGGTTGTGGGTTCAAGTCCCACTCCCCAGGCTTGAGCACAAAAATCTAGGCTGACACTCCAGAGCAGTGCTGAGGGAGTGCTGCACTGTCGGAGGTGCCGTCTTTCGATTAGACATTAAACCGAGACTCCCTCATGTGGACGTAAAAGATCCCATGGCACTATTTCGAAGAAGAGCAGGGGAGTTCTCTCCGGTGTCCTGGGGCCAATATTTATCCCTCAATCAACATAACAAAAACAGATTATCTGGTCATTATCACATTGCTGTTTGTGGGAGCTTGCTGTGCGCAAATTGGCTGCCGCGTTTCCCACATTACAACAGTGACTACACGCCAAAAGTACTTCATTGGCTGTAAAGCGCTTTGAGATGTCTGGTGGTCGTGAAAGGCGCTACATAAATGCAAGTCTTCTTTTTTTGCCAATATGCACACATAGCCACAAATGCTACATGACGTGACTTTACTGCTGGAGCCGGATATTTAAGGCAGAGCACTGTACTCGGTGGATTGGATCCATGGATACCTTCTGCATTCCAGGCTGGTGACACCTCTCTGGAATCCAGGCGCAGCCGTGGAGACCAGGTATAATGAGACCCTTGGAGCATCTCGAGTTGTTACGGAGCAGATAATCAGAACTTTGAAGTCTCGCTTGGCATGAAGGAACAGGTCCTTCATCACCCATCATCAGGGAAAGGACGGGGGAGTGGGACTAGCTGAAATGCTCTTGCAGAGAGTTGGCACGGGCTCGACGGGCCGAATGGCCTCCATCTGTGCTGTAACCATTCTATGATTCTATTCTGTGATTCTAACTGTGGAATGGTTGGCCATGAAGGAAATGAAGTGATTCAGGAGAATGTGCTACCAGCAGCTTGAGAGCCATGCCAACTGTTTTCAACTGTACATCTAAGACCGTCAACCTCCCTGGATGAGCCCTCTCGATTGATTAATACTGAGCACTATTCTCCAGAGCTCAAAATCTTTTTACTATGATGGATGGTCTTTTCCCTGAAAGAGTCAGTCATGAAGATCAGAGATCCATATACTCAAACAGATCATACCACAGGCACAAACTGTGATGGACAATATTCCATTTTACTGGTAACAGAATTTCAGAACTACCTACTTCTGCTTACCACTGTCTCTACCTCGTGTTTAAAACCTCGCTTACTCATGCTCCTAACCTTCATCTTGGTGCTCCCGGACTGTCACAAAGTTGAGAGGTGGGTGGCTGGGTCTTCTTCCGCTGGAGCTTTAGAACACGGAGATGATGCTCCTCTCGGTGAACCTGACTTCCTTGAAGGACCTGCTCTCAGCTTCTCTCCTGTGGATAACCTTGCTCACTGGCAGCGGATGTTGAAGAGGAAGGTGCGCGCAATTTTGAACCACTAATTTAAACTCTCGATTTACCGGCACCTAAATAACCGGAAATCTCTGTTAACCGGCAAAATTCAGGAGTAGATTCAGGTAAGTTTTACTTCATATTAGTGGCCGTTCCTGAATCTGTGGCTGTGTAACCGGGGTTCCTGCACCTGTTGCTAAGCAACAGGGACGCCTGGATCTGTTGCTGTGTACCGGGCTCTTGCACCTTTTACAATACCTCTCTGTAATCCGGACTTTTTGATAAACCGGCACCACAGCGGTCCCGTTGGTGCCGGATAAAAAAGAGTTTCCTGTAGTTGGGAAATTCTCCTCAGCGCGTGCTTGTATATTCAATGTGCGCACCCAGGCGGTGGGATTCTCGGCCCTGAGTGCAAGGTCGGGAAGTGACCCCGTTGTGTTTTCTGTACGTATGCAAAGCTAAAGTAGGGTTAATTTTAGCATGGCTGGCTGGAACTGCTTCATCTGCTTGTCAGATGTTTATAAAGCTGGTTCAATTGTTCATTGAGCCAGGAAGACCACATTTTGGAGGTGTAAACAACAAATCATTCTGTGAATCATTCACTTTGGAACCAAGACTGTCAGAGACAAACCATCCAGTTGGGAAGAAAAGACGGCATTTTCTGGCTGCATTGAATTCACTGTGAGCTACGAGCAATTCAAAGGCATTTGAAGAACCTTGCAAAGAGACCGCAAGAGAGAGAGAGGGAGGATGAATTACACGGAGGTGAGATCAAAACAGAAAATGCTGGAAACACTCAGCAGGTCTGGCAGGATCTGTGGAGAGAGAAACAGAGTTAACGTTTCAGGTCGATGACCTTTCGTCAGAACTGGAAAAAGTTAGAGATGTAACAGGTTGTTAAGCAAGTACGGAGGCAGGGAAAGGGGGGAGGGGAGGAAGGAAGAAAAGGGAAGGTCTGTGACAGGGTGGAAGGCAGCAGAGATTAAATGACAAAAAGGGATGATGGTGCAAGGCGAAGGGATGGTCATCGAACAAATAAAGAAACAAAAGATGGGTCCAGAGGAGGTGTAAATGGGAATAGCAGAATCATTACCAGCGCCTGCTGTTTGAGAAAATGGGGGCAGTGGTTTATGATCTGAAATAGTTGAACTCGATGTTGAGTCCGGAAGGCTGTAAAGTGACTAATCTAGACTGCGTTCTCCCGGGAAGGGGAGCGACCGCTAACGCTGGCATGAGCAGTAGAATGTGGTGTAAAGAGACTTTCTATATTTACAGCTCAAGAAGCAGAGTGTAGCTTCAAAAGGCCTGCCTCTTTAGTGCAGCTAGTGTATAGAATTGTGTGTGATTTACCTGTGAATATCACTGTAAATATACCTAATAACTTGTGTTGGAGACTAAACTGAACTGAAGAGAGGTGTATCAAGATTTCCATCTTCTGGAGTGATGTGGAGCAAAGTAAAGGTGCAGCAAGCACTGGCAAACTAGGATTGGTTGGGGCAGAAATCCAAGAGATTGCTACTTCTAGATCATAATAGGGTATTGATAAAGGAAATGCAGTGGATGTTGTGTATATGGATATTGAAAAGTATTCGATAAGGTGCTGTATAGGAGCTTTTTGATAAAATTAAGGCACACAGTATTAAATAGAATACGGCAGCGTGGATAGGAAGTTGGTTAAAGTACAGAAAACAGAGAGTAGTTGTTAATGGATCTCTTTTTTGGACTTGGGTTGCAAGCAGTGGTGTATTTCAGGGCTCCGTGTTGGGACCATTGCTCTTCTGAACATATATAAATGATCTGGACTTGGTTATGGGGCCAAAATAATCAACATTTGCAAAATACATAAAAATAGCAAAAGTGACTAACTGTGCAAAGGATTGTAAGATCCCACAGATAGATTACTGATTTCAGCAAATAAGTGTCAGAGAAACTTAATGCAGAAAAATGTGAGATGATACATTTTGGGAGGAAGAAAAAGGAGAGGATATTTACACTAAATGATAAAAGTTTTAAAGGGGTTGAGTAAACAGAGAGACTTAGGAGTTCAGATACACAGTGGGATCCTAGGTTTAATAAATAGGAGAATAGAGTACAAAAGGAAAGAGTAGAATGGAATAAAGTTCAGTAACAACATTGTATTAAAATTCAATTAAATTCAATATGAAGCTCAAATTGAGACCCCATTGGGTGGGAGTAGTAGGAATAATGGTACCTTCGAGACAAAGAGTTAAACCTTCACCGGAACCCAAAGTTTTGCGACTGCTTCGTAAAATTGAAACTTATCTCAGAAACTATTGAGGGTCATTTGATCACAGGGAAAAAATATAATCACACACTATTTTGATGCCAGCGTTAAGTATTCGCTCCCATGCCTAGGAGAATGCAGTCTAGACTCACTTCTATGTAATTCATCCTCCCTCTCTTGCAGTCCTTTTGCAAGGTGCTTTAAATGTCTTTGATTTGCTTGCAGCTCACAGTGCAGCCAGAAAATGCAGTCATTTCTTCCCCTTCACTACCACGATTGTTTAATTGTCTGCAAATTTCTCCTTTTCTAGTACTTATCCAGTACCCTTTCAAAAGTTACTATTGCATCTGCTTCCACCGCCCTTTCAGGCAGTGCATTCCCGATCATAACAACTCGCTGCGTGAAAAACAATTCTCCTCATTTCCCTGCTGGATTTTTTGCCAATTCTCTTAAATCTGTGTCTTCTGGTTAACAACACTCCTGCCAGTCAAAACAGTTTCTCCCCTATCTACTCTTATCAAAACCCCTCCTAATTCTGAACACCTCTATTAAATCTCCCCTTAACCTTCTCTGCTCTAAGGAGAGCAATCACAGCTTCTCTAGTCTCTCCACGTAACTGAAGTCCCTCATCCCTGGTACCATTCTGGTAAATCTCTTCTGCACCCTCTTCCAAGGCCTCGACACCCTTCCTAAAGTGTGCTGCCTACTGTTGGACACAATATACCAGCTGAGGCCTCATCAGTGATTTATAAAGGTTTATCATAACTTTCTTACTTTTGTACTCTGTGTCTCTATTTATGAAGCCAAGGATCCCGTATGCTTTTCTAACAACCTGATCAACTTATCCTGCCACCGTCAAAGATTTATGAACTTTAGGTTTCTGTTCCTGCATCCTTTTTAAAATTGCACCATTTAGTTTATATTGCCTCTCCTCGTCTTTTTCTTCCAAAAAGGCATCACTTCACACTCCTCTGCATTCAGTTTCATCCGCCACGTGTCTGCCCATTTGACCAGTCTGTTCATGTCCTCCTGAAGTCTGCTACTATCCTCCTCACTGTTCACTGCATCTCCAAGCTTTTTAAAATGCGTTTTGAAAAAGATTTTGTTGCCATGTTTGTCTCAGCAACAGAAATTTCTAATGCCCAGAATAAGGATTTTTTTTAAATGAAACGATAAAATGACATATGTGAATGATGCTGCATCACGCACTATCCTGACTGGGCATTTACTGCCGCAGCCTCATTGTTGCTGGAATTCCCCACCTATCATCATCGTGAGAAGATTTTCTCTTCTCCTTAGGTAGTCCCTATGAACCAAGGATGACTTGCTTCCACATTAAAAATGAGTTCTCAGGTGACTGATGAGTCCAATGCGGGACCTACAGTCTCTGTCACAGGTGGGGCAGACGGTGGTTGAAGGGGCGGGTGGGTGGGGTGCTTGGGTTGACGTGCTCTCCTTGCGCTTGCTCCCGGCGAAGAGACTCGAAGTGTTCGGTGCCTTCCCGGATGCTTCTCCTCTACTTTGTGCGGTCTTGGGCCAGGGATTCCCAGGTGTCGGTGGGGATGTTGCACTTTTTCAAGGAGGCTTTGAGGGTGTTCTTGAAGCGTTTCCTCTGCCCACCTGGGGCTCACTTGCCGGGAGAAGACCAGCCACACAGGCACTGCAGCGATTCAAGGCATCGGCTCACCACAACCTTCTCGTGGCAGCTGGTGATGTAAGTGCAGCCTTGCCACGCCCCGAGGAAAAACATCTTTTGGTGTCTTTTAATACCTGGATACGGAATTTTCATTTCAAATCTTCAGCTTCAGCCTGTTCCGAAAGCTCGGGCTCTGACTGGATATTTTCGCCTCACGACAGTTGTTCACAGCTTTCGATCACATCTGTTGACATAATAAAACTCACTACGCACTTGGTTTGAGTATAAAGCAAGGCTTTAATCAACTTGTTTCAGAACATGGAGGTCTAGTTGTACTTCACTAGTTCCTGTCTTACAAAATGTCCCTGGCAAGCTGGGCCCACGCCCGAGTATTTATACTCCTTGGACGGCGCCACCAGCTGGCCGTCCAGTGTTATTTCATGAGTAGTGTCAGGGTTGCTATCACGGAGCCGTGTAGACACAGGGCCGTGCTGTCCGGGCGAGGCTGGTTCTGGACCCAAGTGCAGACAGATGAGGCGAGAAGCAGATATGCAGTCTTAAATAACAGTACTTTACTAGAATCACACAGGTAAACAATACAAACATAGAAGCTCAAGACAAGCTACCACATAGACAAATGGCTAGTCAAGATAGGAACTCAAGACAAGCTACCGTGAGGCAACCGGCTTGTCAAGACTGAGCTCAAGACAAGCTACCACAGGGCAACCGGCTTGTCCAAAACTGAGCACCTAGTCAAGACAGAGCACTTTGTCAAGACTGACTCCCTTGTCAGGACTGAGCCCAGAGGGAAGAAACCACAGAACTTAAATACAAGCAAAAACAGGTGAAACCAATAAGCCAGATGAAAGGCAGTTAAGTAATAAACAGGAGAAACAAGTAACAATTAACAAAGGGAAACAAACAAGTGAAGGTGCCATCTAGGGGTTACTGAAGGAACTGACCGGCACCCTCAAGTAGTTTCTTTGAGGATGAGATTTATGACACCCGTGCAATCTGGGCATGTGCAGTGTGCCAAATTTCTCAGCATGCAATCGGTGCCTTGGCATGACTGGATAGTTAGATGGGACCTGTCCCCTTGTCCTGTGAGGAACTGAGAATTTCTTTGCTTTATCCAAAAATACTTGGCAATGAACCTGGAGATTACATTTTTGAAGCTTTATTTCAGTCAAGTCTGGCATTTATTAACACATGCAGGTTTTTATTTCCTATTATGGACTCCTCAGAGACAGGAAGTGCCTGTGATCATCAGCCTCTGTTATTGTTAGTGGTTAGAAAAGGAAATGGAGGTTGCTTATAGAGAACGAATTTTTTCCATCACTTACCTATTTATTACCATTGAAAATTAAAAAATCTTTCTTCAGAAACACGTTTCGAGGCTTAAAACAATTACACCTTATATAAAAACTTGAAGTTGCAAAAATGATGAACTTCTGAGTATTTTATGAGGTAATTTTTGTCTATGGAAATTTATTATTTATTAAAGACCGTATAAATTGGCAATCTGGCTGCACTAAAGGGCATTTGGTTCATTCTATGCTCCTGGCACATGCCAGGAATGCATATTCAGAAATTGTGCATCCCCCAGCCCATTGTTCTCTATCTATTTAATTTTAAGGAGCAGATAGTTTACCTCTAAATGTCTTAAGGTAGGAACGTGATGTCAGACTCGTAATTGGGGTGGAGGGAACCTGAGGGCACACAAGGGGCTGTGATGGGTTGGTAAGAAGATTGATGGGTGGGAACATGTTGGGGTGGCAGGGGAGGGGAATAGGATCTGATGGTTTGAAAGTGGCTAAGGCAGTTTGTGACCCGTTCTTCTGGCCCCCTCGCCCACAAGGCTAGTTAGACCCTGCTCCCTCTCAATACTTCCAGAACACAGCATTCCCCATTACTGCCAGACACTGCCACCATAATACTCCAGAACCTCCTCCCCAGTCCTGCTGGATGCCAGAACACTCCTCTCTAGACATCACCCTTCATCCTCACATGTGTGCTCATAAACCCTGAGACTGCATGCCAAATACTAGGACCCATCTCCCAATGATTCCAGATCTAAGGACCTGCTCCATTGTTCATAGAACCTCCTCGCCAGTGTTCCTGGAACCCTAGGAATTCCCTCCTAGTGCTCTCAGACTCTGGTACTCTCTTCCAATCATGGTTGACCCTGATATTCCATCCCAGTACCTCCTCAAATGCTGAAAACTGGTGTTAGTGCTTATCCTGTATATGAGCAGCATTTTAATCTCATTTGCCTGCCCTGATCCCATATCCCTTTCATGTCTTGATAAAGGGTTTTGACCCGAAACGTCGACTCTAATTTCTCTCCATGGATGTTGCCTGGCCTGCTGAGTTTTTCCAGCATTTTCTGTTATTTCCCTTTCATCCCTCTTTCCTTCAAACACCTATCTAATCTATTCTTAAATGGTGACCTGGTCTTTGCTTCAATCACTAACTCTAGCAGTGCACAGTCTGTTTTTATCTACCCTGTTCATCCCTTCATTATGTTAAACGTCTCGATCAAATCACCCTGTAATCTCCTATGTTCTAATGAAAACAGCCCCAATTCTCAGGTCTTTCTTCATATTTGTATTTCCTCATGCAAAGGACCTTTCTACTGAATCTGTGCTGTACCTTCTCTATTACCTCAACACCCTTACGATAGTGTGGAGCCCAGAACTGCGCACAGTGCTCAGCAGCGCAACCTAGTGCTGGGAGGACCGAGAGTTAAGTTACAGTTAAAAGTGATACCCAAACTTTGCACTCAGGCATGTCACGCAGGGGTGACAAAATTATGACATAGGAATCGAGTGTGGTAAGCAGGAACTGCACACCAGACACAACGGCCTGGAGTTTCCGCTCCATTGTGCTCGTTATCCTCGGTGCAATTCCCCCGAGAGCGACGTAACCCGCGCAAAAAATCATGGAATTTTAAGCGCAAATTGAGTTCAGCGCAACTCGAGTTTCTGCAAAGCCATTGCGCTAGAAGCAGGCCCCTCCCACAAAACTGGCCACCTCTCCAGGGTGATTTAATCACCATTGGGAGTTTCTGCTAATTGCGCTCGTTTGCAGGTCTTCGAGGAGACGCCAAAAATTAAGCTGGAACCTTTGGGCGCGAGGACACTAATACAGGTTGAGCGTTCCTGAATCCGGCAACCTCAGGACCGAGGCTGAGCCGGGTTTTCTTGTTTTTCCGGACTTTGGAATGTGTTTCTGATGTCCGAAGTCTGGAAATATCGCAACCTGGGCTCGGGCGTTTCCGGACTTTGGACATCAGAAACACGTTCCGAGTCCGGAAATGCCTGGGCCCAGGTTGCGGTTTGACAGGGTGTCCGGATTCCGGATCATTTTACGGATTCCGGACGACCCTGCCACCAATCGCCCGGATTCCGGAACATTCCGGATTCTGTAACTCTGGATTTTGGACGCTCAACCTGTAGGTACATCTTGAAAGGTTGTGAATGAGATTTAAAAAAAAAATTTTACTAAGGAACTGATGACTGTAACCCCAATCAAACCAGAAAAGAGTTTTGTCTATTTTTTTTAACGTCATTTTCAGTCATTTAAAATTGAGTTACTCACAGGTGGTGGATTGACACTGTGATTTAAAAATGCTTATTTTTTTGTGATAAACTCATTTTCAGCTATATTAGCCAACCTTCACCCAGTCACCACTCTTAAATATATCAAGGGACATTTTATAAATCACATTTGTTTTTCAAAAATTAGGTTTTAAAACACTGCCCGGTTGCGATGGTTCGTGGCAGATTTTGCGTCTGGCAATATGCAAATGAGGTTCCGCTGCATTTTGGCCGCAGTTCGCGCCGGAATCACCGATTGCGCCAAAGCAGAAACTCTACCCCAACATTTTAAATGTAGATGGACAGATGTTAGATATCGCAGTTCACTCGGGCACCTCACGAGCACGGCAGATGGAGGTTTAGTCATTCGTTTTTACTGAAGATGTTCTGTAATAAGAAACAGGTTATGAGGGCTTCTTTTGAGTCTGGTAGCCCCGGCTGACTGCTAAAGAAGTCAGGGGTAGGATCCTTTCAGTACTGCTCTGAAAGCACTGTTGTATATTTTGAGATTATTTACATAGGGGGTGATTTTGTGAATGGGGGCGCGTTGGAGGCGGAACTGCTGCTTGTTGGGTCTTAGTCCCGCCTCCATCGACTTGTGGCCAACCCACGCTATTTTCCCTTGATTGACCTTGTTATGCCCGCCCAGCGGGCTTAGCAGGCCAATTAAGGGGAAGCCGGTTACAGAGAACGTCAGCGTATGACGTTTCATCTGTCAAAATGAATTGTCATCATTTGACAGCTCTGTGAAGCTGTCAAACACTGACATTCTCTGTAGTTTGATGAGCTCTTGTATTCAAGACTCCTCAAATCTCTTTTGTGAGCAGAAATTAGATGGTTGTTGCATTGGAGATGTGGGGAGTCTCTGGTTCCCCAACTGTTGAAGCCTGCAGGAAGAAACAAAGGTAAGTAAACATTTTCTATCACTTTTCACTCACCTCACATACTTACCTCTCCACACTTGCACCCATCACTTACCTTCACAGCGCACTTTTGCAACCCGCAGACCCACTGCTCGCCTCGGTGACCCTGACGGGGTTTCCCGACGTCGGGAAGCCAGCGCTTGTGTGGGTAAAATGGGGATAATCCTCTTAACTGCTTGTTAACTACCTGTTAACAGGCAGTTAAGAGGCTGTAGTCCCCTTCCCGCCTCCAGGAAACGGGACCCGGCGCGGGTCGGCTACCCACCCCCGGGGAAGATGGCACGGAGGCGGGCTGGGGGCTGAATGAGCACCCGCCCCCCAATTCTGCCATTTTCCCGGCAGTCCCACCCCCAACGCGCCCCCATTGACAAGATCGCGGCCAGAGTGTTTGTGCTTACCTAAAAACAGGAAAATATTAAGGGTACAGGAATGAGAAAGTAATGTTATATCTTGGTTAGGTTACAAATTGATGAAGGATGTGTCTGTGCTTAGCTGCAAATGAAATACAGTATCAAAAAAAGTCAAGCAGAGCTTGGAAATTACTACTGGCAAAATTAGAAACCGCTTATCATGCTCTTTTGCCTGCTACAGTAGAGCCACTAACCTACTTTCAAATAAATCCGTTGATACCTCATTAAAATACCAGACACAGGAACTTTATAAGAAGGTGCCAAGCGTTTGTTGCTGGCATCATTTATAGGCAATGCTTTTTTACATTGCTTTCACTTAACATCTTTACAAATCCATGTTGCTTTGTTTTTTTCAATAGCCACTTGCAAAAGGTGCATTCCTGAGAGGATCTGGTATGAATCTGTCGACTGGGCGATTTACAGCACCAATAACTGGCATCTACCAGTTTTCGGCCAACGTACACATTGGTAAGTGTCCACTCGGAGCTCAGCGTTTTTATAATAGATGCTTATTTAACAGGGAAATAGTAATTTATGCCCCTTAATTTGTGGACGCGTCCGTGTAACAACAGTGACTCCACTTCAAGAGTAATTCATTCGGCTGTGAAGTGCTTCGGGAAATTCTGAAGACACAGTAAGATGCCATATCAATGCAAGTTGGTTCTTTATTGATTGTATATGTGGCGTTTCGAAAGAAGGAGCTTTAGACATCCGTGATTCAACAGCGGGCCATGATAAAGAATTAAAGCCTGAGATTACTGCTGACTGACAATGTCCTGTCAATTTACTGCATAGAATATATGTTAACGAACTGTTGTGTCTCCTTGTGTTCTTATACTATATATATATTACAGACACTTTTAGTTCATTTTAGTTAGTGCTTTTACTTAGCTGTATTTCTTGCTTTGTTACAGTGCTGCCGCATGGTGCGGAATGCTACAAGATGTCCGACGCAGCACTGTGCACTGCCCGTGCACAGTGTGCCACATAGCAATATAACTACACCATACCAAAGTAGTTCCATACCAAAGTAGTTCCATTTAACGATGTGATACTATAACAATGTAACATCCCTCTTTCTCAAAAAACTAAAACATGAAATTTAACAATTTAAATTAACAAATATTATATCTAAACTATTATTATCAACTACAAAGAATCGTGAGTTTTTTTTTATTCGCGATATCGCTTAGGTGGTTGGATGTTGTCCCTCCATCTTGTGGATTTGGTGGTGACCATTCCTCTCTGCGGTGTTTTGGTGTGTTCCGCTCTCGTTGTTGTTGCTGTCGCCTTTGGAGTTGGAGTGTGCATGCTCGTGGTTGTTTGATTTGTAGCGCTTGTTTCTGGTGTTGTACTGCTTGTGGTAGCTGGTGTTGTCAATGTTGCTGCTGTTGTCTGCTGCTTATCCAGTTCAGGTGAAGGTCTGATGTGGAGTCTGTTCCGTCTGTGTTGGTTACCAGGTTCAGTCTCTACGAAGTAGGATCTTGGAGTATCAGCTTTTCCAATGACCTTGGCTGGATTCCAGGTTTTCAACACCGGGTCTTGCACATGCACTGATTATCCATTCAGCAATTCTGGTAGCTTCTTTGCATGTTTATCATAATGTTTGCTTCCTATGATTTGTACTTCTGCCAACTTTTGTCTGACGTCCTCCTGGTCCTGGGGAGGATGTATTTTTGCTGGTAGTGTAGTCTTAAACTTCCTCCCATTCAGCAACTCCGCAGGTGATTTCATGTCTGCTTTCAGTGGTATTGATCTGAGTGATAGGAGGGCAAGGTCTTGGTCTTCCCCCATCTCACTACTTTTGATGAGAGTTCTCTTGACAGTCTGGATCTGTCTTTCGATGAACTCGTGTCCCCTTGGGAAATGTGGGGATGAGGTTACTATTTTGAACCCATACTTTTCTGCCAGAGCTCTGAATTCACTCGATGTGAACTGGGTTCCATTGTCACAGATTACCTTTTCCGGGACTCCTTGTTCAGCAAACAAGCTCTTTGCAATCCTGGTGGTAGTTGTGGCTCTCAAGTCTTTCATCCTTCTCACAAAAGGAAACTTGGAATAGTAATCTGCCACTATGAGATACCATTCTTGATTGCACATGAAGAGATCTGCCCCAACAGCGTGTCATGGTCTTGATGGTATTTCACTAGGTATCATCTCCTCTTTCTGTTGTGCATTTCTGTATTTCTGGCATATACCACATGCAGAGACCATCTGTTCGATATTTTTGTACATGCCTATCCAGTATACAGCTGATCTGGCTCTCAGCTTGCATTTCTCCATTCCCATGTGGCCTTCATGTATGAGATGGAGAAGTTGTGTCTGCATCATCTTTGGCACGATGATCCTCGATCCAGCAAGGAGAATACCGTCTTCTACTGCAATATCGTCTTTAATCATCCAGTATTGATGAATTGTCACCTGTACCTGCTGGATTCTCTCCGGCCACCCCTGTATTACTTGTTGTGTGAGTAGTTGCAATTCCTCATCTTTGCTAGTCTCATCTCTGATTTGACTAAGCTTTGTAGGGGTAACATTCACTAGGTGGTGGAGTTTTACTGTTAGGCCCTCCACCTCGTGTTTCTCATATGGTGACAATCGAGACAACGCATCTGCTTGCACCATTTCCTTTCCTGGCTTATATTTAAGCGTGAAGTCATAGCTTTGGAGCCTTAGAAGTAGTCTTTGCAGTCTTGCAGGCGCTTTGCACAGATTCTTCTTATAGATCTGTTCTAGTGGACGATGGTCACTCTCTATTGTAAATCGCCTGCCATACAGGTATGTATGGAATTTCTCGCATCCGTACACTACTGCTAATAGTTCTCTTTCTATGTTGGCGTATCTTGTCTCGGCTGACGTCAAGGCCTTTGATGCGAAAGCTATCGGCTTTCCTTCCTGCACCAGAGCTGCCCCTAGTCCTCTGGTAGAAGTGTCTACTTGCAGAGTGACTGGTTTTCTTCTGTCATAATATGACAGACTTGTTTCTTTGCACAACAGTTCTTTAAGTTGTTTGAAATTCCTTTCGTGTGATTCAGACCACTGGTATTCAGCGTCTTCTTTCAATAGCTCTCTGAGATTTGTTGTATGTTCCGACATGTGTGGGATGAAAGAACTCATGTATTGGACCAAGCCGAGGTAACTCCTCAGCTCTTTCTTGTCTTTGGGTGGTTTCATTTCAGCAATCGCTGCAATCTTCTCTGGATTTGGCTTGACTCCCTCTGGTGTATAAATCATACCGAAGAATTGGCATTCCTTGACTTTAACTATGCACTTATCTGCATTTAACTTGATGCCAGCCTTCCTGGTACTCTCTATGGCCTCATGTAAGTGCATGTCATGGTCTCTTTCATCTGCTCCATAGATCTGAATATCATCAGCTATTCCTATAGCTCCTTCACAGCCTCTGTATGTCTCGTCTATTTTCTGTTGAAAGATATCTTGACTGACCTTTAACCCGAATGGTAGCCGCAGGAATTTGTAACGCCCAAATGGTGTGTTGAATGTTGTCAGTGTTGTTGATTCCTCATCCAACTTCACGTTCCAATATCCATTTCTGGCATCTAGTTTTGAGAAAACCTTGACTCCTGCCAGTGATGGTGTAATCTCCTCTAGCGTTGTGGTGGGATAGTGGTCCCTCTTTATCGCCTGGTTTAGATCTTTGGGGTCCAAACATATTCTGAGACGCCCGTTTGGCTTTTCTCATACCACAATTGAGTTTACCCAGTCTGTGGGTTCAGTGACCTTTACGATCACTCCCTTTTCTTCCATCTCCTTTAGCTCTCTTTCAAGCTTTGTCTTCAGCTCGATGGGTACTTTTCATGGAGCATAGATAACGGGCTTTACCTCTGGATCGATGGTGATGTGGTATTGGAAATCTCCAAAACATCCCACTGTATCATCGAAACATTCCGGATACATGTCTATCAAGTCTTTTTTACTCTTGATTTGTGGGCAGTTCTCCAGTGGGGTGTTGCTGTCTATCTTCAGTGGCATTTCCGTCAGCTCGTGATGCACTGAGATCAATCTCAACTTCTCGCAGCTGTTTAATCCCAGGATCGCTGGCCCCTCAGTGTCGGTGACATAGAACATGCAGTTGATCTTTCTTTTATGTGTCCCTTTGATAAAGGTTATTCCGAGTTGTTTAATCTCACTCCCCCCGTATGCTGTCAGCGTGACATTACTTGCCTTTAAACAACCATTTTTCGGGTAGCCATCTTCTCTCAGGTTTTCGGGAAAGATCTGCTGGTACAGTCTCAATGGGAGAATGTTGCTCTGAGCCCCTGTGTCCAGCTTCAACTTTAAGTTGATGGTTGTGGGCCGACCTTTGACCTTTTTTTTTATTTGGATGATGGTGTGCAATTCTCTCCTCGGAGTATTTTCTGCTCTGGACATCTCGTGAAGCTGTATCTTTATGGTTTCGATGTTCAGTGCATTGTCGTGATCATCATCATCATCCTGCTCATCCATGGCATGGATATTGTGTTTCTTTCTCTGGTTCTGCTGTCCGCCTTTGTTTTTGATGTATGTTCCTTCTTTCTTCATTCTACACCTCTTTTCCCAGTGGTTTAGTTTGCCACATGCATTGCAACTTGTTCCATATGCTGGACATTTCCTCTTGTCTGTGTAATCGTGCGGTCTTCCACAATTTCTGCACATGTTTCCCCCGTTGTTATGTGCATGTCTTTGTGTGTTATACTTTTCTCTCACTGCATCCACTCTGTTGTCCATCTCAGAAGCCGTCCGTATGTCAGCCGTTTGAGAAATAAGCGTTTTCATTTGCTGCTTCATGGCTTCATGAGCTCTCGCAGTATCCATAGCCGCTGTTATTCTGAGCTTTTCTTTTCCTATCAGGGCTTTTTGTACCTCTACATGCGCTGACCCCCATATTAGCTGGTCCACAAGCCTTTCCTCCATTTCCTTAAATTTACACTTGCTGGCTTCATTTCTCAGCCTTGTCAGGAAATTGTCAGCTGTTTCACTGGGTTCCTGTCTTAGACTCTGGAATTTATATCTGTGTATATGGTGATTGGAATTAGGCTCTAGATGGTTGCTGAATTTATCACCACCGCTGCCACCATGTTGTGTCTCCTTGTGTTCTTATATACTATACTAGCTGGGGGGGCCCCGGCGTTGCCAGGGCTGTTTTGGGCCGGGCGGTTTAAATCGAGTCCCAGGCTTTTGGGGCCTGTCTGTCTGTCCCTGTGTGAATCTGCTGCCGGGCAACGTTTTAAATCGAGTCCCAGGCTTTGGGGCCTGTCTCTGTGTCCCTTTGTGAATCTGCTGCCGGGCAACATTTCTACCTTTTAATAGCTTCAAAGATGAAAGTGAAAGTACTTATAAAACGTTTTTGGTAAATGTGATGTTATTTTTAAAAGAGATACTAACTTTTTAGAAGCTGGATTAGCAGATTTTGAGCTGGAAGTAGTGAAGCAATGGCTGCCCGATGCCGGAGTTGAAAAGCATTAGTCCCACCCACAGACGCAGTGATTGGCCAACCATCAGGCGACTGAACTGTAGGATTGGTCAATCGTGGTGGCACAGGATTGGTCGAACTTGACGTCAGTCAATCAATGCTATTAGCAGATAATGAGTTTAATTTTGAAGGTTTTTTGCATAACGCGCGAACAATTTTAGTCTGACCGAAAAGTAAATACGCTTATGACGGTTCTGGAATCGTCAGCTTTCTTTCGACGTAACGCACGTGTAGGTACGCTCTATAACTTTCGAGTTTATTCAAGACAGACAGACAGATGGAATGACGGACAGAAGTATCCTTTTATATATATATAGAAGACTAGCTGAAGTGCCCGGCGGTGCCGAGGCTTTTTCGAGGGAATGTTGTTGTTGGAAGAGAGAGAGAGAGTGACTGGGGGGAAGAGAGAGAGCGACTGGGGGGGAAGAGAGAGAGCGACTGGGGGGAAGAGAGAGAGCGACTGGGGGGAAGAGAGAGAGCGACTGGGGGGAAGAGAGAGAGCGACTGGGGGGAAGAGAGAGAGCGACTGGGGGGAAGAGAGAGAGCGACTGGGGGGAAGAGAGAGAGCGACTGGGGGGAAGAGAGAGAGCGACTGGGGGGAAGAGAGAGAGGGAGGGGGGGAGGGAAGGGAGGGCGGGGGGGGGAAGGGAGGGGGGAAGGGAGGGCGGGGGGGGAAAAAGGGAGGGGAGGGTGGGGGCCCCCCCCGAGGGTCGCGGCCCCCCCCCCCGAGGTGAAGACCGCCGATTGCGCGCGCAGCAGGAGCTGAGACGCGGCGTCTCTCTCTGGCTCGGCCGGCGGGCCCGGTTGCCAGGGTAACCATGACGCTGACCAAGCCCCGCCCCCCGGCCGAGCCAGAGAGAGAGACGCCGCGTCTCAGCTGCTCCTGCTGCGCGCGCGGCCCCTCCTGAGGGTTGCGCCCCCCCCCCCGAGGGTCGCGGCCCCCCCCCCCCGAGGTGAAGACCGCCGATTGCGGCTGTGCGAGACGGCCGGCGGGCCGGGTTGCCAGGGTAACGCTGGACGCTCAGCAAGCCCCACCCGCCGGCCGAGCCAGAGAGAGACGTCGCGTCTCAGCTCCTGCTGCGCGCGCACCCTAGCGGCGCTGGGCTGAGGCTCGGCCCTCCAGCCTTCGAGTGGGGCCGGGAGGTGCCTAGCTCGGCCGTGGGTGCAGAGGAGACGCCGAGGCTTCTAGGCCTACCTGGAAAAACGGGGCAAGGTAGGAAAATTAATGAGATTAGATAAGTTAATTACTTTCTAAATCATTTTTTTTTTAAATATGTGTTTTAAAAGCAACGTTTTTTTTTAAGATGCAGAAAGCGGGAAAAAGAAAGGAAAAGTTTGGAATCAAGATGGCGGCGACTCACCTCGGTTCAGAAGGATAAGGCCCGGCCACACACGCACCAATTGGCCCGGCGGCACACGCCAGCAACCCGGCGTATGATTGGTCGAGCTCGAGGTCACTCTGTCGCTAATGAGCGGATAATGAGATGCTAATGAGTGGAATGTTAAGGTTTTTGGGATACCGCGGGCGCGATTTTAGCCCGACCGAAACGTAAATACGCTTAAAACCATCTCGGAAGCGTAAGCTTTCTTTGGAGGTAACGCGCGCGTAGGTACGCCCTGTAACTTTCGAGCGCATACCCGACAGACGCACACGCGATGACAGACAGAATGACAGAATGACAGACAGACAGAAGTACCGATTTATATATATAGATATATATATATATTACAGATACTTTTAGTTCATTTTAGTTAGTGCTTTTACTTAGCTGTATTTCTTGCTTTGTTACAGTGCTGCCGCATGGTGCGGAGTGCTACAAGATGTCTGACGCTACACTGTGCACTGCCCGTGCACAGTGTGCCACATAGCAATAGAACTACACCATACCAAAGTAGTTCCATACCAAAGTAGTTCCATTTAACGATGTGATACTATAACAATGTAACATGAACCATGCAAATTTAATCCTGATAAATGGGTAAACACTTTGCTAGGAAATGTAATGCTTCGATCAGAATTTTCAGGTCCGATGTTCCTCTCCCAGCGCTGTATGGGAGCAATCTGAGCACAGCGTACCTGTGTTCTCAGCACCTGATCTTCCTGTTGTGCCTGAATTGCATTAGGGGCTCTCTGTTGGCCCCAGGAAGGCAGCTAACAGGGAGTCGGGTTGTTGCCTGGACCTTAAGGGCACCAGCAATCTTAAAGAGGATTATTAAATGAAAGCCCCGTGAGAGAGCCAGAAGGTCTTCGAATTAGAAAGGTAATGGGAGCAGGATTTTCCTGTGGACAGCTTCTGAGGACTCAATGGTAAGTTTTTAAAATCCATTTACGCCTGCTGGAAGTTGTGATTTGTATGCTAGTGGTGACGTAATAAAACTCACTCCGCACTTGGTTTGAGTGTAAAGCAAGGCTTTAATCAACTTGTTTCAGAACATGGAGGCCTAGTTGTACTTCACTAGTTTCTGTCTTATAAAAATGTCCCTGAACAAGCTGGGCCCACGCCCGAGTATTTATACTCCTTGGACGGCACCACCAGCTGGCCGTCCAGTGTTATTTCATGAGTAGTTTCTTTATGATGATGAGATTTATAACAGGTGGTATTAATGTTCATTTAAAGGTGTCATCCCCCGAGAATGAATGTATGCTGCTGTGCTGGGCAGACATCAGCACCCGAAGCAGAAGTATGGGCATCCTTGGAGGAAGTTGGTAAAAGGGCAGCACCGTGGTGCCAAGTAGTAGGTGGAGGAACAGGGAAAGCAAATGTGGGTATGAAGGCGGGTGGTGTGGGAATAGGAGAGTGCTGGGTCGACTGAGAGGCTTCTCTTTTATTTCAGTTGGGATGGAGTAGTTGTGTGGTCGAGGCAGGGGATGTCTCGCGCTGTGATAGGGAGCAGTTATGAGGGGCTCTTGAGTGAGCCAGGTGAATAACTTCAGCAGCTGTCAGAGGGATTTATTGTTGTTTCCCCTCATCTGCCTCCAAAAAAGCCATATTGCAAAAGGCTGGTGTAGCACTAAACAATGCCTCCATTACTAAGTGTAAAAGACTAAGGGCTAAAAATTGAGTTAGTGCCCCCTTTCGCCCCAGAAAAATTAGCGCCCCCACGACGGAAATTGAGTGGTAGCGCCCCAAGAGGGTAGTGCCCCGCCTCCCTCTTGGGGTGCTGCGAGGGAATATTGCACGGCGTTACGGCACGGCATGCTACAGTATTGCAGGCCTTCCTCCCCTTCTTAAAGGGGAGGGGCCTTGTGCAGCGTGACCCAGGGTCCAGCTGGGACCCCGGGGACCGGGAGTGCCAGCAGAAGTGCCGGGCTCATGGAGCGCAACTGGCACTCCACGGGGGAGGCGGGTAAGCAGGCCGGGGACGGGAGCGCAGGCAGGTGCTGGCAGGTGGCCAGCAACAAAAATGGCTGCCCCGCACCTCGCCTTTAAATAGCACTGCCCCGGCTGCAGGTAGCATCCGACGGTAAGTCAGGGGGCGCTCCCAGGGATTGCGGCTGGGGCGCTGCGCACGGTGATTAAGTTATCGGCAGCGGCGCAGCACCGCGGGGCGCTAATGGTTATCGCCGCCACTAACCTCCCGCTGAATTTCGCGGGAGGCGTAGGCGGCGCCGCGCCCAGGCGCTAGTTGCTTTGCGCCCCATTAGTGCCCTCTTAGGGCGTTAACGGGAGGCACAAAGCAACTGAATTTTTCCCCCTAACAGCCTTATGCACAAGTACTGAAGCAGCAAAGCCATTTTTAAAGGAGGACAAGGCACCAGGCCCGTGTGGACATTATGCAAGGGAACTTAAAGAAGCGGCTACCAAATATTGGTCACGTTACGTTGCTCTGTTTTGTTGCTAGACCGTCTTCTTGGGTCAACATCATCAGGCACTCCCTTAAGTAGACCTCACATCCTCCACAAAGGTAAAGTGAACCTTTACCTGTCCTGTCAAAGCAACAAAGACACTTCTCCTGCACTAAGCCCTAACGTAAGCTTGATCCTTGAACACTGTTGTTCATTTCTTACATGGCAAAACACTACCAACCATGTCTTACGTAGCCCTGGATCTCTGCTGGCTGCAGACTGACTAATGACTGGGAGAAGATCAGCCACAGATCTCTCATTCAAAATCCTTTGAACCCCCATAACTACCTTAAGTGGTCAGCCAGTGGCAGTTTGAAAAGGACTAATAGTTTGAAATTCCTGGAAGAAACCAGAAACAGTGTGTATTTAAAAGTCATTTATAGTTCTTTACAGTTGAAATCTTTTTATTATTTAATCTACTTGAGGAGGTAGATGAATTTCTATTTTAAATATGTAACCATATCATATCACTCTTACATTATTCACTTGTTTGTTATTTGTGTAATAAATTGTTTAATATTTTTAAACTCAAACCCATTGATGTGCTTCACTATTGCTTGCAAAGACTGATGGAGAATAAGATAGCTCGCTATCTGAAAACAATTACCAAACATTACTTACTGTTCATTTAACTGGGTGTGTTGTTGAAAACTTACCTAGATGACAAGGCCAGGATAGACACTCTCAAGCGTTTAGAGTTGGGACTCACCTATGAGAGTGATTTAAGATATGAAGAGTTGAAGTCATAGAGTCAAAGGGCTGGATTTTACTTACCGAGACGAGTTGGGGGCGGGACTGCTGGTTTTTGGGTTCCAGTCCCACCCCCAGTGACGTCTGACAAACAGTTGCTATTTTGCCCTGATTGGCCTTGTTAAGCCCACCCTGCGGGTTTGCCGGCCACTTAAGGGAAAGCCGGTGTCAGTTGACGTCAGTTGATGACGCTTCATCTGCTGGTTTTCTTGAAGGCATGCACCACACTTGTTTGACAGATGAATTGTCAGTGTTTGATAGCATTGAGGTGCTGTCAAACACTGACAATCACTGTACACAGGTGAGCCCTTGCACCCAGGCTCTCCAATTACTCTCTCCTTAGGATAAAACAGATGGCAGTTGCAGCTGAGATTGCAGAAGCCATTTGTCACTTCTTCCGATGAAATGAGGCTACACAAACACTTCACAGCTTGTCACCTGCAGAAACATCTAACCACAATAAAAATTACTTTCCCAACATTTCCTTACCTCTGATACTAACCATTGTCCCATTGCATCCTTCTGCAGCTGTTATCCAAACACCAACATAACAGACCCATAGCACGCCTCACTTACCCTGGCGGGGTTCCCTGACGTTGGGAAGCCCGCAGCAGCAGTCGAAAAATTGGGAAAAGCCTCAACTGCCTGTTAACTACCTGCACAAATCGGGGACGCGACTCCCGGGAAGATTGGTTGGAAGTGGGTTGGGAGTGTGGTCGGGACCCGCTCCCATTCTTTTTGACTTTCCCAGCAGTCCCGCCTCCAAACCCGCCTCCTCAGGGCTGGTAAAATCCAGCCCATAGAGTCATAATGGCACAGAGAGGTCATTCGACCCATCGAGTCCGTGCCAGCTCTCTGTACAGCAATCCAGTCAGTCCCCTCTATCCCCGTAGCCCTGCAAATTTATTTTCCTCTTGTGCCTATCCAGTCTCCCCTTGAAAACATTGAGTGTGTCCGCTTCCACCACTTCCGTCGGCAGCGAGTTCCAGGTCATCACCACTCACTGCGTAAAACTGTTTTTCCTCACGTCCCCCCTGTATCTCTTGCCCAAAACCTTAAATCTGTGTCCCCTAGTCCTTGTACCGTCAACTATTGGGAACAGCCTTTCCCCGTCTAGCCTATCCAAACCCATCATAATCTTGTACACCTCTATCAAATCACCCCTCAACCTCCTTTGCTCTAATGAAAACAAAGTAATCTAGCATAAGAAGGTTAGAAAACATCCAAAAAAATTGAGGTCTTGCCGAACAATTTACTGGAATTCTCTGAGGACGATGGGCCTTATTGACAACAAATTCTGTGCTTCTAAGATGTTGGCAAGGATTTTGACGCCATGTTGCACAAGCAATTAGTCTACACGGGAGGAAGGTGTGGCAATTGGATTGAAAATTGGCTAAACTACAGAAAGCAAAGGGTGGTTGTGAATGGAGTTGCATTCACACGGCAAGGGCCCACTAAGAGGATACTATGGGAATCAGTTCTGGGGCTGCTACTGTTTGCTGTGTCACTACGTGCTTTGGAGCTAGGAACAAAAAGCAAAGCTAAGTTTGCAGTTGACATGAGATGGGGCCGGGGTGGGGTGGGGTCAAACAATTGGGAACTGGCAAACCAATTGCGTGCGAAAGGACCTTGGTATGTTGGGCTGATGAAGGGTAAGTGGCATTTAATGTGGACAATTGCAAGGTAATTCAACTAGGGAAAGAAAATAAGACAGTAGCTATCTAAATTACATAGCTCGACAGCTATCCAAGGAATCCCCCAGATTGGTGGACAGCTCATTGAAGCCAAGAGCATAATGTGAGGCAACAGTGAGGAACGCTAACCAGGTCTTGGGATTTATAGCCAGAGGGAAAGAGTGCACATCCTAGGAGGCGATGGAGTGTGTATAGGCATTTGTATGGTCGCATGTGGAGTATTGTATACAATGCTAGTCAGTGTACTGCAGCAAGGATATCCAGGATTGGAGGCAGTGCAGAAAAGGGCAACAAAATTGAAGCCTCACTTGAGCTATCTGAGCTATGTGGAGAGGTTGTAGAACCTGGGATTGTTTACTCTGGAAAACAAAAGGCTCATTGGAGTTACTAGGATGAATTTTGCTGTATTCGGAATAGGTGGGATTGCCTTCCATTTTCTGCTTGCCTGATTGTCCAGCCCACTTGGTTGGGAGGAACGTGCAACTGTTGGAATTGCACCATATGAAGGGAGGTACGCAGACAGTTTCAGTTTAACTACTTTACGCAGAGGGTGGTGAACACATGGAATGGACTGCTCGGGGAGGCAGAGCCATTGATTGCACTACAGAAACTTGCCTCTCAAATAAAACAACAACCACCAATTGTTTGATCTTTGAGAGGCCAGTGTTGATGGTGCAACCCATTGCTCTGCCAATTGTTTCTTTAAATTTCTTCGAGTTGGCTCTACTGGCAATGGGATTGCTGCAGACTTGCTGAGGTGGGTGTCCCAGTTACACAGTTAAAGGCACAGGCACCCACTCGATGCTTGCAAACGTCTCCACGCTGGAAAGAGGGTCAAGGAAATTCGGCCCCTTTAAATATTCCAGATTCTTAAGAGAACAAAGACATTGCAGTCTGCTTAATTTATGTGGGATTGCTTCAATCTCTAGAACAAGGGAATGCTGGCTCAAACCTCGGAAGAGGGAAGGTGCAGAACCAGTTTAGATTTAACTACTTTACACAGAGGTGATGAACATGTGGGATGGACAGCCAGGGAGGCAGATAGTGTAGGAAAGTCTAAGGGTGAATGAGATAGATATTTGAGAGAGTGGGCGATTGAGAAGTATTTGTTTCTGGGACGAGGAACAATGCATGAGCTAAGATGATGCACGAGTAGATTTCTTTAGGGCTGCAGCTGTCTGGCTCTCGGGAGCAGGTACCAGGCAAAGACGAGGCACATTCCTACAAGGAAAGAGAAAATCAGAGGGTGAGTCCCTCCCCCACATTGCTTTCATTATCCCCTAACATTGAGGAACATTGATAGAGATCTTGGAGCAGACTGCTAGTCTACATTATGGAGACACTGTCTTATAGAATCTCGTAGACAATGTTAATGAAAGATAATTGCAGCAGACTCACAGTCTCCCACCATGAGTTTAGATCAAGCCAGGGATTTTGTTTACATCGTGATTTCTTGCTTGCATATCGAAAAAGTACAAGAACAACTGAGCTACTGGTTCCATTTTCATTTTTTTTTTTAAATCGAGATATTTGTCTTATTTTTAACAATGGTGCAGTGTATCTCATTCAAAATGATCTTTATCGTCTGATGGATTTTTCATTCCCTCCACCCTAGATCACAGTGAAATGAAGAGCAAAGGACCACTTCGTCCAAGAGATAATGTGCGAGTTCTCATTTGTATCGAGTCGCTCTGCCAACGGAATACGTAAGCGCTCAAACTATCTTCGAATTTACTCTGCTGATTATTGTCTTGCACGCCTTCTCAGTCCTTGGGAAGCTATCCGCACAGACTGACCAAATGAATGAAGCTCATTCTCCCGAAGGCCGTCGTTGTACAGTAATGTGATGTGACTTGAAACATAGAAAACCGGCTGAAGGGGATATAAAAACCAAAGTAGGAAAGTTCAGTTTATAGCGGCAGAGTTTAAAATGGCCCTTTATGACACTGGGGTTTCACTTGTTAGTTAATGTGTCCACAGCAAATTCCTTTGTGCACTTTTTAATGCATTGGTTGACCTGCTCATTTTGAGGATTTAATTAGTGTATACATTAAATAAATAGATTTTCTTACTTTGTAATTTGGGGTCTTTTCTACTCTTGTTACTCTAGGTTTTTGCCAACTTTCCTGCTTTAGAGCAGGGGCTCTCAACCAGGGGTCCGCGGCCCTCTAGAGGTCCGCCAAAAGGTTTCAGGGGGTCCACCAGTTGGTTTGTCCCATCAATGTACAGAGGAGATGGCATAAACATCAGTAGTCTCCCCTGTATATTGAGTTGAGTGGAATAGTCTCAGCAATATAATGACTGTGGAGGCGCAGTCAATTCAGGTTCTTGCTGTTGGACACCATTTGTTGGGTTAGACAAGTCCCTTTGTGCGTCACTGACTTTTACAGCAGTATTTATCTCGGTAATTTGTTTTTTGATCAGCCCTATTCGCTTCCACGTTCATGAACCGCTCACCGCTTTTCACCATTAGAAGTATATCGCCGTTCCTTCATCGTCGCTGGGTCAAAATCCTGGAACTCCCTCCCTAACGACACTGTGGGAGTACCTTCACCACACGGACTGCAGCGGTTCAAGAAGGCGGCTCACCACCACCTTCTCAAGGGTATTAGGGATGGACAATAAATGCTGGCCTTGCCAGCGACGCCCAGATCCCATCAACGAATTAAAAAAAATTAGTGGCTGTTATAAGCTCTTCCGGGGGATTAAATTTTGAGTTGGGGGGTGAGGAGATCCGTGAGTTAGTCCAGCATTGTGCGGGCCAAGGTAGCGCGAGCCTTCCTTTCAACCCGCCTCTTTCCCCTCGTGCGCAGCCTCCCTGCGTTGGTCGGAAGCTGCTCGCGCATTTGAAAAGAGACCGTTTTCCCCCCCCGCTGTTTGAGACGGGGAGGAGGAGCCATCCATGGAGAGTGCACGCGCGTCACGTGGCCTTGGGAGTGGGGGGGAAAGGCGGGGGGGGGGCGGAAAGAAAGAGACTTTCTAGGCTCTGGGCCTGCGGCAAGGCTGTAATAATCGGGATCCGATGTGACTCTCTCCTTCAATGTCTTCAGTCTGAGTTATTTGCTTAGTTGCATAATTCATTTTTATACAGAAAAAATACTTGTCTTGTGTTACGGGGGTCCGCGGAATTTTGATAACACGGGAGGGGGGCCTCGGAAGCAAAAAGGTTGAGAGCCCCTGATTTAGAGCATTCTTTTAACTGAGTCTCAACTCCTGCCTTTAAGAGCATCTTCACCAGCTTTGATATCTAGGGTAAGCTATCAGTAACATGCCCAGGATACGGAACCGTTCCATCAATTCCTGAATCTCTCCCACTTTTGATGAGCGTCATAACTTCTGATCTCTTTTTAAGTTTAAATCATTAAGCAAATTTATTTTACAAAAGATAAACAAGGGCATAAATAAATTGCGCAGGAGACTCCTTCTATCCAGCTCCCTCAACAGATAAACAATAAAAGGTTGACATCTAATGTTAAGCTACCCTTTGGCTGTTTCCTTTCTTGGATTTCTTACCATTACGCGAGCTCGCTCGGGCTTAAGCTACTCTCTCGAAAATTCCAAGCCATCCAGGTCTGAACTGGCTCCCCTGAAAGGACATGGGATTCTGATGGAAAAACAGCGCTGTTGGACTATTCCCCGGGCCATACGGGAAATCTCCTGATTTGCCATATGGCCAACCTGCCCCTGAACCCAACTTTCAGGATTCAAAGAGCTACAGCTCTTTAAATATTCCCTCAAACAGTTACTGGGATGTCCTGGATTTGAGTAACTGGCACATTCCACAATAACAGGCCATCGTACACATAATCAAACCAACATAGAAACATAGAACAATAGGAGCAGGAGTCGGCCATTCAGCCCTTCGAGCCTGCTCCGCCATTCAATATGATCATGGCTGATCCTCTATCTCAATACCATATTCCCGCTCTCTCCCCATACCCACTTGATTCCTTTTGTGTCTAGAAACCTATCTATCTCCTTCTTAAATATATTCAGTGACTTGGCCTCCACAGCACTCTGTGGTAGAGAATTCCACAGGTTCACCACCCTCTGAGTGAAGAAATTTCTCCTCATCTCAGTCCTAAATGTCCTACCCCGTATCCTGAGACTGTGACCCCTCGTTCTAGACCCCCCAGCGAGGGGAAACATCCTCCCTGCATTCAGTCTGTCTAGCCCTGTCAGACTTTTATACGTTTCAATGAAATCCCCTCTCATTCTTCTAAACTCTAGTGAATACAGGCCTAGTCGACCCAATCACTCCTCATACGACAGTCCTGTCATCCCAGGAATCAGTCTGGTGAACCTTCGCTGCACTCCCTCTATGGCAAGTATATCCTTTCTTAGGTAAGGAGACCAAAACTGCGCACAGTACTCCAGGTGTGGTCTCACCAAGGCCCTGTACAACTGTAGTAAGATATCCTTGCTCCTGTACTCAAATCCTCTTGCAATGAAGGCTAACATACCATTTGCCTTCCTAACTGCTTGCTGCACCTGCATGTTTGCTTTCAGTGACTGGTGTGCAAGGACACCCAGGTCCCTTTGTACATCAGCATTTCCCAATCTAGCACATTTAAATAATACTCTACCTTTCTGTTTTTCCTACCGAAGTGGATAACTTCACATTAATCCACGTTATACTGCATCTGCCATGTATTTGCCCACTCACTCAACTTGTCTAAATCGCCTTGAAGCCTCTTTGCATCTTCCTCACAACCCACAATCCCACCTAGTTTCGTGTTGTCAGCAAACTTGGAAATATTACATTTGGTTCCCTTATCCAAATCATTGATATATATTGTGAATAGCTGGGGCCCAAGCACTGATCCCTGTGGTACCCCACTAGTCACCGCCTGCCACCCCAAAAAAGACCCATTTATTCATACTCTCTGTTTCCTGTCTGTTAACCAATTTTCAATCCATGCCAGTATATCACCCCCAATCCCACGTGCTTTAATTTTGCACACTAACCTCTTATGTGGGACTTTATCAAAGGCCTTCTGAAAATCCAAATACACCACATCCACTGGTTCTCCCTTATCTATTCTACCAGTTACATCCTTAAAAAACTCCGGTAGGTTTGTCAAACACGATTTCCCTTTCATAAATCCATGTTGACTTTGTCTAATCCCGTTGATATTTTCTAAGTGTCCTGTTATCACATCCTTTGTAAGAGACTCTAGCATTTTCCCTACTACTGATGTTAGGCTAACCGGTCTGTAGTTCCTTGTTTTCTCTCTCCCTCCTTTTTTTAAATAGTGGGGTTACATTTGCCACCCTCCAATCTGCAGGAACTGTTCCATAATCTATAGAATTTTGGAAGATGACAACCAATGCATCCACTGTTTCCATGGCTACCTCTTTTAGTACGCTGGGATGCAGATTATCAGGTCCTGGGGATTTATCGGTTCTCAGTTCCATTAATTTCTCATTAAAATCACACACTTTGGCTGGAATTTTGCCGGCGCTCAGAATGCGGGTTTGGAGGCGGGTCCACTGTCTAAATCAAAAAGATTGACCGGGTCGGGGCTGTAAACCCGCCTCCTTGTCAGTTTCCCAAGTGTCAGGTCTGTCATTCCTGAACAGACCCGACACCAAGCGACGGGTCAGCCAATTTAGATAGATAAAAGCTTGTTAAAAGGCAGTTAAGCAGGATTTTGCCATGTACTTACCATTTTGCCAGGTTTTTAATGAGTTTCCCGGAGTGCGGGGATCACGTCTGGTAAGTAGGTCGGGTGTTGTGTCAGCATGGAATGATAACCTGACAGCTGCAAATGGTCTATGAAAGCTCCCATTTCATCGGTCTACACTTTGCAAAGTTAGAAGCTGTTGCTTACTGCATTTGGAAGACAGATTGAGCTTTATGCAGCTTGCAAGTGTTTGCAGTAATCTCTCTATCCACTGTCACCTCATTGGAACAACTTCTATCACCATTGACAGATTGCTTCTGTCATCTCAACTTCACCTGCCATCTATTCCATCAACATGGGTGCCCTTTATACTCTCTCACCTTGGTCCTAAGAATCTGACCACGATCAGCCCCAACACCAGCAGCACCAGGCACACCAGCAGCACCAACAACAACACCAACCTTCTCCGCAATCAACTGATGCTGCACAGGACACAGGGCATCAGCACCCGACCACATTGCTGCCCGGGAGGCCAGGGATGGCCTCACCATGGCCAGATTTACTTCACTTGATGCTGTACACCCTGGCTGCCACATGTTGGCACCACCCCATACCAGCACCATAAAGCATCCCTACAATGTCCAAGCCATTCCTTTCACGCTTACCACCATTGCGGGGGACATTATGTCTCACCATTCACTACAACTCACTAAGACACTTTCAAAGGTGCACACAATCTGTCCAAGAAGGCAAAGTGCTGAAAATAAAGTTTTCAATGCTTGACAACACATTAACAGAAACTTTACACGAACATTGGCTAAAGCATCCAAGTGCCTACCCTTGTGTGTTGTGAGTTTGAATGATTGGACAAGGATGAGGGTGAGTGTGAGGGGTGGCTAGTGAGGTGGGGAAGTGATAATGTAGATAGAGAGGGATGGGTGGAGGTGCAAGGTAAGTTGGTGTGAGGAAGGATATGCAGGAGTAGGGTAGGGAAGGCAGAGTGATGGGGATGTGATGAGTGGCACAGGAGGATGAGGTTGAGTGTGGCTTTGCAGTAACGTTTCGTGATCTATTGAGATCATTGAAAGGTTTGCGCCACTGCAGCCTGGTCCTCCTGACGACATCCCTGCTTGTGTCCTCCTGTGCAATGTGCAACCCGGCTGCGTTGATCTGCTAGGGAGGTCTCTTCCACCCATTGGAAGGGAAGAGAACCTCCCTGTGTGCTGTGACTTTCTCCATAAGCATATGGAGGGAGTAATAGGAGAGCCTGGGTACAGCCATGCACCTCTGTGCAGTGCTTGCCAGTGTTTGCAGCACCTCAATGTCAAAATGAATGTGGACATGGTCCCTTTAAGGAAACCGGCTGATGACGCATCATCAGATGACGTCATCAGACCCACTTCCTTTTAATTGGCCGGGAACCTCGCACGGCGGGCTTAACAAGCACAATCAGGGCACAAGCACTTGGAGGAGGCGGGATGAAGACGGGTGCGGAGTTTGAGACCGCTGTCTGCCCCGGCCACACCGAACCCGCCACGACTGGTGAAATCGCGGCCTCAGTGTTTGTTCAAAAGTAGCGAGGCTTCTCCCTGCTGTTCAGACAGCCGAACAAAACTTGAACCATTTGTATTGTGTTAACCATGGTATGACAGTCTGACTGCAGCTAGCTTTCAACATCCTTGTGCATTGTGACTGGATTTAAAGGTACAGCCACCAAGCCAAAATTAGACCAAAAAACCCTTCATTTTTGTTATAGGAAGCAACCAACTTATTTATTGTGGTTTCCCATCAACTATCTCAGTCAGTAGCCTTCCCACCTCGGAACCAGCTGATTGTGAGTTTGAGCCCACTACAAGGCCGGAATTTTCCGCTAAACAAGTGGGTGGGTTTGGAACATGGGGGAAATTAAATAGTTAAAAACAGATTCCCGACTTGATCCCATCTCCAACCCGCCCACTTCCAGTTAAATATAATAATGAGGCTGGAAGCCTCTTTTTTAACCTCCATTTTGAATTTAACAGCATGTGGACAGGTTTCACACAATTCGTGAATCCCGACAGTTAAACAGAGGCAGGGACTGCTGCATCCAGGAGGTAAACTTCAGCCAGAAGTGCCGAGTGGATGATCCATACCAGCCTCCTCCCGAGGTTCCCACCACCACAGAAGCCAGTCTTCAGCCAATTTGATTCACTCCACATGATATCAAGAAACGGCCGCGCAGCAAAGGCTGTGGGCCCTGACAACATCCCGGCTGTCGTACTGAAGACTTGTGCTCCAGAACTAGCCGCGCCTCTAGCCAAGCTGTTCCAGTACAGCTACAACACTGGCATCTATCCGACAATGTGGAAAACTACCCAGGTATGTCCTGTCCACAAAAAGCAGGGCAAATCCAACCCGGCCAATTACCGCCCCATCAGTCTACTCTCAATCATCAGCAAAGTGATGGAAGGTGTCATCGACAGTGCTATCAAGCAGCACTTACTCACCAATAACCTGCTCACTGATGCCCAGTTTGGGTTCCACCAAGACCACTCAGCTCCCGACCTCATTACAGCCTTGGTCCAAACATGGACAAAAGAGCTGAATTCCAGAGGTGAGGTGAGATTGACTGCCCTCGACATCAAGGCAGCATTTGACCGAGTCTGACATCAAGGAGCCCTAGTAAAATTGAAGTAAATGGTAATCGGGGGAAAATCTCTCCACTGGCTGGAGTCATACCTAGCACAAAGGAAGATGATTGTGGTGGTTGAAAGTCAATCATCACAGCCCCAGGACATCGCGGCAGGAGTTCCTCAGGGCAGTGTCCTAGGCCCAACCATCTTCAGCTGCTTCATCAATGACCTTCCCTCCAACATAAGGTCAGAAATGGGGGTGTTCGCTGATGACTGCACAGTGTTCAGCGCCATGCACAACTCCACAGATAATGAAGCAGTCCATTCCCGCATGCAACAAGACCTCGACGACGTTCAGGCTTGGGCTGATAAGTGGCAGGTAACATTCGCGCCACAGAAGTGCCAGGCAATGACTATCTCCAACAAGCGAGAGTCTAACCACCTCCCCTTGACATTCAATGGCATTACCATCGCTGAATCCCCCACTATCAACATCCTGGGGGTCACCATTAACCAGAAACTTAACTGGACCAGCCACATAAATACTATGGCAACAAGAGCAGGACAGAGGCTAGGTATTCTGCGGCGAGTGTCTCACCTCCTGACTCCCCAAAGCCTTTCCACCATCTACAAGGCACAAGTAAGGAGTGTGATGGAATACTCTCCACTTGCCTGGATGAGTGCAGCTCCAACAACACTCAAGCTCGACACCATCCAAGACAAAGCAGCCGGCTTGATTGGCACCCCATCCACCACCTTAAACATTCACTCCCTTCACCACTGGTGTACCGTGGCTGCAGTGTGTACCATCTGCAGCAACTCGCCAAGGCTTCTTCGACAGCACCTCCCAAACCTACGACCTCTTCCACCTAGAAGGACAAGGGCAGCAGGCACATGGGAACACCAGCACTTCCAAGTTCCCCTCCAAGTCACACACCATCCTGACTTAGTATGTCGCCGATTCTTCATCGTCGCTGGGTCAAAATCCTGGAACTCCCTACCTAACAGCACTGTGGGAGTACCTTCACCACACGGACTGCAGCGGTTCAAGAAGGCGGCTCACCACCATCTTCTCAAGGGCAACTAGGGATGGGCAATAAATGCTGGCATTGCCAATGACGCCCACATCCCATAAAACAAATTTTTTAAAAAAGTGGCTTTGTACCTGATGCGCTATCAATTACTCATAAAAGACTGAGAGTTAGAAGAGTAACCAAAGGCTTTTATTAACAACAGAATGGAGGTCTGCCTCGCGTGGTCGACCGGTCCATGATACTAAGGGCTGGGGAGCAGTCACCTTTATACTAGGACCTGTGGGAGGAGTCAGCCGAGGCATGTCCAGGCATGTACACAGTGGAATACAAACAGGACAAACAGGAATACAAACAGTGGTTTACCACATTCACCCCTTGTTTAAAATTGAGTCCGGCGGGGTGAAGTGTATTAAAAGTTAGTGTATTGGAGTCTCTCCGGAGGTCTTGTCTGCCACTGTGATCTGCGTGGCGACGGCAGGGGTAGTGAAGTTTCCGGCGTCGAGTCCAGCGTAGGCTGTGGCACAGGCGTGTCGTCCTCGTAGATGTCGAGCGGGTCGCGGGGCCCAGGCCTGCCGTCTGCTGGGGCTGGATATCGGATCGTGGGGGGGGGTGGTAGTGGGTAGTGGGTTACTGCGGCCCCCGAGGGTGCAAGGTCTCTTATGGAGACTGTGTCCTCCCGCCCGTCCGGGTATGCGATGTAAGCATACTGGGGGTTGGCGTGGAGGAGGTCGACCCTCTCGACCAGGGGGTCCGTTTTATGGGTCCTCACGTGTCTTCTCAGTAGGACCGGCCCTGGGGACGTCAGCCATGGCGGGTAGCGATGTCCCCGATGTGGACTTCCTTGGGAAGACAAACATTTTCTCATGAGGGGTGGCGTTAGTGGCAGTGCAGAGCAGTGACCGAATAGAGTGGAGCGCATCGGGGAGCACATCCTGCCAGCGGGAGGTTGGAAGGCCCCTAGACTTTAAGGCTAGCAGGACGGCCTTCCAAACTGTCGCATTTTCTCTTTCCACCTGTCCGTTCCCCCGGGGGTTGTAACTGGTGGTCCTGCTTGTGGCAATACCCCTAGTTAGCAGGTACTGACGGAGTTCGTCGCTCATAAACGATGAGCCCCGGTCGCTATGGATATAGCTGGGGAAGCCGAACAGGGTGAAGAGGTTGTTCAGACATTTAATGACCGTGGCACTGGTCATGTCCGGGCAGGGGAAGGCGAACGGGAAACGGGAGTACTCATCAATAATATTGAGGAAGTACACATTGCGGTCGGAGGAGGGGAGAGGCCCTTTAAAATCGACGCTCAGGCGCTCGAAGGGGCGAGTGGCTTTTATCAGGTGGGCCCTGTCTGGTCTATAAAAGTGCGGTTTGCACTCAGCGCAGACTTGGCAGTTCCTGGTCATGGTCCTGACCTCCTCAATAGAGTAAGGCAGGTTGCGGGCCTTGATGAAGTGGAAGAACCTGGTGACCCCCGGGTGGCAGAGGTCATTGTGGAGGGCCTGCAGTCTATCGATCTGCGCGCTGGCGCAGGTGCCACGCGATAGCGCATCCGGGGGTTCATTTAGCTTCCCGGGCCGGTACAAGATCTCGTAGTTGTAGGTGGAAAGTTCGATTCTCCACCTCAAGATCTTGTCATTTTTGATTTTGCCCCTCTGCTTGTTGTTAAACATAAAAGCAACTGAACGCTGGTCAGTGAGCAGGGTAAATCGTTTTCCGGCCAGGTAGTGCCTCCAATGACGCACAGCCTCCACAATCGCCTGGGCCTCCTTCTCAACAGCGGAGTGTCTGGTCTCCGGGCCTTGGAGGGTTCGTGAAAAGAAGGCCACGGGTCTCCCCGCCTGATTGAGGGTAGCGGCCAGGGCAAAGTCAGACGCGTCGCTTTCCACCTGGAAGGGGATGGATTCGTCCAGCATGCATGGTGGCTTTGGCAATGTCCTCCTTGATACGGTGGAAGGCTAAGCGGGCCTCTGCCGTCAAGGGAAAAGAGGTGGACTTGATCAGCGGACGGGCCTTGTCCGCATAGTAGGGGACCCACTGGGCGTAATAGGAGAAAAACCCTAGGCACCTCTTCAGGGCCTTGAGGCAGTGGGGCAGTGGAAGTTCCATAAGGGGACGCATCCGGTCGGGGTCGGGGCCGATGACTCCGTGTTCCACAACACAGCCAAGGATGGCGAGGCGGTTTGTGCGGAATATGCACTTCTCCTTGTTATATGTCAGGTTTAGGAGTTGGGCGGTGCGGAGGAATTTTTCGAGGTTTGCGTCATGGTCCTGCAAGTCATGGCCGCAGATGGTCACATTGTCCAGATATGGGAAAGTGGCCTGCAACGCATTTTGATCTACCATCCGGTCCATCTCCTTTTGGAAGACGGAGACCCCATTGGTGACGCCAAAGGGAACCCTAAGGAAGTGATAGAGGCGGCCGTTTGCCTCAAAGGCAGTGTACTGGCGGTCCTCAGGGCAGATGGGGAGCTGGTGGTACGCTGATTTCAGGTCAATGGTCGAGAAGACGCGGTACTGCGCGATCTGGTTGACCATATCAGCTATACGGGGGAGTGGGTAGGCGTCCAGCAGGGTGTAGCGATTTATTGTCTGGCTGTAGTCGATGACCAGGCGCTGCTTCTCGCCGGTCTTAACAACCACAACCTGGGCTCGCCAGGGGCTGGTGCTGCCCTCAATAATCCCTTCTTTCAGGAGCCGCTCCACTTCGGTTTTAATGAAAACCCTGTCCCCGGCACTGTATCGCCTGCTCTTTGTGGCGATGGGCTTACAGTCGGGGGTGAGGTTAGCAAACAGTGGTGGGGGGGTGACTCTGAGTGTGGAGAGGTTGCACCTGGTGCGCGGCGGGCAGTTTGGAAGCTGCTGGCTGCGGACTGTGAGTGGGGGTAGGGGTCCACCGTACGCCATCGTAACACTTTTAAGGTGGCACTGAAAATCTAACCCCAGCAGGACGGCAGCGCAGAGGTCAGGCAGGACCAGAAGTTTAAAATGATCGTACACGGTCCCGTCTACTACGAGTGTCACCACGCAGTAGCCGCCGATGTCCGCCGACTGGGACTCGGAGGCCATAGAAATCCGCTGTTGCGCAGGCAGGACTGGGAGAGAGCAACGCCGCACCGTGTCGGGGTGGATGAAGCTCTCCGTGCTCCCAGAGTCAAAAAGGCAGATTGTATCGTGACCATTTACCTTAATGTCCATTGTGGAACTGGCCAGTTGGTGCGGTCTCGCTTGGTCCAGTGTAACGGATGCCAGCGTAGGGGTCGGTGTGTCGCTGCGGGTATCAGATGAGGCGGTGTCGGGGGCCTGCTGCGTCCCGGCTGTCGTCCAAGATGGCGGCGTCCATGATCCCCATGTGGCTGGAGGCGTCCAAAATGGCTGCTGTACCGGTGATTCGCACATGGCCGGGGAGGTCCAAGATGGCGGCCCGCATGGCCCACACGCGGCGCTGCTGGGGTTCGGGGTGGCTTTGGCCCTGCAGACGCTAGCGTAGTGTCCCTTCTTCCCGCAGCCCGAGCAGATCGCGTTTTTCGCCGGGCAGCGCGCTCTGGGGTGTTTTGCCTGGCCACAGAAGTAGCATTTCTGGCCTTGGGGCACTGCTGTCTGGCCTTGGGACACTGCTGCGGTAGTTGGGCCGTTGTTGGGGTGTGGCTGGGGTGGCACGGCGCTATGAGGCGGTCCTACCGTGTCCCAGGCTGTCATTCCCCGCGGCGTCCACGGTGCAGAGGAGTAGGCATCCATGCCCTGGTTGGCTGCATCCAACGATAGTGCGAGTTCAGAGGCCTTGTTGAGGTCGAGGTTACTCTGCTCCAACAGTCGCTGTCGGGTGTAATTGGATCTGTGGCCCGCTACAAAAGCGTCCCGGATAAGTTCCTCTGTGTACACGGCGGCCTTTACATCCTTACAACCACAGGCCCGGCCAAGCACAGACAGTGCCTGAAGGTATTCCACGGTCGATTCCCCAGGTTGTTGTTTACGACTCCCCAGGAGGTGCCTGGCGTACACTTCGTTCACTGGGCGCGTGTACTGGTCCTTGAGGAGCTTGATAGCGTCCGCGTACGAGGTCGCGTCTTGGATGACCGAGTACACTCGGTGGTTCACTTTGGAGGTCAGGACATCCAGTTTGTCCTCGTCCGATTTGATTGCTTCGGAGGCGGTCAGGAATTTATCGAAACACTTAAGCCAGTGAGTAAACTTGGTGGATGAGTCCGCCTCCCGATGATCTAAGTCCAGGCATGCTGGTGTGAGGATCTTCTCCATTATAAAAATGTTGTTAATAAAATTGATGCGCTATCAATTACTCATAAAAGACTGAGAGTTAGAAGAGTAACCAAAGGCTTTTATTAACAACAGAATGGAGGTCTGCCTCGCGTGGTCGACCGGTCCATGATACTAAGGGCTGGGGAGCAGTCACCTTTATACTAGGACCTGTGGGAGGAGTCAGCCGAGGCATGTTCAGGCATGTACACAGTGGAATACAAACAGGACAAACAGGAATACAAACAGTGGTTTACCACAGTACCTACCTCCTGGATCCAGGACCCCGACCATACCCACCCCCCACGATCGGAGACCCCCCCACGAGGCCTCCGATCCCCACCATGAGGCCTCCCCCTCACCCCACCGATGATGTTGAAGCCAGACACAATCATCCGGTGGCCGGGGCCCCCATCCTCTGTTCCCCCCGCCCCCATCCTCTGTTCCCCCCACCCCCCTCGCCGATCCCCGACCCCACTTGCCGATCCCCGACCCCTCAACCCTGATCCTCCCCTTCCGTGATCCCAGACTGAGCCAGCCGAGCCCAGACTGAGCCAGCCGATCCCAGACTGAGCCCAGCCGATCCCCAACCCCCCTCCCCCGGACCGACCCCTCGCTCCTTCTCCACATCTACAAGTCTACCCACCTGCAGCCCAGGCAGCCTCTCAATCTGGCTGGCTGCAGGCGGGAATCCGAGGCCTCACATCCAAATCAGGCCCTGCTGTTAAAGCCGGCAGGGCCTACGGCCCACCTCAGAGGCCCACTGCCCGCAAACTGCCTACCTTGAGAAAACTCCGGCCCAAGCCTTTAGTTAATAATCTAGGCTGATGCCCCGGAGTAGTGAGGGAGTGCTATATTACTAGACGAGCCGTGTTTTGGCTGAGATGTTAAACTTAGCTGTTTTGTTGAACAGTAAAACTCCCGTGGCAGTATCTGAAGCTCAGCAGCGAGTGTTCTAGCCAACATTCCTCCCTCGACCATCACCACCAGAAACTGATCATTGCTTTTTATGGCATCATGTTATCTTCAAAATGGCTGCTTAGTTTGCCTTCAGAACAAGCACTTCAAAGTAATTCACTGATCAGACTTTTCAGATTATTATGTAGAGTGTAATGGAATGTCAAAGAACATAAGAACATAAGAAGTAGGAGCAGGAGTAGGCCATACGGCCCCTCGGGCCTGCTCCGCCATTCAATAGGATCATGGCTGATCTGAACCTAGACTCCCGTCCACTTCCCTGCCCGCTCCCTGTAACCCCTAATTCCCTTATCAGCTAGGAAACTGTCTATCTCCATTTTAAATTTATTTAAAGCCGGCTGTGTCTCCTTCTGTTCCTCCTGCCCTTCCAAAGTGGCTAGGAAAGACAGGCTTGATGCTATACCCACACTATCATGTTCAATAAAAAAAAAACTAACAATTTGTGTAAGCTACCTCTCTCCTGTTAACTCATCCCTCAAATTCTGCCAGCTCTGTCTGGTGCTTTTAAAGAAAGATGAAGAAAGAACTTGCATTCGTATAGCATCGTTCATGACCTCAGGACATCCCAAAGCACTTCACAGCCAACTAAGTACTTTGGAAGTGTAGTCGCTGTTGTAATGTAGGGAAACGCAGCAGCCATTTTGCGCACCATGAAATAAATGATCTATCCTATGCCACGCACTCTTTGACTGGCAGCCTTGCCCTCATTTACTTCTCTTTGTGTACTGACAGCTGACTGGAATCTGTCACGTGATCTCCTCATCCTCAGTAGGCAGAAGATTCTACATTCTATTGGTGTGCAGCTCACTCTATGAAACACGAGACAAATTTATTGAACATTAACCAGGAAATGAACAGAACTAAATACATGCAGATGTATTTATAATAATTGCAAACTTCACTGCTCTCAAATTGTCAGAAGCAACAAAGTCATTTCTCCCGCACTAACCCTCAACATTAATCTGACCCTTGAAACACTGTTAGTTACGTCTTACATGGCTATGCGCTTCCACAGAGCCCTCTGACTTGCTGATGTGCCCTTTGATGACTCCATGTCTGCCTGCTGTTTGGTAGCAATGTAGCCAAGATATAGCTCCAACTTTCTTCTGAGATGTCCCAGAGCAAAAGGAATCGAAAACTTGTATTTCTCTGAAGTACGTTTGATAATCAGCCATTCACAAAATGGTTTTTGCCCCCCAAAAATACAGCAGCCAAACAAAGAGGAGCTGTAGGCAGCCCCACAAGATGCTTTTATGGACTTGCATAGTTTCAATTCATGGCTCTGTTCCTAACACTTTGAATGACCTGTTAGATGGGCCTCCATCCAAGTGCTACAATAGCAGCAGTCAACCTCCGCATGTTAGCCAATCTGGGATGTCTATTATTTTGCCGCCTTCAGAAATAGCTAGCAGTAACATTTTAGCCCTGTGCGTGCTGTGACCAACAAGAAAGAATGCAAAATAATCGATCATAGACAAAAATGCTTATTTTTTTTGTCACACTTACCTATAGGACAATCATATAAAACACCTGGCTCTAGTTTTTGTATTTTATAAGGAGCAATCCTGAAGCCAGCCGTGCCGATTATAAATGTGAATTGATCTTTTATCTTTTTTATGCTGAATATCCAAAGTTTAACATATAATTATACAGGAATCTGACCTTTCCTGTGTCTGTAAACACTGCCATTTTGTATTAAGTACTAGGGATAATAATTGAACAGTGAAGTTAGTTTACACAGTCGCTTTCCCTCTTTTTTTCCTCTCGCAATCCTTACTTTTATTCCCATTATATTACTCCCTTCCCAGATTTCCCTCCATTATTTAGATTTCCTCACATGTGGGAAATATTTTATCCTCAAACAAGACTCCAGTAACAATACATTTGTTTATTTTTTTAAGCCAATTGGTATTATAATTGCAAGCCTACTGATTGCTTCATTCTATTTTCATTTACTTTTAATAGCATAATGAGGTGACCTTTTACCTTTTGTTTCACTTCAGCTCCCTTGAAGTTATAGTTGGACTGGAGAGCAACAGTAAAATATTCACCGTCTATGTGCACGGGCTACTTCAGTTACAGGTCAGTACACACCAGTAATATAGGATCACCGGTACAAACGTCACAAGAGTCGACTACATGCGCTACAATCCAGGGATTCCATTCCTGGAAGCTAGGTTCAAATCCGCACCAGTCAAATGGAACGCAACATTTGTCCCTTTCACGATTGTTGCGAATCGCAAGAAAACCCCCCCAATTATTAATGACAGGCATGTTACTTCAGCCACGAGAGATTGGGCTGGAAATACTGTGAACGAGAGTGCTGGATCATTGGTAACACACCCAGTCTGACAGGAAAAATCAATCACTGCAATCCTGGGATCTCCAAACCAGCATTCCCTGCGAGAGGCACTCCTCACTGGGAGTGTCCCAGTGCGCACCAAAGTGGACCTCATTATTGACATAGTTGCATCTATTGCCTACCAATTCCGGAGTAAGGAATGGTATCTAGAAGGCTTAGGAAAAAAGGCAAGTGACCTGCCAAAAAAAGTACAGTATAGAGTAAGGTTGATGAGATTGTTATTCAAAAAAGCAAATTCAAACTAACAATAACAGAAAGGGGTACTGGGGAAGCTGAAAGATTGGAGGAATAATTAAGCAGAAGTCAAGTATTTGAAATGTTTTGTTGTGCGTATATATTTAAATAGAACATCGGAACAGGAGCAGGCCAGTCTCGAACCTGTTCTGCCATTCAATCAGATCATGGCAGATCTGCACCTCAACTCCATCTACCTGCCTTTGATCCATATCCCTTGATACCCTCACCTAATAAAATCTGTTGATCTTGGTCTTGAACATTTAAATTGAGCCCGAGCATCCACAGCCTTTTGGGGGAGAGAGCTGCAGATTTCCACGACCCTTGTGCTTCCTGATTTCACCCCTCAATGGCCGAGCTCCAATTGTCAGATTTTTGGGCTCTTTTGTTCTTGATCCTCACACCAGAAGAAATAGCTTCTCTTTATCTGCCCTATTGAATCCTTTCATCATTTTAAAGACCTCGATCAGATCACCCCTCAACCTTCTAAACTCAAGGGAACACAAGCCAGGTTTATGCAACCTGTCCTCAGAACTCAACCCTTTAAGCCCCGGTGTCATTCTGGTGAATCTGCGCTGCACTCCCCTCCAAGGCTAATAATATCCTTCCTGAGGTGTAGTGGCAAAAACTGACCACCGTACTCCAGATGGGGTCTGACCAAGGCTCCTATACAACTGAAACGTAGGGGTCGATTTTGTCGAACTTGTCGGGAAGAAGGCGGGACTTCCCCTTTTGGGTTTCTGACCCGCCTACTTCGACGTCCGGCCTATCCGCGCGATTTTCCCTTGATTGACCTTGTTGAGCCCGCCCAGTGGGCTCAGCAGGCCAATTAAGGGCCACCCGGCAACAGGTGACATCACAGACTGAAATTTCATCTGTCAAGATTTCTGACAGGTGAAATATCAGTGTTTCACAGCTGTTTGAAGCTGTCAAACACTGACAGTCTGATTTCTAAGATGAGTCCTTCTGCGCAGACTCATTTAGAAATCTCAGCAGCACTAAAAGCTGAAGGCTGTCACTTTTGACGGATCGTATCCGTTCAGCTTTCAGTTCCGGCTGAGTGCTGCGCTCCTGACAGCTACAGGAAGAAAGGCTGTTAAGGTAAGTAAAGGTAAGTAAAAGTTCTTTACACACTTTAGACACACCAAACACACTTACCTTTACACTCATGCACCCATCACTCACCTGAGCGCCGACATCGCGACCCCTCCAACTCCTTCAACCCGATGTCCCGCTGCTCTAACCTGGCGTGGTTTGGAGCCGTCGGGAAACCCACACGACACCCCTCAAAATAGGGATTAGGCTAAAAACTGCCGGTTAACTACCTGTTAACAGGCAGTTAATTGGCACTAATCCCTTCCCGCCTGGCTTCGGCGGGTCCCAGTGCGGGGCAGGTACCCGCCGCCCCAGAAACTTACGTGGGGTGGGGTTTTGGGCGGGATGGTGTCAGGACCCCCAAAGTCGGGATTCCCCCCCCCCCCCACACGCCTGAAAGCCCGCCTGACGGCTCCCCGAAAATCTAGCCCATAAAGTCCTCTGTATTCCAGCCCGCCCCCCCCCCTTGAGATAAAGGCCAACATTCTGTTAATGTTTTTGATTACTTTTTGTACCTGCGCACTCGCTTTTAGTGATTTGTGTACAGGGGTACCTACATTTCTTCGCTCCGCCACAGTTTCTAGTCTCTCCATTAACAACATTTTCCAATTTGTCTTTTTTGGATCCCAGATGATTGTTTTAATTGCACCGAGTTGAAATTACACTAACAAAGCGACTTTTATCAATTTGATTTTGTACAGCTCTAATACGGTTATGTTAGTATTTATGTCCTGGGGCCAATATTTATCACTCAATCAGCATCACTAAAACAGATTATCTGTTCATTATCACATTGCTGTTTGTGGGAGCTTGCTGTGCGCAATTGGCTGCTGTGTTTCCAACATTACAACAGTGACTACACTTCAAAAAAAGTAGTTCATTGGCTGTAAAGCGCTCTGGGACGTCCTGAGGTTGTGAAAGGCGCTATATAAATGCAAGCCTTTTTTTCAATATTATGTGAATGGGTTCAAAATCTTTTTTTTAAACGGCTGGCCCAGGCAGACTGAAGTCTCAGCAGACCCATACTAGGAAATAACAAAGCAAGTAGACAGAGTTTTTTTTTAAATCAACAAATAAAAATAAGGGCAGAAGAAAGTTTACAATAATGATGAATCTTGTAATCTTGCAAGGGCAGGTGATGTAGAGAGCACAAGGGATGTCAAATTAGATAAGTCCCAGAGTTAATTTGCTTCAGATATGTGTTGTTGAAAGATATGCATTTGGGGAGGGCTAACAAGGCAAGGGAATACACATTAAATGGTAGGACACTGAGTAGTGTAGAGGAACAAAGGGACCTTGGAGTGCATGTCCACAGATCCCTGAAGGTAGAGGACAGATAGATAAGGTGGTTAAGAAGGCATACGGAATACTTGCTTTTATTAGCCGAGGTATAGAATACAAGAGCAGGGGGGTTATGCTTCAACTGTATAAAACACTAGTTAGGCCTCAGCTAGAGTACTGCGTGCAGTTCTGGTCACCACATTACAGGAAAGATGTGATTGCAATAGAGAGGATGCAGAGGAGATTTACGAGGATGTTGCCTGGACTGGAAAATTTTAGCTACGAGGAAAGATTGGATAGGCTGGGTTTGTTTTCTTTGGAACAGAGGAGGCTGAGGGGAGACTTAATTGAGGTGTATAAAATTATGAGGGGCCTAGTTAGAGTGGATAGGAAGGACCTATTTCCCTTAGCAGAGGGGTCAACAACCAGGGGGCATAGATTTAAAGTAATTGGTGGAAGTTTAGAGGGGATTTGAGGGGAAATTTCTTCACCCAGAGGGTGGTGGGGGTCTGGAACTCACTGCCTGAAAGGGTGGTAGAGGCAGAAATCCCCACAATGTTTAAAAAGTGCTTGGATGTGCACTGGAAGTGCCGTAACCTACAGGGCTACGGACCAAGAGCTGGAAAGTGGGATTAGGCTGGATAGCTCTTTGTCGGCTGGCGCGGACACGATGGGCCTGAAATGGCCTCCTTCTGTGCTGTAAATTTCTATGATTCTCTGATTCTAGTCTATGTGTCTGAATTTTAAAATCAGTTAAAAAGATTTGAAGCCCTGCAGATGAAACCATTTGAGGCTGCAACAGCAAATCCACCTTTAATCCGCTTTGCCATGGATCCTTTAGCAGATACGCAGCATTGGATTCATCATGCGTGAGGAGTCTGCCAATCAAGCATCAACAAATCAAATATCAACATAATATTATTTTGCAAAGTGACAATATTAACCGAAGACCCCGTAGAACGCTGATGAGTAAGTAAACGCACATTGTCTGGATCAGATTTTAACTGTCCTCTCATCCATACGGTGATCGAGGTACAACGTGTCGGTTCATCGCCGAAGTTACGGTTTGGGCTCTGACTGTTAACCCTGTAAACCAGCCTTTGTCGGGACGGAAGCCATCAGCTGCTGCAGAATGGCTGGTGCCTTTTCACACTGAGGGCTGTGCCCCAAAGCACGGGCAACCTTGAGTGAATGGAAATAACAACAGAAAATGCTGGAAAAACTCAGTAGGCCAGGCAACATCCGTGGAGAGAGAAACCGAGTCAAATAGAGGAAATGAAGTAGGCCCGGCCTTTTAATCTATTTCATTTCCTGTGCTTTTCCAGCCTTGACAAAGGGTTCAACCTGAAACGTTGACTCTATTTCTCTCTCCACGGATGTTGCCTGGCCTGCTGAATTTTTCCAGCATTTTCTGTTGTTATTTTGGATTTCCAGCATCTGCAGTATTTTGCTATCATACTTGAGTGAATGGAGTTGGGCTTCGGTGCGTAACGGGATTGGCCAATTGCCTTAGGTGAGATCAAGGCCCCGATTTTCGGGCAGCTGTCGGGCAGCTTTTCATGCGGCCGTGGTCCGAAAATCGCAGAAAAGGCGGGTCGGGACCCCCCCGCCTGATTCCCCGCCCCATCCGACTTTCGGACTGCCGTTTTCACGCGCCCCGCTTCAGTCCCGCCCGCCACTGGCAGGACTGCTCGTCGGAGCACTAACAAGCAATTATCTGCTTGTTGAAGTGGATTTTCCCATGCCGTTGCGACTTTGGGGCTTTCCCCACCTGAAACCCGCCTGCGGAGAACCCCGCCAATGAGAGCTGGCGTGAAAACAGCTGGCTTGCTTGCTGCAGCAGGTCGCTGAGGGCTGAAGATATTTAAAGAGGCAGCATTTGCAGGCTGCAGGACCTTGTTGATCAAGGCTTGGGGGAACTATTTGAAGCCTTAGGAGCAGCTGCAGAAAGTTGGAGCCTCACACACTTCCTCAGTGTGAGCTCCTGGGAAGCCCCTCTCACCACCCTAACTCAGGACCTCCTCAACCGAGGCATCTGCTAGAAGCATGGGAGACCTTTGGCACCTTCCCTTCCTGGCATTAGAGGATCTCCAACAGCAGAGGTGGCAGCAGCAGAACCAGGAACAGCAGGATGATTACCAGGAGCACCAGGCTGCTGCTCACTCACCTGAAGCTGCACAAGCCAGAAGGGGCCAGCGCTTGGAAGTGGCTTGAGAGCACCTTGCTGCACTTTAGGGGGCCAGTGGGACCCGTTTCTGCACTGGCAGTCCTACTCAGGAGGACTTCCATGAAGATCTGGTTTCTCTGTTCAACAGATGGCCAACGCTCCTCAAGAGATGTCATTCTCTTATGAGCACTCACCAAGTTTTCCCTACCCTGGCGACTTATCTCCTCCATGGAGGTTGCCAACCTTTCCATGGTGCTGCGTTCATGCACCAATGACTCCACAAAGGCTCTGCTCATGGTCGCTATGGACTCCTCCATTCGCTCCACACTCGCAGCGACCCTGGAGACAAAACCTGCCAGAGACTCCTGCATCTGTGCATGGAGATCCATCAGCTCTTCTCTTGCGGATGGACCCAGAGGCAGAGGGTCGAGATGCAGCGCAGCTGAGCTGAGCTGGCAGAGCCCTGCGCCCTCCGACGAGGACTCCCCACTGCTGTCCCTGTCTCCAGAATCTGCTGAGGCTCACTTGTCAGCTGTGAAACACCAGGTGACAACACTACTCTATGTCCCAAAGGTCCCCCTGAGGTGTGAGTGTCTGCGCTGGTGCTGGGTGCGCTTACTTCTGCTGACGCTGCACCCTCAGAGGTTGGAGCTTCCTCTGAGGAGTCTGGCTGCACAGCCTCTTCCTCCTCCACAGTGAGGACGGGGGCTCTGGATGGTACTGTGGGGGAGTAAAGGAAGGAGTTAGAGATGTAATGCCAAGGTTCCTCTGGTGACTCCCAGCAAGTTGGCATCTGCTGACACCTGCATCCATGCAGCATTGGTCTCAGTGGGAGGCCTCTTCCTCCCTGACCTAGGGAAGAGGACCTCCCTGTGGGCCCTAACCCCATCCAATAATGCCTGCAGTGAAGCCTCATCGAATTTGAAGGCAGTTTGGGGTATAGCACTGGCCACAGCTGCTGCAGGCTCCTCTGCCATGCTGTGTGGTTTGTTTGGAAGCCTTCAGAGGATGCAGTGCTTGCTTTGGACCTTGAAAGCATCATACTGTGGGGATTTCTGACACGAATTGGACAATTAGCAAGGCTTCCCACATGCTGGGAATTAATTGGCCAATTGAGGGAAAATTGCGTGGAGCTGGCTGACACTTTTTTATGTGTGTCAGAAACCCCACATTCGGGGAAATCCGACCATTTCCCACACAAGCCGAAACTCGGGGCCCAAGAGTCATAAGTTGCTTAGCATTCCTGATCATTTCCTAAGGAGCGCTTCTGTGCAACATATGGGATGTACATTAGTTGTGGGAATCCAGACAGAACCATGTCTTTTCAGTGAGCCAGTAGTTTGTTTTGGGTCACCTGCAATAGGCCTATTGCGTACTCCCAGGGTTTAGTGTTGCAGTCACACCAGGTTCTCTGGTCATTTTGCATAATCACAAGAGTTTGCTACATGTGATTTGCTAACTTGGTTAAGGCATCCCTCAACTTCAACACATGTTCTACTATTTTTTATCTCCATCACTGAAAGGTAAGTGGTTTTATGTGGGGTAGAAGTGTTAGGAGAGACTATAAAGGCTGCTATTATTTTTACTGTATATTTTGACCTTCGCAAAAAGGTTGTTTGGGAAGCACAATGTTCAGACAAAAGCAGGCTAGAACAACCATTGGCAGTGCTGGTGCGATGGTGCATGTTAGCTCATGTGTCCTTGCAGCAGATGCCACACCTCTTCATCTGTCGGTCTGGTGACCCCGACTCGGTGCTTCCAGTTCCACACCAGTCATTGCCAGGTAGGTGAGCCTCTGCCTGTAAATGTGGGCGCAAGGGTAGTGGCTAATGGGTGGACTCTGATCTGTTTGGCATCCCCCTAATATTGTCCTCTTCTTCCTACAAAGAAAAGCATATGTACAAGTGGATTCCCATTGGGAAACTCATCATCCCAATACTGTATTGTGGTGACCCCAGCCATGTCCCCGAAAAAAAAATATTCTCCTCCAGAGGTCCGGGCCACTTCCAATGGGGCCCAATTTCACCCATCTGGAGGCCAGGATGCCTGGACTCACTTGATGTCGTGGCCTTTACAGATATGGGCCCTAACTGAAATAAAAACAGAAAATGCTGGAAATACTCAGCAGGCCAGGCAGCATCTGTGGAGAGAGAAACAGAGTTAACGTTTCAGGTCGATGCCCCTTCGTCAGAACTGGAAAAAGTTGGAGATGGAACAGGTTTTTAAGCAAGTGAGGGGCAGGGAAAGGGGGGCGGGAGGAAAGAACAAAAGGGAAGGCCTGTGATAGGATGGAAGGCGGGAGAGATTAAAAGACAAAAGGGATGATAGTGCAAGGCAAAAGGAGATGGTAATGGGACAAGTTAAGAGACAAAAGATGGCTCTAGATGAAGTGTAAATGGTGATGGCAGAATGAAAGACAGCTGCCATGTGAGAGAGAGAGAGAAAAAAATGGGGAAAAAAAGATAGGGGCAGAGGTTATGGTCTGAAATTGTTGAACTCGATGTTGAGTCCAGAAGGCTGTAAAGTGCCTAATGGAAAGGGTCCTAACTGAGCCTGGCAAGAAACTCCCAGTGTAGATGACCCCTGACCCCTGCCCCAAACTCTGACCCTGACTCTGACCCTCACCCTGACTCTGACCCTCACCCTGACTCTGACCCTGCCCCTGACTCTGACCCTCACCCTGACTCTGACCCTCACCCTGACCCTGCCCCGAACTCTGACCCTGCCCCTGACTCTGACCCTCACCCTGACTCTGACCCTGACTCTGACCCTCACCCTGACTCTGACCCTCACCCTCACCCTCACTCTGACTCTGACCCTCACCCTGACTCTGCCCCTGACTCTGACCCTCACCCTGACTCTGACCCTGACTCTGACCCTCACCCTGACTCTGACCCCTGACCCTGACTCTGACCCCTGATCCTGACTCTGCCCCTGACCCTGACCCTGACCCATTGACATTTGCATTGCGAGAGGTGGCAGGAGGTCCTTCCCGTTTCCTGGAAACTCCCGGAACCAGAAGCGAACCGGCGCCACCAGGTCTCCGTCATTTTCCAGTGGATTCCACCGGACTCCCGCCGGAGTTATGGTGGGAAACCAGTGGGAACCCCATCCCCACCCCCCTCCCTCTCCCTCCAACACCCCATGGATTTTCAAGGCCATAAGTTTAAATTCCCAAAGCACTGGTAAAAATCCCAAAATAGCATGTAATAAAAATTAAATTTGACTTATTCAATAACTTTATTGACTTAATAAAGGATGAGATCAGTACAGTAATGAGAAATGATCTTGGCTCGGAAGATCAAGATATAGAATCAGTTTGGGTGGAGATAAGAAATAGTAAGGGAAAGAAGTCACTGGTGGGAGTGGTCTACAGGCCCTCTAACAGTAGCTACACTGTAGGACAGAGAATAAATCAAGAAATAATGGGGGCTTGTAAGAAAGGTACTACAATAATCATGGGTGATTTTAATCTTCATATAGATTGGACAAATCAAATTGGCAAAGGTAGCCTTGAGGACGAGTTCATAGAATGTATTCGGGACGGTTTCTTGGAACAATACGTTGTGGAACCAACCAGGGAGCAGACTATTTTAGATCTGGTAATGTGCAATGAGGCAGGATTAATAAATTATCTCATAGTAAAGGATCCTCTAGGGAAGAGTGATGATAGCATGATAGAATTTCACATTCAGTTTGAGGGTAAGAAACTTGGGTCTGAAACTAATGTCTTAAACTTAAATAAAGGCAATTACAAAGGTATGAAGACAGAGTTGGCTAAAGTGGTCTGGGAAAATAGGTTAAAGGGTAAGACGGTAGAAAAGCAGTAGCAGACATTTAAGGAGATATTTCATAACTCTCAGCAAAGGTATATTCCAGTGAGAAGGAAAGACTCTATGAGAAAGATGAACCATCCGTGGCTAACTACGGAAGTTAAGGATGGGGTTAAATTGAAAGAAAAGGCATACAATGCTGCGAAGATTAGTGGTAGGCCAGAGGATTGGGACATTTTTAGAAGCCAGCAAAGGATGACTAAAAAATAATAAAACGGGAAAAGGTAGATTATGAGAGTACACTAGCAAAAAATATAAAAAAGACATTAAGAGCTTCTACAGGTATATAAAAAGGAAGCGAGTAGCTAAAGTAACTGTTGGTTCTCTTAGAGGATGAGACTTGGGAATTAATAATGGGAAACAGGGAAATGGCAGAGACTTTGAACAAATATTTTGTACCTGTCTTCACGGTAGAAGACACTAAAAGCATCCCAATAATAGTAGATAATCAAGGGGCAAAAGGGTCGGAGGAACTTAAAACAATCACTATCGCTAGAGAAAAAGTAGTTGGCAAACTAATGGGACTAAAGGTGGACAAGTCCCCTGGACCTGATGGCCTGCATCCTAGGGTCTTAAAAGAAGTGACTGCAGAGATAGTGGATGCATTGGTTGTAATCTACCAAAATTCCCTGGATTCTGGAATGGTCCCAGCGGATTGGAAAACCGTAAATATAACACCCCTATTCAAGAAAGGAGGGAGACAGAAAGCAGGAAACTATAGGCCAGTTAGCCTAACGTCGGTCATTGGGAAAATGCTGGAGTCCATTATTAAGGAAGTAGTAGCAGTACGTTTAGAAAATCATAATACAATCAAGCAGAGTCAACATGGTTTTATGAAAGGGAAATCATGTTTGACAAATTTACTAGAGTTCTTTGAGGATGTAACGAGCAGGGTAGATAAAGGGGAACCAGTTGATGTAGTGTATTTGGATTTCCAGAAGGCATCGATAAGGTGCCACATAAAAGGTAACTGCACAAGATAAGTGCTCACGATGTTGGGGGTAATAGATTGGATAGAGGATTGGCTAACTAACAGAAAACAGAGAGTCGGAATAAATGGGTCATTTTCAGGTTGGCAAACTGTAACTAATGGGGTACCACAGGGATCAGTGCTGAGGCCTCAACTATTTACAATCTATATTAATGACTTGGATGAAGGGGCCGTGTGTACTGTAGCCAAATTTGCTGACGATACAAAGATAGGTGGGAAAGCAAGTTGTGAGGAGGACACACAGAGTCTGCAAAGGGATATAGAGAGGTTAAGTGAGTGGGCAAAAATTTGGCAGATGGAGGATAATGTGGGAAAATGTGAGGTTATCCACTTTGGTAGGAAGAATAGAAAAGCAAAATATTATTTAAATGGAGAGAGACTACATAATGCTGCGGTACAGAGGGATCTGGGGGTCCTCGTACATGAAACACAAAAAGTTAGCATGCAGGTACAGCAAGTAATTAAGAAGGCAAATTGAATATTGGCCTTTATTGCAAGGGGGATGGAGTATAAAAGTAGGGAAGTCCTGCTACAACTGTACAGGGCGTTGGTGAGACCATACCTGGAGTACTGCGTACAGTTTTGGTCTCCTTATTTAAGGAGGGATGTACTTGCATTGGAGGCAGTTCAGAGAAGGTTCACTAGTTTGATTCCTGGGATGAAGGGGTTGTCTTATGAAGAAAGGTTGAGCAGGTTGGGCCTATACTCACTGGAGTTTAGAAGAATGAGAGGTGATCTTATTGAAACATATAAGATTCTGAGGGGCTTGACAGGGTGGATGCTGAGAGGATGTTTCCCCTCGTGGGGGAATCTAGAACTAGGGGCCATAGTTTCAGAATAAGGGGTCGCCATTTAAAACGGAGATGAGGAGGAATTTCTTCTCTGAGGGTCGTGAATCTTTGGAATTCTCTACCCCAGAGAACTGTGGAGGCAGAGTCATTGAGTATATTCAAGGCGGAGATTGACAGATTTTTGAAAAACAGGGAAGTCAAGGGTTATGGGGAGCGGGCAGGGAAGTGGAGTTGAGGCCAAGATCAGATCAGCCATGATCTTATTGAATGGCGGAGTGGACTCAAGGGGCCGAATGACCTACTCCTGCTCCTATTTCTTATGTTATTCACTCATGTATATCAAAAACCCTCATAATACACAATGTTACATAGCATAAGACCCCATTGTTATAAACAGGGTACCTCTGACTTGGCATGTGCAGTTCCGGGAGTTTGGTTAGTACATTGTTACTAGGGGTACAATAGTGCAACCTTCATCTCTGTCAGGTCACACATTGCGTGTCACATTTTTGGCCATTATTTTACCCTGTTGCACTTTACCATCACAAATTACAACTCGGTAATAGTCAGTACTCAAAATAAATTGGCATTTACACAAAAAGTACTAAACCAATCAAATCACTGAAAAAAAAATACTTTCATGAATGCTTTTGTCTGTATTTTCCTCCCCAAACCTGCCGATTTTAGGCTCAAAATAAGGTTTCTAACATTATTTAAAAAATTAACATGGCTTATTAAAAAACATCTTACAAAGAGTCGGTGCCAGAAACATTCATTTGTCTTTTCTCTTTACAGATGCTGACGGACCTGCTGTGTATTTCCAGCATTTTCTGTTTTTATTTATTTTCAGCAATTATAGTTTATTTATTTTTTACAGAATACACAATAATAAAGTAATTAAAATGGCCTTTGTGTCCTTGAGTACCTTTTTACTGCGAGGCCTCAGCCTCCGCCTCTTTCCACCACCCGGGCTTGACGGTGATATATTTCCCAAAGCTGTCGCTCTGTCAGCTGAAGAGAGTTACCAGCTACACCTCTGCGTGCAACCTCCAGGAGGCCGCAGCATGAGTATGTACAGTCCGCACCATTACCCCGCATGCACCAGTATGATTCAGTGTACAACGTCAAGCATATCTTTCCTTATAGTGTGACAGGGTTTCTGAGATTTTTTTTGTTTTTCCAAGTGATTTGAAAACAAGGCTGCAGATGACATTTTTTTCAGTACATTTTTCACAGCAACAATTATTTCCAACTACTTACAATTTTACTTAAGAGGATCGAGCTGAGGGGCAGCTTGTGTGTCAGCTGTGGCTCAGTTGTTAGCATCACTCGCCTCTGAGGCAGAAGGTTGTGGGTTCAAGTCCCACTCCAGGGACTTGAGCACGAAAATCTGGGCTGACACTCCAGTGCAGTGCTGAGGGAGTGCTGCACTGTCGGAGGTGCCGTCTTTCGGATGAGATGTTAAATCAAGACCCCGTCTGCTCTCTCAGGTGGACGTAAAAGATCCCATGGCACTATTTCAAAGACGAGCAGGGGAGTTCTCCCCGGTGTCCTGGCCAATATTTATCCCTCAATCAACATAACAAAAACAGATGATCTGGCCATTATCACATTGCTGTTTGTGGGAGCTTGCTGTGTGCAGATTGGCTGCCGTGTTTCCCATGTTACAACAGTGACTCCACTTCAAAAAGTATCTCATTGTAATTGGGACACCTGGTGTTTGTGAAAGTGCCATGAAAACACAAGTCTGTTTTAGAGGGAGACCGAACTGGATGAATCAAGGAATTGTAGAAGTTATAGCGCAGAAGGAGGACATGCAGCCCACTGAGCCTCCACGGTGCCATCTCTTCCACTGGAGCCGTCTAATTTAAAACCGATTTCCTCGCTCTTTCTTGTTATCTTTTTATGTTCATTTTCAAATATGTATCCAATTACATTTCAGTTTCTGCCTCAATAGTCACATGTGGCATAACAGCCCGTGTTCTCATAACCTTCGATGTGAAAACAGTGGGGCAGATTTTGAGGCTTCTTGCCCAGTGGAAATGGGGTGCTTGCACCCTGAAAATCACAGGGAAGAACTTGCCACCTTGTTTCACTGCGTCCCCCCACCCCCCAATCGCTGTTTTGCTGACGTTCTCGGAATAGGCGGCTGACGCCAGTGCACAGCTAATTTAGGTATTTAAATTGGGGTCCCAAGATGTCAATAGGATCCCAATACCATTTTAGGACTCAATTGATGGTCCAGCCAAAGAGGAGCCCAAAGGTAAGTACTTTTGGTGGGGCTAAAAGGAGCAGGAGTACTCCTCCGAACGTCACAAAAATAACCTGGGCCACTGCCGCACCGGATCTCCCTCCCACCCGTTCCCCCTCCCCCCATTCTACCATTATACGGGCCTGGAGGTTGGCCAGACGGCCCGATATTGTGGCCCGGTGCTGAATGGTTGCCGTGGGGCACTTGTTTTCGCTCACAGCCCACCAGCCCTGTGTTAATGTGGGCCAGTTTTCCAAATGGACCTGACCTCCCATCGCCACCATTGGGCGTTCTGCCAGCCAACTACCCGAAATCTGCCCTGAGGGGAAAATCTACCTCATTGCTTCTCTCTTCCCACTTTGCTATGCTTCCTTGATACTAATTCACCAACCAGCGGAAACAATCTTTCACTATTCGTTCTCTCAAAGACTTCCAGAATTTTGGAAACCTTGATTTGTTCCCCCATAAATTTCTCTGTTCCAGTGAGACTTTGTTCATAAATATAGCCTCTCGTTTTGAGAACATTATCATGATTTTCCCTGGATGATTTCCACAGCTCTAATATCTTTCCGATAATGGGATGCCCAGAAGTCCTCCTGTGGCCTAACTAATGTCTTGTATTAATTCAACATCACTTTCTTGTTTTATTTTCAATGCCTCGATGCACAAAACCCAGAATCTCATTTGCATTTTTATTGGTCTTTTCTACCTATGCCCTAACCTTTAAAAAATATGATTCTGCACCCCTTGAGCTCCCTGTTTCTCTACTCTATTAAGAATCTTACTTTTTAAGGCATACTTTGCTTCACAATTCTTTGTCGCTCACAATTAACTACTTCACATGTCTCTGCATTAAACTGCATCAGCCACCTAGCTGCCCATTCCACTAAACTGTTTAAGTCTTTCTGCAATTTCTTGCATTCTTCTCTACCGTTTGCTATTCACACTAATTTGGTATCGTCAACAAACTTTGATATCATTCCTCTTGTGCCTATGCCTAAAATATCTATCAAGAGAAAACAAAAAATCCCCTCAGTCCGAATAATATTAATTTACCTTTGGGGTTTGTGGTCATGGAGGCAGGAGTGTAGCTGTACTCCTGGCTGCTGGTATCAGGGCCTCTGGCTGCTGGTTTCTGGGCCTCTGGCTGTTGGTATCAGGACTCTGGCTGCTGGTAGCAGGGCCTCTGGCTGCTGGTATCAGGGCCTCTGGCTGCTGGTAGCAGGGCCTCTGGCTGCTGGTATCAGGGCCTCTGGCTGCTGGTTTCTGGGCCTCTGGCTGCTGGTATCAGGACTCTGGTTGCTGGTAGCAGGGCCTCTGGCTGCTGGTAATAGGTCCTCTGGCTGCTGCTATCAGGGCCTCTGGCTGCTGGTTTCTGGGCCTCTGGCGGCTGGTATCAGGACTCTGGTTGTTGGTAGCAGGGCCTCTGGTTGCTGGTAGCAGGGTATCTGGCTGCTGATATCAGGGCCTCTGGCTGCTGGTATCAGGACTCTGGTTGCTGGTAGCAGAGCCTCTGGCTGCTGGTATCAGTCTCTAGCTGCTGGTTTCTGGGCCTCTGGCTGCTGGTATCAGAGCCTCTGGCTGCTGGTATCGGTCTCTAGCTGCTGGTATTAGTCTCTGGCTGCTGGTATCGGTCTCTAACTGCTGGTATTAGTCTCTGGCTGCTAGTTTCAGGGCCTCTAGCTGCTGTTTCAGTTGAGGTCCCAAATCTTGACAATTGTACCTCAGTTGGTAAATAGAAAAAGATGTGTAAGATTCAACAATAAGCCTGGAAATGACTGTTGGTGTTGCTATTAATGTGCACGCTACTTGTGTGTTGGGGGGGGGGGGGGTCAGTCATTTCACGAGTGGTGTACGGTGCATTTTTACCCAACTATGAAACTATTGCCAGCATCAAATGGCTGGTCAGCATTATAGCGTTGAATCCATGGGGAGCTTGTTAGTGTCAGCACATTGAATATAATTGGGTATTACTGGAGCAGTGCTTAAGAACCTGAGGTTAAGCTGGAAGGCCGTGACAGTGACTGCCATCTGGGAGATGAAGACCTGCAGACCCAGTTGATTACTGGTGTGCCAGTGGCAGTGCAAGTCTTCTTCTTCTTAGGCAGTCCCTCGGAACCGAGGATGACTTGCTTCCACATTAAAAATGAGTTCTCAGGTGACTGATTAGTCCAATGCGGGACCTACAGTCTCTGTCACAAGTGGGGCAGACGGTGGTTGAAGGGGCAGGTGGGTGGGGTGCTTGGGTTGACGTGTGCTCCTTGCGCTGCCTGCGCTTGGCTTCCGCTTGCTCCCGGCGAAGAGACTCGAGGAGTTCGGCGCCTTCCCGGATGCTTCTCCTCCACTTTGTGCGGTCTTGGGCCAGGGATTCCCAGGTGTCGGTTGGGGATGTTGCACTTTTTCAAGGAGGCTTTGAGGGTGTCCTTAAAGCGTTTCCTCTGCCCACCTGGGGCTCTCTTGCCGTGTCGGAGCTCCGCGTAGAGCGCTTGTTTTGGGAGTCTCATGCCGGGCATGCGGACAATGTGGCCCGTCCATCGGAGCTGATCGAGCATGGTCAGAGCTTCGATGCTGGGGATGTTGGCCTGAGTGAGAACACTGACGTTGGTGGGCCTATCCTGCCAATGGATTTGCAGGATCTTGCGGAGGCAGCGTTGGTGGTACCTCTCCAGTGCTTTGAGGTGCCTGCTGTACCTGGTCGATGTCTCTGAAGCATACAGGAGGGCATACAGCAGTGCAAGTCACCATGACCCTGAAACTCTATGCCTTCAAGTTGTTTCTGGCAAACACTGGTGACATTTGCAGTTTTAGCCAACTTTCCACGTACAGCTCCACAAAGTGGTGACTGATGCCTCATTCTGCAACTTGATTTATTTTTCAATGCACCAAGCATCACTAGGAAAGGTCTACTGGCTTTACAAAAGCTTAGCAATTCATTGGCTGTGTGCTGCGATGCCCTACATGAACTGTAAGGGCTTTCACTGCATCAATGTGCAGCGACTTTGAGAACATTGATGCAGAAATGTAACCTGAATGCCTGCTCCCTGGGAGCTTGCATGATGTCTTCAAGGCAATGTTCTGTGCCACCATTATGTTAAAGAGAAAGAAGATTGATTGCTGGGAGACTAAGAGTACCATTTTCAGCCATGGCTCATGGCCCCAGTGTGTCAATCACCAACAGTGGTTGAGTGCAGGTGCAAATCCACTCATGCAACTACCAAGGTAATTATTGAATGTACAATTGAGGTCCTTAAGCATCTCCTCAGGGTCTAGATTTCCCTCCACGGTTGGTGTACCACTGAAATGTGCCGTGACTGTACTTCTACCTGCTGGTCTGACATCGTTCAATTTTTCTCAGTCAACTTCATTTTAATTGGAAATTTCTCTTAACTGAGGTTTGAATAATTATGGGGGAAAATGTGTTAGCGCCCGGTGAAAAATAGCGCCAGCGATCGCTAACTTCAGCTTCAGCGCCCCAAGAGGGAAGTGGAGAGCTAATTCAAGCGCGCCACTTCCTCCTTAGAGCGCTAACCCCGAATAGCGGGGCAGTGCGTTCTGCAGCGCTGCGCACTGGGCCACGTAGCGCTGCCGCACGGAAGGGCTCCTCCCCTCATTAAAGGGGAGGGCCCAAGCCCACAACTCTGCGGGGCCCTACCTGGACCACCGGGGAGCAGGGGGGCCGGGCCAGCAGCCCAGCACTCAAGAGGCGTGCCGGGCTGCCAGATCGCGGCACGGGCCCAGCGTTGAAAGACGCAACGGGCCGCGACAAGGCGGCCGATTTTTTTTTGCCCCGCCCGCCACCTCCCCTTCATGTACCTCCCCGCGAGCCTCCTGCCGCTCCGTTCCCGCCCCCTGAATCGGTCGCTGTCATCGCCCGGCGCAGATTCAGGGGGCGCGGGCCAATGTTGCAGGCAGGGCGAAAACGGGGTGCTGCGCACGGTGATGACATCGTCATCGCCAGTGGAGTGGGTCGCTACCAGTTACCGCCGCCACTAAACTCACGCTGAATTTCGTTAGCAGTGCCGCACCCGGGTGGAAAGTCGTTAGCGCCCCCGGAGACGCTAACGGGAAGCGCACATGCACCGAATTTCTAGCCCCTGATCTGTGATTCAGGTACCAATGGTAAAAAAAAAAAATTTTGTTCCAAAGAAGATTGCTTCTGCTTGCACCCGACAGAAACTGTACCACATCTCAGCTTAACATATTTTTTCTGTGTTTTCCAGGCTGGGCAATATACCTCCATATTCGTGGACAACAGTGCTGGCGCATCCATTTCCATCCAGAGTGGATCAGACTTTATGGGCATTCTTGTTGGTGTATAGCAAGTTGTATTCTGTTAAGAAGAAACCAACTTTAACTTTATTAGAATCTCAATCCTTTTTTAAAAAAAAAATCAGAGATGGAATATTCATATAACGATGTGAAGAAAAACTGGTGGGATTTTACCTTCAGCAGTTGCTACCTTTGTACCCTTGCCATCTATTCTTTTCATCAGCTTTAAGAAATCCAAATTTCATTAGAACTTGTTTTACTTCAAAAACATACACAATGCCACCCTTAATGGCACGTTTTCATCTGCAACACTGGACTGCAATATGCTAAAGTGATTGTACCTAACGTTCATGCAGACATTACAACAGAAAGGCTAAATGAGAGATGCACATTCAAGCTGTCATTACCTTGCTATTGGTATTAAAAAGTTCCTCACAACAACAAAAAAACATTAATTTTATTGATTAAATATCGTTGTCATATTGGAATGCTGATTCCGTGTTATTGTATACTCAAATGATATGGTATCGTGTGGCTTTACGTTAACTCATAGCTGCCCAACAATTTTGAGATGCTTCAGTCGACACTAGGTTCCCAGATGTCGTTGGTGTGGCCTTTGGACGAACTCGCGTGACTAGGAATTGTACAGGAACTCTAAACAGAAGAAAACTTGCACCTGGGAGTACAAGAGAAAAACCGTACATTACACACAGGAGCTTGAGCAAAACGTGCATTACACATTGGAGACAAATTATGGTTTGTAAAGCAAATGTCTAGATTAAAGAGCTCTTATGTAACTGCAGTGATTGATATTTAGAATGAGTTGTGAGGGGTGCAACCATGTATAAAGAGTTGAGGGAACACAAGACAATTCCTGGATTTGGAAGTGGAGATGCAAGCAAGTTTCATTCTCGATGGGGATCGAGGACATTTCCCTCCAGAATTTAGATTTGTGTCATTTTGGTGTAATTTCAAACATTTTTTGAAGCAATCTTTTGATATATTACATCTACCTATCCATATATATAAGATATTTTTAATCTTGTGTATTGTGTATACCCCAGTGAAGCCTTGCTATGTAAACAATTGCAGTGGGAATGCCAATGTTACATTTACTATAACTATTACCTTGAATGCCACAGGTTGGTACTCAAATGGGAATGCCACAGTTTAAAGACAACGCTATATTACCTGTCACACCATTAGGTGACACTATTATTTTTGTCCGCACAAAGCACTCAAAATGCTTTCTGAAAAAAATATCATCTTCCATTTTTTCTTAATAACTGAAATTACTAATGTCCACAATAAGGCTGCAAACAAGATTGAAAAATGACACATTTCACAATAATATTTGCCCACTGAATTGTGTTTTTAATACCTGCAGTAAAGTTTTTTACTTCAAGGCCTCAACAACTGGATAATTTTACCTTACAACAGTTAGAGCTTTGAATCACAGCTATGTATTTAGGCGCGTGTGGAGCATAAACACCGGCAGAGACCAGTCAGGCCGAGTGGCCTGTTTCTGTGCTGTAAATGCCGTGTAATACTGAGCCTGTGCATCCTGCAGTTTCCCAGGATGTAGTCTGTGCATGAACAGGAGTTGAAAGATAGAAGGGGTGCGGTCCCCTCACTACTTGAAAATGTGAGAGTGTCTGTGCTTTTTTCAACGAAAAAAAAACTTTGAAAGCAACAGCTGAATTCTCAAAACTTTTATTTCAGGACAAATGATGATTTTTATCTAAATGGATTAACGATTGATATAAATAGTATTCCCCTAGATCCCTAGATGTTTACTTCAGAAATAATGTTGCTGCTGCCATTGCCCCCCCCCCCCCAGTAAACTTAAATTGTCACCCGCTTCCCTACAACTTGCCGAAATAGCTGCCAGCTGCCCTATCAATAAATAAAGGGGGCAATCTATCGCTCCCATCTCATACAGAAACCTACTACAGGAAACTCTCGTTTAAACGGCACCTAAATATCCGGAATTCTCTATTAACCGGCAAAATTCATACTCCGAAAACACCTCAATAACCGGAATTGTTGCCGAGTCCGAGTCTCCCACGGTGGCTGAGTTAGTCAGTGGGGGTAGTTCTCTAACCTGCCACTACTCGGCTTCTTGGCACTGTCAGACGTCAGAACACCTCAATAACAGGAGTCTGACTCTTTGTTTGTTAAAAATAGCCTCGGTAGATAACCCTCTCCGTCATCCAGAATTTTTAATCAACCGGCACCATCCCGGTCCCGTCGGTGCCGGATACCAGAGAGTTTCCTGTAACTCTAAAGCAGCATGTCCTCCGGCTCACTGTGATAAACGCCCCAGGACATTCGCTAGTGATATGTTAAAAGTGTGTTGAGTGCACAACTTCCTGTTGTCACACTTACTGAGTCACAGTCTTGTCACGGAGCCGCGCTTCTGCTTTGAGACACTTGAGCCCAGATTTTGGCCTAATCCACCCAACGGGAATGGCAAATGTAGAGTAAGATCGGGCGGGATGTAGAACGGGTGTCTGACCCAAACCCGCTCCCATCAGCTGGGTTAGCTTAAAATCGGGCTTTATTTTCAAGCTTGTACTTGGCTCTGATTGGCTAGTTCTTCTCATGTGACCTCTCCACTCCATTCTGCCTCCCAACTCTGGTGCACTATATAAGTCTTAACTTTCAACATTTTAATTCTTTCTTCAACCTTCCGATGGCCAGTTTGCAAGTTCCGGGTCAGAAGCAATGTTTAAGATATCTTTCTTCAGCTGAGCTGGGCTGGGCCTAGAAGGATTTCCAGCAGCCTGCTGGGAAAAGTGGTTCATTTATTTTCATTCATTTTAATTCACCGCTCCATTCCCACTCGGACCTCACCGTCCGCGGCCTCTTGCATTGTTCCACGGAAGCTCAACGTAAACTCGAGGAACAGCACCTCATCTTCCGATTAGGCACTTTGCAGCCTGCCGGACTCGATATCGAGTTCAACAATTTCAGATCATAACCTCGGCCCCTATTACTTTTTACTTACATTTTTTTTCCACCCCTTTGTTTTGGATCTTCCCTTCCCCCCCCACCCCCTTTCCTTTTTTTCTCCCTCCCACACGGCAGCTGTCTCCCATCCTGCCAGGACACTTCACACCTAATCTTGCTGTCTTTTTTCTCAAATGTCCTATTACCATCTCGTCTGGTTTCGAATACTTCTTAATGTCTCTTTTACTTCTTTTGTTCTATCGCAGCCCTGCCTTCGATCTATTTTATTTCCTTTCCAGTTTGAAAAAGGGTTTTGACCCGAAACGTCGACTCTAATTTCTCTCCACGGATGTTGCCTGGCCTGCTGAGTTTTTCCAGCATTTTCTGTTGTATTTTCATTTATTTTCCTTGGCTTATCTGGCTTTGTCCTCAGGCCGTAAGCCCTGGGCTGGAAACAGCATTTGTATTTTTTCTCTTTGAGATGGCTTTGCCCTCAGGCTTCCAGCCGTGGGCCGGCAATGGTGTTTCACGATGCACTGACATTCCATCAGCAAGTTTAATGCTGGTGCAAAGCTGAGAGCCTGCGGAGTGTAAGTCGGATGTGAAGTGAGTCTGAGGTGAAGCAGAATGAGACTCACTCCTCCAGAGAATCTCACTCTGCTTTGTCACAGTGTCAGGTTGGACTCTTAACGCCAGGTTCAAGCTGCATTTACATTATAACTGCAGCATCGATGTCAAAGGAAACTGCTTCGCACAAATGCTGCAGTCGTAAAACGACTTTGTGCTGATATTGCAGTTGTAAATGCACCTTAAATTTTATCATCAGCTTGCTGCTGGCCTTGTCCCTAAGCACAGAGGTTTCAATTTAATCTTCAGCCATCAGACAGTCTGCCTGCAAATTCCCAGTTAGGAACACAGGTTCAGGTTTTTTTTTCTGGACGTGAGCTGGCCACGTGCCCAGGGTCCCAGCCAGGAGTGAGCCAAGCTGGGAACAAGTTTGAAATTTGCTCTTCAGCCAGGAGCCAGCCTTGCCCCAAGTCTCCGGCTGTACAGAGTGCTTTAAATAGAAGGTCGTTGAACACATTTTTGTTTTCCTGCTTTCGTAACTGAGAATTACAAACCTTCATTGTCTGAAGTGTTATTGAGGCAGGGAATGGAAAGAGAAATCCTGCAGTCCTGTATGTGTTTAACTCTTCTGTTTTTTATTTGCTGTTTTTTTAGCTCCCCTATTATTTGCATTTTTAGGTCCTGTTCTGGTTTGCTTCTAAGTCTCTCTTTGTTTCTAAGTCTCTCTCTCTCCCTTTGTGTCAGCTGTGGCTCAGTGGGTAGCACACTCGCTTCTGAGTCAGAAGGTTGTGGGTTCAAGTCCCACTCCAGAGACTTGAGCACATAAAGCTAGGCTGACAGTCCAGTGGAGTGCTGCACTGTCAGAGGTGCCGTCTTTTGGTTGAGACGTTAAGCCGAGGCCCTGTCTGCTCTCTCAGGTGGATGTAAAAGATCCAATGGCGCTATTTCAAAGAAGAGCAGGGGAGTTATCCCCGGTGTCCTGGCCAATATTTATCCCTCAATCAACATCACTAAAACAGATTATCTGGTCATTATCACATTGCTGTTTGTGGGAGCTTGCTGTGCGCAAATTGGCTGCCGCATTTCCTACATTACAACAGTGACTACACTCCAAAAAGTACTTCATTGGCTGTAAAGCGCTTTGGGGCGCCCGCTGGTTGTGAAAGGCGCTATATAAATGCAAGTTTTTCTTTTTTTTTAAGTCTCTGTTTCTAAGTCTCTCTCCGCTGTTTGTGTCTAAGTCCACCTCTTTGTGTTTTAAGTCCTGATTTGATGTTTGTTAAACCCTGCTCTCAACTCTCTCAAATTCCACTACTCCCTGCCTGCCGCTGCCTCCGTATCATGGACCCCATTTACCAGTCCTATATCCTGGTGCCCCCCTCCCCACAAACTCCTCTCCCCAAACTCCCACATTCCAAAACCGCCTCCCAGATCCCACAACCACACTGCACTTCTTCCAGTTCCAGCGTCAGTCTCCCACAACTATCACACAATCACACGCTACTCCCACATCCTGCTTCTTTCAAAGTGTTTTTTGAGAAAAAATAAAGAAACTCTCAGATTCTTACAGGATGAGGCACAGCTTCTGTTGACCCACTAATTGCATGCTGTGAAATTCTGTAACCAGCACAGAAAGCTCTTAATTATTGTGGGGTAAAAATATCCAGTCAAAGCCCAGGTTTTTGAGACGGGATGAGGCCTTAAAGCTCAAAAGTTTAATGGAAGTATTATAAGGCACAAAAGAAAAGGCAGTGGGTAATTTTGATCATAAGATACGTATTTTTAAAATTTTGTTTAAAAACCTTAATTTGGACATCAGCTACTGTGAAAAAAGTGGCGGCTGAAAATTCTTTGGAAAAGCATTTTGGGTGATTCAGTTGGCTCACCAAGGAAGAGTTACAGGCAATTGTTTACACAGGGGAGTTTAGTTCTAAATGTTTACACATCAAATACCAATGTTAAATGTCGACATAAAAGTGTGATAAAAATTGTGATAAGCAGAAAATGAAGTTGTGGACAGGAAGTCTACGTATAGAGGGCGGAATATAATGTGACCAGGGTGTGCAGACATAATTCAGTCCCGATTTTAAAGTCATACATTCCATCCTTATTTTTATATAATACTTCAATTTTATTTATATCATTGGCCCAACCATCTGCGGGCTGCATTCCTGGCGGTTGGGGTGGCATCACCAACACAGGCCCTGCTAGATTTTGGGTGTCAGCAGCAGGGCCTCGGATGAGGCCAGCAGCGAGTGTGCTATTATGGGCACATCTGTGGCCACTGCCTGCTCACTGCTGTTGGAATTTCCAACACCTAGCAGCTATGGGGGTACAAAGGCAGCACCCCCCACCCAAGACCCCATCCAACTCCCCTTGACCCCCCTGACATGAATCAGTCATTCATGAAAGAAAGACTTATGAAATAATACTGAGTGGCCTACGGGTGGCGTTGTCCAGGGAGAGTATAAATACTCGGGCTCAGGCCCAGCTTGCGCAGGACATTCCTAACAGGAACTAGTGAAGGACACAACTAGACCTCCATGTTGTAAAACAGTTGATTAAAGCTTTGTTTAATGCTTAGACCAAGTGCCTAGTAGTTTTCTTACGTCACCCCCTATGTAAGAGGACCAAAATAATTTACCAGTCTTTGGGAGTTCAGACCACTTCCCTCAAGACGTTAAACCGAGGCCCCATCCGCCCCCTCAGGTGGACGGAAAACACCCCACAGCACTATTTTGAAGTTGAGCAGGGGAGTTCTCCCTAGTCTCCTGGCCAATATTTATCCCTCAACCAACATCACTAAAACCGATTATCTGGTCATTATTGCATTGCTGTTTGTGGGAGCTTGCTGTGCGCAAATTGGCCGCTGTGTTTCCTCCATGACAACAGTGACTACAATTTAAAAGTACGTCATTGGCTGTAAAGCACTTTGGGACATCCTGAGGTCATGAAAGGTGCTATATAAATGCAAGTTCTTCCTTATCGCTCGCCTAGACCCCATATCAGGGGAGCCCCACCCAAGCCATTCTGGTGGCCAGTGCATCTTATCTCTCTATACCACTATAGTGTGAGATAAGGTGTACTGGCCACCAGAACAATCCCTTCTGAGTCCGGGAAGCAGGAACTCCCAGCAAAGCGAGTCCCCAACCCCTAGCTTCGCCCCCTTGACATCATTGTCCTTTAAGGGCCGGATTGAGGTTCCATTCTTTACAAGGGCCACCGGGTACTCCTGGAGTTGGCCAGTAGCTGGCATAACACGAACTCTGCCTTTGCCAATGGGTTCAGCCAGAGTCACAGTGGGATGGGAGTCTGTCAGAACCCTTGAGGAAATTTAGAGCAATTATTTATAGTTAAATAACAAAAACCTATGGCAATTTAGGATGCAGAGGAGTAGAATTGGTTGGAGAATAAGGAGTTTTTCTGAGGTACAGGCTGACGGACTGGGAGAAGCAAAACTGAGTCACTACAGCAGATGGGCATAATTACTGCATGACAAGTTTACATAAGCATTTTTCATTATAAATGTGAACATTGAAGTTTATAATGGACGTGCATGCAGACATAAGATTACTAATGTATTATAGATAGATATATTTATTCTGCACATATCTTTATGCACTATACATACACAAATATAAATTCATTTGAATATACTTTTATATATTTCACAATTTTTTTAACTTCCATTTGCTTTATTCATGAACTTCTATAATTGTATAAAATGTCCCAATTATACAATTTTGTCTTATTTTTCATTTACACGCTTCTATTTCTATATAACTTCTCTCTACAGTTCAACTGATTTTACATTTTTAACCATCATTTCAATTATTTCCAACAGCCTAAATGTACCACCACAGTAATGTATTCTCCATCACACAATAAAATCGACAGATCTGTCACGTGTTCCATTGAAAAATCCTATGTAAACATTCCCACAGATAATCTCATGATAAAATGTCCACACTTACCTGACACACTTATGTGTAACCATTCCCTTTGGTTCCCGTAGGTGGCACTGTAACCGGAATTCCAATGATCACTGAGCTGAGACACTTGGGGGATGAAATTGGCCGATGCCAGTAGCCCAAAACAGGCTCATAGCGAATCGGCGACCATTCCGTTGACTCCAATGGAAAAGAAAATTGAGGATGATGTAAGATGGATGCTGATTGGCTTTGAGCCCGTTTTTGCGCCACTGGTATAGATTAATTTCACCCCTCAATCTTTAACGCCGTTCAAATCATTCAAACTTCTCAGCATGTAGTTGCAGGCTCAAGCCATTAGGTGGCACTTTTTAAAAATCATTTTTCAAGTCACTCAAATTTATTCTGAAAAATTGTCAACTGCAATTTTTTCTCTGTAACTGAAATTTCTAATGTCCAAAATAAGGGTTTAAACAATAAAAGGGTTTAATTCAATAAATACATATTTCACAATAAGGTGATTAAATGTATCCTTTCACGTGTATTTTGTCTTGTTTAAAGTCTCATTAAAGTTGAGGCCTCAACCTCTACCAAAAGCCTGGGCTTGGACTTCATATTTTTGCCCAGAGCTGTGACAGTTAGCTGAATTTAGATTGTGCAATCTGAGCATGTGGTGTGTACCAATTTCCCAGGATGTATCATTACCATTCAGTAGCTGAATTGCTGGAATATTTTTCTTTGGCTTCCAGCAGTTGCTACTCAAATGTTTTCCAAATTGAAGAAAAGATAACGTTTATATTGAGTGGGGATACGGGAGGACAGTGCCAGGTTGAACTGGAAGAGAAAAGTGCCTATAGGGCATAGGAGGAGGGGCAAAGTGTCTCTGGGAACTGGGTCTAGAGGGGCCAGTATTCTCGTCTGTGATTTTGCAAGACCACCAGGTTTTCTGCAGATGGGCTCCTGTTGGTGTGCAGAGCCCCAGCAGGAACTCGCCTTGTATACAGGATGAAGCTGAACCACGTATCAGCGGTGACGGAAGGGCGGGCAGAAGTCATGCCCCACCAGAACACCACCGCGGGGAGGACAATCTCAACCTCTCTGTGTATAGGGGAGGGTGCCGCACAGGGGAGGGTGCCGCACAGGGAGGGTGCCGCACAGGGAGGGTGCCGCACAGGGCGCACAGGGAGGGTGCTGCACAGGGAGGGTGCCGCACAGGGAGGGTGCCGCACAGGGCGCACAGGGAGGGTGCCGCACAGAAGCCAAGGTGTCACACAGGATTTTCCCTCCAATGTAAATGCCTCCAATATCAGCACTGTGTGTGTGACGTTTGCGAGATTTCATTCTCCATCGCACGACGGTGGGTCCTGCAGTGTTTGAGGATCGGCCAGCTATTACCATGTCACAACAGGATCTCTGCTTATTTCCTAATAAAGAAAACACACAAAACACCATTTTGAAACAACCAACAATTTGTTTCCAAGAACAAGTGGAGCTGGAGGTGGACGTGATGGAGGATCAGTGCCTGTGTTGGGTTCAGGTTGACGGTTGACAACAACAGTCGAATTTGCATCTATGTGACCCTCTGGGCAAGTCTGAAATGTTCTTCTGGAGGTTGGAAGATGAAACATGGGGGGAGAAATTGGGTATAGCCCCGTTTGGGGCGCTAGTTCTGGCGAAGCGCAAAGCCTAACGCCAGTTGCGATTTAGCGCCACCTGGCGCGATATTGGGTCATTGCGCCCCTGAGGGTGATTGCAGTGCTAAATCAGGCGCTGCACAAGGCTCTTAAGGCGCTAACCTGGGGGCGCAACCCAATTTAGCGGCGGCGGGGCGCAGCGCAGGTGCTTTCAATAATCACTTTCCCTGAGTCACACTGGTGCCGGCCAGCTCTTAAAGGAGCAGGTCAATTGGCATCACCAGACACACTCACTGCCTTGTAGGCCTTCAAAGCGGTGGGAGCCTACCTGTGGCGCACCAGCCTAGCAAGAAATGGAAAGGGTGAGGCAGAGGACGGAACGCCTCACTGATGGGGCATTGGATGCTTTGGTTGGCGCAGTGGAATCAAGGCCAAGGAAGATGGTCGGAATGTGATTTATGTTTTGGACAGTCTCCCGGGTGTGAGAGGCAGTTATGTGTCAGTGTATTAGTTTTGCTTTCTGCTGCCATAGCTTTCTCATGTTTGAAGGAACCACATTTTGTGTAATGAAACACTTTCTTCATTTACAATGGCCATGCCTTCTATTTACATGCATCTTGCCCTTCACAGGCTTGGGGGTATCAGACCGGTTCCATTCCTGTTCTTGGAATGGCAGCAAGCATTCCGTGAGAGGGGCCTAGAAGCTACTTCTGATCAGCCTCTGACGCGCAGCCTGAGAAGAGCCGCTCGCGTAGAAGTTCAGGCCAGCAGGCATCTTCTCAGCCACTGACAGAGATGTCCTGCACCTTATCTGAGGCTGCAAATCTGTCTGAAGCAGCTGGCACAGCTCAGTCACCACCTCCTTTCTAAATCGCAGCCTTCTGACACACTGCTCCTCCGGCATGTTCATGTAGGAAAACTGCTGTCGGAAAACCCTGCCAGCGTAAGGTCTGCTGTGGCGACATCTGTTGGCCCTCTTCCATCTGGCCATGCCCGCCCCCCTCTCCCAGTGTCTCAGTGCCCTTTCCAGATGATTCAGCAGCAGGACGTTCCCCTCCAATGCAGCCCCCATAATAAGTGCCCACAGGAAGGTTCCCCGTTCTCAAGGCTCACCAACAGCAAGGTGATGGTCAGAAGGCTGAAGATCGTCTGCCTGCGCTGGCTCAGTGGTCAAATGGCTCTCAGTGTGCAGCTCAGCAACTCTTTGTAGCTCTTGAGGAAGTTGTGCACCAAAAATGGCTGCCGCTTTTAAACCACACCAGTCCCCTTTAAATAACGCTCCTCCAGCCGAGAGCGACTTGGTAAGGTCCAGGTAAGCTGTCACTATTAGCGCCAGGCGCTACGGAGGGGGGCGCCACTGAATTTCCAGTCCGGGGTGCCAAAAAGGCGTTGCACACTCAAATGACATCATAATCAGCCTGCGCCCATGAGCGGGCGCTAAATGCATGCTCAATATGGGGCGAGGCGCTAGACGCCTTGCGCCCTCCCGGAAATTAGCTAATGCCCCACTTCTCGGCCTCTTTAGGCGTTAATCGGTGGCGCAACCAACTGAATTTCTCCCCCATGAAAACCTAACCGGTTCAATAATGTCCTTTAGGGAAGAATCGTCTGAGGGGGTCGAAGAGAAATTTTCCAATTTTTTTCCCTCTTATTGGCCCTGGGTTTTTTCTCTGTTTTATTTGCCTTAGTCAGGAGATGACATGGCTGGGGTGAGGGGTGGGGTGTAGCCATGATGCTCCAGCCATCATGAGGTGAGGGGCAGGCTGGGTGGACCATCTTTTCCTGCCAGTCAATGACACCTGCAGTCCTTACCCAGTCTGGCCTATATGTGACTCCAGTCCCACCCCCTAATTGCCCTCTGAAGTGGCCTAGCAGGCCACTCAGTTGTATCAGACCACTAGTGGTTCAAAAGATTGGCTCACCACCACCTTCTCAGGGCAACTAGTAATGGGCAATAAATGCCAGAGACGCCAATATCCCGAGAATGAATAAAAAAAATTGAAAGATGACTGCATTTGCTGAGCTCAGGTTGCAGGGCTTTTTAGAAGGTAAAACAGCTCATGACATATGAGTCAATCCTACCAGGGAAGTCTTTAATTAATTCCTTTGAAAGGTCTCTCAGGAACTCTTCCATGTTTAAATCCCTTCATAGCCTCGCCCCTCCCTGTCTACATAACATCCTCCAGCCCCACAACCCCTTCCTTTAACTCTGGCCTGTTTGCATACCCACCGCCCTTCGCCCTGCCATTGGTGGCCGTGCCTTGGCCCTATTCTCTGGAATTCCCTCCATAAACCTCGCTGCCTCTCCACCTTCGTCTCCTCCGTTTAAGACCCTCCTTAAAACGTATCTCTTTGCCCAAGCTTTTGGGGCATCCATCCTAACATAGAAACATAGAAGATAGGAGCAGGAGTAGGCCATTCGGTCCCTCGAGCCTGCTCTGCCATTCAATGAGATCATGGCTGATCATCCAAACTCAGTACCCTGTCCCTGCCTTCTCCTCATATCCCTTGATCCCTTTAACCTTAAGAAATATATCTAACTCCTTCTTGAATATATTTAATGAATTGGCCTCAACTGCCTTCTGTGGTAGAGAATTCCACAGGTTCACCACTCTCTGGGTGAAGAAATTCCTCCTCATCTCTGTCCTAAATGGCTTACCCTTTATCTTTAGACTGTGACCCCTGGTTCTGGACTCCCCTGCCATCGGGAACATCCTTCCTGCATCTAGTCTGTCTAGTCCTGTTAGAATTTTATAGGTTTCAATGAGATCCCCTCTCATTCTTCTAAACTCCAGTGAGTACAAGCCCAATCGACCCAATCTCTCCTCATACGTCATTCCTGCCATCCCAGGTATCAGTCTGGTGAATCTTCGCTGCACTCCCTCCATGGCAAGAACATCCTTCCTCATCTCTTCTTCTTTGGCTTGGCATCCATTTTCTTTTATTATGCTTCTGTGACGCGCCTTGGAACGTTTTTCTATGCTTAAAAGTGTCAAATAAATGCAAGTTGTTTTTTGTTGTACAGGTAGTAGTTTAGGATGCCTCTTCTGCCCCAGTGAGTGGGGAGACCAAATACCATGTTAAGACCCAGTGGCCTTGCTATTTTCATTCAGATGCACTGACAAGCTAACCAGGTGCAAATGGATCTTTTGAGAGGAAGAGGGTTTGAAATCTCTATCTCCACACTTGGCTGAGTTCCCGAGGCAACGAATACTTCAGCTCGCACTTTATCAGTTTCGGCCTCAAGGAAAGGCTGAATCCTAACTGAGATTTTGATCAGTGAGGATCTGATGGCATTTGCTTTCAGTCAACAGGAGTGCTTCGAGAGGCACGACAGAACCTCAAGCTGTAGCAGCTCACTGCAGCTCTCCTTGTTTCACACCAGAGCAATCACTGCGCACAGCGCTTTTGCAGAAGGAGAATATTCTTCACACAGATTAGACTTCCGCGACCGGTGGGCGCCGCGGGGACTGGAGTGCATCATCACCCTGGCCAATCAAATTTTAATTTAAGTTGTTAAGTTTTATTTAAAGTTTTATTAGTTATAGATTATGGGGGAAAAATTCAGTATCGCCCCGTTTGGGGCGCCATTATCGGCCGTGCGCAAAGTTTAGCGCCTGGCGCTAATTATCGCCTCCGACGGCAAACTTGGCTTTTATCGCCCCTGGAGGTGATTGGAGCGCTAAATCAGGCTGTTCACACCTGTCTTAAGGCGCAAAGGCCGAGGAGCGAGGCGCTACCTCAGAGCGCTGGCGAAGCAAGGAAGGGCAAATCAAAATAAACCTGCAAAGTGCTGCTCAGTACCCAAAACCCCTTCACACAGTGTTGAATCTCTCCAGAAGTCTCTCTCTCTCTCTCAGAATGCGTGGTGCAAAAATGTCACCAACAAAAAAAGGCAGGAAGTGGTCACCTTTAAATAGCGCTCCCCCAGTCCCTTTCTGACTGCAAAACGCTCCCCTCAACCTGTCGTTGCTAGCGGCAGGCGGTAAGGCAGGGGGGGCGCCACTCAATATCCGGTCCGGGGCGCTACCGGAGCGTTGCACACTAGACTGACGTCACGATCTGCCGGCGCAGGTGATCGTGGCAGTAGTGTTTAGTGCCACCGCAAAATGTCTAGTTAATTTAGCGAGCGGCGCAAACATCGCCGTGACCGTGCGCTAGTTGCTTTGCGCCCCATTAGCGCCCTCTTAAGGCGCTAACGGGAGGCGCAAACATCTGAATTTTCCCCCCTATTTGTTTAACCACCCAAAACCAGAAGAGTACACAGATTAGAACATTTTTTAAATTGTAGGAGGGATTTTAGCCCCTCCCGCTGAAAACCATGTGGTAGGCCGTTAAAACCATCTGGTGTCTCACCCGTCGACGTCCCCCACAGGCGTCGATTTTAACCTGCTCCTCGGAGCAGGCGAGAAGGACACCCGCCAGAAACCAACGGGGCTCCTTTAAATATGCAGATTAGGCACCCATGGCCCAGTTGGCCATTTTAACCCAAGGGCCTGAGCGGGGCAGCTGTCCCTCCAGGTGACCCTCCTGGGAATAGGAGCCGGGGCCAGGAGAGGCCCACACAGCCAAGTCTTTTTACTTTCCTTGTGTCCGCACCATCACTCTCCCACTCCAAACATGACCCCTGTTCCCCATTCCCTTGAACCTCCCTCCGTATGACAGCCTAACCCTGCCTTCGCCAAGACCCAGCAGATCTTCGTGTGTCTAGGGATAGACAATAACTGCGGCCTTGCCAAAGTCACCCTCACCGCCACCCCCCCCCCCCAACAAAAACAAAAAATATTTGGCCGGAATTTCCAGGGGGGTGGTCCTGATGTTCCGCCGTAACTTTGGTCGAAGATCAGTGGAACCCACGGAGACATGGCACAAATGGCTAAAAACTGCCGTTTATCATAGAGCCATAGAATGATACAGCACAGAAGGCTCCCCTTCAGCCCATCGTGCCTGTGCCGGCTCTCCAGAGGTTTCTCCAGATGATCTCGCTGATTTTTGGTTGCGGTTATGGTGGGCGATCGGGAGAATGCCCCGTGGAAATTCTCGCCCATTGTCCCTTCTCAGTTTGCAATTTATTGAATAATCAGATTCTTCTCTTCTTAGGCAGTCCCTCGGAACCGAGGATGACTTGCTTCCACATTAAAAATGAGTTCTCAGGTGACTGATGAGTCCAATGCGGGACCTACAGTCTCTGTCACAGGTGGGGCAGACGGTGGTTGAAGGGGCAGGTGGGTGGGGTGCTTGGGTTGACGTGCGCTCCTTGCGCTGCCTGCGCTTGGCTTCCGCTTGCTCCCGGCGAAGAGACTCGAGGTGTTCGGCGCCTTCCTGGATGCTTCTCCTCCACTTTGTGCGGTCTTGGGCCAGGGATTCCCAGGTGTCGGTGGGGATGTTGCACCTTTTCAAGGAGGCTTTGAGGGTGTCCTTGAAGCGTTTCCTCTGCCCACCTGGGGCTCTCTTGCCGTGCCGTGAATAATCAGATAGTGGCTCTTATCTGCAGCTTGTAGCTAATTTAGGATTTCATACTGCTCCCTTCTCATTGTCCAGCCCACTATGTTGGAGATTATATTCCAACAGTTTTATCTACAGACTGAAAACAGCAATATCGTGGGTGAACCAGAAGGAATATATTTCCCCAGAAACCTTGAGTAACCCACAGACAGCAATTTCCAGGCTCTATTTTTATAATGAGCAGATATGGGACTGAATGGAACTCATGCTGTCAAATAAAAACATTTTGTAACATGATACAGTCGTGGCCTTCCACACTCGGTTGATACTAGACAGGACTAAGCCTGTTTTAGGAGGTGTAAAGCTATGCAAAGACATCAATCTTTTATTGCTGGCTGAATATTAATGGAGCGTCAGAGATTCAATTCCCCAGAATCAAGTTAAAACATGAAATTAAATCCAAATGTTGGATTTGTCATGGCATTGTTACTTTAGTTAATTTGAAATATTTCATTAAATATTAAACATTGAGACAAAGAATTTTTCTCAAAGCGGTTAGGTAATACCAGAGCTGGTTAGGTATAACAGACCTCGTTAGATAGTACCAGACCTGGTTAGATAGTACCAGACCTGGTTAAGTATCACCAGACCTGGTTAGATAGTACCAGACCTGGTTAAGTATCACCAGACCTGGTTAGATAGTACCAGACCTGGTTAAGTATCACCAGACCTCATTAGGCAGTACTGGACCTCGTTAGGCAGTACTGGACCGCGTTAGGCAGTACTGGACCGCGTTAGGCAGTACTGGACCGTGTTAGGCAGTACTGGACCGCGTTAGGCAGTACTGGACCGCGTTAGGCAGTACTGGATCTTGTTAGGCAGTACTGGATTGCGTTAGGCAGTACTGGACCGCGTTAGGCAGTACTGGGCCGCGTTAGGCAGTACTGGATCTTGTTAGGCAGTACTGGACCGCGTTAGGCAGTACTGGACTGCGTTAGGCAGTACTGGACCGCGTTAGGCAGTACTTGTGGTAAACCACTGTTATACCTGCCTGTGTGGGTGTTTGTATTCCACTGTGTACATGTCTGTACATGCCTCGGCTGACTCCTCCCACGAGTCCAGGTATAAAAGGTGACTGCTCCACAGTCCCTCTGTATTCTGGACTGGTCGACCACTCGAGGCACACCTTCATTCTCTTGTTAATAAAAGCCTGTTAGTTACTCGCTTAACCTCAGTCTTTTGAGTAATTGATAGCGCATCAGTACTGGACCGCGTTAGGCAGTACTGGATCTTGTTAGGCAGTACCAGACCTGGTTAAGTAGCACCAGATAGTGCCAGACCTTGTTAGGTCATAGTGGACCTCGTTAGATATTACCAGACCTGGTTAGATAGCACCAAACTTGTCATTGACATTCAAGATGTCAATGACTGAGTCACTGAACTAAATTTGTCTTTTTTGGTAGTTTTTTGTGCTTCACAAGGTATTAACCTCTGAGTGCCACAAATGAAACATTAGCAGCACTAAATATTCCGATCAAAGATTGACCTGGTCACATCAGACAGCCTTCATAATCTTTTCATCTAAAAAGCCGTTACTTAATAAAAAGGACAGTAAGAACATGAGGCAGCAAAAAGAGCTGAGTAAAAAATTTCAAACTTTAAAAATAGACAGAAGTTTAGAATAGCTAGAATGGAGTTAGAATAGTAGCATAAAACAAAGTCACTTGTTAACATAATAAATAAGTTTGGGAGAAAAGGGAAGAGGCAATGGGAGAGAAAGGGGGACAACATGGTATTTGACAAAAAGGTAGCAATTCTTGCTCGGTTTGTTATGTTTTAATTCTATCACAGTACATAAGGGATTAAAAACCAGTTTCACTCATAGAAGAATATTCCAGCTGATTTTGATTTAATTATTGCAAATTTTAGTGGATGTTGTCAGGAGAACCAAACTATTCAATTCAAATACAAATATCCTGACACTGATTTCCCTATACTTTGCAGAAGAAAAACATTTAATCCTGGGACCCCCCCCCCCCCCTCTTTGCGTTGTCATGGTATTTCCAGGGTTTCCTGGTGGGGTGCCTGGGAGTACAATAGGCACAGGCAAAGGGCAACCTCATGGTAAAGAGATGGAAGGAGGGGTTTCTGGCCTCCTCTCATTTGTACAATGCCAGAAAGGTTTATATTCTTTGGATACCAGCCATGAGGTCACGCTGGCTGGCAGACAGCCATTCCTGCTGCTGCAGGCCTCTCAAGCCTGCAGCAGAGGTTGTATTCCCACCCCGGTCCATCAGGTGCACGCTCTGCTGGGATAGACTGGTGTCCTGAACTCAGAAGTACAGACAAGTTTGGGTTATTGCAGATGGAGCACACTTCAGGTGTGCTTTGTCTGCCTGGCACCCTGGCATCAAGGAGGGGGCATGGGGGTGAGGGAGGAAACAAAAATATTGTCCCTCTTGTGCTTTTTTTTCAAATATAGTTTTGTTGAGCCACTCCTTTTAAATTGAACAGTTATTTAAACATCTTTGAGGATATTTATCAGCCCATAATTACTGAGGAGCTAGCTAAGCTTATTAACCACGGTTAGAATATATGCTGTGTTACTGCTCTGACGTGCATGTTCTATTATTGATTAACAATTTTCTTTTGGCCGTTAAAGCCTACGTTAAAATCTAGTGTAGTGTTATTCTATTGCCTTCCGAAGAGGAAGGGCATCATGTGGGATCACAGGATAAAGGTAATAGAACTGAAGAGGATTCTCTGTTTAATCCTTGGGCACACAACAAATTCACTTAGAAACATAGGAACAGGAGGAGGCCATTCAGCCCCTCGAGCCTGTTCCACCATTCAGTGTGATTGTGGCTGACCTGCGACCTAACTCCATATACCCACCTTTGTCCCAAATCCCTTAATACCTTTGGTTAAAAAAAAATCAATCTCCAATTTAAAATTAACAATTGATCTAACATCAATTGCCCTTTTTGGATGAGAGATCCAAAATTCTACCACCCTTTGTGTGTAGAAGTGTTTCCGAATTTCACTCCTGAAAGGTCTGGCTCTAATTTTTAGACTATGCTCTAGACTCCCCAACCAGCGGAAATAGTTTCTCTCTCTCTACCCTATCTGTTCCCCTGAATATCTTGAAAACTTTGATCAAATCACCCCTTAACCTTCTAACTTCCAGGGAATACAACCCCAGTTACAACCTTAGGCATCAGTGCAGGTGAAATACACTCTTCAAATCTTCCAATGGGGGCGGGAGGTTTGGCATTGTGACTCCCTCCATGTTTCGGCACTCTGTGCCTTCTTTCGAAGTTGGCCAATCTCTGTAGCTTGTCCACAGAAAGTTTGAGAACTGATTGAGTGTCAGTAGCATGTGCGAAGAATTAAAATCAGTCTTCAATCTGTCACAACTGCATTATTCTAGGCTGATGAGGTATATGGCAGGCTACATTTACTGAGGCTCACTCTCATTTCTCACGTTGGCACTGTTCTTCATTCCTCCAGCAGCCCTACTCTCTGTTCTCCCTCTGAGCTTCATCAATTACAGGACATTGGCCTGGGGTTCAGAGCAGCACACTAATTGATCATATACAGGAAACTTTCGTTTAACCGGAGGTTAAATGTCCGGAAAGCTCTATCTACCGGCAAAATTCAGGAGCTGTTTCCTATAAGTTTTTTTACTTCTTGTTGCGTTTTTTTTCCAGTCAGGCTCTGCAAGGTCTAGCTGAAGCAGTTGCTTAGCTGCAGAGACACTTTTAAGCTGCGGCCGACTGTTTTGAAGCTGTTGCTAAGCAACAGGGTTTGTTGATTCACACGGAGCTCAAAAGCTCCGTATGTTTTAACATTAGCGCTGGTTTCTACGGCAGTTTTGATGGGACGGCACCAGCTCGGTCCCGTCAGTGCCGGATACCAGAAAGTTTCCTGTAGCTATAAATAGCTTGGCAGGTTCTTAGCTTTCCAATTACATTGTTTGACATCTTTGAATAGTTACCTTCTTCACCAAGAGGGGAAACTAACAAAAACTTTGATGTTTGCATGCTGGTAAATACTAGACACAGAGAAAATATTCTTTTTTTTTATTCGTTCATGGGATGTGGGCGTCGCTGGCAAGGCCAGCATTTATTGCCCATCCCTAATTGCCCTTGAGAAGGTGGTGGTGAGCCACCTTCTTGAACCGCTGCAGTCTGTGTGGTGAAGGTACTCCCACAGTGTTGTTAGGGAGTTCCAGGATTTTGACCCAGCGACGATGAAGGATCGGCGATATACTTTCAAGTCAGGATGATGTGTGTCTTGGAGGGGAGCTTGCAGGTGATGGCGTTCCCGTGCGCCTGCTGCCCTTGTCCTTCTAGGTGGTAGAGGTCGAGGGTTTGGGAGGTGCTGCCAAAGAAGCCTTGGCGAGTTGCTGCAGTGCATCTTGTAGATGGTACACACTGCAGCCACGGTACGCCGGTGGTGCAGGGAGTGAATGTTTAAGGTGGTGGATGGGGTGCCAATAAAGCGGGCTGCTTTGTCCTGGCATTGCCTGATTTTTCCCTTTATAACTGTTACCAGCTTAAATGAGATTTGCCCCAAACCTTCACAGCATTAGACTGATGAATGTGCCACAGTCCTTGGATAGATAAGGTTAATAATATAAGGTTAACCCGGAACACCTATTGAACTTAGAGACCTGTCTTTCTTATTAAGATTTAGATGCTAACAAAGTGAAAAGGAGCATAAAATGGAATTGGAGACCTGTATTTTGTCAAAGTAATAACAATCTGGCAATTATAGTTGCTGACATGTGGCTGTTCAGTTGAATGACAGCTTGGAAAAGGATGCATGTGATTAAAGTTATCATCGTGCTGGTCACTAATGGTCATGTCCCCTTAAGTGGGATTTCCTGGATAATATGGAAGGTATTTAAGGCCCCGTCTCGCCCACCCAAAGGTTCGTGAATGGGTTAGAAGGTTAAAGGAAGTTATAAAGAGTCTTTGAATCACATCTTTAGAAACTAAGAAAAGGTTAAGAGTGAAAGATGGAAAGTTAAGAAAAGATAAGCGTTTGATCAAACAGGAGTAAAAACTACGAATTGTATCACAATTGTTAGTTCATAGCTTAAGTCTCTAAGCACAGAGGGAAAAGTGCAGTGAAAGGACAGAGAAAAATGTCCACGGTTAGTTAAGGTAGGATGAGAAGAAAATGACTGAAGAAAAAAGACAACCGTAACTTATCACAGGCATCTTCAGAGATGAAGATTGAGCATCCCAGAGTATGTCTTCAGCTGTTTTTTTGGGAGGTTCTGCCAATCTCCCACCAGAGGTATCTAAGGGAGGTTGGGCGAATCCCCGCTGAATTTGAGGGCTTTTTAAATATCCCGTTACCACCAACAAGCCAAGAACGTTTCACTGTAATGTGCAACAAACCCACCTGATAGGATGCCTTTTGGGAATTTCTCCTGTCCTCTGCAGGCCAAGGAGGATTTCCAGAGGATTCATCAGAAGGATTTCTGCCTGGACCTGATGTGGGCGGTGAGATCCATCATTACCCAGGTAGGCTGGTCCACAGAACCTGCCACAGCTCCTTGGGCTTGTCACATGGTGCTGGACAAAGACGGCTGGAATTGAGCCCTCCCTGTGCCACCTGGTTCTAATAGTAGAAAACTCCTCTTGAGAGGTTGGAACAGTGATAGAAATGTGGTCAACCTGCATGTCCACCGGGGATGTCAATAAGTGACTGTGCACCAGGCAACTTAAGCTGCTCTAATACGATAGCAAAATACTGCAGATGCTGGAAATCCGAAATAACAACAGAAAATGCTGGAAAAACTCAGCAGGCCAGGCAACATCCGTGGAGAGAAAATAGAGTCAACGTTTCGGGTGAAAACCCTTTGTCAAGACTAAAGAAGCACTTAATCCTGGCCTCTCAATCTATTTCATTTCCTGTGCTTCTTTAGTCTTGACAAAGGGTTCACCCGAAACGTTGACTCTATTTGATCTCCACGGATGTTGCCTGGCCTGCTGAGTTTTTCCAGCATTTTCTGTTGTTATTAGGCTGGTCTAAATTGACTTGATGTTTTATGGACTTGAAAGATGTGAGTGGGGCAAAGTTTCTGATTCTACATTGCATCTTGAACTGTGCCATCCTGTAGGATGGGTATTCATGACATGCAAAGAACAGGCTGCAAGGTTGTGTGAGGGCTTGGCATGGGTGAGGAGGAATAGGTAACACTTTGACACAAGCCACCCATGAGATGTGTGGTGTAGTTGGATACTATTTCCTTGTCAGGTTCCTTTGCTTGCTGTCTTCTTCTCCACCTGGCCTCAGGTCCTGCAGGTAATATGAACAGTGGCTGAACCTGCTTACAACTATAGCTGCTGCCATAAATGCTACCCTGTTGTCCTCTGGAGAGGGTGCCCTGAAGTGCCAAATTGGACAAGCTTAGATAGAGGGAAACTATTTCCTCTGGTGGGGGTGGTGGGGGGGAGTCCAGACAAGGGGGCGTAACCTTAAAATTAGAGCCAGGCCATTCAGGGGTGATGTCAGGAAACTCTCTCCCTTCAAAAAGCTGTTGAGGCTGGGGGTCAATTGAAAATTTCAAAACTGAGATCGATAGATTTTTGTTAGGCAAGGGTATTAAGGGTTACGGAACCACAGCGGGTAGATGGAATTAAGATACAGATCAGCCATGATCTAATCGAATGGCGGAACAGGCCCGAGGGGTTGAATGGCCTACTCCTGCTCCTGTGGTCCCTGTTTGAACCCAGCATGCAGCTGCATGTCCATTTAACACCCAGCAAACAGGAGGTCAGATGCTGTACTGCCCATTCACTTGCCCACAGAATGCTTCCACATTGAGGGCTGTATTTCTCGTCCACTATTTCAAAGGCAGAACGGTACAATAAAATCAACAGCATTCTTCCAACTACTTGCAGGCCAAGGCAGCAACAAGATAAGGAAGTCACTGCTAAAGGATAGTGGAAACACTTCTCAGATTTCGAAGGGGATCGAGAACAAGAGGCTGGTTGTAATTCCACACTTTGAGAAGCGAAGCTTGGGCAGAGTTCTCAACTATCAGTGAGTCACCAATCAGCAATCCTTGGCATAACAAGCAGCTCACTGCTTCATCATAAAAGAAGTCCAGCACACCAGCAATAGAGCAACAGAGCAACAGCGCAACAGAGCAACAGCGCAATAGAGCAACAGAGCAACAGTGCAATAACGCAATAGAGCACCAGCAACAACAATAGAGCAACAGCGCAACAGACCAACAGCGCAATAGAGCAACAGCGCAGCAGCAATAGAGCACCAGCAACAACAATAGAGCACCAGCGCAATAGAGCAACAGCAATAGAGCAACAGCAATACAGCAAGCTGCCTTTATAAAGTCAGGCCTGTACCTCCAGCCATATTTCTTTAACTAAAGAAGCTATTCATTAGTCCCCAACTGAAAAAGATACAAACTATTGATTGGTCAGGGCAAAACCATTGACTTTGACAAGGTGATGAGCCATCAGCCCCTTCCAGCTAGTCCTCCTCCCCAGAGATCTGCAGAAGAAGCAATTAATTGGACAGTAGCAGCTAATCAGTGTGGATGCAGAGCTGCTGCCAATAAGGGCTATCTCATAACCCAGCAAAAACAGGGCATTCACCGCAGGTGAGTCACAGGGTCCCTACTGAGGAGCAGCAGTGCGACACTGCTCTAAATCTTTCCACAGAGGTGGCACTTTTAGGAGCAAGAGATTAGGAACTGGACCTACATTGCCACCAAGGGCCAGCACCGGAAACAATGAGACAGGGACACATAAGTGGAATAGAAAAAGAAACTGATTGCAACATCCTTAGAATGTTTGTTGATAAATTGTTGCCCAAATAAAACCTACCACTGTTAGTGTTGAGGGCAATCATGTAAGGACGGTAGTGATGGCAAGGGGATTGGGTATGGGGCAAATGGCCTCTAGGGTTGTTCATGGTGAGGCAGAAGGTCTGTTTTTATCCAAACTCTGACCAATAAGTCCTTTCTGCTCCAGTCAGCGTGATTGTCCATCAGCTGGTACCACTTCTCCTTCTTCCTCTTCCTCATCCTCTTCCTCCTTGGCAGGCAGGGATGCAAGCTCACCTTCCAAGTCTTCTGGCTACATAGCTTCCCCTCTTCTAATGGCAACGATGTGCAGAATGCAACAGATGCAAATGATTACTGAGACTCTCTTGGGGCTGCAGGGTCGGACCCGCCCGATCTGTCCAGACATCCCGATTTCATGTTCTATGAGAATTTGGGTGGAGGCACAGCCTCATTCTTGTAGGTGTTTCAGACTAGTGTCAAGAGGCAGGAAACCAAGCAACATTCCATTCCTGGGCACTGCGACTATAGTAAGGTGAAAGAATCATGGGGTATGACGTAAGAAAACTACTAGGCACTTGGTCAGAGTATTAAACAAGGCTTTAATCGACTGTTTCACAACATGGAAGTCTAGTTATCCTTCACTAGTTCCTGCTTACAAAATGTCCCTGAGCAAGCTGGGTCCGTGCCCGAGTATTTATTCTCTCCTTGGACAGCGCCACCAGCAGGCCACCCAGTATATTTCATAAGTCCTTTCTACATAAATGGCACGATTTATGTCAGGGTATCTTGGAGTCACTTGCATTATTCAGTTGTAGTGGTCTGAGATAACCTGCAAATTTTAAATCCTTTTTAAATTCATATCTGCCACGGGGTTGTTGTTTGTTGTCCTGATATCAGACCTACATCTGACTTTAGCTCACGCTATGTGATTGTACTTCAAGTAGGCTTTAAGAGTCAATCAGTACAACGCACACGAAGGCTGCTCAGCACACCTCCTCAAGGTAACTAGAGATGGGCACCGAATATAGCCTTGCCAGCATCACCCGTGTCCCGAGAACAGCTATAAAATGAAGTTTTGCTCATTTATTCCTCCCAGTTACACCTCACTTCCAACATCCTGATTTTTAACCCTTCCCACCTGGCGGGAACGGGGCGGGTGAATGGTTAAAATCACAGGAGTCGACTTGCTGACCCATTATCGTCGCAAACGCTCCGATCGCAATTTTAACTGTGCCGCTGACTTGGAAAATGCATATCCGGTGCGGGTGCCTGCTGAATATATTCAAATCATGATCTCACTGGGACCATGCTGCTATTGTGACTGGGCGGGATGGAAGTCAAACCTCGCGTGCTTGGCCTCAGAAACTGACTAACATGACTGAAAGAATGATTGAAAGGAGCACTCACCCGCAGGCATTTGGATTGTTAAGATCTCCGTGTACTTGTGATTAGTGGTTTGCCAAGGCACTTTAAAGCTTGGAGATTGTTCCTCTTTGATGCATTTGCCTTACTCACCCAGACTCATTCTCTTCTTAGGCAATCCCTCGGAACCGAGGATGACTTGCTTCCACACTCAAAATGAGTTCTCAGGTGACTGATGAGTCCAATGCGGGACCTACAGTCTCTGTCACAGGTGGGGCAGACGGTGGTTGAAGGGACGGGCGGGTGGGGTGCTTGGGTTGACGTGCGCTCCTTCCGCTGTTTGCGCTTGGCTTCCGCTTGCTCCCGGCGAAGAGACTCGAGGTGATCGGCACCTTCCCAGATGCTTCTCCTCCACTTTGTGCGGTGTTGGGCCAGGGATTCCCAGGTGTCGGTGGGGATGTTGCATTTTTGACTAGGCATTTTCAGCTCATCATGGGTGCCGTCTTTGCTTCTTTATTCTGGATGGGCGATGGTGTGAAGGGAGCAAGAAGTGTTTGGAATGGGAGTGAGAGGTGGGCTGGTGTGCCCCTGGTGCTGGGTGGTGAAGCAAGTGATGGAGGGCAGAGCATTGTTGAGAGTGCTGGGGAAGGTGGTGACAGACTTCTGCCATTTGATCTAGAGAGAGAGAGAGAGGGGGGGGGATAAATGAAGAGCAATGCTCGCCCATGTTACTCGAGTTAGGTCATTGAAGCACTCCCGGCACTGTATCCAGGTCCTAAAATTCTGCCCTGAAATGAGGCAGATTTTTCATTGCTACAAAAGCAAAACACTGCGGATGCTGGAAATCTGAAATAAAAACAGAAAATGCTGGAAATACTCAGCAGGTCAGGCAACATCTGTGGAGAGAGAAACAGAGTTAACGTTTCAGGTCATCGACTCTGTTTCTCTCTCCACAGATGCTGCCTGACCTGCTGAGTATTTCCAGCATTTCCGGTTTTTCAGTGGGTCAGCCAATGCGGTGGGAAACCCGCCAGTGAGATTATAATGAGGCTCGGGAGTTAAAATATCCTGGGACTGTTTATGACCGCAGCGGGTGAATTGTAAACTGAAACCGAGACCCACCGCAAACTGACCCAGATTTAAAATCGGGGGCCTATTTACAAAAACTGACACCAAGGGGGTGATTTTCATTCAGAAGTCGGGAAGGAGGCGGGACTACAACTTTCGGGGTAGTAGTCCCGCCTCCATCGAGATGCGGCCAATCCACGCGATTTTAACTTGATTGACCTTGTTGAGCCCACCCAGCGGGCTCAGCAGGCCAATTAAGGGCCACCCGGCAACAGGTGATGTCACAGACTGAAATTTCATCTGTCGACGTTTTGACAGATGAAATATCAGTGTTTCACAGCTGTTTGAAGCTGTCAAACACTGACAGTCTTACTTCTAACCTGAGTCCTTCTACACAGACTCAGTTAGAAATCTCACCGGCACAGAAAGCTGCAGGCTGCCACTTTTGACAGATCGCAGCCATTCTGCTTTCTGTGCCAGTTAGATGATGGACTCCCCGAACCTAAAGGAAGGAAGGCTGTAAAGGTAAGTACAGGTAATTTAAACTTCTTTACACACTTTAGACACACCAAACACACTTACCTTTGCACTCATGCATCCATCACTCACCTGAACACCGACATCTCGACCCCTCCAAGTCCTTCAACCCAACGGCCCGACTCCTCTAACTTGGCGTGGTTTGGAGCCGTCGGGATTCCCACACTTCAAGCTTTAAAATAGGGATTAGGCTAAAAACTGTCTGTTAACTACCTGTTAACAGGCAGTTAATTGGCACTAATCCCTTCCCGCCTCGGGTAGGCGGGTCCCAGTGCGGGGCGGGTACCCGCCTCCTTTGAAATTTACATGGAGGCGGGTTGGGGGCGGGATGGTGTCGGGACCCCCGAATTCGGGACTTTAACCCCCCGCATGCCTCCAATCCCGACTCCACGGGTCAATGAAAATCGACCCCCAAATATTTACTTCGTAGAAGTTTCCAACAGAACAAGGTCATTCAGCCCATTGTGTCTGGCTGGGGCAACGTAAAGCTAATCCCACTGCCCTGCACTCACCCCAGAACCCTGTATCTTCCTCGGCATCAAATATTGATCCAGTTGTCTTGGTGCCAGGGCTGAACAATCTTAGCGCCTTTTAACTGAAGAGCAGCTTAGATTTGGCAAACGTGTGCTGAAGCTCTGTGATTGGAAAGTGAAAGACGGAGCTGAAGGATAATCCCTGTAAACGTTTGTGCGTTTAATGGATTGTCCTCCTAATCTTCTTGTTGATCGACAAGTTTGTGCCTCCTGAGAAAGTTACAGGATTTGCTTTTTTTTGCAGCAGCAGCAGCTCAGAGAACCAGCAGTTGTGCCTTTTTAACAAAACACATCTGTCTTTCTCTTTATGACATGATTACAGTTAATCCCCCTCCATCTAACCAAACCAACCGATGCCAGCATTCATTACATTCTTAAACATTATCACAGAAAGATGCACTCCTTTGTCTGGCGTTAGGCTGTCAAAACGCTCTAATGGAAGTACATAGCTACAGAAACACTTTATGAGTAACTACGCACCTAATTGGGGGGAAAAAATACAAAGTCTACTTCATACTTTTTCATAATAGGAAGATTTCAGGGCTGATTTTCCTCACTCCCCTCTGGCCACATGCTGGACATACGCAGCATGACCGAAGTGCGCTGCCCCTGGCCGGGCCGAGCTGTGCCCAGATTTGGTGGGCCAGCCCATTAACTTGGGGCAGAAACCAGCTCTCCATGGCCCGGCTGCTGGCCTTGGAGCTGCTGTAGGAGTGGCCCTGAAAATCCATCTAGTCCTTTCAAAAAAAACCTCATCCACCTTCTGGCCTTACAGCTTGGCCCCCCCGATCCTCTGATCGGAGGGGGTCACTGGAGGAAGACCTGCTGCCCGTGTCTGGGCACTTGGCTGGTCAATGCACAGGTCGGTGAGACAGTTGGGTTGGACTCACCCTCTCCCATTTCATTTAAATAAGTATGTTGGGCCGATTGCACGCACAGGATCTGCCCCTCAGAGGAAGCCCCGAAAGTCCCAAGGCAATGTAAAGAAGCAATGGATTTTCCTTGGGGGCAAAGTTCAGGAAAATTGGCTCCACACTTTGCTATTGGTAGTGAATCGTAAACAAACTCTTTACAAAAGCTTCTATGATTCATTATGAATAGTATAGCGAAGATAACCTTCCTCAAGGCTCAGCCACTTTAAAGTGATAACCCTAGATACAAAGTCGCAGCATAATTCCCAATGAGGAAGGCCATTCGCCCCATCTAAATTCATCCATCCAAAGGGAACCTAGAGTTTCCCCACTTCAGCATTCAATTATTCTTAAAAGATTCCAGGGATTTTGTCTCCACTACTGCTCCTGGAACACTATTCCATTCCAAGCGGGAGTCACACCCAGAAGTCAGAAAGGAACTGAGGCCTGGACGATTTTAACTGCTGGGCTTCATTTTAATATTTCACAGGCGTTGGGCAGCAGGAGTGGAGTGGGAGCCTGACGCTGCCTTGGGCCCAAGGGAACGGTCCCCAGCATAAGGTGAGTGCTCTCTGAGGGGGGCTACCCAAATATATGGTGGTGTGGGGAGGTAGGGTGAAGGCAGGGGCAGGGGAGGCCCAATGCTTCCTTCTGAGATCCAGAGGAGAACTCCTGATCCTCCTGGCCCCCGAAGGACCCTTCCCCGGGGGAATAAAAAAATTGAAACTTACCGTGGCCTCTTCTGGCCCCTCTGCTGCCTCCCACCCTGGTGGGTTTGCCACCGGGTTGGCATCCCCCTGACTTCTGGTTAAAATACTGTGGCACTGCCGATGACGTCATTGGGCCTTTAATGTTTTTGCCCATCCGAGAGGGGGGGGGGGTTAAAAATCGACCCCAATGAATCTACAAACAAATGGGGAAGTAGCCCAGAACCCCGACCCTCTCTTTGTTAGTTGCTGCTATTGAGACGGTGTTGCATAAATAAGAAAGGTTGCCACTTATGCCACTCCATGGTACCCTCTCCCTAGATCAGCCTTGCAACACGTTGTTACGGCAAAGTTTCAGGCCACAGGTGACCATCACTGTCACGCACACCCCAGCCCTCTGCTACTTGGTAACCACAGGTGACCATCACTGTCACGCACACCCCAGCCCTCTGCTACTTGGTAACCACAGGTGATCATCACTGCCACGCACGCCCCAGCCCTCTGTTATATGGTAACCACAGGTGATCATCACTGCCACGCACGCCCCAGCCCTCTGTTATATGGTAACCACAGGTGATCATCACTGCCACGCACGCCCCAGCCCTCTGTTATATGATAACCACAGGTGATCATCACTGCCACGCACGCCCCAGCCCTCTGCTACATGGTAACCACAGGCACCATTCAGGAAGATGGCACAACTCTGCATCTGCCTTTTTTGCTGAGCCAGACCCTGAGAAGACAGTTCCCCACCATCATTGCCAGGCATAGGGCAAGGGTCTGCAGAAACAGTTAATGGCAACTTGGCGGGTGCAGCCAACCAGGCATGTTGATCACGGATCTTCGCACAGTGCCACCAGAAGCCTGACAACCTATAATCGGGGTTCTTGCGAGAGGGGGTCCGACAGTACGGTTAGCCAGGCTTCCCCGGAGCTTCATTGTGCCGTCAGTTCTGCAGTTGCCTTTGACAAAGCGAGGTCATTTCACCTCTATCTGCAGACGTGGGCATCCAGGTACCAGCGGGTGGGCATCAGAGCATCTCCCATGTGGCCCGACCTGCCCAGTAATGTAGAGCTGGAGGCATAAAAGTTCAGTGCTGTGGCGACCTTGGTTGGCACCGGCAGTGCTGGCCCTGTGGCCGATGTTGTTGGCAGGGTCGGACCTGCAAACAGCACATCAGTCACTGCCTCCCCGGTGAAGCCTCTGCCACAAGCGAAGCTGCCTCTCATCTCGCCCATCGTCCTCGCCTTCCACCTCCGAGGAACTCGACCCATATTCCGCATTTAGATTACAGCAATGAAAAATACAGCTTTAAGAGCTCGCCTGCGGACAAACTGGAGCATCACTGGCCTTTATCGGCCATTTTATACCGGATGAGCAGAATGCACAGCACATTTCCAGCAAGAATAGTAGGAAATCCCAGAAGAAATCATTTTCACCGCATTCACATTAAAGCTGGCATTTTAAATGAAGCTCTTGCAGGTGAGGCCAGTCTAAAAGGCTGTCCGGAAACTCCTGTGCAGTGCAAGTTGAGTGGGGATCTGGTGAAATGGATCCTCGCCTGATTTCCTGGACCTAAATCGCAACAACAATCCTGCCAATGCCCTTATAAGTGGTTTGGCAGATTGCCTGTACTCTTTTTAAAAAAAAAAGTTAAAGTTTGAAAGGTTTAGTTTTTTGCACAGGTTGCATTTATATCGCAGCTGATGCGAGAGTGAGATTCCTCCTCCTGGTGAACTCTCACCCAATGTAAAATGCCAGACTAATGAGATATCAGCTGCTGTTCTATTGCTCTCACCTTACACTGCTGAAATGTGGAAAGTGCTTTGATCTGAAGCGAGATGTGCATTAGAACTGGCGCAGAAGGAATGGATGGCACCGTTTGCCTCTGATTACACTCCAACTGATAAATTCCATTTGCAGTCTCGAGCTGGCTGTGCATATGATGCTCTTGCAGCCAGACAGAATGGGGCTCGTAAGAACCTCACAGCCTGCTGTCGAGGCGCCAACACTGACAATCCTGCGAAGACTAAGGAGAAGGATGACAGACAATCTGTCTGATACTGACTGACAGTTCTGGCCTCCTGCCAGAGCAATCGGGCCTCCATAGAATTGTTCCTTTCTGCACGACAGCGAGGAATTCAATAGGGAGGATTTTTCCCCTTCGATTTCAGGCAGCACCGGGGGGGGTAGCGGGAAGAGGAAAACTGGGGGGAAAAACGTCCCACTCCGCCGGAAATGTGCCGCGATTGCAGCCCAGTGTATTTTCTGCTGGGTTGAACCAGCAGCATTAGGCCGGCTGCGTCACGTTTTAATATGTATTTGGGTACGTCAGGCCTACACGTCAGTTCCCACTGTTCTGGTGTGCAGGGCACCTGGTGTCAGGAATGCCCATTCTAAATGGCTGCTAGGCAGTGGGGAATGCTAGGAGGTCATGGAAAGGACATGGCAATATAAAGGTCATTGTATTTTAGCCATTTTTCTCACCAATTGTTTTTTGTTTTCTCCCTTTCTTCCTCTTGTCCCTTGGGTTTGTGTGAGCCTTTGTGCCAGTTGATGACATTTTATTTTTGCCGCCCGTCACAAGTACTGGAGGCAATGTGTTTCCTAATCAGACATGTCTGAAGGAAGAGGACCACCCATGGGGCATTCCAGACAGGTCATGCTACATGAGAAATGGACTGTGCCCACCCACTGGTACCCGCACACCTGTGTTTATGGACAGAGGAGAACATAAGAACATAAGAAATAGGAGCAGGCCATTCGGCCCTTCGAACCTGCTCCGCCATTCAATGAGATCATGGCTGATTTTCTGCCTCAACTCCATTCACCAGCCCTATCGCCATATCCTTGATGCCCTTACTAGTCAGAAATCTATCGACTTCTGTTTTGAATATACCCAATGACTGAGCCTCCACAGCCCTCTGGGGTAGAGAATTCCAAAGATTCACCACCCTCTGTGTGAAGAAATTTCTTCTCATCTCAGTCCTGAATGGCCTGCCCTTTATCCTGAGGCTGTGGCCCCTGGTTCTAGACTCCCCAGCCAAAGGAAACATTCTCCCAGCATCCACCCTATCAAGCCCTGTAATAATTTTGTATGCTTCAATGAGATCCCCTCTCATTCTTCTGAATTCAAGAGAATACAGGCCTAGTTTACTCAATCTCTTCTCATACGACAGTCCTGCCATCCCAGGAATCAACCTCGTGAACCTTCGTTGCACTCCCTCTATGGCAAGTATATCTATGTCTCACACCGGCAGACGATTGGTACAGATGGAGTATTGTCTTCCCAAAGAGAGGTGGGACGGCAGACCAAATGGTATTACCAAGAGACGTGAATGTCTGACTGACGATAATGCCAGCTGCCTACACCCCAATCACAATGTGCCCTCCTTTTAGTGATACTGCATGAAAGAAGACATACGTATCCTGATTGGCAGCACCTGTTCAGATGCCACTGCATAGTTCCACCATCCCTGGCACATCTACCCGACGGCAACCACGGGGATTAGTCTTCTCAGGGTCTGGGTCAGCAGGAAGGTAGATGTATAGCTGTGGCATCTGCAGCAAGGGGACCGGCAGCCATTATGTAACATAGGGCCTGGGATGCGCAGTGACAGCAATGGGCAGCTGTGGCATGAAACATGGCGCCCCCACTCTTGGCGCGCTGCAATGCTGACCTATGAGATGGCACGGTGGATTGGGACGGAGGACCATCTTCCTCACAAGCACCTCACGCAACCCCCCCCCCCCCCCAGGCACTGCTCCCCTGTTAGATTGAGGAAAGTCCAGCCGGGCCGATAAACTCATCCAACAGAGCAACAACAATCTGAACAACTTGCCTTTATCGAGTGTGCACCCTAATTCTCTTTTGATGCCTCCTCTCCCTGGCTTCAGTGAGTGTCTGCTGCTCCTCCTCCTCCTCTTCTTCCAAAAGCACAATCTAGGTAACTTAATTAACTTTGCAGTGTGTTGACTTCATTTTTTTTAAAATAGACCAATTAGCACAGTCCTCAAAACAGTCTCCGGTTGACATCAATACAGTCACCACCACCAACTCTTGCTTAGGCCAAACTTACTCCCTTGCGTTCTCTCAGCAAAACCTCACTCTCTAAACATCTTACTCAGTTGGCTCAAGTTGTACACCAGATACATCGGGCTCGAATTTCCAAGCCCCGTGGAGGCGGGTTTGGAGGCGGGAGTGGTGGGAAAATTGCAGAATCGGGGGGGGCACGAACCCTTCCCACCCCCAACCCGCCTCCATGCCCGTTTCCCAGGAGGCGGGTATCTGGCCTGTGCTGGGAGCCGCCTCCCCGAGGTGGGAAGGGGGTTAGTGCCAATTATCTGCCTGTTAACAGGTAGTTAACAGGCAGTTTTTGGCCTAATCCCTATTTTTAGCCCTGAAGTGTGGGCTGCCCAACGGCTCCAAACCACGCCAAGTTAGCAAGGCGGACCGTCGGGCTGAAGGGCTTGGAGGGGTCAAGATGTCCGGTGTTCAGGTGAGTGATGGGTGCATGAGTGCAGAGTGTGTTTGGTGCGTGTAAAGTGTTTAAAGAAGTTTTACTTACCTTTACTTACTAACGCAGGCTTCCTTCCTTCAGGTCTCGGGAGTCCCTCATCTCACCGGCACAGAAAGCAGAATGGCCGCGAGCTGTCAAAAGTTGCAGCATTCTGCTTTCTGTTCTGGAGAGATTTCTAACTGAATCTGTGGAGAAGGACTCAAGTTAGAAGTCAGATTGTCAGTGTTTGACAGCTTCACAGAGCTGTCAAACGCTGATATTTCATCTGTCAAAAGCTCTTGACAGATGAAATGTCAATCCCTGACGTCACCTGTAACCGGGTGTCCCTTAATTGGCCTGCTGAGTCTGCTGGGCGGGCTTAACAAGGTCAATCAAGGGAAAATCACGTGGGTTGGCCACAAATCGATGGAGGCGGGACTACAACACAAAAAGTGGGAGTCCCGCCTCCATCACGTCCCCATTGACAAAATCCAGCCGAGTCCCAGCCCAGTGTTCCACTGGATATGGAATCTTACAGCGCAGAAGGAGACCATTCGGCCCATTGTGCCAGTGCCGGCTCTCTGAAAGAGCTATCCAATTTGTCACGCTGACCTGCTCTTCCCCCACAGCCCTGCAAATGTTTATTTTCAAGTATATAACCAATTTACTTTTGAAAGTTACTGTTGAATCTGCTTCCACCGCCCTTTCAGGCAGTGCATTCCAGATCACAACAACTCGCTGCGTAAAAAAAAAAATTCTCCTCCTCTCACCCCTGGCTCTTTAGAGATGGAAAGTGTGGTATTTTTTTTACTTTCGGACCAGCAGAATGGACCCCAGTAGTCTTTTGTCCAATCAGCACCATCATGGGTTCGATGAGCCAAAAAGCTCCCCTTCTCTGCTCCTGTGCATTGTCATGTTATCCAAGCTTTGTCCAGCGCTTACCTTGGAAAGAAACATGAGACCAAATGATTTCAAATTGAAAGTGGCTTTACCACTTAACGAACATGAGTGTTTGGAATATTCGCGGAACAGGCTCAAGGGGCTGAATGGCCTACTCCTGTTCCTATGTTAGATCCACCGATATCTCAGGACCCATTACAGGAAGCATTTTCATTTTAATTTGTTACCCATCAATAAGAACAGAAGATGCTGCAAACGCTCAGCTGGTCAGGCAGTATCAGTGGAGAGAGGAAGGCAGGGTTAACATCTCAGGTCAACGACCCTTCATCAGAACCCTGGTGTGGGACTGGAGTCACATGTAGGTCGGGGTGGCAGGTTCCCTTGCCTGAAGGACATTCGTGAACCGCTTACATTTTTACAGCACTCCGGCTGGCTTCAGAGTTATTTTTTGGCACTAGCCCACAAATGATCAGATTTATTAAATTTAATTTCACAGGGTGGGATATGAACTTACGACCTCTGAGTTACTAGTCCATGACTAAAGCCACTACTCAACAATTAGCTACATTTTCATAAAACATTTAGGGAATTTTCCAGTCATCCACCCACTTCCTTCTGAAATAAAACTCTCCCTCAAGTCACTGCAACTACATTTAAGAACATTAAAAAATAGGAGCAGGAGTAGGCTAGACGGCCCCTCGAGCCTGCTCCGCCATTCAATAAGATCATGACTGATCATCGACCTCAACTCCACTTTCCCACCCGATCCCCATATCCCTCGATTCCCCTAGAGTCCAAAAATCTATCGATCTCATCCTTGAATATACTCAACATACTCAAACATAGACTCATACAGCACAGAAGGAGACCATTCTGCCCATCATGCCTGTGCCTCTTTGAAAGAGCGATCCAATTAGTCCCATACCCCCGCTCTTTCCCCATAGTCCTGCAATTTTTTCTCCTTTAAGTATAATCAAATTCCCTTTCGAAAATTACTATTGAATCTGCTCCCGCCACCCTTTCAGGCTGTGCATTTCCAGATCCAGGCAGATAGAAACATAGAAGATAGGAGCAGGAGTAGGCCATTCGGCCCCTCGAGCCTGCTCCGCCATTCAATGAGATCATGGCTGATCATCCAAACTCAGTACCCTGTCCCTGCCTTCTCCCCATATCCTTTGATCCCTTTAACCTTAAGAAATATATCTAACTCCTTCTTGAATATATTTAATGAATTGGCCTCAACTGCCTTCTGTGGTAGAGAATTCCACAGGTTCACCACTCTCTGGGTGAAGAAATTCCTCCTCATCTCAGTCCTAAATGGCTTACCCCTTAGCTTTAGACTGTGACCCCTGATTCTGGACTCCCCCGCCATCGGGAACATCCTTCCTGCATCTAGTCTGTCTAGTCCTGTTAGAATTTTATAAGTTTCAATGAGATCCCCTCGCATTCTTCTAAACTCCAGCGAGTATAAGCCCAATCGACCCAATCTCTCCTCATACGTCATTCCTGCCATCCCAGGTATTAGTCTGGTGAATCTTCGCTGCGCTCCCTCCATGGCAAGAACATCCTTTCTCAGGTAAGGCGACCAAAACTGCACACAATACTCAAGGTGTGGTCTCACCAAGGCCCTGTACAACTGCAGCAAGACATCCTTGTTCCTGTACTCAAACCCTCTCGCTACGAAGGTCAACATACCATTTGCCTTCTTAACCGCCTGCTGCACCTGCATGCTTACCTTCAGCGACTGGTGCACAGGGACACCCAGGTCTCGTTGCACTTCCCCTTCTCCCAATCTATTGCCATTCAGATAATAATCTGTCTTCCTGTTTTTGCCACCAAAGTGGATAACCTCGCATTTATCCACATTATACTGTATCTGCCATGCATCTGCCCAATCACCCAACCTGTCCAAATCATACTGGACTTTCTCGGCATCCTCCTCACAGCACACCATTCTGCCCATCATGCCTGTGCCTCTTTGAAAGAGCTATCCAATTAGTCCCACTCCCCCGCTCTTTCTCCATAGTCCTGCAATTTTTTCCACTTTAAGTATAACCAAATTCCCTTCCGAAAATTACTATTGAATCTGCTCCCGCCACCCTTTCAGGCCGTGCATTTCCAGATCCAGGCAGATGTGCAGCCGCCTAGATACTGATGACAGTTATACTATCAACGCACCGCTATTTTCAAACAAATCAATTCTTTTTTGATTATTTCGACTGCAGGTTTCAGTTCTATCCCCTGGTATAGTTTGTCAGATCTACTGTGGATGTTTTAGGTACTGTCATGTTCATTATAAATAGCACTGAGAATGATTCACGGCATTCCACAGAAACTATCCTACATGGGACTTTAATGCAGTTTAGGCTTGGATTCTTCTGGCAGATTGTTCGATACAAAACTATTCCCAGAAATGGGGAAAATAATTACAAAATTGTCAGACCTCAAACAACGTCAAGGATTAGAAAAAATAGCTTTTCTCACAGAGTTGTGGATATGTTGAATGTAGAAAAATGTAGGACAGGAATAGATTGGTGATCCCATCTGGTCAGTCCTACAAACTAATTGCTCACTCCTGCAAATTGCTGTACAATTCTCCCTTAATTTTTGTCCATATCATCTGCTTTACTGTCTTTCTGGGCAACCTATTCCAAACCTTTGCCAACCTGTGCGTAAAGCAGTTAACACTAAACTGTCTGAGAAAAACGCCCCCCATCTCAGCTTGAGCTCGTGTCCCCTCCTCATTCTAGAGCTCGTGACAATCTGGAACATATTATGGAAGCTCAATTTATTCATTTCATTAAGAATCTTGAATTAGGAACATAGGAACAGCAGTAGGCCATTGAGCCCCTCGTGCCTGGTCCGCCATTTGATGAGATCATGGCTCATCTGTGATCTAACTCCATATACCCGCCTTTGGCCCATATCCCTTAATACCTTTGGTTAACAAAAAGCTATCAATTTCCGATTTAAAATTAACAATTGATCTAGCATCAATTGCCATTTGCGGCAGAGAGTTCCAAACTTCTACCACCCTTTGTGTGTAAAAGAGTTTCCTAATTTCACTCCTGAATTTAATTTTTAGACTATGCCCCCTAGTCCTAGAATCCCCAACCAGCGGAAATAGTTTCTCTCTGTCTACCCTATCTGTTCCCCTTAATATCCTGAAAACTTCAATCGGATAACCCCTTAACTGTAATGTGTGTACCTTTAAGGGGAGAACTATTTTTTACAGCTCCTGTATACTGTAGTACCGGCAGTGACCACACCTGTATATAAACTGTTAAGTCCGTGAATGATTGAGACACGGACCAGCAGGAGAGAAAACAAACAAGTCTTTACTGGTGGAAGTCAATAGCGAAACTAACAAACAGAGGCTCTCTAGCGCCTTTTATACAGGGGTGGTCACTGCCGGTACTGCAGTCTGAGACCAGTTATTCTCTTAAAGGTACATACACAACAATTCCTCCCCTTTTAGATAAACAGTACATAACATTCATTGAACAACTAAATGATAACTAATTACAATCACAATTACGGTTGCTAGATACATTGGTTAAGTTTAAGCAATTATAAGTTCAGTCTTTGAGGAGGCTTCCTGATTCTGTCTGGATAACGCCTCTTTGGGGTATCAGGTTCTTCTGGCAATGTTGAGTCGAGATCAATGTCGTTGTTTGGTTCATCTGCTTCCAATATCACCGATTCTGCGGTAGCTGCAATTGGTACTGTTGCCTCACAACGCCAGGGACCCGGGTTCGAATCCGGCCTCGGGTGACTGTCTGTGTGGAGTTTGCACATCCTCCCCGTGTTTGCGTGGGTTTCCTCCGGGTGCTCCGGTTTCCTCCCACAGTCCAAAGATGTGCGGGTTAGGTTGATTGGCTATGATAAATTGACCCTTAGTGTTAGGGGGATTAAATACGTGGGGTTATGGGGATAGGGTGGGATATGTGTTGGTGTAGGGGTTACGGGGATTGGGTGGAATATGTGTCGATGCAGGCTCGATGGGCCGAAATGGCCTCTATCTGCACTGTGGGGTTTCTGTGATTCTGTGATCTGTGATTCTGTGAGGTGTATCAGATCGTGGTGTGGAGTTGACGTTTTCCAGTGACTCTAGAATCTGGTCAGCATGGCGTCTTACAATGCTCTCTCCAACGTCCACGGTATACATGAGAGGTCCTTGCCGTGTACAAATCGTTCCTGGCTGCCATTTCTCAGTGCGGTAGTCCCAGGCCAAAACTGGTTGACCTATCTTAAAACTCCTGGTCGGCCTTTCATTCATATTCTGAAACTGCCTGTTCTCCACATCTCTTCGGACGCTTGGCTTAACCAAATCCAAGCGGCATCGTAGTCTTCGATTGAAGAACATCATGGCTGGGGTTTGGTTGGTAACCGCATGTGTCGCATTCCGGTAAGCAAACAAGAAGTTGTCCACCTTGTGTTGTAGGGGTATATCTTCATTACACATTGCCTTGATAGCCTTCTTGAATGTTTGGACAAACCTCTCAGCCAATCCATTAGTGGCTGGATGATATGGGGCAGATGTGTAATGCTTAACGCCATTGTTCTTTAAGAACCTCCGGAACTCTTCAGACACAAACTGTGGTCCATTGTCAGAGCAAATCTGTTCAGGCAGCCCATTCCTGGCGAATATGGTTCACAAAACTGTGATAGTTTTTTCCGTGGTGGTTGAGGACATTTTTATTACCTCTGGCCACTTTGAATGTGCATCCACCGCAATTAAAAACATCGAGTCCATGAAGGGACCAGCAAAATCAATGTGCACCCTTTGCCATGGAGATGAGGGCCACTCCCATGGATGCAGAGGAGCGTGTGGTGGGGCGTTTTGGACCTTCTGGCATCCTGCACAGCTCTTGGTCATCTCTTCGATTTCTCTATCGATTCCCGGGCACCACACAAACGCTCTGGCTAAGTTCTTCATTTTTACCCCACCCAGATGACCCTCATGAAGCTCATTGAGCACTCTATCCGTCAACTTAGGTGGAATTACTACTCTGGATCCACACATCAAGGTTCCTCTGCACACTGACAGCTGTTCTCTTCTCGGCGAGAATGCTGGCAGCAGTGGTTCGCCATGTGCTGGCCATCCCTTCACCGTTAAATCATAGACCCGTGATAGTGTCGGGTCATTCCGTGTTTCCTTTTCTATGTTTGCATTCGCCACAGGGAGACATTCGACTATGGTTGAGTGGAATAACTCCATTGGATCCACTGCAAGGTCTTCTTCTTCCACCGTAGGCAACGGTAGGCGTGACAATCCATCAGCATTTCCATGCTGTTTGGTTCCTTTGTACTCAATGTCATATTGGTGTGCCCCTAGGAAAAGGGACCATCTCTGCAGCCGTTGTGCCGTCATTATCGGTACGCCCTTCTGAGGGTTGAAAATGGAGACAAGAGGTTGATGATCGGTTAGTAGAGTAAATTTTTGACCGTGCAGATAGTGATTGAACTTCTTCACCCCCCACACTAGGCTGAGGGCCTCTCTGTCAATCTGGGCGTAGTTACGCTCGGCAGAAGTTAACGAGCGTGACGCAAAAGCTATCGGACTCTCTAAACCATCAAGGAATTTATGTGACAGTACCGCCCCAATGCCGTAGGGAGACGCATCACACGCCAGCCTGATTGGCAGTACTGGGTTGTAGTGAGCCAATACATCCTTTGAAGTGATTAAGTCCTTACTCTTCTGAAAAGCACGCTTACAATCATCGTTCCATTTCCATGCTACCCCCGTTCGCAGCAGGGCGTTCAGTGGGTGCAGAATTGTCGACAAATTCGGCAAAAACTTATGATAGTAATTCACCAATCCGAGGAATGACCTCAGTTGCGACACATTTTCAGGCGCTGGGGCCTTAACAACCGCTTCAATTTTGTCAGGGGACTTATGTAACCCCTCTTCATCAATCACGTGGCCACAATACGATATCTGTTTCTTTAAAAATTCACACTTGGGGCGGTTGGCTCGCAGCCCATGTTCCCGTAGTCTAGTGAGCACCTGTTCTAGGTTGTTAAGGTGTTCACTGTCATCTTCACCTGTTACAAGGATGTCGTCCAAGTAACACTGAGTCCCCGGAATCCCTTGCAGGACTTGTTCCATCGCCCTTTGCCATATTGCCGGAGCCGATGCTACTCCGAATACCAATCGTTGATACTGGTAAAGACCTTTGTGAGTGTTTATCGTGAGATACTTCCTAGAGGACTCTTCAACCTCCATCTGCAAATATGCTTGTGCTAGGTCAATTTTTGTAAAACGCTTCCCTCCAGACAGTGAGGCGAAGATGTCTTCTATCCTTGGAAGAGGATATTGTACTGTGTGAAGGACAGGGTTCACCGTCACCTTGAAATCCCCACAAATGCGAATCTTCCTTGGTTCTCCGGACTTATTGCTTAACGTTTTCTTCATGACAGGAACGATGGGTGTCGCCCACTCGCTCCAGTCGACCTTAGACAACACGCCCGCCTTCTCCAGATTCTCGAGCTCTGCCTCGACGGCTGGGCGAATTGCATATGGTACCGGTCTTGCTTTGAAAAACTTGGGAACTGCATTCTCTTCTATTTTTATCGAGGCGGTTACGCCTTTAAGCGTGCCCAGTTCTTGTTGAAATACCTCTTTGGCGTTAGCTAAGATTGTTGACAATCGTCCAGGAGTGACGTCTTCATCTTTTTTACCGTCCACCGTCATTGCATGAATGGAATGCCAATCTAAGTTTATCTTCCTGATCCATTCCCGTCCCAATAACGGTGGTCCACCATTTGGCAGTATGTAGAGATACAATTTCTGAATTTTCTTGCCATTGTATTCGACAGGCACCCTTATTTTTCCTCTGGGGTATACTTTTTGCCCCGTATACGTCGTCAAGATGATGGATGTCTCTCTCAAGGGTATGTGTGAAAATAGCCGCTCGTAGTCTCGTCGATTCATGACGGTTAGCGCTGATCCTGTATCCAATTCCATTTTAACTTGGGACCCTGCTATCGTGAGGGTGACCCAAATGGTTCGGTGATCCTCTTTTGCGATTACATTGTGAAGTTTGAGACAGCTTAGTCTCCTGTTTCCGGATTCACTATCGCTCATCTGGTCTTCGGAACTACTGTCCGTCATCTTTTGTACTTTCTTGTACGGTTCCTTAGTAGCCTTTTTGTTGTTGCTGGTCTTCTTCCCAGACCTGCAAACTCGTGCAATGTGTCCAGTCTTCCCGCATTGTCTGCATATTTTGTCTTTGGACCAGCAGTCCTTCTGGTCATGGTTAGTTCTGCCACAGCGATAACATTTTGCAAATCCCCATGTCATTTCGTGGGTGCCGTATTCCTGTGGTTTTTGTTGAATTTCTGCAGCTCCCCTGGCTGCTGCTTCATACGATACTGCCACGCTGAAAGCCTTATCTAGCGTCAGCTCTTTTTCTGAGAGTAACTTCTTCTGTGTTCCTTCACTCAGGAGTCCACAGACAAATTTGTCCCGTAGGGTATCTGCCAGTCCTGCTCCGAACTGGCAGTGCTTTGATAGCTTGCGTAGTTCCGTAAGATACTCAGCATTGCTCTCATCGTTGTGCTGAGTTCTCCTGTGGAATTTAAATCTTTCTGCTATCAACAGCGGTGCAGGGTTGAAGTGTTCCTGTAGAACAGCAACAATTTCGTTAAAACTCTTCGCCTTCGGTTTGGCTGGAGTAATCAGGTCCCGCAATAGGCCGTACGTTCTAGCGCCCATTAAGTTTAGCAATATTGATGCCTTTTTCCCCTCCGCTATTTCATTTGCCTCGAAATATACCTCGACTTTTTCCACATACGTGGTCCAGTCCTCTATTGTATTATCAAAAGCAGTGATACAGCCAGTCTTCGGCATCTTGCAAATCTAAAATGGCGCCTCCCGCGCTTTGCCTTCTTCCCCGATTTAACAAAATGGCACCTCCCGCGCTTTGCCTTCTTCCCCGCTGTTGTTAGCGCTGCTTTCCACGGTTTCTTGCGCGCTAAATATTGATTCTTTTTCTTTTATTATTTTCCCGTCGTGGAGCGGACCCTCTGGGACACTTCCCTCCCTCTTCTTAGGTCTGAACGCTGCCCGGCTTCGAAGCACCGGCCGCGCCCTGTGTGCTCCACCCTCTCTCTCTCTCTGCCTCCCGACTCGCTGCCCGGCCCCGTTGAAAAGCCACCCGATCGAGCTTCAGCCCGCCACAGCCCAGAAAGGATCAGAGCACTACCTGCCACCAGCCCGATTAGCTGGGAAACCACAGACCGAGGAACCCAGCCTGGCTCTGGACAGTCTCTCCTGCAAGTTTTCAAACCGATGATTGACGGTCGACGCCCGTTTCCCGAGTTTCTTTGGACTCTATTTTTTTTTCTCTTTCTTCTGGCTCCGACCTTCAACAACGTCGTCTGAGGTGCTGCCGAGTTGCAGGTAAGTTCGTTTCTTACTCGTCGCCAGTGTTAAGTCCGTGAATGATTGAGACATGGACCAGCAGGAGTGAAAACAAACAAGTCTTTACTGGTGGAAGTCAATAGCGAAACTAACAAACAGAGGCTCTCTAGCGCCTTTTATACAGGGGTGGTCACTGCCGGTACTGCAGTCTGAGACCAGTTGTTCTCTTAAAGGTACATACACAACATAAACCCTGAGTAGGGATCTGTACAGTTAGTTCTAGAGTAACCCTCATTCAGTAAACACCTGTTGATTGTTCCCTGCAGTCTCTTGTCTAATTATTGAAGGACACAACATCAAGATACACGGATCTAACATTAACCTTCTAAATTCTAGGGAATACAACCCTAATTTGTGTAATCTCTCCTCATAATAATACCCCAGAACCTTTCCTTCTCCAGAGTAAACAATCTCAGCTCGTCAATCTCTCTCCGTAACACAGATGCTTTAGGCCTCAGTTTGGTTGCCCTTTTTACACAACATCGCTTTGCCGCAGTATGGTGACCAGAACTGTACACAGTATCCCACAGCACTCTTTGAAGAAGAGCAAGGAGATCTATCAGTGTCTTGTCCACCATTCTCCCTTAATCAACACCACCAAAGCGCGGATTAGCTGGTTATTCTTCTCATTTACTGTTTGAGGGATTTCACTGTGGGCAAACTGGTTGTCATAACCACAGCAACTGTACTCCAGAAAAAAAAGAAAAATTATCGGTAGTGAAAACGTTTGAGACATCCGGAGAACCTGATAAGATGACGTATCATAGCAAGTTGCTGCTCCTTACTATTATTGTGCTTGTGCTAAAAACAAATCGCGTGTATCTTTTTAAAACATTTTTTCCTTCTTCTTTCTCGATTTCTTCAACTGGCCCAGATTGTGCATTTTTCCGTGACAGTCATTAATGCTGTTCCAAGAGGTGTGAATGCAGCAGACTGAGACATCCCGCACAGTTTTCACTTTCTGCAGCTGTTGCCATAGTGCTTTACCTGATAGGAACTGGCAGAACTTATCACAGTCTAGCAGGTGGGCTCCAGGGCAAGGAACACAAAGGCTCAAAGGAATTGTGGTCTAGTCCCGAAAGCACTGATGGTTTTTGCTGTGGATTTGGAATTTTGAATCGTTTTCCTCAAGTTCAAGTCTATCTCTTTCGTTATTCACTGTAAGTACAACATGTTCTGTCGAAACTAGAGGATTAAGTTTGAACGTCAATTAATGTGGGCAACTACCTCCAGTTATTTGGCACCATTGAGTCCTGAGCTGGGGAAGCCCTTTTCTGAAACTTCTGGAGGGGGATGGGCATTAATCATTTTCCTTTACTCATCCCCTGCTACTGTCACTTGCCCTGAGAGCCTGTGCCTTCCTCACTCCCCATTGCTGTGCACGCCCAGACTGCCCACCCATTTCCCCGATCACCTGTGCTTTCTCCCCGTGCCAAAGAAATCCGAAAGCTGCATTTCCTTTGGGAAGCGGAAAGTCACCTTAAGTTGTTTAAACATCTGTTGTACTTTTACGATCATAGTAAAAGAATCAGTGACGAACACACAATGGAAGGGTGAGTAAAAGCTGTGGAAGTCCGATACTGTAAGGTGTCCTCACAATTCTTTTGGCATGAGGCAGATTAAGGTAGTTGGAGAGAAACTATTATAGTTGGTTTGTGGTTTACAGGAGTAAATGACATTTTAGGGTACAGAAGATACTCATAACTTGCTCATGTCCTGCTTTCTAGGTCTTTGTCCTCATGTAAACATTTGGATGTGATATGTCCCTACTCACATTGCTGGGAGTCTATTCGCAATATATTATGTCCTTAAGAAATTCCACTGTTGGGAGGGTGAGCGGGTGGAGTGGTTGGATTTCTAGAATTTGATATGGTTGATTAAAGTACAGCGTTCGAACACCAAACATGCAATAGCCTCCTTTATACGGAATAACTTTAACTTGGATGATGATCAACTGTTGCAGTGTATACAGCACAGTTCTCTGCAGCACCTTTGACAGGAATTCCAACGTTCCTACTGAGCAGGTTGGAACTTTTCTGAAGAAATATCAGAATGACTCACTCCGCAATGTACACACTTTTATTACAACACCCTGCCCAGGGAAGTATAACCGATCTGGGCTCAGGACCTGGGGGTAGTTGTCATACATGCCAGATGACTAATGTCTTCATAAATTTATTGTGACATTGCCAACTGACTGAATGAGGTTAACTCATTTTTAAAAATACTTTGTCAGTGTGCTTTAATGGAATAGGCTTAAAATTTGTCAATGGCTCGTGGTTCTGTTGCATAACCAGAGGAACACTGCTCGACTGGTTGTGAGAATGGTCCAGAGTAGCTAGTTTAATAAATCTAATGAAATCTCCTAAAGCGCTTCACAGGAGCGTAATCAGACAAATAAACGAGACCAAGCCAAAGAAGGAGACGTTAGGACAGACGACCAAAAGCTTGGCCAAAGAGGGTGGAAGGAGCATCTTAAAGGCGGAGAGAGAAGTGGAGAGGCGGAGAGGTTTAGGGAGGGAATTTCAGAGCTTGGGGTCCAGGCAGCTGAAGGCACCACCACCAATGGCGGGGAAAAGGAAGAGGGGCCAAGAGGCCAGAGTTGGAGGAACGCAGATATCTCGGAGGGTTGTAGGGCTCGAGAAGGTTACAGCGATTAGGAGGGGTGAGGCCATGGAGGGCTTTGAATACGAGGGCGAGAACTTTAAAATCGAGGTGTTAGTGGACCGGGAGCCCAAGGGTGATGATTCAATTGCAAATCACTATTCATATGGATGGTAGGAATGAATGGTACTTGTGATGCAGGAAGCCTGTAATTTGATACACTCGCCTCTTAATGACCAATTATACTGGCAGCAACTAGGCTAGTGCTTGGATTTCAGCACCTCCACAAAAATTTCACAACAGTTGGAAATCGGGCTGGGAACTTGTGAAATACCATTACTGTCTACTATCACAGATTTGCTATCAGCATAATCGGTAAACTGACAGGAACTTCTAGGCTATGTTAATTGCACAAGTCCATATTGTGCACATTGAATAGCACCTCACCATAGTGGATTAGACCAGGTAGACAGATAGAGCTGCATATAATCTGCATACATGTGGAAGTTGACCCCATGCTTCTGCATGATATTGCCAAGATGGACTCCCAAGTTACACTGAAGTTGACTGCATGGGCAGAGGAGGAGAAGCCAGTGGAGGCACAGGGCTCGATTTTCCAAACCCCGAGGAGGCGGGTTTGGAGGCGGGAGTGGGGGGAAAATTGCAGAATCGGGGGGCAGGAACCCATCCCGCCCCCAACCCGCCTCCGTGCCAATGTCCCAGGAGGCGGGTACCCGACCTGTGCTGGGAGCCGCCTCCCGAGGCGGGAAGGGGATTAGTGCCAATTATCTGCAGTTTTTTGCCTAATCCCTATTTTGAGCCCTGAAGTGTGGGCTGTCCAACGGCTCTGAACCATGCCAAGTTAGCGAGGTGGACCGTCGGTCTGCAGGGGTTGGAGGGGTCGAGATGTCCGTTGTGCAGGTGAGTGATGGGTGCATGTGTGCAGAGGTAAGTGTGTGAGGTAAGTGTAAAGTGTTTTAATAAGTTTTACTTACCTTTACTTTCTCCTGCAGGCTTCTTTCCTTCAGTTCTCGGGAGTCCCTCAGCTCAACGGCACAGAAAGCAGAATGGCCGCTGAACTGTCAAAAGCTGCAGCCTCTGCTTTCTGGTCTGGAAAGCTCGCTAACTGAGTCTGAGTAGAAGGACTCAAGTTAGAAGACAGATTGTCAGTGTTTGACAGCTTCACAGAGCTGTCAAACGCTGATTTTTCATCTGTCAAAAGCTCTTGACAGATGAAATGTCAATCGCTGATGTCACCAGTAACCAGGTGTCCCTTAATTGGCCTGCTGAGCCCGCTGGGCAGGCTTAACAAGGTCAATCAAGGGAAAGTAGCGTGGGCTGGCCACAAGTCGATGGAGGCGGGCCTACAACCCAAAAAGTGGGAGTCCCGCCTCCAAAAGCTCCCCATTGACAAAATTGAGCCCAAAGTATCAGTCAGAAGCTGGAGGGAGTAGCACCACGGAGATGGGTGGCAGAAGTGAAGGGCTGAAGGAGCATAGAGTGGTCAATGGTGTTGAAAGAGGCAGAGGAGTCAAGGATGAAGAGAAGAGACAGAATGCCATGACCACAGTTACACAAGTTGCCATCTTTGAATATGGTTAGTTAGATAGGGCAATAGTAGGAGAGGATGGAGAGAATAAGGGTCAGTACTTTGAGGATAAGGTGATACCGCTGATCTTGAAGGAGGTAGGGACAATGCTGGTGATAGAGAAGGTGGAAGCCCTGTAGTTGGTTGGGTAGGGGCAGGTCACGATGCCTTGTTTGCTAGGGTAACATATATATTACTTCCCCCATGGAAAGGAGGGGGCAACTAGAGAAGGACCAGCACTTCTACCCCTTGCTGGATTTTTAAAACTACAGGGCCCCATTGATGACACCCAGCATTGTGTCTACCAGCAACCCCATGGCATATCTGAATTGCAAAATATATTCCATTCCATCAATATCCAGGTGATCGCAGGCCACCACAGCAGGACACTGCAGGTAACTGCCAGATACCACAGACACAGGCACAATTAATTCATCTTGCAGCAATCCATGGTGCCACCACTATTTGAAGGTGTAGGCAAACTGGTGTCAGATCGGGTGCCGGGCACCTCTTGTTGTGAGCACCAGTCAAGTGCCCCCAAACTGAGTTGAGGAGAAAATAGAGTGAAAGTGGTGCCTGTGACCGAATCCTGGTGGAACATACAATCAGGAAGTACTTCGGATTGCAACTCACTTGAATGTCAAGAGTATGTGCTTCATATTGGAGGGGAGAGTAAAGCCGGGGGAGAAGGTGCTCATTTAAATGGAAATGGAAGGTGACGTAAGAAAACTACTAGGCACTTGGTCTAAGCGTTAAACAAAGCTTTAATCAACTGTTTTACAACATGGAGGTCTAGTTGTGTCCTTCACTAGTTCCTGTTAAGAATGACCTGCGCAAGCAGGGCCCGTGCCCAAGTATTTATACTCTCCCTAGACAGCGCCACCCATAGGCTGCTCAGTATTATTTCATAAGTCTTTCTTTCATGAATGACTGATTCATGTCAGAAGGTTTCAAGCGCAGTGCAATTTAGAGGAACTAATGGGGCAAAATAAGTGTAATGATTCTGTGCTCATTTTTACTCACAATTGTGACTAATGGAAAAAAACACTGGGGGCTAAATTGGGCCGTGCAGCACCCGTTTTTTAGGTGCTACGTAGCAATTTATTACTCAAAAACGGGGTCCGAGATGCACGCGCACACTTCTGATGGGAAGTGCGCAGTACGCCATCTTGGTAAAGGGGGAGTAATCTGGCGGGTGCTGAAGTACTTTTCTGTTCATATAAAAGCTTGTGCTGAAACAAGTTGCTTCCAGACATGGGTGGCCTGGTAGGGCTTCCTCTGGGAATTGAGCATGCTTGGGAGAATGAACAGAGGCCACACAGAACAGGACAAGCTGCTAGAAGAGGGAGGAAGAGGAGGGCGAGAAGGGCTCTCAGCAGAAGGCCATATCTGCCGAGGGTCTTTAGGGAGTAATTTTCTTACCTCAACTTCAACAAGGATCAATGCTTGAGACATCTTCGCTTCACTAAAGAGGTCGTGATTGAAATTTTCCAACTGCTGCAGCCACAACTGCAACCTCAAAGCAGGGCAAGGATCGCATTGCCTGTGGCTGTCAAGGTGACTGTGGCTCTTAACTTTTATGCGTCTAGCTCCTTCCAGGCTGCTGCTGGAGATAGAAGCAACACCTCGCAGTTTGCAGTACACTGCTGCATAAGGGACGTCTCTGAGGCTCTCCATACACAGAGAGACAGCTTCATCTCATTCCCTCTTGCCAGAGACAAGCAGGCGGAGAGTGCACAAGGGTTTTCACAGATTTCAGGCTTCCCCATGTGCAGGGTGCCATTGACCGCTCACACATTGCTTTGCGTGCGCCTCATGTGAACTTTGCCATTTTCATGAACCGAAAGAGATTCCACTCCTTCAGTGTGGTGTGCGACTACAGGCAGCTCATCATGCAGGTGAATGCCCACTACCCTGGCAGTAATCATGATTGCATCATTCTGCGGCAGTCCTCTGTGCCACCTGTATTTGACCCACTATGGCAAGTCAAAGGCTGGCTACTGGGCGACAAGGGTTATCTACTCACGACATGGCTCATGACTCCGGTCCAGAGCCCATGCACATGTGCACAGCAGTCCTACAGAGCCATGCTGCCACAGGGACCACTATAGAGCACACCATCGGTGCGCTGCACAACCTTGCCATTTGACCTCTGCCACTACTTCTTCCCACTGCCTCCTAAGCAGATGTCTGGAGGGCCTCCCGCCCCACTGCAGATACAGGACATCTCTCCTACTTTCCACGTCTCGCACCAAGACCTCAAGTGCATTGTCAGAAAACCTTGGTACTCACTCTCTTGCATGTTCAGCCATTCCTCAGAGTATCATTTTTCAAAAAACTCCCACCATTTCTTGCAGCCACAATGCACTTCCCCTTCAATAGGTGAGGACTTCGATGGGCCAGGCTACATGGAACGGATCACCTCCATCAGCAAACCTGTGGAACCCACCATGATGCAGTGTCCGATGACCAATGTTACAGCTTGCATTGCAGCATAAACAGCTTTCATCAAAGATCTGAGTGCTGTAGTGGAAGCTCAGACTGCTACCTTGCCAGCTCAGAATGCTGCCATCGTGGCTCTGGATACCACTGTTCAAAGGGGCTTCCCGGGCTTCACAGCAGTCCAGCAATCTGTTCTCCAGCAGATCCGTAGGATTGCTGAGGTGCTGCCACAGGGGAGTGGCAGTGGCTCCACGAAGCACGAACCTGCTGTCCTTTCTCAAGATGACAGCATTCATGCTCCCACCCTCGCCACTCCACCAGTGCCCTTGCTGTTGTCTGTCAGCCAGCCAGCCCAGATTGCTGCAGCCCAGGCCGAGATGCTACAGTCTGAAGCCAGGCCCTCTTGATCTAGAGCTGCTCGAGGTCGCACTCCAAGGCCATCTACAGTCTCCTCAATTGGAGGTCAGCAGCCTTCTACACCTATGCTGTAGCCACTGGGGAAGCACCTCGTAGGAGCATTGGACAGGCAAATGCACATGGAAGACAGGCACTAAGGGAATGCACAAGGGTGATTAGTTTATTTTTGTATGCATTGTGTAATGATTGAATTTATAAAATTCGATCAGAATGGGCATTTACTAGTGGTTTTTATTTTTGTGTTGTCGGACAGAGGACGATGTGATGGTCAGTGCTAGAGGAATGGTAAGGAGTGTGGGACTGTTGGTGAATGGGGAGTTGTGGTATCGCTCATGAATAATTTGATCACGCAGAGCCCGGGCAGAAAGGGGCTGTCCACGTTGTATCTTCCCTTCCTCTTGGTCTTCCTCCACTTCCTGTTGCACTTCCTCCTCCTCCATTTCCTCCTCCTCCTCTCTTCCTCGTGCTCCTGCTCCTCAGCTCCCCGCCTGATAGGTCTGTTCCCTGATGATGGCTTTAAGTAGCTCTAGCCTCTCACGATATCGGCCCCCCTGCGGATGCGTGCAGCCAACGAACAGCACGGGCAGCGCTGGCTGCCACGCAAAAAAAAACAATTTAAAACAGCAGACAGTGCCAACTTAACGCACTGCCAGGAAAGCCAGGAACGGGCGCAGGTCAATCGCGTACCGCCATCGCCGTGCCCATTGTCGGGGTCAGCGAATTTAACCCCCATTGTGCCTTGTGGGCGAGGGTACAATATGTTAAACTCCACCGTAGTTTGGCCGCATGGAGGAAAATGAGGTGGCAGGGACCAAGGAACTCTTCTTCCTGCCTCTTTCCCATGGCTGCCTGGCCTGGCCTGCTGTAGGTGTAGGCTCAGGTCATCCGGGGGCAACCTGAAGGAGCCAGAGATCTGACATAAAATGGGTCTCCGTCCCCTTCTCCATCCTGCAGCACCTAGGAAATGAGCGACCCCCCCAGGCACTGCAGAAAGGAATACAAGGCCATAATCTTTAACAGGTTAGAATTGTATACAGTCAACTCCAAAACAATAAGTCATTGATCCAGTTTAGATTCTTAAGGCTCCAAGTATCTCTCCATTCTTTCCCACCATACAGAATCTTGAGTCTAAGAATAACACAAACACACATTTTTTTCTTCCAGGCACAGAGTGTTCCCAGTATTTCATTTTATTGCTCAATATAGCTATTCCATTGTAACATTGCAGCTAAAGACAGCATCAATTGTGCAAAATGTTCATTTTCTGTTCAGGATTCTTTTGTTTTTACATTGAATTGCTGAACGAATGATTCAATGGGCCATAGTACAAATATTTCATAATTGGCTCATTTTACCTTAATTTTATACAAATCCCTATCCAAGCATAACATTCTTGGCCAAACCTGTACCACATGTATCAAGATTCAATTGCGCTACATTTTTTCACGTCAAATATAAAGCTTCCTTTTGCAGCCATATTCTGTTCTGACTCAGTCAGGAAATAAACAGGAACTTCTAGACACCAGCGTGTTCAAAGGAAGGAGGGGTCAGCACAATCAATCATAATTAATAGGGGATAACTAATTATAGTGCTTTGAATTTAGCAGGTCCCTCCCTTTGGCCTCCATTAACGTTACAACCAGCTCTTTGGTAAAATCAGGTTAAATTCCTTCCTTCCTGACTTTCTTCCTCCCTCCCTATATTTTTCTGTTCCTTCCTTTTCCTCCCTTCCCTGCCATCTTCCCATTTTCTGAGACCGAGGCAACTCTATTCATAGACAATCAGATCAGAAGACTGTCACTCAGGAACTCCTCTCCAAACATAAAGAAATTGGAACAAATCTCAGTGAATGTGCTATTAAGTACAGTCTGGTGTATCACACTGTCTGCACTCTGGAAGTGCTTCTAAAATATTTGTAGTCATGTATATGAAAGAATAATCTCTTTTTTAAGCTTATCATTAAGTCACTTTGGCATTTTGTCACATTACGGTTGCCATAGCAGTCAACTCTGTGGGGTTACATTTTCCCTTAGCACATTGCTTATGAGTTAAATCTATATAATTAAAAGTCTTGTATTTAGCTCATCCACACAATCGCAGCTTTCAAAAGTGTCACGCCTCAGAGGCCTCACACCTTAAATATGTAAGGCCCCAGGGCGCCCACCTTCTCCAGAGCCACTTGTCGAGGTGGGGGGCCGCGAAAAGCTACACAATACTCCAGTGCAGGTCTCACCGAAACCTTATATAAACCTTATTAACATGGTCCTAGTTCTACATTGAAGAGTCCGGACAGTTCATTAAAAGACATTTGGCAACCTCAGGTCCCCTTCCCGCCTATCTATCCAAATCCAGTTGCAATCTATTTTCTTCTTCTAAAGGCACAATTTATTATCATCTGCAAATGAATAAATGAGTGAAGTGCTCCTCCAGCTTGTTAATAAATATAATAAACAGCAGGGGATCCAGTACCGAACCCTGGGGCACCCGACTAGTGATCGGACTTTATTGGGAAGCAACCTCATTTATAACAACCCTTTGCTGATGGTCCTATAGCCAGTTCGTGACCCATCATCGGAATTTCATCCTGGATGCCATGGGACTTAATTTTAGCACAAAGTCCATCATGTGGCAGTTTATTGAAAGCTTTTTGGACATCCAAGTAGATGACATCTATTAGGCAACCCTAATCTAGTACCTTCTTCAAAAAACTAGATCAGGCTTATCAAACATGACCAGTTCCGAGGAAGGGTCCCAGACCTGAAACGTTAACTCTGTTTCTCTCTCCGCAGATGGTGCCTGGCCTGCTGAGTGTTTCCAGCATTTTCTGTTGTTATTATCACACATGACCTCTGTTTTCTGAAGCCGCGTTGAGTCTCTAATTAACTGTGGGCCAGGAAATTCCGCGGGGTTGTGAGGGGGGTGGGGGGGGAACTCTCGATCTCCTGCTGTAACTTTGACAGAAGATCGGCAGAATCCCCGGAGAAACACCGTAAGTGGCTGCAGATTGAGAGACCACCCCTGGAATTTCCAGGCCTATTACTCATTTTGTAAGCCATTTGAGTGCAAATCGACTAATGCCCCATGAAGCTATTGTAGCTTTGTCCTCCTCATAGGGATATATAAAGCTTCACAGCCTTGTGGGAGTGTCCCATTTTATTTGCACGGTGCAATAATCCTCACCCAGCTCCCTCTCCTATTTAACAGCCTCTGGGTCTCTCTTGATTTCCCTAAACCGAGGCTCTTCAAGATGCTTAAACTCCCGAAACTTTCTACAGCCCCATATTTCAAATCTTACAGTGGAGTGGCCCAAATCAGCAAGTGCCCCCCCCCCAAAAAAACAACCTCCAACCCCCAAACCCCAACCTCTAGGTCGCCTGTCAATTGTGACTCATTACTGAACACCAAGTCTAAGATATGATTCCCTCCAGTACTAGTCCACACATGTTGAATTATGAAGCAATCATTCATTGCAGCAATAAATGCTTCTTGGGGGGCCTCACATCTCTTGTGCCTGTTCCTCATTTATTTACCATTTAATTGGATAATTGAAACCCATCGCCACTGCCTTCCCTTCACTGGCTATCTCAGTGACTTGCTTAAACAGCTGCAGATCCATTTCCCTCTCTTGATTCGATGGTCTTTAATACAGACCTGGAAACACTATGCCAATTCTGATAAACGCCAAGTGGTTCCCTATATTTTTCTTGGCTTCCAATATCCTCTTGCTCTACGACTTTTATTCTTTTTCCTAACCAAGAAAGCCATCCTCCACCCTATCTATTCTAACTCTGACCCATCCTCAAAACCTGGCCATGTTTCAGTGAGAGCTATCTGCTCCGGGCTCTCAGTTGCAGCATACAGCTGTAGTCCTGTCAGTTTATTCCTAATGTTTCTAGCATTTGTATAGAAGCACTTAATAAAAATCCCCGATAATTGGGTGTGATTTTTGTCCTCTGATTCTATCTTTTTGTGGTGGATCCAACTCAACAGGTGAGTTGCTGCTTACATAGTTTAAAATGACAAGTGTCTGTGGTTGGACTCGTACTTATGTTGTAGGACGCGTATTTAGTCACCTGCTCCGATCAGTTTAAAGAAACGCTACATTAGCAGCCAAAGGTTTCACCCTTACGGTAAAGCCCATCGTTATTGAAAAGCCTGGTCTTCCATCGCCTGGCTTCAGTTGTCCTTGAATAGTATCTTTTTCCTCTTTTTGTCCAGCTTTGTAAAAATATATTGAAATCCACAATTCTGCTGTTTGGTTAGCAGCACCCTTCACCATCAGTAAAAGACCTGAAACAGTAACCGAAACACCACGCTGTTTAAAGAAATGCATCATTTTTTGTGGCTGTATTTCATGATCTCAGACCTTCTCTCCATTATATTGTTTGTCCCCACATGAATAGCAACAGTCGCTCCCACAGGCATCCCTTTTAATACCCTCTCTACCCTGCTATCTGTCGCTTATCCTCGCCATGGAGAAACGTGGTGCATTGAGCTCTTCCTGCAAAGTTTCCTGTCAGCAAATCTGTCCATGGAGTCCCCAACAATAAGGTGGTTTAACTTAACTTTGCCTTCTAGGACATTCTTGCCCATATCTAACCCTGATTGTGTCGGAGTTCAGAGGCAGTTTCTGTCTCCCTGCACTTTCTCCATTTTCTCCTTGGTGCTGGAGGTGTGCTTACCTCAGCTGATGTTCCGGAGGAGGGGGGGGGGGGGCGGAAGACCTCAACATCTGCACTTGGGGGGGGGGGGGGGGGGGGAGACCTCAGCATCTGCACTTGGGGAAGCTCTCTGCATCCTGTGGGGTAACAAGTTCAGAAGAGGAAGCAATCTGCAGAATAACCTCAGAATCAGTTTTTTTTTAAAACTTAAGATCACTCTGTTCCTTCACTAACCTTCCAGTATAGCCAGCTTCTCATACGTAACAGATAAACTTCTTGTGATGCGTTCTTGGAACCCTGGCCTTTCCAGATCACCTAAAATGTATACATGCCACAGAAATGCAGGTGAATCTGCCTACCAGATCCTTGGAAGTGCTGGAAGCAATAATCGTCCTCTAAAGTTCCAACTCTGGTACCTATAATGATAAAGCAAGATAAAGGGGGGGGGGGAAAGACAAAGAAAATTCTAGGCAGTTGACTACAGTACCTACATTGACCTACGCCGACCTACACTGGCTCCCGGTCCGGCAACACCTGGAATATAAAATTCTCATCCTTGTGTTCAAATCCTTCCATAGCCTCGCCCCCTCCTTATCTCTGTCACCTCCTCCAGCCCTATAACTTTCCCAAGATCTCTGCATTCCTCCAATTCTGGCTTCTTGCGCTTCCTTGATATCCATCACGCCACCATTGGTGGCCGTGCCTTCAACTGCCTGAGCCCTAAGTTTTGGAAATCTTTCCTTAAACCTCTCCACCTCTCTACCTTTCACTCCTCCTTTAAGACGCTCCTTGGCCAAGCTTTTGGTCACCTGTCCTAATATATCATTATGCTCGGTGTCAGATTTTGCCTGAACGCTCCTGTGACGTGCCTTGGGATGTTTTTACTACGTTAAAGGCACTATATAAATGCAAGTTGTTGTTGCTGTGCCTGGCCCTAATTCCTCGCAGTCATAAATCTCGTAGTCACAACTCCCTTGTAAGATGTACAGACTTTCTCGCTCTTCTCAAGCTTTACTCTGCCTGAAATCTCTTTGGAAGCATCAGGGCAATTCTTAAGGGAGAAAGCCTTCACATGTATGATGCAGTTGGTCACAAATGAGCTGGAAATGGAGGGAGTGGAATTGTTCCCTGTTGATGAAGGTGACGAGATTGATTAGGAAAACACATAGGGCCACGTGGGTGCCGTGCCTGCTTTCCATTTAACAAGTCTATCCAGCCTAATCCCACTTTCCAGCTCATGGTCCATTGCTTTGCAGTTTATGGCACTTCAAGTGCTTATCTAAGTAATTTTTCTAGGTGATGAGGGTTTCTGCCTCTACCACCCTTTCAGGCAGTGAGTTCCAGACCCCCACCACCCTCTGGGTGAAAACATTTCTCCTCAACTCCCCTCTAATCCTTTTACCAATTACTTTAAATCTATGCCCCCTGGTTATTGACCACACTGCTAAGGGAAATAGCTCCTACCTATCCACTCTATCTAGGACCCTCATAATTTTATACACCTCAATTAAGTCTCCCCTCAGCCTCCTCTGTTCCAAAGAAAACAACCCAGCCTATCCAATCTTTACTCAGCTAAAATTCTCCAGTCCTAGCAACATCGGAAATGGTAGTGTAGTGGTAATGTCACTAGGCTAGTACTGATCTAGAGATGTGTGGTCAAATTCCACCATAGCAGCTGGGGAACTCAAATTCAGTTAATTAAATAAATCCGGAATTAAAAAAAAAAAATTGTTTATGGGATGTGGGCGTCGCTGACAAGGCCAGCATTTATTGCCCATCCCTAATTGCCCTTGAGAAGGTGGTGGTGAGCCGCCTTCTTGAACCGCTGCAGTCCATGTGGTGAAGGTACTCCCACAGTGCTGTTAGGGAGGGAGTTCCAGGATTTTGACGGTGATTCTTTGATTCTTTAGACTTTTAGGAACCCTGCCACTCCGTAATGCTGCCATCGTTGGTCCATAGGGAAGTGAATGAACTGGGTTGCTTTATGCATCTGTGACTTGACATGTGCATTTATGCCCAGTTGCTTGGTTGATGTTACTGATGCCCTCCGTGGTGGCAGTCTGGAATGACCCTGCAGAATCAAAGTTCAGGTGGTTGTGATGTGTTGTGACACCTGTGGTGGAGGTGGGCTGTAGGCCAGAGGAAAAACTTTCATTTATATCACGCCTTTCATGACCTCAGGACATCCCAAAGCGCTTTACAGCCAATGAAGTACTTTTGAAGTGTAGTCACGTTTGTAATGTAGGAAATACAGCAGCCAATTTGCACACAGCAAGCTCCCACAAACAGCAGTGAGATAATAACCCAAATAATCTGTTATTGTGATGTTGGTTGAAGGATAAATATTGGCCAGGACACCGGGGAGAACTCCCCTGCTCGTCTTTGAAATAGTGCCATGGGATCTTTTACATCCACCTGAGAGAGCAGACAGGGCATCAGTTTAACGTCTCATCCAAAAGTCAGCACCTCCGACAGTGCAGCACTCCCTCAGCACTGCACTGGAGTGTCAGCCTGGACTTTTATGCTCAAGTCTTGGGAGGAGGACTATGAACCCTTCAGTCTCAGAGATGAGTGTGCTACCCACTGAGCCATGGCTGACACAGGTTGAAACGTGTGGCATAACTGACTGGTGGCTTGCTTTGTGAAGTGCAGTTTCTGTAAGCACTATTCCTGTTTCAACTGGAGGTACCAGTCCTTTGGTCCCTATATTCTGGTGTGGGGGTACTAGCAGGTGGGTGCCTTGTACTTTTGGGGCTGCCTAGCCAGTCTAGCCTCCCTAATCTGCTCCTCCTCCTCTCCCTCCAAAAATCAAAATACAGGAGTATTCCCAATGTGAAACCCATTTGAATTTGGGTGGGGAGAAGAAGGTGGGAGTCCTATTGCACAGTTATATGGTAATGCAGTTATTAGCAGTGAACAAAGAAAGTAAAATGATCAAAATCGGCTGAGAAATAAGCTTTCGATAAATCTTTATAAAATAGCGGCTGGGCCCTTTAAATAAATTCCCTTTACTTTACTGCCTAGCAATGCTGGATTCCCATTTCATGAGGGCAAATGAAATAGTAATGCTGAAAAATGAGATATTGCGGGCAGGATTTTCCATTACACTCTCTCACCTGCAATCGGGCAGAATAATGGCAGAAAACAGGACAATATCAGGTGAGGAGGCTAACCACCGCAGTCCCGACCCAACATCATTCTCCCCCCCCATGGCTCCGCCAACCACCCCTTTTCCACCCTCCGCATGTATATGCTGGTGAGCCAGGCCACATCAAGCTGCCCAATTTCCCTGCTCACCGCTGCCGCCTCTGTGAAGCTCAGAGACCGGCAGGTGAAGGTTCCCCCTGGGGTAGCAGCAGTAAGGCCCTAAGGGCTGGATTTTCATTGAGGAGGCGGGTAGGAGGCGGGACTACAACTTTCGGGGTTGTAGTCCCGCCTCCATCGAGTTGTGGCCAACACACGCGATTTTTACTTGATTGACCTTGTTGAGCCCACCCAGTGGGCTCAGCAGGCCAATTAAGGGCCACCCAGCAACAGGTGACATCACAGACTGAAATTTCATCTGTCAAGAGCTTTTGACAGATGAAATATTAGCGTTTGACAGCTCTTTGAAGCTGTCAAACACTGACAATCTGTACTCCAGGTTAATTCCTTCCTCTCAGGATGATTTAGAGATCTCCCCGGAACAGAAAGCTGAATGCTGCAACTTTTGACAGCTCGCGGCCATTCTGCTTTCTGTGCCGGTAAGATGAGGGACTCCCGAGACCTGAAGGAAGGAAGGCTGTAAAGGTAAGTAAAACTTCTTTAAGCACTTTACACACACCAAACACACTTACCTCTGCACTCATGCACCCATCACTCACCTGAACACCGGACATCTCGAACCCTCCAAGCCCTTCAGCCCGACGGCCCGCCTCGCTAACTTGGCGTGGTTTGGAGCCATCGGGAATCCCACACTTCAGGAATAAAAATAGAGATTAGGCTAAAAACTGCCTGTTAGCTACCTGTTAACAGGCAGTTAATTGGCACTAATCCCCTTCCCGCCTCGGGGAGGCGGCTCCCAGAACAGGTCGGGTATCCGCCTCCTTTGAAACTGGCATGGAGGCGGGTTGGGGGCGGGATGGGTTCGTGCCCCCCCCCCGATTTCGAGATTTTAACTCCCCACACGCCTCCAATCCCGCCTCCACGGCCCAATGAAAATCCTGCCCAACGTTTCCACTTGTGGGGAAGAGCAAAACTAGAGGCCATCAATATAAGATAGTCACCAAAAAATCAAATGGGAAAATCAGAAGAAACTTCTTTACCCAGAGAGTGGTGAGAATGTGGAACTCGCTACCACAGGGAGTAGTTGAGGCAAATAGTATAGATGCATTTAAGGGGAGGCTAGATAGCATATGAGGGAGAAGGGAATAGAGGGTTGTGCTGATAGAGTTAGATGAGGAAAGACGGGAGGAGGCTCGAGTGGAGCATAAACACCGGCATGGACTGGTTGGGCCAAATGGCCTGTCTCTGTGCTGTATATCCTATGTAATCCTATGTAAAGAATTACATAGAATTTACAGAACAGGAACAGGCCATTCAGCCCAAGTGGTTTATGTCAGTGTTTATGTTCCTCAGAAAATCTAAGCTATTATTTTTTAGATAAAGCATTAAACCAAGGCCTCGTCTGTTTACTCAAGGTGGAATGAAAAGATTCCAGGGCACTATTCATAGAAGAGCATGTTCCTGGTGTCATGGCTAACATTCGCCCCTCAACCAACATTACTAAAACACATTGGGCTGGATTTTGTGAATGGAGACGTGCTGGAGGCAGGACAGCTGCTTGTCATGTCAATGTCCCGCCTCCATCCTCGCCTGACCATTCAGATGGATTTTCTCCTGATTGACCAGCGGGCTCAGCAGGCCAATTAGGGGGAAGTCACTGACAGAGCAGGTCAACATCTGTGAAGCTGTCAAACGCTGACATTCTGTGTAGTTTGATGAGCCCTTGTGTTCAGGACTCATCAAACCTTTCAACTTTCTAGAAAGCAGATGACTGTTGGTTCGGAGGATCCAACAGCCAGTCTGTGAAATCTACAACGAAGATGTCGGGACTCCGGAACCACAGCGGCTGAAGGCTGTAGGCAGAAACAAAGGTAAGTGAACATTTTCTAACACTTAACACTCACCTCACATACTTACCACTCCACACTTGCACCATCACTCACCTCTACATCTCACTTTCAGGCCCCTCCGACCCTGCAGACCTTCTACTTGACTCCTCCAACCCGCCGGGATTCTCCGAGGTCGGAAGCCTTCACCTGAAAAGGTAAAATGGGACTAATCCTTTTTTCTGCCTGTTAACTACCTGTTAACAGGCAGTTAAAAGGATTTAATCCCTTTCCCACCTCGAGGAGATGGGACCCGGGGCAGGACAGCTTCCCGCCTCCTGGCAAAAGGGCACAGAGGTGGGATGGGGGCGGGTTTACCATCCGCCCCCACTTTCTGCAACTTTACTGGCAGTCCCGCCTCCATGCCCGCCTCCTCGGGGCTGACAAAATCCAGCCCATTATGTGATCATTTATCTAATTGGTATTTGTAGAACTTTGCTCTGTGCAATCTGGCTGCCATGTTTGCCTAGATTACAATAGTGACTACACTTCAAAAGTACTTTGCTGGCGTGAAGAACTTTGGAATGTCCTGGGGATGTGCGAGGCATTATATAAAAGCAATTTCTTTCTTTAAGGCTGTAGTCAGCAGGCTAAAGAACAAAATGGTGGATGAAAACATTTTCAAAAGTATTTTGAGTGATTTGATTGGTTCACCTTCACCATTTTGCCAATAGGTTTTCCTGACAGTCCATTGAAGATTGATTGTTTTCACACATGCTTAGTAGTTTCTCATTGATAGTTATCTAGCCGCTGCTCCCGCATTTGATTCATACATTCCCTACCTCCTCAGTTCCAATTACTGTAGTTGTTGTTTTACTTTATGGTGATTAACACAGTATAATGCCAGAGTATGAGGCCAGGAATTACATGCAGACAAACCACTTTTATAATATAGACTAACAGATTCCCGTGGCATTACTCATGGTGAGTCAGAGGTTTTATAACAACGGGGTGTTATTTCAAGCAGTATTATCAGGGATCTTGATTTATCAGCATAGGGTGCTGCCATGGGCCTTGGGAGCATTGGGATGGGTACCCAGGGTCTGGCAACACTGAGATGAGGTTTCAGTCTTGCAGTGTATTTTTGGGGAGCGGTGAGGGGCTGATGGGTCTCAGGGTTCCAGGGATGCTGGAGAGGAAGATTCTTGGGCAACTGGGACGGGTTTTTGGATCTGGAATCGCTTGGACAGGGAGGTATTAGGAAGGGAGGCCTCAGGGTCTGCGAGCATTGGGGTGGTTCTGGGATCAGGGTGCACTTGGGAGCACTGGGGATTATGATCTAGAGGATTATGAGCCTTGAGAGAGGGTTCTGGGATTTGGGAGGGTGATGAACTCGGGGGAGAGGGGTAATGGGAACCAGTAGAGCTAAGGAGGACATTTTGGAGCACCGGGGGTCCCCAGATGTCTGGCAATGTTAGCAGGGAGCTGAGTCTACCAGCCTTGTGACGAGAGGGGCAGGCTAGAAGAAGGGGATCCGTACTGCTACTAGCTCCTTTCAAGCTATTAGCTTGCAATTCCCACTCATCAATCTCTCCCCAATCTCTCTGCAGTTCCCTCAAGCACCTCTGCTACCACTTTCCCCATCGTTAGCTGGTTCTTGTCCTTACAATCCTGCCCGAAAGCATTTAAGCTTAAATGTGCTGCTTCTTAAAATGAATGGCCAGAAAATCATGGGCTGAGGAGGTGCAATTTCCTGATATCCGTTCCCAGAAGCAGAAAATGTGTTGCACTGTTAATGATTTTGCTGAAGTATACAGTCTCTAACAGACATAAATCTCCACAAACAAGCCAAAATTAGAAATGTAATCATTTATGCAGTTTCCAAGTTTTTATTTGGTAAAAAAAATCCTTGCACCTCAGAAAGTCAAACATAATCTGCTTGCCACTTCCTTACCTTCCAATATTCTGGTGCTTAAAGCTTTTGGGGGAAAAGAAAAACACTTGTTTGCCTAAGGAGATGATTTGAATTTGTGATGGCTCCTGAAAATGATATATTCTGTATACAACTGTGAAATACAATACTTTGGAACATTTCAATCTCTGTCATTATATTTTGGCAAATTTTTTAATGTGAAATCTCCTACCAGCCTGCTGTCCAAGTGATAATAGATACAAGGCTGTTTGCCATTCAGAAACTGCAGCAAAGACTGCAGTCTCCAATGTCTGAGGTACCCGTTGATAAACTAAGTACTAATCCCAGACTCTCCAAGGCACCAGGCATGCAGGTACAGACAAATTACTGATAGATGCTTCCAGCAAAATAGTTGCAGTTCATTATAAAGCCCCACTGGCAGCCGTCATGCCTGGGATTATAGAGATGAGTCCCTGTCTGCTCTATCTCCCACACAAATATTTTGGCTGCTGCCGGTTGTACTATCAATAGCTATGTCACTTAGGAAGACAATGTCCTTCTTGATAATGCAAACTGTAAAAACCCAGGGCAAAATGATACAGTGCAATACAGATAATGTTTATTTACTGAATTTTAATCTTCTTTTATGTTTATATCAGTGATTTGTGCTTAAGAGGCGTCCACATAAAGTATAAACACTAATTAATTTGAAAAAATATATATTTTAGAGTACACAAGACTCAAAGGAATATTGGGGAAAGATTTCCTCTGGTGCAGGAAAGTAGAAAATCTGTTCCTGTAAAACGGGGTACGGCCGCCTAGTGGTTATGGTGCTGGACTAGCAACCCAGAAGGTGGAGAGGTCAAATCCCACCATGATGATACTGAATTCAATAAATCTGGTCATTTGTGAGTTAGTACTGGAAAAATGACCATGAAAACTGCTGGATTGTTGTGACAAACCCAACTTCAAGGAGGGATCTGCTACCCGTACCAGGTCTGACCTACATCTGACTCCAGTCCCACACTGTGTAGTCACCTCTTAATACCCTTCAGCACAAAAATCTAGGCTGACGCTTCAGTGCAGTACTGAGGGAGTGCTGCACTGTCGGAGGTGCCGTCTTTCAGATGAGATGTTAAACCGAAGCAACGTCTGCTCTCTCAGGTGGACGTAAAAGATCCCATGGCGTTATTTTGAAGAAGAGCAGGGGAATTGCCCTGGTATCCTGCCCAATATTTATCCCTCAACCAACATCACTAAAACAGATTATCTGTTCCTTATCACACTGCTGTTTGTGGGAGCTTGCTGTGCGCAAATTGGCTGCTGTGTTTCCCACATTACAACAATGACTCCACTTCAAAACTACTTCATTACTGTGAAGCACTTTGGGACATCCTGAGGTCATGAAAGGTGCTATATAAATGCAAGTCTTTCTTTCTTTAACTAGGAAGAGCTGCATTGGACATTCCTCAGCAGCAATACCTACAAATGTGATTAACTCTAAATTAAACACAGAAATGAAAGGAATAAAAACAGAAAATGCTGGAAATACTCAGCAGGTCAGGCAGCATCTATGGAGAGAGAAACAGAGTTAATGTTGCAGGTTGATAATTTAAAAGGTCATCGACCTGAAACGTGGGCCACGATTTCGCTGACTGAGTCGGATCTGGGATGGCCGGGGTCAGTGTCACAGTCCCAGCCCGCTGCCTACTGCAGCCCACACTCTCCAAGCGATTTTTCGTTGATTGGGCTTGTTAAGCCCGCCCTGCGAGGATCCCGGCCAATTAATAGGAAGCGGGTCTGATGACGTCATTTGATGATGCATCATCAGCTGGTTTCCTTAAAGGGGCCATGTCCACATTGATCTTGACAGTTCTGCTGTCAGTGTTCTACAGCAGTGAGGTGCTGCAAACACTGACGAGCACTGCACAAAGGTGCACGGCTATACCCAGGCTCTCCCATGACTCCCACCATATGCTTATGGAGGGAGTCACAGCATGCAGGGAGGTTCTCTTCCCTTCCAATGGGCGGAAGAGACCTCCCCAGGAGATCAACGCTGCCTGGTTGCACATTGCACAGGAGGGCAGAAGCGGGGATGTCATCAGGAGGACCAGGCTGCAGTGGCACAAACCTTTCAATGATCTGAGCAGATCACGAAACGTTACTGCAAAGCCACACTCAACTTCATCCTCCTGTGCCTCTCATCACATCCCCATCACTCTGCCTTCCCTACCCTACTCCTGTACATCCTTACTCACACCAACTTACCTTGCACCTCCACCCATCCCTCTCTATCTACATTATCACTTCCCCATCTCACTAGCAATGCCTCACACTCACCCTCATCCTACTGCAAGCATACCAACTAACAACACACAAGGGTAGGCACCTGGGTGGTTTAGCCAATGTTCATGTGAAGTTTCTGTTAATGTGTTGTCAAACATTGAAATCTATCTTCTTCTTAGGCAGTCCCTCGGAACCAAGGATGACTTATTTTCAACAGTTTACCTTATTGGACAGATCTGTGCTCACCTTTGGAAGTGTCTTAGTGAGTTCCAGTGAATGTTGAGACACAACTTCTCCCCCCGCCCACCAATTGTGATGAGTGTGAAAGGAATGGCTTGGACATTGTAGGAATGCTTTATGGTGCTGGTGTGGGGTGGTGTCAATCTGACGCATCATGTGGTAGCCAGGGTGTACAGTGTCAAGTGAAGTAAATCTCCCGGGCATAAATGTTGTCGTGCGCTGATGCCCTGTGTCCTGTGCAGCATCAGGTGATTGTGGAGAAGGTTGTTGTTGTTGTTGGTGATGTTGGTGTGCCTGGTGCTGTTGGTGTTGGGGCTGATTGTGGAGGGAGTCAGAGGATCAAGGTGAGATTCTTTTCAAGGGCACCGATGCTGCTGGAATAGATGGCAGCTGAAGTTGAGATGATAGAAGTGATCTGTCAATAGCGAGAGAGCTTGCTCCAAGGAGGTGACACTGGATAAAGAATTTACTCCAAACACTTCCAAACTGCATAAAGCTCAAAAGTGTCTTCCAAGTCCTGAAGGCTCAAGCTTCTGACATTGGAAAGTGAACAGCTGTGAAATGGTAGCTTTCATGCCACTTTTGCAGTGGTCACCTATTCACAGCAATGGGGAGACATAGAGAACCCAACCTACTTACCGGAAGTGATCTCCGAACAACTTGAACCCCGTTAAAAAAGTGGGAAAATAGAAAAAGGCTGGCAAAATAGTAGTTAACAAGTGTTTAACAAGCATTTAACTATTTTAAATGCCTCCCCCGGTCGACCCGAAACGTCAACTCAAATTTCTCTCCACGGATGTTGCCTGACCTGCTGAGTTTTTCCAGCATTTTCTGTTGTTATTTCGGCTGTGAACTCTGTTTTTCTCTCTCCACAGATGCTGCCTGACCTGCTGAGTATTTCCAACGGTTTCTGTTTTGATTTCAGAATTCCAGCATCCGCAGTACCTTGCTTTGGTATTAAAGTAGTGAAAGGAGTATCTTTAACAATCACGCACCTTAAATCCAGTCTAGATTTGGCACGTTGGGTGTTGTGTAATTCTTCACTGAGTGATAATGCAATTGTGGAGCTTGCATCAGCAGTGTTCCTTATAGTCACTGGACTCCATCCAACACACAGCAAAGCCTCCACCACAAGCAAGTGAATTGCTGATTTACAATATGGGGGAAGATTTTCTCCGCACGAGCTGTTTTGAAATCATAAACATGCTCCTTAATTACATTCTAGTTTTGGCACATTGTGTAATTATTTTCTGTGTGACAGTGAAATTGTGGAGCATGTACCAGCAGTGGCAATTTTAATCATTACACATCTAGCTCGCAGTGTAAATCCTCCCCCTTAGTTTGTGTGACTGATAGTAAGTGTGCAGTATTTTGCTGTAAGGTTGGTTAAAAGTTGTTACTTTAAATTCTGATTGGTTGTTTAGTTTTTCCCCATTGATCAACTGGTGGTTCAAAGCAGGTTGAGGGCACTGGGCCATGACTGCCGATGCAAATAGAGGGAGCAGTCACCAGGGAGGCAATAGTGTTAAATGGTAAGTCTGTTAATGCAGTTATTGATAATTCTCGGAATCCAACGGAAGGAGTCTGGGCAGAATTAATAAAGATAACATTCCTAGCCCACAGAAATCACAAACTAAGATCACAAAGGGAATGACAGAGGCCAGGAAGCCGTTTCTCCTTCTGTGAAATCCCAAGACCACCCTTCACTGATCTAACTGTCCTTGCCATCTTTCAGATGAGGGATTAAGGCAAGAATGTTGCCTGTTGGGATCATTCCCGCTGTTGTGATTTGCCTGAGCTCCACTGAAATTGCACGGGTGTTGCCAGCCGCTCTTTTAAACCAGTCCAAAGTGCTCTCACACACAATGTGCGAGAGTTTATTTAAGTGTCACATTTAATGTTAATGAGGCTTGTGGGATTTTTCTGATCATCTCACCAAGAAGGCGCTGCGTACTCGGCTCACGCTAATAATGTGCCAACAGAGCTCCCTGATGTTGTGGCATTTCAGGAACTGAGTTCTTAAAGCTGTATTTTTGATTGTTACAATCCAGATTCTGAACATGGAAATTGTTACTGGAAGAAAGGAGGGATGTGATGCAGATTCGTTTGCCCCAGAAGCGAACTGCTTGCACCCATTATCTATGTAGTCATGTGCACCGATCCCAGTGGACTTAGCTGGGAATGTCTGAGGACTCTTGCCTTCACCAGGGAAGGGGCGAGTTGTGTTGTCTGCTGGAATTTCATGGCCACAGGGACGGCACCGTCAGTGGCAGTGAAGATGACCACAGTACTGTGTTAGTCTGCGGCCATGAGTGAGTGTGAACGGATGAACGCAACCCCTTTAAGACCACAGTGCAAACAGTGAGCCCAGGACACTGTACTATCATATTGAATTGCTGGTGGTCGCAGATCATTGGACTTCCATCAAGTGGTATCCTATTCCGATGATGAATGGCATGGAATATAGGGCAGGAGCTTGAATGCTTATATGGGTGCTGTCAACAGCAACAACTACTTCCATTTATATAGCACCTAAACGTCCCAAGGTGTTTCACAGGAGCGTTATCCAACAAAGAATTGACACCGAACCAAAGGAGGAGATATTACGATAGGGGCTTGAATGTCCACATGGGTGCTGTCAATGGTGCCCTGGGAATGCCATACGTATCTTGCACCTTTCTCCTGCTGCTCCTGGATTGAATAAAGCGGCCAACATGCCATAACAGTGTATCCATGGTCTGGGTAGTGTGGCAGTGACCTACAAACTAGCTGATCCTCACCAAGCCTGCTGCCGTGGCCTGGAAGGAGATTGACCAACAGACTGGATTCTGTCATCACTTTGGCCACTATAGCATTGGACATATCGAGGTTGCAGGCTGGGTTCCAGGAAATGGCACAATTCATTAAAGGTTTTCTTCGTGAAGCACAACCTCCCCACACATTGTTCCTTCGTGATGCAGAAATAGTCCTATCATTATTGGCATATGCCTTTCTGAATTTACACAGGAACACAACTTCTGACTGAGGCATACCAACTGTGTGGTGACCTAGTGCTATCTTCAGGGGAACCAGCATTTCCGAGCATCACTCTACCATACATTGTGCCAGAGAGCCACCTGTATTGTACCAATCGCCCACCACTGGGACAGAGACCCCTGTATCGCCACATAGCACCAGAGCAGTCACAGAGCAAAAAGAGAGTGAAGCCTTCAATGACTGTAGGCGGCTTGAAGAGGACAATGAGGGATCACCGATGTTCTCAATCCACAGCCCAAATGGACGGAGTGGAAGGTACAGAATATCTTCAAATTGAAGATATTGGACCAACGGCTTCACAGATACAATTTTACGGTCATAGGTGAACCCGAGACTGGGCACCATTCATCTCAGGTGAGTACCTCCACCCCTTAGATGAACATGTCCACGTTTCCGATGAATAGCTGCATCCCAGAGATGAGCACCTTAATCTCGAACATCTAGTGGTTGGCAGCGAGGAGTGTGGTGGAACATTCAGCCCTTATCTGGATGGGTGCAGCAGCAACAAGACTCCAGGAGCCCAACACCATCCAGGACACCGCAGTTTGCTTGATTGGTTCTCCTGCCCAGTACTGGACTCGATATTGACATCATCCCTTCCATCGCCAGCACACTGTGCTGCAGTGTGTCCGGTCCACAGTGTGCAATGCAATAGCTCACTCAAGTTAGGAGTTACTTCAACAGCACTTCTCCCTCCCTAGGTTAGCTGTTTGAAACAAAACTGAAAATGCTGGAAACCCTCAGCGGGTCAGTCAGCGTCTGTAATGAAAGGAAAAAAGTTACTATCTCGGGTACATTTGCTGGTTTTGTTTCTAGATTCTGTGATGTTTTGTTTGATGACCAGTTATTTGCCTGGTACGCAGGAGATTTCCTTAACCGTAAAGGGCGGCAATAAGATTTTCCTGAACACCTATGTTCTCCCTGCTCCTCAAACGTCACTGCTGCTGAGTTGTTGCTCTGTTTGATGAAACTTTCTCTCCTTTGATGCTACACGTGACTGGGGCTGCAAGCTCCTGAAGGACAAGCTGCGATGTGGCCCACATAGATCAACTCATTGACTTCAGTTAATCAGCTTTATTATTGTTATCTGACAGCTTCATCGACTCATCTCCAAAGCTGGAAATGTGAAACTTCCATCAAAAATGGATGAACGGGCAACCTGCCAATTTCCAGCGGCTGCGCCACCGATAGGAAATTGGCTCGACATGTTGCAAACTCCTTATTTGGGCATGCGCATTCTGTGACACGCGGTCACACCCGCTGCTGCAGACTTGTACCACCAGGTGGAGCTTCAAACCCTGCAGAAGCTGCAGCTCCCCTGACCTGCACTCACAGCACCCTGCAAACACAGCACCCTGCACTCACAGCACCCTGCACACAGCACCCTTCACTCACAGCACCCTGCACACACAGCACCCTGCACACAGCACCCTGCACTCACAGCACCCTGCACACAGCACCCTGCACTCACAGCACCCTGCACACAGCACCCTGCACACACAGCACCCTGCACACAGCACCCTGCACTCACAGCACCCTGCACACAGCACCCTGCACTCACAGCACCCTGCACACAGCACCCTTCACTCACAGCACCCTGCACACACAGCACCCTGCACACAGCACCCTGCACTCACAGCACCCTGCACACAGCACCCTGCACTCACAGCACCCTGCACACAGCACCCTTCACTCACAGCACCCTGCACTCACAGCGCCCTGCACTCACAGCACCCTGCACTCACAGCACCCTGCACTCAGCACCCTGCACTCAGCACCCTTCACTCACAGCACCCTGCACTCACAGCACCCTGCACTCACAGCGCCCTGCACTCACAGCACCCTGCACTCATAGCACCCTGCTCACAGCACCCTGCACTCACAGCACACTGCACTCACAGCACCCTGCACCCACAGCACCCTGCACTCACAGCACCCTGCACACAGCACCCTGCACTCACAGCGCCCTTCACTCACAGCACCCTGCACTCACAGCACCCTTCACTCACAGCACCCTGCACTCAGCACCCTTCACTCACAGCACCCTGCACTCACAGCGCCCTGCACTCACAGCGCCCTGCACTCACAGCACCCTGCACACAGCACCCTTCACTCACAGCACCCTGCACACACAGCACCCTGCACACACAGCACCCTGCACTCACAGCACCCTGCACACAGCACCTTGCACTCACAGCACCCTGCACACAGCACCCTGCACACAGCACCCTTCACTCACAGCGCCCTGCACTCACAGCGCCCTGCACTCACAGCACCCTGCACTCACAGCACCCTGCACTCAGCACCCTGCACTCAGCACCCTTCACTCACAGCACCCTGCACTCACAGCACCCTGCACTCACAGCGCCCTGCACTCACAGCGCCCTGCACTCACAGCACCCTGCTCACAGCACCCTGCACTCACAGCACCCTGCACTCACAGCACCCTGCACCCACAGCACCCTGCACTCACAGCACCCTGCACACAGCACCCTGCACTCACAGCGCCCTTCACTCACAGCACCCTTCACTCACAGCACCCTGCACTCAGCACCCTTCACTCACAGCACCCTTCACTCAGAGCACCCTGCACTCACAGCACCCTTCAGTCACAGCACCCTGCACTCAGCACCCTGCACTCACAGCACCCTGCACTCACAGCACCCTGCACTCAGCACCCTGCACTCACAGCACCCTGCACTCACAGCACCCTGCACACAGCACCCTGCACTCACAGCACCCTTCACTCACAGCACCCTGCACTCACTGCACCCTTCACTCACAGCACCCTGCACTCACAGCAGCCTGCACTCACAGCACCCTGCACTCACAGCACCCTGCACACAGCACCCTGCACTCACAGCGCCCTTCACTCACAGCACCCTGCACTCACAGCACCCTTCACTCACAGCACCCTGCACTCACAGCACCCTGCACTCAGCACCCTGCACTCACAGCGCCCTTCACTCACAGCACCCTGCACTCACAGCACCCTGCACTCAGCACCCTGCACTCACAGCACCCTGCACTCACAGCACCCTGCACTCAGCACCCTACACTCACAGCAGCCTGCACTCACAGCACCCTGCACTCAGCACCCTGCACTCACAGCACCCTGCACTCACAGCACCCTGCACTCACAGCGCCCTGCACTCACAGCACCCTGCACTCACAGCACCCTGCACACAGCACCCTGCACTCACAGCGCCCTTCACTCACGGGACCCTGCACTCACAGCACCCTTCACTCAGAGCACCCTGCACTCACAGCACCCTGCACTCAGCACCCTGCACTCACAGCGCCCTTCACTCACAGCACCCTGCACTCACAGCACCCTTCACTCACAGCACCCTGCACTCACAGCACCCTGCACTCAGCAACCTGCGCTCACAGCACCCTTCACTCACAGCACCCTTCACACAGCACCCTTCACTCACAGCACCCTGCACTCAGCACCCTTCACTCAGAGCACCCTGTACTCACAGCACCCTGCACTCAGAGCACCCTGCACTCACAGCACCCTTCACTCACAGCACCCTGCACTCAGCACCCTGCACTCACAGCACCCTTCACTCACAGCACCCTGCACTCACAGCACCCTTCACTCACAGCACCCTGCACTCACAGCACCCTGCACTCAGCACCCTGCACTCACAGCACCCTGCACTCAGCACCCTTCACTCACAGCACCCTGCACTCACAGCACCCTGCACTCACAGCACCCTGCAGTCAGCACCCTGCACTCACAGCACCCTGCACTCACAGCACCCTGCACTCAGCACCCTGCACTCACAGCACCCTGCACTCACAGCACCCTTCACTCACAGCACCCTGCACTCAGCACCCTGCACTCAGCACCCTGCACTCACAGCACCCTGCACTCGCAGCACCCTTCACTCACAGCACCCTGCACTCACAGCACCCTTCACTCACAGCACCCTGCACTCACAGCACCCTTCACTCACAGCACCCTGCACTCAGCACCCTTCACTCACAGCACCCTGCACTCACAGCACCCTTCACTCACAGCACCCTTCACTCACAGCACACTTCACTCACAGCACCCTTCACTCACAGCACCCTGCACTCAGCACCCTGCACTCACAGCACCCTGCACTCACAGCACCCCGCACTCACAGCACCCTGCAGTCAGCACCCTGCACTCACAGCACCCTGCACTCACAGCACCCTTCACTCACAGCACCCTGCACTCAGCACCCTGCACTCACAGCACCCTGCACTCACAGCACCCTGCACTCACAGCACCCTGCACTCAGCACCCTGCACTCACAGCACCCTTCACTCACAGCACCCTTCACTCACAGCACCCTTCACTCACAGCACCCTGCACTCAGCACCCTTCACTCACAGCACCCTGCACTCAGCACCCTGCACTCACAGCACCCTGCACTCACAGCACCCTGCACTCACAGCACCCTGCACTCACAGCCCCCTTCACTCACAGCACCCTGCACTCGCAGCACCCTGCACTCACAGCACCCTGCACTCACAGCACCCTTCACTCACAGCACCCTGCACTCACAGCACCCATCACTCACAGCACCCTTCACTCACAGCACCCTGCACTCACAGCACCCTGCACTCACAGCACACTTCACTCGCAGCACCCTGCACTCGCAGTACCCTGCACTCACAGCACCCTTCGCTCACAGCACCCTGCACTCACAGCACCCTGCACTCACAGCACCCTGCACTCACAGCACCCTTCACTCACAGCACCTTGCACTCACAGCACCCTTCACTCACAGCACCCTGCACTCACAGCACCCTGCACTCACAGCACCTTTCACTCACATCACCCTGCACTCACAGCACCCTGCACTCACAGCACCCTGCACTCACAGCACCCTGCACTCACAGCGCCCTTCACTCACAGTGCCCTGCACTCACAGCGCCCTGCACTCACAGCACCCTTCACTCACAGCGCCCTGCACTCACAGCGCCCTTCACTCAGCACCCTGCACTCACAGCACCCTTCACTCACAGCACCCTCCACTCAGCACCCTGCACTCACAGCACCCTTCACTCACAGCACCCTGCACTCACAGTACCCTGCACTCACAGCACCCTTCACTCACAGCACCCTGCACTCACAGCACCCTGCACTCAGCACCCTGCACTCACAGCACCCTGCACTCACAAACCACCCTTCACTCACTGCACCCTGCACTCACAGCACCCTGCACTCACAGCACCCTGCACTCACAGCACCCTTCACTCACAGCACCCTTCACTCACAGCTCCCTTCACTCACAGCACCCTTCACTCACAGCACCCTGCACTCACAGCACCCTTCACTCACAGCACCCTTCACTCAGAGAACCCTTCACTCACAGCACCCTTCACTCACAGCACCCTGCACTCACAGCACCCTGCACTCACAGCACCCTTCACTCACAGCACCCTGCACTCACAGCACCCTGCACTCACAGCACCCTGCACTCAGCACCCTGCACTCACAGCACCCTTCACTCACAGCACCCTTCACTCACAGCACGCTTCACTCACAGCACCCTTCACTCACAGCACGCTTCACTCACAGCACCCTGCACTCAGCACCCTTCACTCACAGCACCCTGTACTCACAGCACCCTGCACTCACAGCACCCTGCACTCACAGCACCCTTCACTCACAGCACCCTGCACTCACAGCACCCTGCACTCACAGCACCCTGCGCTCACAGCACCCTTCACTCACAGCACCCTTCACACAGCAACCTTCACTCACAGCACCCTGCACTCAGCACCCTTCACTCAGAGCACCCTGCACTCACAGCACCCTGCACTCACAGCACCCTTCACTCACAGCACTCTGCACTCACAGCACCCATCACTCACAGCACCCTTCACTCACAGCACCCTGCACTCACAGCACCCTGCACTCACAGCACCCTTCACTCACAGCACCCTGCACTCAGCACCCTTCACTCACAGCACCCTGTACTCACAGCACCCTGCACTCAGAGCACCCTGCACTCACAGCACCCTTCACTCACAGCACCCTGCACTCACAGCACCCTGCACTCACAGCACCCTTCACTCACAGCACCCTGCACTCAGCACCCTGCACTCACAGCACCCTTCACTCACAGCACCCTGCACTCAGAGCACCCTGCACTCACAGCACCCTTCACTCACAGCACCCTGCACTCAGCACCCTGCACTCACAGCACCCTTTAGTCACAGCACCCTGCACTCACAGCACCCTTCACTCACAGCACCCTGCACTCAGAGCACCCTGCACTCAGCACCCTTCACTCACAGCACCCTGCATTCACAGCACCCTGCACTCACAGCACCCTGCAGTCAGCACCCTGCACTCACAGCACCCTGCACTCACAGCACCCTGCACTCAAAGCACCCTGCACTCAGCACCCTGCACTCACAGCACCCTGCACTCACAGCACCCTTCACTGACAGCACCCTGCACTCAGCACCCTGCACTCAGCACCCTGCACTCACAGCACCCTGCACTCGCAGCACCCTTCACTCACAGCACCCTGCACTCACAGCACCCTTCACTCACAGCACCCTGCACTCACAGCACCCTTCACTCACAGCACCCTGCACTCAGCACCCTTCACTCACAGCACCCTGCACTCACAGCACCCTTCACTCACAGCACCCTTCACTCACAGCACACTTCACTCACAGCACCCTTCACTCACAGCACCCTGCACTCAGCACCCTGCACTCACAGCACCCTGCACTCACAGCACCCTGCACTCACAGCACCCTGCAGTCAGCACCCTGCACTCACAGCACCCTGCACTCACAGCACCCTTCACTCACAGCACCCTGCACTCAGCACCCTTCACTCACAGCACCCTGTACTCACAGCACCCTGCACTCAGAGCACCCTGCACTCACAGCACCCTTCACTCACAGCACCCTGCACTCAGAGCACCCTGCACTCACAGCACCCTTCACTCACAGCACCCTGCGCTCAGCACCCTGCACTCACAGCACCCTTCACTCACAGCACCCTGCACTCACAGCACCCTTCACTCACAACACCCTGCACTCACAGCACCCTGCACTCACAGCACCCTGCACTCACAGCACCCTGCACTCAGCACCCTTCACTCACAGCACCCTGCACTCACAGCACCCTGCACTCACAGCACCCTGCAGTCAGCACCCTGCACTCACAGCACCCTGCACTCACAGCACCCTGCACTCAGCACCCTGCACTCACAGCACCCTGCACTCACAGCACCCTTCACTCACAGCACCCTGCACTCAGCACCCTGCACTCACAGCACCCTGCACTCACAGCACCCTTCACTCACAGCACCCTGCACTCAGCACCCTGCACTCAGCACCCTGCACTCACAGCACCCTGCACTCGCAGCACCCTTCACTCACAGCACCCTGCACTCACAGCACCCTTCACTCACAGCACCCTGCACTCACAGCACCCTTCACTCACAGCACCCTGCACTCAGCACCCTTCACTCACAGCACCCTGCACTCACAGCACCCTTCACTCACAGCACCCTTCACTCACAGCACACTTCACTCACAGCACCCTTCACTCACAGCACCCTGCACTCAGCACCCTGCACTCACAGCACCCTGCACTCACAGCACCCCGCACTCACAGCACCCTGCAGTCAGCACCCTACACTCACAGCACCCTGCACTCACAGCACCCTGCACTCACAGCACCCTTCACTCACAGCACCCTGCACTCAGCACCCTGCACTCACAGCACCCTGCACTCACAGCACCCTGCACTCACAGCACCCTGCACTCAGCACCCTGCACTCACAGCACCCTTCACTCACAGCACCCTTCACTCACAGCACCCTTCACTCACAGCACCCTGCACTCAGCACCCTTCACTCACAGCACCCTGCACTCAGCACCCTGCACTCACAGCACCCTGCACTCACAGCACCCTGCACTCACAGCACCCTGCACTCACAGCCCCCTTCACTCACAGCACCCTGCACTCGCAGCACCCTGCACTCACAGCACCCTGCACTCACAGCACCCTTCACTCACAGCACCCTGCACTCACAGCACCCATCACTCACAGCACCCTTCACTCACAGCACCCTGCACTCACAGCACCCTTCACTCACAGCACCCTTCACTCAGAGAACCCTTCACTCACAGCACCCTTCACTCACAGCACCCTGCACTCACAGCACCCTGCACTCACAGCACCCTTCACTCACAGCACCCTTCACTCACAGCACCCTGCACTCACAGCACCCTGCACTCACAGCACCCTGCACTCAGCACCCTGCACTCACAGCACCCTTCACTCACAGCACCCTTCACTCACAGCACGCTTCACTCACAGCACCCTGCACTCAGCACCCTTCACTCACAGCACCCTGTACTCACAGCACCCTGCACTCACAGCACCCTGCACTCACAGCACCCTTCACTCACAGCACCCTGCACTCACAGCACCCTGCACTCACAGCACCCTGCGCTCACAGCACCCTTCACTCACAGCACCCTTCACACAGCAACCTTCACTCACAGCACCCTGCACTCAGCACCCTTCACTCAGAGCACCCTGCACTCACAGCACCCTGCACTCACAGCACCCTTCACTCACAGCACCCTGCACTCACAGCACCCATCACTCACAGCACCCTTCACTCACAGCACCCTGCACTCACAGCACCCTGCACTCACAGCACCCTTCACTCACAGCACCCTGCACTCAGCACCCTTCACTCACAGCACCCTGTACTCACAGCACCCTGCACTCAGAGCACCCTGCACTCACAGCACCCTTCACTCACAGCACCCTGCACTCAGAGCACCCTGCACTCACAGCACCCTTCACTCACAGCACCCTGCACTCAGCACCCTGCACTCACAGCACCCTGCACTCAGAGCACCCTGCACTCACAGCACCCTTCACTCACAGCACCCTGCACTCAGCACCCTGCACTCACAGCACCCTTTAGTCACAGCACCCTGCACTCACAGCACCCTTCACTCACAGCACCCTGCACTCAGAGCACCCTGCACTCAGCACCCTTCACTCACAGCACCCTGCACTCACAGCACCCTGCACTCACAGCACCCTGCAGTCAGCACCCTGCACTCACAGCACCCTGCACTCACAGCACCCTGCACTCAAAGCACCCTGCACTCAGCACCCTGCACTCACAGCACCCTGCACTCACAGCACCCTTCACTGACAGCACCCTGCACTCAGCACCCTGCACTCAGCACCCTGCACTCACAGCACCCTGCACTCGCAGCACCCTTCACTCACAGCACCCTGCACTCACAGCACCCTTCACTCACAGCACCCTGCACTCACAGCACCCTTCACTCACAGCACCCTGCACTCAGCACCCTTCACTCACAGCACCCTGCACTCACAGCACCCTTCACTCACAGCACCCTTCACTCACAGCACACTTCACTCACAGCACCCTTCACTCACAGCACCCTGCACTCAGCACCCTGCACTCACAGCACCCTGCACTCACAGCACCCTGCACTCACAGCACCCTGCAGTCAGCACCCTGCACTCACAGCACCCTGCACTCACAGCACCCTTCACTCACAGCACCCTGCACTCAGCACCCTTCACTCACAGCACCCTGTACTCACAGCACCCTGCACTCAGAGCACCCTGCACTCACAGCACCCTTCACTCACAGCACCCTGCACTCAGAGCACCCTGCACTCACAGCACCCTTCACTCACAGCACCCTGCGCTCAGCACCCTGCACTCACAGCACCCTTCACTCACAGCACCCTGCACTCACAGCACCCTTCACTCACAGCACCCTGCACTCACAGCACCCTGCACTCACAGCACCCTGCACTCAGCACCCTTCACTCACAGCACCCTGCACTCACAGCACCCTGCACTCACAGCACCCTGCAGTCAGCACCCTGCACTCACAGCACCCTGCACTCACAGCACCCTGCACTCAGCACCCTGCACTCACAGCACCCTGCACTCACAGCACCCTTCACTCACAGCACCCTGCACTCAGCACCCTGCACTCACAGCACCCTGCACTCACAGCACCCTTCACTCACAGCACCCTGCACTCAGCACCCTGCACTCAGCACCCTGCACTCACAGCACCCTGCACTCGCAGCACCCTTCACTCACAGCACCCTGCACTCACAGCACCCTTCACTCACAGCACCCTGCACTCACAGCACCCTTCACTCACAGCACCCTGCACTCAGCACCCTTCACTCACAGCACCCTGCACTCACAGCACCCTTCACTCACAGCACCCTTCACTCACAGCACACTTCACTCACAGCACCCTTCACTCACAGCACCCTGCACTCAGCACCCTGCACTCACAGCACCCTGCACTCACAGCACCCCGCACTCACAGCACCCTGCAGTCAGCACCCTGCACTCACAGCACCCTGCACTCACAGCACCCTGCACTCACAGCACCCTTCACTCACAGCACCCTGCACTCAGCACCCTGCACTCACAGCACCCTGCACTCACAGCACCCTGCACTCACAGCACCCTGCACTCAGCACCCTGCACTCACAGCACCCTTCACTCACAGCACCCTTCACTCACAGCACCCTTCACTCACAGCACCCTGCACTCAGCACCCTTCACTCACAGCACCCTGCACTCAGCACCCTGCACTCACAGCACCCTGCACTCACAGCACCCTGCACTCACAGCACCCTGCACTCACAGCCCCCTTCACTCACAGCACCCTGCACTCGCAGCACCCTGCACTCGCAGCACCCTGCACTCACAGCACCCTTCACTCACAGCACCCTGCACTCACAGCACCCATCACTCACAGCACCCTTCACTCACAGCACCCTGCACTCACAGCACCCTGCACTCACAGCACACTTCACTCGCAGCACCCTGCACTCGCAGTACCCTGCACTCACAGCACCCTTCGCTCACAGCACCCTGCACTCACAGCACCCTGCACTCACAGCACCCTGCACTCACAGCACCCTTCACTCACAGCACCTTGCACTCACAGCACCCTTCACTCACAGCACCCTGCACTCACAGCACCCTGCACTCACAGCACCTTTCACTCACATCACCCTGCACTCACAGCACCCTGCACTCACAGCACCCTGCACTCACAGCACCCTGCACTCACAGCGCCCTTCACTCACAGTGCCCTGCACTCACAGCGCCCTGCACTCACAGCACCCTTCACTCACAGCGCCCTGCACTCACAGCGCCCTTCACTCAGCACCCTGCACTCACAGCACCCTTCACTCACAGCACCCTCCACTCAGCACCCTGCGCTCACAGCACCCTTCACTCACAGCACCCTGCACTCACAGCACCCTGCACTCACAGCACCCTGCACTCACAGCACCCTTCGCTCACAGCACCCTGCACTCACAGCACCCTGCACTCAGCACCCTGCACTCACAGCACCCTGCACTCACAAAGCACCCTTCACTCACTGCACCCTGCACTCACAGCACCCTGCACTCACAGCACCCTGCACTCACAGCACCCTTCACTCACAGCACCCTGCACTCACAGCACCCTGCACTCACAGCACCCTTCTCTCACAGCACCCTTCACTCACAGCTCCCTTCACTCACAGCACCCTTCACTCACAGCACCCTGCACTCACAGCACCCTTCACTCACAGCACCCTTCACTCAGAGAACCCTTCACTCACAGCACCCTTCACTCACAGCACCCTGCACTCACAGCACCCTGCACTCACAGCACCCTTCACTCACAGCACCCTTCACTCACAGCACCCTGCACTCACAGCACCCTGCACTCACAGCACCCTGCACTCAGCACCCTGCACTCACAGCACCCTTCACTCACAGCACCCTTCACTCACAGCACGCTTCACTCTCAGCACCCTGCACTCAGCACCCTTCACTCACAGCACCCTGTACTCACAGCACCCTGCACTCACAGCACCCTGCACTCACAGCACCCTTCACTCACAGCACCCTGCACTCACAGCACCCTGCACTCACAGCACCCTGCACTCAGCACCCTGCGCTCACAGCACCCTTCACTCACAGCACCCTTCACACAGCAACCTTCACTCACAGCACCCTGCACTCAGCACCCTTCACTCAGAGCACCCTGCACTCACAGCACCCTGCACTCACAGCACCCTTCACTCACAGCACCCTGCACTCACAGCACCCATCACTCACAGCACCCTTCACTCACAGCACCCTGCACTCACAGCACCCTGCACTCACAGCACCCTTCACTCACAGCACCCTGCACTCAGAGCACCCTGCACTCACAGCACCCTTCACTCACAGCACCCTGCACTCAGAGCACACTGCACTCACAGCACCCTTCACTCACAGCACCCTGCACTCAGCACCCTGCACTCACAGCACCCTTCACTCACAGCACCCTGCACTCAGAGCACCCTGCACTCACAGCACCCTTCACTCACAGCACCCTGCACTCAGCACCCTGCACTCACAGCACCCTTTAGTCACAGCACCCTGCACTCACAGCACCCTTCACTCACAGCACCCTGCACTCAGAGCACCCTGCACTCAGCACCCTTCACTCACAGCACCCTGCACTCACAGCACCCTGCACTCACAGCACCCTGCAGTCAGCACCCTGCACTCACAGCACCATGCACTCACAGCACCCTGCACTCCACGCACCCTGCACTCAGCACCCTGCACTCACAGCACCCTGCACTCACAGCACCCTTCACTGACAGCACCCTGCACTCAGCACCCTGCACTCAGCACCCTGCACTCACAGCACCCTGCACTCGCAGCACCCTTCACTCACAGCACCCTGCACTCACAGCACCCTTCACTCACAGCACCCTGCACTCACAGCACCCTTCACTCACAGCACCCTGCACTCAGCACCCTTCACTCACAGCACCCTGCACTCACAGCACCCTTCACTCACAGCACCCTTCACTCACAGCACACTTCACTCACAGCACCCTTCACTCACAGCACCCTGCACTCAGCACCCTGCACTCACAGCACCCTGCACTCACAGCACCCTGCACTCACAGCACCCTGCAGTCAGCACCCTGCACTCACAGCACCCTGCACTCACAGCACCCTTCACTCACAGCACCCTGCACTCAGCACCCTTCACTCACAGCACCCTGTACTCACAGCACCCTGCACTCAGAGCACCCTGCACTCACAGCACCCTTCACTCACAGCACCCTGCACTCAGAGCACCCTGCACTCACAGCACCCTTCACTCACAGCACCCTGCGCTCAGCACCCTGCACTCACAGCACCCTTCACTCACAGCACCCTGCACTCACAGCACCCTTCACTCACAGCACCCTGCACTCACAGCACCCTGCACTCGCAGCACCCTGCACTCAGCACCCTTCACTCACAGCACCCTGCACTCACAGCACCCTGCACTCACAGCACCCTGCAGTCAGCACCCTGCACTCACAGCACCCTGCACTCACAGCACCCTGCACTCAGCACCCTGCACTCACAGCACCCTGCACTCACAGCACCCTTCACTCACAGCACCCTGCACTCAGCACCCTGCACTCAGCACCCTGAACTCACAGCACCCTGCACTCGCAGCACCCTTCACTCACAGCACCCTGCACTCACTGCACCCTTCACTCACAGCACCCTGCACTCAGCACCCTTCAGTCACAGCACCCTGCACTCACAGCACCCTTCACTCACAGCACCCTTCACTCACAGCACCCTTCACTCACAGCACCCTTCACTCACAGCACCCTGCAATCAGCACCCTGCACTCACAGCACCCTGCACTCAGAGCACCCTGCACTCACAGCACCCTGCACTCACAGCACCCTTAACTCACAGCACCCTGCACTCACAGCACCCTGCACTCAGCACCCTGCACTCACAGCACCCTGCACTCACAGCACCCTGCACTCACAGCAACCTTCACTCACAGCACCCTGCACTCACAGCACCCTGCACTCACAGCACCTTGCACTCAGCACCCTTCACTCACAGCACCCTGCACTCAGCACCCTGCACTCACAGCACCCTTCACTCACAGCACCCTGCACTCACAGCACCCTGCACTCAGCACCCTGCACTCAGCACCCTGCACTCACAGCACCCTTCACTCACAGCACCCTTCACTCACAGCACCCTGCACTCACAGCACCCTGCACTCACAGCCCCCTTCACTCACAGCACCCTGCACTCGCAGCACCCTGCACTCACAGCACCCTGCACTCACAGCACCCTGCACTCACAGCACCCTGCACTCACAGCACCCTTCACTCACAGCACCCTGCACTCGCAGTACCCTGCACTCACAGCACCCTTCGCTCACAGCACCCTGCACTCACAGCACCCTGCACTCACAGCACCCTTCACTCACAGCACCCTGCACTCACAGCACCCTGCACTCACAGCACCCTGCACTCACAGCACCCTGCACTCACAGCACCCTGCACTCACAGCGCCCTTCACTCACAGCGCCCTGCACTCACAGCGCCCTGCACTCACAGCGCCCTTCACTCACAGCCCCCTGCACTCACAGCGCCCTTCACTCAGTACCCTGCACTCAGCGCCCTTCACTCACAGCACCCTGCACTCACAGCACCCTTCACTCACAGCACCCTTCACTCACAGCACCCTTCACTCACAGCACCCTGCACTCAGCACCCTGCACTCACAACACCCTTCACTCACAGCACCCTGCACTCACTGCACCCTTCACTCACAGCACCCTGCACTCAGCACCCTTCACTCACAGCACCCTGCACTCACAGCACCCTTCACTCACAGCACCCTTCACTCACAGCACCCTTCACTCACAGCACCCTGCAATCAGCACCCTGCACTCACAGCACCCTGCACTCACAGCACCCTGCACTCACAGCACCCTGCACTCACAGCACCCTGCAGTCAGCACCCTGCACTCACAGCACCCTGCACTCACAGCACCCTGCACTCACAGCACCCTGCACTCAGCACCCTGCACTCACAGCACCCTGCAGTCACAGCACCCTGCACTCACAGCACCCTTCACTCACAGCTCCCTGCACTCACAGCACCCTGCACTCACAGCACCTTGCACTCAGCACCCTTCACTCACAGCACCCTGCACTCAGCACCCTGCACTCACAGCACCCTTCACTCACAGCACCCTGCACTCACAGCACCCTGCACTCAGCACCCTGCACTCAGCACCCTGCACTCACAGCACCCTTCACTCACAGCACCCTTCACTCACAGCACCCTGCACTCACAGCACCCTGCACTCACAGCCCCCTTCACTCACAGCACCCTGCACTCGCAGCACCCTGCACTCACAGCACCCTGCACTCACAGCACCCTGCACTCACAGCACCCTTCACTCACAGCACCCTGCACTCACAGCACCCATCACTCACAGCACCCTTCACTCACAGCACCCTGCACTCAGAGCACCCTGCACTCACAGCACCCTGCACTCACAGCACCCTGCACTCACAGCACCCTTCACTCACAGCACCCTGCACTCACAGCACCCATCACTCACAGCACCCTTCACTCACAGTACCCTGCACTCACAGCACCCTTCGCTCACAGCACCCTGCCCTCACAGCACCCTGCACTCACAGCACCCTTCACTCACAGCACCCTGCACTCACAGCACCCTTCACTCACAGCGCCCTGCACTCACAGCACCCTGCACTCACAGCACCCTTCACTCACAGCACCCTGCACTCACAGCACCCTGCACTCACAGCACCCTGCACTCACAGCACCCTGCACTCACAGCACCCTGCACTCACAGCGCCCTTCACTCACAGTGCTCTGCACTCACAGCGCCCTTCACTCAGCACCCTGCACTCAGCTCCCTTCACTCACAGCACCCTGCACTCACAGCACCCTTCACTCACAGCACCCTTCACTCACAGCACCCTGCACTCAGCACCCTGCACTCACAGCACCCTGCCCTCACAGCACCCTGCACTCACAGCACCCTGCACTCACAGCACCCTGCAGTCAGCATCCTGCACTCACAGCACCCTGCACTCACAGAACCCTGCACTCACAGCACCCTTCACTCACAGCACCCTGCACTCAGCACCCTGCACTCACAGCACCTTGCACTCAGCACCCTTCACTCACAGCACACTGCACTCAGCACCCTGCACTCACAGCACCCTTCACTCACAGCACCCTTCACTCACAGCACCCTGCACTCACAGCACCCTGCACTCAGCACCCTGCACTCAGCACCCTGCACTCACAGCACCCTTCACTCACAGCACCCTTCACTCACAGCACCCTGCACTCACAGCCCTCTTCACTCACAGCACCCTGCACTCACAGCACCCTGCACTCACAGCACCCTGCAGTCAGCACCCTGCACTCACAGCACCCTGCACTCACAGCACCCTGCACTCACAGCACCCTGCACTCACAGCACCCTGCACTCAGCACCCTGCACTCACAGCACCCTTCACTCACAGCACCCTGCACTCACAGCACCCTTCACTCACAGCACCCTGCACTCACAGCACCCTGCACTCACAGCACCTTGCACTCAGCACCCTTCACTCACAGCACCCTGCACTCAGCACCCTGCACTCACAGCACCCTGCACTCACAGCACCCTTCACTCACAGCACCCTTCACTCAGCACCCTGCACTCACAGCTCCCTTCACTCACAGCACCCTGCACTCACAGCACCCTGCACTCACAGCACCCTGCACTCACAGCACCCTTCACTCACAGCACCCTGCACTCAGCACCCTGCACTCACAGCACCCTGCACTCACAAAGCACCCTTCACTCACTGCTCCCTGCACTCACAGCACCCTGCACTCACAGCACCCTGCACTCACAGCACCCTTCACTCACAGCACCCTGAACTCACAGCACCCTGCACTCACAGCACCCTTCACTCACAGCACCCTTCACTCACAGCTCCCTTCACTCACAGCACCCTTCACTCACAGCACCCTGCACTCACAGCACCCTTCACTCACAGCACCCTTCACTCACAGAACCCTTCACTCACAGCACCCTTCACTCACAGCACCCTTCACTCACAGCACCCTGCACTCACAGCACCCTTCACTCACAGCACCCTGCACTCACAGCACCCTTCACTCACAGCACCCTGCACTCACAGCACCCTGCACTCACAGCACCCTGCACTCACAGCACCCTTCACTCACAGCACCCTGCACTCACAGCACCCTTCACTCACAGCACCCTTCACTCACAGCACCCTTCACTCACAGCACCCTGCACTCACAGCACCCTTCAGTCACAGCACCCTGCACTCATTGCAAAATCCACTAATTGTCAATACATTTCTAACATGCAGCAACTCATTCCAAAGTGTTTTAGCTGAGATATAAGCTGGGAAATCACCACTGGAGTTAAAATGGCTTCCTCTGCTATTCATGCAGGAGGCAGTAGTAATTTCAAGAGAAGGGAATGGTGCATCTTTAACCCATTTAACTCACACACTGTAGAATCACGAGTGGAAGGAGTTGGTTTGCTAGATTCATGGCTAGCTTTGCTGAGGAGATGCCGTCTTTCGGATGAGACATTAAACCGAGGCCCCGTCTGCTCTCTCAGGTGGATGTAAAAGATCCCATGGCACTATTTGAAGAAGAGCAGGGGAGTTATCCCCGGTGTCCTGGCCAATATTTATCCCTCAACTAACAAAAACAGATTATCTGGTCATTATCACATTGCTGTTTGAGGGAGCTTGCTGTGCGCAAATTGGCTGCCGCCTTTCCCACATTACAACAGCGACTACACTTCAAAAAGTACTTCATTGGCTGTAAAGTGCTTTGAGACGTCCGGTGGTCGTGAAAGGCGCTATAGAAATGTAAGTCTGTCTTTCTTTTAATTGATCTTTAAATGGAAGTCACATCATTTTGTATGACACCCACATCACAAATGTGATGCATTGCCAAGCCTGGCTGCTTTACTTCACCGACAGATGATATGCTACAGAACCGAGCTACAACTTAGAGCATTTTGACAATAATGGATAATGTATTAAATGCACCGTTTGTACTGCAACTGATAAAAGGAGCATCGACAAGAAGGTAAGTTGACACACAAGGAGCACGCTGAGGCAATGCACCAGTTACTCCGTTCTCGGCTCAGCTGCCAAGGAATGTCTGAGAAGCTCAGCAGGGAGCCTGTGGAGGAGCGCTGCCATCTCCTCAGTGAAAGAACCAAGCATCGATACAGCACTGCCAGGGGTCCTGCAAGTAACCACAGCCCTGGATGTTGTGCAAAGGCGTCCTTCCAAGGCAAACACATGTGGCTGGTGAAGGGTCAGGCAGTTTGCCATGTTTCAAGGCCACTGATGCACTTTCCAGCAGAGATGACGACTTAATTATTTTCAATACTGATCAACAACACCAGCATGCTTGGGCAGTATTTTCCTACAGAGAATCATTGGTTGCAAATGAACATTCAGGTCTCTTTGGACAACGCAATGCCCTACATTAACCACGAAAGCTTTAATTTAATCGTAGAATTACACAGATGTTACAACACAGAAATCAGGCCACGCTGATGTTTAGCCTCCACACGAGCAGTAGTCCCAATCCCCTGTGCCCGCCCTGTTGCTATACTGCCTTATCCCCCCTTCCTTCAACCACCAACCTAACCTATTCTTCACACGGTCTCTGCTTCAATCATTGACTCTAGTGGTGCATTCCACAGCCTCAGAACCCTCTGTATAATAAAGTTTCTCCTGATCTCTGTCCTAAATCTCTTGCATTTAGTCTTATAGCTCTGTCCCCTCATTCTAGACCACCTCAACCACTGGAAACAATTTGCAGCTGATTTGTGGCCAGAATGGGACAGCTGGATGCTCGCCTTATTGGGAGGTCCGTCTAAGGCATAATTTGATGGGGGAGGAAGAGCGAAAGGATGGCTCCTAGGAGGCAGTGACAAAAAAAATGGTCCATATTAGATTATTGGTTTGAATTCCTTATTATAGTAACAGTGTACCATGGTTAATTATGACTTTTGTGGGGCTGTTTCTGCAAGGTACAGAAAATACACTTTATTCCAACAGATTGAAAGTCAGTTATGTGTCTGGGTCCTGGTTTCTATCAAACAAATGCCAGCGTCGATTGAATGTAGAGTCATTGGTATTAATCTGTTGGATTATTACAGCAGCAATTTAATCTCAGGACTCATAGTCTGTGCATCATTGTTTAGATGGTTAGGAGTAATACAAGGGATGACATTGGTCTTTGGTGGTAATGGGCGATGGTGAATCAGCAGCCCGTTTTACACAAGCACCCAGGTCCTCTTCCACTGAACTCCGGGGGTGGTATATCAGGTGCCGATTCACTAGTGCCTGTTTCTGTGCCAACACCGAAGACCAACTTCACCCTCACAGTGTTTTTGGGTCTTCTTTCTGACATATCTTCACAGGTTCTAAACAGCTAGTTTCAAGTCAAAGCTTCAGGCCGGCCTGAGAGATGATTGTGATTGATAGCTCTGCAGCAATAAGCCTCTGATTAGACATTTATCTGCAGTTGCCTGAGCCCAGGGAGTCAGTCTACAACCAACAGAGGGTCTGGGCCATTTTGACTCTGTGGCAGTGGTTCAGTATGTAAGAGATGAACATCCATTTTCAAGATTCAATGTACAGTATGTGGAGAGATAGTCTGTATCCATTCCCCAAGCATGTTGAAGTCAGCAAAGAGTGCATCCTTTGAGGATGGAGCCCAAGGCCGTTATATCAGTAATCGCTATATATTCATGGGAGATATTTCCATTGTGCCAATAACCTACACTACTGAGGGCATCACTGCTGGTACCATGGGATTTGCCGTATGCTGCATGACAGACTGTAATGCAGATGACCATACATCCAAAACTGCACAGGTTAGAGCAGTGGACTCCTGCACAATCCTCCCGAGACCTCGGCAGAGTTCCCAAGAGGACAGGGCATTGTAGATGGCACTCGTGGCCATCTGGGCTCCCCACATCAACCCCATAGCCTGCATGAATAGAAAAAGGTTCATAAAATCAACGTCACTCTTTGCAAACTTCAACATGCTTGGAAAATGGATAAAGACAATCTTGAGCCAGAAATTCAAAGACAGTTTGTTTTGTGTACAGCAGGTAAGTGAACAGTATTCAGCACAACAGTGTATTTACAGTAATTTAAAGACTTGGATATCCTTCATGTTGTATCAAAACAAAAGATGCCTCCACTGAGATATCTTTCAACACAACTAGATCCCTGAAACTGCTTGGATTAAAACACCACCAAGGAGTTAAACCAGCTCAGAACCTCTGCCGGCTGTGGGCAGCATACTGACTAACTGGGCTCAGGCAACATGCCCAATCTGAGTCTTCTAGCCACGGAACTGTCTGTCAAAGAACAGCAGCCAACATTGACCCTGCCCATTCTTACAGGTCAATTTGCTCCTGCCATTCAAAACTACCTTGCCAGAGAGCTTGATGCTCTCATCTGTGCCATAGGGTTTGACTGACGTGTTTCAAGATCCAGCGAAGGCATGTCAGAACAGAAGATATTTACATAATAGTCTTAATTACATAGATTGGCTGCCATTTTACAGTATTCAAAACAGGCAGTACTTGGAGAAACAAGCCTGGAAACCCTTGTGGTTCAGAAGCTATGAAATGAAAAGCTTGGTTGCTCAAACAATTAGCATTGTCTATTATCTGAGAGGAACCACCTATAAAATTACTAATCCCAATGTATAACTCATTGATATCCATTTAGATAATCTGTCTAGGCTTGGAGCTAGTGAACCTGAAACCACACCAATGGTTTCCCACCATAACGCCACATAAAGTCAGACGGACAGGAGCAGACAATTAACCCCAATAACTTTGGGGGTGATTTTAACACTACCTGTCTGACGGAAACCGGGTGGCTGGGTAGTTAAAATTGTCCAGGTTCCTTAACCGCCCTGGATTTTAACCTGCTCCAGTGAGCAGGCAGCAAGGACGCCCGCCCAAAGCTTCGACATGCCAGGTCCTGATGACCTCATCGGGATCCAATTGCAATTTTAACTAGACGGCCTGAACGGGAAGCTGCCGTGGCTCACCCACAGTGAGGGATTGGAGCCAGGGCCAGAACAGGCCCAAACAGGTACGTGTTTCCACTTTCCTTGAGAGGCCAGGAGGAGGAGAAGTACATCGCCGGTCCCCACAAGGAAAGCTCAGGCCTGCCGTGCTGTGGACCAACCCCACCCCCGTCCCAAACACAAGACCCCCTCCACGATGGCCCCTGAAGCCGATCCTGTCGTCTACCTGGTGTCAGTGGACAGCCTCCGGGAAGCGTGATTGTCCACCTTTCCCCGCCCAGAACGGGTGGGAAGTCGGCCAGGGAGATTTAAACGAGGCCCAGGAGTTAAAGCAGCCCAGGCCTCATTTCTGGAGCATCGGGTAAGTTTGCAACTCGGTGCCCACTTGTCCAAAACCGCACCGGGAGTTAAAATCGGGGCCATATATAATTTGGGGTTTGGTGCATCCAGACAAGCTGGGCCGTTTTCTGTGAGTGAGTTAGGTTTTAAACTACATATGTGACAGAATGAAAGAAGCCATTACCATGGATAAAAATGCTTCATTTGTAACAGGGAGGTGCCGTCCACTCTGCATTCTGTCCCGATGGTTATGTGCTCTTTAAGGTATAAACACATGCAGATGTTACTATTTGAACATGTACCTTGACAGTCTAAATCCCTCCTTGTGTGCATCCATTATATTGCAGCATGCATGTCGGTTCTGGCAGTATTGGATTGGGCCACACATACAAGGTTTCCGTGCGACACAAGTTTACATATCAATAAAGCTGCAGGGCATGATTTGTGTGTGGCACTGAAATAGCTTGTACACTTATCAGCGAAAGGAGGTGTTTGCCCTTTTAGACACAATATAAAGCATGCAGCGCAGTTCTGGCCCAGCAAGCAGTGATTGTTGCTTGAACAAACAGTTTTACCACAACAGCAAAAAAAATCGCGTTCCCTTTAACGGTAAGCAGCAGCCCTTTAAGACCTGCTGCCTCACTCTATTTTTTTTTCATCCCCGGCCAACCCTGGAGCGGTCCACAGGCATTCATTTCAGCTACACAGACTGCCTACTAAAATTAGTAGGAAGCTTAGCAAATTCCAACCAGGCCAGCTCTCTATCGTAAATAAAAAGAGAAAATGCCGGAGATACTCAGCAGGTCAGGCAGCATCTGCGGAGAGAGAAACAGAGTTAACGTTTCAGGTCGATGACCTTTCGTCAGAACTGGAAAAAAGCAGGAAATGGAACAGATTTTTAAGCACGTGTAGGGGCTGGGAAATGGGGGAGGGGATGAAAGAACAAAAGAGAAGGTCTGTGATAAGATAGAAGGCGAAAGAGGTTAAGAGACATTAAGAGATATTCAAGGCAAAAGGAGATGGTAATGGGACAGGTTAAGGAACAAAGGATGGCTCTAGATGAAGTGTAAATTGCGCTGGCAGAATGAAAGACAGCTGCCATGTGGGGGAGAAGAAAAAAAGACAAAGAGTGTGGATAAAAAATATATATATATGATAGGGGCCGAGGTTATGATCTGAAATTGTTGAACTCTAGGTTGAGTCCAAAAGGCTGTAAAATGCCAGCTCTCTATTGTCCCAGCCTGAGCAGGGCGGTGCTGTGCTGTCAGCCATCCCAGCCCAGATAGTCCCTCAACTGCAAACTGGGGCTGTGATGCCTTCACTGTGACGGGTCTGAGTGGAACGAAGAGTGAGCAATTCCATCGGCTTTCCAGCGTTATAGGAATTCCTTTTTCGAACTTTGATCAAAAGGTGCAACTGAACGTACAATTGTCATTTGTTTTACAATATTTCAATAGAAACATAGAAACATCGAAGATAGGAGCAGGAGTAGGCCATTCGGCCCCTCGAGCCTGCTCCGTCATTCAATGAGATCATGGCTGATCATCCAAATTCAGTACCCTGTCCCTGCCTTCCCCCCATATCCCTTGATCCCTTTAGCCTTAAGAAATATATCCAACTCCTTCTTGAATATATTTAATGAATTGGCCTCCACTGCCTTCTGTGGTAGAGAATTCCACAGGTTCACCACTCTCTGGGTGAAGAAATTCCACCTCATCTCTGTCCTAAATGGCTTACCCCTTATCCTTAGATTGTGACCCCTGGTTCTGGACTCCCCCGCCATCGGGAACATCCTTCCTGCATCCAGTCTGTCCAGTCCTGTTAGATTTTTATAAGTTTCAATGAGATCCCCTCTCATTCTTCTAAACTCCTGCGAGTACAAGCACAATCGACCCAATCTCTCCTCATACGTCATTCCTGCCATCCCAGGTATCAGTCTGGTGAATCTTCGCTGCACTTCCTCCATGGCAAGAACATCCTTCCTCAGATAAGGCGACCAAAACTGCACACAATACTCAAGATGTGGTCTCACCAAGGCCCTGTACAACTGCAGCAAGACATCCTTGTTCCTGTACTCGAATCCTCTCGCTATGAAGGCCAACATACCATTTGCCTTCTTAACCGCCTGCTGCACCTGCATGCTTACCTTCAGCGACTGGTGCACAAGGACACCCAGGTCTCGTTGCACTTCCCCTTCTCCCAATCTATTGCCGTTCAGATAATAATCTGCCTTCCTGTTTTTGCCACCAAAGTGGATAACCTCGCATTTATCCACGTTATACTGCATCTGCCATGCTTCTGCCCAATCACCCAACCTGTTCAAATCACACTGGAGTTTCTCTGCATCCTCCTCACAGCACACATGCCCACCCAGCTTTGTGTCATCTGCAAACTTGGAGATATTACATCTAGTTCCCTCGTCTAGATCATTTATATATATTGTGAATAGCTGGGGTCCTAGGACCGATCCCTGCGGTACCCCACTAGTCACTGCCTGCCACTCGGAAAAAGAGCCGTTTATTCCAACTCTTTGCTTCCTATCTGCCAGCCAGTTCTCTATCCAAGTCAATACCTTGCCCCCAATCCCATGTGCCTTAACTTTACATGCTAATCTCTTATGCGGGACCTTATTGAAAGCCTTCTGAAAGTCCAAATACACCACATCCACTGGTTCTCCCTTATCTATTCTACCAGTTACATCCTCAAAAAAAAATGAATTCAAAATAGTCCTTTCACAACAGTAACTTTGATTTGCACAGTAGGCTTACTAACCGTCGGACCATTTCCAAATCATTTACTCATATTTATCGAACAAGCCCTTTTAAAAAAGAATGTAACATTTTAGGTTGCGTGATCCCACCCCCCCGCCCCACTCCGCCTTATGTTGACAAAAAAAACCACGTGGTAAATTTGGAAATCTATCGTCTGCAAAGGTAGCATATCCCTTGGCCTGAGGGAACATGGTATCATCAGAAGCTGCAGCATCTATCAAGTAAGATGTCTTGCTCAGATGATTGGAATTTGCTAATTAAGCTCTGATTGAGAATCGAGCCAGCTTTACTAGTTTACACAATACTTATCTGGCACACCATCAGCTTATCACAAAAGAACTATTCACTGTCATTGCGTGGTAATCATAAGGCATTACTTGTATCGACACAGCGGCTGTAATTACAATCATTTTGCTCGTTTGTTTGTGATAAATACCAATATCCTGTAATACCAGGGCATGCAAGCTCTTGGCGTGCTTACCTGGGCTCAGGTAACAGATGAAGGTTATTGAATGTCAAAGTAGCTCAGCTATTCATCTAAAAAAAATGCACCAAAAAAAAAGCTTGGCATCTCTAGATTCAGGGCACCAAAGGTTAACTGCAGGAAACGTGCCTGCCTTCTGTGTAAACTCGGTGGTGGGGCTGAAACCTGGCATCATAGAAACATAGAAACATAGAAGATAGGAGCAGGAGTAGGCCATTCGGCCCTTTGAGCCTGCTCCGCCATTCAATGAGATCATGGCTGATCATCCAAATTCAGTACCCTGTCCCTGCCTTCTCCCCATATCCCTTGATCCCTTTAGCCTTAAGAAATATATCCAACTCTTTTTTGAATATATTTAATGAACTGGCCTCCACCGCCCTCTGTGGCAGAGAATTCCACAGGTTCACCACTCTCTGGGTGAAGAAATTCCTCCTCATTTCAGTCCTAAATGGCTTACCCCTTATCCTTAGACTATGACCCCTGGTTCTGGACTCCCCGGCCATCATAAACATCCTTCCTGCATCTAGTCTGTCCAGGTCTGACAGAATTTTATAGGTTTTGATGAGATCCCCTCTCAATCTTCTAAACTCCAGTGAGTATAAGCCCAATCGACACAATCTCTCCTCATACGTCATTCCTGCCATCCCAGGTATCAGCCTGGTCATCGCCGAGGCTTAAACATTAAGGAGTGAAATCAATTTTGCGCACCCTGCTTGTTACGGCGACTGAGGCATGATGTTATTCTCCTGTCAAAAGAAATGCAGGATTCCTTATTTTTCTCTCAAATGAGCAAACTGTAAAAATCACAGGAATGTGGTTTCTGAAGCGTGCAATTTGTAAGAATGTGAATTAATGACGCACCTGGAACAATAATGCTCTAACATTTCTCTATTGTGCCACTTAATCAGAACAAGTATTGAAAGGCTTGTTAATCTACTGGTGGAGTGTGCAATTATTGGAGAAAATAGCTTAAAAACAGCAGGGAAAAAGCTGATGTACCGACAATGCCTTGAGAGTGCTGCTATCTGTTAGATTGGAACGCTGCAAGCACATTTCTGCTGGGAGAGGACAGCCCAGGTGGGCCTGAATATGGGAAGGCCGTAGGCAGATTTCTGCCCGCATGCCCCCTGCACATCGAGGAGTCATGATGAGGGGAGTGGCCAGGCTTACCAGGGGAAATATCTCCCTTTACGTCCTTGAAAGGCCTCACTGGAACCCAGTTGAGACCTATCATGAATGCCTTTGTGGCCTCTGGTGGTTCCAAACCTCCAGTAGAATATGATCCCAGAGGGGTTCAATTACCTTCTCTAGTTTGGCTCCGGTGGGAGCCGAAGACTGTTTGAAAGAAATCTTCTTTAGGCCTCGTGGTGGGGGTGCGAGGAATTCTGCTTCATCTTAGAAGGGCAGATTGACTTGGGCTGGGGTCGCCGTCCCTGACACAACTTCGCATTCACCGGCTACGAAATTATTCCCATTCCCAAGTTATCCAGCCGTGGGAAGGGATGCTCCGCCGGACTTGCACCCAGAAATTCTCAGGCCTACGTATAGAGAAAAGTGAGTGATATCTTTATTATTTTATGCACTAAAAAGGACATAACATAGAACCCGAGAAGTGCACTGCACAGAAGGAGACCATGCAGCCCACCTTGTCTGTATCCGCTCTTTGCTAATACAATCCAAAACTAATCCCACTGACCTGCTCTCTCTCCATGTTGCTGCATCTTCCTCTGTTTCAAATGTTTACCCAATTTTCCCTTAGAAGATGCAACAGTCTCTGTTTCAACTAGGTCTCTTCCCATTGAGTGAATACTCCCATTCCTTTTTTCTCCCAAAATGTATGAACTTCCCACTTATCCACATCCAATCTATTTACCCATTCCATTAACCTGCCTTCATCTTTCTGAAGTCTCTTATAGTCCTCCATCTGCTTTTGTGTCATCGGCAAATTTTTAGATTGTGCCCCCTACGCCCAAGTCTAAATTATCTATAAATAACGAGAACAAAACTGGACCTACCATGGGCCGCTAGGGTACACCACTTCCGGTCACCTGTCACTTTAATTCTCCCCTCCACTCCCACTCTGATCGCTCTGTCCTCGGCCTCTTACACTGTCCCAATGAAGCTCAACGTAAGCTCGAGGAACAGCGCCTCATCTTTCAATTAGGCACTTTACAGCCTTCTGGACCTAACATTGAGTTCAACAATTTCAGACTTTAATTGGCCCCTGTATTTCTTTATATATATATATTTTTCTCTTGTTTCCTCACATGGGAGCTCTTAATGTTGCTGCCATCATCATTCACACCTCATCTTTTGTTTCATAACTTGTCCCATCACCTCTCCTTTTGCCTTGCACTGTCACCCCTTTTGTCAGTCAATCTCTCCTGCCTTCCATCCTATCACAGACCTTTCCTTTGTTCTTTCCTCCTCTACTCCCTGCCCCTACTTAAAAATCTCTCTTCCCTAACCTTTTCCAGTTATGACGAAGGGTTTGACCCGAAATGTTGACTCTGTTTCTCTCTCCACGACGCTGCCTGACCTGCTGAGTGTTTCCAGCATTTTCTGTTGTTATTTCAAAATCCTAATGGTACGCTTGGTAATCAATTGGTTGTAGCATGAGGCTTGTTGAATCTGTGCTTTTGCCCATGGTTGTTGCAAGGATACCAGGAGCCATGGCTGCACAGGGTACCCTTGGTTTTCCAAAAGCTTTCCATCCCCTTCAAATAACAGTGGCCCAGATGCTTGCTTTAAAATATAGACATCAGTGTCAGCTGTGGCCCAGTTGGTAGCACCCTTGCCTCTGAGTCAGAAGGTTGTGGGTTCAAGTCCCACTCCAGGTACTTGAGCACAAAAATCTCAGCCGACACTCCAGTGCAGTACTGAGGGAGTGCTGCACTGCTGGAGGTGTCGTCTTTTGGATGAGGCGTTAAACCGAGGCCCCGTCTGCTCTCTCAGGTGGACGTAAAAGATCCCAGGGCACTATTTTGAAAAAGAGCCGGGAAGTTATCCCCGGTGTCCTGGCCAATATTTATCACTCAATCAACATCACTGAAAGCAGATTATCTGGTCATTATCACATTGCTGTTTATGAGAGCTTGCTGTGCGCAAATTGGAAGCCGTGTTTCTTACATTACAGCAGTGACTACACTCGACTGGTGGTCGTGAAAGGCGCCATATAAATGCAAGTTTTTTGTTATCACAGAAGCTCCCAGAAATGCAAGTGTCCATTCGGTTCACGGAGAACGCTGCATTGTGCACAGGTGCCCAAATAACAAGATGCAGTCAATGGGCTGGATTTTCTCAGCCCCGAGGAGGCGGGCATGGAGGCGGGACTGCCGGTAAAGTAGCAGAAAGTGAGGGCAGATGGCAAACCCGCCCCCATCCCGCCTCCGTGCCCTTTTGCCAGGAGGCGGGAAGATGTGCTGCTTCGGGTCCCGTCTCTTGGAGGCGGGAAAGGGATTAAATCCTTTTAACTTTTAAAAAGGATTAGTGCCATTTTACCTTCTCAGGTGAAGGCTTCCCGACCTCGGAGAACCCCGTCGGGTTGAAGGAGACGTGAAGGAGGTCTGCGGGAGTCGGAGGCACCTGAAAGTAAGATATAGAGGTGAGTGATGGGTGCAAGTGTGGAGTGGTAAGTATGGAAGGTGAGTGATAAGTGTTAAAAAATGTTCACTTACCTTGTTTTCTGCCTACAGCCTTCAGCCGCGGTGGATCGGGAGACCCGACATCTTCCTTGTTAATTTCACAGAATGGCTGTTGGATCCTCCAAACCAACAGCCATCTGAAATCTACAAAGTTGAAAGGTTTGATGAGTCCTGAACACAAGGACTCATCAAACTACAGAGAATGTCAGTGTTTGACAGCTTTACAGAGCTTTCAAACACTGACATTTCTTCTTTCAAGAAGTCTTGACAGATGGCACATCTGACGTTGACATGCTCTGTCAGTGACTTCCTCCCTAATTGGCCTGCTGAGCCCGCAGGGTGGGCTTAACAAGGTCAATCAGGGGAAAATCCCTCTGGTTGACCAGAAGATGATGGAGGCGGGACATTGACCCAACAAGCAGCAGTCCCGCCTCCAACTCGTCTCCATTGAGAAAACCCAGCCCAATGACTCCCAGATCTGTTGGGAAGCCTGCAGCCATGTAAAAATGTGAGCCCTATTGCTGGTCAGATGTGAATGAGATGAAGCTGTTGAATAATGCACCTGTCACCTCCTGGATAGAAATGACTATAACAAGCATCTTCTACACTGGAATATGACTACTGGATAGAGCCAATGAATCATATCTATTATAAATATATACAGCTGAATGAAAGTAAAGCTCCCTCATTTTAAAAACAAGAGCAGAAGACCAGTCTTGCTGCATATTTTCCACACAGGTAATCGCGTGACTCCAATTATAAGAACATGAGAGTCAAGGTAATACCAAATTAGTGCTGAATTGAGGTCAGTTTGGTAATTAATGACCTTTTCCACAGAGAACTGGATGACTGCCCAAATTCATTTCACACAAGATCCTTACAGCCATCAGCTGGAGGCAAGTTTCATCCCAACAGCTTGGGCTGGTTTCAAATTGCTCCATGTTTTAATGGAGGAGTTTGTCTTGAAGACATAATTATGTGCTGTATTTACTTTGAGGTGAAGCTTTTGACGGTCAGAATGATTGTTTATTTTCTAAAAATACATAAGCAGACATGAAGGCCACGATTTTGCCAGCGCTCAGAGGGCGGGTTTAGAGGCGGGTCATAAGTTAAATTCGTTTTGATTGATGGCGGGTTGCGATCCCACCGTCAACCCGCCTCCAAACAGCTTTCCCAAGTGTTGGGTCCCCGATTTGCGAATGGACCCGACACCTAGCGGCGGGAAGCGGATTAAAGGCAATTACCTGCCTATTAACAGGTACTTGTCAGTAGTTTTCAGCCTGTTTTTGGATTTTGCCGCTTCTGCCTCGGGTTTCCCAATGTCCGGACACCACGCCAGGTAAGTGTGGCCTGTTGTGAGTCTGCTGTAATGTTTGTAGAATAATGACAGCTGCAGAAGTGGTGTAAAGGATGCAATGTTGCACATGGTGAGCCTCAGAGCAAAGAATATGTTGGCTACTGCTTTTTTAATACATTTACAGATTTCTTTAGCTTACAAGTTTTGAAATCCATGTCCAGTGCCACCTCATGGGGAGAGCCTCTCTCACCAGTGACAGATCGCTTCTGTCACCTCACCTGCAGCTGCCATCTATTCCAGCCTATGGAGGGAGTCATTGGAGAGCCTGGGTGCAAGAGGTCACCTTTGTGCAGTGATTGTTAGAGTTTTCAGCTCCTCAATGCTGTCAAACACTGAGAAACCAACCGTCAAAATAAAATTGTGCGTGGTCCCTTTAAGGAAACCGGCAGATGACGCATCATCAAATGATGTCATCTGACCTGCTTCCTGTTAATTGGCCGCAAGCCTGCAGGGTGGGCTTAATAAGGTCAATCAAGTCAAAATCACGTCTGTGGAGCGGAAGCAGCTGGGGGCGGGACTGGAAGCCGGAAACCAGCTGACCCGCACTCAACCCGCCTCCATTAATAAAATCGCAGCCAAAGTGATTTTAGAGAGGTGGCTGGGTGGTACGGATGTGATGTCGACCAGAGAGTCATAGAGTCATAGAGTTATACAGCACAGAAAGAGGCCCTTCGGCCCATCGCGTCCACGCCGGCCATCAAGCCCTGTCTAATCTAATCCCATTTTCCAGCATTTGGTCCGTAGCCTTGTATGCTATGGCATTTCAAGTGCTCATCCAAATGCTTCTTGAATGTTGTGGGGGTTCCTGCCTCTACAGCTTCTGTGCCAGCTTCTGTCATTCCTGTGCTGCTGAGCACTCCCCTCACTCCATAGATGGCCAGACATCTGTGTGGGAGCAGAGGTCTGGGCACCATGCTGGGAACATAAGAACATAAGAAATAGGAGCAGGAGTAGGCCATTCGGCCCCTCGAGCCTGCTCCGTCATTCAATAAGATCATGGCTGATCTTCTATCCCATCTCCACTTCCCTGCACTATCCCCATATTCCTTGGTTCCCTTAATATCCAAAAATCTATCGATCTCTGTCTTGAATATACTCAACAACTGAGCCTCCACAGCCCTCTGGGGTAGAGAATTCCAAAGATTCACCACCCTCTGAGTGAAGAAATTTCTCCTCATCTCAGTCCTAAATGGCCGACCCTTTATTCTGAGACTGTGACCCCTGGTTCTAGACTCCCCAGCCAGGGGAAACATCTTCCCTACACCTACCCTGTCAGGCCCTGCAAGGGCCAAGGTTGGTGAAGCTCTGCATTATCTGGTTCCCCGGCATGACAAGTCCAGACAAGACAGACTGCTGTATATTGGAGTCCAAGGTCATGAAAGTCCTAATCAAAACTTTCATGATGGAAGCAAACCCTGCACTTAAGACATCTCCCAAAAGGGCCTCCTCTACAGAGGACCCTGGAGTGGCCATGTTCTCCAGGGTGATCTGCAACTCACTCAAGTGGTCATGCAACACTGTACTGTTACTGGTTGTTGACTCTACCACAGACACTGCCCCCCCCCCCCCACCCACCCACCCAAACTGTACAAACTGCTGGACTCCATGACTTGCCTTTGTAGATAGGGCCTGTGAGATCCAAAATTCCTGGTCTCAGCAGCTGAAAGAGCCCTGAAGTTGGCCCTCTGGTCAGCAGGTTGCATCGACTGAAATTCCCCCTGCACCACTGCTCCACACTCGTGCTCTGTGCTTCGCCAAATGCTTCCTCCTGCAACTCACTGACTGGTTGTCCTTCCCTCAGTGGATGCCTGTGATGGTGTTTCTCACTGTTGGAGAGAGGTGCTTGGTAGAGGTTGGGCATTGGACTCACTTCCTCCTCTTGGACACCTAGAAGAGCAGAAGAAGGATATATTTTACAATGCTGGCAGTAAGAAATCAACTGAAACAACTTCAGTGTGACAAGAGATTACAGTCTATGAGTCTGCAATGCTACAATGCCTGCCTATGTGTGATGGACTGAATGAGGGAATGGGTAAGGAGATAAGGTACAACCAGCAAAGGATGATAGCCAAAAACATGGTGTAGGTCTCCCACCTTACTCTCTTCCACTCTCTCTATTACCTCCACACCCTGAATCTCCAAGGCCTTCTCTTAATAATGAGTCAAGAGTTGCAGCTTTGGTGCCCCACCTCCTTCTTGTCTGCATGCGATGCATCTTGTTACAGACCTCACCTGCAAGTGAATATAAAGGAAAAGCGGAACATGAGGGAAGATGTGTGCCACCCAAGTGACCAGGCCACCAGCTACTGTGTGAATATACAGCGTTCGGGTTCCTTGTGCTGGCAGTGCACGTTTTGCTTTGCCATGTTTAATGGGCACAGCATCAACAATTTGATATGGCAACATTAAATAGTGCTGTGGAACATGAGCATGCCCACGTATTTTGAAAGGTGAGTAGTTGTCAAAGTGCACTGCGTTCTCCCATTGCAATGTTGCAGTGGAATGCAGCTAAGTTGCGTTGTAAGCCAACATTGTAAAATAAAGCCACATCTTAGCACACTTACATTGGCAATCTTGCTCAACCCAGAAAATATCTGCCTCACCGACTCCCAGCCTGCAGGTGAGACAGCATTCACACGCTCTGTCACCTCAATCCACAGTCCTCTGGTGCTGCTCTTTATTCCACGCTGGCTCTCATTTCCTAAACAAGCCATCCTTCTCTATAGACCTCCTAAGTCATGTCACTAAAACAAGCAATTCTTGGTCTCCAGAGGATTTCCCTTCAGTTGCAGAACAGTTTTAAGGGTAGTCAGCAGCCCTTTAAGAGCCGCTGTTGTCAGATAATCCACCCTGACCCGCGATACTCCCAGCACATCAGATGCCGTGCAGTGGGAGCACGAAATATTCATTACAATTAGCTGACCTCACATTATAGTGCAAAGTCAGCAGGGAGAACCAGAAGGGCCCGAAAAGCTGGGGTCTCAGAGCTGCTGCCCTGAGGCCATGTTATCCTTCTCTTTATGTTTCTCTTTGTATATTCACATTGCTACAATCATGTTATGAATCTCACAAACCTTCTTGTATCTGGGCAGACAGCTAAATGGTTAATACCTTGGAAAAATGATGATCCCAATTTTCAAAGTGTGTGCATGCACTGACTCATATGTGCAGCAAATGGGCGCTTTCCTTTTTACAGGTTAGTGTTGGATGGAGATAAGGTGCATGGTACGAACATCTTCCGTAACTAGAAAATGACCAGAAAAAGATGTTTGTTTTAGTGTCATTCTTTTGACAATCTGTGCTATGAAAGCATGCATAATTGCAAGAATCCTGTGCAGCTCCTTAGAAGTTGCCAAATAAGTATTTTTTTTAATAAAAGGAGGATAAATCTTTTAAGATCTTCACGTGCAGACAATTAGCAGTCACTTTCTATGCTATCCAATTACATAAATTGTTGATTTATATGGGAATGAATTGTGGCAGCTGTCACAAGCATCATCCGAGTGGAATCCAGTAATAAACAAATCGGCACTGGTCAGAGCAGCCATTCCTAAATCAGTTAGACAATTATCTCCAGGCATTTATTCTGCTTTCTATCAGCGTCTGATGGATTTGTGCTTCTTTAGCATTTGGTCGGATCAAGTGTTTAGACAGTGCAGCAGGACCATCAACATAAAGACTTTATAATGTTTTGAAAGTTAATCTTGTAAAATATAGAGGTCGTGAGCCATTGCTTTGGAAGTCATAGGGCAAGATGAAACTATTGTAATTCATGTGGAACTCTGGAAGAAAATCAAAGAATATAGCTCAGTGTGTAATGTCCGACATGGTGTGGGACTGGGTCACATAAAGCAGGAAGAAGATTCTAAAGTATAGAACAAGTAAAAAAAAAACAATTAGGCCTTCCATGTACCTTGTACAATCTACTTCATCATAGACTCTATCTCGGCTACCAACTCTCTCACTATCAGCAGGATTCTCACACATCAGGTTATTTGTGTCCTCCTTTGTGAAGACAGAACCAAAGTATGTATTTAATTGGTCAGCCATTTCTTTGTTCCCCATTATAAATTCCACCTTGCTGCTTCATAGAATGACATCGAATTTACAGCTCAGAAACAGGCCATTCGGCCCAACTTGTCCACGCTGGTATTTATGCTCCACACGAGTCTCCTCCCACCCCTCTGCATCTCACCCTATCAGAATAACCTATTCTTTTCCGCCCTGGTGTGTTTAGACAGGAAGGAGAAAAGCAAAAGTGGAAGGCAGAGAAATCAAGGGTGTAAATCAAACGGGGCCACAGTAAATAATAATTCTAAAAGGACTAAGAGTGTTATAAAAACAAGCCTGAAGGCTTTGTGTCTTAATGCGAGGAGCATTCGTAATAAGGTGAATGAATTAGCTGCGCAAATAGATGTTAATGGATATGATATAATTGGGATTACGGAGACATGGCTCCAGGGTGACCAAGGCTGGGAATTCAACATCCAGGGGTATTCAATATTCAGGAAGGACAGGCAAAAAGTAAAAGGAGGTGGGGTAGCATTGCTGGTTAAAGAGGAGATTAACACAATAGTAAGGAAGGATATTAGCTCTGATGATGTGGAATCTGTATGGGTAGAGCTGAGAAATACCAAGGGGCAGCAAACGTTAATAGGAATTGTATACAGACCCCCAAACAGTAATGCTGAGGTTGGGGATGGCATTAAACGGGAAATTAGAGACGCGTGCAATAAGGGCACAGCAGTTATCATGGATGACTTTAATCTACATATAGATTGGGATGACCAAATTAGTAACAATACTGTGGAGGAGGAATTCCTAGAGTGTATAGGGGATGGTTTCCTGGACCAATATGTCGAGGAATCAGGCCATCGTAAACTGGGTATTATGTAATGAGAAAGGATTGATTAGCAATCTTGTTGTGCGAGGCTCCTTGGAGAGGAGCGATCATAATATGATAGAATTCTTCATTAAGATGGAGAGTGAAGTAGTTGACTCAGAGACTAGGGTCCTGAATTTAAATAAAGGAAACTACGATGGTATGAGGTGCGAGTTGGCTAGAATGGATTGGGGAATGTTACTTAAAGGGTTGACAGTGGATAGGCAATGGCAAACATTTAAAGATAGCATGGATGAACTACAGAATTTGTTCATCTCTGTCTGGCATAAAAATAAAACAAAAAAGGTGGCGCAACCGTGGCTAACAAGGGAAATTAGGGATAGCATAAGATCCAAGGAGAGGACATATAAATTGGCCAGAAAAAGCAGCAAACCTGAGGATTGGGAGCAGTTTAGGATTCAGCAAAGGAGGACAAAAGGATTGATTAAGAGGGGGAAAATAGAGTATGAGAGTAAGCTTGCAGGGAACATAAAAACTGACTGTAAAAGCTTCTATAGATATGTGAAGAGAAAAAGATTGGTGAAGTCAAATGTAGGTCCTTGCAGTCAGAATCAGGGGAATTTATAATGGGGAACAAAGAAATGACTGACCAATTAAATACATACTTTGGTTCTGTCTTCACAAAGGAGGACACAAATAACCTCCCAGAGATGTCGGGGAACATAGGGTCTAATGAGAGGAAGGAACTGAATGAAATCAGTATTTGTAGGGAAATGGTGTTAGGGAAATTGACGGGATTGGAGGCCGATAAATCCCCAGGGCCTGATAATCTACATCCGAGGGTACTTAAGGAAGTGGCCCTAGAAATAGTAGATGCATTGCTGGTCATCTTCCAAAATTCTATAGACTCTGGCACAGTTCCCATGGATTGGAGGGTAGCTAATGTAACCCCACTATTTAAAAAAGGTGGTAGAGAGAAAGCCTGACATCGGTAGTGGGGAAAATGCTAGAGTCCATTATAAAAGATGTAATAGCAGAGTACTTGGAAAACAGTGACAGGATCGGATAAAGTCAACATGGATTTACAAAAGGTAAATTGTGCTTGACTAATCTACTGGAATTTTTTGAGGATGTAACTGGTAGAATAGATAAGGGAGAACCAGTGGATGTGGTGTATTTGGACTTTCAGAAGGCTTTCGATAAGGTCCCGCATAAGAGATTAGCGTGCAAAGTTAAAGCACATGGGATTGGGGTTAAGGTACTGACTTGGATAGAGAACTGGTTGGCAGACAGGAAGCTAAGAGTTGGAATAAACGGGTCTTTTTCTGAGTGGCAGGCAGTGACTAGTGGGGTACCGCAGGGATCAGTGCTAGGACCCCAGCTATTCACAATATATATTAATGATCTAGACGAGGGAACTAGATGTAATATTTCCAAGTTTGCAGATGACACAAAGCTGAGTGGGCGTGTGTGCTGTGAGGAGGATGCAGAGAAACTCCAGTATGATTTGGACAGGTTGGGTGATTGGGCAGATGCATGGCAGATGCATGGCAGATGCAGTATAATGTGGATAAATGCGAGGTTATCCACTTTGATGGCAAAAACAGGAAGGCAGATTATTATCTGAACGGCAATAGATTGGGAGAAGGGGAAGTGCAATGAGACCTGGGTGTCCTTGTGCACCAGTCGCTGAAGGTAGGCATACAGGTGCAGCAGGCGGTTAAGAAGGCAAATGGTATGTTGGCCTTCATAGCGAGAGGATTCAAGTACAGGAGCAAGGATGTCTTGCTGCAGTTGTACAGGGCCTTCGTGAGACCACACCTTGAGTATTGTGTGCAGTTTTGGTCGCCTTATCTGAGGAAGGATGTTCTTGCCATGGAGGGAGTGCAGCGAAGATTCACCAGATTGAAACCTGGGATGGCAGGAATGACATATGAGGAGAGTTTGGGCTGATTGGGCTTATATTCGCTGGAGTTTAGAAGAATGAGAGGGGATTTCATTGAAACTTATAAAATTCTAACAGGACTAGACAGACTAGATGCAGGAAGGATGTTCCCGATGGCAGGGGAGTCCAGAACCAGGGGTCACAGTCTAAGGATAAGGGTGATATACCTATCAATTCAGTTCATGAAAAGCGATGAGTTAAGTTAGTAACTATAGGTTTTTATTGGCTAAATAACAGCCCACCCTCGTGGGTGATCGGATCCAACAAGGAGGAATACCAGCCAGTCGACCACCTTTATACCTGGGCAAGCAGGCGGAGCCATGGGCGGAGTCAGCTGTGGTCAGCCCAGGTATAACAGCGTGACAAGAGGTGACCTTGTGTAGTGATACCACAGTGTAAACAGTGATAACCATAGTGTAACGATATAAACAGTGATAACCATAGTGTAACGATAGTGAACGATAAAAGTGGTTTACCACATTCACCCCTTGTTTAAATTTGAGTCCAGCGGGGTGAAGCGTACTACCAGTTCGGGTATGTCAGTCTGTCCGGAGGCCTCGTAAGCCTTTCTGATCGGCGCAGCAGCGGCGGCGGTGTTGCAGTATCCGATGTTAATGCTGGTGTCTGCGTGGTCGGCGAAGGCTCGTGGGGTTCCGGCATGCCGTCTACCTGGGCTGGATTTGGGGGGGTGGTGGGGGGTAACGGTGGTGTCTCAGGGGTGCCCGAGGGTGCGAGGTCTCGTAAGGAGACTGTGTCCTCCCGCCCGTCTGGGTATGCCACATAGGCGTACTGGGGGTTGGCGTGCAGGAGGTCCACCCTCTCGACCAGGGGGTCCATTTTATGGGCCCTCACGTGCTTTCGCAGCAAGACGGGCCCCGGAGAAGTCAGCCATGTTGGTAGCGAGGTTCCCGTAGTCGACTTCCTGGGGAAAACAAACATTCGTTCATGGGGGGTGGCGTTAATGGCAGTGCAAAGCAGTGACCGGATGGAATGCAGTGCTGCCGGGAGGACTTCCTGCCAGCGAGAGGTTGGGAGGCCCTTAGACTTTAAGGCTAAGAGAACGGCCTTCCAGACAGTCGCGTTCTCTCTTTCCACCTGGCCGTTCCCTCGGGGGTTGTAGCTGGTGGTCCTGCTTGCAGCAATACCTCTCGCTAGTAGGAACTGGCGAAGTTCCTCGCTCATGAAGGATGAGCCCCGGTCGCTATGTATATAGTTCGGGAACCCGAACAAGGCGAAGAGGTCGTTCAGGCATTTGATGACCGTGGTACTGGTCATGTCTGGGCAGGGGAAGGCAAAGGGGAAACGGGAGTACTCATCAATAATGTTGAGGAAGTACACATTACGGTCAGAGGACAGGAGGGGCCCCTTAAAATCGATGCTCAAGCGCTCGAAGGGGCGGGTGGCCTTGATCAGGCTTGCTCTGTCCGGCCTAAAGAAATGCGGTTTGCATTCGGCACAGGTTTGGCAGTTCCTGGTCATGGTCCTGACCTCCTCGATGGAGTAGGGCAGGTTGCGGGCCTTAATGAAGTGGTAAAGTCTGGTGACCCCAGGGTGGCAGAGGTCATTGTGGAGGGTCTGCAGTCTATCAATTTGCGCGTTGGTGCATGTACTTCGTGATAGAGCATCTGGGGGTTCGTTCAGTTTACCAGGCCGGTACAAGATATCATAATCGTAGGTGGAGAGCTTGATTCTCCACCTCAAGATCTTGTCGTTCTTGATTTTGCCCCTCAGCTTGTTATTAAACATAAAAGCGACCGAACGCTGGTCGGTGAGGAGGGTAAATCGTTTGCCTGCCAGGTAATGCCTCCAGCGTCGTACTGCCTCCACGATCGCCTGGGCCTCCTTCTCGACCGAAGAGTGTCGGATCTCAGGGCCCTGGAGGGCCCTTGAGAAGAAGGCCACAGGTCTCCCCGCCTGGTTAAGGGTTGCAGCTAAGGCGAAGTCGGATGCATCGCTCTCCACTTGGAAAGGGATAGACTCATCCACCGTGTGCATTGTGGCCTTAGCAATGTCTCCCTTTATGAGGGAGAAGGCTGCGCATGCTTCTGCCGTCAGGGGGAAGGAGGTGGACTTCATGAGGGGTCTGGCTTTGTCCGCATAATTGGGCACCCATTGGGCATAGTAGGCGAAGAGCCCCAGGGTTCTCTTCAGCGCCTTTGGACAGTGGGGGAGGGGAAGCTCCATGAGGGGGCGCATTCTTTCGAGGTCGGGGCCGATGACTCCGTTCTCTACTACGCAGCCGAGGATGGCAAGACGCGAGGTGTTAAACACACATTTCTCCTTATTGTAGGTGAGGTTCAGCCGTTGGGCCGCACGGAGGAATCTCTCCAGATTAACATCATGGTCCTGCCGGTCGCGGCCGCAGATGGTGACGTTATCTAGATAAGGGAACGTGGCCTGCAGCCCGTTCTGGTCAACCATCCGGTCCATCTCCCTTTGGAAGACCGAAACCCCGTTGGTGACGCCGAAGGGAACCCTAAGGAAGTGGTAGAGGCGGCCATTCGCCTCGAAGGCGGTATACTGGCGGTCCTCAGGGCGGATAGGGAGTTGGTGATAGGCCGACTTAAGGTCAATGGTAGAGAATACCCGGTACTGTGCAATCTGATTGACCATATCAGATATGCGGGGAAGGGGGTATGCGTCCAGCTGGGTGTACCGGTTTATGGTTTGGCTGTAGTCGATGACCAGGCGGTTTTTATTGCCGGTCTTAACGACTACGACCTGGGAACGCCAGGGGCTGGTGCTCCCCTCGATGATGCCCTCCTTCAGGAGACGCTGCACCTCAGAGCTAATAAAAGCTCTGTCCCCGGCGCTGTACCGCCTGCTCTTGGTAGCGACGGGTTTACAGTCGCGGGTGAGGTTAGCGAACAGGGAGGGGGGCGGGACCTTGAGGGTGGATAGGCCGCAGGTGGTACGCGGTGGGCGGTTCGAAAGCTGCTGGTTGTAGACTGTGAGTGGGGGGAGGGGTCCACCGTATGCCAAAGTGACACTTTGGAGGTGGCATTGGAAATCCAGCCCTAGTAGGACGGCAGCGCAGAGCTGGGGCAGGACGAGAAGTTTAAAATTTTTATACTCCGTGCCCCTAACCGACAGGGTCACAACACAGTAGCCGCTGATGTCTGTAGAATGGGACCTCGATGCCATCGAGATCCGGTTGCGCGTTGGCCGGACAGTGAGGGAGTAGTGGCTCACCGTGTCTGGATGGATCAAACTCTCCATGCTTCCGCTGTCGAATAGGCAGGTCGTGGCATGGCCGTTTACTTTGATGTCCATCATGGACTTGGACAGGTGATGCGGGCGAGCTTGGTCAAGTGTGGCAGAGGCTAGTGTATGGCTGAGCGAGCTGCTGTAGTCTGCGGGTGAGGCGGTGGTCGGGTCTGGAGACAAGGTGGCGGTCGAGTGTGGTGAACAAAATGGCGGCGCCCACGACGTTGAATAAGATGGCGGAGAAGATGGCCGCCCCCACAACTCACATGAGGCACTGCCGGCGTCGGTGGCCTTGATCAAAGATGGCCGCCCCACGACTCACACGAGGGGATACGGGCATCTGTGGCCTTGATGAAAGATGGCCGCCCCCACAACTCGCATGAGGCACTGCTGACGTCTGTGGCTTTCCCCCTGCAGGCCTTCGCGAAGTGGCCTTTCTTGTGGCAGTCGGAGCAGGTCGCGTTTCTTGCAGGGCAGCGCGCCCTCGGGTGTTTCGCCTGGCCACAGAAGAAGCAGCCGGCGGCCCGATCGCGGGGCTCCGATGTCGCAGCCGGTACCGGGGGTGGCAGTCCCGATCGGTTCCGGGACACCGACGCTGTGGTAGGTCCCAGAGGCGGCGGTGCGAGGGGTATTGCGGCCGGGGTCGGGCCCAAGTCCCAGGGTCGCGCAGCACAGTACCTGGAGTACGCCTCGAGGTCCCGATGGGCCACTTCCAAGGAGCGAGTGAGGGTAGCAGCTGTTTTCAGGTCGAGGTCCTTTGATTCCAGCAGTCTTTGCCGTGAGTAGTCTGACCGAAGGCCTTTCACGAAGGCATCTCGGATGTTTCCATCTGTATGTTCTGCAGCTGTTACGGCTTTAAAGTCACAGTCCCTGCCGAGTATTTGCAGCGCCCGTAAGAAATCATCAACCGACTCTCCTGGCTGTTGCGAGCGGGATCTTAGGAGATGCCTGGCGTACATTGAGTTTACAGGGCTCCGATACTGTTCTTTTAGCAGGTTGAGGGCGTCCTCGTACGTGGCAATGTCCCGGATGAGTGCAAATACTTTAGGGCTCACCTGAGCGGTCAGAACTCTTAGTTTGGATGCCGGAGGCACGCCGGATTCCCCCAGGTAGGCTTCGAAGCAGCTCAGCCAGTGTTCGAAGTCGAGGGCAGAATTCGCAGCCTGTGGGTTTAAATCCAGGTACGGCGGCCGGAGGGCTCGTAGCCAGGCCGGCTGCTGGGGCTGTTGTAGATGGCCGTTTGGCTGAGGCTGTACGTCTGACTGGTCGTTTGGCTGCTCCGTTGTAGACATTTCAAAATTTAGCCAATAAAATTGATATACCTATCAATTCAGTTCATGAAAAGCGACGAGTTAAGTTAGTAACTATAGGTTTTTATTGGCTAAATAACAGAGCCCACCCTCGTGGGTGATCGGATCCAACAAGGAGGAATACCAGCCAGTCGACCAGCTTTATACCTGGGCAAGCAGGCGGAGCCATGGGCGGAGTCAGCTGTGGTCAGCCCAGGTATAACAGCGTGACAAGAGGTGACCTTGTGTAGTGATACCACAGTGTAAACAGTGATAACCATAGTGTAACGATATAAACAGTGATAACCATAGTGTAACGATAGTGAACGATAAAAGTGGTTTACCACAAAGGGGTAAGCCATTTAGGACAGAGATGAGGAGGAATTTCTTCACCCAGAGAGTGGTGAACCTGTGGAATTCTCTACCACAGAAGGCAGTTGAGGCCAGTTCATTAAATATATTCAAGAAGGTGTTAGATATATTTCTTAAGGCTAAAGGGATCAAGTGATATGGGGAGAAAGCAGGGACAGGGTACTGAATTTGGATGATCAGCCATGATCTCATTAAATGGCGGAGCAGGCTCGAGGGGCCGAATGGCCTACTCCTGCTCCTATCTTCTATGTTTCTATGTTTATCTAGATTTCCCTTAAATGCATCTGTGCTACTCGCCTCAACTACTCCTTGTGGTAGCGAGTTCCACATTCTAAACTCTCTGTTGGATTTATTAGTGGCTATGTAGCGGTACCACCGAGTGTCTCCTGCTTATTGTACATAATTCCCTTTAACTACGTTTGTATAGAGTTTGCATGTTTGGGCTGTTGCCCCTTTAAGAACGCGACCTAACGCGATGACGCGGGTAAACGCGAGCCGGCCCAGCTCGGCCTCCCGCTCCCGCGACTATCGCCGGCCCAGCTCAGCCTCCCGCTCCCGCGACAACCGCCGGCCCAGCTCGGCCTCCTGCTCCCGCGACTTCGGCCGCAATGGCCAGCTGCAGTGCCGGGTGCCGGGTAAACGCGATGATGTCATCACGCAATTCACGTGACCGCCCCAAGCGCGGGCAAACGCGATGGTGTCACGTCGCACATCACGTGACTACCCAAGCGCGGGAAAACGCGGGCAACGTGATGACGTCACGACGCAAACGCGATGACGTCATCAGGCAAACCTCCGGGCTGCCTAGTCAGTCCTCGTGGCGTCCCCGTTCGGGTAACACCTGTTCCACGGCTCTCCTGCATCGATCCTTGTTGTTTTCTGTACTTCGTCAAATTCTTCATTAAAGACCTGTTGGATTGTTTCTCCTGAGTCGACCTCAATTATTTGGTTAGGAATACGCCTATTCCTACAGCTATCTGATATTTATGGCCCCTAGTTTTGGACTCCCCCAGAGGTGGAAACATTTTCTTTATGTTGACCCAATCATGCCCTTTCATAAACTTAAAATCAGGTCACCCCTCAGGTTTCCAAATAAAGATCTCCATCATGTATGGTTTATGATGGTAATTGCCTCCATTTCTCTTGGCCTTTCTCGCTCAGTCTCCAATGAAAGACATCCGATAGAACTATAGGCATTAATTCCAACAGAGGGCTCTCACTGATGCATTGAATGTTGGGACTGTTGTGTATGCACCTTTAAGAGAATAACTGGTCTCAGACTGCAATACCGGCAGTGACCACCCCTGTATAAAAGGCGCCAGTGAGCCTCTGTGTTTTTAGTTTCACTATTGACTTCCACCAGTAAAGACTTATTTTGTTCCACTCCTGCTGTCTGTGTCTCAATCATTCACGGACGTAATACTGGCGACGAGTAAGAAAGGAACTTACCTGCAACTCGGCGGCACCTCAGACGACGTTATTGAAGGTCGAAGCCAGAAGAAAGAAAAAAAAATAAAATCCAAAGAAACTCGAGAAACGGGCATCGACCGTGGGCAACCGCCCTCCAAATCGTCGGATTGAAAACTTGCAGGAGAGACTGTCAAGAGCCAAGGAAGATTCGCATCTGTGGGGATTTCAAGGTGACGGTGAACCCAGTCCTTCACACAGTACAATATCCTCTTCCAAGGATAGAAGACATCTTCGCCTCACTGTCTGGAGGGAAGCGTTTTACAAAAATTGACCTAGCACAAGCATATTTGCAGATGGAGGTTGAAGAGTCCTCTAGGAAGTATCTCACGATAAACACTCACAAAGGTCTTTACCAGTATCATCGATTGGTATTCGGAGTAGCATCGGCTCCGGCGATATGGCAAAGAGCGATGGAACAAGTCCTGCAAGGGATTCCGGGGACTCAGTGTTACTTGGACGACATCCTTGTGACAGGTGAAGATGACAGTGAACACCTTAACAACCTAGAACAGGTGCTCACTAGACTACGGGAACATGGGCTGCGAGCCAACCGCCCCAAGTGTGAATTTTTTAAGAAACAGATATCGTATTGTGGCCACATGATTGATGAAGAGGGGTTACATAAGTCCCCTGACAAAATTGAAGCGGTTGTTAAGGCCGCAGCGCCTGAAAATGTGTCGCAACTGAGGTCATTCCTCGGATTGGTGAATTACTATCAGAAGTTATTGCCGAATTTGTCAACAATTTTGCACCCACTGAACACCCTGCTACGAACGGGGGTAGCATGGAAATGGAGCGATGATTGTAAGCGTGCTTTTCAGAAGAGTAAGGACTTACTCACTTCAAGGGAAGTATTGGCTCACTACAACCCAGCGCTGCCGATCAGACTGGCGTGTGATGCGTCTCCCTACGGCATTGGGGCGGTACTGTCACATAAATTCCTTGATGGTTTAGAGAGGCCGATAGCTTTTGCGTCACGCTCGTTAACTTCTGCCGAGCGTAACTACGCTCAGATTGACAGAGAGGCCCTCAGCTTAGTGTGGGGGGTGAAGAAGTTCAATCACTACCTGCACGGTCAAAAATTTACTCTACTAACCGACCATCAACCTCTTGTCTCCATTTTCAACCCTCAGAAGGGCGTACCTATAATGACAGCGCAACGGCTGCAGAGATGGTCCCTTTTCCTAGGGGCACACCAATATGACATCGAGTACAAAGGAACTAAACAGCATGGAAATGCTAATGGATTGTCACGCCTACCGTTGCCGACGGTGGAAGAAGAAGACCTTGCAGTGGATCCAATGGAGTTATTCCACTCGACCATAGTCGAATGTCTCCCTGTGACGAATGCAAACATAGAAAAGGAAACACGGAATGACCCGACACTATCACGGGTCTATGATTTAACGGTGAAGGGATGGCCAGCACATGGCGAACCACTGCTGCCAGCATTCTCGCCGAGAAGAGAACAGGTGTCAGTGTGCAGAGGAACCTTGATGTGTGGATCCAGAGTAGTAATTCCACCTAAGTTGACGGATAGAGTGCTCAATGAGCTTCATGAGGGTCATCTGGGTGGGGTAAAAATGAAGAACTTAGCCAGAGCGTTTGTGTGGTGGCCAGGAATCGATAGAGAAATCGAAGAGATGACCAAGAGCTGTGCAGGATGCCAGAAGGTCCAAAACGCCCCACCACAAGCTCCTCTGCATCCATGGGAGTGGCCCTCATCTCCATGGCAAAGGGTGCACATTGATTTTGCTGGTCCCTTCATGGACTCGATGTTTTTAATTGCGGTGGATGCACATTCAAAGTGGCCAGAGGTAATAAAAATGTCCTCAACCACCACAGAAAAAACTATCACAGTTTTACGAACCATATTCGCCAGGAATGGGCTGCCTGAACAGATTTGCTCTGACAATGGACCACAGTTTGTATCTGAAGAGTTCCGGAGGTTCTTAAAGAACAATGGTGTTAAGCATTACACATCTGCCCCATATCATCCAGCCACTAATGGATTGGCCGAGAGGTTTGTCCAAACATTCAAGAAGGCTATCAAGGCAATGTGTAATGAAGATATACCCCTACAACACAAGGTGGATAACTTCTTGTTTGCCTACCGGAATGCGACACATGCGGTTACCAACCAAACCCCAGCCATGATGTTCTTCAATCGAAGACTACGATGCCGCTTGGATTTGGTTAAGCCAAACGTCCGAAGAGATGTGGAGAACAGGCAGTTTCAGAATATGAATGAAAGGCCGACCAGGAGTTTTAAGATAGGTCAACCAGTTTTGGCCCAGGACTACCGCACTGAGAAATGGCAGCCAGGAACGATTTGTACACGGCAAGGACCTCTCATGTATACCGTGGACATTGGAGAGAGCATTGTAAGACGCCATGCTGGCCAGATTCTACAGTCACTGGAAAACGTCAACTCCACACCACGATCTGATACACCTGGCAATGAAATCGACGTACCAATTGCAGCTACCGCAGAATTGGTGATATTGGAAGCAGATGAACCAAACAACGACATTGATCTCGACTCAACATTGCCAGAAGAACCTGATACCCCAAAGAGGCATTATCCAGACAGAATCAGGAAGCCTCCTCAAAGACTGAACTTAAGAACATAAGAACATAAGAAATAGGAGCAGGAGTAGGCCAATTGGCCCCTCGAGCCTGCTCCGCCATTCAATAAGATCATGGCTGATCTGATCCTAACCGCCAATCCACTATCACAGAACCATCTCCTGAATCTAACAGAATTAGACACACGAAATAGGAGCAGGATCAGGCTACACGGCCCCTGGGCCCGCTCCGCTACCCACAGGGCCATGACCGATCCGAACCTAGACTCATGTCCAAATTCCTGCCCGCTCCCCGTAACCCTTAATTCCCTTTACTTCTAGGAAACTGTCTATTTCTGTTTTAAATTTATGTAATGATGTAGCTTCTACAGCTTTTTGGGGCAGCATATTCCATGGACCTACCACCCTCTGAGTGAAGTAGTTCCTCCTCATCTCAGTTTTGAAAGAGCAGCCCCTTATTCTAAGACTATGCCCCCTAGTTCTAGTTTCACCCATCATCGGGAACATCTCCACCGCATCCACCCGATCCGACCACTTCACAATCTTATATGTTTCAATAAGATCGCCTCTCATTCTTCTGAACTCCAATGAGTAGAGTCCCAATCTACTCAACCTCTCCTCATATGTCCATCCCCTCATCCCCAGGATTAACCGAGTGAACCTTCTTTGTACTGACTCGAGAGCAAGTATGTCCTTTCTTAAGTATGGACACCAAAACTGTACGCAGTATTCCAGGTGCGGCCTCACCAATACCTTGTACAACTGAAGCAATACCTCCCTATTTTTATATTCTATCCCCCTAGCAATGAAAGCCAACATTCCATTGGCCTTCTTATAATTGCTTAAACTTAACCAATGTATCTAGCAACCGTAATTGTGATTGTAATTAGTTATCATTTAGTTGTTAAATGAATGTTATGTACTGTTTATCTAAAAGGGGAGGAATTGTTGTGTATGCACCTTTAAGAGAATAACTGGTCTCAGACTGCAATACCGGCAGTGACCACCCCTGTATAAAAGGCGCTAGTGAGCCTCTGTGTTTTTAGTTTCACGATTGACTTCCACCAGTAAAGACTTATTTTGTTCCACTCCTGCTGTCCGTGTCTCAATCATTCACGGACGTAATAGGGACAACCACCCCGCCACCCCCCACTCAGTAGCACTTGCTTCCTTCATCAAGCTGGAGAGGAAAAGAACAACAACAAAAAAAACAGCACTTGCAGCCACAGTGTGGAGAGGAGAGGGACAAAAAGAGGAGAGAAAAGCTTTAGAGGAGAGAAGAATGATGCAAAGAAGAGAAATTGTGGGGGGCGGGGGAAAGAAAAATATCACCACGGCCTGGGATTGAGTGGGAGTGGGCCGGGTTGGGGAGGCGGGTGTGGTCTGAAGGGGGAGGCATAGCCTGGGAGGAGGGTGGGTGGGCCGATTGACCTGATCTAGAGACAGAGCTTAGGGCATCCTCTAGTGTGATGGAGAGTGCATGTTAAATGTTGATGTTGAGAGAGATTTGGGTGTCCTAGTACAAGAAGCAGGGTTAGCATGCAGGTACAGCAAGCAATTAGGAAGGCAAATGGCATGGTGGCCTTTATTGCTAGAGGGTTGGAGTATAAGAATAAGGACGTCTTGCTATAATTGTACAGGGCTTTGGTGGGACCACAGCTGTTTTGGTCTCCTTACAGCCGGTGCAACGAAGGCTCACTAGATTGAATCCTGGGATGAGAGGGTTGTCCTATGAGGAAAGATTGAGTAGATTGGGCCAATACTCTCTGGAGTTTAGAAGAATGAGAGGTGATCTCATTGAAACATACAAGATTCTGAGGGGGATTGACAGGGTAGATGCTGAAAGGCTGTTTCCCCTGGCTGGAGTGTCTAGAACTAGGGGGTATAATCTCAGGATAGGGGGTCAGCCTTTTAAAACTGAGATGAGGAGGAATTTCTTCACTCAGAGGGTTGTGTATGTACCTTTAAGGGAATAACTGGTCTCAGACTGCAGTACCGGCAGTGACCACCCCTGTATAAAAGGCCCTAGCAGGCTTCTGTAGTTTCAGTTTCCAGGTTGTCTCCATTCAGTAAAGACTTGTTATAATCAACTCCTGCAGTCCGTGTCTCAATTATACACGGACATAATACTGGCGACGAGTAAGAAACGAACTTACCTGCAACTCAGCAGCACCTCAGATGACGTTATTGAAGGTCGGAGCCAGAAGGAAGAAAAAAAAAATAATCCAAAGAAACTCGAGAAACGGGCGTCGACTGTGGGCAACCGCCCTCCAAATCATCGAATTGAAAAATTGCAGGAGAGACTGTCGAGTGCCAGGCTTGGTTCTCCAGTCTGTGGTTTCCCAGCTAATCGGGCTGGTGGCAGGTAGTGCACTAATCCTTCCTGGGCTGCGGCGGGCTCGAGCTCGATCGGGTGACTCTGCAACGGGGCCGGGCAGCGAGTCGGGAAGCAAAGAGAGAGAGAGAGGGTGGAGCACACAGGGCGCGGCCGGTGCTTCGAAGCCGGGCAGTGTTCGGACCTAAGAAGAGGGAGGGAAGTGTCCCAGAGGGTCCACTCCACGATGGGAACGGTTCTTCAATTAACGGAGCAAAAATTGAAGTGGTAGTTAAGGCTCCAGCGCCTGAAAATGTGTCGCAACTGAGGTCATTCCTCGGATTGGTGAATTACTACCATAAGTTTTTGCCGAATTTGTGCACAATTCTGCATCCACTGAACGCCCTACTACGAACGGGAGTAGCATGGAAATGGAGCGATGAATGCAAGCGGGCTTTTCAGAAGAGTAAGGACCTAATCACTTCAAGAGAAGTATTGGCTCACTACAACCCATCACTACCGATAAGACTGGCGTGTGATGCGTCTCCCTACGGCATTGGGGCGGTACTGTCACATAAATTCCTTGATGGTTCAGAGAGGCCGATAGCTTTTGCGTCACGCTCGTTAACTTCAGCCACGCGTAACTATGCCCAGATTGACAGAGAGGCCCTCAGCCTGGTGTGGGGGGTGAAGAAGTTCAATCACTACCTGCACGGTCAGAAATTTACTCTACTAACTGATCATCAACCTCTCGTCTCCATTTTCAACCCTCAGAAGGGCGTACCGATAATGACAGCACAACGGCTACAGAGGTAGTCCCTTTTCCTAGGGGCTCACCAATATGACATAGAGTACAAAGGAACTAAACAGCATGGGAATGCTGATGAATTGTCGCGCCTACCGTTGCCGACGGTGGAAGAAGCACCTGCAGTGGATCCTGTGGAGATATTCCACTCGACCATAGTCGAATGTCTACCTGTGACAAATGCAAACATAGAAAAGGAAACACAAAATGACCCCACACTCTCCAGGGTCTATGATTTAACGGTGAAGGGATGACCAGCACATGGCGAACCACTGTTGCCAGCATTCTCGCCGAGAAGAGAACAGCTGTCAGTGTGCCGAGGAGCCTTGATGTGTGGATTCAGAGTAGTAATTCCACCCAAATTGAAGGATAGAGTGCTCAATGAGCTTCATGAGGGTCATCTGGGAGGGGTAAAAATGAAGAACTTAGCCAGAGCGTTTGTGTGGTGGCCGGGAATCGATAGAGAAATCAAAGAGATGACCAAGAGCTGTACAGGATGCCAGAAGGTCCAAAACGCCCCACCACAAGCCCCTCTACATCCATGGGAGTGGCCCTCATCTCCATGGCAAAGGGTACACATTGATTTTGCTGGTCCCTTTATGGACTCGATGTTTTTAATTGCGGTGGATGCACATTCAAAGTGGCCAGAGGTAATAAAAATGTCCTCAACCACCACAGAAAAAACTATCACAGTCTTACGAACCATATTCGCCAGGAATGGGCTGCCTGAACAGATTTGCTCTGACAATGGACCACAGTTTGTGTCTGAAGAGTTCCGGAGGTTCTTAAAGAACAATGGTGTTAAGCATTACACATCCGCCCCATATCATCCAGCCACTAATGGATTGGCTGAGAGGTTTGTTCAAACATTCAAGAAGGCTATCAAGGCAATGTGTAATGAAGATATACCCCTACAACACAAGGTGGATAACTTCTTGTTTGCCTACCGGAATGCGACACATGCGGTTACCAACCAAACTCCAGCCATGATATTCTTCAATCGAAGACTATGATGCCGTTTGGATTTGGTTAAGCCAAACGTCCGAAGAGATGTGGAGAACAGGCAGTTTCAGAATGTGAATGAAAGGCCGACCAGGAGTTTTAAGATAGGTCAACCAGTTTTGGCCCGGGACTACCGCACAGAGAAATGGCAGCCAGGAACGATCTGTACACGGCAAGGACCTCTAATGTATACCGTGGACGTTGGGGAGAGCATTGTAAGACGCCATGCTGACCAGATTCTAGAGTCACTGGAAAACGTCAACTCCACACCACGATCTGATACACCTGACGATGAAACCGAAGTACCAATTGCATCTACCGCAGAATCGGTGATATTGGAAGCAGACGAACCAAACAACGACATTGATCCCGACTCAACCTTGCCAGAAGAACCTGATATCCCAAAGAGGCGTTATCCAGACAGAATCAGGAAGCCTCCTCAAAGACTGAACGTATAATTGCTTAACTTCAACCAATGTATCTAGCAACCGTAATTGTAATTGTAATTAGTTATTATTTAGTTGTTAAATGAATGTTATGTACTGTTTATCTAAAAGGGGAGGAATTGTTGTGTATGTACCTTTAAGGGAATAACTGGTCTCAGGCTGCAGTACCGGCAGTGACCACCCCTGTATAAAAGGCCCTAGCAGGCTTCTGTAGTTTCAGTTTCCAGGTTGTCTCCATTCAGTAAAGACTTGTTATAATCAACTCCTGCAGTCCGTGTCTCAATTATACACGGACATAATAGAGAGGGTTGTGAATCTTTGGAATTCTCCGCCCCAGAGGGCTGTGGATGCTCAGTGGTTGAATATATTCAAGGCTGAGATAGATAGATTTTTGGACTCATGGGGAATTAATGGATATGCCGATAGGGCAGGAAAGTGGAGTTGAAGTCGAAGATCAGCCATGATCTTATTGAATGGTGGAGCAGGCTCGAGGGGCCGTATGGTCTACTCCTGCTCCTAATTCTTATATTCTTATGTTCTTATGAGAGAAAAGTATGCTGCGGTCACATTTAAGACTACAGTAAGCATGACTTTTAATGATCATAATTGCTGGCAGGACTATTCTTTTTAATTATTAAAATGGGAATGGTGGCCCAGTGTATTCCCAGAGTTCATGTTAACTTTGCAAGCTTACATTTTTGGCAGGACTTCAGTCCAGCTGTTTTAATGGTAGAGACAATGCCCATCCTTCCCAGGGTGACACCAGGTGATATCTCAAAGGTGATTATTCGGAAGCACCTCTTTGCTTAGTTACTACAGGGAGAAGAGGTCCTACAATAACCGAAGAATTTCAGTGCCTCCGAGCAGCTGTGTCAGCAGTAATACGAGAGCGCGCCTGAACTAAACAACGGACAGGCCATCACCTGCTGCCTGAGCCGCAGACAATGCTTCTTGAATTGAACCTTGTTTATATTTTTGCCTCAGATATATTACTGCTTACAACTGAAAATCTCCCATTTGCCCAATGTCGACGTCTCTGTATTTAACCCTTAAAGGAAAGTCCGGCATAAATACACTGTGATTTCCCCCAAAGTTGTCAAGCAAGACTCCCCAATATTCTTCCATCCTCACACTTCCACCCTTTAACCCAGGCTGATGCCATTCCACAAACAAGATCTACGCCTGGCCCAGCAAACAAGGGGCTAGATTTTCCTCCATTTCCCTGACTGTTTTTCAAGGATTCAGCGCAATAGGAAGAGGAAAATGGGTCAGTGAGGCATTCTGACAAATCCCCACCCCGAGCAACACCCGCTGACACCCTCTCCCAGGCCGATGGCTAGAAGGGACCACCCAAATACTGCCCGCTGCGTGCAAATCCAACTTAACTGAATGCTTGCTATCTCCGTAGTTGCCATGATTCTTTCATTGTAAGGCAGTCCAACATCTTCTCACTGTTTGCATCTGCAAGTCAAGTGTGTGAATGGCTGCTCGGAGATCAGAGCGACCCTCTGCAATAGTAACAGATGTCCTCAATTCAGTTCCCTGGCACCGATGTAAGGAGGATGTCGGCAGGATTCTAATGGAGCGGACCACTGGGCTTCTGAAGCATGCTTCAGCTGTCTTGATAGATAGTTGGCCTTCATAGCGAGAGGATTCGAGTACAGGAGCGAGGAGCGAGGATGTCTTGCTGCAGTTATACAGGGCCTTGGTGAGACCACACCTTGAGTATTGTGTGCAGTTTTGGTCGCCTTATCTGAGGAAGGATGTTCTTGCCATGGAGGGAGTGCAGCGAAGATTCACCAGACTGATACCTGGGATGGCAGGAATGACGTATGAGGAGAGATTGGGTCGATTAGGCTTATATTCACTAGAGTTTAGAAGAATGAGAGGGGATCTCATTGAAACTTATAAAATTCTAACAGGACTAGACAGACTAGATGCAGGAAGGATGTTCCCGATGACGGGGGAGTCCAGAACCAGGGATCACAGTCTAAGGATAAGGGGTAAGCCATTTAGGACAGAGATGAGGAGGAATTTCTTCACCCAGGGAGTGGTGATCCTGTGGAATTCTCTACCATAGAAGGCAGTTGAGGCCAATTCATTAAATATATTCAAGAATGAGTTAGATATATTTCTTAAGGCTAAAGGGATCAAGGGATATGGGGAGAAGGCAGGGACAGGGTACTGAATTTGGATGATCAGCCATGATCTCATTAAATGGCGGAGCAGGCTCGAGGGGCCGAATGGCCTACTCCTGCTCCTATTTTCTATGTTTCTAAGGGAGTTTTCCAATACAATCTAGCCTGGGTGAGCAAGCAGCCAACGCCTGCTGCAGGAAGAGGTTGCATAGGAGATCCCTTTGGCAGTTGTGAGACATCTTCGGACACAGATCATAAGGGACACCTTTTGATAACTTTATTAATGTGTCAGCCGTGGCTCGGTGGTACCACTCTCACCTGAGTTAGAGGTTTGTGGATTCAAACCCCACTCCAGAGACTTGAGCACCTAATCTAGGCTGACACTCCAGTGCAGTACTGAGGGAGTGCTGCACTGTCGGAGGTACAGTCTTTTGGATCAGCCATTAAACCGAGGCCCCATCTGCCCTCTTAGGTGGATGTAAAGGATCCCATGGCACTATTGGAAGAAGAGGAGGGGCGTTCTCCCTGGTGTCCTGGCCAATATTTATCCCAACATCACTGAAACAGATTATCTGGTCGTCATCTCGTCGCTGTTTGTGGGATCTTGCTGTGCGCAAATTTGCTGCTGTATTTCCTACATTGCAATAGTCACTGCACTTCTAAAATACTACATTGGCCATAAAGCGCTTTAGGATGTCCTGAGGTTGTGAAAGGTGCTCTATAGATTCAAGTTCTTTCTTTATCATTGCATCAAGAAGCTCACTGATGCTCTGGTTGGGAGACCTGTGGAATTCATATCTCTGTGTTTCCCCCCACCCCGGCCCCACCACCACCCTGGCCCCTGCGCCCTCTCACAGTTGCTCACTGTCAACGTTCCTTCATACAACAGAAGGCTACATTTCTCCTGCCTTCACCCAAACCCCAAAAGCTGAAAGCATATGCAGAAAGCTGGGTGGGAATGTAATTTGTGAGGAGGATGCACAAAGGCTTCAAGGGGATATAGGCAGGCTAAGTGAGCGGGCAAGAACACGGCAAATGGAATATAATGTGGAGAAATGTGAAGTTATCCATTTTGGTAGGAAAAATAGAAAAGCAGAGTATTTTTTAAATGGTGAGAGATTGGGAAGTGTTGGTGTTCAGAGGGACCTGGGTGTCCTTGTACACGAATCGCTGAAAGTTAACATGCAGGTACAGCAAGCAATTAGGAAAGCAAATGGTATGTTGGCCTTTATTGCAAGAGGATTTGAGTATAAGAGTAAAGACGTCTTACTGCAATTATATGAGGTCCTGGTGAGACCACACCTGGAGTATTGTGTACAGTTTTGGTCTCCTTACCTAAGGAAGGATATACTTGCCATAGAGGGAGTGCAACGAAGGTTCACCAGACTGGTTCCTGGGATGGGTGGGATTGTCCTATGAGGAGAGATTGAGTAGACTAGGCCTATATTCTCTAGAGTTTAGAAGAATGGGAGGTGATCTCATTGAAACATACAAAATTCTTACAGGGCTTGACAGGGTAGATGCAGGGAGGATGTTTCCCCTGGCTGGGGAGTCTAGAACCAGGGGTCACAGTCTCAGAATAAGGGGTCAGCCATTTAGGACTGAGATGAGGAGAAATTTCTTCACTCAGCGGGTGGTGAATCTTTGGAATTCTCTACCCCAGAGGGCTGTGGAGGCTCAGTCGTTGAGTATATTCAAGACTGAAATCGATAGATTTTTGGATATTAAGGGAATCGAGGGATATGGGGATCGGGTAGGAAAGTGGAGTTGAGGTAGAAGATCAGCCATGATCTTATTGAATGGTGGAGCAGGCTCGAGGGGCCAAATGTCCAGACTCCTGCTCCTATTTCTTATGTGCTTATGTTCTTAAATGAACTAAGAACTCTATGTGCACAAACCGTGTTTACTTTACAGAACAACATTCACCAAAAAGTGCCAGAAATTCCATTCACCCTGTGACAACTATTTTTTTAACAATGTGTCTTGCTCTTTGTGCCAGCTAATTTAACTGGCTTGTGCTCCTTATCCACAGCTCCCATAAGATGCTGGCTGAGCGAGATACGGTTGAGCGGTGGGTGGCCGGGGCGGGGAGTTGAATGGGGTGCAGTGTCTCTGTAAACTGTGGTACAGTAGTTGGGGGTTGGAAGTGGGTAAGTGTTGGTGGGCTGCAAATCCAACTATCACTGCTTTTCTTTTATTACATAAAAAACCCATTAGTGGTGAAGTATAAACGTCGGTAAGATTCACCAAAATGTGCCATTTTTAATGTAAAGATTCAACATTTTTCCAGGAAACTAGGCCCCAGATCCTCCTCCCACAACCGAAAAAATGGTCCAGCAGCTTTGTTACTTCAACATTAGAATTTCCCCCTTTAGGTTTTCATATACTTTATCTTATTGTCTCAGGACCTCAAACCCGGCACTAAGCTCATGGTCTACAGGGCAGTAGTGATACCTGCCCTGCTGTATGCCTCAGAGACATGGACCATGTACAGCAGGCACCTCAAAGCACTGGAGAGGTACCACCAACGCTGCCTCTGCAAGATATTGCAAATCCATTGGCAGGATAGGCCCACCAACGTCAGTGTTCTTGCTCAGGCCAACATCCCCAGCATCGAAGCTTTGACCATGCTCGATCAGCTCCAATGGATGGGTCACATTGTCCGCATGCCTGATACAAGACTCCCAAAACAAGCGCTCTACTCGGAGCTCCGGCACGGCAAGAGAGCCCCAGGTGGGCAGAGGAAACGCTTCAAGGACACCCTCAAAGCCTCCTTGAAAAAGTGTAACATCCCCATCGACACCTGGGAATCCCTGGCCCAAGACCACACAAAGTGGAGGAGAAGCATCCGGGAAGGTGCCGAACACCTCAAGTCTCTTCGTCGGGAGCAAGCGGAAGCCAAGCGCGAACAGCGGAAGGAGCGCACGTCAACCCAAGCACCCCACCCACCTGCCCCTTCAACCACCGTCTGCCCCACCTGTGACAGAGACTGTAGGTCCCACATTGGACTCATCAGTCACCTGAGAACTCATTTTTAATGTGGAAGCAAGTCATCCTCGGTTCCGAGGGACTGCCTAAGATAAGAAGAAGACTTTATCTTATTGTCCTCCAATCCAAGACAAGGGGTGTTGTATATTCCGATTGCTTCAGTTGCAAAGCCATTGTGACTACTTATTTTCACACGTCAGGACTCCTCGAGTGATCAGCTTTTTCTGGGGGCTTGGTGTCAGCCTTTTTGAAGCTGTTGGTCAGCTTTTGCTAGTTTGCTTGGTCGGCCTGTATGTGAATGTCAGCAAGTTACTCAACAATGGGAGGCATCACAAATGAGCCCAATCCCGTCTCACCTGAAATTGTGCACCGGCAGCCCATGACTTTCCATCCATCAAAATCAGTGGATAGAAAATCACCATTGTTCCTAACAGATGGAAGTGCCGAAGTGGGAAATTCACCCTAAGAGCTTTACATTGTGGACAAGTTGAATTATTTCCCAAAAGAAGCTCAGCAAATATTTTCATTAGAATTCAGTGTTCTTTTAATTCGTGATTCAGAAAAACACACTGCAATTTTTTCTGTGGTCACTTTATGATCATTTTTGTCCTTTATTTCCCAAACAAGATTTAACTAGCTATAGGTAGGGAAGCTAGCACAAAAGAAGCTAGAAATATATTCCAAATACCTATCATTTTCTCTCCATATTTGGCATGAGGGTTTAATTTTAATGTGTGTACATACTATTGTTACACTGTCCAGCTATTCACAGGCTGAATATATGGAGCCCATTCAACCTATAACTTTCCATTTAAATTTCACAATACAGTTGTGAATCTTTTAATCTTTGCCAGACATTGAGTCTCCAGACCTCTGTTGCAAAATCTTTCACTATAATTTAAGATGTTAAGTCTGGCAACATTTGTAATGTCCTTTCAGTAAACAACAGAGTTCCTTTCACTGTGATTTAAAATACTATAAACCAAGTCTTCATCCTCCATGTAACAGCAGATAGGTCAAAGTTTTCTAAACCTGATACCAGACCCAGGTTTCTAGTATCTGACTAGCCTGTATCTTATGCAATCTGATTTATTTCTAAGAATATTCTTTTCATTTTAACTTATGCCGCAGTATTGCATTAGCTGTTATAGATTGTTGAAAGATCAATGCTGGACATGGCATGGAGTGACACTGTTTGCAGCTATCGTTGTCACGGTTTAACGATGAAGATTTGGTTAAATAAAAGTGTTCTCTTCAATGGAGTTGATAGCTTATATATTTATAGTATTCAGTTAGGTGTAATACCAGGTAATGTAAGCTTGGTCGATGTGGTCTCCTGGACTAGTTCCGATTGCCTAAGGGGGTCAAAGAGGAATTTTCCAGATTTGTTTCCCTCGTTGCCCTCGGGTTTTTATGGGGTTTTTTGCCTCTCCCGGGGGATTACATGGCTGCAGGTGGGTAAGGGGTGTCTAATCATAATGCTTCAGACATCAAGATTGTGTGGGGCTGGCTTGATGGACCAGATGGTCTTTTCCTGCCTGTCATTTTCATTTGTTCATGTATAATAGACACAATGGATGATCTTGGAAAGTTAAAAGTCATTTAGGCTGTTTCTCCAGTGTTTCTACAGATCTTCTGCCGACGTTCTAGCAGGAGAGCGGGAGAACCCTTATTGGAAATTCTACTTCATTATGTCTCTTTACACTTGGGTCAAATTTCAGGCTAAATATGAAATCGGGAGAAAGTTAATTTACAGAAATCATATCAAAACATACCTAACAGACAAACTCCGATTTATCAGCATCAACTGTATTGCTTTCATATGAATGGAGCCGTATTTAGTAATGTATGCAATGCAGTGTTGTAATCTATAGGCCAAGATTTATTCAACATTACCTGGAGACTCATTTAAAATAAAATTCAAGAGGATCAACTACTTAAAATTTCCCCTCACTGTAGTGGCAGTATTCATCCTATAAGATCAAATATTACCTAAGATCACAGGCCCTGTAGTTACACTATAGGCCACAAGTGTTCCAACGCTTTAACATGTTTGTCTGAAATTCCTCACTCCACTATTTTAGCAAAGGTGTTGACCCTTTATTGAACTGAATTGAGAGGAGGTGGTGAAAATTAAGTGATTCTATTGTTGCATTGTGACAAGGTTTGTGGTCTGAACAAAGTTGATGAATGTAGAGTAGGGGGTTAGGGTTGGGTGTGAGTAGGCAAAGTCATCGATGCGAAGAAGGAACAGATTAAGTGAGAAGAGAAATTCCAGGGAGATCCTACGTTAATAAAGTTAGAGGGTGCGCCATCAACTGGAATACAGAGCACCTTGAGAGAAAGCTAAATAACCATGAACATCAGCCCAATTCTGTCCAAGTCTTGAATGTTGCCTCGATATGTTGGAGGTTCTTCCAGCCCTCCATTTCAGCACATGATACAACAAAAGCTTACTGACTAATAGGCGATCCTTCTATCATCCTAAGCCTAACCATTCTCTTCATTGTCCCTTTCTATGTTATTAGTATTGCTATCTTCAGTACTCCTCAGAACATTTCTCTCTTGTTCCTCCTAAGCTGAAAATACACTGTCTGCCCACTCTTCCTCTTTCATGCTAAGCGCTTCTCACCACTAAAACAGTGGAGAAAGGGATTTCAGACATATGTTCGTGTTCCACACAGTAATGTCCGGACTAAGATTTTAGTTGATCATTTATGGTCCCATTTCTGGCCCTCATAATAACTTGTCATTCAAATCATTGTGTGACTACAGTGAAAGAACTGAAAGCACAGAAGAGTACAGGACCTCTTCACATCCACATGACATCTCAAAGCACCTTCACATAGGTTTTTGTTGTGTTTGTACCGCTATATACAACTACACAAAATAATAAAGCAGCAGAGACTGAGAGTAACTTCAAGTGATCTTTACTGGTTAACTGGAACTTCGGCACTGACTATACAAATCGATACGCGTCTGTTATATACGCTCGCAACTAAGGATGTACATCCGCAAAACAAAGTAGTCCCTTCAATGTTGTATACATTACAGTTTTGATAGGAGGCCTCCTCCTGGGATGTTGCATTCCTTCCCTGACATCCTGCATTTCCTGCTTATCCTCCTCCTCTTCCTCCCAATAACACAAGTACAATGGGACCCTGAAGGGGACTCTGATTTTGTGGGAGACCAACAGAACTCTTAAGGAATTTCAGGGCCATTATTGCTTATGATCTCAAATGCCTAAGCTGCCTCCAATTTCTTTTTAGCAACTCCAAATTCTCTACAAAGTGCAATTCTGTCCAAGTCTTGAAGTTTCCTTCAATAGGGCTGGTTTTCCTGACCTGTGCCCCTGGGAAAGCCTATTTCCATGGGCACAAAGGTTAGGAAAAGGGATGCATCTATTTTGATGGGTCTCTGTCTCTTTTGCATGGCCCTGGAATTTCTGGGACTTCTTTGGAGGGGCAGGCCATGCTAATGAAGCAGGAGGGAGCATTCCTGACCTTATACCTTCTTTTCCTTGAAGAACGGTCACTGGGCACTCCAGCACAGGGGTACCCAGTGAAACATGGCTTTGTGGCCTGGCCTTGGAACCCCTGTCAACCAGATGATTTGTGGAGGTCCACAGACAGGCCAAATCTTCTTTGTGGGATTTCCCCTTCAGGATGTCTATAGATGGGGCAGGCTTGGTCTTTCCCTGCCCATCAGTTTTGTGTGTTCATATGTATGTTCCTATAATAACGACATCTCCATCAGCAGCAAGAAGACCCGATCTCGGAGGCCAGACGTACAGAGGCCTGCAGCTGCGCTTAAATTTCCTGCCCCTAGGGCTTGGGGGTAATTATGCAGACTGGCAAAAGGTGGGAAGTGGTGTTCCACAAGGATCAGTGCCAGGAGCACAGTTGTTCACCATTTACAAAAACGATTTGGAATTGGAAGTACAATTTCAAAATTTGCGGATGATGCCAAATTGGAGGGTACAGTTAATACTGAGGAAGACCGCGACACAATACAGGAATACAGTAAAAAACTTGCAGAATGGGCGTGTAATTGGCAAATGAATTTCAACAGTGATAAGTGTGAATAGGAAGAATAAGGAGGCCACATACTCCTTGGAAAATAAGGGGGCGATTTTGCCAGCCCTGGGGAGGTGGGTATGGAGGCGGGACTGCCGGGAAAATGGCAGAATTTGGGGGCCGCTGCCCAACCCGCCCCCAACCCGCCTCCGTGCCATCTTGCCAGGAGGCGGGTAGCCGTCCCGCGCTGGGTCCTGTCTCCTTGGAGGCGGGAAGGGATTAAAGCCTATTAACTGCCTGTTAACAGGTAGTTAACAGGCAGAAAATAGGATTATCCCCTTTTTGCCCTCACAAGTGCAGGCTTCCCGAAGACTCCAAAACTGGCCAGCTCAGCGAGGCGAGTACTGGGTCTGCGGGTGTCGGGGGGGGGGGTGAAAAAGTGTGCTGTGAAGGTAAGTGATGGGTGCAAGAGTGTAGAGGTGAGTATGTGAGGTAAGTGCAAAGTGTTTTGAAAAGTGTACTTACCTTTGTTTCTCCCTGCAGGCTTCAGTCATTGGGTATACGGAGAGTCTCGGACCTCCGTGTTGCAGATGACAGATGGCCGATGCATTCTCAGATGCAACAGCCATCTCATTTCTGTAAAAGAAAGAAGGTTGATGAGGTCTTGAATTCAAGAACTCATCAAACTACAGAGAATGTCACTGTTTGACAGCTTCACAGAGCTGTCAAACGATGACAATTCATCTGTCAAAAATTTTGACGTTCTCTGCAATCGGCTTTCCCTTAATTGGCCTGCTGAGCCCGCTGGGCGGGCTTAACAAGGTCAATCAAGGGAAAATAACGTGGATTGGCCACAAATCGATGGAGGTGGGACATCGACCCGACAAGCGGCAGTCCCGCCTTCAACGCGCCCCCATTGGCAAAATCACTCCCTAAGAGTCTAAATAAGGTAGAGAAGCAAAGAGATCTAGAGGTATAGATACACAAATCATTAAAAGTAGTGACCCAGGTTAATAAGGCCATAAAAAAAGCAAACAAAACACTGGGTTCATTTCTAGAGGGATAGAATTGAAAAGCAGAGAAGTTATGTTAAACTTGTATAGAACCTTGGTCAGACCACACTTGGAGTACTGTGCACAATTCTGGCCTCCATATTATAAGGATATAGAGGCACTGCAGAAGGTGCAAAAAAGATTTACAAGAATGATACCAGAACTGAGAAATTATACCTATCAGGAAAGATTGAACAGGCTGGGGCTCTTTTCTCTAGAAAAGAGAAGGTTAAGGGGCGACCTGATAGATTATGAAAGGGTTTGATAGGGTAGACATAGAGAAGATGTTTCCACTTGTGGGGAAGACCAAAACTAAGAGCCATAAATATAAGATAATCACTAATAAATCCAATAGGGTATTCAGGAGAAACTTCTTTGCCCAGAGAGTGGTTAGAATGTGGAACTTGCTACCACAAGAAGCACTTGAGCTAAATAACATAGTGTGGGAATTGACGAATTCCCAACTAATAACTGAGGTCGACTCAGGCGATCAAACAAACAGGTTTTTAATGTAAAACTAAACGAGTTCAAACAGTTTGTTGAGATCGATACAGGAGAACCACGAAAACAGGTCTTTACAAGATGGAGCTTCCACGAGGACTGCCTCGGCAGTCACGTGGTTGGCGACGTGACGTCATCGCGTTTACCCGCGTTTTCCCGTGCTCTTAAAGGGGCCACGCCCCGTACATACCAACACTATATACAACACACAGAAATGTCTAACACAATGGTACAGGCTTAGGCTGGTGTTAGAACATTGTTAAAGGGAATTATATACAGTTGCCTAGAGTCATTAAGTGGCTCCGCCACAATAGATGCAGGGGTGAAATGAAGAGTAGGTTGCCTTTCAAAAGCTAGGCTTTATTAACCTTAAAAAACCAGCAGTACATATTAAACACCCAGTCTCCACCAAACTGTGGAGAACTGAATTTAAGATGGCCACCACCGGTCACATGGCATCAACTAACCAATAAGTTTACAGCATATATCTCAAGGCAGGAAAACAGGCAACCAATTACAATGCTTCTTATAAAACAAGAATAATCACCACATTCACCCCTCCTTTTAAAATATACTTCAACCTAGGTAGCCTTTACAGTTTACAATTAATTATTTATGACTAAAACAATACATGTATAATACCTTCAACAATTTTAAAATTTTACTATTAAATTATTTTAAAAGTCCATTTTTAATCGGTCAACCGGATATCTTGTTCGTGTTGACCTTCTTAGCCTTGGTGGAGTTCCTTGCCCTCCCACACCAGGAGACACAGAAATATCTTCTGCAGGGAGGCTATCAATATCCCGATTATCAACGGTATCCAAATTGGAAGTCCCATTAGAAGGTAAACTGGGAAGGTCATGAACATCCATCGGGGGCAGACTAAGAGAATTGTAAGTGTCTGCAATAGGATTGGAAACATTCGTAGTACCTGTGACGACATCAACATTATCTGAATTATGGCTATTGTTAATGTCCTCAGAAGAGGGCTGGCCACCACAAGGAGCTAAGTCTTTAACTGAAACCGTACTTTCTTTCCCATCTTGGAATCGAATGTGAGCATATTGGGAATTCGCCTCCAATAGCTCCACCTCCTCCACTAAAGGATCATACTTTGACAGTCTAACATGGCGTCGAAGCAGCACAGGTCCCTGCATAGTAAGCCATGAAGGTACCGAATATCCCGTAGTGGATCTCCGCGGATAGTTAAAGAGCCTTTCATGGGGAGTCACATTAGTAGCCGTTGAAAGCAATGATCTAATGGAATGCAGGGCATCAGGCAATACCATTTCCCACTGTGTATTCTTAAGGTTCCGGGATGTCAAAGCCAACATAACTGCCTTCCAGATTACCCCATTGTATCGTTCACACTGTCCATTACCCTGGGGATTATGCGGGGTAGTTCTGCTAGTAAAAATTCCCCGACTCTGGAGGTATTCCTTCAACTGGGAAGACATAAAAGAACTTCCCTGATCCGAATGGATATACGCAGGCATCCCAAAGATGACAAAAAGTTGAGTCAGACATTTGATAACTGTAGCAGCTGATACATCTGCACAAGGAAAAGCAAAAGGGAACCTTGAAAACTCATCCACAACAGTAAATATATATCGATTCTGAGTCGTTGAAGGAAGAGGCCCCTTAAAATCAACGCTCAGACGTTCAAAGGGAGAAGTAGCCTTTATAAGATGAGCTCGTTGAGGCTTAAATAAATTCAGTTTACACCGGGCGCAGACAGAGCATGACGAAGTCATCCGCTTGACATCTTCAACTGAAAAGGGCAAATTCTTACTGCGTATGAAGTGTATCATCCTCGTAACACCAGGATGGCACAAAGCATTATGAAGATTAATAAGCATATCTCCGTGAATCACAGAACAATAAGCCCTCGACAGCGCGTCAGCGGCAACATTATCCTTCCCCGGACGATAAACTATATCAAAATGGTAGCATGCCAACTCAATCCTCCACCTCATTATTTTATCATTCTTAATCTTTCCAAAATGTTTGACATCAAACATGAAGGACACAGATTTTTGGTCAGTTACTAACGTAAAATGTCGCCCAGATAAATAATGTCTCCATTTACGCAGTGCTTCTACTATTGCATACGCCTCTTTCTCTATTGATGAATGTCTCTTCTCACTATTGTTCAGAGTACATGAGAAAAAGGCCACAAGTCTTCCATTTTGGTTCAGGGTAGCCCCAATTGCAAAATCGGAAGCGTCCGTCTCACTCACAAAGGGAACCTGCTCATCAATAGAATGCACAACTGCTCCAAGGATATCCTTTTTAAGATTATCAAAACACATCCTGGCCTCCCACGATAGAGGATATGTCGTAACCTGAATAAGGGGCCGGATCTTCTGTGAGAAGTTTGCAATCCAATTAGAATAATAAGAAAACAGCCCAACAACTCGTTGCAAAGCCTTAGAATTAGTAGGGCAAGGTAAATCAATCAGTGGTCGCAGCCGTTCTGGATCTGGTTTAATCTTATTTCCCGAGATAATATACCCCAGTAAATTTACCTCGGTGGTCGAAAAGATACACTTCTCTTTATTAAAAGTTAAGCCAACTTTTTCCGCAGCTTGAAGGAATCTTTCTAAATTAAAATCATGCTCCACCCTTGATTTGCCACACACCGTGATGTCATCTAAATATGAAAAGGTGTCAGAGAGAGAGTTATCACTTATAAAAGCATCCATTGCCCGTTGAAAACAGGCGACACCGTTAGTAACACCGAATGGTACTCAGCAAAACTGGTACAGCTTTCCGCCAGCTTCAAAGGCCGTATATGGTTGGTCCCTCTTAGCGATAGGAATCTGATGATAAGCACTCTTCAGGTCAATAGTGCTAAAAACCTTATATTGAGATACTTTATTGATAAGCTCATCAATCTTAGGCAGGGGGTACGCATCAAATTGAGTATACCTGTTAATAGTTTGAGTGTAGTCTATCACCATTCGCTTCTTATGTCTCTCATTAGTGGTGACAACTACCTGTGCCCGCCAGGGCAAAAAACTAGGTTCAATGATTCCTTCCGATAAAAGACGTTGAACTTCAGAATTAATAAATTCTTTATCCTGACTGCTATACCTTCTTGACTTGGTAGCAATTGGCTTACAGTCCGGCATCAAATTGGAAAAAAGTGATAATGGAGAAATAGATAAAGAAGTTAATCCACAAATAGACAAAGGTGGCTTAGTTCCTCCGAAAGAAAGACTGAGAGACTCATGTAATTGAGGCACATCATGACCAATCAAAATATCCGCACAGAGATTAGGCAGAACAGATAGGCATATATCAGTATACATATTACCTAGGAGAATTAATTTCACAAGGCAACAACCAGCTACTTGTGAGGTGAGAGTTGTCTGAGCCATACACACCTGATAGGAAACAGGCGAAATTTTCAAGCGCTTCTCCCTCACAAACTGAAGACTTATAAAGCTCTCAGTACTGCCCGTATCTATAAGGGCCTTCACTTCTAACCCATTAACTTGGGCCATAACTATAGCTTTGTTTAGGCCATGGGAAAAGGCGGCAGAAACTGATGCAATAAACGCCCTATCTAAAGGCTGAATGGTCGCAGAGGAGGCAACCGATTTGCAAACACGTGCGTAATGACCTCCCTTGCCGCATTTACTACACACAGCCTCCCGGGCAGGGCACTTCAGACGAGGGTGCCGGGCGTTCCCGCAAAAATAACACTTCTGAATCCTAGAGGCAACAGCTGCTGAAGTAGAAACTGTTTCGGAATCTGGTAAACCACTCCTATTAAGTCCACATAATTCCTTTTCATCCGGAACTGCCGAAACCACGGTCGCAGGCCGATCAAAAAGAGCATAAGAATCCGAACTTCTCTGAGCCAAATCCAATGTAGAGGCCTGCTCAAAAGCACCCTTAAGATCCAAGGTCTTATTTTCTAATAACCGCTGACGAATTGATCTAGACAGTAATCCATTAATAAATGCATCCCGTACCGACTCTTCCTTATGTTCTTCTGCCGACACGGCCTTATAATTACAGTTAGCACCAAGGCGCCGGAGTGCCTATAAATAAGCATCCAAGGATTCTCCCGCCTGCTGCCTACGGGCAGATAAAAGATGACGTGCAAATACCTCATTTTTGGGTTTAACAAAAAAAATTTCCAACGTAGCAATAGCCAATTCATAAGTTTCACAGTCCAAAATATACTTGTACACATCCGGAGCAATGTAGTTGATTAGTATATCCAACTTTAGAGATTGCTGATCCAACACACCCAAAAAGTTTTTAAATGTACGATACCAATGTTTCCATTGATCATCCACTCCTGCAGAATTAGGGTCAGCATTAAATCGTTCCGGTCGAAGATATCGTTCCATTATAGCAAAAGGTTAATAAATTGAAATGAAGAGTAGATTGCCTTTCAAAAGCTAGGCTTTATTAACCTTAAAAAACCAGCAGTACATATTAAACACCCAGTCTCCACCAAACTGTGGAGAACTGAATTTAAGATGGCCACCACCGGTCACATGACATCAACTAACCAATAAGTTTACAGCATATATCTCAAGGCAGGAAAACAGGCAACCAATTACAATGCTTCTTATAAAACAAGAATAATCACCACAAGGGGAAACTAGATAAACACATGAGGGAGAAAAGAATTGAAAGATATTCTGATAGGATGAGGTAAAGTAGGATTGGAGGTTAAACACTGGCATGGACCACTTGGGCTGAATGGCTTTTTTCTGTGCTGTATATTCTATATAATTCTGCCAGTGTTAGACCCTGCCAGGTGGTGCGTTGCCCCTGTCCGACATCGTAGCGGAAAGGAACCAGGTAAATCAGCCCTTGTATGTGCGGAGACTCTATTAGCACTTCCGTTGTGGGCAGGCTGCAAGAAAAAGCTTTGTGTCTGATAGATGATCCTTCTGTCATCTCAAGACTAATCTTTTTCTCCATTACAACCTTTCTTGTCCTTCCTATTTTATCAGTATACTAGCGGGGGGTGCCCAGCGTTGCCAGGGCAATTTTGGGCCGCACGGTCTCCCTGCCCCTTTCTGTCCCCCCTCTCTCTCCCTCTTCCCCTCTCCCTGTGCTGTCCTCTCCCTCCCTCCCCTCCCCCTCCCTCCCCTCTCCCTGCCTAGCGCCTGAGGCCCGGTGCCATTGTGATAGCGGCCGTGCGGGGCCTAGCGCTTGAGGCACGGCCGGGCTGTCGGCCCGAGACGGACCCGAGCTGAGATCCCCCGTGGATTGCGCGGCTGACGGCCGGCCGCTGCCACTCCCCCGACCGCTGTGTGTGTCGGACCCTATGGCCCGAGTGAGCCCAACTTACCTGCCGCTCCGGCGGGGCGGGTGCGGGATTGGGAGCCGCAATGTGGGGGTTTCTTTTGCTGCTGCTGTCCCTGTGGGGATGGAAAAAATGGCAGCGAAGTTTAGGAAGACTGGAGGATTAGGACCCGCCCGTGATGCACTGATTGGTCAACCATCAGGTGAGTGAACTGTAGGATTGGTCAAGCAGCACGTCACTCAACGCTAATGAGAGGTAGGATTGGTCAACCACTAATGAGTGGATTGTTGAGGATTTTTGAACGTTTTTTGTATACTGTCCAAACAATTTTTGTCTGATGAAAAAGTAAATACACCTACGAGAATCCCCTAATGATAAGGTTTCTTTCGATATAACATACGTGTAGGTACGCTCTATAACTTTTGATTGTATAGCCGGACAGACAGAAAGACAGAGAGACAGACAGTGAGACAGACAGAGAAACAGACAGAGAGACAGACAGAGAGACGTACCGGTTTATATATATAGATGCCTATATAATAGTACTGATAAAAAAGAAAGGGACGAAAAGGTTGTGATGGAGCAACCTTCCTTCTCTTGTATCTAAGCTGCAAATGTATTGCTGATACTCTCTTCATTTCTCTGGTTCTTTCTTAGAACCACAAAAATGCAAAATTCTCAACTTCCATCTGTCTTCTATTTCTCCTACAATATCTCCTATATTCTCTAGAGTTTAGAAGAATGAGAGGTGATCTCATTGAAACACACAAAATTCTTACAGGGCTTGACAGGGTAGATGCAGGGAGGATGTTTCCCCTGGCTGGGGAGTCTAGAACCAGGGGTCACTGTCTCAGAATAAGGGGTCGGCCATTTAGGACTGAGATGAGGAGAAATTTCTTCACTCAGAGGGTGGTGAATCTTTGGAATTCTCTACCCCAGAGGATTGTGAAGACTCAGTCGTTGAGTACATTCAAGACAGAGATTGATAGATTTTTGAATATTAAGGGAATCAAGGGATATGGGGATAGTGCAGGAAAGTGGAGATGAGGTAGAAGATCAGCCATGATCTTATTGAATGACGGAGCAGGCTCGAAGGGCCAAATGGCCGACTCCTGCTCCTATTTCTTATGTTCTTATGTGGCTTTTCAAACTCAAACTTTAGATCGCCCAATCATTAATTCTAGACATCTTATCTTCTTTTTCCAACCTTGGTGGTGCGCTGCACTATTGACCTTGGCCCCTTACCAAGATTTTCCAGGAAAAAAGATTAAGTCCACGAGTACCTCTTTAAAGTAGGCAAATACTAAATTCATTCTAGAGTTGACACCTCATAATGTATCTCACTTAGGCAAAGTGTGTGATGCAAATACAGACCAGATGTTACACAGGGCAAATCAACCTTAATCTATACAAACAAGTCGGGCATCAAAGCCGAGAGAAATAGAAGTAGAATAACAATCACAGATGCTTGAAAAGCTGGAAAACTTAAGAATGTACAGGACCAGAAATCATGCTGCAGTCCAACTTTGTCCCAGAAACTAATTGCCCACTCTGTCAAATATCTGTCCAATCCTTCCCTAAAATATTCCACACTATCTGCCTCCCTAGGCAATCTGTTCCACACATTCACCAACCTCTACATAAACTAGTTAAGTCTAAACTATATGTGTACCTCCCGTCTTCTAAGCTTGAGCCTGTGTCCACTGGCTTTGGAGAACTCGAATATAGTTTTGTAATTCAATTTATCCATTCTCTTAAGGATGCTGAACACTTGGATAATATTTCCCCTGAGTCTTCCCTTCTAGTAAACAACCAAAGCTCCTTAACTTCTCCTCGTAGCTCAGATGCCACAAGCTGGATATCAAGTCTGGTTGCTCTTTTTTGCAATGCCTCCAATGCCTGGATATCCTGTACACAGCACTCCAGATGTGGTCGTACCAGTGCCTTGCCCTCCTTCCCCATCTCCTTCCCCCCCCCCCGCTCCACCGGGCATACCGTGGGCAGGTGCTGGTGTCCTCCAATGGATGACCTTCATTCTCATCAGGGCTGGCGCACAGCCTCTTGGGGTATGGCTGGCCCCCCCAGCACCCCGCGGCCCTCTTGCGCATCGGTTTCGGCGCAGTGGCCCTCCCTGGCAATGGGGTTGTGACTGAGTTCGGGCACCAAACTAATTGTGCCCCGGTGAGACAAGTAACACTGCCTCTGTGGGGTTGCCAACCCTCCCAGATTGCCCTGGAGTCTCCAGGAATTAAAGATTAATCCCCGGAACACTGCTGTCAGCAACCGGGGAGAAAAATCACTGGGGCGGCAAAAAAAAGATTGTGTGTATTTCTTTTCATTTTCGTCTATTGGGAATGAAAATATTGGGGATGAATAAGACAAGGTCGCTTAACTGGGCGGGGCGGTTGGAGACGGGAGGTCATGTGACGGAACCTCCAGGACTACATCCAACCAGAGTTGGCAACACTTATCCACTGACACCCCAGTCCCGCTGTTTTACTGCTTGACCTGCCCTCCAGTCTGGGGAATCCCTGCTGCCAACCAATCCGCTGACAGGCTCCCAATGGCTGTTCTTCAGCCCGTGCTCCCTGACTACTGTGCTCCGCTCCAAAGAAATCCCGCTGCCGCCCTTCCTATTCCCAGTGCTCCCCAGCCCCAAATCTACCAACCCCCAGCCTCTAATTTACATTCCCAGTGCTGGCCTTTTATTTATATTATAAAATGCCAGTATTGGGATTACAATGATAGGCATTCTATTCCTTTACTTTAAGATCTCGGCGATTTATTTATAAAGAGCCGTCGCTGGCAGTGCAATTTATAGCTTCTTTATTTTAGGATAATGCCTTGTATTTAAAAAAATAACCCTGATCTTAATAGCTATAAATCACATTCCCAGTGTTGGCCTTTAATAAGTAAACTGTGCCCACAATATGATTTCACACTCCTGTCCTTACAACAGCAGAACCTCTGACTCAGCACAAGCAGACACAATGGTCAACCTGCACATAGTATATGTGAAAGTCTTGTGTCTAAGGTTCTTCCATCATACACCACACTTTGCTACAGATGTAAAAGAATCTTAAAAGTAAGAGAATTAAACCCAGTTACTGATCTGGTCTGAAATTTACTGTCGTCTAATTGCCCTCAGCAGCTACAATGACCTAGATTGCAGTTTGAGAAGTTTCCACTTAGCTGCTGTTTTTTGCCCCTATGCTGATAGGGTTAGATGAAGTAGGGTGGGAAGAGGCTCGTGTGGAGCATAAACACCGGCACAGACCAGTTGGGCCGAATGGCCTGTTTTTTGTCTTTTATTTTATTCGTTCCTGGGATGTGGGCATCGCTGGCAAGACCAGCATTTATTGCCCATCCCTAATTGCCCTTGAGAAGGTGGTGGTGAGCCGCCTTCTTGAACTGCTGCAGTCCGTGTGGTGAAGGTACTCCCACAGTGCTGTTAGGGAGGGAGTTCCAGGATTTTGACCCAGCAACGATGAAGGATCGGTGATATACTTCCAAGTCAGGATGGTGTGTGACTTGGAGGGGAACCTGGAGGTGGTGGTGTTCCCATGCGCCTGCTGCCCTTTTCCTTCTAGGTGGTAGAGGTTGTGGGATTGGGAGGTGCTGTCGAAGAAGCCTTGACATCTTATAGATGGTACACACTGTAGCCACGGTGGTGGAGGGAGTGAACGTTTAAGGTGGTGGATGGGGTGCCAATCAAGCAGGCTGCTTTGTCCTGGATGGTGTCGAGCTTCTTGGGTGTTGTTGGAGCTGCATTCATCCAGGCAAGTGGAGAGTATTCCATCCCACTCCTGACTTGTGCCTTGTAGATGGTGGAAAGACTTTGGGGAGTCAGGAGTTGAGACACTCGCCACAGAATTCCTAGCCTCTGACCTGCTCTTGTAGTCACAGTATTTATGTGGCTGGTCCAGTTAAGTTTCTGGTCAATGGTGACTCCCAGGATGTTGATGGTGGGGGATTCGGCGATGGTTATGCCGTTGAATGTCAAGAGGTGGTGGTTAGACTTGTTGGAGATAATCATTGCCTGCCACTTGTTTGGCGCGAATGTTACTTGCTGTACACTTGATGTAACTCTAGTCATTGATCTACAATTCAGAATTACATGTTTTTTGAAAATCTCTCAAGATTTACTGAGTCTTTGAAAAACTCGAGCAAGTTAATTTAGCATTGCCTCCCTTTCCTGACTCCATTCTGATTATTCCTTAAGAAGCGTTCCCTCATTACAACAACAACAACTTGCCTCTATATAGCACCTTTAATATAGTAAAACATCCCAAGGCACTTCACAGGAGTGTTATCAAACAAAATTAAACACTGAGCCACATAAAGAGATATTAGGACAGGTGACTGAAAGCTTGGTCAAAGAGGTAAGTTTAAAGGAGTGTCTTAAAGGAGGAGAGAGAGGTTTAGGGAGGGAATTCCAGAACTTGGGGCCTAGGCAGCTGAAGGCAAGGACGCCAATGGTGGAGCGATGAAAATTGGGGCAAGAGGCCAGCATTGGAATCATTCTGATGAGTTTTCCCTAAAGTTGATACAAAATGATTGGTCCAGTTTTGTCCCTTGATATTTTATTAAATAATGAAATTATCTTTGCCATTTTCTAACCCTCAGAAATTACTTTCTAATGTTAGTGTGGTCTCTGTTTCAAGCACAAATTCTGTGTATTTTATTTCACCCCTCGTGTCCATGGGTGCGATCTTGCCAGCCCTGGGGAGGTGGGTTTGGAGGCGGGAATACCGGGAAAATGGCAAATCTGGGGGCGGGTACCCATCCCGCCCCCAACCCACCTCCATGCCATCTTCCCAGGAGGTGGGTAGCCGACCCGCGCTGGGTCCCATCTCCTGGAGGCGGGCAGGGGATTACAGCAACTTAACTGCCTGTTAACAGGTACAGGCTTCCCGAAGGCTGCGAACCCCGCCAGGGTCAGCGAGGTGAGCAGTGGGTCTGCAGGGTGCAAAAGTGCGTTGTGAAGGTAAGTGATGGGTGCAAGTGTGGAGAGCTGAGTATGTGAGGTAAGTGGAAAGTGTTAGAAAAAGTTTACTTACATTTGTTTCTTCCTGCAGGCTTCATCAATCGTTGGGGATGCGGAGAGTCTCGCATCTCCGCGGCAGAGATGACAGATGGCTGCTGCATTCTCCAATGCAACAACCATCTAATTTCTGCTAAAGAAAGAGGTTTGATGAGTCTTGAATTCAAGAACACATCAAACTACAGAGAATATCAGTGTTTGACAGCTTCACAGAGCTGTCAAACGACGACAATTCATCTGTCAAAATTTTTGCCAGATGAAACGTCATACGCTGACGTTCTCTGTAACCGGCTTCCCCTTAATTGGCCTGTTAATCCCACTGGGCAGGCTTAACAAGGTCAAGCAAGGGAAAATAGCGTGGGTTGGCCAGAAGTCGATGGAGGCGGGACTAAAACCCGACAGGTTGGAGTCCCACCTCCAAAAACTCCCCATTGGCAAAATCCAGCCCCATGTCTCGCATCTGTTATTCCAGCCCCACGTGGATGGCTTTTGATTTGTTCCCCAGTGCTTGACTTTCATACTGGTATCACTCCATTTCAAGAAATATGACGGGTGCTTAAATATGACTGATGTGATGAAAGAATTGGAGGGGAGGTTGGAAAAAAACTTTACCCAGAATGAGGATGGATTGCGGAATTCTCTGCCGCAAACCGTTGTTGCAGCAGAGTCCATGCATTCTGTTAAAGGGGAATTCGTTGACTGCTTGAAGAAGAGGAATATTAGCGGGTGTGAGGATGGGGCAGGGGGTTGGGATTGGACTAGGTGGCTCGTGTAGAGAAAAACACTGGTGCAGATCTGATGGGTGAATGGCCAGTTTCTACGCTGGAAGATTCTAGGATTAGAATCATAGAGTCATACAACAACAACAACTTGTATTTATATAGCGCCTTTAACGTAGTAAAACGTCCCAAGGTGCTGCACAGGTGTATTTCAGGACAAAAAATTTGACACTGAGCCACATAAGGAGAAATGTGGGCAGGTGACCAAAAGCTTGGTCAAAGAGGATGGTTTTAAGGAGCGTCTTAAAGGAGTAAAGAGAGGTAGCGAGACGGAGAGGTTTAGGCAGGGAATTCCAGAGCTTAGGGCCTAGGCAACAGAAGGCACGGTCACCAATGGTTGAGCGATTATAATCAGGGATGCTCAAGAGGGCAGAATTAGAGGAGCGCAGATATCTCGGGGGGGAGGGGGTGGTGGTTGTGGGGCTGAAGGAAACTACAGAGATAGGGAGGGGCGAGGCCATGGAGGGATTTGAAAACAAGGATGAGAATTTTGAAATCGAGGCGCTGCTTAACCGGGAGCCAATGTAGGTCAGCGAGCACAGGGGTGATGGGCGAATGGGACTTGGCGCGAGTTAGGACACGGGCAGCAGAGCTTTGGATGACCTCAAGTTTACGTAGGGTGGAATGTAGAATCGCACAGCACAAAAGGAGGCCATTCGGCCCATCGTGCCTGTGCCAGCTCATGGCTATCCAATTCATTCCACTCCCCTGCTCTTTCCCAATAGCCCTGCAATTTTTTTTCCTTTTCAGGTCAATATCCAATTCCCTTCTATGACTAAACTCCTGGTAAAGACAGTAGAAATTCCTACTACCATGAAAAACAAATCTGTCGTTTATAATATTCTTGAACAAATACTCCCATTGGCAATGTGTATTTTCTGCACTCCCACTTCACAGATAGTGGAGGTACTTTATTGTGTTGATGCATATTTAAAGTGAGTTGAGGTGTCATTTCTTTCTGTTTGTCGTTAAATGTTTTCCTATCTTTCTCGGATGTTCTGGTCCACAGATCAAACAGATGCTAAATACAAAAGTGCCCGAGGTCCCATCTGTAAAGATTGTTGTTTAAATTGTTTGTTTGTATACACAGCTGTTCTGAATGAAACACTCCAACATTCGTGTGATGTTGCGGCCCATCAATCGCGCCACCTGTTTAATCAATCACCGGCTTTGAAGAAACTGTTAATGTTTGTTGATAGAGAGTCCTTAATCAGTCATGAAACAATCTCTTTATGGTGCGGCTGTTTATTTAAAATGAAACGGAGTGAAAAGTACCCAAACGCATGTGTTTGCTGCTGTGATGGGAACCCTCGAGCGAAGAAGGCTTGCATGATGCAGGAAATGTTGTTATGACAGTGCGTTCTGTTTGTAATAAAGCAACTTAAATGTGGACCAACTGTAATAATAGCAGGCCAGCTTTACATTTCTTCGTCAGAAGCAGTGAGAACATCTCAGTCCATCTCCTCGAGCAAAGCAGCGCCAGCAGTTTCGCTGCACCACCATCACCGTCTCCAAAGCCAACAGAACCAGACTAAAGAAAGAAAGACTGGCATTTATATAGCGCTTCTCGGGACATCCCAAAGTGCTTTACAGCCAATGAAGTACTTTTGAAGTGGAGTCACTGTTGTAATGTGGGAAACATGGCAGCCAATTTGCACACAGCAAGCTCCCACAAACAGCAATGTGATAATGACCAGGTCATCCGTTTTTAGGTGTTGGTTGAGGGATAAATAGTGGCCAGGAGAACTCCCCTGCTCTTCTTCGAAATAGTGCCCTGGGATCTTTCACATCCACCTAAGAGGGCAGACGGGGCCTTGATTTATTGTCTCATCCAAAAGATGGCACCTCTGACAGTGCAGCACTCCCTCAGTACAGCACTGAAGTACTAGTGATAGTACTGATGGTTATTGACATAAATGTTGAGCATAATCACGGTAACTGCCACCCCAGGAGTGTCGAGGATACAGAAAGTCTATTACAAATGATTTGTTATCACTCAGATCCACCCAGGCACTGTTTATTTTCGCTGCCTTTTCAGGTAAAGTTGCAATACTTGGGCGGGAATCTCTGCAGCATACAGTTAACTATAGAAATTCAGTGGATTTGTTGTACGTGTTCACCATGGGAAGAAACACCTGCTCTGGTTGTAATATTAAAGCACTCTCCCTGCATACTCATAGGGGGAGGAATTTAACTCAGGAATCGGGTTGGAGGCGGGACTACAACTTTCAGGGTTGTAGTCCCGCCTCCATTGAGATGCGGCCAATCCATGCGATTTTAACTTGATTGACCTTGTTGAGCTCGCCCAGTTGGCTCAGCAAGCCAATTAAGGGCCACCCAGCAACAGGTGACATCACAGACTGAAATTTCATCTGTCAAGACATTTTGACAGATGAAATATCAGTGTTTGAAAGCTGTTTGAAGCTGTCAAACACTGACAGTCTTACTTCTAATCTGGGTCCTTCTCCACAGACTCAGTTAGAAATCTCTCCTGCACAGAAAGCTGCAGGCTGTCACTTTTGACAGTTCGCAGCCATTCTGCTTTCTGTGCCGGTGAGATGAGGGACTCCCAGAACCTAAAGGAAGGAAGGCTGAAATGGTAAGAGAAGGTAATTTAAACTTCTTTAATCACTTTAGACACATCAAACACACTTACCTTTGCACTCATGCACCCATCACTCACCTGAACACCGACATCTCGACCCCTCCAAGTCCTTCAACCCGACGGCCCGACTCCTCTAACCTGGCGTGGTTTGGAGCCGTCGGGAATCCCACACGACAGCCTTCAAAATAGTGATTAGGCTAAAAACTGCCTGTTAACTACCTGTTAACAGGCAGCTAATTGGCACTAATCCCTTCCCGCCTCGGGTAGGCAGGTCCCAGTGCGGGGCGGGTACTGAAACTGGCATTGAGGCGGGATGGGGTCAGGACCCCTGATTTCGGGATTTTAACCCCCCGCACGCCTCCAAGCCCGACTCCACGGCTCAGTAAAAATCGAGCCCATAGAGTCATAGAAATTACAGCGCAGAAGGAGAGCATTGGATTTGTGACAGTGTAGCCCTTCCGCTGAAGCTATCTAATCTGATCCCACTTCCCTGTCCTTTCCCAGTATCCACCTCTGTAGCTTTTGGACAGTAGTTTAAATATTACAGCCTGCGAGGGCATTGAGACTCACCGACCCCACAATCAGCCCGGTGGTCTGACTGTCAATCTTTCCCCTCCCCCCAATCTGGCACTCTGAATTATGGCCAGCAGCCCACCCACCCACTGGTCCCCTTCCACAACACCCTCCCCTCCCAAGATCCCATTAAGTTAGACTTCCTCAAGATCAGGCGTACACCTAGACATGACGTCATGGAAGCAAAAAAACATTCATGTGTGACTTCCTAAACCCCACTGATACCGACCCCACACACACACTGTAGCAGCAGGGTGCCTGGAATCCGAGTTAAAAGAAAGACTTGGATTTGTGTAGCAACTTTCACAACCTCAGGACGTCCCAAAGCGCATTACAGCCAATGAAGCACTTTTGAAGTGTTGTCATGTAGCAAACCCGGCAGCCGATTGCGCACAGCAAGCTCCCACAAATAGCCATGTGATAATGACCAGATAATTTGTTTTTGTTACGTTGATTGAGGGAGAAATACTGGCCAGGACACTGGGGTTAACTCCCCTGCTCTTCTTCGAAATAGTGCCATGGGATCTTTTACTTCCACCTGAGAGAGCAGACGGGGCCTCGGTTTAATCTCTCACCCAAAAGACGGCACCTCCGACAGTGTAGCACTCCCAGTAGCCTAGATTTTTGTGCTCAAGTCTCTGGAGTGGGCCTGGAACCCACAACCTTCCAACATCAGAGGCGAGGGTGCTACCAACTGAGGCACGGCTGACACATAGGATAGAATAGAATTAAATAGAACATGAGGCACAAGGAGTTTCGTAGCCCACCTGGGCTTTGAGAGTGGGCCAACACCCAGCAGGGAAACAGCTCCAGGGATTTAGGCCTAACTGTTTGTGCTGACTGCCTGGTCAGGTGTGACACTGCAGGGAAGGTCACAGGTCACAGTGGAGCCTCTCTGCAATCGAAAATGCAGCAAATCAAAGTCACAATAGTGACAAAGTCTGTTTGCTTTTGGTGCCACTTCCAGTTTTGCTGTCCAGGTAGGATCTAGGTGTAGTTTTGTTGAAACTATGTAGTAGTCTCCTAATGGGGTGTAGGGTGTGCAGTTGTGTGTATGGAATATCAATAAAATGCTCAGGCATTTCAACTACTTATTCTGTGGAATTAGGTTAACCTTGTAGAAGTGGGAATCAGTATTCATTTTTGTTATTCTCTTTCTTTCATATTGTCAGTCTAAAAAGGTATCAAGGGGTATGGGGAGAGAGCGGGAATATGGTATTGAGATACAGGATCAGCCATGATTATATTGAATGGCGGAGCAGGCTTGAAGGGCCGAATGGCCAACTCCTGCTCCTATTTTTCTATGTTTCTAAAACTATAAAATGTATTGCTTGTTTTGTGCAGTCCATAAGCCCTACTTTTGTAGTTGGTGAATAATGGCCCAGAAATTACTGTTAGTGATATTAGTGAACAAACACCCAAGGGCTAATTCTTTTTTTTATTCATTCCTGGGATGTGGGCGTCGCTGGCAAGGCTAGCATTTATTGCCCATCCTAATTACCCTCAAGAAGGTGGTGGTGAGCCGCCTTCTTGAATACAACTGAGTGACTTGCTAGGCCATTTCAGAGGGCAGTTAAGAGTCAACCACATTGCTGTGGGTCTGGAGTCACATATAGGCCAGACCGGGTAAGGATGGCAGATTTCCTTCCCTAAAGGACATCAGTGAACCAGATGGGTTTTTACGACAATCCGATAGTTTCGTGGTCACCATTTCGCTGATAATAGCTTTTTTTCTTTTATTCCAGATTTATTTCATTATTTTGAATTTAAATTTCCCAGCTGCTGTGGTGGGATTTGAACTCTTATCTCCGGATCATTAGTCCCAGGCGTCTGGATTACTAGTCCAGTAATATAACCACTCTGCTACTGTACCCCCGGCACTCTGTGCTGCCACACCCCCAGCGGGAGCCACACTCAGAGAGCGTGGGTCAGAGAATCGAGGATCGGTCCTACCAAAGTATTGGAGCACTACCTCTGGCCACCACCCCCTTTGAGCACTGGTTCCCAGCTGGGAGTGTAGGATTGCAAAAACTAGCCCTTAAGTGCATTCATATGAGAGTTTTCTGCCCACTGTTTTAACAGAGGAGTTAACCCATTTAAAATAAGCAGCTTAATGCCTGTGTTAAAATAGTAGACAAATGCCATGCAAATGCGTTCAGTGTGCGTCCATTAATATTGCCAGCTGTAATTTCTGAGTGAATATTCTCGGTTCAGTTGCCTTCTGATAACACTCGCTGAAGACTCGTGACTGCTGATGTTACTCAATATGAGGTAGTAAAAACTACTTCCTACAGTGACAGCTCTTAAGCCAATTAAGTGGCCCGCCCAGAAAGCATAAATAATATTTTAGGCTCATTGAAACCGTGCCCATTGACAAATTCCACAGCCCAGTTGACATAACCGGTTGAAGGCAGCACTTCTGAGACAGGGCACTGCAATAAACCCAGCCTGAGGTAAAACTAACACATTTTAAAAACACACATGATTATAGTCAGTAACTGCAACAAACATGGCATTTTCAACTTTTTTTCCACTCATTCTCAGGATATGAGTGCCGCTGTCAAGACCAGTATCTATCACCCATCCCTAGCTGTCCGGCGGAGGTGGTGCTGGGCCTTCTTCTTGAACCACTACAATCCATGTTTGTCGCGGTTTTATGCAACTCAGCGGCTCGCTGGGCCACTTCGGAGCGCAGTTAAGAGTCAACCACGTTGGTGTGGGACTGGAGTCACATACAGGCCAGACCGGGTAAGGACGGCAGGTAGGCTTCCTCCCCTAAAGGGCACGAGCGAACCGGCTGCACAATTCCGCAGCTCCATCTGGTCATTTTAACTGATTTCAACCGCAAATACCAAATAACAGCTTGCAACAAGCTTGCAACTTGTAAGCTGCTGTTTTCTCCTATGTGTTCGTGTATTCCTTTTGGCAGTCAGCACAGTCTTAAGAGTTCACCGATTGTTGCACTCTGACTGTAAAAGTTCAACGGTCAACAGTAATGAATAAACACAGGTCCATGGGAGAAACTATAAGCTTCCTTGCTGTGACTTATTTAAGTGCATGCACAACCATCGTGTTTTTGTAATTATACTAATTCATTAACTCTTTAACTTCATTTAAAAAAAAGAGACAGCAGAGCTAGATCACCCCTGACAGACACAACCTTCAAATCCAAGGTGCTGCACTCGTAGCCCATCAGCAATACTCTAAGTTCGGACAGCAGGAGAGATTTCCTGATGTGCTGCACCGATTGCACAGAAGCAGAACGGGAGGAGGAGGATAGGAAAATGAAACAAGTAGGCCTTAGGCCTTAGGCCTGTTTTGCGTTTGATTTCTTCTGCTGCGAGTGCAGTGTGCGAGAGCTCTGGTGCACATTTCGTGTTGTAACCTCTCGCAAAAATATTTTAGTGACTACAGGAAACTTTCTGGTATCCGGCACTGACGGGACCGAGCTGGTGTCGGTCGATCAACACTGCCGGAGAAACCAGCGCTAATGTTAAAACATATGGAGTTTCTGAGCTCCGTATCTAGCAACAAACCCTGTTGCTTAGCAACAGCTTCAAAACAGTCGGCGCAGCTTGCAAGCGTCTCTGTAGCTAAGCAACAGCTTCAGCTAGACGCTTGCAGAGCCAGGAATGGAGAAAAAAAGCAACGAAAAGTAAAAAAAGTTATCTGAACCGACTCCTGAATTTTGCCGGTGGATAGAGCATTCCGGAGATTTAACCTCCGTTTAAACGAAAGTTTCCTGTACCTGGCACAATTTCATGGCTTTTGCGTCGGTTTGGCCTTCAAAGTCCAGTTTGGATCCAAGCAAGGGAAGCTCCATGTGTGATGGAGCTCTTAAAGCTCCCAAACCCGCGACCTCTACCACCTAGAAGGACAAGGGCAGCAGGCGCATGGGAACACCATCACCTCCAAGGTCCCCTCCAAGTCACACACCATCCTGACACGGAAAAATATCGCCGTTCCTTCATCGTCGCTGGGTCAAAATCCTGGAACTCCCTCCCTAACAGCACTGTGGGAGTACCTTCACTACACGGACTGCAGCGATTCAAGAAGGCGGCTGACCACCACCTTCTCAAGGGCAATTAGGGATGGGCAATAAATGCTGGCCTTGTCAGCGACGCCAACATCCCAGGAACAAATAAAAAAAGGGATTTTCTTTTATTGTAATATTTACAGTAACTTTTTAGTACCAAGTTGTTTTATTAGAGATTTCTTCAATATTTCTGAAATTTTTATTAATAATATGTATTTTGGAACTATTGCCAAAGAAAACAATATAAAATAATCTTTTATAAAGATTTGTTTTTAAATGTGCGGCAATAAATAGTCTTTCACTGCCCACTAAATCACTAGAAAGCGGATTGTAATGTACAGGACTTCAGCAGAACGAGAAAAGATCCAAAAAAAAGGGACACATGAAAAGGACTTCTTCCAATACAAACTTTCTCAGGAGCACAAGGAGCCACAGGACATCTCGGTGCAAACTGCAGGGTCCCATGGCAAGTAGCAAGTAAAGATTAAGTTAGCAATTTAGTTTGCATGCCCCACACTCCCCCCACCAAATAAAGCAATTCACAGTGGAAATGGTCCACAATGGAAAAAAACCATGTCAAGGAAATCAGAGAGGGCCTGAGCCACAATGGCCACATCTGACATACGCCACCAATCATACATGCAAGCTTTAGCACACCTACCTGCCAATGAGAAGAGGCAACTGGCCTCCAGGTCAGCAGGGAACCAGCTGTCGCGCTTTTCATCTGCTGCAAGAACACCTGCAGCAAAGCAAAACACTTCACCTCGAGAGTACAGGTGACAGGAAAAGATGCAAAATGCTGAAGATCGGATAGAAAAACAGAAAATGCTGGATATACACAGCAGATCAGTCTATAAAACCACAGGAACTGCTAGACGAGAAAACCCACGGTCCATCTAGTTCGCCTTCTACCATCCTGGCAGTAGCGTGATCCAACAATTCTGCAAGTGTTGGCTAATCGCTGGCCTACATTGGCTCCCGGTTAAGCAGCGCCTCGATTTCAAAATTCTCATCCTTGTTTTCAAATCCCTCCATGTCCTCGCCCCTCCCTATCTCTGTAATCTCCTTCAGCCCCACAACCCCCCCCTCCCCCCGAGATATCTGCACTCCTCTAATTCTGCCCTCTTGAGCATCCCTGATTATAATCGCTCAACCATTGGTGGCCGTGCCTTCTGTTGCCTAGGCACTAAGCTCTGGAATTCCCTGCCTGAACCTGTCCGCCTCGCTACCTCTCTTTCCTCCTTTGAGACGCTCCTTAAAACCTACCTCTTTGACCAAGCTTTTGGTCATCTGCCCTAATTTATCCTTATGTGGATTGGTGTCAAATTTTTTTGTCTTAAAATACTCCTGTGCAGCGCCTTGGGATGTTTTACTATGTTAAAGGCGCTATATAAATACAAGTTGTTGTTGTTGTTGTAATCATGGCAAAAGAAAAGACAGATTATCAGTTATAGCTGAAATATTCATCTCTTTCCTCTTCGCAAATGCTGACTGACCTTGCAAATTTTTCAATTTTGTTTCATCTTACTATTTCTGCCTCTGGCTGATTTCAGTCTAGCAGCCCCAGCTAATGTGCCAGACACACGTGTATCAAACACGGTGGCTGATGGATTGATCGGCATGGCCAGTGCTGTCATCTCATTTCTCACCGTAGAGCAACAGAACCCAATGTTTCAGAAAATGCGGAGGGTCACTGATGGCAGCCACCAGTCCGGCATGTCCCTGGTCCTCATCTGTCTCCACCACTTGTTCCTTCTCACCTACGCGCTCTGTTTCAACCAGCATTACACTCCCGTCAAGCTTACTAACCCCATCCTCCCAGAATGGTTCTTGCCAACTTCGGTGAGAAGGAGGCAGGGCATTTTTACAAAAAGTTCATTCTTGGGAGGCGGGCATCGCTGGCGAGGCCGGCTGTTATTGCATTGTTATATTGTTCTGGGCCCACTGGCAGTGTGGGCAGGCTGCTCCTCCAGGGATACAGTGGTAGAAAAGGTTAGAATTCTGGCTCCAAGGCACTCCTTCAAACCGGCTGACAATGCAAGACAGCAAGGCCAATTATCCTGCTGCTGTCGTCCCAGTTCGCGGGTGTGACAATACGGGAAAGGTGTAGAAACTCGTAAATTAGATGGGCATCACATGGAAGTGATTCAATCACACCTTCTGTGCTGTTTTCCTCTGTTGATGCCATTTTCAATTTCTACCCATGTGAATTGGGCGTTCAGAGTTGCAACTTTAAGTCAAAAATTCTTTAAAGGGGCAGCAAGCAGCTTCTATTAAGAATGGTATGAGAGCTATTGAGAGTTCTTACAGAAATTTCAAAAATTCTTGGCTGCACTTCTGTGGGTCCAGGGGATTGTTGGGCCGACTTTGTGTTTCTGCTTGGAGCTCCCATTGGGTGTTCCCTTTGAAATACCACTGTGCATGTTACTTGGAGAAAGCAAGAGGATGGCGATGAATGTTTGGATGCCAGGGAATGAAAACTACATTGCAAGAGGAGAGCTTCTACCTTGTCATTACCCTGCAAACCCACATGTATTGGTCACAGCGGAATTATCTCGACCTCAAGAGGTGTGATGTATGCAAAGGCTCTGCTTCACTAGGGGGCGGTGACAGAATTGTTCTACATGCTCCAGGAGGACCTCCAGCCAAACTCCAGGGCAGACACAGCACTACCAGAAGCAACAAAAGCAGTCTTGGACCTTTTTTTTTGCCTTGGGCTCTTTCCAGGCTGCTGGTGGGAAACTGAGTGATATCAGTCGGTCTGTGGTGCACCAATGCATAAAGCAGGTGACTGATGCCTTGTTTTCAAGAGCAAGTGATCATATCATTTTCCCATAGGCACGGGAGAACAACAGGAAAGGGTTCTAGGATTCTTCTACATGGCAGGATTTTCAAAAGTCTGGGTAGCAATTGACTGCCCACATGTAGTCCTACATGCTCATGCCCAAAAGAGTGTGTCACACAGGAACCACAAGGACTTCTACTCAGTCAATGTGCAGCTTGTCTGTGACCATCTTCACAGGATAATGCAGATGAATACACACTTCCTAGCAACAGTTACAATACCTTCATTTTACACCAATCCGCCATGCCCCCCATTCTCTATTTTTTGCTACTAACCAGATAGTAAAAGGTTGGATCCTGGAAGATACCCATTATATCCTTGGCTCATGACCCCTCTGTGGTATCTGTGGACAGCGGTGGAGCGCAGGTATAATGAGATCCATGCCTCCACAGAAGCATCATCAAACACTGTATAGGTATGCTTAAGCAGCGATGGTGATGCCTTGATAGGCATGGGACATCCTACAGTAGAGCTTGAAGTTGCATACCCTGAGTCTCCGCATTTACCCTGTGCTCCTCAGCTTTAAACCCCACATCCAGTCTATCACTAAGACGGCCTACTTCCACCTACATAATATCACCCATCTGCACCATTCCTCACCTCACCATCCACACCTTCAGGTTTGACTGCTTCAATATTCTACTCACCAGCTTCCCAAGCTTCATTCTACAAGAACTCAAATTGATCCAGAGCAGCCCTAAGTCATGCTCACCTATCACCAACTTCGGCAACCTTCGCTGGTTTTCCATTCCCAGTACAAAGGTTTCAAAGTTCTCATTCTTGATTATAAATTTCCTCCATGGCTCTGCTTCTGCAAATCTCTGCAACCTCCACCAGCCCCACATCCCAACTTACACCCTCCACTCTTCAGACTCTGGTCTGCCTCCCTCCCTTCCTGCACTCCACCATATGCGACAGAGGCTTCATCATCAGACCCATGCTCTCTCCAATATGCTTTCTAAATCCTTCCACATGTTGCATTTCTCCCCGCTTTAAAAGTCTCTGCAAAGCTTATCTCTTCAACTCAACTCTGGTCGGCTCCCCAACTCTTCTCCCACGCCTAGGCTGCTATCTGGATTTCTTCACTACCCCACCCCCTCCATTTGTAAACCCCTTTGGGATGTTTTGCTACATTAAAGGAGATATTATTATTGTTGTTACACTCAGTTTTCTCTCATCAAAATGTTCTTCAGTTTAAAAAGTCTGCAAGATATTAAACAAACTAAAAAAACATTACCCAGATCTTCTGATGTATATAACCCACATGGCTCTACTTCCTGTATAATGTTACCGCGTTTCCTGTTTAAAAGAACAAAATTCAAAACAATTGTTTCTTCCTTTCTCCAACAAACATGACTGGGGTGAATGTGCAGTTTTGTTTGGGTTCAGCTTCGGCTTGAGGATAAGTTCATGACCAATGTCTCAATCAGAAAAGATATGGTGAGTGCAAAAACTCTGGCTGAGCAAAGTTTTTTTTTATTTTGTTTTTCTCGAGTCTCAGTTTTTTTTTGTATTGAGTCACTGGGTAATTTTCTTCCTGATGTGGGGAAAAAAGCATTGAAGCTAACTGATCGATGCACAGTGCCCCATGGACCTGCAGCTCAAGCCACTGCAGCAACTCGCCAAGGCTTCTTCGGCAGCACCTCCCAAACCCGCGACCTCTTCCACCTAGAAGGACAAGGGCAGCAGGCGCACGGGAACACCACCACCTCCAAGTTCCCCTCCAAGTCACACATACATAGATACATAGATACATAGAAGATAGGAGCAGGAGTAGGCCATTCGGCCCTTCGTGCCTGCTCCGCCATTCGATGAGATCATGGCTGATCCTTTAATTCAGTATCCCGTCCCCGCCTTCTCTCCGTAACCCTTAACCCCTTTTGCCCGTAGAAATATATCTAATTCCCTCTTAAATATATTTAATGAGCTGGCGTACACTGCCCTCTGTGGCAATGAGTTCCACAGGTTCACCACTCTCTGAGTGAAGAAATTCCCCCTCATCTCTGTCCTAAATGGTTTAGCCCTTATCCTTAAATTATGTCCTCTAGTTCTGTTCTCACCCGCCAAGGGAAACATTCCTTCTGCATCCAGTCTGTCTAGACCTGTCAGAATTTTATACACTTCTATGAGGTCCCCTCTCAATCTTCTAAACTCCAGTGTGTACATCCCTAAACTACATAGTCTCTCCTCATAGGTCATTCCCGCCATTCCTGGTATCAGCCTGGTGAATCGCCGCTGCACCCCCTCCATGGCAAGAACATCCTTCCTCAGATGAGGCGACCAAAACTGTACACAGTACTCGAGGTGTGGTCTCACCAGTGCCCTGTACAGCTGCAGCAAGGTATCCCTGTTCCTGTATTCTAACCCTTTTGCTATGAAGGCCAGCATACCGTTTGCCTTCTTGACCGCCTGTTGCACCTGCATGCTCGCCTTCAGTGACTGGTGTACAAGAACACCCAGGTCTCTCTGTACTTCCCCCTCTCCCAATCTATTGCCATTTAAATAATAATTTGCCCTCCCGTTCCTGCACCCAAGGTGGATAACTTCGCACTTGTCCACATTATAGTGCATCTGCCATTTATCCGCCCAATCGCCCAGTCTGTCCAAATCGCTCTGGAGCTTCCTGGTCTCTTCCTCTGAGCCCACCCCCCCTCCTAGTTTAGTGTCGTCTGCAAATTTGGAAATGCTGCATCCGACTCCCTGATCCAGGTCATTAATGTAAATTGTGAACAGCTGGGGGCCCAGGACAGATCCCTGTGGTACCCCACTTGTTACTGCCTGCCATTCAGAAAATGAGCCGTTTATTCCAACTCTCTGTTTTCTATCTGACAGCCAGTTCCCTATCCACGCCAAAACTTTCCCCTTTATCCCATGAGCCTCAATTTTCCATGCTAATCTTTTATGTGGGACCTTATCGAAGGCCTTTTGGAAGTCCAGGTACACCACATCTACTGGCTCTCCCCCATCTATTCTACCAGTTACTCCCTCAAAAAATTCCAATAGATTAGTCAAGCACGATTTACCCTTTGTAAATCCATGTTGACTCTGTCCTATCCTGTCCCCATTTGCTAAGTGCTCCGCTATTTCATCCTTAATGATGGACTCCAGCATTTTGCCCACAACTGATGTAAGGCTTACAGGTCTGTAATTACCTGCTTTTTCCCTACCCCCCTTTTTGAATAGTGGGGTAACGTTAGCTACCCTCCAATCCATCGGTACTGTTCCCGAGTCTAATGAATTCTGAAAAATCATCCTTAGTGCATCCGCTATCTCTAGGGCCACCTCCTTCAGTACCCTAGGATGCATGTTATCAGGCCCTGGGGATTTGTCCACCTTCAATCCCTTTAGCTTCCTTAACACCATATCCTTAGAGATATTGATTTGCGTCAGTTCCTCCTTTGCCAATGTCCCTATTTTTCCCGATATCCCAGGGAGGTTTTTTGTGTCTTCCTTCGTAAAGACTGACCCAAAGTATGCATTTAGTTGATCTGCCATTTCCTTATTTCCCATTATATATTCCCCCGTATCTGACTGCAATGGACCAACTTTGGTTTTCACCAGTCTTTTCCTTTTGATATACTTATAAAAGCTTTTGGAGTTAGTTTTTATATTTTCCGCCAGCTTGTTTTCGTAAGCTATTTTGCCCCTCTTGATTATGCCCTTTGCCCTCCTTTGCTCTATCTTAAACTGTTCCCAATCTTCCGCTCTGGCGCTTTTTTTGGCTATTTTATACGCCCTATCTTTGGATTTTATGCTGTCTCTAATTTCCCCTGTTATCCACGGTTGAGTCACCTTTTTAGATTTCCTTTTATGCCAGATTGGTATAAACAATTTTTGCAATTTTGTCATTCTATCTTTAAATGTTTGCCATTGTTTATCTACCTCCAGTCCTCCCAGGAACGTTGTCCACTCAGACCTACTCAGTTCCTGTCTCATGGCATCATAATTCCCCTTGTTTAAATTCAGGACCTTAGTCTCTGAGTCAATTTCTTCGCTCTCCATTTCGAGTGAGAAATCGATCATGTTATGATCGCTCTGACCCAAGGGTCCCCGTACAACAAGATTACTGATTAGTCCCTTCTCATTGCACAGTACCCAGTCCAATATAGCCTGTTCCCGAGTTGGTTCCTCGACATATTGATCCAGATAACCATCCCTCAAACACTCAAGGAATTCCTCCTCCTCATTATTTTTACTGATTAGGCTAGTCCAATCTATATGTAAGTTAAAGTCACCTATGATGACAGCTGTGCTCTTATTGCACGCTTCTCTAATTTCCCTCGTGATGCCCTCCCTAACCTCTATTTTACTATTTGGAGGCCTATATACCACTCCTATTAATGTTTTTCGCCCCTCGCTATTTCTTAGCTCCACCCATATAGATTCTGTATTAACTGAGTTAATATCCTTCCTTTCAATTGCATTTATCCCCTCTTTTACTAGCAATGCTACCCCTCCTCCCTTTCTTTTTTGTCGATCCTTCCTAAATACTGAATACCCCTGTATGTTAAGCTCCCAGCCCTGCTCACCCTGCAACCATGTTTCCGTAATCCCAATTAGATCATAATTATTAACCTCTATTTCCACAGCTAATTCATCTACCTTGTTCCTGATGCTTCTCGCATTAAGGTATAAAACCCTCAGGCTTTTTTTATGCTCACATTTTTTATGAATTAGTTTGGCCCTTTGTTTTTTGTTCCTCACCCTTTTATCATTTATTTCTGTCTGCCTTTCACTTTCCTCTATTTCACTACATAGGTTTCTAGCCCCCTGCCATACTAGTTTAAATGCTCCCGAACTGCTTTATCAAAAATTACCCCGAGAACATCAGTTCCATCTCTGCACAGGTGTAGACCGTCCCTTTTGTATAGGTCACACCTACCACAAAACTGGTTCCAATGCCTCAAAAATTTAAAACCCTCCCTCTTACACCACTGCTCAAGCCACGTATTTAGCCTAACTATCCTGTTCTCTGTACTCTTACTAGCACGTGGCACTGGTAGTAATCCAGAGATTACTACCTTCGAGGTCCTGCTTTTTAGTTTGGCTCCTAACTCCCTAAATTCTACTTGTAGGACCTCTTCCCTTTTTTTAGCTACGTCGTTGGTACCAACATGTATCACGACAACTGGCTGTTCCCCCTCCCCCTCCAGAATGTTCTGCACCCGCGCCGAGACATCCTTGACCCTTGCACCAGGGAGGCAACATACCATCCTGGAGTCTCGGTCGCGACCACAGAAACCCCTATCTATTCCCCTTACAATCGAATCCCCTATTACTATAGCCCTGCCACTCTTTTTCCCTCCCTTCTTTGCAACAGAGCCAGTCATGGTGCCATGAGCCTGGCTGCTGGTGCCTTCCCCCGATGTGTCACCCCCCCCGACAACAGTACCTAAGGCGGTGAACCTGTTGCTAAGGGAGACAACCCCAGGGGATTTCTGCACTACCTTCCTGCCCTTGCTCTGCCTTTTGGTCACCCATGTACTGTCTACGCTGGCCTTAACCTGCGGTGTGACCAACTCACTAAATGTGCTATCCACACCCCTCTCAGAATCGTGGATGCTCCAAAGTGAGTCCACCTGCAGCTCAAGGGCCGTCATGCGGTCCCACATGAGCTGCAGCTGGACACACTTCCTGCACACATAGTCGTCAGGGACACAGGAAGCGTCCCTGATTTCCCACATGTTACAGGAGGAGCATGACACAGGTCCGAGCTCTACTGCCATGACTTAACCCTTATATTACTTTTAATTTTCTAGTTTTAGTTTATTTATCGACTTTTGTTTTCCCGAAGCTTACTTAGACCAATGTATACTGTACTCCTCTTATTCCTTTTTAAACTAACCAAATCCCACTAGTTTTGGTTTTACTTTCTAGGAAGGTTTGAGGAAAGTACTTACCAGTTAGTCTTACCTCCCTGGTCTTTCGCTGACTTCCCGGTCTTGTGTCCCCTTGGTCCTACGCCGACTTCCCGCTCCTCCCGGTTCCTGCCCTGCTGAAAAGAAACTGAGACCAAAAAATTTGTGACCTCTGTTTTTAGACAGCTGCTAAAAGACTACTAGGTTAGAGGAGGGGGGCGGTGGGGGTTCCTACTCTGTAGAAACTCGGGTTTAAGCCACCACCCTCCTTAAATACCTTTCACCTGGGTGCTTCCCACCAGGTCCGCTTCTGAAAAAAAGCTCAAGAGCTGGACTTCCGCCTCAGCTGTTTTTTAAATGGCCCCGAGTCTCGCCGACTGCTGCCTCTCCGCTCCGCTCTCCCGAACTGGTCGGGCCTCTGCCTTCGCGCCGGTTTTTAAGCCGGGCTCCTCCTCCGCTGCTGCTCTCTCCCGAACACCTCCCAGGCTCCGTGCTCCGACTGCTCTCAGGCCTCGCTGCTCTCCGGTTTTTATACCGGCTCCTCACCTCCCAGGCTCCGTGCTCCGACTGCTCTCAGGCCTCGCTGCTCTCCGGTTTTTATACCGGCTCCTCACCTCCCAGGCTCCGTGCTCCGACTGCTCTCAGGCCTCGCTGCTCTCCGGTTTTTATACCGGCTCCTCACCTCCCAGGCTCCGTGCTCCGACTGCTCTCAGGCCTCGCTGCTCTCCGGTTTTTATACCGGCTCCTCACCTCCCAGGCTCCGTGCTCCGACTGCTCTCAGGCCTCGCTGCTCTCCGGTTTTTATACCGGCTCCTCACCTCCCAGGCTCCGTGCTCCGACTGCTCTCAGGCCTCGCTGCTCTCCGGTTTTTATACCGGCTCCTCACCTCCCAGGCTCCGTGCTCCGACTGCTCTCAGGCCTCGCTGCTCTCCGGTTTTTATACCGGCTCCTCACCTCCCAGGCTCCGTGCTCCGACTGCTCTCAGGCCTCGCTGCTCTCCGGTTTTTATACCGGCTCCTCACCTCCCAGGCTCCGTGCTCCGACTGCTCTCAGGCCTCGCTGCTCTCCGGTTTTTATACCGGCTCCTCACCTCCCAGGCTCCGTGCTCCGACTGCTCTCAGGCCTCGCTGCTCTCCGGTTTTTATACCGGCTCCTCACCTCCCAGGCTCCGTGCTCCGACTGCTCTCAGGCCTCGCTGCTCTCCGGTTTTTATACCGGCTCCTCACCTCCCAGGCTCCGTGCTCCGACTGCTCTCAGGCCTCGCTGCTCTCCGGTTTTTATACCGGCTCCTCACCTCCCAGGCTCCGTGCTCCGACTGCTCTCAGGCCTCGCTGCTCTCCGGTTTTTATACCGGCTCCTCACCTCCCAGGCTCCGTGCTCCGACTGCTCTCAGGCCTCGCTGCTCTCCGGTTTTTATACCAGCTCCTCACCTCCCAGGCTCCGTGCTCCGACTGCTCTCAGGCCTCGCTGCTCTCCGGTTTTTATACCGGCTCCTCACCTCCCAGGCTCCGTGCTCCGACTGCTCTCAGGCCTCGCTGCTCTCCGGTTTTTATACCGGCTCCTCACCTCCCAGGCTCCGTGCTCCGACTGCTCTCAGGCCTCGCTGCTCTCCGGTTTTTATACCGGCTCCTCACCTCCCAGGCTCCGTGCTCCGACTGCTCTCAGGCCTCGCTGCTCTCCGGTTTTTATACCGGCTCCTCACCTCCCAGGCTCCGTGCTCCGACTGCTCTCAGGCCTCGCTGCTCTCCGGTTTTTATACCGGCTCCTCACCTCCCAGGCTCCGTGCTCCGACTGCTCTCAGGCCTCGCTGCTCTCCGGTTTTTATACCGGCTCCTCACCTCCCAGGCTCCGTGCTCCGACTGCTCTCAGGCCTCGCTGCTCTCCGGTTTTTATACCGGCTCCTCACCTCCCAGGCTCCGTGCTCCGACTGCTCTCAGGCCTCGCTGCTCTCCGGTTTTTATACCGGCTCCTCACCTCCCAGGCTCCGTGCTCCGACTGCTCTCAGGCCTCGCTGCTCTCCGGTTTTTATACCGGCTCCTCACCTCCCAGGCTCCGTGCTCCGACTGCTCTCAGGCCTCGCTGCTCTCCGGTTTTTATACCGGCTCCTCACCTCCCAGGCTCCGTGCTCCGACTGCTCTCAGGCCTCGCTGCTCTCCGGTTTTTATACCGGCTCCTCACCTCCCAGGCTCCGTGCTCCGACTGCTCTCAGGCCTCGCTGCTCTCCGGTTTTTATACCGGCTCCTCACCTCCCAGGCTCCGTGCTCCGACTGCATCATCCTGACTTGGAAGTATATCGCCGATCCTTCATCGTCGCTGGGTCAAAATCCTGGAACTCCCTCCCTAACAGCACTGTGAGAGTACCTTCACCACACGGACCACAGCGGTTCAAGAAGGCGGCTCACCACCACCTTCTCGAGGGCAACTAGGGATGGGCAATAAATGCTGGCCTCGCCCAGCGACGCCCACATCCCATAAATGAATTTTTTTAAAGCGCAGACCATTGCACATCAATGTCTTCATCAACTGTCTTCATCAGGATAGTTCTCATCTAGATGCCTCTCCCATTTCCTTTATTCTGCTGATGCTTTCTAAGACCAGGGCAAAGATTTTTCTGACTGGTCCTGAAGACCCAGTCAACAGTTATACTGAAGACTTTTTTCTCCATCTATTTATAAAAAAAAAAATACAAACACAATTTGTTGGAATTGTCAACGCTGGGAAGTAAGTTGATTTTAAGGAGACCCTTATCAACCAGGTCAGCCAGAAATGGTGGAAATTTGCGGTTGGTGCTTTTCGTTCCAATGGGAAAATGTTTCTAAATAGTCGTGTACCATGAGGCAAAACTAATGCATCACCATGGAGGCAAGTTAAACAACAAGGAGAAAGTGGAATTCCAGTCAAGTACTGTCATAAAAGCTCGGCAGCTGTTTGGGGAAAACAGGAATATTTACATTTCATGCAGCTCAACTGTTCTGTACCACAGTGCTAAGTTTCGAGGGCAATTAAAACGAGACCAAGGGCCATATTTTTGCTCTGGATTTTACATTTAATAAATATTGAGTAACCTGGTGCACAAGGCTTGGCAGGAAGTCTTAATGGACTTTCTTCCAATATTGCAGCTACTCTGAATCTTGTTCCCACCCTAAAATAGATGGAAAAAGATCAACAACAAAAAAAAATGCTGGTTAAAGTCCTAACCTGAGAAACTTCACCTCGAACTCAAATTCAGGAACTAGGGTTAATTATATGATGGCAGGGCAAGATTTCAAAGTATCAGCACAGCTAGCACTTAATGTTTTAAAGAACCCAAATAGAATATTGTTCAGTAACAATATAACAATGTTGCAGATAATGCAGATGTGTTTTGGAAAAATGTCATTTTGTAACCAAATTAATATAATGACAATATTTTGTTGTGCAAATAATGTTGTTTTATGATCCCCATTACATTATATGAGTTCAAATATAGTTTAAACAAAATTATCAATGAATCAATCGCACCAATGTGTCACACTCATTTTTTTTGTATCCGTTCTCAGGGTGTGGGTGTCGCAAGCAAGGTTGTGGTGAGATGCCTTCTTTGCTGCAGTCTGTGTGGTGAAGGTTCTCGCACAATGCGGGTAGGGAGGGATTTCCAGGATTTTGAACAAACGGCAACATATATCGCAAGTCGGGATGGTGTGTGAGTTGGAGGGGAACTTGGTGGTGATGGTGTTCCCACACACCTGTTGTCCATGTCCTTCTTGATGGTGGAGATCATGGATTTGGGAGGTGCTGCCGAAGAAGCCTTGGCAGGTTGCTTGAGTGAATCCTGTAGATAGTACACACTGCAGCCGCGGTGCGCCGGTTGGGTGGGTGTTGACTAGTTGATGAGATAATAAAAAAATGTTTTAAATTATATTAGTGTGACATATTGGCACAACTGATTTATCGAGCTTTCTCCTTGATGGTGTCGAGCTTCCTGAGTGTTGTTACAGGTGCACACATCCAAGCAAGTGGAGAGTATTCCCTCACGCTCCTTACACATATGTGAGCTGATTTAGGGAAGGGTTGATTGCACCCAATTTTGAAACATTTTAAAATCATTGTTACTTTTACGATGTGAAGACAGCCATAGTGATTGGTTCGACCCCATCCCATCGTAGGAAACCCTGGAAATCCCAGGGCAATACGGAGGGGGCAGAGATCCAGCACCATGGGTCCTTTCACCTTTTTCCTCTGCTTTGTGCCCAGGAACTGTGTGTTCTCGGGACATTAAACAGAAGACGATCAACCCGACTGTCTTGTTGTAAGCTGACCTGATCCTGACTTTCACTATAAAATGAGTTCCAACCCTTAATCCTTTCTGCTTACATTAGTATTTCATGTTTACTCATGTCCTTGTTTCAGACGTGTTTTATCTTCCTTTGTGTCACAGATCGATTGTTGTTTGTGCGTCTCCTACAATATTGGGAAAAGTATTAGGTAAAATGTATTAAACATTTGTAAATGTCTGCATGTTTTTTAAATTTTGCAAACATGAACGCAATAAATATGCATTTTAAAAGTTATACATTCATTAATTTGAATCTTCTAGAAGTTTATATAAACTCTGACATGAATCTTGTCATTCATGTGGTAATGACTTATGAAGTAATACTGGGCGGCCTGCTGGTGGCGCTGTCCAGGGAGAGTATAAATACTCGGGCATGGGCCCAGCTTGCTCAGGACATTCTTTAACAGGAACTAGTGAAGGACACAACTAGATCTCCATGTTGAAAAACAGTTGATTAAAGCCTTGTTTAATACTTAGACCAAGTGCCTAGTAGTTTTCTTACATCAAACTCGTAGATCTCCACGGTGTTGGAGGGTGTGGTCCATTTCTATTGTTTTTATGTTGTTTCTTTCTCTGCCTCGCCTTTTGTGATGAAATATTCCATTCACCACTGCCTGTGACTGAGATCGGTTTCAGTGTCGTTTCCCTTCCCCCAGACCTCATTGTATTGTGTACTGGAATGTGCTGTATTGTATACTGGAATGTGCTGGAATGTGCTGTGTGTAGGGCTCCGCCCATACCTGGCCCCGTTTGTAAGCTAGCTTCAGTCTGGCCTCAGTCTCCAGAAGGAAGACATCTCTCTCTCTTACGTGTTACTTTCTAAGTTAATAAAAGCCTTGTTTTTGTTCTGCTAACTTCGAGTCTCGGAATTATTGAGGCACATCAATTTTATTAACTTATTTTTCAACACTATGGATCAACTCCTGAAACCTGAACGTTTGGATTTGGATCAACATGCTCCGGACGCATCAGCACGCTTCGGACACTGGTTTGAGTGTATGGAATTCTTCCTGGACAATTCCGCAGCCGTCAAAGACACTACGGACGCTGCGAGGATGAGACTCGGAATTCTGCGGAATTGGGTAAGCCACCGGGTTTACCCCCTCATCCAAGACGCCGAGACGTACCTGGCCGCCTGCGACATCTTAAAGGCGCATTACCAGCAGCCTACGAATGAGGTGTATGCTAGGCACCTGCTCGCTACCCGCGCACAGCGACCTGGGGAATCGGTGGAGGAGTTCCTAAGCACCCTGAAAATGCTTGGCAAAGACTGCAAGTGCCGAGATGTAAAAGCCGCAGTGTACACTGACGAGCTTGTTCGCGATGCCTTCAGCACAGGCCTCAGCTCCACTTACATCCGGCAAAGACTGCTGGAAAAAACGGGGTTGGACCTGAAACAGGCTGCGGACACCGCGCGATCCCTGGATGTGGCCCAGAGAAACTCGGACGCCTACTCTTCAGCCCGCGCCGTCCACGCCGCCACGTGTGCACCGAGGGCGCCGCCATCTTGGAAGGCATCTTCCCCGCCCGACAGCCCGACACCGGCTGGGCCCCGCTCTCCCCCCAGAAGCCCTACGACAGCCGCGACGCGTCAGGGACCCAACTGCTACTTCTGCGGGCAGCCAAAGCACACCAGAAACCTGTGCCCGGCAAAAGGCACCACCTGCTTTCAGTGCGGTAAGAAGGGGCACTTCGGGAAGGTGTGCAGAGGGAACCCCGCCGGAAAACCAACCGCCGGAAAACCCGCCACCGCCGCGTGTGCGCCGTGGGAGCGGCCATCTTGGACGCCATCTTGCCCGACCTCGTGGGGTCCGCCATCTTGTGAGCAGACAGCGTGGACGCCATCTTGTATCGATCAGGGCCCTACAGTGGCATCGGTCACAGTGGACCAGACCAGGCCGCACCCGCTATCCAGATCAATGGTGCCGGGTTAAATGCTTAATTGACAGTGGAAGCACGGAGAGCTTTATCCACCCAGAACTGGCACAACAACTCTCCCTAAAGGTGGTCCCTACTCAGGGTACCATCTCTATGGCTGATAAAACCCAGACATCGACCATTCTGGGTTACTGCACGGTACAATTGTGCGTTAACAGAAATGTATATGATAATTTTAAAGTATTAATCATGAAGAACCTATGTGCGAGCGTGATCTTGGGCCTGGATTTCCAGTGCAACCACCAAAGCATCACGCTCAAGTACGGTGGGTCCCAGCCGCCCCTCACAGTGTGTGGTCTGGCTACCCTGAAGGTAAAGCCGCCTTCGCTATTCGCGAACCTTACCCCTAACTGCCGGCCAATAGCGACCAAAAGCAGGAGGTACAGCTGGGAGGACAGGCGGTTTATCGCGACCGAGGTAGACAGGCTCCTGAAAGAGCGCATTATTGAACGCAGCAACAGCCCGTGGCGCGCCCAAGTGGTAGTGGTAAGGGGTAGCGAGAAGAAACGGATGGTGATCGACTATAGTCAAACGATCAACAGGTACACCCTACTAGACGCCTACCCGCTACCCCGCATGTCAGAAATGGTGAACCAAATCGCCCAATACCGGGTGTTCTCCACCATCGACCTCAAGTCAGCGTACCACCAGCTCCCTATCAGACCAGAGGACTGCCCGTACACCGCCTTCGAGGCGAACGGACGCCTCTACCAATTCCTCAGAGTCCCCTTTGGGGTGACGAATGGGGTCTCGGTCTTCCAGAGGGAGATGGACCGCATGGTCGATGACCACCACTTGCAGGCAACCTTCCCCTACCTCGACAACGTCACCATCTGCGGTCACAACCAGCAGGATCACGACTCGAACCTCGAGAGGTTCCTGAAAACCGCACAAAAACTCAACCTCACCTACAACGAGGACAAGTGCGTTTACAACACCACGCGCCTCTGCATACTAGGCAGCGTGGTGGAGAATGGGGAAATCGGGCCAGACCCCGACCGATTGCGCCCCCTACGGGAGCTGCCCCTGCCCAACACTCCCAAAGCCCTGAAAAGGTGCCTGGGGTTATTTTCTTATTATTCCCAATGGGTCCCCAACTACTCCGACAAAGCCCGCCCCCTCTTGAAAGCATCCTCTTTCCCGCTCTCTGCTGAGGCCCACGCCGCCTTCAAAAGCATTAAGCAGGATATTGAGCGGGCCACGCTACAGGCAGTGGACGAGAACACTCCATTTCAAGTGGAAAGTGATGCGTCTGACTTCACCTTGGCGGCCACCCTCAACCAGGCGGGGCGGCCCGTAGCTTTCTTCTCGAGGACCCTCCAAGGGCCCGAGATCAGACACTCCTCCGTGGAAAAGGAGGCCCAAGCCATCGTGGAGGCAGTGCGCCACTGGCGCCACTACCCAGCCGGCAAACGCTTCACCCTACTTACCGACCAGCGGTCGGTAGTGTTTATGTTCAATAATAAACAGAGGGGGAAGATTAAAAATGATAAGATTCTTAGGTGGCGGATCGAGCTCTCCACCTTCGAGTACGACATCATTTACCGGCCAGGGGCCCTTAACGAATCCCCTGACACCCTCTCACGAGGGATGTGTGCCAGCGCCACCGGGGATCAGCTACAGACCCTCCACAACGACTTCTGCCACCCAGGGGTCACGCGGCTGTTCCACTTCATAAAGTCCCGTAACTTACCCTACTCGATTGAGGAAGTTCGGTCCCTGACCAGGAACTGCCGCACTTGCGCTGAGTGCAAGCCTCGGTTCTACCGCCCAGATAGAGCCCACTTAATCAAAGCTACACGGCCCTTTGAGCGGCTCAGCTTAGATTTCAAGGGCCCCCTCCCGTCCGTCGACCGCAATGTTTACTTCCTGAACATTGTGGACGAATACTCTCGGTTCCCATTCGCCTTCCCCTGCCCAGACATGACCAGCGCCACGGTCATTAAATGCCTCAACAGCCTGTTCTGCCTGTTCGGTATGCCGAGCTACATCCATATGGATAGGGGGGCGTCCTTCATGAGTGAAGAGCTACGCCAGTACATGCTGTCCAAGGGGATCGCCACGAGCCGTACCACCAGCTACAACCCCCGGGGTAACGGCCAAGTGGAGCGAGAGAACGGGACAGTATGGAAAGCAGTCACTCTAGCTCTAAGGACCAAGGGCCTCCCTATCTCCCGCTGGCAGGAAGTCCTCTCGGATGTGCTCCATTCGATACGGTCGCTATTGTGTACGGCCACTAATACCACGCCTCATGAACGAATGTTTGTCTTTCCCCGGAAATCCACCTCAGGCGTATCCATGCCGTCATGGCTCTCCACCCCAGGTCCGGTACTCGTGCGAAGGCATGTGAGGGGCCACAAGACGGACCCTCTCGTGGAGCCAGTACACCTACTCCACGCCAACCCCCAATACGCATATGTCCGGCACGCCGACGGAAGGGAGGACACCGTGTCCATAAAAGATGTCGCCCCAGCCGGCATCGACAACAACCACGGCAATAGCGGCAACGACGATCACAGCAACTCTTACCCACCCACTACTCTTTCATCACCCCCGGAAGAACACCGACCAATGGCACCCCCACCAACTACCCCTCCAACAACCCTGGCGGCACCCCCAGCAGAGACCCAGGAGGCTACCGGGGACACCCAGCCGACACCCGCGGCACCGCAACAGCCACGTCGGTCGCAGAGGACTATCAAACCCCCGAACAGACTAAATCTATAGAAGGGGTGAATGTGATGAAATATTCCATTCACCACTGCCTGTGACTGAGATCGGTTTCAGTGTCATTTCCCTTCCCCCAGACCTCATTGTATTGTGTACTGGAATGTGCTGTATTGTATACTGGAATGTGCTGGAATGTGCTGTGTGTAGGGCTCCGCCCATACCTGGCCCCATTTGTAAGCTAGCTTCAGTCTGGCCTCAGTCTCCAGAAGGAAGACATCTCTCTCTCTTACGTGTTACTTTCTAAGTTAATAAAAGCCTTGTTTTTGTTCTGCTAACTTCGAGTCTCGGAATTATTGAGGCACATCACCTTTTCTGCTTGTGTCTCTTTCTTTCTCTTCTCTTTCTTTCACTCGACCTAACCTCTTTTTGTTTCTCTTTGTTCTCTTCCACTTCTTTCATTTTGGGTGGGAGTTGGTGGGTGGGGTGGTCGGGAAAGGGGCCGCATGATGGCGACTGGTTGCATTTTCCACTGGGGGGCTAGTTGGGAAAATATGGCCCGCAGATCTTAGCAGCTTCCTTCCCATCCTGTCCCCCCCCACCCCAGCCCCACTCTCTCATTCACATCACGTCCCCTACTCCTTCTGGATCCTGCTACCCCCTCCCCTTTCCACCCCTTGGAAGGGCCTTGCACCCCAAAGTAGGGCAGAACCTGTACCAAGCAGCAGTAATTGACGTAAGAAAACTACTAGGCACTTGGTCTAAGCGTTAAACAAAGCTTTAATCAACTGTTTTACAACATGGAGGTCTAGTTGTGTCCTTCACTAGTTCCTGTTAAGAATGTCCTGCGCAAGCTGCGCCCGTGCCCGAGTATTTATACTCTCCCTGGACAGCGCCACCCGCAGGCCGCTCAGTTGATTCATGTCAGTAATGGTCGCCAATTCCATCCAAAAACATCTTCCATCTCTGATGTATGGCTGTAAAAGAAAAAGGGGGTCAGTTTTTTTGTTGCAGCCTCCAAAGCTTTTCTGCCTGCCCCTTTTCAAATTCTCCATTGTTGGCGGTACCTCTGAGTTAGGACCTCTGCCAAACATTGACCCAGGGAAATGAGGCAGAGGTAGTCTGCCAAACATTGACCCAGGGAAATGAGGCAGAGGTAGTGGTGATGGCAATCCCACCTCATTTCCATACTCTTTGCACAACTCCACCTATTCCAGACCATTGCACTCTTTCCCTCCCTCACCTCCCCCAGCAACCAGGAAAAGCCCCCCCGGAAGTGCACGCATGTTGAAAAGGGGATGGAGACCTGGCATCACAGCTCTCCGCCCCTTCTCCGCTGGTTTGCCCCAGGAAATGGGCCTATCTCAGGCACAAAGCAGAAGAGAATCAGCCCCTCACCTTGATGCAAGGACAACTGAGGAACAGTGTCAGTGTCACCACTGTTGTCTGTGGCTTGTTCTGCTGGGACACCTATAGAAACAACAACAACTTGTATTTATATAGCGCATTTAACATAGTAAAACGTCCCAAGGCGCTTCACAGGAGTGTTATAAAACAAAAAATTTGACACCGAGCCACATAAGGAGAAATTAGGGTAGGACAGAAGAAGAAAATGTTATAACGCACCCCCTGGAACGAGGTTTACATAAGGTGGGCTGGATGTTCTTTCTAATTATTGTTTTGTGGTGGATTTTGGGCGGATGGCAGAGGCTACTGGATCGGACAGGGGAGGGGCCTAGCGCCAAGTCCTCGCTGGGAAAGCTTTACTTGGAAAGTTTCCTTGTAGCAAACTGTGGGTGGCCAGCACCAGCTGCTTCATGCAGATCACATTGAAATGTCCCGTTCATGAGCAGGACTCCGTCCCCTCCCCACCCCTTTACATGAACAAGACTCCATCCCCTCCCCACCCCTTTACATGAGCAAGACTCCGCCCCCTCCCCACCCCTTTACATGAGCAGGACTCCGTCCCCTCCCCACCCCTTTACATGAACAAGACTCCATCCCCTCCCCACCCCTTTACATGAGCAGGACTCCATCCCCTCCCCACCCCTTTACATGAACAAGACTCCATCCCCTCCCCACCCCTTTACATGAACAAGACTCCATCCCCTCCCCACCCCTTTACATGAGCAGGACTCCATCCCCTCCCCACCCCTTTACATGAACAAGACTCCGTCCCCTCCCCACCCCTTTACATGAGCAGGACTCCGTCCCCTCCCCACCCCTTTACATGAACAAGACTCCGTCCCCTCCCCACCCCTTTACATGAACAAGACTCCGTCCCCTCCCCACCCCTTTACACGAGCAGGACTCCATCCCCTCCCCACCCCTTTACATGAACAAGACTCCGTCCCCTCCCCACCCCTTTACATGAACAAGACTCCGTCCCCTCCCCACCCCTTTACATGAGCAGGACTCCATCCCCTCCCCACCCCTTTACATGAGCAGGACTCCATCCCCTCCCCACCCCTTTACATGAGCAGGACTCCATCCCCTCCCCACCCCTTTACATGAGCAGGACTCCATCCCCTCCCCACCCCTTTACATGAGCAGAACTCCATCCCCTCCCCACCCCTTTACATGAGCAGGACTCCATCCCCTCCCCAGCCCTTTACATGAGCAGAACTCCATCCCCTCCCCACCCCTTTACATGAGCAAGACTCCATCCCCTCCCCACCCCTTTACATGAGCAAGACTCCATCCCCTCCCCACCCCTTTACATGAGCAAGACTCCATCCCCTCCCCGCCCCTTTACATGAACAAGACTCCATCCCCTCCCCACCCCTTTACATGAGCAGGACTCCATCCCCTCCCCGCCCCTTTACATGAACAAGACTCCGTCCCCTCCCCACCCCTTTACATGAGCAGGACTCCATCCCCTCCCCACCCCTTTACATGAGCAAGACTCCATCCCCTCCCCACCCCTTTACATGAGCAGAACTCCATCCCCTCCCCACCCCTTTACATGAACAAGACTCCGTCCCCTCCCCACCCCTTTACATGAGCAGGACTCCATCCCCTCCCCACCCCTTTACATGAGCAGGACTCCATCCCCTCCCCACCCCTTTACATGAGCAGGACTCCATCCCCTCCCCACCCCTTTACATGAGCAGGACTCCATCCCCTCCCCACCCCTTTACATGAGCAGGACTCCATCCCCTCCCCACCCCTTTACATGAGCAGAACTCCATCCCCTCCCCACCCCTTTACATGAGCAGGACTCCATCCCCTCCCCACCCCTTTACATGAGCAGAACTCCATCCCCTCCCCACCCCTTTACATGAACAAGACTCCATCCCCTCCCCACCCCTTTACATGAGCAGGACTCCGTCCCCTCCCCACCCCTTTACATGAACAAGACTCCATCCCCTCCCCACCCCTTTACATGAGCAGGACTCCGTCCCCTCCCCACCCCTTTACATGAGCAAGACTCCATCCCCTCCCCACCCCTTTACATGAGCAGGACTCCATCCCCTCCCCACCCCTTTACATGAGCAGGACTCCATCCCCTCCCCACCCCTTTACATGAGCAGGACTCCGTCCCCTCCCCACCCCTTTACATGAGCAGGACTCCATCCCCTCCCCAGCCCTTTACATGAGCAGAACTCCATCCCCTCCCCACCCCTTTACATGAGCAAGACTCCATCCCCTCCCCACCCCTTTACATGAGCAAGACTCCATCCCCTCCCCACCCCTTTACATGAGCAAGACTCCATCCCCTCCCCGCCCCTTTACATGAACAAGACTCCATCCCCTCCCCACCCCTTTACATGAGCAGGACTCCATCCCCTCCCCACCCCTTTACATGAGCAGGACTCCATCCCCTCCCCACCCCTTTACATGAGCAGGACTCCGTCCCCTCCCCACCCCTTTACATGAACAAGACTCCGTCCCCTCCCCACCCCTTTACATGAGCAAGACTCCGTCCCCTCCCCACCCCTTTACATGAGCAAGACTCCGTCCCCTCCCCACCCCTTTACATGAGCAGGACTCCGTCCCCTCCCCACCCCTTTACATGAGCAAGACTCCGTCCCCTCCCCACCCCTTTACATGAACAAGACTCCATCCCCTCCCCACCCCTTTACATGAACAAGACTCCATCCCCTCCCCACCCCTTTACATGAACAAGACTCCATCCCCTCCCCACCCCTTTACATGAACAAGACTCCGTCCCCTCCCCACCCCTTTACATGAACAAGACTCCATCCCCTCCCCACCCCTTTACATGAACAAGACTCCGTCCCCTCCCCACCCCTTTACATGAACAAGACTCCGTCCCCTCCCCACCCCTTTACATGAGCAGGACTCCATCCCCTCCCCACCCCTTTACATGAGCAAGACTCCGTCCCCTCCCCACCCCTTTACATGAGCAAGACTCCATCCCCTCCCCACCCCTTTACACGAGCAGGACTCCATCCCCTCCCCACCCCTTTACATGAACAAGACTCCATCCCCTCCCCACCCCTTTACATGAACAAGACTCCATCCCCTCCCCACCCCTTTACATGAGCAGGACTCCATCCCCTCCCCACCCCTTTACATGAACAAGACTCCATCCCCTCCCCACCCCTTTACATGAGCAGGACTCCATCCCCTCCCCGCCCCTTTACATGAACAAGACTCCGTCCCCTCCCCACCCCTTTACATGAACAAGACTCCATCCCCTCCCCACCCCTTTACATGAACAAGACTCCGTCCCCTCCCCACCCCTTTACATGAACAAGACTCCGTCCCCTCCCCACCCCTTTACATGAACAAGACTCCGTCCCCTCCCCACCCCTTTACATGAGCAGGACTCCATCCCCTCCCCACCCCTTTACATGAGCAGGACTCCATCCCCTCCCCACCCCTTTACATGAACAAGACTCCATCCCCTCCCCACCCCTTTACATGAACAAGACTCCATCCCCCCCCCACCCCTTTACATGAACAAGACTCCATCCCCTCCCCACCCCTTTACATGAGCAGGACTCTGTCCCCTCCCCACCCCTTTACATGAGCAGGACTCCATCCCCTCCCCACCCCTTTACATGAGCAGGACTCCATCCCCTCCCCACCCCTTTACATGAGCAAGACTCCATCCCCCCCCCACCCCTTTACATGAACAAGACTCCATCCCCTCCCCACCCCTTTACATGAGCAGGACTCTGTCCCCTCCCCACCCCTTTACATGAGCAGGACTCCATCCCCTCCCCACCCCTTTACATGAGCAGGACTCCATCCCCTCCCCACCCCTTTACATGAGCAAGACTCCGTCCCCTCCCCACCCCTTTACATGAGCAGAACTCCATCCCCTCCCCACCCCTTTACATGAGCAGGACTCCATCCCCTCCCCACCCCTTTACATGAGCAAGACTCCGTCCCCTCCCCACCCCTTTACATGAGCAAGACTCCGTCCCCTCCCCACCCCTTTACATGAACAAGACTCCATCCCCTCCCCACCCCTTTACATGAACAAGACTCCATCCCCTCCCCACCCCTTTACATGAACAAGACTCCGTCCCCTCCCCACCCCTTTACATGAACAAGACTCCATCCCCTCCCCACCCCTTTACATGAACAAGACTCCATCCCCTCCCCACCCCTTTACATGAACAAGACTCCGTCCCCTCCCCACCCCTTTACATGAACAAGACCCCGTCCCCTCCCCACCCCTTTACATGAGCAGGACTCCATCCCCTCCCCACCCCTTTACATGAACAAGACTCCATCCCCTCCCCACCCCTTTACATGAGCAGAACTCCATCCCCTCCCCACCCCTTTACATGAACAAGACTCCGTCCCCTCCCCACCCCTTTACATGAGCAGGACTCCGTCCCCTCCCCACCCCTTTACATGAACAAGACTCCGTCCCCTCCCCACCCCTTTACATGAGCAGAACTCCATCCCCTCCCCACCCCTTTACATGAGCAGGACTCCATCCCCTCCCCACCCCTTTACATGAGCAGGACTCCGTCCCCTCCCCACCCCTTTACATGAGCAAGACTCCATCCCCTCCCCACCCCTTTACATGAACAAGACTCCATCCCCTCCCCACCCCTTTACATGAGCAGGACTCCATCCCCTCCCCACCCCTTTACATGAACAAGACTCCGTCCCCTCCCCACCCCTTTACATGAACAAGACTCCATCCCCTCCCCACCCCTTTACATGAGCAAGACTCCGTCCCCTCCCCACCCCTTTACATGAACAAGACTCCATCCCCTCCCCACCCCTTTACATGAGCAAGACTCCGTCCCCTCCCCACCCCTTTACATGAACAAGACTCCATCCCCTCCCCACCCCTTTACATGAGCAAGACTCCGTCCCCTCCCCACCCCTTTACATGAGCAAGACTCCATCCCCTCCCCACCCCTTTACATGAACAAGACTCCATCCCCTCCCCACCCCTTTACATGAGCAAGACTCCGTCCCCTCCCCACCCCTTTACATAAGTAAGACTCCATCCCCTCCCCACCCCTTTACAACATATTATGACCCGCCACCCAAAATGAACACTTGTTCAAAAGAGGTGTCAGCGGTTGCTAGGCAGCAGCAGACAGGTGGGAGTGCAGGTAAAGGCCATCGTCTCATGATTGTGCATTAGGTAGAACTCTGCTGCTGAAGAATCATTTAAATTTTGTTTTCAGAACTTAATTCCCTCTCAAGCTCGCTGAGGAATCGTAGGACCCAGATCTCGGGGGGGGGGGGGGGGTCCAGCATTTAAAGGGCTGCTTGAGGCGATTGATTTTTTTCCCCCTTGTTTTCTCCCACATTCTCTGGATAATTGAAACTGCATTCACTCTGGCACCACCTCCTGCCAAGTAATCAAGAATATCTCTGCAGTGAGCAGGGTGCTCTGGGACACCAAAGAGGGCAACCCACCATCGCAGCACCTCTTCCACAAGCACCTTCAAACCCGCCTCGGAAAACAGGTGATCAGTGCTTTTCCCCAGCTTTTGTGCCCAGCACCAGAAGCTGCCTCTAGTATGGCAGCTGCAGCTTTTACACGCGTTATTTTCTGCATTCCACTTGTGAGCTCCAGAAGCCGGACCTGACTGCTGTCTCCGAAGGGCAATAGTCCATAAAAGGCCTTCAGCAGTTAGCCTCCAATGAGGGACAATTGTTACTCGCACCACGGCGCATAGTGCAATCCGTTGTGATCCAATTTGGCAACAGGAGTTAGCCACCTGAAAAATAGGCGCTGCGCAGTCCAATTTATAGGTCCTTACGGGCATAGCTCTTTGGGGATGGGGAACTGTCTGTTTAACAAGAACTGAGGGTATATTTTCCAGTCGGTGAAGCACTATTTTTAGTCAGTCCAAATGGGGTTAACATCTGCCGAAGACCAGTGCACAAGGTGGGCTAAGCACCCATACCTGAATTTGCCAGTCAGGAAATACGCCCCATATAAGCCCACATAAAACAGAACTTTGACTGGCTTCAATGTTCCGTTGGTTTTGCTACTGCATTGTGTCACCGTTTTAAAAAAGGACTCCTGTCTCCAAAAGGGCACTAGTCCGTAAAAGGCCTTCAGCAATTAGCCTCCACTGAGGGACAATTGTTACTCGCACCACGAAATGCAGTCACAGTAATGCAGGAGTGTGAGTTACTCTTTCACAGTTCAGATGCTGTTAACCTCCCCTCCCCCCCGCCCCCCCCCCAATACCTCCACTTTTGCAAATACCAGTTTCTGGGCTGAAGTATTATTGGATTTCTACGTTTCCAGATTTTAATGCTATGATTGTCTTTGATCTCTGTACATGTTGAAATGAAACGATGCGTGCACGCCGGATGATGATTATCAGTAAGTTGAATAAAAATTTTCTAACTGGGATAACTGCGGGACACAAGCTGGTTCACTCACGCCTAAACAAGATGTCAGAACTAATACAGCCAGTGTCTGGAAATAATTGCACTGACAGGTCGTTGACCTGTGTGTTAACATTATGAATGGCTCACAAAACACAAATACCATTTAAAATATACAACGAGCAAAAATTAGGTACAGATGGCACTGTACGTACATTCTCTTTCCAAAAGAAAAGCAAAGATTAGCCAGACATTAAAGTGATTTAATAAAGGAGGGCAAAAAGTATTTATTTATTCAACGGTTTCCTTTAATTCATAGATTAAGCAAAACAGCTTTGCTCTGTTTATTTTTCTTTCTTTTTCCATTATGCAAGGCAGTCATTTTTACAGTTTAAACTTCATGCTGATAATGTCGTTTGGAAACCAGTCTGTAGACTGATAATCTAGAATTGGATAGCTTTTGAATTTAATATTTACAGAAATTTATATATATAACAAGTCCAGCCGATTGAAAGTGAAGCAGCAGCAGCTGTCACAGTGGGGCACTGGAGACCTCTGTAGCCTCACTTTCTGTTGCTACTGCTTATGAAAGCTGACATTATAACAACAACTTGCATTTGTAGAGCAGAGAGGCAGAAAACCTGGGGTGGCAGCATCCGCTGGTGATTGTCGGGCTGTTCCCAGTTATCCACCCTGCGAAAAACACTCGTAACACTAATACAGTGGCATCAGTTTCATGCCAACTGTTCACTGATGCCAGTCAATGGCTAGCTAGGGGTTAATGGCGCTGCTTGCTACCTTTTCCCACTGGGTGGAATAAATCCTCCCCACAGCAAGCATTTGCTGCCCAGCTGAGTTGGACTTCTTTCCAGTGAAGCTAAAGCGCGTTACCGGTGAGTACGGTCGCTGCCCCGCAGGAGAACGAGGACTGACCCAGGAGCCACGTTTACAGGTCCAGTTCCAGCTACCTGCCATTAACAGAACGACAGAGCAACAACTTGCAATTATACAGTGCCTTTAACAGGCAAAAACCATTCTTTTCAAAATTATGGAAGGGTTTGAGAAGATAAACAGTGCTTCCACTAGTTGGCGAATCAGTAACAAAGGGGCATGGGCTAAGAATAATCACTTGCAGAACAAAGTGGGAAGTTAGAAGAAATGTTTTCACACAGAGGGTTATTGGAACATGGAATGCTTTACTACAAATGTCTATCGAGGCATAGACTACATCATTTAAAAGGGAATGGGATAAGTATTTTTTCAATGCAATATTAATTGAAGGCAAATCAGTGGGACATCACAGTTTACATCGAAGAATCCTGAGGGAAGCTAGGGAAGAAATAATGGAAGCTCTGACTATAATTTTCTAAAATTCCTTGAATAGGAAAATTGTTCCAGAAGATTGGATATTAACAAATGTAACTCCCCTCCTATGAACACAAGACCGGGATAGTCCAGGAAACGATAGACCAGATAAAGGAGATGTGGTTGACTTGGCTTAGATGATCTTTCAAGAAGCATTTGATAAGGGACTACATATGAGACTTATGGCAAAGATAATGGCAGGTGGGTGGGGGGTAAAAGGATGTTTCGTGGAGATGGATGGTACGGCGAGTGGTGTTCTGTATGGGTCTTCTGTGGGCATTTACCTTCGTACAGCTGCTGTTGATTGGGACCCGCTGATGCTACGGCCGCATAGACATAGACATAGACATAGACGATAGGAGCAGGAGTAGGCCATTCGGCCCCTCGAGCCTGCTCCGCCATTCAATGTGATCATGGCTGATCATCCAAGTTCAGTACCCTGTCCCTGCTTTCTCCCCATACCCCTTGATCCCTTTAGCCTTAAGAAATATATCCAACTCCTTCTTGAATATATTTAATGAATTGGCCTCTACTGCCTTCTGTGGTAGAGAATTCCACAGGTTCACCACTCTCTGGGTGAAGAAATTCCTCCTCATTTCTGTCCTAAATGGCATACCCTTTATCCTTAGACTGTGACCCCTGGTTCTGGACTCCCCGACCATCGGGAACATCCTTCCTGCATCTAGTCTGTCCAGTCCTGTCAGAATTTTATGTTTCAATGAGATCCCCTCTCATTCTTCTAAACTCCAGCGAGTACAAGCCCAATTGACCCAATCTCTCCTCATACGTCATTCCTGCCATCCCAGGTATCAGCCTGGTGAATCTTCGCTGAACTCCTTCCATGGCAAGAACATCCTTCCTCAGATAAGGCAACCAAAACTGCACACAATACTCCAGATGTGGTCTCACCAAGGCCCTGTACAACTGCAGCAAGACATCCTTGTTCCTGTACTCAAAGCCTCTCGCTACGAAGGCCAACATACCATTTGCCTTCTTAACCGCCTGCTGCACCTGCATGCTTACCTTCAGCGACTGGTGCACAAGGACACCCAGGTCTTGTTGTACTTCCCCTTCGCCCAATCTATTGCCATTCAGATAATAATCTGCCTTCCTGTTTTTGCCACCAAAGTGGATAACCTCACATTTATCCACGTTATATTGCATCTGCCATGCTTCTGCCCAATCACCCAACCTGTCCAAATTATCCTGGAGTTTCTCAGCATCCTCCTCACAGCACACACGCCCACCTAGCTTTGTGTCGTCTGCAAATTTGGAGATATTACATCTAGTTCCCTCGTCTAGATCATTAATATATATTGTGAATAGCTGCGGTCCAAGGACCGATCCCTGCGGTACCCCACTAGTCACTGCCTGCCACTCGGAAAATGACCCGTTTATTCCAACTCTTTGCTTTCTGTCTGCCAACCAGTTTTCTATCCAAGTCAATACCTTGCCCCCAATCCCATGTGCCTTAACTTTACACGCTAATCTCTTATGTGGGGCCCAGCAATCCCCACAGCAAACCCCAATTTCTTTTACACTGCGAATTGTTGTGACCTGGAATGCATTGCCTGGTAGGGTGGTGGAAGCAAATTCAATAGTAACGTTCAAAAGGGAATTGGATATATACTTGAAGGGGAAAAATGTGCAGGGCTATGAGGAAAGAGCAGGGGAGTGGGTCTAATCGGAGAGCTCTTTCAAGGAGCCGGCACAGGAACGATGGGCCGAATGGCCTCCTTCTGTGCTGCTTCATTCTGTGACTCTATGAATACTGGAGAAGGGGTGCAGGTTGGAGCTAGGGGAGAACAGCAGCGGAATTAGAGAAAGGCTGGCTGCAGGTGGGGGTGGTGTCACATGACCTGGATTTAAATGTGACGTGCATGATTCAGGTGCAAACAAGATTGGAAAAATCGCAGCCCTGCTGGGAATTGCTGCGTCGTCCTGGTGTTCCAGGTTTTTGTTTCCTGCCATTCACCGACCCCTGGCTGGGGAGTCTCAAACCAGGGGTCACAGTCTCAGAATAAGGGGCCGGCCATTTAGGACTGAGATGAGGAGACATTTCTTCACTCAGCGGGTGGGGAATCTTTGGAATTCTCTACCCCAGAGGGCTGTGGAGGCTCAGTCGATGAATATATTCAAGACAGAGGTCGATAGATTTTTGAATATTAAGGGGCTCAAGGGATATGAGATAGTGCGGGAAGGTGTAATTGAGGTAG